>NC_090440.1:280723853-281923853 GCF_031143425.1 Pleurodeles waltl
ACCACAGAGTCTCCTTTATTTACCATCCACCATATCATCCGTGGCAGATATTAATGCCGACTCCATACTGTGTCCACTTCTAAGCCCAGATTGAGTCTGATCCAGTATTGCATATTTATCCAGAACTGTACTTAGTTCTGAATTCAAGCAGCCTTTCTCTGTAGAGTTATCTGGAAAGCATAAAAGAGAAACTGGCTGATAGTTTTTTCACTCACTCAGATTACTTTTTAATAAGTAGAATTATTTTAGCATTTTTCCAGATACTAGGGAAAGTACCTAAAGGTAAATATAGGTTTTAATGTTTTAGCAGTTTCTGGTGCTAGCTCAAGAATCCACAGGGGACATGGATCTGAGTTCCTCTCTGAACCCCATGTACCGTTCCTCCTGCTGTGCCTGGATCTCCAGGAACCTGGCCAGTACCGTCGCCATCGTCTCCTGGGAGTGGTGGTATGCTCCCATGATGGTGGTGAGGGCCTCTTGGAGAGTGGGTTCCCATGGCCTGTCCCCCCCCTGTCGCACAGCAGCCCTCCCAGTTCCCCTGTTTCCCTGGGCCTCTGTCCCCTGGACGGTGTGCCCACTACCACTGCCCCCAGGTCCCTGTTGTTGGGGTGGTGGGTCAACCTGGGTGCCCTGTAGTGGCGGACACACTTCTGATTGACGTGTCCTGGAGACAGAGGCATGGGCCCGCTGGGTGGGAGCTGTGCTGGTGTTCCCAGAGGGGGTTAGGTCTGCTGTAGCCTGTGGCTGTGTGTGGGGAACCGACTGTCCAGAGGTCCCCGATGGGCCGGGCTGGTCATCTGGGTCCAGGTCGACAGAGCTGCTGTCATCGCTGGGGGCCTCTTCTGGGGGTGGGATGGACATCTCTGTACCCTCCGTGGCGGTGTGGTGGCGTTCGGGTCCTGCAGGGGTATAAGGGTATGGTTATTGGTTCTGTGTGTGGCATTTTGTGTGATGGGTGGGTGTCCGTGTACCCAAGTGCAGGCATTCCCTTGTGGGGGCTTTTGTGAGGGTGGCTTGTGGGGGTGATGTGTGTGTGCAGTGGGCATGCTTTGGTGATGGGTGTCCATGCTTTGTGGTCGCATGCAGGTCTAGGTGTTGGGATGGGTGGGTTGTGATGGTGGGACATTTGCAAGGAGTTGGTGTGATGGGGTGGGGGTGAGGGTGGGGGTATGTGCTGGCATGCAGGTGGGGTGGGGGTGGGAAGTAGTAGTTAAGAATTGACTTACCAGAGTCCATTCCTCCGCGTACTCCTGCGAGGCCCTCAGGATGCAGGATGTGCAAGACTTCCTCCTCCCATGCTGTGAATTCTGGGGGAGTAGGTGGGGCCCAGCCGCCAGTCTTCTGCACCGCAATGTTGTGCCTTGATACCATGGAACGTTCCTTCCCCCGTAGGTCGTTCCACCGCTTCCTGATGTCTTCCCGATTGCTTGGATGCTGTCCCACCGCGTTGACCATGTCGACTATCCTTTGCCATAGCTCCATCTTCCTAGCAATTGTGGTGTGCTGCACCTGTGCCCCGAATAGCTGGGGCTCTACACGAACTATTTCCTCCACCATGACCCTGAGTTCTGCGTCAGAGAACCTGGGGTGTCTTTGGGGTGCCATGGGGTGGTGTGGATGAGGTGAGGGATGTTGAATGTGTTGTGGAGTGTGATGTGTGTGGTGGTGTATGGTGTTTTGTGCGTTGTAATTGTGTGGGTGATGTTGTGATTAGCCTCTGTGTGATGGTCTACTCTAAGCTGTGCAGTCTCTCTCTGTCCTTGATTCGCAATTGTGGTAGTAAGGGTTTGTGGGTGTGTATTTTATATTGGATTGGGTGTGTGGGAGTGGTGTGTGTATGTGTATCAGGTGTGTGTATTTCAAAATGTCCAATGTGGTGGTGTTTTGTAAGGGTGTGTGTATTTTGAGCGCGGCGGTGTGTACCGCCAATGGAATACCGCGGTTGAAAGACCGCCGCGTGGATTCGTGGGTTGGAATGGCATGGGCGTATTTCTGTTGGCGTGGCGGTGGAGGTTTGGTCATCGCCATTTTTTCGCTGACCTTTGGTGTGGCGGACTTTTGTGGATGTCGGGTTTTTGGCGGTTTGCCAGTTGCGGGTCAGAATGACCGTGGCGGTTTACCGCGACCGCGGCGGTGTTATGGCGGTCTTCTGACCGGCGGTAAGCGCCTTTTACCGCCGAGGTCAGAATGACCCCCTTTGTAATCATTCCCGTCCCCTTTCATGTTTCATTGTTAAAAAAGCAATCCTATATCTTACAGTAGAAATATATGAAGTCCTCTAGCATGGAAGTCTCTCCTCCCCTTTGAACAATACCCTACCAAGTAAACCCAGCAATGAATAATTTGTAATTATCAAAAATATCACGTCGTGTCATCACCCCTCCCAGCCTTAGGCAGTGGCCACCCCTCTCTCCTAGCTTAAACAGTAAGCAAGAGGACAGCAAACCCCACCCACAATTCCCTTTCCCCGTAAATCTAAACTGAAATCTCAAAGTTAACTCTTTAATATAAATCGAACCAGTGTACCTATATCAGAGTCCAGCGCGAGTCCTCATCTGAGCGAGGTGCCCAGATGAGGCAACCAGATTATCTTGCTCTATATACTTTAACTTGACTGGTGGGTCATCTTTCGTGGCATCTCCCTGTTAGTCCTCATAATACTTATTTTCCAGTTTTGGCTCCAAGTCTCGACAGCCGTCATGCTCCTAGTTTACCTGCATACAGCAGCGCCCACCCCACCCCAAATCCCCATCCCTGATTATTTTCTACTTTTGTCAGGCCATCGACATTTCCTCGCCTTCCTGGGTGTGTGGCATCAGGCTCAGTGGCAAAAATTATTTTGTGGTCTCTAGTGGGACGGCCTCCGCCCTCAAAGTACCATTGTCACCTACCAGTATGCTTCCCGTGGCTTGTTTCTCCGGGGTGGGCTCCGCACTCAGCGAAGGTTCCCTCCTGCAAGCTGGCCGATGCCTTCCTCTCCTTTTGCTCTATATCTGAATCTGGTTATCCTCGAATTGAGGTGGGCCATGAGCTAAAACATTCTAGGATTGGGTCTGTGTTTAAACAGTTGTGCATTGAGGGCCCACAGGGGCATCCCCGGCTAAGAGGGGCAGGAGCCAAAGCCCGATAAGCCCTCTCAGTAGTTTAGAATCTTGATAATGGGATAGGGCTCCGCGCTTCTATTATCCAATCTTCCAAAATAATTCCGCAGAGTGACCCTCTGCCTTCTCAGGGAACCTGATAAATCTTAGGTTGTTCTGTTTGGAACATCCCTCAGTGTCCTCGATGCATTCCTCCTTTCGAGACGTCTTAGTCTGGAGCCACGCCACTGTATCCTGAAGCTGATGTGACTCTCTTCATAACTTTCCATCGGTGATTGATGTCCATCGCCATACTATCCTTTTTAGTCTCCAGTGCTACACAAGTTCCTCTTATGGCCTTGAGTATTTCTTTTTTATCCTGCGCCTGTGTTCTCCGATCGGGGCCCTGTCAGCCCTCACCTTCTTGTTCTCCGGTGCCATGTCTAGGGACAGTGTACTGTACTATTTTGTTAGTTTGCGCTCTTCCTTGGCATTTGTCTTTCACCATCATCGCTCCCAGTCACAGCTTCTGTAGTTTTGAAAATGTCTAAATATTGCCCGCAGCTAGGGCCAGTTCTTTACTGTGCCCAGCCCGCCCTCTCTTTTCCACCAATTCTCTTTTGTTTGATTTGTCTCCAGGTGGCTGTGCTAACCACACTCACTTATGCAGCCTCATAATATTCCCGAACATTCCGGGGGCAATGACCCCTTTCTATTTGGATCTCAATGGGATTCTTAATGCAATACAGGGTTCTATTCCTGACCATAACAGTGTTCGCACCTACGTATCCACCCAGGTAAAAAAGGAACCTTGAATCTTGTACGGACTGTTCTGTAGGATGTACATGAACTGCGGGAGGGCTACCATTTTAAATATTTCTGTCTTCTCAAGCAGAGAGACAAAGTAGTAATGTTTGCCAGTGCTGTACGTCCTGGTCTAGCCTCTGCAAAAGGGACCGCAGATCCTCCTCAAATTGAATGGACGGGTCTTTAACGATCCATGTCCCCAGATATTTGAATTTACCCATTTCAACCCGTAATGGCAAGCGTCCCCCCCTGTTCCCAGTCTCCCACTGGAAACGATAAAGATTTGTCCCAATTAATGGCACACCTGGAATGTTCCCCAAATATATGGAAGATTTCTCTCAGCCTGTGTAGCATATGAGTTATATGTGTTATGTATAATAAAATATCATCTGCGTGTAATGTGATGCATTCCTATCAGCCTGTACCTCCCAGCCAACCCCAGACATGCGCAGGAAAAGCCTCCATGTAGGCCTCCCGAAGAGGGCCCCGTCCACCTTTTCAATCTGCAAAACATTTCTTCCGGGAATCCATTGGGGCCCAGGACCTTCCCTGACTGCATCTGTGCCATGGTCGGGAAGACCTCCCCTGCCCAATATCTCTCATATGATGCTTGACCAGTCTCCTCATCGGGCAATCGTTGATAAATGCCAGAACATCCAGCTCCGAAACTTGCAGGTATGTGTTATGCATTTTTTCAAGTGCCTAGTGAACTCTTCCACTATTCCCTGGCTCCCTCTCACCGATGTTCCCAATGATGCCTTCAACTCTGTAATGATCATATTTTCCCTTTCCTTGCTTCCGATCCAAGCCAACAGTTTCCCTGTTGTAATACCTGCCTCATATATCCTTTTTTGTTTTGTGAGATATGCCGTTCAGAGCTCCTGTTTGGCAACAACTTGAAACTCAGCTCTTTTGCGGTCCATTTCCTTTTTCCCAGAGGGTGTAGGAGAGTCTGCATTTTCCCTTTCCAACTGTGTCAAATCTCCTTCTAGTGTGGTCACACTTTCTTGTCTTAGCCTACCATCCCCAATCTCCTTCTTTATAATGACCCCTCCGAGTGTGGCCTTATACACTTCCTACAGTGTAAATAGCTTTGTACCATATTTTTGTTCTCAAAATAACATTTGGAGGCCCTACCCAGGTGTTTCACCTACATTTAATTCACAAGGCACCATTTTATCATCCGCCATTGTCCTTGAGGTATCCGCATGTTAATGGATAGTGTTACTTGTAGGGAGAAGTGGTCACTAATTCCCCATGCCAGGTATTTGCCATAACAAATGTAGAGTCAATCACTGGTGATAAAGAAATAGTCTTGATTGGAGTCAATCAATCAATCAAGGCATTTATATAGCACGCTACTCACCCGGAGGGTCTCAAGGCGCTGGGGGGGGGGGGGGGTGGCCTGCTTCTGCTCGAACAGCCAGGTCTTGAGTTGCTTCCTGAAGGAGAGGTGATCTTGGGTCCGGCGGAGGTGGATGGGGAGGGTGTTCCACGTCTTGGCTGCCAGGTAGGAGAAGGATCTTCCTCCCATGGTGGTTCTTCTGATGGGTGGGACGACGGCGAGGGCGAGGCTGGCAGATCAAAGCTGGCGGGTGGGGGTGTAGAAGGTCAGGCGGTTGTTGAGACACTTGGGGCCCTGGTCGTGGAGGGCCTTGTGTGCGTGGGTGAGGAGTCGAAACGTGATTCTCTTGTTGACGGGGAGCCAATGTAGGTCTCTCAGATGTCCGGAGATGTGGCTGTGACGGGGGATGTCCAAGATGATTCGTGCAGAGGCGTTTTGGATGCGTTGGAGTCTTTTCTGTAGTTTGGCTGTGGTTCCGGTGTAGAGGGTGTTTCCGTAGTCCAGACGGCTGGTGACGAGTGCCTGGGTCACCGTCTTCCTGGTGTCGGTGGGGATCCATCGGAAGATCTTACGGAGCATGCGTAGGATGTTGAAACATGAGGATGAGACGGCGTTGACTTGTTTGGTCATCGAGAGGGAGGAGTCCAGGATGAAGCCCAAGTTTCGTGCGTGGTCCATTGGTTTGGGTGCGCTGCCCAGGGCCGGGGGCCACCAGGAGTCGTCCCAGGCATAGGGTGATGATCCGAGGAAGAGGACTTCCGTCTTGTCTGAGTTCAGTTTCAGGCGGCTGTTCATCATCCATTCGGCTACGTCTTTCATCCCTTCGTGTAGGTTGGTTCTGGCGGTGGCTGGGTCATTGGTGAGGGAGAGGATCAGCTGGGTGTCGTCGGCGTAGGAGATGATGTTGAGGTTGTGTTGGCGTGCGATGGCTGCGAGGGGGCTCATGTAGACGTTGAAGAGGGTGGGGCTGAGTGATGATCCTTGTGGTACGCCGCAGGTGACTTCGGTGGCCTCGGATCTGAACGGGGGGAGGCGGACTCTCTGGGTTCTACCGGCGAGGAACGAGATGATCCACTTCAGTGCCTTCTCTTGGACTCCGGTGTTGCTGAGGCGTTGCACTAGGGTGCGGTGGCAGACAGTGTCGAACGCTGCGGAGAGGTCCAGGAGGATGAGGGCCGCTGTTTCCCCGTTGTCGAGCAGGGCTCGGATGTCGTCAGTGGCTGCGATGAGGGCGGTCTCAGTGCTGTGGTTGGCTCGGAAGCCGGACTGCGAGTGGTCGAGGGATCCGTTCGTCTCGAGGAAGGCGGCCAGCTGTCTGTTGACGGTCTTCTCAATGACTTTGGCAGGAAACGGGAGGAGCGAGATGGGGCGGTAGTTCTTGAGGTCGGTGGGGTCTGCTGATGGTTTCTTCAGGAGGGCACTGAGTTCGGCATGCTTCCAGCTCTCCGGGAAGGTGGCGGTGTTGAAGGAGCAGTTGATGATGTCCCGGAGTTGGGGTGCGATGACGGAGTCAGCCTTGTTGAAGACGTGGTGAGGGCATGGGTCGGTTGGCGATCCGGAGTGGATGGTGTTCATCGTGTGGATGGTGTCTTCGGTGCTGACCGGGGTCCAGGCGCGGAGGGTGGTGGTGGGGGGCGTTGGTTCTGTGGTTGGGTGCGTGGTCTGTGCGCCGAAGCTGTTGTGTATGTCTGCGATCTTGCTGTGGAAGAACGAGGCGAGGGAGTCGCAGAGGTCTTGTGAGGGAGTGATGTCGTTGATTCCGGCTCTGGGGTTGGAGAGCTCTTTGACGATGCTGAAGAGTTCCTTGCTGTTGTGTGCGTTGTTGTCAAGTCGATCCTTGAATGCTGTCTTCTTGGTGGTGTGGATCAGCTGGTGGTGTTTGCGGGTGGCGTGCTTGAGGGCGGTCATGTTGTCTGTAGTTGGGTTTTTTCGCCAGGCTTTCTCGAGGGTACGGCAGTTCTTCTTGGAGTTCTTGAGGTTGTCGTCGAACCAGGGGGCTCTCTTGCTGTTGGGCCTGCTGAGATGGTTTTTCAGGGGTGCGAGGTCGTCGGCGCAGTTGGTGATCCATTGTGTGAGGTTGTTGGCTGCTTTGTTGGGGTCCGCTGATCTGGCGGGAGGGTTCTGGTTCAGTGATGTGGTGAGCTGGTCGGTGGTGATCTTGCTCCAGCTTCTGCGGGGGACCTGATGCGAGTGGTGGTGAGACGTGGTCCTTCTGAAGCTGAAGTGGACGCAGCTGTGGTCTGTCCAGTGAAGACCGGTGGAGTGGCTGAAGGAGATGTACTTGCTGGAGGAGAAGACTGGGTCAAGCGTGTGGCCGGCGTAGTGGGTGGGGGTGTTCACCAGTTGCTTGAGTCCGAGGTTGGCGAGGTTGTCCAGCAGGGTGGTGGTGTTGTTGTCGTTGTTGTTCTCCAGGTGGAAGTTGAAGTCCCCTAGGAGGATGTAGTCAGCGAAGAGGACTGATGAAGTCTGCGATGTCTTCGCTGAATTGTGTGCGGGGTCCTGGGGGTCTGTAGATGAGGGTGCCTCTGAGTGTTGTCCTGGGGTCGGTGTGTATCTGGAAGTGAAGATGTTCGGCGGCTGGGAGGGTGTCGTCGGAGTTGGTTGTGACGCGGATGGTGTTCTTGTGGACGATGGCGATGCCTCCTCCTGTCTGGTTGATGCGGTCCCTCCGGGTGATCTTGTATCCGTCCGGGATGGCGATGGCGACGTCGGGCGTTGAGGAGGCGTTCATCCAGGTTTCCGTGAGGAAGGCTACGTCTGGGGATGTGGTGTCGAGCAGGTCCCATAGTTCCACGGCGTGTCTGTGGACGGAGCGGGTGTTGAGCAGGATGCACTTCAGGTGGTTGTTGCTGGTGCTCGGCTTGGCGGGTGTGGTGCAGGTCCGGATGCAGGAGAACTTGCAGGGTCGGCAGGAGAAGGGTCTGTGGGTACGTCCTGGGGTGGCTCAGTGGCAGCCGGGGATCCGGCCGGTGTTGAGTGCGTGGAGGGTGGCGGCGTCGTATGGTCGGCGGGGGCCAGGGGGTCTGGCGCTGGGTGCGGTGCAGGCGCAGATGGGCGCAGACGGGCTTGCCTTTGGCACGCCTTTGGCGCGCATAGGGCGCACCCGCTGCGCGTACGTGTGGACTCCGCCATAAATGGTAGAGAGGCAAGAGGGGGGGCGGGCCGCAGGGGAGCAGCGGCAGGGAGCGGGGAGGGCGAGAATACGGCGAAAGGTGAACCGGAGCAGGACCCAGAGAAGCGGGCAGAAACGGCAGGCAGTGACACCGGGCACACTCAAGGAGAGCTGCGCGGCGGGTGGAGCGACCGTCACCGACCAGAGTCAGGTCAGGTCCAGGGGTGTGGAATTTATTAAAATATCTACTTGTCCACGGGACAGGTTGCTTCTCAAATCTACTTGTCCTGTAAAGAGATCTACTTGTCCCTTTGGTGCCATGTAGTGTGGCGCCAAATTATGGCAGCAATCTCATTATGTAAGAGCTCTGATAATAGCCTCTCTGATTATGCCAGGGCTACTACCATAGTAGGGCTTGAATACTTGCAGTTTCAATCCCTACTGTAGCAATTTCCTTATTTTTCCACCTTTCTGCAGATCTGCATACTGGGGCTGAAGGAAGCAGTAAGCAATAGTTCCAGCAATAGTTCCAGGGCTGGAATGCCTTTGAGTCTGCAAACCTACTAACCTGCATGTTTTAAAGATTTTCACCAGCTTCTCTCTAATATTTTCCCATAATAAGAAAGGTTGGACATTTACTCCGGACAATGGCAGAATTAGAACTTCTTCCAGGGTTGGGAAGAAAGTGTCTGGAGGGAAAATGAACTTGCAAATGCTCAATAGATTTTCACATGAGCAAATCTACACATGCGTATTTACCCATGCTAAAATACAGTTCACAAATATTTTATAGGGGTACGACATATACCATGGGTGCACTTTTGTGACTTTCTTTAAGAATTTGGGGCCACATGTAGGTAGGTTCAGATTTGCGACCCGCAAATCCGAATGTAGGATGGTGTCCCTGACACCATCTGTGATTCGCAAGGGCTTCGCAAATGCACACCTCATGAATAATCATGAGGTGGGTCGCAATTTGCGACCCCCTTGCGAATGGCGGCCTCACAGGGATGGTGGCCTGCAGGAGACAGCAGACCACCATGTCTGTGACTGCTTTTCAATAAAGCAGTTTTTTTTTTTTTTTTGTAATGCAGCCCGTTTTCCTTAAAGGAAAACGAGATGCATTACAAAAACGAAAAATGAAACGTTTTCGTTTCATTTAAAAATGTTTACAGTGACATTCACAACCTTTTGTGAAAGTGTTAGCACCCATTTGAAATGGGTGCAAACTGCGATTGGTTTGCACCCGCGTTCGCAAAACAATCCTACATTGCACTGCGAGTCGCAATTAGGAAGGGAACACCCCTTCCTAATTGCGAGTCGCAAACCCGTTTTGCGATTCGGTAACCAGGTTACCGAATCGCAAAACTGGGTTTGTGCATCGCAATGTGCTTTTTGCACGTCGCAATTCGCGAAAGTCGCTGTTTGCGACATGCAAAAAGCTACCTACATGTGGGTCTTGGTCCCTAATTAGGTCTGGTGTTAACAAAGACATTTTGTTTTTATTAAACTTCTATTTCTCTCTCTCTTTCGGCTGGCTTTACTGTGAGTGATCGCATTCTTCTCTTCCACAAGGAGCATATTGGCACACAAAGTAGTTTTGTTCAGTGTCAGGAACTACAGTGGCAATCAGTGACGTAACGAAACTGGAGGGTGCCCCTTTGCAAAGAACATGGAGGAGCCCCCTCTCCAAACTCACTCAGGGCAGGTGCTGTGCTGAAGGGGCCCCCTGGAGGGCGGCTGCAGGGCCTTTGTTATGCCACTGGTGGCAACGTGTGCTTTTAGAGTTCAAAAACGTTTTGGGGGGGTTTTGCCAGTGTTTGTTACAATGTTGAGGGCCTGGTAGCTCCCACAACAATAAAGTGTTACAAAAGCCATGTCAAAACAAGACACGCATTGATGAAACTAAAAGACTTATAAAAATATGTCAGATCAGTTGGCTTTGTCAGTGTTTGTTTATTTTCATGCTTTCCATAATCGTGTTGAAAATGGTTACACTGATTTTCCATTAGAAATAATTTTGGGAAATACTAGCATGCATCAAAACATTTTACTAAATGACACTTCATTTGCATCTAATCAGAGAGCATTCTGGGAGCATTATACTTAGCCTCATAGTCTAAACTTTTCAAACATGTGTATACACGTTTTTTTTTTTTGTACTGGAACCAACGTCAGTAGTGAAGTGTGACCTTAAAACATTTATTTACAGCACTCACCCTAATAATGAAGGTTTTCAAATAATGAACCATAAATACAAGTTCGAATAGCATTATCTTTTGGAAACACATTACCTCAACTGCAGAGAAATTCACTCTCTGTAAACAGGCAGCCAAAGGGTTTGTGCTGCAGAGGGTTGGGCCTACTTGTCCCAAGGACAAAGTAAACATAAAAACTTGTTGCCCTTGACCCCAAACAAGATGTCCCGGGCGTCGGGCGATAGGAATTCCACATCCCTGAGGTCACAGCTCCCCGTCGCGCTACCAGTCCTTAAGTATCGGGAGGGAGGAGCAGCTGGGAGGCGGGAGCGGGGTGACGCGGGGAAGGGAACAGGTAGAGAGGCAAGAGGGGGGGCGGGCCGCAGGGGAGCAGCGGCAGGGAGCGGGGAAGGCGAGAATATGGCGAAAAGTGAACCGGAGCAGGAACCAGAGAAGCGGGCAGAAACGGCAGGCAGGGACACCGGGCACACTCAAGGAGAGCTGCGCGGCGGGTGGAGCGACCGTCACCGACCAGAGTCAGGTCAGGTCACAGCTCCCCGTCGCGCTACCAGTCCCTAAGTATCCAGAGGGAAGGAGGAGCAGCTGGGAGGCGGGAGCGGGGTGGCGCGGGGAAGGGAACAGGTAGAAAGGCAAAAGGGGGGGCGGGCCGCAGGGGAGCAGCGGCAGGGAGCGGGGAGGGCGAGAATCCGGGGAAAGGTGAACCGGAGCAGGAACCAGAGAAGCAGGCAGAAACGGCAGGCAGGGACACCGGGCATACTCAAGGAGAGCTGCGCGGCGGGTGGAGCGACCGTCACCGACCAGAGTCAGGTCAGGTCACAGCTCCCCGTCGCGCTACCAGTCCCTAAGTATCCAGAAGGAAGGAGGAGAAGCTGGGAGGCGGGAGCGGGGTGACGCGGGGAAGGGAACAGGTAGAGAGGCAAGAGGGGGGGCGGGGCCGCAGGGGAGCAGCGGCAGGGAGCGGGGAGGGTGAGAATACAGCGAAAGGTGAACCGGAGCAGGACAGGTCAGGAGTGATGTCATGTGCCCCAGAGTAAAAGGAGTACCCTCGTTTATTGGTGTGTAGAGCCCTCCAGATATCACTTAGATCCATCACTTGTGCACATCCCTCCAGTTTCCCTCTGGTCAGTTCCCCGTCCACCCTTGAACTCCCTCAATCTTGCTGCATGTCTAAAGCAAGGTTAAAGTCGCCTCCTATAATTGTGAGAGCTGGGGGAGCTCCTGTAAGCAGGCCACACACTGTCTGGGGAGTCTCCATCTGGAGACCAGGAGATGCATAAACATTGGCCAGTAATAGGGATTCACCCTCATGTTCGCCCAGGATGGCCAAGTAGCACCCTGTGTATCTATCGAAGTGCGTACTGTGTCTAAGGGGAGTGTCCTGATTAAAATCAGTACTTGGGACCTTACTTTTTTTCCTGTGCTGCTTTCATTTGTTCTTTGGTGGGGAGGCTATTTTATTCCTCTTTCTGTTCCTTCGCTTCGATGTTGCTTGCCCCAACCTTAGTCCTTCTGCGTACTGGGAGGTGGGCAGACTACATTCCCTGGGTGTCCAACGATGACCAGGCCTTTTGTGGCAATATCATGAAGTGGGTATGTCCGCCTCGCACCACTCGCAGCTTAGCAGGGTAAAGGAGCACATATTTAACTTTCAGCCTTTGGAGCACCCTCTTTACTGGTATAAATTCACCTCTTTGATTTTACACTAAACTATTGTAGTCCGGGTTTATGCTCACTTCTTGGCCATCAGTTGTCCAGGGACCATGTGTCTGTTCCTCCTAGAGAATGACATATTTGTCCCAAAAGTTCATAAAACGTGCTATGATCGGGTGTGGATTTGCCCCAGTTGGTCGTGGGAATGCTGGGATTCTGTGTACCCTTTCTACGGAGAAGAATCTGGAAGGTGTTTCCTGGTAGCACTGTCTTTTCTAGCCATTCTTCCAAAAACAGGTCTATGGATGGCCCCTACGCCCTTTCCTGTACCCGACTATCCGGACATTGTGGCGATGGGAACTGCCTTCCTCATCCTCCAATTTATTCACTAACTGCCGTACTTTTTTTTTCATGGCCGAACTTTCTGAGGAAGGTCTTCACCTGTAGGAGGGCAGTCTCCAAGTGATCCTCTGTCTCTTCGACCCAGTCTACCAGTTTCTTGTGGTAATCCCGCAGTAGGCCCAAATCTCCTATTACCTCTGCGATCTGTGTTTCTAGTGAAGTCCTTGTTTCTTTTATGGCCTTCAGGATAGCCACCATGTGTGCTGCCAAGGAGGTGTTGTTATTGATTTGTTTCTGTAGGCCATCCCCAACCACAACATCCATTGGGGCCCCTTTTGCAGTGTGTGGCTTGACCATCATGAGGTTCTGTCTGTTCCAGGCACACACTTGTAGTGTACAACTGCAGGTTCTGTTTGTAGGCTCCCTGCCATGCTTCCTCGTGTCTAAGTCTTGCCGCCTCAGGTCTGCCATAAGTGAAGTGTCCAGAGCTGTGTCCCAGCTCAGGAGACAGTTCTTGGCCTTTGATCAAAATGTCAGTTCATTTGGAGGAGTCACATACTCTGCTGGGAGGTTGACTGGGACAGGGCTGTTGGGGGACAGGCGTTGGGGGGGGGGGGGGGGAGAGGGGAATGAAGAGGTATCCTCCTTTCTTCCTAAAAAATCAAAACACCTGTCGCCACTCTGTGTCCATACCGCTTTGTGAAGGTCTAGCCAGCTTTCTCTTTACTCTCAGGGTGTTACCTCTTCCAAACCCCCAGTGCTAGTTTGCTGAGTTATACAATGGAAGAGGATAGTAGGAGCCTATTTGGATCTCAGGCTGCTTTTATGGTGTACCCCCTTCTCATGCACTGGCCCCTATCTCCGTTCTGTGTCACACATATACTACTCTGCACTGCACTAAGTCCTTCTGTAGACAGCCCTGCATGTCTCTCTGCTGCCACTTTTATGGGTGTCTTACCTGGGGGCATGGCTGAATCCTTGCTGTAATCCCCATGTGTCTGGCCTCCACTATCCATCTATGGGACCCTGCTGGCTTTGGGACAGCCCTTTTTCTGCCCCAGGGGAAGCCAAAAGTGCTGTGTACAGGCAGGCTGTCTCCCGCTGGCAGCTATGAAACATAAGCGGCCTGTGTTAACAGCAATCACCGAGTCCGCGCTCACCTCTGTGATTCTGAGCCCCCTTCCTCACCAGCTTCGAGTCTCTTGCTGGGTAAATGGGGCTAGCAATCATTCAAAAATCCGTCGTATCTGGACTGTTCAGACCAAATTTGTATACCTTTCTTCATCTTTAGCTTCAAAACCATTACCGTCCATTACCTACAGACAATCCCAGAGACTGAAAATCTAGGTCAACGATACAAGACACGTCCGTATACGCTCCAAGAAACTAAAGTTACCTCAGTTCTTCCTTCCTCTACTTGGGGATTGAGATTTATTCATTAGTAAAGCACTACAATGATTCGATGACAGTAGTAATTGCAGTTCTTGCCCCTTAAAGACAAAAAAAAGGCAAAAAATAAAAACAAAATCTGCACTATGGTACAGTAAAAAAAAAAAGAAATCAGGGAAGTAACGAGCCACTGAGCATTTTTTACTACAATCACCTTCTGTGAAAAGCCTTGAATCACTTTGTCATGAATGCAGACTATACAAGGAGATAATACTTGCACCAAAATCTATCCGCTTCAGAGAAGAACTGGAAAGAACAAGCAGGCAGCAAGCAGTAATGATTACCAGTCCTGCAACCCCTCCAATTTTGAGCAACCTTGAAGAGTAAGAAATATGTGCAGTTTTCTGATGAGAAGATAAAAGATTGAGTACTCCATTACTTCCATCTCGTCTTCTTTCCCTAAACAATCTCTCCAATCATTTAGTAGGAAAAGCACCAAGACTTTGTCTCCTTTCAAGGAGATTGCTATTGACAAAGCATCAAAGATAATTTATGTCCCCAATCTCTCCTCTGACTTTACCGACCAAATATCCATTTACCTCGGACCAAAGATCATCAACACATCTTTGAAAGATGGCATCTAACTTGAAACTAAGCCAGGAATTGCCTCTCCTGAAAGCTAACATCTTAAGGACCTAAATAACTTTTAACAGTTACATTCCACCCTTCTCTGATCAAAGTCATGAAGACCTGTTGTGCCGTACAACTCAACCACCACACTTGTGCAAATGATCTACTCATCACTGTCCAATCTAGCTTCAGAGAAGGATGCAGCACAGAACAGTCATGGGTATAGATGATGCACTCTGCATCCTAGGCAGTGGATCATACCATCTAATCCTTGTAGTTATCTCTGCAGTTTTCTATCTAGTCAACCCCCTCACCAGCAACTTAAAGGAATGCAGGGGTCTAGAGGGAAAAGTCTGGTGCTCTTTTTCCTCTTTCCTCAAAGGCTGAGACCAACAGATGAGAATATGCAGCTCCCTGTAGGAGCCCTCTGCTAAAAAACAAAAACAAAAAATACATTCCAGAGCCCCTCCCTGACACTTCTTAACAGCTACATAGTCTGTATAGGACACCTAGGTTCTATCTTCAGAAACAATTAATCAATCAAACAAGCATTTTTATAGCGCAGCAAACCACCCGTGTGGGTCTTATGCTCTCTTCTGAATCGCTGGAGTAATGGTGTGGTCCTGAAGTGCAGGGGGAGGTTGTTCCAAGCACAAGCTGCGAGAAGGAGCGTCCTCCGCTGTTGGCTCGACGGATCTGTGGGTGATGATGCTGAGGTTGCAGGCAGGCAGATGAGACTGCGACGACTTGTTTCTTGATGGATAGCTTGCTATCCAGGATAGTGCCAAGGTTGCAGGCGTGGTCTGTTGAGGCGGATGGTGTGCTGAGCTCCGCGGGCCACCATGTGTCAGTCTAAGGCGAAGTGTTGTTCCCAAACATGAGGACTTCAGTTTTTAGTGTGTTGAGTTTGAGACAGTTGTTCTTCATCTAGCCCACTACGTTCATCATACATCTGTCAAAGTTAGCTTTTGTGGTGGAGGGATCTTTGGACAGTGAGAGGATGAGCTGTGTGTCGTCAGCGTAGGAGATGATGTTGAGTCTGTGTGAATTGACGGTAATGGTCAGGGGGGTCATGTAGGTGTTGAAGAGGGTCGGGCTGAGAGACGATCCTTGGAGGACTCCAAAGATGATCTTTTTGGACTCTGAGGAGACTGATCCTTTGGGTTTTGCCGATGAAGAACGAGGCAATTCATTTGAGGGTGTTTTCTTGAATCCCAATGTGGTGGAGTCTGTTGATCTGCATGTGGTGGGAGTCTGTGTCAAATGCAGCGTACAGGTCCAGGAGGATGAGGGCTGCTGTTTCCCCACTATCCAGGAGAGCTCTGATGTCATCCATGGCTGCAATCAGGGCTGTCTTGGTGCTGTGGTTAGCTTAAAATCTAGATTGGGAGGGGTCCAGTAGGTTGTGGTCTTCTAGGTATTGGGTGAGTTGCTGAGTGATTGCTTTCTCGACTACGGTTGCTGGATAGGGGAGATGAGACATGGGCCGTAGTTCTTTAATTCGGCTGGGTCGGCAGATGTTTTTTTCAGGAAGGGTCTCACTTCAGCATGTTTCGAGACCTCTTGGAAGGAGGCCGCAGTGATGGAGGTATTCAGGACCTTCCTGAGCTTTTCACTGATAGTCTTGCTTCCGAGGTGGAAGATGTGATGGGGGCAAGGGTCTGTGGGTGCTCCTGAGTGTATGGGGTTCATGAGGGAGATAGTGTATTGCGTGGTGAGGAGTTCCCAGTGGGTGAGAAGGCTTTTGGGGTTCATGTTTATGCATGTGAGCTGGTTGATGCTGTTTGCAGTGGAGGGTTGGCGTTCGAAGTTTTCGTAGATAACCAAGATCATGTTGTGGAAAAAGTGCGTTCTTCTTGATTTCTTTTCAGGAGGCAGTGGTACTGGTTGAGGGCGAACCTGAAGGCGGTCTTCTGTTTCTTTGCTAATGCACCACTTCCTTTTAAGTTGTCAGAAGTTGCATTTGGAGGAGTGCAGTTCCTTTGTGAACCAGCCTGCTCTTTTGCTTTATTCTTTGACCTTGGTTGGGACGATGGCATTGACGCATTTTGTGATCCACTGGGAGAAGCTCTCTGCTGCTTGTTCAGGGTCATGTGTAAAGTCTGGGAGATGGGAGGGGAGAGCGTTGGTCCACTGGTCTTCTGGTACCTTTTTTCAGTTTCTTCGCATTGGATCTGGGGTGCACAGTGCCAGGGAATGTAAGTCCAGAGATGGTGAAGTGTATGCTATGGTGGTTGGACCAGATGAGTGGCGTGGTGTGGATGTACCTGACTCTGTTGCTGGAGGTGACGATGGGGTTGAGCGTGTGTCTTGCGATGTGAGTAGTTTCAGTGACAAGCTGCTTGAGGCCGATGTTGCTCAAGCTTCCCAGGAGGTCAATGGAGTTGGTTTTGCTGGTCCCCTAGGAATATGTAGTGCTTGGAGTCTATTGCTTGCGGGGCGATGAGTTCTGGGATGGCGTTGCAGAAGCTGGGGCATGGTCCTTGTGGTCTGTAGGTAAGGGTGCATCTGATAGTGCACCGTTGTGTAGATGATGGGGATTCCGCCTTCATGCTTGTTGGTTCGGTCCTGGTGACCAAACCAATATCTCCTACAATTTGTCTGCATTAGCATCCAGCTCATAGCCTCCTTTCCTGCAGACATCTTACTCTTGCCTCGATCCTAACAGATATCTCATCCTGGATGACAAAACAGCACCTCAAATTAAACCCCCTTTAAACAGAATTTCTCCTAATCATTGCTTAACTTGCTTAATATCCTGGACGGAAAACTCTCACCCATTGACTGTGCAAAATTCCCTTGGCATTACCCTGTTCAATAAACTTAACATGCAAGCTCACATAGGTGCAGGAAATGCCAACCATCATCTTAGTCTTAGGAGAGCTATCAAATAATAGACTCCAATACCTGATGTCAAGACAGTGGTCCAAAGCCTGATTCTCTCACAACTGGATTATAGGGTGTGCTAACTTTCCAGGAGCCCCAAATCACACCGTGCTCCTGTGAAAGCAGCGCTTGGCGTTGCAGCCACTCTTATCGCAGACACGAGTTGCTTTGTGCATGTCACACTTCTACACATCACTGTTTAACTCATGGCATCAAGAAGCATTTTTAAGCAAGGTTGTATGGTCAGGAAAGCGCTCCATGTAGCACTCCCACATACTTGTCAAAGAAACTTACACCATCTGGAACATGATGACCCCTAAGAAACATGAACATGGATTGCCTACACTTGGAAACGCCTATCTTTAAGAAAGAGCGAACACTTGCTCTTCACTGAAAGTGCCAGAAAGATCTGGAATGCCCTCCCACCCAATCTAAGAACAAATTCAGACTATACATAAGTAGCAAGAGAACTGAAAATCCGAGTATTCCAAAGACTATGCTGTTTGTGAACAGTAAAAAGCCCCCTTTTCACCACGTCCTCCTATTCTTATGTAACTTGATTTCCCATCAATCAATGTGTGATACTCTTGAAGAATCAGTGGCAAAACAGGTAGGTAGAATCATAGATATGTATATTTTGAAGATATACCCTCCAGCTTATTTAGTCACTTGCATACTGTCTCTTCTTGTCTGGTCTACTGTAAAGTGCTCTGTTTTGTGGGGGGTATTGTCCATGTTATATAAAACTGCCAAATGAATACCGTAGAACGTTTCCCAACTAAAAAGTCTGCCTTCTACTGATTGGACAAGGTACATGTACATCAGTGAACTTTGTTTAAATGCTCTGTGATTAATGTTACTTCTTCTTGCACTGAACCTTTGAATTTATTTTTTGCACAGAATAAATCTTCAGAAATTCCAGCTTTAAAATATGTTTTTGCGACATGTGGCCCACAGTGGTTGTAGTCGGAATGGATCCTGTTTGTGTGGTGGTATTTGATATAGAAGTCAGTTGGAGGTGGGAGGGTAAAGGCAGTGAGTTTTGGCACTGTGAGATTGTGAGCCTTTACATACAATGGGTAGCAGACATATCTTCCATGACCCAGAGGTCGGTGCAGGCCACCATACAATCACAATCTCTGTATTTGGGTAGGATCTGCCTAACTGTCTATGTTGTTGCCTATATCTTCATAGAAAAGAATATACTTGTTCCTGCTTCAGACTGTACTGTGGTCAAAATGAGCCATGCAAATGATTTACAAGGTCTAATCTATTCTCTGGCGCTATCTAAGACTCTTGCTTCCAATACATTGAAGCTAATAAGGCAACTCTGCTTTCAGGAATGTTTGCTTGATGGGTGAGCTTAGTGCAGCATTCTTGAATGAAACATACCTAACCTCATGGTAACCCTTTTCTTAGCTTAAAACATTTTTCTAAACACCAAGCAGTAGAGATCATTGATCAGATCACATTTTGATTTGAGGAGATAGAAACCCTTCAAACAGCAGTCTGAACTTTGACAGATAAGGAGCTGAGGAGAAGAGAAATAACATGACGCTTCTTCAGCCATGTATTTATTTCCAATGTTTTATAAAGCACCAAACCAGGTTGCATTCTGGCACGAATCTGGAGGAGTTTTGGTTTGTTCTATATTGCACTTGAAGATTCTGCTCCCAGAGCAATCTAATGCAGTTGAAGTCTTGGAAGAAATGTTCAGCTTTTTATGAGTATATATTGCTGCCTTGATGATTCTACAATTTTATAACATCTCTAAAAGATGTTGATACTAGTTGAGTTTCTTCAATTTTTGCTCAATCTATTGGAAGATACCTTAAACTCTGTTTGCATGATTTCACTTTTTTCCTTAATTTGCCTCTAAATTATAGTACGTTGTAGAAGCATGGTTGGAAAGTACTAGAAAAATAATGAAATGTACAAACTAAACATTCTCCTAAACATTCTCCTGTTGTTGATATGGTTTTGGTAGCACAACTCTTTCAGCTTTCTACATGCTTAAGTCAGGCCAAGTGCTAGTAGCTTTAACTGACTGCATGCCTTTTGTACTCTCAAGAATATTATACATTTTATAATTATAATAACATTAAAAGCAAATAGAAGGGCTTTGAGTCAGCCTCCATCAACCATTAATCAATTGCAGTGTAATTCATATGTCGAATCAGCCCACAGAATAGCATGGGGCAGTGGGTCCACCCCCTTCAACCATTTGCATTGCTGGCAACGTCTTGTTGCACTATTTGCTGGTCGTTGAGATGGTTGACTGGCAGGAGGAGCAGCTGCATAAGGAGCTGCACTCTTGGGCAGTATCATTAGCTGAGTACCATCTGGTATGTACTTTTTTATATTGGTGCCTTTCTAAAGCAAAATTATCCCTCCTGTATTTTACTACTATGGATGTTGTCTACAAAAAGCGCTTCTTGTTATACAGTGCCATCTAGCATTTACGTTGTGAGCAAAGTGTTTCTGATATGAGAAAAACGCCTTCCCCTGCATATGTACCGCAGCACAAGACACTTACCTGCTTTCTGAACCATGCTAGTCCATGGCTCCTTCATTCAGCTCCAGTACGCTGCTGAAAGCTGGCTCTCTAGTCCTGCAGGTCCATGTGAAAATAGCAGCACTATGAGCCACTGGCAAACTGTTCCCTGCAAAGCCTTGGCACACCATGCTCATGACTGGCTGTGCTCCAGACCTCCAGGATCTGTTACTCCCTCTGACACTCAGGATCCGAAGAGGTGCTACACCAGAGGTGCCTCCCTTGTCGCTATCATTTTCCTATCCCACGTTAAAGGAGATGCCCAGTAGTTGCAGTCATATTTTAACACATGGTCCAGAGCACATAATGAAGCCGGACAGAACTTTATTTTCCACTGTGGCAGCAAAGCCTGCAGAGCAGCATCAGTGATCGCCCCCTTTTCTTCCTCGTGTTGGCCGTTTTCACATTTGAGGTAGGTTATGGCTGGCGTTTCCGGTTTTCAGTTAAAGCCAATTCTGACAAACTAAACACCAGCAAAAGGAATATTTCCTTTTCAGTAAAAACTGGACAGAACTGGAGTATGCTGTACTTTTACTGATTTGCTGCCCGGTGGTGTGGAAGAGAATTAGCGCAGCCTCTATCTTTAAGCACTTTTCTGTGAAGGATGTTCCTTCTAAGACCCTCTTAGTCCATTATAAACCACTTAACAAGGGCCTTTTGATCATCCACAAGTTTCCTGGACCTACTTCCTATGCCGTTTTGGTAGCTCGGCCGATATCATATGCCCTCAGCGTACTGCTCCCTGCACATTGCTGTGTACCTGCTAGCAGGTTCACAGTTGAATTGCGATCTGGAGCTCTGTCCAGGGAAAGAGGCATCACCATGATGTTATCCTCCTTCAATGAGAGCTTCACTCTCTGAAAGCTCTCTGAAAGCTCTACTGTTAATATTGTGACAACAAAGATGATTTTGTATAATGATGCCTCCAATGTCAATAGCTCACTTCTGTCCTTAGTTTTATGCTGTGATTGACTCAAGAACATACCTACAGGTGCCACATCTCCTTGTTCAGTAGAACATGTACCATATTATAAACATCTTCCGCAGCCAAGCACAGGTCCATGCTGAAATTGTGCTGCCTGCACCGCATACATTAAATCAGAAATCCACCAGTTACTATATAAGATGCAAAAAGTGCAGCTCAAAAAACATGAAGAGGCAGTCAATGCTCTTTTATCTAGCATATGCTGCAGACAACACAGTTAGAGAAAAAATAGGTACTCTGACCTGGTCTGAGTCTGTACTCCAGAGTTGAACATAATCATGATAGAACCCTGGGGTTACCAAGTTCAACTCTCATTCCTACTGTCTCCATGTCAGAATGAAGCTTGAAACGTAATGTGCTGAAACTAGGCCTGACATTCCTCAAAATCCCCTGTACAAACCATGGTGAGTGTATTTAGCGAAGCCATACTTAAATGTGCTTGTTTTTTTCCTCATCTCCCACAGAAAATGTTTTAGAACAGTGAAAGCTGCACAGAAAAGAAAGGTAAAGCGACTTGTACAACTCCCACACAAGCCTTCCACAATCCTCCTGACGGAAATTTGACTAGAACAGTAAATACTGCACAGACCTCAATGGTAAAGTGGCTTGTGTCACGCATTGCTTTCAAATAAAATCAATGTTTAGCTGTCCGCACACAAGCTATCAAATAAACACAAAATCGAAACGGCATAGCCCAACAATGTAAAAGTAAACATCAGTCATAGTGTGACCAGTGTAGGGAGTTGGGTTCTGGTTGCAGTATGCCCCCACCCCACCCCCCCAATCCATTTTTTGCCTGTTTTTTAATGCAACTTTGAAGTGTACTGGGTTCCTTCTAACCAGGTTGCCAGTGTTCCTTCCGTAATGCAAGACGCCTTTTAACTTGATTCCCCAAGTGGTCAGGCCCTATAGCACCTCTGTAAGTCCATAGTTAGTAGTACTGCTGGTACCTAGGGCATCGTTACTGGAGACGGGCCTAAAGAGCTGCAGCTCAACTTGTGCCACTATAAGGGACCCAGCAACAACCTTATGCAGACTCCCATTACAGGATGCGTGGCAAGGTGCTCCCTAAAAGTGAAAACACAACATGGTGCCTTGTCCCCTAAACAGTGCATGTAATATTTGTAAGTCACCCGTACATCAGGCCTTACAGCCCTAAGGGAGGGTGCATTATATTACATGTGTGGGCACATCTGCAAGAGCAGCTATGCCCCTGATATGTCTTTGTCGATTCTTAGACATAGTAAGTGAACAGTGAAGCCATTTTAAGTACATGTGCTAGACACTGGTCAATGTGAGTTCCCCAACTACATGATGGCTGCACTGAAAATAGGGATGTTTGGTATCTAACATCTCGTATTAATTAACCCTCACTGATTCCAGTGACAGATTTATTAATACATGCACCTAGAGGGCACCTTAGAAGTACCCCCAGAAAACCTACCGACTGTTGTTGAGTTCACTGACCAGTTCTAACCAGTCTGCCACCAACAGACGAGAATATGAACCCAAGGGAGAGAGACGTTGCTCTCTGCAGATCAGAAACAGTGCATGCTCGGGCAGGGGTGTTACACTCCCCTTCCCACAGGATGACCTGCATTCCAAGGCAGGCGCTTCAAAGAAACCCATCACCTTTGGTATGCAGAACTGACCTTCCTCAGAGGAGGAAGCCGTCTCCCCTGCCCCAGGGTCCATCTGGCACCTGGACAGGCTGGAAAATTAGCTATGCAGGAGGTGTGTCACATTTTGAGACTGGTCACACCCCTGGGGTGAACAGCCTGAAGTGGACACAGCCTAGGAAATTCTGTTATCTTGTGTGTGATGGAATTTAGCACCTTTTGACAGGGTGATGCCCACTCCCACCAGGAAGTTGTCATCTAGGGGTTGTAGTGATCCAAAGGGTAAGTAGCCCATTGGCTACTACCCTTCACTTTCCTTAACGCCCCCTAAATTAAGTATTTAGGAGACCCCCTGATACCAGATTCTCAAATCTTTGCTGGACACAAAAGGAGTGGACAAGCTGCTTGAGGCCGATGTTGCTCAAGCTTCCCAGAAGGTCAATGGAGTTGGTTTTGCTGGTCCCCTAGGAATATATAGTGCTTGGAGTCTGTTGCTTGCGGGGCGATGAGTTCTGGGATGGCGTTGCAGAAGCTGGGGCATGGTCCTTGTGGTCTGTAGGTAAGGGTGCATCTGATAGTGTTTTTTCCATCTGTGTGGAGTTGGAAGTTGGGGTGTTCTATTACCGGTTTCGGGTCGTCATCGTCGTGTAGATGATGGCGATTCCACCTCCATGCTTGTTGGTTCGGTGAAGGAGTGAATCAAGAAGCACAACTGATTTGGCGCCAACCCTTCCAACCTGCTTGCCACACCCAACCCTCAAGGAGCAACTGGCCTGTCCTGCCGCTTCAGCCTCCAACAAATAGGGAGAGCTGCCAGTGCTTTGGAAATCACCAAGAATAACTCCCTTGGAGCAGAGGAGCTTCTTCTCTGCATCTGCAGACACCCAAAGAAAGAACTGTGAAGACCGCCAAAAACCAGACGCCGGACAGTACTACTGCACCAGAGCCACCTAGCCTGAACTGAAGTGGGCCAATGGTGTCAGTGTGGTCCCCAGGCCCTCCAGAAACGAAGCCCACCTTGAGTTTGCCCACTGTGGACTTCACAATGGTGCCTGCAGCCTGTTTAAAAGACCCTTTTACATCCACGGGTGACCTGGAGAAAAAGACCCAACGCCTCAGGAGACCTCTACACCTGTCCGCCCTGGACTGAGGAGAAAAGGATCAAGGGTTACCCCGCGTCT
Source organism: Pleurodeles waltl (assembly GCF_031143425.1). Classification (NCBI taxonomy): domain Eukaryota; kingdom Metazoa; phylum Chordata; class Amphibia; order Caudata; family Salamandridae; genus Pleurodeles; species Pleurodeles waltl. The sequence goes on from NC_090440.1 coordinate 280,747,653, forward strand.
CCCAGTTTTGTGAGACCTGAGACCACTTGGTGGGAGTGGACCCCCAGTCCATGCCTGCAGACTGTTTCTGCGGGCCCCCCTGCAACCGCGAGCTACTCCAGCCCCGGGCCTGACGCAGCCAGAGGAACCAGCGGTGCCCCGTATGCCTGAGGACCTTAAAGGTCGAGCCCCTCTCTGGGTTCCCCTGGACTGATCTTCCAGTCCATACCTGCAGCAACTTTGTAACCAGACTGATCCCAATAGACTTACACGGGGCACCAGACGATGAACGGCACCCGACCGCCCCAGTGCCGCTCGAGGTGACCTGCTGGTGGGGCCTTGGACCTTGTCCCGTACTTACCCTTAGTTAAGGAGATTGGTCCGGTAAGTACCATACATGTATACAGTGCTTGTTTCTCCTCCATAGGATAACACTGCATCTGAAAAATGCATTGTCAACTTTTAAAAACTCAAAGAATTCCTGACTCGAAAAGTACTCAACTGATTCTGATGATCTTGGTATCAACGTTTATATAGAAGTATGTGTTATTTATATAAATTGGTGTCTAATTTCTTTATTGAGTGTGTGTCTCACTTACTGTATGAGTGTGTGCCTTATATGCTTAGCCCTACCCTCTGATATGTCTCAGTGCTTGTCCACACAACCACAAAAGGGGGCATTTGAGATATCATTTGTGCCTCTGTGATACCTCTGGGGATTGCTTTGACTCTTTGCACAGTGTACCTCATTTGGTCCAGCTATATAAAGAGCCAGCTTCCTACAACCAGCAAAAGCAAATAACTGAAGGTATCCTGCATGTCATTAACTTTTTTTGCTACACTGCTTCTTAATAAAGCAGCACAGATGACTGTCACCAAAGACACCATAGCTAACTGTATACTTGTTAATTTCTTAGCAGGCGTTTCCACTATAACCATGTACAGACGGAATATGTCTGATCATATTTATTAGCTCGATTCCTTCATGGTACCTCGACACAAAGAACAGGGCAGTGTGACACACTGCCTTGTAAAAGACGTAGAGCAGCACCCCTCATATATCATGTTCTAAATAGAAAGCAGGAACTACTAAGTGCTCATCATTAACCTTCTGTCTGCTGCAGTTCTAATCTTAATGAGGTGTGAGCATCCCGCCATCCATGCACATCCTGGACATGGTGTGATAATGGTCTGACTGAAAGACGAGTCGGAGTGCTGAACATGAGGTAGGTAGGGTGGTGAGGGAAAGTTACATGTAAAAGAAAAGTTAAGTTAAAGGTACATCAAAGAGGGAAGGAATAATTGACAATAGAAATGAAGAGAAGGAAGGAAGCAATTAAAAGAAAAAAAACATCCCTATGATTTTTTATGGATCAAAAAAGAGTAATCATGAATAACCACGGATTTTTGGTGTTTCAGTTGTGTGTGTGCATGTATGTACACCTGGTGTGTATATTTTCTTTGCATGCGCACCTGCATTATTGAAAGAAGAGATCTGTTGGGCGTTTATATGAAAGCGATCATGGTACTACCATCCCAAAAGAGATGCCTGCTTCCAGGGAAGAGCTGATGCCTGTCAGTTGGCATCCCGGACCATGTGATAGTCTGAAAGAATCATTCTTTTTTGTGTTTTTTACAGGTTACCATCAGAGGGAAGATGTTTCCTCACACCGGGATGGGGAAGTCTGTTTTTCTACGTGAGGAGGTATGCGATGACGAAGGTGGCGAAGGTTCGACGCTGTCTACGGTCATGTGTTCCGTTGAAGAGCTGGCGCTGGCCCACTATAGGCAGCAGGGCTATGATCAGGGTAAAATCTGGTCTTTATCATGATTTTGTGTCATAACAGTAGCAAAACAGCAGTAGAAAAATATTTTGTGCATGGAGAAGCTAGTATAGGGATGTTTAATCCATGTTGATCATATTTCTTTATTGGAACATCAGCCCTATAAAAATTTAATTGCATATTTTGATATATGAGCTCTTCTGAGATGTTTGTTAGCTTCATTAGAGATTGCCTTGCTTTATTTTTCAGTAGTAGTAGGTTTATGAGCATTCTTGTTCTTGATTTTTTGGCATGGGCCACTATGATGATTCAAGCAATCCTTTACTTGAAGGAGTCAACTAAAATTGCATTTTAAAATCACTTTTTGTCTCTTTCTGTGCAACAATACCCCAAGGCATAGGAAGATTAGTGGCAGAGGGCTTTAGTTTCTTATGGATGCTGCTCGGGTAGGTGTAAGTTCAATGGAGGAAGAGTCACTTGCGATTTATGAATCACTTTTCACGTGTCACTGGAAAGTTTCATTTGTACTACGTCCCTCCTTGAGAAGCAGTGATGCGCTAATTAGCATGCTGACTGAAGTATAATTCTGTCTTGCAAGAATAGACGAAGCCCCTCGTTTTGCTTTTTATTTTGTGATAAAAGGTTTTTCAGGTTTCACTAATACTGGTACAGTATGGATAGCAGCAGTGCAAACTATGAGCACACACACTGCAGCCTGTACAGCTGCCACACATGCTTCCCTAGCACACAAACATGCATAGTACCGACATCATTGGTACAGAGTATCACACTCTCTCAAGCATCGGTACACACTCAGTATATGTGCATATCATTAGTAGTTACAATTGGTAAGTTTATTTGTATATAACAGGACGATACAGATCTGTGCTCTTGTTTCACCGGCTTCCTCCAACCGTCTCCTCCATCTACGCACCCCGCATTCTGTTGAGTCTCGTCCCCAAGATCAGTAATAAGCACGAGACTCGACAGACTGACGAGCCCAATACATCAGGCAAGACCCAACACATCTTCCCGCTTAACACAACAACAAATCCAAGAGAAATATACGGTAATGACAGTAACAATTGACCTGGCCTTTTCATAACTACATTCATTTAGGAATAACACATTCTTCTTGAGAACTAACACTGAGAACTTGGAAAGAAATATCTGAAAGAAATCCAGTGCAGTACATCCTAGCAAATTATGCGAAAAGCATATAATCTCGATATTTGCTGGGCAATACCTTGTCTCTTGACGATGCTCTCCGTTTTATATCTTTTGTTTTCTGCTTAACCATGGTAGAATCTTCCCTCCCTTTATCCAATAGTTCCACTTCACGCGCAATGAACAATTTCTCCTTATTCCACCAATTACCATCACTTAATTTGACTGCATTACTGCAAATTTTTACAACCCTTTTGGGGATAGAAAACTTAGACTCTCCTTTCTGAACAATATGTGCACTCTTAACCTTTACATAATCCCCCTCTTTCACACAAATTGTCTTCCTCGGTTCCCCCCTATACTTATTTTGAGCTGACTCTCTTCTTTCATTTACCTTCTCAATCAAGCTTTCATTAATGGCAAACTCACCCATCCACTGTCTTGTTAACTTGGTTGCAGGAACCCTACCCCTCAATAATACAAAAGGAGATACTCTGTATCTGCATTTGGAGTGGTACGCACTGCCCACAACAATTTCCTCAGTTCTACCTTGCAATTCAAACTTCTGGCCTTAGCTAGCTGCACATTCTCCTTAATCACCCTATTAAATCGTTCGACAAGGCCATTACTTCTAGGATAATACAGCGAATTTTTGACATGCTTAATGCCCATGTATGCCAGGAAACTAGTAAGTTGAGCTGAAGTGAACTGACATCCATTTTCCGTGAGTATCTCATCAGGGATTCCTTCCCTGTCAAAAACAGATTATAAGAACTCAATGACTTTTTACAATTCGGTACCTTAACAAACTTAAGCTCGGGCCAACGGCTGTAAAAATCAATCAATAATACTCCATATTCGACCACACAACTAGACAGCACAATGGGACTGTTAGAAATGGGGTCTTTGGTTGACAGTCAGGTTATCCCCTGTTCAAGCAAGGACCCTCACTCTAGTCAGGGTAAAAGAGAATCACCCTCAGCTAACCCCTGCTTACCACCTTGGCAGCTTGGCAGAGCAGTAGGCTTAACTTCAGAGTGCTAGGTGTAAAGTATTTGTACCAACACACAGTAACTTAATGCAAAACACTACAAAATGACACAGCACCAATTTAGAAAAATAGGAAATATTTATCTAAACAAAACAAGACCAAAACGACAAAAACCCGACATACACAAGTCAAGTTATGAATTTTTAAAGATTAAACTCAAAAATAGCGCTTAGAAACAAAAATGCTTCGATAAGATGTTAACACGGCGTCATGATGGAGTCCTTCCCAACAAGCCGACACCAGCGGTGCCGGACACGGAGTCGTGTAGACCCCCAAGTACAGTACCTTTGGTGAAGAGTGAAAACAAGCCGATGCGCGAAGTCGGGGACCGCGGCGTCTGTGCGAAATGTTGAATCCGCGCACTTTGCGCGGCGTCGGTCACGACGTGGTGCGGCGACTTCCACGGAGTCGCGGACTTCAGCGGGCTGCAGCGGCGTCGGGACTGCGAAGAGCATCACGTTCCAGTGAAGGTCACGGCGTCGGGTGCAGGCGGCGTCACTGGATTCAGCAGCGGCGTCGGTCCGAAGTCGTCCGAAGTCTATTTCCTTGGATTTCCACCAGCTTTCCTTTCAAGGGCCCAGGGACTGGATAGGGCACCACTTGTCAGAGCAGGAGTCTCTCCAGAGACTCCAGGTGCTGGCAGAGAGAAGTCTTTGTTGTCCCTGAGACTTCAAACAACAGGAGGCAAGCTCTAAATCAAGCCCTTGGAGAGTTCTTCACAAGATGGAAGGCACACAAAGTCCAGTCTTTGCCCTCTTACTCTGGCAGAAGCAGCAACTGCAGGATAGCTCCACAAAGCACAGTCACAGGCAGGGCTCTTCAGCTCTTCTCCAGGCAGAGGTTCCTTCTTGTTTCCAGAAGTGTTCTAAAGTCTGTGGTGTTGGGTGCCCTTCTTATACCCAGTTTCTCCTTTGAAGTAGGCCTACTTCAAAGTAAAGTCTCTTTGGAATGTGAAATCCTGCCTTGCCCAGGCCCCAGACACTCACGAGGGGGTTGGAGACTGCATTGTGTGAGGGCAGGCACAGCCCTTTCAGGTGCGAGTGACCACTCCTTCCCTCCCTCCTAGCACAGATGGCTCATCAGGATATGCGGGCTACACCCCAGCTCCCTTTGTGTCACTGTCTAATGTGAGGTACAACCAGCCCAACTGTCAAACTGACCCAGAAAGGGAATCCACAAACAGGCAGAGTCACAGAAATGGTATAAGCAAGAAAATGCTCACTTTCTAAAAGTGGCATTTTCAAACGCACAATCTTAAAATCAACTTTACTAAAAGATGTATTTTTAAATTGTGAGCTCAGAGACCCCAAACTCCACATGTCCATCCGCTCCCAAAGGGAATCTACACTTTAATCAGATTTAAAGGTAGCCCCCATGTTAACCTATGAGAGGGACATGCCTTGCAACAGTGAAAAACGAATTTAGCAATATTTCACTGTCAGGACATATAAACCACATTACTATATGTCCTACCTTAACCATACACTGCACCCAGCCCTTGGGGCTAGCTAGGGCCTACCTTAGGGGTGTCTGACATGTAAGAAAAGGGAAGGTTTAGGCCTGGCAAGGGGGTACACTTGCCAAGTCGAATTTACAGGTAAAAGTGCGCACACAGACACTGCAATGGCAGGTCTGAGTCATGATTACAGAGCTACTTATGTGGGTGGCACAACCAGTGCTGCAGGCCCACTAGTAGCATTTGATTTACAGACCCTGGCACCTCTAGTGCACTTTACTAGGAACTTACTAGTAAATCAAATATGCCAATCATGGATAAACCAATCACATACACATTTTGTAAAGGAGCACTTGCACTTTAGCACTGGTTAGCAGTGGTAAAGTACCCAGAGTAACAAAAACAGCAAAATCAGAGAACAGCACAGATCAACAACCTGGGGAACAGAGGCAAAAAGTTAAGGGAGACCACGCCAAGGATGAAAAGTCTAACACGTGTCCCCCCCAGCTGAAAGTGGGGAGCAACTACCCAACCTCATGGGACTTCTCATTACTAAGGCGGAAGAACCTGGACAGACCATCAGCATTGGCGTGCTCTGTACGAGGACGGTGTTCCACCGTAAAGTCCATCCCCTGTAGGGAAATGGACCACCTCAATAATTTTAAATTCTCACCCCTCATCTGCATTAACCATCTGAGGGGCCTGTGGTCGGTCTGAACTCGGAAGTGAGTCCCAAACAAGTAGGGTCTTAGCTTCTTCAGGGCCCAGACCACAGAAAACATGTCACATTCTATGGCACTCCACCTACGTTCCCTTGGTAGTAACCTCCTGCTAATGAAGGCTACGGGTTAATCTAGGCCCTCTTCATTAAGCTGTGAGAGTACTGCTCCAATACCATGCTCTGAGGTGTCTGTTTGCACAACAAACTCCTTGGAGTAGTCAGGTGCCTTCAGCACAGGTGCTGTGCACATGGCAGCCTTCAGGGCATCAAAAGTGTTCTGGCAAGCCTCTGTCCAGATCACTTTCCTGGGTTGCTTCTTAGAAGTCAACTCAGTTAAGGGGGTAACAATGGTACCATATCCCTTAACAAACCTCCTGTAATATCCTGTGAGACCTAAAAAGGCTCTCACTTCAGTCTGGGTCTTGGGAGGCTCCCAAGCCAGAATCGTGTCAATCTTAGGCTGTAGGGGTGCCACCTGGCCACTTCCCACCTAGTGTCCTAAGTACACCACAGAACCCTTCCCTATTTGGCACTTGCTCACCTTAATAGTGAGGCCTGCCTTCTGCTTGGCCTCTAACACTCTCCAGAGGTGTTGCAGGTGTTCCTCCCATGTGGAACTAAACACAGCAATGTCATCCAGGTAGGCGGCACTGAACTCATCCAGTCCTGCCAACACCTGGTTGACCAACCTCTGAAAGGTGGCAGGGGCATTCTTCATCCCAAATGGCATCACTTTAAATTGAAAGTGTCCATCTGGTGTAGAGAATGCTGACCTCTCCTTGGCCCCCTCAGTTAAGGCAATCTGCCAGTACCCAGATGTTAAATCAAATGTACTGAGGCACTTGGCAGCTCCCAACCGGTCAATGAGCTCATCAGCTCGGGGGATGGGGTGTGCGTCAGTCTTGCTGACCGCATTGAGTCCCCGGTAGTCCACACAGAACCTGAGTTCTGGAGTGGCACCAGGTGCAGCAGCCTTTGGGACCAATACCACTGGGCTGGCCCAAGGACTGCTGGAGTGCTCAATAACCCCTAGGGTAAGCATTTTGGATACCTCATCCTTAATGCATGTCCTGACCCTGTCAGTCACCCTGTAAAGCTTCTGTTTAATAGGTGTACTATCCCCAGTGTCCACATCATGTGTGCACAAGTGTGTGACTCCTGGGATCAGGGGAAACAGTGAGGAAAACTGTCCCAACATGTGGCAACAGTTACCTTGCTGCTCCTCAGTCAGGGAGGGGGAGAGGATCACTCCCTCCACTGACCCATCTTTTTCTCCTGCAGACAGGAGGTAAGGAAGAGGCTCACTCTCCTCCTCTACCCCATCATTTGTCGCAGGGAGCATAGACAGTTCAGTCCACTCAAAGTGAGGTTTGAGGCGGTTGACATGCAGGACCCTTAAAGCGTTCCTTGGAGACCGCAAGTCCACCAGGTAGGTGACTTCACTCTTGCGCTCCACCACCTTAAATGGCCCAGTCCACTTATCCTTGAGCGCCCTAGGCTCCACTGGCGCCATTGACCAATTATGTCATTAGCAATTTTACTCCGTTGTTTACTGGGTACTTCTATTGCCTCAACAGGAGTAGGTAAAGTGACTTGAGACTTGTCACTTATTGCACACTTTTATCCAACCCTGGCCACCAAAAATTCTCACAAATTCTTCTCTTCATAGCTCGCATTCCTATGTGACCTTCATGGCACAATGTTAGTATCCTGTGCTTCATGCCCTCTGGCACAACCAGAACATCAGCTCGCATTAAAATTTGGTTCACAACTGATAATTCTTCAATGACTTGTTTGTAAGCCTCACAATGACTAGACTTACTCACAGACCACCCTTGAAGAATGCCCTCCTTAACTTCTTTTATTTGTTTGTCTTTTTCACACGCTTCTTTCAACTCAGCTTCTGTTACAGCACCATCCAGTTGGCAATCTATGGAGCATACCAACACATCATCCTCATCCATTCCTTCTCCATCCTGCTTATTATCACATTGACTTGGAAGATGGGAAAGACAATCAGCAAGTACATTTCTAGCTCCGGGCACATATTCCACATGGTAATCATACATCTGTAGTCTGTACTGCAATTTTGCTATTCTGGGAGTAGCATGTTGCGCACCACTGGTGGAAAACAACTGCACTAGAGGTTTATGATCCATCCTGACCATAAAATGCACACCCCACAGATAAGTTTTGAAATGCATAGTCCCCCACCAACTTGCAAGAGATTCCCTCTCTATAGTTGAATAAGTAGCTTCAGCACCTCTCAAACTTAAGATTTCTTATGTTATAAGTATTTTCCACACAATTGGGAATAAATCTGGTGTAGAACTCAATCAATCCCATAAAATACCTAACTTGATCCTTATTGTATGAGGATTGAAAATCTTCAATAGCTTTAACCAAACTTGCTTTTGGTTCTACCCCTCGTTCAGATATTTTGTAGCCTAACTAATCAATACACATTGTGCCAAATTTACACTTGTTTGCCTTGAGAGTGATTCCTTTGTCATTTAAAATTGACAAAGCTTGACTCATCCTTTCATCATGTTGTTTTTGATCCTTCCCAAAAATCAAAATATCATCCTGGAATGCAATGATTCCCCTAGATTTTTTAATAAGTTATCCACAACCCTTTGGAACATGGCGGAAGCTGACGCCAAACCAATAGGCATGCGTTTGAATTGGAACAACCCTTCAGGCATAATAAAAGCCGCCAAGTGTCTTGACTCAGGGTGTAAATTGATTTGGTGGTATGCAGAAGCCATATCCAGCAAACTAAACCTGCTAGCATTTTCAAGAGTAGACAACATCACAGCAATGTTAGGTAAGGGGTGGCGATCTACCCAAATATGTGCGTTAAGATCTTGCAGGTCCACACACATATGTGTTGATCCGTTAGCCTTGCGAGCAATCACAATTGGAGCTACCGAATCAGAAGCTTCTATCCTTTCAATGACATCCTGCTCGCATAACCTGTCAAGCTCTTTTCTCAACTCTGCCCTTAACACCAAAGGTACTCTCTGAACCTTATGCACCATAAGAACAGCATTATCTTCCACCTTAATTCTGTGTAAAAAACCCTTGAACATTCCAATCTCCTCTTTGAAGACGCCAGGAAATTCATCTTGCCGTGCACAGATAATACATGTTTATAGTTCTTGCTTAATATCACTTGATCAGGATTGTTAGGATCCAGTAAGATTCCTAAACTCTTTTGATCATCCCATCCCAATAAACATGTATCATCCCTTGCAACATACGCAATTCCCTTTGACGTGTTTCTTTGAAAACTGATTTCGACTTCACACTCAACCAACACCTCTACAGGTTTTCCTCCATAACCCACTGGTTTGATGTGAGATTCCTTAAGTTCAATGTGGGCAAAACATTCCTTCCATTTCCTTTCACTCAAGAGAGTATAAGGTGAACCTGAGTCAGCCACCACTTTTACTTCATAGCCGTAAATTATCAAATTGCAGAAAGTCTTTTAGACGTATTGGAAAATACCCCACAATTATTACCTTCACTTAATTGAGATATGTTAGTAATGGTTGTATTTCATCCTCCTCACTGGTAGTAGACTCTAACCCACTAACATTATCATTAAGTACTCTGAGAACTCTGCCTCTAGTATTGGACGCCAATGCCAATTTACCTTTGGCTTTGCACACCCTAGCAAAATGAGGCACTTGGAACTATTTTTTTCTAATGCTGGACAAACACTCGCATTTCCTAAATGTAAAGCATCTATAAAACTCAGACTTTCTAAAATTCTCCTTTTTACCAGATGACTCAGGTCTAACGTTTACATGATTAATGTTAGACTTCTGTTAAACTAGCGATACACTCTGATGCAAGTCCTTGTCACCAGATGTGTTCATTTGTTCCAAGTCCGTTGTTGTATTTTTCTATTCTAGTAGCAATTTCCACAGCTTTCTCTAATGTTAAATTTGGTGTTGACAAAAGAGTTTCTTGTACCTTCTTATTGTGTGTTTTTTCAACAAGTTGATCTCCTTGCATGCCTTATAATCGCATGATACAGCTAAAATTCTCAGGGCACCACGAAACTCGCAACAGATTCACCAGAAATTTTAACTCTTTTGTAAAACTTGTGTCTCTCCATAATAACATTCTTACACACTTTAAATATAGCATCTAGAGACTTAATAGCAGAAGAATATTCATCAATTCCTCCATCTCCCTCTCCTTCTGCCACTGGTACTCCTACTTGAGGAATGTGTTTCAAAATTTTACGGCCTTCAGGTCCTAGACAATGTCAAAGAATGGCACATTTTTTTCTTGTGAGTAAAGGAATCACCATCCAGTGTATCCAGATAAGCCTCGAATCCTTCTTTCCACAATTCCCAGCCTGAATCTGAAGAAGCAGGATCCAGGGTAAAAACAGGAGGTGGTAAAATGGAGTGGTGCATGAGAAAATTTTGTACTATTAAATTGCCACACTTAAAATTATGAGGTGTGCGTGTCACCGTAAATTGAAGGCAAATTGTCCAACAATAGAATACGATAGTAAATACGTACAACTGGAATGTTAGTGACACGCTTGTGTGTTAAGGTGTGTGTCATGGTTTACAGTTAGTGCCACTAACAGAAGAAAACGTGCTGTCAAGTTCCCGTCCTTCCTAGAAGTAAATGAGCGCTGAAAAACGCTGTAACGCTCTGAAAAACGCTAAATTCATGTTTGCAGCGTGCCGTGTAGTGAATTATAGTTAATTGCCCAATTTGTAGGCAAATCATAGTCTCCAGGACAACAGACTCGTTGGTAGTGTGTTACGTAATGAGGGGAGGAATGCCGGCTTCAGTGACCCTGTAGGAAAGTGCCATCTTGCCTGGCATGTTACCCCCATATTTCACTGTATATATGTTGTTTTAGTGTATGTGTCACTGGGACCCTGCCAGCCAGGGCCCCAGTGCTCATAAGTGTGCCCTGTATGTGTTCCCTGTGTGATGACTAACTGTCTCACTGAGGCTCTGCTAACCAGAACCTCAGTGGTTATGCTCTCTCTACTTTCTAAATTGTCACTAACAGGCTAGTGACCAATTTCACCAATTCACATTGGCATACTGGAACACCCTTATAATTCCCTAGTATATGGTACTGAGGTTCCCAGGGTATTGGGGTTCCAGGAGATCCCTATGGGCTGCAGCATTTCTTTTGCCACCCATAGGGAGCTCTGACAATTCTAACACAGGCCTGCCACTGCAGCCTGAGTGAAATAACGTCCACGTTATTTCACAGCAATTTACCACTGCACTTAAGTAACTTATAAGTCACCTATATTGCTAACCTTCACCTGGTGAAGGTTGGGTGCTAAGTTACTTAGTGTGTGGGCACCCTGGCACTAGCCAAGGTGCCCCCACATCGTTCAGGGCAAATTCCCCGGACTTTGTGAGTGCGGGGACACCATTTCACGCGTGAACTATACATAGGTCACTACCTATGTATAGCATCACAATGGTAACTCCGAACATGGCCATGTAACATGTCTAAGATCATGGAATTGTCACCCCAATGCCATTCTAGCATTGGGGATACAATTCCATGACCCCCCCGAGTCTCTAGCACAGACCCGGGTACTGCCAAACTGCCTTTCCCGGGGTTTCACTGCAGCTGCTGCTGCTGCCAACCCCTCAGACAGGTTTCTGCCCTCCTGGGGTCCAGCCAGGCCTGGCCCAGGAAGGCAGAACAAAGGACTTCCCAGAGAGAGGGTGTTACACCCTCTCCCTTTGGAAAAAGGTGTCAGGGCTGGGGAGGAGTAGCCTCCCCCAGCCTCTGGAAATGCTTTGATGGGCACAGATGGTGCCCATCTCTGCATAAGCCAGTCTACTCCGGTTCAGGGATCCCCCAGCCCTGCTCTGGTGCGAAACTGGACAAAGGAAAGGGGAGTGACCACTCCCCTGACCTGCACCTCCCAGGGGAGGTGCCCAGAGCTCCTCCAGCTTGCCCCAGACCTCTGCCATCTTGGATTCAGAGGTGTGCTGGCACACTGGACTGCTCTGAGTGGCCAGGGTACAGCAGGTGACGTCAGAGACTACTTCTGATAGGCTCTTACCTGTGTTGCTAGCCTATCCTCCTTCCTAGGTAGCCAAACCTCCTTTTCTGGCTATTTAGGGTCTCTGCTTTAGGGAATTCTTCAGATACCGAATGCAAGAGCTCACCAGAGTTCCTCTGCATCTCTCTCTTCACGTTCTGCCAAAGGATCGACCTCTGACTGCTCAGGACGCCTGCAAAACCGCAACAAAGTAGCAAAGACGACTACTGCAACCTTGTATCGCTGATCCTGCCGCCTTCTCGACTGTTTCCTGGTGGTGCATGCTCTCAGGGTAGCCTGCCTCCTTCTTGCATCAGGAGCTCTGAAGAAATCTCCTGTGGGTCCCCTCTCAGCACGACGAGCGTGGTCCCTGGAACTCAGCAACTCTGTCCAAGTGACTCCCACAGTCCAGTGACTCTTCAGTTCAAGTTTGGTGGAGGTAAGTCCTTGCCTCCCCACGCTAGACTGCATTGTTGGGTACCTCGTGATTTGCAGCTGCTCCGGCTCCTTGCACTCTTCCATTATTTCCTTCGTGCACAGCCAAGCCTGGGTCCCCGACACTCTAACCTGCAGTACACAACCTTCTGAGTTGTCCTCCGGCGTCGTGGGACTCCCTTTTGTGTCTTCGGGTGGACTCCGGTTCACTCCTCTTCCAAGTGCCTGTTCTGGTACTTCTGCGGGCGCTGCCTGCTTCTGTGAGGGCTCCCTGACTTGCTGGGCTCCCCCTCTGTCTCCTCACCCAAGTGGCGACATCCTGGTCCCTCCTGTGCCACAGCATCATCCAAAAACCCTAACCGCGACCCTTGCAGCTAGCAAGGCTTGTTTGCGGTCTTTCTGCGTGGGAACACCTCTGCTAGCTTCTTCACGACGTGGGACATCCATCCTCCAAAGGGGAAGTTTCCCCTTCGTTCTTGCAGAATCCACAGCTTCTACCATCCGGTGGCAGCTTCTTTGCATTCTCAGCTGGCATTTCCTGGGCATCTGCCCACTCTCGACATTGTCGTGACTCTTGGACTTGGTCCCCTTGTTTCACAGGTACTCAGGTCCGGAAATGCACTTCGGTTGCTTTGCTGGTGTTGGTCTTCCTTGCAGAAACCCCCTATCATGACTTCTGTGCTCTCTGGGGGGTTATAGGTGCACTTTACACCTACTTTTCAGGGTCTTGGGGTGGGCTATTTTTCTAACCCTCACTGTTTTCTTACAGTCCCAGTGACCCTCTACAAGCTCACATAGGTTTGGGGTCCATTCGTGGTTCGCATTCCACTTTTGGAGTATATGGTTTGTGTTGCCCCTATACCTATGTGCTCCTATTGCAATCTACTGTAACTTTACATTGCTTGCATTACTTCCTTTTGCTATTACTGCATATTTTTGGTATTGTGTACATATATCTTGTGTATATTTGGCATCCTCATACTGAGGGTAGTCACTGAGATACTTTTGGCATATTGTCATAAAAATAAAGTACCTTTATTTTTAGTTTATCTGTGTATTGTGTTTTCTTATGATATTGTGCATATGACACCAGTGGTATAGTAGGAGCTTTGCATGTCTCCTAGTTCAGCCTAAGCTGCTCTGCTATAGCTACCTTCTATCAGCCTAAGCTGCTAGAAACACCTCTTCTACACTAATAAGGGATAACTGGACCTGGTACAGAGTGTAAGTACCCCTTGGTACCCACTACAAGCCAGGCCAGCCTCCTACAGACCCCCACTGCTACCACATTGTGAAGCGCGCACGCTGGAACTGAGACGCGTGTGCCTCCAAAATCGTCTCCTCGCGGCTGCGCACGCTTCCAAAATCAGCTCCTCGTGGCTCCACAGGGAAACCAGAATTGGTTAATTTAAGGAATAAAACAGCGACAGCTGCAAACACGGGCATGGACCACCCATCCACCAACCAGAAATCGCTGGCAGCCAGAGTATCGTCTCTCGACAGAATGAAGGCTAATTGCCGAACTGCCTTGTGAAAATCGGAGATCTCACCTTGATGCACTCGTGGATGAGAGTATCGTCCTGAAGGAGTCCCTCATCGGCAATACAAAGTATTAGTAGTTACAATTGGTAAGTTTATTTGTATATAAAAGAACGATACAGATCTCCGCTCTTCTTCCACCGGCTTCCACCAACCGTCTCCTCCACATATGCACCCCGTATTCTGTTGAGTCTCGTGCCCAAGATTCGGTAATAAGCACAAGACTCGACAGACTGACGATCCCAATACATCAGGCAAGACCCAACACAGCTCAGCAAGCTTCACTGAGGCATCTAATAAGTAGAGCATAGGAAGCAGGTGCTCAAGTATTAAGTGCATAAAACAAGTACTACATGGCGACAGAAGGGCAAGCTTGCAACCAGACACTACAGCAAAAGCAGTAACTATTCGAGGTTCCCATTTACAGAATAGAGAGCGCATGGACAACGTTAGTGCAGCACAGGCAACAGCACTGCAAGTGTCCATCATACTTAAAGAAAAGTACAGCACAGGTAGTCGCAGCGCAACCTTCTCTCACGTAGGCGTGGTACTTCATGTATAACCCCCGTCATTCCCACACACAATGCAACCAAAGCACAGATAACTCGGGAAGGAGATTTGTCCCAGCAGTGGCCTCCCTAGGCTGGATCCACGCAGTTTCGATATTGCTTCCAGATCTGTCCTTAAATTACTTTATATGCTTTGCTGTTGGTTTATGGCCAACCTGGCTGGTGCGAGCCTGGAAGCATTTGTTCTGTCCACGTACATTGTGTCAGAGAACGTGAGAATAGGAGGGATGCATTAAAAAAACATACACATCATCATTTCAACGCTCCTGAAACATCTAATACGCTTCTTTCCCTTGGTAGAAAATCAAGAATAAGCCCCAATGACGCTTGCAGACTCCATTCTCTTTCCAGAAAAAAACTGTGCTAAGACAAGCTAACCAAATCATATAGGTTAGACTTGGCTCTGTTTTTCAAGCATTCCCCTTCTCAGCCTTTGTCACTATGAGACCTGTTATACCAGTGCCCACCTTAAGGGTGCTTAACATAAGCACAAATCTTCAAATGCAGTGGATGCTATGCCAGTAAATAATAACACCGTTGTGTTTTTCAACATAACGTGATTCAACAGGAAACATTTTTAAATTTAAAAAAAGTAGTAGATTCTCTCACATTATTTGTAAGAATTTTGCAATTTCCTGATTTGACGGTGTCATCTTTTGCGGCCTAAATGAAAGTCACCATGTCACGAATTATATTAATTATATCATATTATATTTAAGTAGTAAACCAGCCACTTGTCACTAGTCAGCATCATTGTATACAAGAGAATCACTGTGCCGCATGTGCACCTTTATCTATTTCAGCCTGAGACACCCTTTTGACTGAGATGAAAAATTGTAAGCATGTATTACCTGCTTACCCAAATAACCCACAAAAATGGCCAAACTATTATTTACAGATAATAAAACCTGGCAGGAGCAGGTTTGACCAACGGTAGGTGGTAGGCAGTGGCTGCATGGACACCACTGATCCTATGTTCCTCCCTACCGATATTCTTGGCTCCTTTGCTGCTATAGCAGGCACAGGTTTCCTACAAGTGCCCTCTCAATTTACAGTCTCCAAAATAGAAAGAAGACTTGTGTAACACAGATCAGTACTAGAATAGGAAATGTCTATGGCGTCAACAGCATTGGACGTACTATGTTCAGTGGGTTAAACGAACTATAAATACAAGTCTGTTGGAGAGGGAGAATCATACAAGTATAGAAGTGGACAGGAAATTCGGAGTGACCCAGCGAGGAAAAAGGTAGAGTATTTGACAAAATTGAATGGTCATAAAAATATAGTCAAGGAATTTCTCATTATCTTGCACATCCCTATTAAACATATATCTTTTGGAGGCTTTGTGTTTTCAAAACTTGTTTTTCTGATTCACCCTAGGAATTCATGGTGAAGGATCCACATTTAGCACCCTGTTTAGCTTACTTTTGTGGGACATAATCTTTATGGAAGGTGTGCCAGATGTCTTCAGAAATCCCTATCAGGTATTTACCAATATTTGCTTTTGATAAGTTAAAATGATGCAAAAACATTAAGTGACACTAAGAACGAGTTCTTTTTACAAACTGTAATACGGTTTCTGATGGTTACTTAAAATCGCAGATACGTCAACTTGTGAATATTCTCCAGGCGTTAGACTGGATGCAGAAACTTTAAAGCACTACTCCTTTGTGCTGGAAGGTGATGTCGTGAGGCTCCACCTCAACGTCATTCTGCTCCGGAAGTGATGAGCAGAACTGCCTATAAGTCCAGCTGACGTCAGTTTCTTTCTTTCCTTGCCTTCACATGCAGATCAAGACCAAATTGTCAAAGTTTTACCAGTGTGCACGGGAAAATTTAACTCCAGAAAATGAACCCCAGAACAGTGGTTGAAGCTATGTAGGGCCTGTCAAAAGCAGATGTCTGTGACAGACCCTCATGAAGTGTGTCTTTGGTGCCTTGGTTTGGAGCACAACTCCAGGTCCTCTGATGACTGCACTGAGATGAACCCGAATGCCATACAGGGCCATATCGGGCCGCAAGGCCAAACTTTTTCACTAATGCAAGCAGTTGAAGTCGAAAAGAAGGTCTTGTTCCTGTGACAGATAATAATTTTGGTCAAAGGATTTGGGTAAGAAGAAGCATAATAAGTGGGAGTTGGCCTCTTCCTGCCCCTATCGAGCTCCATAGTGAGTTTTTTCAACCTACCTACTAGACTCCTCCCGATCTTCATCGGAGCCAGTTCCAAGTCTAATCCTGACTCACAATGTTTTCCCGTGTCCGCTGGTGACGTAACAGCAAGCAGAAGCCCTCAGCAAGAGTATTTATGACTCTTTACCAGCTCACTCTGGCATGCCTTTGGAGATCCTTGTGGCCCAGAGACCTCCAGTCAAACTTCTGCTGGCGGTTCTGGCCTTGGTGCCATCTTTGCTCCTTGAACCTGCATCAGGTCCAGCAGTGGCTCCAGTGCAGACGTCCGTATCTGTGCAGTCAGTAACGGTGGTGAATAACCAGCATAATAAATGTAAAATGTGTCTGGGCATGGCAATGCCACCAGAGGAATTCACAGACTATTGTGCTATCTACCATGATCCTGACTGAGACAATGCAGAGCTGTGACCAGCATGCAGCCAACAGGCTATCCCACCAATTCTGACACTTTGCCCTTACCATGCCGTAGGGTCCAAACTTTACACAATCTTGTCTGAACTGACCCAGGCAATGAAAGTTAAGATGAATGGAATTATTATAACCCACAATATGATAAGGAAAACTGGAATTAAGTACTACAAGGTGCCTTGTGTCTGCTCCTTGCCCTGCTATGGAGGAAAGTGCCTCTTTCACAGTTGTTATGCAGAGGGAGTTAGAAGTCTTGGATCTTGTGCTCCACACTGTGGAGGTAAAAACTAATGCTTTAATTGATGTACTTTAGAGAGGCCAGGCTTTTACAGATGCATTCCTGCCATTTAACAAGGCCTGGAGGATACTGTTTTGGGCACTTGGGTAAATCCTTGTTCAGATCCATCTGGTAAAAGGCAGGTTACCTGTTGCCATCACCCTACAATAGGCAACCCATCCTTTCATACACAACATCTGGCACCATAGAGTTTGGTGGTACTGGCGTCCACCAGCAAAGTAAATTCCAATGCCTTTTCTGCTTCTCTGCCTGACTGTAAGAATAGAGACATTTGACAAGTGTATTTTATCCTCTGTAAACCTTGCTCTGAGGTGAGCCAGCTGTCTTCTCTGTTGCTGCTTCCAAGCCCTTTGTGACACAGTGACATATATTTACCAGCAACCTTCTGAGTTCCCTTACTCAAGCTATTCAGGATGTTCTTGATGCAGTGAAATTTGTAATAGGTTCTAGTTTGGACACCACTGACTCCTTGGGTTGAGCAGTGGACACCAGTATGGAACTTTGCCATCACGCCTGGATGAGGTCTACTAACTTCTCTGGGGAGGTCCAAGCATCTGTGAAGCATATGCCATTGATAGCTCTTCCCATTTTGGAGAAAAAGAGGATTCAGTCCTTGAAACTGTTTTTAAGAAGAGTAGGGCAGTAGCACATTTCTTGGGGGTCTCTGCTCTCTCAGACATTTCCATCAACAGTTGTGCTCTCTCTGTTGTTTCAGTCAAGGGTATTCGTTTTCGCCAATGCCAGATGCCTCTATCAGCACAGGAGGCAATTCAGTCCTTTCCTGGCTTAGGTCGCTGTTCTCAAAGACAATTAGGACAGCAAGGACAGCGTGCAGCTCAGTCCCCTGTCTCCAGCATTCACAGCTGCAAAACTGATTTAGTATGTCCTTGTTGGCACGCAACCTACCCGTTGAAGGCAGGATCCAGTATGTCATCCTGGGGTGTCACACCATCATTTCAGACAAGTGAGGCCTCCACATTGTAGATCAGGTCTATGCCATCTCATTTATTTCTACTGTGCCGCACCTTCCACTGCCATCAGGTCGGCTGACGGGGAACCCTTTTTCTTGAAGCAGGAAGTGCAGGCCCTTTTAGCCAAAGGGGCAATAAAGAGGTTTCTGGTCTGGGACAAACTCAGGATGCTCATGGTGGCCCAGGACCTGTCTGGCCTAGACACCAGAGATTGGATGGTGGTGTTGGACCAGCAGGACACTTATTTCCATACCACCATCCTACTAGCCCAAATGCTCTACCTTCACAGTGCTCCCTTTTGGCCTCATCAGTACCCCTAGGTTGTTTATGAAAGTAATTGCAGTGGTTGCAGCACATAGCGGTTACCAGTCTTTTCCCTACCTTGATGACTGGCTGCTGAAGATCAGCTCGACAACTACTACCTTGACTGTCCGGTCTGCCGAAGGGGAAATTTTGCCTGCTTGGTCTGAGCTACTTCATAGACCCACCACCTGGGGAGGTACTGCTATGGTATCTATTCAGAAGGTGAGGAATCTGTGGCTAGAGGTATCCACCTGAAGAACAAGTTACTTACGTTCCGTAATGATCTTTCTGGTGAATACAGAAAGATCAGGCTGCAGATTTCTTACTGACCCTCCTATCTCCCTGTTCTGTGAACTTGACTCTTTTCCCACCCAAAAGTGTCCCAATTTAGCCATCTTCTCATGGATCACACCAATCTGCCAATAGGCCGCAGACAGCCTAAGAAAGCAACTGATGTTGTTGCGCTGACATGTAGGTATGCTCATCACCTCCAGAGAAGGACGACGTTAGTGCGTGGTTGCACACCACCACTAACTGGCATTCAGGAGATCCAGTCTCACTTCTGCAAAATATTCACAAGGCGAGGAATCTGTTGCTACTTGTCCTTTCTCCTTACAGTGTATAATTTCTAAGAGATTACTCTGCCACTAAGTTGTTTACAGTTTTCTTTTATTATTTGTTAGGTGTTCATCTGTCATTTTATTTACCAAATTTTGTTTTCTTTTGTTGAAGATCTTGAGCTTTTGTTATTCAGTTATTTCATTTGTTTAATTGTGTTTATTTATTTTAATCAGTCAGTAACGGTGGTGAATAACCAGCATAATAAATGTAAAATGTGTCTGGGCATGGTCCATTGTCAGAATTCTTTCTGAGTCGGTATGTTCAATTTATGTATTTATTTAGGAGAGCAAACCTATAACCGCTTAATCTACAGCTCCACTCCAACTGTCCACTCCGTTTCCCCAATTCTCGAACATCGTGTCCGGTTACTGTGGAGCCAGTAACCTAGACATCACATCTCCCTCCGCAATGGCAGCTTGTATACTACCCATGATTACTCTGTTAAACCATTCAACAATACCATTTCGTGCTGGATGGTAAACTAGTTTTTTTTTTAGCAATGATTCCATTCCTCCTTATGAACTTATTAAATTTCTCTGACATAAACTGTGGTCCTTTGTCACTCAACACATACTTTGGAATACCTTCTCTTAAGAACAAACTCTCTAAGAAGATAACTACTTCTTTCGCCTCAATCTTCTCTAAAACCATAATCTCCAGCCACTTAGAGTAATTGTCTGCAGCAGCTATCATATGCTTAGATATCCCTATATCATTCAAAACTGGTCCTAATATGTCTATACTCACTTCTTCCCAAGGCCGTTCTGGAAGTATACGTTCACCCAGGGAATGTTTAAACACAGAGTGAGACTTATCAGTATTAGAACAAGTAATACAATTCTTCACTAATTTCTCAAATGCTACATCTATACCAGGACACCAATCCAAGGATTTCACTCTTTTCTTCAGTTTCACTATGCCCAGATGCCCTTCATGGTTCAATTCTAAATCTTAACCCATCTGGAGGTACCAAGTCCCAGTCTCTTCACAGGGTAATGGAGATTGACTTAAATGATCTGCTACTTTATTAATCTTTCCTGGTAGATATTCCACATCATACACATAATCCAAAAGCTTTAATGTCATTCTTGCTATGCGTGGTGTTGCTTTGAGAATCCCACATGAAATGAGGATTTTCACCTGTGGTTTGTAATCTGTTCTTAGAATAAATTTTGTTCTCTCCACAACTGCCTGAATTGCCCTACCGCCCACACGGCAGCTAACATCTCTCTTTCAATCACAGAGCATTCTCTTCTGCAGGCGAAAGTGAACGAGAGGCATAGGCCAGTGTGCTTTCTCTACCCTCTTCAGATATTTGGGTGAGTACGGCTCCTAGACCCTTCCCACTGGCATCTGTTATAACAATGCTAAGTGCTCCTATCTCACATACCTGTAAGGGACTAGCTCTGCAAATATCTGATTTAATATTTTCAAAATCCTCTTGTAATTGCTCATCCCTTTTGAACTCTTGCCTTACCTTTAATAATTGTCCCAATTTGTGTGTTTTATGGCAAAGTTCTTTACAAATTTAGTGTAAAATTCTGTAAGTCCTAAAAAGGATCTTACTTACTCTTTCGATGTAGGTGCAGGTGAATCACTAATCTCTTTGATAATATCCTTCTTAGGTGTGATGCCCTAGATAGGTCACTGAATTCATTGCAAATTTGCGCTTCCTTAGTTCTGCAGTCAAACCCACCTCAGCTAACTTTCCCAATACCAACCTGAGTTTGTGATCATGTTCCTCTCTACTATTCCCCATAATCAATATGTCATTTTAGAAGTAAATTACTTTACCAATCCCTTTGAATAGCATACACATCAACCGTTGAAATACATCTGCCCAGATGGCGTTCTAACAAACCTGTAACAACCGAATGGAGTTATAAACGCTGTAAGGTCCTTACTAGATGCGTGTGATTGGACTTGATGGTAAGCCAAAGTCCATGGTTGAAAACCATTTTGCATCATTGGATTGAGACAGAGGTTCATCGATTTTAGGTAAGGGAAATTTATCAATAACAATGTTTTTGTTCAATTCCCTCAAGTCAATGCACAGATGCAAATGTCCATAGGATTTACAAGCCACAACCGGCGGAGCCAACAATTCAGCACTTTCTGTTGGTTCAATAATTCCTTTACTCTCCAAAGATTCCAATCCCCTGATACCATTTTCTCTTATACTCATAGTTATATTCCTGACTTTATGACATACCGGAATTGCACCCTTCTTTAATTTAATTTTTATTTGTGAACCCCCAACAATCTCCCAACGTTACCCAAAAACACACTTGGAAATTGTTTCTTAGCCATGTGTTCAAGGTTTAAAGTGGGATCCTTGACAACCGTCACTGGGTCCCCACTACTAGGATTCAACACAATGCCCAAAGCTCCTTGTTCCACCCAGTCAAGAAGTGAAGGCCCTTTCTCAGCGATATATAACATCCCATCAACCATTCTGTTCTTAAATGTGAAAACTACATCTTTGAAACCCACAATGGGAATCTTTTCGCCTATAAACGTCGCTAAATGTATATCAATGGAATGTGGTTGTTCTTGCCACACAGCTGCAAATTTCTCTTCCCATACAGAACATTGAATAATGAAATATGGAGATCCCGTGCCTGCCACAACTGATATACTAATTCATTTATACTTATATCACACTTTGGTTTCTTCTTAGCATTAACATTAATATCTAAAACTGTATCATTTTCACTAATACTTAAAATGCTGTCATCACTCAAGGAATCCTGTACATGGGTCTCCTCTCTGTTTAATATACATTTTACCATGTGGTTTTTCCCACTCTTCTTTTTCCTATACATACTTTCGTAATGGCCCATGATCCCACAATATGTGCATTTGACTTTAACTCCTGGACAGTATTTATCTTGTGCAAAATGTCTTTTGTTGCCACACCTGAAGCATACCGAACCTTTGCCCACATTTTTATAATTACTTTTAGTCATTTTCTCCGTCCCGGAGTAAATGCCCATTCTTTTCCCTTGATCAATGGAATGACCAGTTTTGCATACACCCTCTTCCCCATTTTTAGGTCGAACCTAGGCAGCACACATGCGCTGTCTGAAAGACCTGTTGTTTTAAGTAAAGGACTTTGCTCCTGCCTGCAGCTTGCCATTGGTTTAGTCTAGTGTTGCTCTTCTTTGCAGCCTGCTAAATGGTTCATGCAGCGATATGTCACGTCTGTTTTTCTGCAGAGGAGCACCGCTCAGCTACAGTTTCCCTCCTCTCGTATTCTTCACCTGGTGCTGGAGATAACTACTTTTTTGTAACTTCGCAGTTTATTTTTAAGTGTGGCTGACGCGCTCACCACCATCTCCCACCCGTCATTCTATTTGTTATTGGTATGTGTATTGGTAACCATTTTGTGGATTTCCCGCCAGGCCTTCCCTCTGGATCTGTACACCGACAGCTTCTTTGAGAACAGGAGGAATGCTATAGAATCCCGGATAAAGCTACTTGCGGAAGCGTGCACAGAGACCCTGGAACAAATGATTGCTGACGTCTGGAATGATCAGGAGGGCAAAGCTGCAGCACTCGTCAGCTGGGAACGGTTTACTTCCCTTGAGCAAGCTCAGGTACTCCACGCTGTCATTTTCAAATCTTAACTAAAATATGTTTGACAAGATAGAGGCAATAATGCGTTCACTGTGTCTGTTTGACAGCAAAATACGAACCTTAAAAGAAATAATGAGTGTGATGTAGACCTTATACGTAAATTTGTGTTTCTGATAGCATTGTTAAACATTAAGCTGCTATTTCCTTTTAGGTGGCAGCAGCAGCACGGCTCTTGATAATATATGCCATGGTGTACACTTCTTTCAGCGTGTCATATCTTTCTGTGCCTTTCCACTTAGCCAGCTTACCGTTCAATCACTTAGGTTCCTGTATGATGCAATGTGATACGCTCATAACACAATGCTGTTGCTATTATCACAATCACAGTGACTCTTTGCTGTCCAGCAACACAGAACATTTGTGTAATGAGTAGGTTTTCCTCCTTATCCCTTTTCATTTTTTTCATTCATTCACTTTTGCTTTCTTTTTACATTTTTATTTTAAACATTTTCTCCCCATGGACTCTTCTGATATTTTCACTTTCTCTCTTGCCTTCCTTCTTCTCACAGCATTTCTGTTCTCCATCCCTATTTTCAATATTTGCAGTGCTCTGCAAGTAGCATTTTCATAACTTGATTAAAAATATTTGACTTTTTATCATTGATTTACGATATTTAACAGCAATATAGTTCCATTTTACAGCTGTGATTACAAACACTGTTGATGACAAAGTTGCTGCAAGAAGCATTAAGATATACAAATGCTTTAAGAAAGACCGTAATATCATACACCAGGGAAGCTTGGCATCAGGCATTTTATATCATGGTATTATATATTGGATTGTGCACCAATTATGTACTCCCAAATGTACATTACAAGGATATTGTAAGTCACAGAGCAGTCCCATGGCCATATGGCACGAGTCTGCAGACAGAGTGCCTTTATAAGTGCATGGCATTCTAAGGTAAGTTGCCATATGCTTATAATGTAACAAGTTTAGAGGTATATTTTGCCTAATAATAACTGAGCTGCTGCTATGCCAGCATTTGCAGGTCTTCCCTATCGTGTTTGCATTCTCTGACTGTACAGGGATGGGCATGCGTATGCAGCTTCACAGCAGGGTCACATCCACAGCAGGTGGATCGGTTGGTCTGCATAGTGGCAGATCGGTGGGTCTCGGTGCATGTCTGACAGTTGGTCTGTTCTGCGTTATTGTGGCCTCCTTCCTCTTACAGGCATACAAAGGGGATGGGCTGCTGTGTGCTGCCTTGCGGCAGGTTGATGAGATATTGTGTGCCACTTCTCCTGAAGAGGCAGTGAATGGGCCAGTATCTGCAGCATTTTTGCTGTCATACATGTGGTCCTACCGGGCTATCACAGGTCACTTATAGTAATTTAGTGCAGGTAACTTAGTAGTGTTATTTTCTTACTAACCAGGTGTTATGATGTCAGAACGTCTATGTAGTAAGAAAATAATCCCCAAAGTGTTATAGGAAGATTTAGTTATCCTACTTTTTATATATGTAATAAAATATTAAACTACCTTCCTCCCCACTGGCTCAAGCCCACGGGAAATATTACTGAGGGGTTTGAAGAGTCGATCTTATTCATTCATTAAGGTAGTTTAACTGATAAGTTTTGAATCCTAGCAAAGTAGTGCCTGGCTACATGCTTCAGAAAATCAGCCCAAATTATGACAAGTCTTGGTCGATGGAGTAATGATCTGTGCAGTTGATTTGCTTAAAATCTGAGATTTTGTTTTACCTAATCTTGTTCTTACAATACCTGTGAATGCAATGAGCAACCGCTTTACTTACTATGTTTATCTGGTTGGACAGCTCTGGGCCTTCATAGAGTTCCAAGCTTTGCCCAAAATTGCGTGGCAATTAATGGTTTGAGGATTAATTAAAACCTCAACTTGTTTCTTTGGTCTCTAGACATGTATATATCTGACCGCAGATTCTGCACCTTGAATACCTACCCAGACACCAGTCTGGATCTAGAAGATCTTGCAATGTTTCCTGCTGACAGATGGTGGAATTGGCCTACTTCATGACTCTGAGCTGTCTTCAGACTTGACGGCACAGAGCTGCACTAATGTGCTACCACGGCAGACTAACATCAATTTCTCGTTTTCCGGTCCTGTAGATGTAGATCTAATGCTCCACTTCTACTAATTTAATTTTCTTCTCCAAATTGCGATTTTTGGTAGCGTACAGAGATGTAGCTCTCCCCTGAAGACATAAGGGTATATTGTGTCATGTCTGGTAAAAGAAGATGTTAGTTCCCCTCATCAGGTATCATCTACTATGAAGGTGAGGGATGAGTTGAAGAAGAAAGAAAGGAAACTCAGGCAAAGCTATTTCTGTTACAGATTTCAAGATGCATATTCCTCTCCTTTAGCATATTCCTCAGGGGCCAGACTGGATCTGGTACTTTTTCAGCAGTACCTCAGTGCACTGGAAGGTACAAGTCATGCTCGGACTGGTGGGCCATGTGGCCGAAGGCTTTGAGGGAGCAGTCCCTAAACCTTCTTGCGGCCCGGCAGTCGGCAACACCGGTGCACACGACTTCGAGAATGTCCTAGTCGATGAGGTCGCGGGACCAATCTTGATGCCCTAAGTCCTCTTCTCCCCATTTGAGGTCCTCGGGACACTCAAGAAAGAGGCACAAGAAGAAGAAGTCATCCAAGAGGCCTTTGAGTTTGCCTCGTCTGTCGGCCGATGGGATGAATGGGGAACTCGCTCAAATGAGAGTTTTTTAACGAGGCCATGTGCCGTGTATTTGAGCCGGTCGACCCCTCTGGTGTGCCTCAGGCCCCACAGGGTTGGAAGAGACTCCTGCTAAATCCATCCTGACGGCTTACGCCTTGGCACTGGCAGAGTCTCATGCTTCTGAATCTGGACCAGTGTCGGTCATACCCATGCGACCTTCCCCGACACCACTCCTGGCGCTGCAACCCCATTCCCATCCCCAATGAGCCGGAACGGTGTCATCCGATGATACTTCCGACTGCGCCTACAGGGGCTAAATCATTGCCTGACCCACTTATTATCCATATTCAGGCATGGAGAAAGAGTTGGAGGGGTCGCCTGACCCTCTAGAAGACCAGCTGGAACAATCCGTGGACTGGTATGAGGAGGTAGTAGAGGCCAGTGGTCTAGACTCCTCTCCAGACACTGGATTATTCTCTCCCCCTACTGTGGCTACAGAGTAGGGAGCATCCTATGCAATGGTGGTGCGTAGGGCAGAGGAGGTCCTCAAACTGCCATCAGTGGCAGTCAAGACGAACATCTTGACGGAAGTGCTCCAGCCCAGGGCTTCCTTTAATGATGCACTTACAGATTTCCTGCTGGGAACTTGGTCCAAGCCCAGCACAGAGGCTCCTCTTAATAGGATGATTGCCTGCTGTCATTGACTTTCTCTGTGTGACCCTAGCTTTTTCACCCAACACCCTACCCGGAGAGCTTGGTTGTCCAAGCCTCTACGTTCCATGGCGCATTCCCTTCCGCTTCCCCGGATAGGGAGTCCAAGAGGCTGGACCACCTTGAGAAGAAGTTGGTTTCTTCCACCAGTCTTGCACAGAGGGCGGTGAACACCTCAATCTTATTGAGATGTTTCTTACAGAACCATTTGAGACACGGTTGCGTAAGTGCTGCTTCAGGTCCATTAGCAGGCCTGGATCATACTCTTCAAGCAGTGAAAGATGGGAGAGATGCAGCTGAGTTCACCATACAGTGTGGACTGGACACAACTGACTCACTGGGCACATGGTTGCGACTACACTGGCCTTGATGTGCCACGCCTGGCTGAGGACGTTTGGCATTTTGGGGATGTCCAACCAAATCTGATGGACATGCCCTTTGATGGCACTCGCTTATTTGATAAGAAGGAATATTCGGCGCTGGAGTGGTTTAAGGAATCTCGGGCTATGGCCAAGTCCTAAGGCCTCTCAGCGACCCCTCTTCCACAGTCTGCCTACTGCCCCTTTTATGGCTATGGAAGAGGCATGGCACCGTGCCAGTCCTATGCCAGCCACCATCAAACGTAACAAACCCAGGGTATGCGCGGACATTGGCGTGGTGTCTTCAGATTCTTCAGATCTAGAGGATCTGCAGACCAGAAGTTGTCTACCACACAGCCACCGGCAGCTGCAGCCTGTAAGCCCTACTAGCTTGCATCTGCAGGACCATGCTTGGCCAATGGGAGGGAGAATATACCATCATCTCTTCCACTGAAAGTCAGTAACGCCAGACGCATGGCTACTGCAGATTATCAGGAAGGACTTTGCCCTGCCTTTTCTATCCTTTCCCCCAACGTTCGAACGACTGACAGAGGATCATTTAAATCTACTCCGAGAGGAAGTTTCAGCTCTCTTGGCCTAGAGAGCCACAGAAAAGGTCCTGATATCAGAAATAGGCAGTAGTTGTTATTCCCGCTACTTCCTGATACCTAAAAAGAACTTTGGTCTTCGCCCTATTCTAGATTCATGGACCGTGAATCTCTTCCTCGAGAAGGAAAAATTCAAGATGCTCACGTTGGCGCAAGTTTTGTCTGCTCTAGATCCAGAAGACTAGTTTGTAGGCTAGACTTGCAGGATGTGTATCCCAATTCTGCCGGCCCACAGGCACTACCTGCGGTTCAAGGTAGGCCATGAACACTTACAGTTCACCATGCTGCCATTCGCCCTTACCAGTACCCCTCAAGTATTCACCAAGGTGGTGGCGGTGGGTGCAGTTCATCTGCACAGGTCAAGAGTTTCAGACTTCCCCTACCTCTACGACTGGCTGTTAAAGGCAAGTTTGCCCCAGGCTGTTGTCTCCCACCTCCAGACTATGGCGAACCTACTGCATTCGCTGTGGTTCACTATAAATGTGCTAAAGTCACACCTGAATCCTTCTCAGACGCTCCCTTTCATCTGAGCTGTTCTGGACAAAGTGCAGTTTTGAACTTATCCTCCTGAACGGCGAGTCCAAGATATTCACGCTATGATACCATTGTTTCAGCCTCTACTCTGTATTTCGGGGAGAATGACTCTGAGACTGCTGGGCCTCATGGACTTTTGCATCCTGTTGGTAAAACATGCCAGATGGCATATGCAGGCTCTGCAGTGGGACCTGGAGTTCCAGTTTGTGCAACATTAGGGAAACCTCCCTGTCATGGTCCAAATCTTTGAGGGAACTGCAAAAGACCTACAGTGGTGGTTAATGAAATGCGTTTGGGTCAGAGGCAAACTCCTCTCCCTTCCACAACCAGATCTCACAGTAGTGACAGATGTGTAACTCCTGAGATGTGGCAACCATCTGGGAGAGGTGGAGATCAGAAGGCTCTGGTCTCCGACGAAATCCAGGCTTCACATCAACATGCTGGAGCTCAAAGCCATCCGACTACCATTGAAGTTATTTCTTCACTTTGTCAAGGGGCAGTTGCTGCAGGTGTTCATGGACAGCACCACCGCCATGTTGTACTGCAACAAGCAGGATGGGGTGGGATCGTGGACCCTTTGTCAAAAGGCCTTGCATCTCTGGCTGGAACAGCAGGTCATAAGGGTTCAACACCTGCCAGGTTCCCTGAACGCCAGGGTGGACAAACTCAGCCGTAGACACCTAGCAGATCACGAGTGGTGTCTCCACTCGGAGGTGGTGCAAGAACTCTTTTAGCAGTGAGGAGAGCCTTGATTAGATCTATTCGCCTACAAAGAGAATGTGCAATGTCAGCACTACTGCGCGTTGGAGTATCCAAGGTTGCACTCGCTCAGCGACGCCTTTCTTTGCGGTTGGAGCTTAGGCCTCCTATACGCCTTTCCACCCATACCACTCCTGACCAGAGTTCTCAAGAAGATCAAGAACAACCGGGCTCAAGTAATCCTTGTGGCTCCGGATTGGGCAAGGCGAGACTCCTATCCTGACCTTCAGAAAATGAGCATCGATCCTCTGATCGGGGTGCCCCTTAGGGAGGATCTTCTGTCGTAGCAGCAGGAGAGGGTTCTCCACCCAAACCTGTCAACTCTGCTCCTTCATGCATGGAAATTGAGCGGCAGCAGTTGACAACTTTTGACCTTCCTGAAGTCTGTAACGTTATCTTGGCATCCAGGCTTTCCTCCACAAAGACAGTATACGCCTGTTGTTGGCAAAAAAATATGTAGAGAGAAGTCTATAGATCCTCTTGCTGCTTCTCTATCTGATATTCTTCTCTTCATTCTTTCTCTTGCCCAACAGGGTTCCTCTCTTGGGACACTGAAGGGCTATCGTTCTGCTCTATTAGCCTTTTTGCGGCTGCCTGATCAACCCTCTCTTTTCAAATCCCCTATTGTAAATAGGTTTCCTCCTATGCCCTTTGTAATGCCTTGGTAGGATCTTAATTTGGTCCTAACTTACCTTATGTGCGCTCCCTACGAGCCATTACACATTTTTCCCTTCCGGCTGCTCACCATCAAGACAGTCTTTTTAGTGGCAATAATATCTGCCCGGAGGGTCAGTGAGATACAGGCCTTATTTTCTAAACTGCCATATCTCACTGTCTTTCCAGAAAAAGTGATGTAACACACCTGTGCCTCTTTCCTTCCCAAGGTAGTGATCCCTTTCCATCTGGGTCAAACTATCACTTTGCCCACCTTCTTTGCTCCCCCACATCCCTCTAAGGTAGAGGGGCGACTCCACCGGCTGGTCCTAAAAAGAGCATTGTCGTTCTATCTTGATCGCACAAAACAGTTCAGTGTTGACGACCAACTCTTTGAGAGGTTTGTGGGAGCAAAGAAGGGACTGGCAGTACAGAAGCGGACCATTTTGCGCTGGGACGTTCTTTGTATCAAGATCTGCTATGCCCTGGCTAAGGAGCAGCCTCCCGAGGACTTAAGGGCCCATTTCACCAGGGGACAGGCTGCGACCACGGCAAAGCACTGCTGCCTGAATAGTCAGGCCCGCAGGGATGGGCATTTCTCCCGTTCGGTCCTGCAGGACTTCTTGGTCTGAAAACATTATCCGCAGCCCACCGCCAGGAGGATATGGCTTGGGTACTTAATCAAAGGTAAGGAATTTTCTGCGAAAAGTCTCTATCAGATGAACAAGTTACTTACCTTCGGTAACACCTTATCTGGTAGAGACTCTATCTAGCTTCAGATTCCTTACAACCACTCTGCGGACTTGTTACTAGGGATAGGGTGATCCCTTTTTCAGGGCCCTAGTTCTGAGACACTTTGCTCCAGTTCTTATCATGGCTCTGAGCTTCTGGCATGGAAGGTTGTGGTAAAAGTAACTGATGCCCACGTGCCTGGGTGGTGCCTATATGGGGGGCTGCAACATCACATCCTGTGCCAACGGCACGTGGAGTCAAATGGAGCAACCAGATGGTGCACACAAGGGGTATTGCTTAGCAAAAGTTTCCGGATCCAGCCTGATGCCTGGAAAAATCAAGGAATCTGCAGCTAGATATAGAGTCTCTACCAGATAGTGCGTTACCAAAGGTAAATAAGTTGTTCCTCTAGGATACCACTAGTGGGTTCGCCATCGGTGCAAGCTGGAACCACCACACTTATCTTGCCTCTGGCTCTTGTTGCAACTTCGCTGCCTGCGCTACAATCTGCGCCGGCCCCAGACACCTAAAGAAGTGGCTTAGATTTTCCTCTCGGACACCAAATCGACATCGGTCCGACCTTGTCTGATGACCCGCCTGAGGTGCCGCTTCCCCTACTTCAATTAACACAGGATTTTAAACATTCTCTCTATTGACCATTTGGGATTGACTCAGTTATTGACTATGACCCAGGTGATGCATTTGCTATCCCTAATGATAATTGGTACAAGAGCTTACATGAGGCTATTGGCCTCAATACCTCCCCAGACACAGCTCCTCTTTTTTCTCCCTATGGATCAGCCACAGAGGAGTCCGCTTCCTACGCTGTGGTGATGTATAGGGTAGGGAAGTTCTTCACCTCTGGCTCCCCACCTTGGAGGTTAAAACCAGTGTCTTGACCAAAATCCTGCAGCTGGGACAAACATCTTCTGAACCCCTCCTTCCCTTTAACTAGGCACTAACTGATATATGGTTGGGAGTTTGAGCCAATCCTTGCTCTGTCCCCCTATCAATAAATAAATTGCCAGGCACCATTGCTCTGCCCCTGGTGACCCAGCTTTTCTTTCACTGCATCCTGCACCGGAAATCCTAGTGGTGCAGGCTTCCACCAGCCACTCTAATCTCTACACATTTCCAACCACTCCCTTGGATTGGGAATTATAAGGAGTGGAAACATTTGTCAAAGTTTTCTTTTCTTCCAGCTTGGTCTTTCAATGGGTCTCACCTGTTCGGGGGAAAAAGCTTATTCCACAAGCATTTTAAGGAGAGCAGGATGTGAAGGACGGGGGGAGGGATAGGGAAGAGGTCAACGGTGGAGAGCAAAAGCTTCAAAGGGACATTGGGGTGGGAAGATGGAGATGGTTTGGGAGTGGAGGAAGAGGGAGTGGTTGTAGGAGGTGTCACTCTGCTGTGTTTGGATGCAGGTGCATGGGCTGGATGCTGTTCTGAGGTGGATGGCTGTTGGGTGTCGGAGTGATTGCGTTTGTGTACTTTGAGAGGAGGGGGGCACAGACACAGTAGGAGAGGAAAAAAGGGACATGTGCATGGAAGTGGGGGTGGTGACTGCCATTGAGGGGCGTGTGCTGTTAGGTGTGCTGGTGATGGGGGTAGTAGATGAGGATGTAGTGCATGCAAGTGGAGACAAAAATGGGAGCGAGGTAGACGATGAGGAGGAGGGGGCCACAGTGGAGGCAGTGGATGTTGGTATGTCTGATTCAGGATGGTGTTTTTGTGAGTGCCTGTGGGATGAAGAGTGGTGCTTGTG
Organism: Pleurodeles waltl; assembly: GCF_031143425.1. Lineage (NCBI taxonomy): Eukaryota > Metazoa > Chordata > Amphibia > Caudata > Salamandridae > Pleurodeles > Pleurodeles waltl. The sequence goes on from NC_090440.1 coordinate 280,779,613, forward strand.
TTTGCCATGTCCACTCTTGTGTGTTGTCCTGGGTGCATGCTCGTCTGACTGTGTGCTTGGGATAGGTTGGGGTTGAGGGGAATGGGATTGGGTAGAGGAAGTTGGAGGGGGAGACTAGAATCAGAGACAATGGCTGCCATCAGAGAGGAGGCCAGAGCCTGGATTGATCTATGTTGGGCCGCCATGCCAGTGTGAATGTCCTCCAGGAATGCATTTGTCTGTTGCATTTGGGCTGCAAGCCCCTGGATGGCATTCACAATGGTTGACTGCCCAACAGAGATGGATCGCAGGAGGTCAATAGCCTCCTCACTCAGGGCAGTAGGGCTAACTAGGTCAGGGCCTGAGGTGCCCGGGGCGAAGGAGATGCCACCCTCCTGGGGGAGCGGGCACGGAAAACTCGTTGAGGGGCTGCTGGAAGGGCGGTGCTGGTATGGGGGTGGCGGCTGTACCTGTAGTTCGGGTGGGCACAGACCACCAGGGAGCTTCCATCTGAGGCGGTATCCATGTCAGAACTGTCACCTCCAGTCTCCGCTGTGGTTTTCCCCTTGCCCTCCATTCCACTGGTGCCCTCACTATCTGTGGATTCGGCATCCTGGGTCCTGTGGGATGCAGCTCCCTCCATCGCCGGTGCCTCTGCTCCTCCACCAGATGATGCTAATGCACAGAAGGACAGGGTGACAAAACAAAAAGGGGGCGGGCGAAGACAAAGGATACACTTGGTCAATGGCGGCACCAACACCACCGTTGGCGTACAAGACAGACAGACAGACAGACACACACACACACACACACACCCCACCCCACGCACTAGGCAATGCACTACCAGTCACAATGCTAGTCACCAGGCCATGGTTAGGGACACCTAACGCCAATTGCAGCATACCTGAGACCCACAGACCCCTGCCCAGTACTGGATGCCTACTAGCTTGGTTGGAGGACTTTCACATCAGAACCCTGCCCAACATGACACCTACTCTGCAATGTCAGGCCTGGCCTAGGGGCACCCACAGGCCCACATCCCCCGCCAGGATTCCAGGCGCAAGTTGTATATTGGGGCACTATACTCACCCCCTTGTGGATGCTGTGATGCCCCCAAGTGCCCATCCACTCTGGATAGGCCACCACCAGTATGCTGGCCATCAGTGGGGTCAGGGTTCGACGGGCACCCCTTCCTCGTTGAGAGGTCATCTTCTGTGGCCACCATCTCAGGTCCTCCCACCGTTTCCGACAGTGGGTGCTCCGCCTGCCGTAGACCCCCAGGGTCCACACATTCTTGGCGATGGAACATAATATAACCTTTTTCTGATGGGAGCTGACCTTCAGGGAAATTGACACAGGGAAAGGTATTAGTCCGACCATCCTGCCTGTTACACTCATGGCCCACCCTGCCCCTTCCCATCCAGGCTGATTTTCCCACTTCTATGGCCACTCACTGTACCCTTTGGCAACTCTATTTGCAGATATTTGTGCACCACTATCACTCCTGGTGTGTTGACTGCAGTCAACTACAGGTCATTCCTATGTATACATTACTGTACAGTTGAATTGCAATGTTTACACCTTGTTAAACGAATACATACTTCAATCATTTGACATACTACATACTTGTATTTTTTCAAAGGGGGTTTATTTAAGCGATAAGAAGCAGAGGGGGGTGTGCAATGGGCTGGGGTGATCGTGGAGGAAAGTCCAGGATAGAGTCCAGTCTATTTGTATCACAGGTGCATTGTCCAAGGGGCATAGGAAGGTGAGCAGTGACAGTTCAAGGTGGACAGGGTGACAGAGTGGGAGACAAGGGTGACAATCAGCAGAGTCTCAGGGAATGTTTGCGGGGTGGATCTCCTTCTGCAGGGGAAGGGGTGCTGGTGGCCTGTTGTTCCTGTGGCGGGGCCTCCCGTCCACTAGCGGAGGTGGAGGGCTGTTCATCGGTTTGGCTAGTGTCAGGGGCCCGGTGGTGTGCCACTGCCCCCCTCATAGTGTTAGCCATGTCTGCCAGCACCCCTGCAATGGTGACCGGGGTGGTGTTGATGTCCTTCAAGCCCTCCCTGATCCCCAGGTACTGTTCCTCCTGCAGCCGTATGTTCTCCTGCAACTTGTCCAGTATCTGGTCCAGCGTATCCTGTGAGTGTTGGTATGCTCCCAGGATCGCGGTGAGTGCCGCCTGGAGAGTCAGTTCCCTGGGCCTGTCCTCCCCTGTCACAAAGCAGCCCTCCCAGCTTCCCTGTTGTCCTGTGCCTCTGTCCCCTGAACCGTGTGCCCACTGCCACTGACCCCAAGTCCCTGATCATACTGTGTTTGTGGGGATACCTTGGGTCCCTGTAGTGGTGGACACACTGCTGATTGACGTGTCCTGGGGACAGAGGTATGGGCACGCTGGGTAGGTGCTGTGGTGGTGTTTCCTGAGGGGGAGGGTCTGTGTTGGTATGTGACTGTGCCTGGATAACTGACTGTCCGGAGATCCTTGATGGGCCAGGTTAATCATCCCGATCCAGGTGAGCAGAGCTGCTGTCATCACTGTGTGCCTCTTCTGTGGGTGGGGGGAACTCGATGTTGCTGGCCCCTCTTCTCCGGTGACATTGGCTGGGGGACCTGTGGGGATGTAAATGCAGTGTTATTGTTTCTGCATGTGACATATTGTGCATGGGTGTGTTGCCCTCTATGGTTGTTGTTGCCCTGGCAGATTTGCCTTTGTGTGAGTTGCTATTTAGTAGGCTAGGTGATTCTCTCCAGTGTGCAGGCAGTGGTGATAGGTGTCCATGCAGGTCTGTGAGGGGTGTCCATGCATTGGTGTTGCATGCAGGGCTTGGTATTGGAATGAGTAGGTTGTGATGGTGTGGTATGTGGGAGGTGGTGATGTGATGGGAGTGAGGGTAAGGGTGGGGCTTTGTGATGGCATGCAGGTAGGGGGCGGGTGATAGTATCAAAGATTTGACTTACCAGAGGCCCATCCTCCTCATACTCCTGCCAGGCCCTCAGGATGCATGATTGGCAAGACTTGCTCCTCCCATGTTGTTAGTTGTGGGGGAAGATGTGGGGGTCCACCGTCAGTCATCTGTACAGCTATTTGGTATCTTGCTGCCACGGAACGCACCTTCCCCGTAGGTCGTTCCACCTCTTCCTGATGTCATCCCTTGTTCTGGGGTACTGTCCTACGGCGTTGACCCTGTCCACGATTCTCCACCATAGCTCCATCTTCCTAGCAATGGATGTCTGCTGCACTTCTGATCCAAATAGCTGTGGCTCTACCGGGATGATTTCCTCCACCATGACCCTTAGCTCCTGTTCTGAGAACCTGGGGTGTCATTGTGGTGCCATGGGTGTAGTGAGTGGTGTGTTTGAGGGTGTGTGGGGTGATGTGTTGGTGTGTGATGTAAGGTGTGTGGATGGTGTTATGTAGCTCTGGTTGTGTGGGTTCTCTTGCTGTATCTCTCTCTGGTGGCAATTCTTTCTAGTCGTAAAGGGATGTGGGTGTGTGTTTTATAGTGTTGTGGCTGTGGTGTGTTTATTGTTGTCAGGTGTGTGTAATTTGATTTGTCCAATGTGGTGGTGTTTTGTTTGAGTTTGTGTATTTTGTGCGCGGTGGTATGTACTGCCAATGGTTTAGCGCCATGGAATGTCTGCCGCAGTGATTCGTGGGTCATAATGTTGTGGGCGTAGTTCTGTTGGCTTAACGGTGTGGGTTTGAATACCGCCAGTTTATCACTGACCTTTGGGCTGGCAGATTTATGTGTGTGGCTGTATAGTGACGGATTGGTATGTGTGTGTCATAATATGCTTGTTTTTTTTTTTTAAAGGGCTGCAACATGTTTCTCCCTTTATCTTTTGTAATCCCCAAGTGGGGCCTTAATCTAGTCCTGACTTATTTGATGTACCTTCCTTTTGAGACACTTCAACTCTTCAGCGCTTGAACTCTTCCTTATTGGGCAGGAGCCCTTTAAACATCGCGTAGCGCTCCCGCCACTCGGGACGCGCTTGAACTCTTCCTTAATGGGCAGGAGCCCTTTAAACATCGCGTAGCGCTCCCACTACGCGGGACGCGCGCGGGCGGCGCCCGGGCCAAGGGCGGGCCCGTCCTGCGCCCATCAGCGGCTGGCAGAGGCTGGGCTGGGCCACCCCCCTGATATTTACCATCCAAGCATGCCTCATTAGACTTAGCCCCATTTGCTATTGCCAAAACTGAGCCCTCAGTAAGCTGCTCTACTAAATCTGACACCTTATAGATCAACCTTGCACCAACATCAACTCCAGATGGGCAAAAGGAAAGCAATAGAGTCTGGGGCCGGGGTTGTGCTAAAAGCCAAGCGAAAAAGACATAAGCATGCAGCTAGCATCTGCGTCATGGATAGAATCGACTCTCTCCTGGGTGAATGTAATGGAATATTAACTAGCCCCCAGGGAAATAATTCTATTGAAACCGGGGGGGAGCCCACACCAATTAACAGGAAGGATGGTCCCATGAGAATCGCTGAGATTTTCGTGAAACGTGGAGAACAAGTCACTAACACTACAGGGCAGGGCGAGAGCAGGAATATTATCACCCATACCGCCCCCTCTCTAGTAGAAGACCTACCACTGGCCACCAACGATTTCATCCAGCTCAGTAACTGCTTTAATCCCTTAATCAACACCCCTGAATCACACAACAACATCAATCCAGGCACCCTGGCAGATGGGCCAGCAGCCACAAATATGCATTTTCCTCACGTAACCCCACAGCATATTGAATGCATACAAGATCTAAAAAAGGAAGTTATAGAACTCAAGCTTATGGTTAACTCCTTAATTGCAATAGTAAAACAGCTAACTCACACAAATAACACAGCCACCACGAACCTTACCCAAAACCCAACCCTATCAGGCATCACAACAAACCTGCCCAACTTCTCAGCTTCTAGCCATGTCGGCCCTCTCCCTATCGGAGAAAAGACCACGAGCTCTTACCAGACACCCTTTTTCCACAATTCAGGCATAGGAAATTCACTAGACGTCCATCATAAAACCCTCAAACCCATGAGCAACACTGCCTCAAAATACTCTGCTCAGCCTGCCACTGATCGGTCCCATTCAGGTAATATAGTTCTAATGGTTAACGTTCCCAAGTTAACCACATCGACACACAAGGAAGGGGCAGACGCTATCAAAAACAAGGCAATCCATTGGATTCGCCATGTTAGAGGCTGCCGCTCCATAATACGCGAGGACTTAATTAATGTAGTACGACGGCCAGACCCGGGAACACATTTTGACATCCTAAAACTGACACTCGAGGACGGGACCATGGTGAACAATCTGGTGGCCCTAGATGCAAGAACAAGCCCACCAAGACACTCACGCATCCAGTTTGAATACCCCAGGCCACTTACGCACTACGAGGAGTGCTCGAGTTACCACCCAGCAGAAAATGTATCCACTCTTGGTAAAAATGATTGACTCACAGCCTCACCTAAAATCTATGCTGGCAAACCTTGCAACCTTCTATCACCTATCACCCCCAGATCTACCTTATACCCCACCACTGTCTGTCCATGTATTCTCTTCCCTACACATGATACTAAGACCACTGCCAGTCCACTGAGCAAACATGACAACAATGCACCTTTCATCTTGCAGGCGCATTGCCCACCAAACCAAGTGCTGCTGGCCAGGCCTGCAAGCACCTCCCGGATCAGGACCAGGTCAGTTCCAATAGAGGAACATCACCAATCACCCCAGGCCCCATGGGTAAACATTGGTATCAACCCACTTCTCCTCACTCAACCACATCTGCCAGACCAACCACCGACAGCCAACCATACAAACCCCAGGCATTTAGACAGGATAGTTCAGCCACTGACCGGGGTACGACTTGTTTCGTGGAACGTGGCAGGTTTGAAATCTTTTCTCCCCCTTCCATCCTTCTCCTCCTTTATTGACGAACATGACATATGTCTTCTCCAAGAGACATGGTCACTCGACCCACTTTTTCGAACAGGCTATTCAAACTTCCACATCCCCGCTGTGGCCAGTACGAGAGGCAGGCCCTCAGGGGGTCTGACCATCTGGATCAAAACATCACTTAGTTGCCATATATCACAGCTACCTACTGACTCTCCCGACCTGTTAGGCCTTCGTCTATCCTTTGGGCCTGACTCTGTGGTGAACATCTTTAACATTTACACTCGAGGGGTCGGGGGGGGTCAAGTCTCCAAAACCCTCTGCGCCCTCTTACAAAACTATCCCCGCCATCATAAAACCATTGTGGCAGGGAACTTCAACGTCACATTCGAACCCCTTGACTGGGACGATCTCAGGTCCACTAACGAGGAGGATCAAGCCTGGTCTATCCCCGCCCTGTCAATCCCACCCATCAAGAGATGGACGCAGGTCGCTGTCCAGGTCAAATCACTGACCATGGAGTTCGGGCTCAGGGCGTTAAATGGCAGAACCAAATCAGACACCAATGGCAGTCACACGTTCAACAAAACCAACCACACCAGCAGAATCGACTATTGTCTATTCAACATAAGACTATGGCCTCTAGTCATCGACATGACGATCGTTGAAAGGACTGAAAGCGATCACAACCCTCTCTCTGCCCACACATTAGCTCTAGGTAATCTCCCATCCACGTCTAACTCCCAGCAGTAGCACCCGAGGGTATTAGCCTGGCCAACAATAAACAACACTTAAAATGGGACAAGGTTGTGGCTCGGCCCGCACTCATCAACGCTGCTAATAACACCCTAAAATCCACACTAATGGGCCTAGAGGCAGGTCCTGCAATTCCCTACCAGGAAATAAGCTTAATTCACACCTCCTGTTTCAGGGATATCACAGCCCACTTCTCAGTACCCCCAGCCCATGACGACAAACGACCCATAGGCAGGCACCGCTGGTTCAACAAAACATGTCGGTCCCTAAACAAGCGCTTAGTTCAAGCCATTAAATCCAAGGACCCCACCGCCATCCACGTAGCTAGGAAGTCCTATAAATCTGCAATACGCAAAGCCAAGCGTGACCAAGATAATAAATGGTGGACAGCACTCAGTGACGCTGTGCGCGAGAGGAACCATAGTCTGTTCTGGTCCCTGGCAGCGCGAGGCCCAGAAACCAGTGGTCTGGACATCACAACCAATATTGCCCCGAAAGACTGGGTAGTTCACTTTAGTAGCCTGTACTCCCCTGACCATGATAGCCCCATCCCTGTTTGCACGGGCCCCCACCTAAATCCTTCATTAGCACCCACCACCGCAGCACCCCTGTTGTTTTCCCAAAGTGACATAACCTATTCCCTAAGCACCTTAAAACGCGGCAGGGCCCCTGGATCAGACTGCGTCCCAGCAGACCTGTTCTCAACAGACCTAGCATCCTGGTCAAGATACCTCACCATTATAGCAAACGCAATAGCATCTGGGGCGCCAATTCCCGAGTCCTGGAAAGCGGCTATTGTTATTCCAATCTTTAAAAAGGGCGACAGATCACTTCCTTGCAACTATAGACCTATTAGCCTAATTGAATGTGTCCAAAAAGTCTTCTGCCATTGCCTCCTAGGAAAGATCGAAGAATGGATGACTGAACGCAACATCCTTAGCCCCCTCCAAGCCGGTTTCCGGAAGAAAATCTCCACCACTGATCAAGCCCTCAGATTCCTATTATTATATTGGAAAACAATGCTCATTGGCAAAGGCAGCCTTTATGTAGCTTTTGTGGACCTCAAATCTGCTTTTGACCTAGTACCTCGCAACAAACTATGGGACACTCTCTCTCAGATAGGAATCCCGGAGCACATTCTTGCCATATTGATACGACTCCACGAGGAGAACTACGCACAAGTCAGGTGGGGCAACAAGGGCCAACTAACTGATAGAATCCACGTTTCCCGGGGTGTGCGGCAAGGGTGCGTCCTTGCCCCGACCCTCTTTTCCCTGTATATCAATGAAATCATCCCCTCCCTCCTCAGACTGCAGGCTGACGCACCTTCACTTGGCACACAAAAAATCCCAGTCTTACTCTTTGCTGATGACACTCTTCTGATATCCAAGAACCCTAGCGGCCTAAGGAAACTCCTTGCGTGCTTCGTGAAATTCTGCTCATCACAGGGACTCGAAATTAACGCCTCGAAAACAAAACTAATGACCCTCAATCCCCATAGATCTTTTAAAGGGAAGTTTACTTTAGAGGGCTCCACACTTGAGAAGGTGGGCATCTTCAGCTACCTGGGCATAACATTCACTGACAACATGTCTTGGAAACCACACATAGGGAAACAAGCTCTAAAACTAAAACAAACAACAGGGGTACTACTAAAAAACTTTCACCTCTCACACACAAAACCAATTTGCCCAGCATTACAGTTATACGAAGCCCAGGCCGTCTCCTCAGCGCTTTACGGGGCTGAACTATGGGGCTATACCAAAACCCAAGACTTAACCACTGCTGAAAATAACTTCCTGAGAAACCTTGTGTCCCTTCCGCAAAGCACCCCACTGTTCCCCCTTTTCAAGGATCTCGGTATCAAATGCATTGGACACAAAGCCCGCCTGCGACCTCTGCTGTACTGGCGGCGGCTCTGGACCACCCCTGAGCTTGACATCTTCACTGAAGCTCTACAGGTCATTCTAAAAGCCGACCATCTTCACAGAATCCCCTGGCTACGACGCATCAAGGGTTCACTGTACTCACTTGGGCTCGATGATCTCTGGAACTCACCAACCTCGTCCATCTTCCCCTCGAAAAGCAAACTAAAGAAACTATATTGGCAAATGGCAAATTTCGAAAACATAAGGGCTGCACTCCACACTACACTATCTTGTGACTTTGCCAACCTAAAAGAGTCATGCAAGTACAAAGCTTTTTGGGACCTAATCACGACCCCAAGGGAAAGGAAACTGTACTTCCAGCTCCGCATTGGAACACTCCCATTAAGACTTTTCACCAGCAGCTGGTCACACAATGAATCAACAGTATGCCCAGCTTGCAAAGCCCCTGTCGAGAATCTCCCTCACGTCCTTTTTGCCTGCCCCGCGTACACCGCCCCCGCAGGAAATGGCTGGCCCCGGCATGCAGACTACTGGGAGTCCGCAGCTCTGCGCTAGCCCTGCGAATCCTTAGTTCAGACACTAGGCCAACGCTAGTGATCGCCGTCGCCAAATTCCTCGGAGCTAGCTGGCTTGTTAGAGGGAAAACCCTTCTGTATAAAGACTCCAATTAAGACTGTCCCACCGTCCTGTGCGAGCGCATTTTATTCCATTTTTATTCCACCTTTTCCATTTTTTCTTATCTTTTACTCCCTTTTTATCATTATATTTACTTGTAATTATCATTTTGTGTATTTATTTGTATTTATTTCTGCTTGCGCTTTTTTGGCTCCTGTAGCCGCAATAAAGCTCCTTTGAATTGAGACACTTCACAGCTATCCTTTACAGCTCCTTACTATTGAGACTGTGCTCTTCATTGCCATCATTGTGGCACAGCATGTTATTGAGCTCCAGGCTATTAGTTTCAATGCACCTTGCACTTCCTTCTTCCCAGACAAACTGGCTTGGCAAACACGCCATCCTTCTTGCCTAAAGGTGGAGTCCCTGTCCTAGACATTTGCCAGGCGGGTACATGGGTGTCCCTGGACACCTCTGTGAAGCATTATTGCCTGAACAGTCAGGTTCTCCAGGAAGGCATTTTGACTTTCTGGCATAGCTAGCCCCCACTTTTTTCCTGGACTCAGTGTGTTTAGACTGTAGTATGCTGGGATCCTGCTAACCAGGACCCCAGTGTCAGTGCTGTCTGCCCTAAATTTAGTTGTAAGGTACGTTTTACACCCCACAATTGGCATACAGGTGCACCCATGTAAGTCCATAGTATAGGGTACTTAGGTACCCAGGGTACAGGTACATCAGGGGCCCCCCATGGGCTGCCGCATGGATTATGCTACCCATAGGGGCACATGAAACTGTGACTACCGACCTGCCATTGCAGCCTGCGTGAAATGGTGCATGCACCTTTCACTTCAGCTATAAGGGTTGCCTTTTATCATGGTCACCGCACTCTGACCCTGTAAGTCACCCCTAAGGTAAGCTCTTTAGCCCAATGGCAGTGTGCATGGTTCTAAGTGTGAGGGTACCCCTGCATGAGCAGAGATGCCCCTACAAAACCCAGACTCCATTCCTTGGGCTTTGTAAGTGCGAGAAAACCATTTTAAGGTATGTAGTGGACACTGGTCAACACAAGTAGTCCTACTACGTAATGGCTTCTCCGAACGTAGGCATGTTCGGTATCAAACATGTTGGAATCGTGCAACCACACCGATTCCAGTAATAGTTGCATGATACTGTGTACTCTCGGGGTTCCCTAGGGGATCCCCAATGTCTGCCTGTACAGCCCTGTGGGGTCTGCATGCTAGCCCCAGACACTGTTCTGCCCTCCTGCTACTGAGCCAAACTCGGGGAGTGGAAGGCAGAACAAATGATTTCCTTAAGCACGGAGGTGTGACCACTTCTGTAGAAATCGGTGTCTATGAGCTGGGCTGGGTACATCTCAGCACCACCAGACTTCTTTGAAGGCCACATTAGGTGCCCTTCTTGCATAAGCAGGTTTGTACTAGTGCAGAAACACCCCTCCCCTCCCCTCCCCCGGTTCCCGCTCGGATGCAAAAGCAGACAAAGGACAGGGGAGTGACCACCCTCCTGTCCAGCTCCTACCCTAGGGAGGTGCACAGAGCACTCCCAACCCACACTTCCACCCAAGGACCCTTCGGACTGGGGAAGTACTAAAACCCCAAAGGTAACTAGGTAGGACCCGAGTGCAGAGTCGAAATCTCAGATCAATGTCCATAGACTAACATGGGGAAGTCACGGTTGGAGTTTTTGCGTTTCAGGACCCTTCCCAGAGGCCCCTGAGGAAACCCATTGGCACAAGGGAGGTTGGATAGTGCCCCCACCTGTGGATACCCAGAACAGTGGAGTACTTATACCAGGGAGCCCAGGTGCATAGGGGTGAAATCATGTCAGAACCTCCTGCTGAAGTCATTGGGGGCATCGGTTGTCCAGCTGCTGTCATGATCAGTGGACCAGGGCAGTGAAACCAAGGCGTGGATTCCATAAGAAGAGGACCTAAGGAAAAAGGGAACAGAGTCCAGACCACCTGGAGGTACCCAGATGGTACAGGAGGGCAATGGCCACCCTTCTCGTTGATGCTTCCCTGTCGAACGGTAGACGAAGAGGTGCAGCTGTGGAGTCCAGGCAATGCAGGAAGATCCCAGGAGTGGTCCACGAGCTCTCCCACACCGGTCGTCGAATTGCAGAGGGGCAGTAGTCAGCAGGACCACCAACAAGCCCTGGCAAATGCAGGAAAGTGTTGCACAGAGTTAGCAGGATTTGTGGGGACCAGCAAGTTCCAGGTGATCCAGCCTTGGTAGGTAGGTCAGGGCCAGCCCTCAGCATGCAGGAGAACCAGCAGACATCGGTGGAGCACCCCGCAGGACCCTGTGGCAACAGGGACAGGAAGTCACAGGGATGCCTCAACAGCACAGCAAGGAGAGATGCCCACGTCACAGGAGTTGCAGAGAGGACGTCATTCTTGGAGAGTGCTGGAGGCCGGGGCTTCTTGGAGCTAGGGGGTCCTCAGACTGAAGAGCTAACAAGCCTTTGCAATGACAAGCAAAGACGGTGCACTGGGTTCCAGCCAAGCAGCTCCAGTGAGGGACCACTAACTTCCTAGTTGCAAGGAACATAGGTCAGACCTGTAGAGAGCCACAGAACCACCAACTGTGTTGCAGAGCCTTGGAGAGTCCGTGTGACAGCAGAATCCACAAGCCAGTCATCATTGGGATGCCTGCGGATGCAGGGGAGTGACTCTTTCACTCCAACAGAGATTCCTTCTTGCCTTCCTGAGTGCAGGCAGAGTCCCAGTGTCTCTGGAGGATGCACGACCACAGGGTTGCAGAAGTGTTTGCACCCTCCTGGATAAGCCCTAGTTGCTCTCCACAGCTACCCATATGAGTACTCTGGTTATCTAAAGCCACCTACACTATCACTAAGGGTTGCCTGTACTCAGTACTCAGTACAGGGTGCCTCACCTATAGGTGTACACCATATGCTGAGCCAGCCTCCTACAGGTCCTGCGGGATTTTCTGGTTTGAGGCCATTTTAGACTCCCCTCCGAGTAATTAGTGCTCTGGTATGTATTAAAAAGGTGAGGAATCTTTGACTAGAAGTCTCTATCAGAAGAACAAGTTACCTACCTTTGGTAATGCACCTTCTGGTAGAGACTATATTTGCAGATGATCAGCTGTTTGTTGGGGCTGTTGTATTTGCCAGTGCGAAGAATGGAGAGGTGGCCCAGAAATGTGCTTTATCTTGATAGCTTGTTCTTTGCATCCTGCCTTGCTATGCTTTGGCCAAAAAGGGACCCTGAGAGGGCCAGGGCAAAGCTTGTAACTACAGCTGTGTTTCAGGGCATTCCACTTTTTGACATTTGCTCGGCATCCAGATGGCCTTCTGTCTGTAATTGCACCAGACACAACTGCATCGACTCACTCCGCAGTCTTCAGAGATGTCCATTTTGCCCTGTTGGCACTGAAGGACTTCCTGGTGTGAATGTCCACTCCTCAGACCCATCTCTTTGGAGGAGGCATTGCTTTGACATTGATTTGCAGGTTGAAAATTGTGCGGTTAGAAGTATCCCTCAGAAAAATACATTTCTTGCTGTCAATAATGCTTCTGGTGGATACTCTAATACCATTTTTTCACTGCCTCTTGCTCATTATGTGAAGTGGACCCTTGAGAACTGATAGGATTGCATATTAGTCACACATTGCCAGTTAAAATTAAACCTGTTGAGCCTTTATGTGACTCTGTGTTGTCATGTCCAGAGAAAGCACAGTCACCTACCAATACATAGGACACATTGCAAGAGTTTTGGCATCCAGTCTGGTGCCTGGAGCCCCAGGCTGTGGAAGCTACAGTTAGTTGGAGTGTCCACCAGAAAGAGTGTTACTGAAGGCAAATAACTTATTCTACATTTGTATACCAGGAATTGCTTAAGCACCATCGGCTGGTACATACCAAAATAAAAATTGTAGTTCTTCATCTTCTATCCCTGCTCGTAGCAAGGGCTAGACTTATGGATGGAAGACCCTTGTTTTATCTGGGTACATAAAACTAAAATAATTTTCTGATTTTGTTAGGACGTATTGTGAAGAGAAATAAGACGTGATGCACCTCTTTCCTGTATCTTTCCTTTTAGAGATGTGCAGTGTGTCAACGCCCTTAGGTTTAAATACCGAATAGGAACCACATATAATCAGATAGAAACACTGTCTTTCCTATAGAAAAGGCCTGCATCAGTTTGGAAGACGAACATCATTCATTCTCATGTATTAGGATGACATCCCACAAGGAGTTATTTCCTATTAAATGCCTCTTCCAGAGAATTTCTGATCTGAAAAAATCACTGTTATACTGCTCTATATCTTTCCACTCAACACAGCCTTGCCCTTTGTGAGATGTCCATTTCAATTCGAAAACAAACTGCAAATAATTTGCACATCGTTATCAAGTTGTCAGTGAGTGGCAGTCCACCGTTCACTTTTATTGGCTTATCAGGAGAATGGCAAAAACAAAAAATTCACATAACGTGCAAAATTTGCCAAACTATGATATTTTTCTTTAGCCTTTCTAATACATGGGGATGTCCATAGAGAAATATCCTATATATGTGTTCAGGCATTTTGTAGGTTTCCTACGGGTTTGTGATTCCTACCAGTGCTTAGTAGATCTGGTCAATTCCAGAAGTATATCTAGCCTCGGCTGTAAAGGAACTTTTCAAATTCATATAGTTAAAAAATATCTGTTGTATGCCCATATCTTCTATAGCACAGAGTTTCCTAAAAAGCTTTCTCTATGGCCTCCATTATATGTATGGGGCTGCCTGGCAGGCGCAGATGTGCTTGCCTTCATATGAGCATAATAATTGCCTCCTTTTATTTTAATGGATATTTTGTTGCCCAAAGCTTTGTGGTTTTAGAGATACAATCCCCAGACTGTTGGAAAACATGGCAGTATTATGTATGTTTTAAACTATTTATCCAGAGGAGTCAATTGGTTGGAGGTAATTCTCCCCCTGCCCCCCACCTCCTCTCTAACCCCCCACCCCCCCAGTCGGTTAGACAGGAGATATTGTTCAAAATGGCTTTTTTGTTAAATTGTCATAACATTTTGTAGTTTTCTCTGAATTGATCTATATCTTTAACCCCCCTCAATCCCCCCTGTACAAGAGCATAATTGTTTGAAAAAGAGAGAAAACATATTTCCTTAAAAACGCTGCGTGTTGCAGTGGAAACAGTCAGAAATGTGTGGCATGCTATTTTTAACCTTTACTATATTTTGGGCATTTGTATTTTATTTTTTAAATTTCTGAAAAACGTTGGATATTTCTAGATAAGTATCTTCTTAATTCTTGAAGCGGTTTGCTAGACGGTGTCAGAATGGGAATAGGATTATGCCCCTCACATTACTTAGACCGTCAGACAGTGTAGGAAGGAAGTATTGTAGTCTGTTGAGTGAAAATGATTTAAGAGGCTTACTGGGTAAATACAGAGAACATTGCAGTGTTCTGTGGTTAGTGTAAGAATTTGGAAAGGTTGAAATTACACTTTGCTTTCCAGCCCCGTTCATTTGCACGACCGCTATCATACAGGAAGTGAGGTTAACGCTCTGAGTTTTCACCAGTATGTAGCATTGGCAGCATATACATACAGAAGAGCTGCACATCCACACACCGGGCACACCAAAAGCAAACTGTCTACACCCACCTGCGACCCAGTGACCCAGTGGCCTCAGGTAAAAGAAATGTTGCCCATTGCAGTACACAAGATGAGACTTGTTGCCTCTAGGGATTAGTTCCCAGAAGGAAAGAAAAGTACCAATACAAACTTCTGATGGATACATCTAACTGCAGATTCCTCACATTGTGAATATTCCTGTAGGCATCAGACTATCGCCGGAAATGAAAATCAAAAGCAGTACTCCTTCGTGCCAGAGTGTGGCGTAATGTAGCTCTGCACCAATGACGTTCTGCTGCAAACGTTACTTGCATATAATCGCTACCTAGGCACGCTTACGTCATTTCCTTCATTTCTGTGCCTTCAGATGCAGATCTAGAGTTCAATTTTTTAAAATTTTGTTTAACCAGGGAAATAGGTCACCTACCAAAACAACAGGGTTCAAACCTTGTAGGGGCTGTCGCAAACAAATGTTGATGACAGATCCCTCACAAGGTATGCTGGTGGTGTCTGGGGTTGGAACACAACGTCGGGGCACCCAGCTGAACCCTAAAGCCATATGGGACCAGGAGGCAAAACTCTGCTTTGCCATACATCAGAATACTTCCCCCGGCGACTGCTTCAAGTCGTAAGGAAGTTTCCATTGCTGCTCCCAAAGTCTTTCTCGCAGCAGATCCTCTTTGCAGTCGAAGCCTTTGGGGTGAGTCAGAGAAAATGCACAAGAATTCCAAGTGGGAATCACCCCTTCCCACCTCTTTTGAACTCCAGAGAGGGCGCAAAAGCATTAGTATGTCACTATGGCCCTCATTATGACCCTAGCGGACGGCGGTATTTTGGAGAAAAGTACTGCCAACAGGCTGGCTGTACCTTTCCCCAAAATATGACATTGGCGGTTTGGCTCAAGCCAAACCGCCAATGTACCACTCTGTCCCCCAGGGTGGTAATAGCCGCCGGGCTGGAGACTACAGTGCCGCCGCCACATTCCCACCTGCGGGTTTATGACCCTGCCTACCGCCATGGGTTTCATGGCTTCCGTACTGCTGTGAAAACCATGGCGGTAGGCACTATCAGTGACAGGGAATTTGTTCCCTGTCACTGATAGGGGTCTTCCCCGTCCCCCTTCCCCTCCACAGTGTCCTCCCCTTTCCTCTCCCAACCCCCGACATACAAACGCATACACACACTCATACCCACATTCATCCATGCATGCATGCATACATCCACTCACACAGAAATACACACACACTTACATTCATATAAGCACCCACGCATTCACACAACACCCAATACAGGCACACTCACATCTACACATGCACACCCACATTCATGAACACACAAACATACACACACCGCCACACACACCACCACCCTCCCCTGTCGGAGCACCCAACTTACCTGATTTCAGGTGGTCCTCTGGCAGGAGACTGGACGGGGAGCTGCTGCCAGCAGCATTGTCCGCCAACAGAACACCGTCAGGCCGTATCATGGGTCATGCTACGGTCTGCGGCGGTCTACAGGCATGGCGCTGCTGCCAACATCCTTGCCGCTATGGGCGTCGCCGGAATTCCGCCATCCTTCAGGCGAAATTCCGGCTATGGTCATAGTATGGCGGTCGGCTGGTAGCCACGGCGACGGTGTTTTGGCGGCCGTTCCCGTGGCGGTATGCGGTTTTTACCGCCAATGTCATAATGAGGGCCTCAGTCTCACTCCTGAAGAGTTAATTCAGAATTTGTGCCCGAAGCAACCCGAATTTCTATATCCATTGGCGAAGTTGCAGCAAATAAGAAGTCTTTAGGGAAGCAATACTGGACCTATTTGTCACGCTTCCAGTTCCTTCTGGTGCACCTTTGGATCACAATTTGGGGTCCTGACGGCGCTTTCACCTTCAGTGCCATTCGTGCCTCTTGATCCCGCTTCACGTTCTGAACCGGCTTCAGCACCGACTTTGGTTCTAGTGCCACTCACTTTGATAGATTCCATAACATGGACACTGGTGCCAATGCTGGAAGAAGATCAGCTATCTATAGTGGTTTGTGACTCTGAGCTGGCCTCATCCCGACCTCGACTAAGGCACGTTCTGATCCAACCTGATTCTGACAATAATGACAGCGATTAAGGAGACAAGTTTGTCCCACTGTATGATGTGGACAATCTGTATACAGAATTATTGGATGCCAGTGATCTAGACCCCTTCCAAGACACTAGACTTGTTTCTCCTCATGGTCCTGAAAACGAGGATAGGGCTTCTTTTGTCATCGTCATGCATCAGGCTGCGGAGGTCCGAGACCTGCAGTTCCCTACCATGGAAGTAAAGACTAACTTCCTGTCGGAGATTCTCCATCCTGGCCTTCACCTACTGATCCTCTCCTGCCATTCAACAAGACCCTTACAGATGCCGTCTTGGACACATTTTCTCAGCCTTCAGTCCATGGGCAGGTAGCTCATTGCCACAAACTGGCACTGGGAGAGCCCTACTCAACCACTGACGCTGGAGGGTGTGGTGATATAGGCGTTCGCCAGCAGACTGAATCCTATCGTCTTTCTGATGATCCTTCCTGACAATGAATCCAAAGTCACAGACACTTTTGACAAGCTCATTTTCTCTTCCTCCATCCTTGGTTTACATCCTGTCAATGGCAACTGCCTCTTGGTCGCTACAGGTAAGCTTTGTGGGATACAGTAGGTCAAATTCTGCCAACAGTTCCAGAGGACCTACGGGTGTCTTTAGCCCAAACCATACAGGTTGACAAGGATGTGGCATGATTTATTATCCAGTGTGGGCTGGACTCAACTGATCACTTGGGTTGTGCGATGGGCATAAGTGTGGAATGTCAGTGCTATACCTGAATAACATTTTGAGACTTTCTGGATTTCCAGGAATCGTTAATGGACATGCCATTCGATAGCTCTTGCCTTTTCAGTGAGAAAGTAAACTTGAACCTGGAATGCTTTAAAGAGAGTCATAGCCACAGCTTGTTCCCTAGTCCTGTCTGCTGCTACAAGGCAATTTTCCCAGCAGGTTTGTCCCTTTCATGGATATACCAGGGGTTTGTAATATTGCCAGCTCCAGACCCTGCAGCCAGCACAATCGCCTTCTCAGCCATTTCGTGGCTGGGGCAGCAGCTCCCTGAGACAAAGTTCAGGGCATCAGGGACAATGGGACAATGTGCAGTTGAGTCCCCAGCCCCTCCAGCAACTACATCTGCAAACCACATTAGTTTGTCCTTTTCGACATAAACCCATCCTTGTAGAAGGCAGAGGAGGAGAAGAGACTCATTCATTCGGTCTAGAAGAGAGCTCTCGATTTCTAGATTTATCATACCCGGGACCATCGGATGGAGGATGAACTCTGTGAGGCTCTCGGATCAAAGAAGGGCAAGGCATTGCAGAAATTGAACCTTCTCTAGGTGGATAGTCCCCCACATTAAAATCGGCTAGTGTTAGCTAAGAAGCAGCCACCTGAGGGGTTGATGGGCTTATTATATGTGGGTCAAAGCTGCTATTATTTCGCTGGCACATGTAGTACTTATCCTGAATATCTGTAACTCTGCTATGGGGGCATCAGTGCACACATTCATGAAACACTATTGCCTTGAAAGTCAGGTATGTCTGGATGGGTGTAAGACATTGGATTATAATTTGGGCTGGGTGACTACTCACCTCAAGGAATAATCAGAACCCTTGGTGGGTTTACTCTCAAAGTCACTAAAATAACCTGAGCTAAACCCCATGGTAGTGATGGCTTAGGGCAGATATGCTTAACTTAGGGTAGTGTGTAAAGTACTTATGCAGTATTAAAACAATAAAGTCCAAAGTCAAAACAATAAAAATCGCAAACTAAATCAGAAAAATAGAGTAAAATTTAGTAAGCAAAATTAGAAAAATCCAATTAGGGGAACAGAATATGAATTCTTAATGTTTTAAGTAAAACTAGCTCCAAAAAGCACAAAGCCCCAATGTTCGTCAATGATTGCAGTAGACTGGGGCTTATGGGCAAATTTAGGCTGACCGTGATCGTGCGTGGGTCGGATTCACCAAACAGGTTTGTCCTGGTGAAAGCTTTTACCTTCCGTCTTAGGGCCTGGTTTAGAGTTTGGCAGACGGGTTATTCCATCACAAACGTTACCGATATCCCATTCACCGTATTATGATTTCCATAGGTTATAAAGGAATTGTTATATGGCTGACAGGCTATCCGGCACGTTTCATGTTTTTGACAGAGAAACCCCATCCGCCAATCTCTAAATCAGGCCCTTAATCTTTTGAGCCCCAGTCCACTGCAGAAATACAATATAGGCTAGACACTAGGAGACTCACAGGGTGTCAGAAAGAGGCCAACAGCAGGGTCCTTTCCAGGTATAGTTGCCATTGGTCAGGTGGGTACTTCCAGAAAAGACATCTTGCAGCTTGTTGTCTCCCTGTAGCCACACAACTGACCCTAAGTGTTCACTTCTTTGTCCTGGCAACTACAAGGAGCAGGAGAGGTCCTGCACAGCTCCTCTCAGGTCGCAGACAGCAGGTCAATTCCTTTTCTGATCTTCCGCAAATCTAGAAAGTGTTCTGAAGCAGGCGGCTAGCGGTGCTACATTTATTCCAAGGACCTTCTAATGGGTAGGAATAACAACTGGGCATGCCCTAACCAATGGAGTATATATTGCCAGGGCAGATTCTACCCACTTAGGATATTTTCAAGATGGCAGACATCTTTGGCCACACTAAACTTGGGCTCTGAGGGCAGGTGTGTGGGGCGAGTGTACTGTGGTAATCCTAGTGCCCTCTAATATCTTACACTAAAATCTAGTTTGAAGCCACCACTGTTCCTACAACAAACCAAGAAACAGAAGTCTGTTAGGGCAAAAGCAGACAGTGGATCCACAAGAATTGTTGTGGTATCCTTTTCTCCAGCCCCACCCCCTTTTCAAGTGTGCTGCAAGTTCAGAGGAGTCACCTCTGCCAGTTCAGGTCAGCAAATTGTTTACTCTTGGGAGGCATTTCACATCTATTCAAATCTAAACACTGGCTTGGAGACACTGAGAAAATTCTGAAAAAACAAACATTTTCTGTTTAGTTCTCCAGAAAGTGACACTTTTCGGCATGTCTCTGTTGCACAGGAGAAGATGTGAACACTCCTATTCACACAGTAACTGAAAGGCCACAACCCAAACAACTGACACACATAATGTAACTCGTGAGGAGGAAACTAGAAATCAAGGGAAGGTGCAAGCATATGATCACTAGGGTCCATAGTCAAACCTTTCCTCAGAGACCTCTATACCGCATTCAGACCATTGCACAACACCGCTAACCACATCACCTTCTACAAAAAGCCCACACATCAGCACTTACCTCTTAAACTTCAGAAATCTAATTCAACAACCATACCTCTATTTGCACCTCAGGTTTTAAACAGACTACCCTTGTTCTACACCCACCCTTATCCCCTATACTTTTGTTTCTCCTTATTCACTAGATCACACCTCCTCAAAGAACCATCACATTAAGAGGAGAGAGACACAACCAGTTAAATACTTGCCTTTCAACGCAGGGTCCAGGAACATATGTCATCTACTCTCAGAAACAACACTGGACATAACCCTTACAGAAACATGCCTCAGTTAAGACTCACTACCCACATGCTACAAAGCTATTCCTCCTAAATAAGGCATTAGCAGCAAAAATTGTATTTGGAGGAGTCCTGGCACTCATCCATAGAATATCAGTAAAAATAACACATCCACCACCACCCAGCAATGTAAGTTTTGAAGATGTCTCACTAGATACAGTTATCGAGTCGTCTGAACCACCTCAACCTACGCATTCTAGTAGACATCATCATGTGGTTTGACTAGAAGAATTAAACTGCATTCACAGCTATCATGACCAACCTTGCAGCCTTTAACCTCTAACACATTTTGTGGGACACACTTTAGATGTCCTGTATTCTGCCATGAGACAGGGCACAATGACAGACAACTCCCCAGTATTACAAAGTAAACAACATCGTTACCTTCAGGATCATCATACCTAGCAATAACGACACCAACAACCACCAACAAAAAGTGCATATAGATACAGTGGGAAAAAATAGACCTCAAAAACTCAACTCCCATCTCGAAAGAACCCCAATAAATATGTGACCTCAAGACGCGCACAACTTCTACAACTGGATCTCCATTGCATTGGACAACCAAATACTGATAAAAAAACACATCCAGGGTTAACCACAAAAAGAAAACCACCTGGATTAATGACATCAAAATAGTGAAAGCAAAGAGAAGAAATGAGGGACGGAATGCTGAACAACGTAAACATTCACCCCCAGTCACAAAGGTCTGGGTTTAATCAGTCGTTTTTTTGCCCACCACGCCACCCCAGTTTGGACCCAGCCATATGCAAATAAATGTTGACCCTGTTCCACATGGAAAAAGTCCAGCCTGAACTGTCAAGCCAGATCCTTCCTGGACCGGAAACAAGTATTCTGGGACCGGTTTCAGGCCAGCTTGAATCCAGTGGCACTGTGAGCACAGGACCCACGGCTGGGCATTCCATTTCCACTTAGGGCAACAAAAGCACAAAGAACAGATGATGGACGGAATGCTGAACAATGCAAACATTCATCCCCAGTCACAAAGACCTGGGTTTAATTCATAATTTTTTGCCCACCACCCCAGTTTGGACCCAGCCAGATGCAAATCAGTCTTGACCTTGTTTGCCCATGGGAACAGTCCAGCCCGAACTGCCAAGCCAGATCCTCCCTGGACTAGAAACAAGCATAATGGGGCCAGTTTCAGCGTATCACCCTTCATCAGCCAGGCCAGCTTGGGCTGGACTGTTCCCATGGGGAATAGGGTTAACACTGATTTGCATATGGCTGGGTCCAAACTGGAATGGCATGGGTAGCAAAAAAACGATGGATTTAGGCCCAGATCTCTGTACTTGATGGTGAATGTTTGACATTGTTCAGCATTCCGTCCATTACCTGTTCATTTTACAATCAAAATAACGAAAGCCCAGTTCATAATCCTAGAACCTAAACTTAGAAATTCAGTAGATGAAAAAGACAAAATCATAGTATATCATTATAAAGGAGCCTAAGACCCATCAGAACCACGAAAAGACAACATTATTCGAAACACATAATTCAAGGTTATTGCCCTTCTAGGGAACTCCACAAGAATCCTGCAGTCCAGAGTGACTAAACACCGAACCACCACAATTCCAGACCTTCTGTAACAAACTCTATATGGAATTGATCTCAAAAATGAAAAAAAGAAACTTACCTTAAGGAGAAACCACTAATACCTGCCCCAACACGACTCAACCACCATAAAAAGAGACAAAAACAGTCTTGACCAACTTAAATAGATTCAGTATCTTCTTATAAAAGGTTTTCCTCGATATTATCATTGCAAGCCGACCATCAGGGTCAACTTCAGACACTGCAACTCCAAAAGTCTTTAAAGAAATGCTTCACATAACCTGCATAGCGTAGGTAACGAGAATCTTATTCAAACAGCGTTTGAAACTAGGATACGTGCTCCAGAAGACCACTTCACAGAAAGAAAGCTCCAACAGACCCAGTAAACTGCAATCTAATATCTAATGGCCCTTTCCTAGGAAACATATTTAAAAGATAATTGTTTAATCAAATGTCCAAGCTTACAGAGGAAAATTACTTTATTTCAGACCAATAAGCTGGACTCAAACCAAATAGTCAACTGTCATAGCTTTTTGGTATAAACTAAAAGTGGACCAGAATGGAGTGGCTGCCTTATTGCTGCTGGACCAGCACCATTTGACACTGTTCCATAGTACACACTACTAAAAGAACTGCATCATCTATTAATAAATGAACTCGCCCTACAATGTATTTCCCCTTGCTTCAGAGACAGATGCAGCATGCTGTACCTACCACCTTTCACATCAGCTCCGTACACCTAACACTGTGACATCCCTTAGGAGTTCATCATCTTTTTTCTAGCATTCAACATCTTTCTTACACCCTTACCGGTCCTGGTTAGATCATTTAATCTCTCCTGTAATAACTGTGCAGATGATATTGAAATCATTCTAAAAAAGACCTCTGAAAATGAAAATGTGATGAGTACCTTTGCGCAATAAATGTCCTTGGACACCAACCATAGCTTCAAACTAGCCTCAGTCGTAATCTCCAGGCATGACTAAGCCTATCTCTTGGTACCCTCAAATTTACCCCTATTGAAAAGAACGCATAACGCCCGTTCTGCATTCACTACACTGACTATCAGTAGCTAGAAGAGCAATGTTCAAAACACTGCATCATCCAAAGTGCCTCCCAAGTAAAACGGCCAGTTTACCTACAAGTTAAATTCAAGCAATACACACAAAATATGCCACAGACGTCTCCACCGATCATCATGCCACACTATAAGAAATCCTTATGAGGCACTGCTTTATTGGTACAAGCTGCCAAGCTCTGTAACTCAGTGCTAAGTTTCAACTCATTCTGGAGCATTTACAAAAGAGAAGTGAATACATGTCTATTTCCAAGATAATTACATCATCCCACAACCCTGGGATAGAACCTGGAATAATAATTACTCCCTGGAGAACAGCTTAAAGTCCACAGATATGAAAGAGCCCCAAACTGCACACACATTTCTATGCCCAGCTAAGATATGAAGAGCTGACCTGTGTCTAGCCTGGGTATTACATAGAAATGTCAATTCAAATGTAACCCTCCTGGCCCACCCTAATACTAATACTATAACACTCAGCGATTACACAGTTAACTGTAGTTCAAACAGCTTGCATATTAAGTCCCCTATACTGTTTGACCCCCTAACACTCACATAAGAGAGAACCCATACTGGCAATTTCCATCACCCAGTACTGTACCAATCCACAGCAATAAACCCACCCACCACCAGTGTAGTCAAAAGCTATAAAAGCATAGTATAGTGTGTTGTCTTTAATTCCCAAAAAACAGTTGCAAGTAAATATAAGGTAACCCCACCATCTTATAGAGACTTCTAGTTGCAGATTCCTTACCTTAGAATTTCCCCAGGCGTCAGACTGGATCCGGAGAGTTTTCTTCGAGCAGTACCCCTGCATGCTGTCCGTCGTCGGTGTCACCGTGATGACTTTGTGGTCATACATAGGTGCCACCTAGGTGTGCTGATGTCAGTTCCTTTTCTTTCCGTGCCACGCGTAGATCGGGAGAGAGCTACTCTGGTAATTTTTTTTAACCAAATTTGACCTTTTTGTCATCTTTTGGACTTCGCTGGTGCGTCGAAGGATGTCTTGAAATACCAGCTTCAAACCTTGCAACCCTAAATTCCTTTCCCAACTCCCCATGCCTGAGAGCCTTGTCATCCAGGCTTCTTCGTCCTCTGGCGCATTCCCATCTTCTTCCCTGTATAGGGAATCAAAAAGACTGGATCAACTTGGGAAGAAAATGTTTTCTTCTTCCAGTCTGGCATTGCGGTCCGTGAACACCACATGCCTTTTGGGCCGCTAAACCCATTCATTGTGGGATACAGTCATGCAGGTATTGCCACCATCTTATAGAGACTTCTAGTTGCAGATTCCTTACCTTAGAATTTCCCCAGGCGTCAGACTGGATCCGGAGAGTTTTCTTCGAGCAGTACCCCTGCATGCTGTCCGTCGTCGGTGTCACCGTGATGACTTTGTGGTCATACATAGGTGCCACCTAGGTGTGCTGATGTCAGTTCCTTTTCTTTCCGTGCCACGCGTAGATCGGGAGAGAGCTACTCTGGTAATTTTTTTTAACCAAATTTGACCTTTTTGTCATCTTTTGGACTTCGCTGGTGCGTCGAAGGATGTCTTGAAATACCATCTTCAAACCTTGCGCCCCCAGTCGCTGCATGATGTCAGTGACGGACCCGCATCGTGTGTGTATGTGGTGTCTTGAGCGCGACCACGACCCAAAGTTGTACTCTGCGTACCGGGCCGTGAACCTGAAGGCTTTGAGGGAGTGGTCCCTGAAGCTCATGGGGACCCTGCGCTCGACTCCTCGTCGCTCCTGGTCTCGCTCGAGAGGAAGGTCTTGAGACCGCTTGCGGAGTTATCACCATTCCTCCTCATCCCATTCCAAATCGTTGGGACATTCGAGTCACAATAAAAAGAAAACGATGAAAGCTAAACGTTCTTCGACTTCACCCCGTCGCTCGGCCAATGCGACTCAGGAAGATTCTCGACGCTCGAGGCCTCTGTCCGCTGAGCCTACTTCTGGGTCCCCTCCACGCCCACCCGAGTTTCCGGGAGCCAGATCCACCCCTGCCCAGCTCAAGGAATTTTAGGAGTCCATGCACCTCATCTTTGGGCAGACTGAACCCCCTGCGGTGCCTTTGGGGCATAGGGTTCCGTGCCAGGGGCTCCGGGTCTGGCCTCCAAGGGCCCCTCCGGATCCGTTCTCGGATCTGTGCTGATGCCGGTCATACCATTGCGACCTTCCCCAGCATTGGTTAAGACGTCGACGCTACCGAGGTTGGTCCGACATCAGCCTAGTCTTTATCACTGATGAGCCAGAACGGCGTCGATCAACTGAGCTTCCGACTTCGACGGGCCTATTCACCCCAGGTTGGATTCTGACCCCTTTTATTATGGGTAAGAAAATGAGGAAGGGTTGTAGGGGACACTGGACCTTATAGAATACCAGCTAGATTACCCTGATTTGGACTGGTCACAGGAATTGGGCGAGCCTAGTGGTCTGCATGCTTTCTCCTCCTACTGTGGCAATGGCAGAGGGCAGCTGAGGTACTTGGCCTTGAGCTTCCCTCTGTGGTAGTCAGGACTAACCTCCTGACAGAGGTGCTTCAGCGTGGGGCTTCCACTTTGAAGACTCTCCTTCCATTTAATGAAGCCCTCACCGATGTCCTTCTGGGTACTTGGTCCAGACCCAGCACAGGGGCTCCTGTGAACAGGACAATCGCCCGCCCCGAACAACCCTAAATTCCTTTCCCAACTCCCCATGCCTGAGAGCCTTGTCATCCAGGCTTCTTCGTCCTCTGGCGCATTCCCATCTTCTTCCCTGTATAGGGAATCAAAAAGACTGGATCAACTTGGGAAGAAAATGTTTTCTTCTTCCAGTCTGGCATTGCGGTCCGTGAACACCACATGCCTTTTGGGCCGCTAAACCCATTCATTGTGGGATACAGTCATGCAGATATTGCCGTAGGAGGAGGAGGCCCGGGCCATCATCTCCCAAGCCATTGCTGATGGGAGGGATGCGGCTAGGTTCATGATTCGTTATGGACTGGACAAAACCAACTCACTGGGCAGATCGGTTGCATCGACGGTGGCCTTGAGGCGCCACGCCTGGTCGAGGGCCTATGGGGATGTCCAACAGTCTCTCATAGACATGACCTTCGATGGTACTGGTCTTGTTGGTTCGAAGCAAACTCAGCACTCAAGAGGTTCAAGGAGACCTGGGCTGCGGCTCGGTCCCGTGGGCCTTGCGGCCCACACAGTTTGCTTTTCCCCCTTTTTGTTATCACGGAAGGGGCTCCTTGTTGCATCCTTTACCTGTCAGCCACAGAGCTGCGCATGCTACTCAGCCAATGCGTGGCTAAGGACATGGAATCCCACGGGCTCGTGGGACAGGGCACCAGAGGTCTGTCCAGTCCACTGCCACCCCTTCTCCAACCTCCAAACCCGCCAAGTCCGTTCCACCATGTCAGACCAGAATCCTCCATCACCTGCACCTGCCCCTCTGGAATCCATCATGATGAACAGGTGGGTTTTGCAAATAGTCTGAAGGGGCAACTCCCTCCCCTTCAAGACTGCCCTTCCGGACTCCTTCTCAGACGCTCCCTTTTATCGGAGCTGTTCTGGACACAGTGCAGTTTCTGGCCTGTCCTCCTGAAAAGCGAGTCCAGGATATTCAGGCTATGATTCTGATGTTTCAGCCTCTATCCTGGATTTCAGTGAGAATGACTCTGAGGCTGCTGGGCCTCATGGCCCCCTGTTTCCTGCTGGTGGCACATGTCAGATGGCATATGTGAGCTCTGCAAGGGACCTGAAGTTACAGTGGGCCCAGCAGCAGGGGAAACTCTCCGACATGGTCCAGATCTCGGAACGAACTGCGAAAGACCTGCAGTGGTGGATTTCGAATCACAATTAGGTCAACAGCAGAGCCCTTCCCCAACCAGATCTTATGGTCATGACAGATGCGTCACTCCTGGGATGGGACGGCCCCATGGGAGAGGCAGAGATCTGACGTCTCTGGTCTCCAACGGAGTCCTGACTCCACATCAATCTTTTGGAGCTCTGGGTGATCAGGCTTGCATTGAAAGCATTCTTTCTCTCTCTAAAAGGAAAAGTGGTGCAAGTGTTCATGGACAACACTACCACCATGTGGTACTGAAACAAGCAGAGCGCAGTGGGGTCGTGGTCTCTGTCAAGAGGCTCTACGGCTCTGGACTTGGCTTGAACATCAGGGCATAATCCTGGTGGTTCAATGTTTGGCGGGCTTTCTGAACACCAGAGCAGATTAACTCATCCATCGATGCATAGTCGATCACAAATGGCATCTCCATCCGGAGGTGTCAGAAGGCTTCCTTCAGCAGTGGTGAGAGCCTTGGTTAGATCTGTTTGCCTCCGCAGAGAACGCGCAATGTCAACTGTTTTGCGCGTTGGAGTTTCCAAAGTGGCACTCACTCTGTGACGCTTTTCGTCTCAAGTGGAACTCAGGCCTCCTTTAAGCCTTCCTGCCAATACCACTTCTGTCGAGAGTTATGAAGAAGATCAAGACCGACTGGGCCCAAGTAATCCTTGTGGCTCTGGACTGGGCACGAAGAGTATGGTATTTAGAGCATGGCTACGGATCCTCTGATCAGACTGCCCCTTCGGGAGGATCTTCTGTTGCAGCAGCAGGGTACGGTTCTCCACCTGAACCTGTCCAGTCTTCGCCTTCTTTCGTGGATATTGAGCGGTGGCAGTTGACAGCTTTCAGCCTTCCGTCCGAAGTCTGTGATGTTATTCTGGCAGCCAGGCGTCCCACCACCAAAACGGTATACGCCTGTCATTGGCATAAATTTGTGGCATGGTGTACCAACAAGTCTGTTAAGCTCCTTTCTGCACCTCTCTCTGAGCTTCTCTTGTTCATACTTTCTTTGGCCCAGCAGGGCTCTGCTGTGGGCACCCTTAATGGTTACTTATCAGTCATTTCAGCCTTTCTTAGATTGCCAGACTAACTTTCCTTATTCAAGTCTCCCATTGTTGGAAGGTTCCTTAAGGGACTCACCCATTTATTTCCTCCAACCCTGTTCATTATGCCCCGGTGGGACTTGAACCTGGTCCTGACTTACATTATGTGTGTCTCTTTTGAGTGGCTGCACAATTGTCCCCTGCGGCTCCTAACAATCAAGACTGCTTTTCTTATTTTCATCACCTCTACTCGCAGAGTGGGCTTTAAGCTCTTTCTTCCAAGCCACCATTTTTGTCTGTCCGCCCTCACAAATGGTGCTCTTTACAAGGGCCTCCTTCCTTCCTAAGGTTGTTACGCATTTTCACGTAGGCCAATCCATCACTTTGCCTATTTTTTATGTACCCCCACATCCCTCTCAAAGAGGAGAGACTCCACTGCCTGGGCCCAAAAAGAGTGTTGGCGTTCTACCTCAACTGCACTAATGATTTCCAGGTGGACGATCAACTCTTAGTTTGATATGTGGGTGTGAAGAAAGGGAAGGCGGTGCAGAAGCGTACCAGCTCGCGATGGGTACTGCTCTGTATCAGATAAGTGCTACGCTTTAGCAAAGAAGCAACCCCCTAAGGGCTTGCATGCTCATTTTGCCAGAGCAACTGCTGCTACCACTGCATTATCACGCGGAGTTCCTGTCCTGGACATCTGTCAGGCAGCTACGTGGGCATTCCTGCACACGTTCATAAGACATTAATGCCTGGAAAGGCAGGTTCGCAGAGACGACTACTTTGGTCGTTCCGTCCTGCAGGACTTTTTACTATGATCTTGGTTCGCAGCCCACCACCAAGGATGGTATTGCTTGGTTATCTATTCTGAGGTAAGGAATCTGCAACTAGAAGTCTCTATCAGATAAACAAGTTACCAGCCGCTAATGGTGCGGAAAGTCGAGAAAAGAAACTGATGTCAGCGCGTCTGTGTGGCACCTATGAACGACCGCGACATCATTACGGTGACCATAATGCCAACAATAGACGCAGAGTCGACTGACGCCACCTAACTGCGCGCAAGGGTACTGCACGAAGGAAAATCTCTAGATCCAGTCTGACGCCTGGGGAAATCTGCAACTAGAACATGACTCTACCAGATAAATCATTATCGAAGGTAAGTAACTTGTTCTTCTAATGTAGAAAGATTCTTTAGAAAACCAAGATGTGTAAAGGACAAAATGTTGTTTTCTTCTATCCATATCTTTAACTTGGACAGAATAACGTTTGTAAGCATAGGTGGAACATAGAAAGTATACTACAATCTTTAGGATTGTGTGGGTGCTTTTTTTTAAATACTGTAAGAGAATGCAGTTCAGAATATCTTATGTAGGATATCTTGAGACAATAAGTGCATAGAGTGGGACTAACAGCCCCACCATTTCGTGGTTTCTTAGGCATATTCATATACAAAACTGACTTTCTATCTTTCCAAGCTCATAATTGTCAATTAGTATTAACATGTTATACAAAAGTAACATTTTAAATATGTGCATAGTATATCCATACATAAACTGAGTTACAGTTAACAGTTCACTTTTTTCCAGTTTCTTAAGCCTGTTTATTTTTGACATTGTAAATATTCACATCGGCATCATCAACTTTTTTTCAGAGCCTTGTGGTTTGTTTTGGTGGACCTTTTCTAAGTGGTGTTTGTATGCGACTGTCCAAAGATCTCCGGCACTGCAGAGGAGGACTTCCTGATTTGGTGGTGTGGAATACAAAAAACTGCAAATTTAAGGCAAGATGATAAAGTATTACTTGTATTTGATGGTCCTGCTCTATCATGCAGTTTGTTCAGCGTACACTGTCGTCACTTTACTGCTTTATAACTAATATTAGTTCAGATTTTATCAGCTTTAGAAAAATTAAAGGCAAAGTCTACAGGAATCAAACCTATGATAAGTTGCCACTGGCATGTTAGCACATTTAATCAATCCCTCTTTCAGAAAAGGTTGGTATTCTGGTATCCCTGCGTCCCATTATTGACAGCACATGTAGTATTGCCAATTCTTGATGGGAGAATACTGTATATTCTTGAAATTGGGGTTTAGAGTTAAGATAAATAGCTCACTGACAGAGCCACAGTGTTCCCAATTAGGATGGGAAAATAATGCAACAGGATGTTCTGTAAATCACATTCTGAAATTCCAGTTTTGCACAAACGCTCCTCCTAAACATAGTTAAGCCACAACCACCCGTTTAATTTGTAAAAAAAAAAAAAAAGGAATGGAAAAAAAAGCTTGTGGTCCTATCGTGAAATTATACTAACAGTATAGTTGCCTACTGGAAAACACCTGCTCTGCTGTGCAGTGCCAGATTTTTTTGTTTTTATATTTTGTTTTCCCTTGTGGGGAAAACATTTTTTCCTGTGGAGGAGACCTGATGTCTGGGATTCTTCTGTTGTCCTTGCCACCTGAAAGGGGATTTATATCAGCCTTTTCCTGGAGCAAATCTCTGACCATTTCTCAGGTGAGTAAGAGTTAAACAAGCCTCTGAATGCTCTGAGGTTCTTCTGTTGCCATTGCCACCTGAAAGGGGATTTATATCAGCCCTTTCCTGGAGCAAATCTCTGACCATTTCCAAGGTGATTAAGATTCAGACAGAAGCTTCTGAATTCTCACAAAATACTGAGTTAGTGGGCCTTCACTCCCAGTGCAGACTCCACCTTGATTTGCCCATTCCCAACCCCATTGCCTGGTGTTTACTACTGCGTAATTGTAAATGGTAATGGCATTACACGCACAATAGAAAATGTTTTAATGCCTGGTACTCATCTTTTTGTAGTTACCTGGCAGACATAAACCCATCCATTTTTGGCTGAAAATTGTGTTGTGAATCTGCCCATTAGTGTTTCAGGCTGTGTGAAAAAACAGCTCTCACACTAAACTACCTTTAAAGTGCCATTGTTTTGTTAGAAATCATTATTGAACAACCTTTTACAAACTCTTTTGATTTAAGCATTAGCAGTAATTTTCCTAGGGACCACACTAATGCTACGCACCTGACCACCTTTTTACAACTGATTCTAAAATCAGGACCTGGTTTGTCTTTGAAGAATTACTTACATTTAAGAAAGGTGTTGATCAGAGAGTACTAGATGACCTTTTGGATGTTTAACAATTGAACAAAGCCACATGTTTCAGATTGTATAACACATTGTAGCATGTACTAGTGGCTATATGTACTGTAATAATGTATATACTGTCATAATCTTCATATTATTTTGTTTTAGCTGTCCCCTTTTTGCACTATATATTGTCTTGGACTTAGGTGTATGTTTGAAATGGGAATGCACAAATGCCAATATTTAAGTATTTGTTTCATTGGAACATAACTGAGCTTGCTCTTCATATATTCATGTATTATTTTATCATGGTTTGAATTGCTCTTGTTTCTGTTTTTAAATACTGACCATGGATTATAGAGAAATTACTATCTTGATGTCTCAGTTACTGCTTCAAATAATAAGCAAGGTTTCACAGAACAGAAGTAGGTAAAAGGCTAAATGCCTTCGTTATTGGTTGTTTAATATGAAAATGTTAAAAAAATGTTCAGACGGAGTGCGTAACCCTGAATAAAGCATTAGTTGATGGAGAGGAACTTTAGGGGTTGCTAAGTAGCTGTAAACTCATTTTCTTGCTAAAGGCAGCAGAGGAAGCACATTAGCCCTCCAACTGGCTTATTTTCCAGCTTGAGAACATAGATACTGAGACACAGGGACAAAAATAGCAGCTGCTGTTTCTTTACTGAGCACTGCTTTTATGGTTTAGAAAAGGTGTGCGAGTGCGACCATCTGTGAAACTCGATTAAGCTCCTTATGGTGCAAAGTTCTGCTTAGTTAGCAGAAGGAAGGGAGAGGTTGTGGATACTGATTTGAAGAAAACCTAAAATACCATTATAATTTTACAATATATTCTGTTCTGTCTATTGACAAGTATTATTATTACCACTATAATCTTTATTTTTATAACTATTATTCATACTGTGTGCAGTAGGATAGAATTTTAATTCTAATAAATCTTTAAAATATATTCCTAGCTTCCCAGTTTTCTTGGGTGTATCTATTCAGGATGAAAGACGACTTGAGTTTCACTTACTATTCCTGTGCGTCACACAGGAATCAGATTATCTAATGCACACCACCCTTAAGTAATGATCAATGTGGGACTAGGGCTGCAGCACACTGGGTTCTCTGTCTCATTTTGGTACAACATCTAAGTCCTTGATTGCAGAGGATTTAGATCCCTCTCGCGGGCCATGTTCTGGATAGTAATCCAGAAAAATGAATAACAATACATGAGTCTAGGGCTTTGATTGTATTGAGATTATTTAAGGTCATAGGAGAGCTGAAGGTGACACGTTTCTGCGGGGCTTTGTTAACTTATAAAGGCACTTTAATGCTTTTGAATTATCACAGATCTTTTGCTTGGAAGGTATTTGACCAAGTGATGAGGAGGTTATCATATCTTGTATGATTGCACAGGATCAGTGTTTAGATAAGTGTCCAAAGTCTTTACTATCCTTTCCTTTGTAATGTGTAATGCGCTGGCAGCCAAAAGTGAAACCTGCAGCAAATGCCAGAAACGAGAATGTGATATTGATTAAGTTGGTACCTATCCCAAAGTAGAAAATTAAAAGCTAAGTTACAGACAACCTACAAATCCCATGGAAGGATCTGTAATCATTGCTTATCTGAGTAGCGTAATAAGCTAGTGAAGCTGGGAGATTCAATGGCACAATCGATCCATGTTCTTGCGGCAGGGGATGACATGAGATAGATTAGTCTTTAATACCTATAAATAGAGGTTGAACTACATGAGTGGGCAATCCATATCCCCAGGCTCTAAAATTCAGTAGTTAATGGGGCAGATAATACATTTTTGCTGTCAGTCTTTATGATGAAGTGTGTTATCCAGCGCCCATTACCTTAGCAGAAGTTATAAATGTTTGAAGTGATAGGAATCACGTTTAAGAGCCCTCGTATAGATAAGGTCCCTAGTGAGATAGATATCTCTCTCTCTCTCTCTGTCTCTCTCTTTATATATATATGTTCGATGGCATGTGTAGCTGCAGATACACATGCTGTGCATTATCCTGCCATCTAGTGTTGGGCTCGGAGTGTTACAAGTTGTTTTTCTTCGAAGAAGTCTTTTCGAGTCACGAGACCGAGGGACTCCTCCCTTTCGGCTCCATTGCGCATGGGCGTCGACTCCATCTTAGATTGTTTTCTTTCCACCATCGGGTTCGGACGTGTTCCTCTTCGCTCCGTATTTAGAACCGGGAAAATTAGCTAGTTATCGAAAATTCGACGGTATTGTTCGCGCTCGGTACCGGTTTAGTGTTAGTACATCGACACCGATAGTAGAAGTGCTCCGGCGGCTCTTCGGGGCTTCCACTCTTCAGCGGGGCCTGTCGGCCCGACCCCGTCCATCGTCGAAACTCATGGACCGGACCCCCTTCCGCTTCTGCCCGAATTGCCACGCCAAGTATCCTTATACAGACCAACACTTGGTCTGTAATCTGTGTCTATCACCGGAACACAGGGAGGATACTTGCGAGGCATGTCGGGCATTTCGATCGAAAAAGACCCTACGCGATCGAAGAGCCAGAAGACTACAGATGGCATCTCCATACAAGAATCAGAATCGGACGACTCCGAAAGTGAGCTACCGACGACACCGCAGAAAACTGAGTAAAACTGCCCCGTCCAAGACTCACTCAAAAATCATAAAGGCCAAGGGGATGCCACCGCCAACAGGCCATGGCTTAACCCGAAAACATGGTGACCAACCATCGGCACCGAAAAAGGCCACACAACAGCTGAAGACATCCGACTCCGGTCGAGATACCGGATCCGAACCATCTCGGCACGAGAGTTCGACACACCCTAGGTGAAAAAGGCTACCTCGGAGCTGAAAAAGACTGTTCCGAAACCTTCGGTATCGAAAAAGGCTGCCTCTGAGCCGAAAATAGGCTCCTACACAGAAGAGCACGGACTTTCCAGCCAAATGCAAGAGCATAGATTTGAGCAGGGATTAATTATGGGACAACCAGACCTTACTCAAAGGAGGCTGCACATCCAGAAAGAGACTGGTAAAATACAAACTCTTCCTCCAATTAAAATAAAAAGAAAGCTAGCATTTCAGGAGTCGGAAATGCAGCCAAAGGCAAAGGTGGCAAGAGACAAAACACCACCACCAAGGTTTTCGCCACAGCCTTCTCCACTGCATTCACCACAGCTGTCCCCGGTAACAACACCCCCAATGCAGTCACCAACACACACGGGGATGACACAGGATGACCCGGATGCATGGGACTTATATGATGCACCGGTCTCCGACAACAGTCCCGATTGTTACCCGGCAAGGCCGTCACCTCCAGAGGACAGCACTGCATATATGCAGGTATTATCAAGGGCAGCTACTTTCCACAATGTAGCAATGCATGAGGAGCCAATAGAAGATGATTTCTTATTTAACACCTTGGCATCCACCCACAGTTCTTATCAAAGTTTGCCAATGCTCCCAGGCATGCTCAAGCACGCAAAACAGGTGTTCCAGGACCCAGTGAAAGGCAGAGCTACCATGCCTAGGATGGAGAAAAAATACAAACCTCCCGCAACGGACTCTGTGTTTATAACACAGCAACTGACACCAGATTCGGTAGTCATGGGAGCGGCAAGAAAGAGGGCAAACTCCCAATCATCAGGAGACGCACCACCGCCTGACAAGGAAAGTCGGAAGTTCGATGCTGCGGGCAAACGAGTGCCAGCACAGGCAGCCAATCAATGGCGGATTGCCAATTCACAGGCTCTACTGGCTCGCTACGACAGGGCACACTGGGACGAGATGCAACATATAATACAGCACTTGCCCAAGGAACACCAGAAACGTGCCCAACAGGTTGTTGAGGAAGGACAAGCAATTTCCAACAACCAGATAAGGTCTGCACTGGACTTGGCAGACACAGCAGCACGGACAGTGAACACTGCGGTAACCATTCGCAGGCATGCATGGTTACGGAGCTCAGGTTTTAAACCGGAAATCCAGCAAGCTGTGTTAAATATGCCGTTTAACCAGGAACAATTGTTTGGGCCGGAGGTGGACACGGCAATTGAGAAACTAAAGAAGGACACAGACACGGCCAAAGCCATGGGCGCGCTCTACTCCCCACAAAGCAGAGGCACTTTTGGAAGGCCACAGTTTAGAGGGGGGTTTCGTACCCAAACCACAGAGCCTTCCACCTCACAAGCCAGACCCACCTATCAGGGGCAGTACTAGAGAGGAGGGTTTTGAGGCTCATACAGTGGTGGTCAATTCCCAAGAGCAAGGGGAAAATTCCAAAGCCCTAAAACAACTCCAGCCAAACAGTGACTTCAATGTCACAAACCTCCAACACTTAACACCAGTGGGGGGGAGACTTTCTGCATTCTACAAAAACTGGACACACATAACTACGGACGCATGGGTCCTAGCCATTATCCAACATGGTTATTGCATAGAATTCATAAATTTCCCACCAGGTGTGCCCCCAAGAGCACACAATATGTCCAAACAACACTTAGACCTGTTACAGCTAGAAGTCCAAGCATTGTTACAAAAACAAGCAATAGAACTAGTACCCAACCATCAAAAAGGAACAGGTGTCTACTTCCTATATTTCCTAATTCCAAAGAAAGACAAAACATTAAGACCCATATTAGACCTCAGAAATCTGAATCTCTACATCAAATCAGATCACTTCCACATGGTAACACTTCAAGACGTGATTCCCTTGCTCAAAAAACAGGACTACATGTCAACGTTAGATCTCAAGGATGCATATTTCCACATACCCATACATCTTTCTCACAGGAAATACTTAAGGTTTGTAATCCAGGGCGTGCATTACCAATTCAAGGTGTTACCGTTCGGGATAACAACAGCCCCAAGGGTATTCACAAAATACCTTGCAGTAGTGGCCGCTCATATAAGGAGACAGCACTTGCACGTATTCCCATACTTAGACGATTGGTTAATAAAAACCAGCACTCAGCAACAGTGTCTTCTTCACACGCAATACGTTATAGAAACTCTACACAAACTAGGGTTTTCTATAAATTACCAAAAATCATATCTACAACCATCCCAGATACAACAATACTTGGGAGCAACACTCAACACACAAAAGGCGATTGCCACTCCAAGTCCGCAAAGGGTACAAGCTTTCCAAAATATAGCATTAAATATGCAGCCAAACCAATACTACCAGGTGAAGTTTGTAATGAAACTTCTAGGCATGATGTCTTCATGCATAGCCATTGTCCCAAACGCAAGACTACACATGCGGCCCTTACAACAGTGCCTAGCAAAACAATGGACACAAGCACAGGGCCAACTCCAAGATCTAGTGTTGATAGACCGCCAGACACACTTCTTGCTTCAATGGTGGAACCCTATAAATTTAAACCAAGGGCGGCCATTCCAAGACCCAGTGCCTCAATACATGATCACAACAGATGCTTCCATGGTGGGGTGGGGAGCACACCTCAACCAGCACAGTATACGGGGACAATGGAACATTCAACAAAAACAACTGCACATAAATCAGTTAGAACTGTTGGCAGTGTTTCTAGCATTGAAAGCATTTCAACCACTGATAGCCCACAAACACATTCTTGTCAAAACAGACAACATGACAACAATGTATTACCTCAACAAACAAGGAGGGACACACTCGTCACAACTGTGTCTCTTAGCACAGAAAATTTGGCATTGGGCGATTCACAATCACATTCGCCTAATAGCACAATACATCCCAGGTATTCAAAACCAGTTAGCCGACAATCTCAGTCGAGATCACCAACACACACACGAATGGGAAATTCATCCCCAGATCCTACAAGATTACTTTCTACGCTGGGGAACACCAAAAATAGACCTATTCACAACAAAAGAAAACGCAAAACGCAAAATGCCAAAGCTTCGCGTCCAGGTATCCACACCCTCTGTCCAAGGGCAATGCGTTATGGATATTTGCTTACGCTTTTCCCCCACTCCCACTTATTCCTTATCTGGTAAACAAACTGAGTCAAAACCGACTCAAACTAATACTCATAGCACCAACCTGGGCTCGCCAACCATGGTACACAATACTGCTGGACCTATCAGTAGTACCTCATGTCAAATTACCAAACAGACCAGATCTGTTAACTCAACACAAACAACAGATCAGACACCCAAATCCAGCATCGCTCAATCTGGCAATCTGGCTCCTGAAGTCTTAGAATTTGGATACTTAGACCTTACACAAGAATGTATGGAGGTCATTAAACAAGCTTGGAAACCTACTACAAGACATTGTTATGCAAACAAATGGAAAAGATTTGTTTACTACTGCCACAATAATCAAATTCAACCACTACATGCTTCCGCAAAGAACATTGTAAGTTACTTATTACACTTCCAAAAATCTAAACTAGCATTCTCTTCTATTAAAATACATCTCACAGCAATATCTGCTTATCTGCAGATTAGACATTCAACATCGCTTTTTAGAATCCCAGTTATCAAAGCATTTATGGAGGGATTAAAGAGAATCATACCCCCGAGAACACCACCAGTACCTTTGTGGAACCTCAATATCGTATTAACACGGCTCATGGGACCACCATTTGAACCCATGCACTCTTGTGAAATGCAATACTTAACTTGGAAGGTAGCCATCCTAATAGCTATCACATCTCTTAGAAGAGTAAGTGAAATACAAGCATTTACTATACAAGAACCCTTTATACAAATACATAAACATAAAGTGGTTCTCCGTACAAATCCCAAATTCTTACCAAAAGTTATATCACCATTCCACCTAAACCAAACAGTGGAACTCCCAGTCTTTTTTCCACAACCAGACTCAGTAGCCGAAAGAGCCTTACATACGTTAGACATAAAAAGAGCACTAATGTATTACATTGACAGAACAAAAGAGTTTCGCAAAACAATTGTTTGTAGACTTCCAAAAACCTCATGCAGGGAATCCTATATCCAAGCAAGGCATTGCCAGATGGATAGTGAAATGTATTCAAACCTGCTATATTAAAGCAAAAAGAGATCTACCTATTACACCAAAGGCGCATTCCACTAGGAAAAAAGGCGCCACAATGGCTTTTCTATGGAATATACCTATGACAGAAATTTGTAAGGCAGCCACATGGTCTACGCCTCATACATTCACAAAACATTACTGTGTAGATGTGTTAACAACACAACAAGCCACAGTAGGACAGGCTGTATTACGAACATTATTTCAGACAACTTCAACTCCTACAGGCTAAGCCACCGCTTTTGGGGAGATTACTGCTTACTAGTCTATGCACAGCATGTGTATCTGCAGCTACACGTGCCATCGAACTGAAAATGTCACTTACCCAGTGTACATCTGTTCGTGGCATGAGACGCTGCAGATTCACATGCGCCCTCCCACCTCCCCGGGAGCCTGCAGCCGTTATAAGTTGAATGAAAATTGTAAATTTGTAAATAAATACTATTTTAATACACATTATGTACATACATACTTACTCCATTGCATGGGCACATTTACTATATTCACAACTCCTACCTCACCCTCTACGGGGAAAACAATCTAAGATGGAGTCGACGCCCATGCGCAATGGAGCCGAAAGGGAGGAGTCCCTCGGTCTTGTGACTCGAAAAGACTTCTTCGAAGAAAAACAACTTGTAACACTCCGAGCCCAACACTAGATGGCAGGATAATGCACAGCATATGAATCTGCAGCGTCTCATGCCACGAACAGATGTACACTGCGTAAGTGACATTTTCCATATATATATCTATATAAAATATATATATATATATATATATATATATATATATATATATATACACATTTTCCTCGCGTTCCCATTCCATTGACACGTAACACGATGGCACCAAACACCACAAGACTCCACTACAGGTGCTAACATGCTTTAATCAAAGTCCATCCTGAGTCACATAGAAACATCTACAAGCTCTGCAATTTTGTGTGCAAGGGTACACAAACTAAAAATACATTTCGTGGCCGGCGCCTTTCGGGGTGATGCCTTCTACTGGTACTGTCAAACCTTCATATCGGTACTAGTGAAACTATATAGTCCTTCCTTCATTGTACTGCTCAATGTAACACTAGAACTTCAAGATTCAGGAAATTATGCGACTCCGGTCACACGCCATTTATGTTATACTGTGATCCCATGAGTCTCTATTTTATTCTATTAACAACATGCATAGTTCCACAAGAATAATGATTATGTAAACATCACCCCAATTTAGAAAGCAGCGCATTTCATAATTCATAATTTTTCCACCATTCACATAATCTGACTGCATCCTATCAAGAAATGTTACATTTCTTTCGCAATAGTCATAATGTAGAGCCAGAGTGTTGCCATTCTATTTAATAAATGAATTATATTGCTGTGTCCCAAAAGTATTTATATGTCGCGGAATGAACCCCGCCATAATATTACATGTGCTGCATTTCTATGTTGTGTCTTTTAAAATGACAAGTGCTGTGTTCCAAATGCATTACTCCGAAGATGTTTCTTGTTCTCTATCATCATGGGTAGAGAGGGAGGTTCCCTCATTTTCATCAGCATCGTCACAGATACAGTACCTCACTTGTAATATAACGTGCCATGTACTCCATGCAATAATAATGTCAATGATCCAATAGAGCCGAACGACAATACTTATGACAATTCCAGGCCTAAACTTAGATATATCCTCCTTTAAAAGTGCATTATTAAAGCAGCATTACAACTCTCAATTAGGCATGTTGTAATCGCAGTAAAGTGCCACATGCTCTGTGGAATGATGATGTCAGTGACACTAAAGAGTCAAACAACAATCCTCATGCCAAGTCCAGTCCTAAGCTCATACTTACCCACCATTTATGGCACATAATTACAGCTGCATTATAATTCTCAATTAGACATGTTGTAATCTCAGTTGGATTGTGAACAACACAAATTACACTTAATTTCCTATTGCGACAAATTGTTATATATGCAACATATTATCAATGACCAATCATAGTTAAAGACTGTATTCTTAAAAATTCTAAATTGCTATAAATCGTTGTGTGTGTAATATGATGGTCAGGTTATAATATATTCTGGAATTGGGGTGGCATTTTCATCATTCTTGTCACTCATAATGGACCATTATTGAATGTTACATATAAAGATCAAAGGATTTCATGGGAGGCAAAAAATAGCATATGAAAATAAATGTCATCCCCTGGCATTTGTATAT
Source organism: Pleurodeles waltl (assembly GCF_031143425.1). Lineage (NCBI taxonomy): Eukaryota > Metazoa > Chordata > Amphibia > Caudata > Salamandridae > Pleurodeles > Pleurodeles waltl. The sequence goes on from NC_090440.1 coordinate 280,819,853, forward strand.
AAGATCAATGACTTCAGACAATGCTGCCCATGTCTGTAAAAGTGTGATGTGCTGAAAAGAGGATATAATGGAAATAAGTAAAATACAATTCATTCATTAATACATTCCTGCACATTACAGTAATTCATCGACCACTTCATGGGAGATGATATTCCTCCACAGACAACTCTAGAACAGTCCACAAATGCAGATGCAGCTCTGCATTCGTATTGTGACCCCAGGAAGATTTCTGTGCCAGTATTACAATCAGCCTAGACTCCTCTTGCCTCAATTCTTTTTCCCAATCACCCCATCGGCTGTTCTTTCTTACATGTTTTATTCCATTGAATGTAAAGCTTGTTAGTGATCGATTATGGTATTTCTCAAAATGGCAAGCCATTGGATAAATCCTGTCTCCATATTCTATGGCTCGCATGTGTTGCAGTATTCTTATTCTCAGTCTATTAATTGCGCTGCCAATATACAGTTTGTTTCAGTTGCACTTTAAAACGTACACCACATGATCATTGTCACATGTTATACTGTCCTGGATCATAACTGTGCGGCCCTCGTACATCTGATACATCCTTTGGTTCACTCTGTGCTGACAGGCTTTACAGGAGCCATATTTTATAAATCTATTTATTTTATTGGATATCCAGTTCTTTCCTTTATTAGGGTCAAAACAACTGTGTATGAGGATATCTCCCAGGGATTTTGTTTTTTTTAGATGTTATTCTTGGGCCCGTACCAATAATCCCCTTAACGGGTTCATCCTTCTCTAATATAAGCCAGTTTTTATGCAGAACTTTTTTAATACTGGGTTGTGCCGGGGCCAAACTCCAGTAATAATCTCTTCACTTGATCATTTGTTTCACTGGACTCCACTTTTACTGATATAGTACTTGTTCTCTTATTCTATTATCAACTCTTTCTTTAGCTTCTTTCAGTGCCTTGAGAGAATATCCCCGCTGAGTAAATCTTTCAATCATTTTAGTTTTCTCTTTTTCATACGCCTCTGTTGTTGAGCAGATTCTTTTTGCTCTCAGCATTTGACTATATGGAATGCTCCACTTCAATACTGCAGGATGGCCGCTGTTAGCGTGGAGAATTGAATTTCTGTCTGTTGCTTTTATATGTATTCTTGTCCTTAATTCTCCAATATCAACTTCCAATTCCATCTCAAAGAAGTGACTGATTGTACTAGGTAGCTGGATGTTTACTCCATTAGAGTTCAACTTTGCAATGAACTCCTCCAAGGACTGCTAATTACCCCACAAATTACGGCACTCATGACATCTTTGATAATACCATTGATAATATCAATGTGATGTTTGCAGTAAAATTCTTGACGAAAAAATGTTCATGGTAGGGCTCAAGTTATAGTTACTTAAGATAACTATAACTGGTGAATTTCTATGGTTTTGTACATTTAAAATGTGAGCCTAACTATAACGTCCCTGTAACCTTTGTTTTTTTTAAGTCAATTTCTATGGGGTTTTTTAAATTCTATTTCCTAACTATAACGTCCATGTAACTCTCATAATGTTTTCTGGTACCCTCTCCTCTTCAGACATACTAAATTTCTGTGCTTCTAACGAACCCACTAGCTATGACTTCCAAATATGCAGTAATTGTTCTTCTCTTTAAGAAGGGTAATACATCGAATCCTAAGGCAAACACACCTACAAGGCTGATTAAAAATCAGATGGATTAAGCTGATAGAGTTGGAATTTTGGCACACATTCTACATTTCTCAGAGTAAGCAAGTAACAGCAAGAAGAGCTGCCTCTATCAAGTTTTATGGACCTTAAATCAGGATTTGATGAGGCAAGTAGAGAAAACGTGGGGAGGTATCCATGGGATATGATTATTGGTAATGGGTTATTAAGCTTATTGATGCAATATCACACAGATCTGTGCCCATTAGTCAGGTATGGGTAAACATCTGAAACATTTAAATCAACTAGATGAGTATATCAGTTGCAAATTCTCATCCCTGTAGTTATTATAATACCTGCCTTGATGTACTCCTCGATTAATCCATTAATACCCTTAAAGATGGTATGAAATATTTCCCATTAGGTGTGCGTTCTGGGGAGTTGGTGCCATTAACCAAACACCAAATGGCCATTAGTTACATAATTGATCTGTTTCATATATTGCTGGAAGGGACGCAACAACAAATAGTCCCACGTTTGTTAATATTTTGGGTCCAAAAACCAAGTCAAATAAATATGCACAGTCAATACAGGGAGAGAGTGAGATGCATTCTGTGTTTAGGTATTACATTCTCAAGTAAGGTGACCCGAAAAGACCATTTAATAACCCTAAATAAAATTACAATAAAAAAACAGGTGTCATGTTATTTGGTTCATAACAAGGGGGCACTTGATAGAGCCAGTGATATATGTGGCTAGCTCTGTGGCAGTGACATTGTTTGTAATTAGTACATGTGGACATTCCAAATATCAGGCTTAGCCTGAAGAAAAACTAATTTTGCAGATGAGTGTTTGCGATAGCCCAAGCGAAACTATCACGCATACCCAGACCACTTATTAGGCATAGACTTTGAAACTAACTGCTCTCCGTCTAGTTTTTTTCTAATTTTTATTTAACAAACTATTGCAATCCTGATGATTGAATTAACAAACTCAAAATAAAATACACTAATTATTTAAGCTTTTCCAGGCTTCTTATTTAAAACATTTTAAGGCCCACATCTTAGAATCTTTAAGAACTCTGCTCATTTTCTTGATTAAATCTGGCAAAGTCCCTCGTCAGCTTATAAAGGTGTATTAACTCCTATTCCCAGAAACCGAGTTGCAGACCCCATTGTCTTAAAATGTTATCACCCATTTCTCTTCTGTTTGAAGCAGCTAAAATATTAGAACAATATAATTATCGAACTAATTGAGTTCTTTGTCTTGCCCACAGGACAAAGCTGTTCCTTCTTGCCACTCTGGGTAGTCCAAAGGCCATTGGTGGAAGCATCTGAGTGCTACTACTCCTAGATCTGTCAGTGCATTTTTCATTGTCAATCATATCATCCTCCTTGGTCATGTCAGTGCTGTTGGGATATCTGACTGTGCTTTATTATGTTTTAGATCCTTTCTCACGGGCAAAACTAAAACAGAACGCTTACTGCAATTCTCTACAAATTACCTCAAGCTGGACTCCTCGAGTACCCTTTGGTTAAGCATTTTCTCCACTCAGTTTTAAGAGGTATATAGAACTGGTAGCCAGGATCATTTAGCTAAGGCAGATGACCTTATGCATACAACCCAGTGATACCAAGTTGATAGTAAGGTAAGAGGTGACGTCTCATAAAATATTAATTTTCAGCACTGTAAGTGAGACATCTGGTCTTGGATGGAATGTAACTGGCTCAAACACTGGGCAGATAAGACAGAGACGCAGATATTGTAGATGTAAAAAATCAAACTGACCTCCTGAATTAAGTCCTACCCCTTCTTACGAATACAATCTTTGCTTTAGTTTCGGAGTGTTCATACCATATGAAAATCCTCAGAAGAATTGCACCCTGCCTACCTTTAGAGGGTAAAAGTCAGTTTGTCTCATCCATCACTAAGCATTGACTTCACTATGCCAATTCCACGTACTTTGTATTATTCCTGCCGGATCTAAAATATTACAGCCATACCATTATCAAAGTAATCCTGTACATGCAACAAACTTTGGTTCTGAATTAAATAGGGTTTTGACTTTCTCACATCACCAAGTTGCTCCTTATAGCTATTCAGCTATGATTTTATAGCAATGGTCAAAGATGGAAGTGTATAAGTGCTTATACACCTATCTGTCAGCAGCATTGGCACTGTCAACCATTCCATCCTCCTTGGTCAGTTCTGATATGTCATCTACAGATAATCCGAAACTAGACAGCGCTATGGTGATGGAGGCTCCTAGGTTAGTTCACACCGCACTCTTTTAAAAACTGACTTTCAGTAAAGGAGTGAGTCATCTTTAAAACCCTGTGTAATCCACAGAGCACTGTTTGGAAAAGTCTCTAATTTCCTTCAGAGATGGTTAATGCCTGCTATCCTATCAGAGCCGTTGTGCTCTTCTTCAGATTTGTTCATTATTCTAATTGTCACTAAAGCCATATCCTTGTAGCAGACAAGTGAGAGGATAATGAATTAATAAAAGAGGTGTCTACAGAGACCTATTGGGGACCTCCCACTTCATTTGTCCAAAATTTAATCCTGAAATATCCTTACTGTACTGCTTCCATAGGTCTATCAAAAAATTAGATAATCCATTGTACTTGAGTCTTCTAGTAATACTGGGACTGTTGACTGTAATCAGCAGCTGAACGACCTAAAAGTATCAGTGTGCCTACATGACCGTTATCCCTGGTTCTTTTTAGGGGCGTGCGCAAAGCGCTCTGCCCCTGTAGTAATCTCTGTTTGGGCTTCCAACCACGCCCATGTCACGTCAGTCACTTTCATTGGTTTGTGCGCTTGTCTTTTAAAATCCGCTTACTTTCTCTTGTGAAAGGCATGCATACGTTATGCCTTTTCCGGTGTTTAGCCCACCTTCACAGCACCGGTAAATTACTTAAAAAAACATATGAGGCTCGATGTTTTCAGCATGATTTCCGGACTACTTTATCTGTTTATTTTCCACACAACGCAATCGCGCTGGGGTTTACATAGCGCGATCGCGCTCGGTTTTTCCGTTTTTAAATTCATCGTGATTTCTCTGCATTTTACATAGGGCGATCGCGCTGCGTTTATTTTTTCTTTTAATTCGTGTGGCAAAAAAAGTCCAGTTAGGAGTTTACAACTCTAATAGCTCTAACTCGAGCAAATGCAAGACCCGTTGCATTGAAAATGCTTGTAAAGTCCTGTGTTGTAAAAAAAAAAAAAGAAAAGAAACCACTGGACCTCACCTAAGAGTCTTACCTCCTCAGAAGTGAGTTGAAGCTAATGGGGCACCACTTTTTCCATTAGTTTGTCAGCTTGTGATATGAGGGATATGGACCTAACGTTTGCTGGACCATTGGCATTTAAAGATGTTCTCTGCAGGAGGAGGCATGCTATTAAGGTCTTGAATGTCGAGGAAACCATACCCAAACTACGATAGACATTGATAACGTTTGTTAGAGTGGGTGCTAAAGTGTGTTTTAAGAATATATACCTGGACAAATGTCCAGCAGGGAGCTTGACACTTAATGTTTTCCAGGAGTGATCACTTTTGAGATCAACAAAATCCTAAAACTTTCCTTGTGTAATCTCCTACATCTTCCTCCAGAAGTGGAGACAAAGTTTTCGATAATTAGTTCCACTTTAACATGAAAGATTTGAGCAATATTCTCTACAAATTCATTTTCAATTGCCGTAGCTGTCATGATGGACCATGTGTAACCCGGTCTGCTTCCCCCTGGATGTTTATTTGCTCTCAGAATAGTATGACTTTTTGTAGCTGTGCCAGTTTCTTTTGAACTCTTCTACTTTCATTTAGCTCATTTACACTGAGCAGAGATCGTGCTCATACTTCTTCTATTTCTCTCGGAGTATATGTCACCATTGTATTAGTACCGAAAGTTCCTATCATTTTAACGTCAACAATATTAGTGGTCCGTTGATTAATTTTCTGTTCTATTCCGTTCCAAAACTTGCACACACTTAGAATCCATGCAGCCTACCTTTTATGAACTAAGTACTGCAAAATATTACATTTTGCCTGAACCGATTTAACTCTTGCCATTACAAAATCTACTATTCTTCACCTTTCCAGATATACGTTAGCACTTACTTTTCTCCCATCCTATAGCAATTAAGTAATCGTCCCAAAGAAGTTCACATTGCTCGACATCAGGTCCATTCACAGCCTCGATCCGCTCACCAGAATGGTCGGCTGTGCATGAACCCGAGGACGATCAGTCACATAAAACCAGGCCTGATAGCGCTTCAATGGTTAAAGTTGTTTTAGTGTTCACAAATCACTTTTGATAATCTGCAAAACCTCGTCTGTCCCGTTTGTCTGCTGAATTCAGAGTGTGACTCAGAGGCAGGGCCATATGTGAAACGCAAGGTGTATATATGCAGTGGATGTCCTATGCACATAGAACCCAGGTAAATATCTGGATAACTACACATATGCCTATGCTAAGCAATTTATGAAGAAATTGAAATTCGCATCCAGCGGCCGTGTAAGTATTTTACCGAATCGTTGTCAAGGCAGACGTTCTCGCAGAGCCAAACTACACCACCAATTTCAAAAGAGGACCCGCCATTTGACATAGATCACATGCACATCTGTATGATATACAGGCACTCAAGAATGTGTACAACGCACACATCGTCCACTGTTCAAAACACAGACCAGCTTTTGAAATTCGAATAAATGTGCATGTAATATTTGTGAACCCCATTACACGTCTAGATACACTCCGCTGTTCCACACTGTTCAACAAAACATCCACACCACATCAGCGCACTTATGGATGCCTGCCCCTGCTGAATCCAGGACATACCAAATAGTGAGCATCCGAATGTCATTTAAACACTCCTGGATGTCCACCATACAAGACAATCCAGCAAACGACTTGCTGTTCCAGAGAGACGGAATTAAAATCTATGACATTCGGGTACTTCCTGATATGCAACCCTTACTGAATTTAACATTTATTTAACAACTACACAGCCGTGCAGCTTTCAAACACGCATAAGCCGCCACACAATCTGGTGTCCCAACCAGAACTCACCAAATACACAACTGTATTACATGTGGATACTTTCCCATGCATCTCGCTCACCAAATCTGGCACCACAGCAGTATACATACACGTTCAGTCGTACATTTAGCATGCACAGCACAATCCTATAATTCAGGGCTCAATTCACTGATCAACTATACTTACATATGACCTTTACACTTCTTGCTCGTTTGTACACCTCTCCAAATCTAACTTGCTAAATTCAAGAAACTAAGGTAAGTGGTAGAATTAAAAAAAATAGGAGCGTCTCCCCTGTGGATTTCATTTAACGAATCAGGTAAAGTAGTGTGGGTAAGGTTAGTATTTTTCTCCGTTTTTATTTTGCTCACGTTTTTCGTTTTCCATCAAAAGTTTGTATCTCCTCACTAAATTTTGTTTCGCTTTAAAAAAAATATTTTATGCTTAAATTTGTTGTAATTTGCACAAAGAAACTCAAAAACATGCTCAGTCTCCTGCACGCCCCGCCCCCACAGCTCCCATTCGTTGCCCCACTCCCGTCCCCAGCTGACCCTTCCCCCCCCCTCCTCCCTCTTATGGCGGCCGCTGCACGACAGAGCTAGCGACCCTTGACCCAAGGGTAGGTCACTCCCCCTGCCGCTGCAGCTCCACCAGCCCAGGCTCCTGAGACCTCCTAGCAAGCCCAGCGAACTCACAGTAAGTACCCACCGCCCAGCCCCTCGCCCTGCCCCGCGCTACTCACCTCCTCTTTTCTTCTTCTCTGTTCTTCCTCTGTGCTAGTCTTCATCTGTACTCTTCTTTCTCTCCTGCTCCCCGTCTTCTGTCTTCATCTGTGTGCTTCTCTCTCTCTCTCTTTGCACCGCGACCTGCGTGTGCTTTCTTCTTCTCTGTCCCTCTTCTTGGCTCTTCCCTCTGCTGCTCGTCGCTCCTCTTCTTCTTTACCTTCTTCTGTATTCTTCTGTCTTCTGCGCTCCTCTTCTTCTTTACCTTCTTCTGTGTTCCTCTGTCTCCTGCGCTCCTCTCCTTCTTTACCTTCTTCTGTATTCTTCTGTCTTCTGCGCTCCTCTTCTTCTTTACCTTCTTCTGTGTTCCTCTGTCACCTGTGCTCCTCTTCTTCTTGACCTTCTTCTGTGTTCTTCTGTCTTCTGTTCTTCGGCTCCTCTTCTTCTTTACCTTCTTCTATGTTCTTCTGTCTTCTGATCTTCGGCTCCTCTTCTTCTTTTACCTGCTTCTTGGTTCTTCCCGCGCCTGTCCTCCTGCTCCTGGCTCGTCTCTCTCCCTCACTCGCCTCCCCCTCTGTTACACCCCTATCTACCTATCTCTCCCCCTCACTCGCCACCTCCTCTGTAACCCCCCCTATCTTCCTATCCTTTCACTCTACCTCTCACCCTCACTCACCTCCATCGCTGCAACCCCCTATCTTCTATCTCTCACCCTCACCCACCTCCACCTCTACAATCCCCCCTCCCCTATCTTCCTAACCTTCCTCCTAACTCTCTTCCTAAACTCTTCCTAAACTCCCCTCCCTCCCCCATCTCTTCTCCCCCTACCTGTCCCCCCCTCCACTTTCCCGCCGCCACCTCCTGCACGCCCCCGCCCCCCCCAGCTCCCATTCGTCGCCCCACTCCCGTCCCCCGCCCCCAGCTGACCCCTCCCCCCCTCCTCCCTCTTATGGCGGCCGCTGCGCGACAGAGCTAGCGACCCTTGACCCAAGGGTAGGTCGCTCCCTCTGCCGCTGCAGCTCCACCAGCCCAGGCTTCTGAGACCTCCTAGCAAGCCCAGCGAACTCACAGTAAGTACCCCCCCCCCCCCACCGCCCAGCCCCTCGCCCTGCCCCGCACTACTCACCTCCTCTCCTGCCTCTTTTCTTCTTCTCTGTTCTTCCTCTGTGCTAGTCTTCATCTGTACTCTTCTTTCTCTCCTGCTCCCCGTCTTCTGTCTTCATCTGTGTTCTTCTTCTGTGTGCTTCTCTCTCTCTCTCTTTGCACCGCGACCTGCGTGTGCTTTCTTCTTCTCTGTCCCTCTTCTTGGCTCTTCCCTCTGCTGCTCGTAGCTCTTCTTCTTCTTTACCTTCTCCTGTATTCTTCTGTCTTCTGCGCTCCTCTTCTTCTTTACCTTCTTCTGTGTTCCTCTGTCTCCTGCGCTCCTCTCCTTCTTTACCTTCATCTGTATTCTTGTCTTCTGCGCTCCTCCTCTTCTTTACCTTCTTCTGTGTTCCTCTGTCTCCTGCGCTCCTCTTCTTCTTTACCTTCTTCTGTGTTCTTCTGTCTTCTGTTCTTCGGCTCCTCTCCTTCTTTACCTTCTTCTGTATTCTTCTGTCTTCTGCGCTCCTCTTCTTCTTTACCTTCCTCTGTCTCCTGCACTCCTCTTCTTCTTTACCTTCTTCTGTGTTCTTCTGTCTTCTGTTCTTCGGCTCCTCTTCTTCTTTACCTTCTTCTGTGTTCTTCTGTCTTCTGTTCTTCGGCTCCTCTTCTTCTTTACCTTCTTCGGTGCTCTTCTGTCTTCTGATCTTCTGCTCCTCTTCTTCTTTTACCTGCTTCTTGGTTCTTCCCGCTCCTGTCCTCCTGCTCCTGTCTCGTCTCTCTCCCTCACTCGCCTCCCCCTCTGTAACACCCCTATCTACCTATCTCTCTATCTTTCCCCCTCACTCGCCACCTCCTCTGTAACCCCCCCTATCTTCCTATCCTTTCACTCTACCTCTCACCCTCACTCACCTCCATCGCTGCAACCCCCTATCTTCTATCTCTCACCCTCACCCACCTCGACAACCCCCCCTCCCCTATCTTCCTAACCTTCCTCCTAACTCTCTTCCCAAACTCTTCCTAAACTCACCCCTCCTCCCCATCTCTTCTCCCCTCTACCTGTCCCCCCTCCCTCCGCTTTCCCGCCGCCACCTCCTGCACGCCCCCACCCCCCCAGCTCCCATTCGTTGCCCCACTCCTGTCCCCCCCCAGCTGACCCCTCCTCCCTCTTATGGCGGCCGCTGCACGACCGTGCGCAGCGGGCGCGCCGCTGGCGCGTCAAAGGCAAACCCGTCTGCGCCCGTCCGCGCCCAGCGCCACGACCCCTGGTCCTCAGCACTCCCAAACCCCGCTGCGACTCCATCACCCTCCACGCCCTCAACCCGGGCGCTCCAGCACCTGCTTCCAAGCTAACCCGAAACGCACCCATGGAACCTTCGCATGTCACACCTGCAAACTTACCTTCCACCACAAAACTACCACGACCACCAGCCCACGCGCCATCAACCACCTCAAATGCATCCTGGTCAACGCTCGATCCGTCCACAAGCACGCCGTTGAACTCTGGGACCTCCTGGACTCCACAGCACCAGACGTCGCCTTCATCACTGAGACCTGGATGAACGCCTCTTCGGCCCCCGACATCGCCATAGCCATCCCCGAAGGCTACAAGATTTCCAGGAAAGACCGCACCAACCAAGTAGGAGGAGGAATCGCCATCGTCTTCAAAGACTCCATCAGCGTCACCACCTCCACCGAAGACACCCCCCTCGCCGCCGAGCACCTGCACTTCCAGATCCACACTGACCCCAGGACCACCCTCAGAGGATCCCTCATCTACCGTCCCCCCGGACCGCGCGCCCTCTTCAGCGACTCCATCACCGACTTCATCTCCCCGCACGCCCTCGCCTCGCCAGACTACATCCTCCTCGGCGACCTCAACTTCCATCTAGAACAGAACAACGACCCCAACACCACCGCCCTGCTCGCCAACCTCGGCCTCAAGCAACTGGTGAACACCCCCACCCACATCGCCGGAAACACGCTTGACCCCATCTTCTCCGCCAGCAAACACGTTTCCTTCAGCCACGCCTCCGCTCTACACTGGACCGACCACAGTTGTGTCCACTTCACCTTCCGACGCGAGACCCGCCACCTCCACACTCAACCCATCCCTCGTCGACAGTGGAACAAAATCCCTGAAGAACAGCTTTTCTCCACGCTCATCGACAACCAACCTACCTTCAACGGCGACCCCAACGACGCAGCCCTCAGCCTCACGAACTGGATCACCAACTGCGCAGACAACATCGCTCCCCTCAGACGCCTTCCAAGACAGGCCAACACCAAAAAACCTCTCTGGTTCTCTGACACCCTTAAAGAATCAAAGAAAACCTGTCGCGCCCTCGTGAAAGCCTGGCGTAAGGACCACACCGCAGACAACATGACAGCCCTCAAGAACGCTACCCGCGAACACCACCACCTGATCCGCGCAGCCAAAAGGAATTTCTTCACAGACAGACTGGCCAAAAACAGCCACAACAGCAGAGAACTCTTCAGCATCGTAAAAGAGTTCTCCAACCCCAACGCCAACGCCATCACGCCCTCACAAGACCTGTGCAACTCCCTCACCACCTTCTTCCATCGTAAGATTACCGACCTACACGATAGCTTCGGACACCAGACCCAGCCGACCAACACTGAACCCACACCCCCAGCCATCACCCTCAACGCCTGGATCCACATCAACACAGAAGAAACCAAAACCACCATGAACTCAATCCACTCCGGTGCCCCCTCGGACCCCTGCCCACACTTCATCTTCAATAAAGCCGACTACATCATCGCCCCGCACCTCCAGACCATCATCAACTCCTTGTTTTCAGCTGCTACCTTCCCCGAAAGCTGGAAACACGCTGAAGTCAACGCCCTACTGAAGAAACCTACGGCTGACCCAAGCGACCTGAAGAACTTCCGCCCCATCTCGCTCCTCCCCTTCCCTGCCAAAGTCATAGAGAAGACCGTCAACAAGCAGCTTACCAACTTCCTTGAAGACAACAACCTTCTCAACCCCTCTCAATCCGGATTCCGAGCCAACAACAGCACTGAAACCGCCCTCATCTCAGTCACAGACGACATCAGAACCCTGATGGACAACGGTGAAACAGTCGCCCTCATCCTCCTCGACCTCTCGGCTGCCTTCGACACCGTCTGTCACCGCACCCTAATAACCCGCCTCCGCTCCACCGGGATCCAAGGCCAGGCCCTGGACTGGATCGCCTCCTTCCTCTCCAACCGCTCTCAAAGAGTCTACCTCCCACCTTTTCGCTCAGACCCCACCGAGATCATCTGCGGCGTCCCACAAGGCTCCTCGCTCAGCCCGACACTCTTCAATGTCTACATGAGCCCCCTCGCCGACATCGTACGCAAGCACAGCATCATCATCACTCCTACGCCGACGACACTCAACTTATACTCTCCCTCACCAAGGACCCCACCAGCGCAAAGACCAACCTGCAAGATGGTATGAAGGACGTCGCAGATTGGATGAGACTCAGCCGTCTGAAACTGAACTAAGACAAAACAGAAGTCCTCATCCTCGGTAACACCCCGACCGCCTGGGACGACTCCTGGTGGCCCACGGCCCTTGGCACCGCACCGACCCCCTCAGACCACGCTCGCAACCTCGGCTTCATCTTGGACCCACTTCTCACCATATCCAAACAAGTCAACGCCGTGTCCTCCTCCTGCTTCCTCACCCTCCACATGCTCCGGAAGATCTTCCGCTGGATCCCCGCCGACACCAGAAAGACCGTGACCCACGCCCTCGTCACTAGCCGCCTGGACTACGGCAACACCCTTTACGCTGAGACCACTGCAAAACTCCAGAAACGGCTGCAACGAATTCAAAACGCCTCCGCCCGCCTCATCCTCGACATACCCCGCAACAGCCACATCTCCGCCCACCTGAGACACCTGCATTGGCTTCCCGTCAGCAAAAGGATCACCTTCCGACTCCTCACCCACGCACACAAAGCCCTCCACAACAAGGGACCAGAATACCTCAACCGCCGCCTCAGCTTCTACGCCCCCACCCGTCTTCTCCGCTCCACCAGCCTCGCTCTCGCCGCCGTCCCTCGCATTCGCCGCTCCACAGCGGGTGGGAGGTCCTTCTCCTACCTGGCGGCCAAGACTTGGAACACCCTCCCCACCATCCTCAGGACCACCCAGAACCACTCCGTATTCCGGAGACTCCTCAAGACCTGGCTCTTCGAGCAGCAGTAACCCCTTCCCCCTAGCGCCTTGAGACCCGCACGGGTGAGTAGCGCGCTTTATAAATTTTAATGATTTGATTTGATTCTGTCACTTTTTGACTATGATTTTGGAGTTAACCGCATATTTCTCAAATAGCTGGTTATACTTCAATATTGTAGTTATGTTACAATTTACATCGATTCATCATAGTGATATGCCATTTTATCTAAGATCTTTGTATAATGTGTGCTGAAAAATAAATACCATAAAATGATTGTAAACCATGATCATAAATTAAATTAGTTCATATTATTCTGCAGTCAGTAACACGGTGTGTAATGCAACCTATTCAATAAATAATATAAAGTTGAAAGAACCTGTCAGATATGTGTTTATTTGTGCACTTTCACCTATGAAGATGGGTATAAATGATACAAATTATTAGGGATTGCAAAACTGCTGACAGATGGTATCATTACAAAATGTCTAGTTTGTGTGTCTTTCTCATGTCAATACTTTTAACGTCTTTACATGTTTCAATTGTTTAGGTTGTGGAAGTGAAAGGTCCTAATGATCGCCTCTCACAAAAGCAGATGATCTGGCTGGATGAACTGAGGAAGCTTGGTGCCGATGTTGAAGTCTGTCATGTTGTTGCAATTGGAGCCAAAAGTCAGCGGATTAGTTAGATGCAACATTTCTGCACATTATAAGTAGAGGGTCCAAACATCTGTGGCTTTTGAACAATCACATCTTTGAAGCTATCTTGCCTCCACCCATCTCAATGTGTCTTGTGTCTACCTTAGTCCTGACGATCACTAATAGGCATGACTATTCTTAAACATGCACACAGCCAGGGATCATGATTTTTCTTGTGTAGGAATGGAAACAGTGAGAGGGAGGACGTGAGGCAAACTACAATCAATGATGACAGGAGAGAGAGTGTATATATATATATATATATATATATATATATATATATATATATATATATATATATATATATAAAATCAACATTAAGCCTGCTGCTTACCTGGTATGTTGTGCTATCCTCAAGGACTATTTAATAAATCAGCCATTGAGCTAATAAATCTTTTTTACTGCAAAAACTACTTCGTTATGGTTTTCATTTCTAAAGATAGCTTTATTGAGACATCATCTTATAAAAGCAAACAAATAATCAGAATAATAATCTTTAATACAATTTCTTGAATATCAATAATTATTTATCAAGGAAAACAGCTTTTTCCAGTGAAGACATTTGTGTTTTAAAATTAATTGCCTCTTCCTAGTTAAAAATGTTATATTTTAAATTTAGTGGACAGATGAAGCGTATGGATAAACAATGGACTCGTATAAACTGTGCAAATTCAACAAAACATGTTGAATGTCCACTTTTAACGTTTAATCCACAGACTGTCGTTTGCTTTAATTGAAGTAGACAATTTGGTAAGTGCCAAAAAAACATAAACAAATCCTTAAACACAAAATCTGTTTCCTCAGCTTCTCATTAGGAAGTCTTGACAAGTAAGGGGTGGTTTCTATATATTCTAACCAATCTCTTTGAAAAAGCAAACTGATGGTTTGTTCCTTAGACACTCTTAAACCCTTTCTACAGATGTCTCATTCCTCTCACACTAAGATCTTGTGGGCGGACAGGGATCAGGTCGTACCTTAACATTTGTGAATGATGACTTAACTTGTTTGTAAATTCTTACAACCCTACACTCATGGCATTATAACAGATATTAGAAATTGTATTTGATAAAATGGTCCTTAAGTGTGAGGATTGTTTTATACAACAAATGTTTGCATACATGTCCTAGATTTTCCCCAGTTCTGCTATAAGAGCTTGAAGCATTGTTTTGTGAGTAAAACAAGTAAAGTACTTTAAAGATAAAGGCTTTCTAGGTTAGCCAAGTTAATCCATGGATCCAGTGCCAATAATTTAGCCACATATAAATCATGGAGCACAATTGTCTCTCTAAATGCTTCCAAAAAAGGGGCTTGAGAGTATCCACCACACTGAGTATTAAAACGTAAAATCCTAATTTTAACCATTGCAAAGTGGATATCCAATTTTAAATAAGAGGAAAAGATCACATTTAACATTTTTTATAGGTTTGGACCTGTTCCAGTTTTAACCCCTCTAAACACCATGAAAACTTTAACTTCTTAGTCAGCAACATCAGGGTCTTTTTTTTATTCAAAAGAACCGTAACCTGTTCATTTTCCAATAATTATTCAAATGTCTAATTTACACTTCAAAACCCTAACAGTTAGCAGTCTTAGGCATAAAGAACACACAAACTTTGTTAGCTGCTAATTTAGGAGAGATGTAATGAATTTTCGGAAGCAACTTGGGTAGATTGGCCAACTATAAAATGAAAAGAGTTGAAGCTAATACTCAAAGCTGCTTACGGTCAATTCTTAATAATGATGCATTCAGATAGTCTGCCCTCCCAGTTGACCTCAAATTGGGCCTGATTGTCATTATGTAACAACTTCATTATGAATAGTGACCCAGTTGGTATGCTCAAGATTTCAATTTTTCCCACAAAATTGCTCTGTAAACACAGTCAAAAGCTGTTCAAAATTGACAAAGTAGCAACAAGCCACCCGCCACTTGAATAGTAGTATGAGCTAGAAGCCGTACAGTAATAGATTGTTGAATGATTCTCTTGAAAACTTCCTTGTTGCTCTGGGACAGTAGCATCTGAGAGGGAGCTAAGACAGTTTTCAGGGGCTCCTCCATCACCCTTTTTAAGAAACTTTTCTGGAATCTACGTCTTCGGGGACTGCTTGCTTTCACAATTCAACAGAAAACTGAGGACCACCAAACATGATTTTGCCTCTAAAACATCACTGGTAAATTATCCAACCCACAGCAGAAGTAGAATTAGCCACTCCTCATGGGGAAAGTCTGCCTGATTTCTGAAACCTCCTGCCCTATATAAATCTTGAAGATAGTCTATCAATACATTTTCAGGTATGACACATTCCGGGGTTAATTAATTGGGATTACAGATTGACAGAATAAAATGTATATACTTCTTCACGAAATTGACAGTGGTTGCTACTGATTTAATAAGTAATCACAGAATTTAAGAAAACATGATAATGATCAATAGGTGCAAAAATGTAATCAGTTGGAGACACATTTATTGATATTTTAATTACTCCAAAAATGTTAATCTTAGTAGCCTAATCCTGTTTATTGATACTCCATTATTAATTATAAGCTATTTTGCACCAATAGCAAAATATCCATCATGGAGTCTGATGAAGATAGGACACCAATAACGGAGGGCAAAGTGGAATATTTGAAGAGAGTGGCTCAGACAAGGTGTTAGGTTTCTCAGTCGAAACACTGGAGATGTCAGTAAAGGTAAAACTTCCATACATTAACAGTAAGTCCTTATCTGCACAAATGTTCCCACAAAAGAGATTTGCTTGATTGGTAGATGGGTATATTTTTTGCTCAGGATGTGCGGAAGGGTGGTGCAGTAAGCGTAAGGAATGGATCACTGACTGATTACGTTTCTGAAAGCTTACTTCAGTTTAGGCCTCGTTCAGAGTAACTGCCCTTGCAGTTCAAGAAAGAGTTTTAAAGGAATTGAGGGGAAGGGTAGATAATGCTTCACAAAAATCCCAATCCAACCCTTTAACCAACTTAGTTGCAGTTACTAGGACACATAATACACCCAACTCCTCCACCTGAAGTCCAAATCGTTCACATCCAAAGAACAATGCGACTGGAATTTAATACACTGGTGTGCTCTAGTAAACAGGATGTGTAAAATGATGGTGAACAAAATCGCTCCTTGTCTCCCATATTAAAGACACAACAGTGACTGAATCCAGAAAAATGGGTCACCTTTAAGGACCAGGCAGCCCTCAACAGACGACACATGCTCATTACTGTGACTGCGGAACTCTATAGAAGCAAATAAGATAAAGGTGGATGTTTCCCTTTGCTCTGTGGCTCAGGATATGGCTAGATCTTTCATTATCCGCACAGTGGAGGAGGCGCAAGACGTACTGCGGCCCTCGAGAGACAGCCCAGTAACTTTAGAAAACAAGGTTGGCGACAACTAAACTTTGGAGCGCAGAGCAAGTCATGGGCCACCAAAAATAAATGGGAAACAGTTGGACCTAGATGGCGGACAACACATAAGATGGGCAGAAAGAGACACCATCCTTGAAGGCACACTGGCATTCCAGGTGTGCCACAGGTAGGATTGAACCTTTGCAAATGATGTACCCTGATGGGCCCTATAGATATTTTGCACTGTTAGTACTGTGGTGACCCTACTGCTTGATGTCATATCACAGGTGAAAGGCATATATATGGTTCATTCTAGATGCCTCTAAGGAGGCCTGTTTGGGTGGGCTAAGTAGATGCACTGAGCCAATGCACTGGACTGCCAGGGCACATTTCTGTATGTATTGTTGGGCTGGGGACACTTTGGCTTGTGGATGAGGTTCCAGGGGGTACATCATGGTTCATTGCTGTAAGGGGAATGTTCTGGTTCCTTTACCCTTGATGGTGTGGGAGGTGGGATGGAAAATGTGGGGTTTGGGGGAGGGCAAGGGATAGCAGGACTTAAGGAGGGGGTTGTACAAAACTGATGTCAGACATGGTAAGGCAAGAGTAGGTAGCTCTGAACTATTGCATAGCACGGCAGGTGAGAGCAGGCCACAGAAGGCATGCAGTGACACACCATACACTAATACCTAACGGTTACCATCCACATGCGGAATGTAAAGGGGTTAGATTCCCCAGTCGTAAGGCATGAAATATGGTGAGAAATTAGGGGTATGCTCCTGGATGTACTATGCCTTCAAGAGAGACACTTGAGAACCTTGGACAAGCATTATACAAGACACCCCCTTTACTCCACATAGTATTTTGCAGCTACATCTAATAAGAAGGGAGGGGTTAAGATTGCCATACATAAAGACTTCCCCCACAAAGTTGTGAGGGTTTAATGAGATTCCGTAGCGGGGTGCTATGTGTACATGGAAGGTAGGGTTCGGGACAGTACATTGGCTATTCTCAATGCTTATATCCCGAACCATGGACAGGCACAGTACCTTCAGAGCATAGCAAATAACCAAGAAATGGGTACCGGATAATATTGTCTGAGTGGGGAATTTTAACCTCGCAACAGATGCCTTGCTGGAGAGACCCTCAGGATAAATATCTGCAGGGTGCATTCCCCCGAGAGACGATGAACTTAATACCAGATATAGGTATTTAGATCTATGGAAGGTGAAGCACCCGGATGAGGACTACACCTTCTTTTCCCATGTACACAAATCCTACTCTAGGATCAACTTAATATGGAGATCCCAAATATTTGCTGATTCGACAGCTACTATTGAACAGAGCTCTGTAGTGCTCTTAGACCATGCATGGGTTCTGTGGGATTGTAAAATGCAGCGGACAGCCCTGCAGAGGATGCCTCAGTGGCACTTTGATAAAATCCTTCTTAGGGACCAGCCTTTCAAGCAAATACCCAGTGAATCCATTGAGAAATATTTCAAGGATATTGATTGTCATATCTGTTCTCATGTAACTTAGCACTGCCTTCAGTGCATATTCTGTGCACATGCTTTGTTATGTTATGTATGGTGTTCTGCATTCCATTGAGTAGGTTACCAGTGGAATGCAGGAGGCCAGTCAGTTTAAGCTGTGTATCGTGGAAGACAATCACTGTGCTGCTACAAATAAACCACTTTCACAATTTATTTTGGAAATGGAGTTCATTACAATGGCGATGAGATGAAGAGGGGATTCTAGCCACGTCTAGCAGCACAGTAGTGGGTTTGCCTCTTAGGATTTGATGTTTTCTGGAGTTTTGATTTATCTGTGGATGCAAATGATTTGGTCACTGGACTGACACCAAGCTTAATTGCCTATGGATTTTCACCCTATTAATCACGGGTTACAGCAAGTTTGCTCCAGTGAATGCCTCATCTTTGCTGCCACGGTCCGAATTATCACGCTTGTTGTGCACTATTTATTGGTTGTGCGTGACGCAGCACTCTTCTTTCGTTCCTGCCGCTCCCGTCCGTGAAGAGCGTTTCAGGCTATTTGAAAAACATTTGTGGGGACATTAGTGTGTGGAAGTTACACGCAGTTTCCCACCATGCCATTTAAAAAATAATCGCCGTATGTGACTCACCTCGTGCCTGATGCCTGTTCGCCCACGTGACATTTTCTTCTCTACCGGAGGATTCTGATTTCTCCTGCATAGTGTTACGCATATACGTGCTGTGTCTTCATCATAAGGTTGCCGCACCATCACGTAGTATGTAGTGGCAATTTGGAGGAGGTCACTGTCAACAGACTGGGTATTGAATTGTTCTAGAAGTCGATATGCAGTGCTTACATTAGCCTACTCCACAAGAGTATCTGTTATTACTATTTTATTCCAATTAAGGTTATCTTACCATCGTGGCAAAGTAGGTGATTTTATATAATTTTTGTCCTCTAATTTGCCAGTTGGCTATAAAGTACAATACAATATACCAGTGGTGCCCCACCTTTTTTTGATTCACGGCTCCCTTGACATATTGGCCGCGGCTCCCCATTATGTTACTTTTGTTTGGCAGGTGGAAGATGTAAGCCCAGCCTCAGGAGTACTTCCATTTTTCTCTCTAAAAATAATTGGGGTGAAGCAGTGTGTGTGTGTGTGCTTGCCCCCGTCTGTGTATTCTTGCCCCCTGTCTCTGTGTTCTTGTCTACTGTCTGTCTGTCATTGCCTCTGGTCTGTGTGTTTCTGCCTACTGTCTGTGCGTCCTTGACTCCCACCTGTTTATTCATGCCTCCTAACTGTGTTCTTGCCTCGTGATGTGTCCTTATGCCTCCTGTCTGCCGCCTCTTGTCTATGCCCTCACGCCTATTGTGTGTGCTCTAATGACTCCTGTCTCAGCCCATGTGTGGACAATCACGCTCCATGTCACTGCGGACACACCTTGTCTATTCTGTCTATGAATCTTCTATCTGCTGACCCTATGTAAGCAGACTAGGTGTGTTACTTGCAGTGACCAGATACGAGAGAGAACAGACGAGTAGCCTGCCTCCCCACTTGCAAGGAGCAGGACAATTTCAAGCATGCATTCCCAAAATGCATGTGCAGTGTTGCAGCTGTACACAAACTGTCTTTCTGTCTTTAAAAAGTGCACATCTTCGTCGTGATTTAAGTTGCAAAATATTCCGGTTTGTGCCTGCAACAGCCCAGGTCCAAGGACCTCTAATAGATCCCAGCAGTATCAATTCCATTAGCACTAGTAGCCTGCAAGTGTTTTTATCCCTTCTGAAGCCTTAAACCTACAGGTAAATCTCTAAGCTTGGATGGGACGCAGTTGTGCTGTCCAACTAAGTTGTATTTATGCTGTCCACCTAGGAAAGGTGAAATGCTGAGTTTTCCCTAGAGATTTCATTACAGCAACCTATACACAGATGCATGCAGTGGGTTTTAACCCGCTTGCCTGTAGCTGTTTTGTTTGCTCCGTGAGCCCAGAAATCTCCTGCACGAGATGGAGACATGCACATTGCTTCAGGAGTCTGCCATTCGCTTTTTAGTTATGTCCTTGATCCTGGGTACCACACTGCCTTGCTCACAGGGTGTATTTTGGGGGAGGAAATATCTGTTTTGCCATATTTCTGCAGGCCGCTTTGGTTCTGGCATTGAAAGAAAGCTGTTTCTTTGAAGCTTCATGCTGAACAGACCTTCAGAACTCCTCATCTGAGGAACACAGTGCGTTCATAACTGAAGCCTATTAGAATGCCGGTCGCAGAAGATAGTAGCACTCTAAAACCTAAAGGGGAAGAACTGTTAAGGTTGAGCTTATCTGTTAATCGTTTTAATTCATGTAGCAGTCTGAGAACATGGACTGACTAAATCATAGGTAGAGCATCTGTACAAACACCCCATTAACTGGAGGTCAAGTGGAAGTGATAGGAAAAAAATAGCAGCCGGGTAAATAAAGCCTTCCCCCAGTGTTAATTCTCAATTTCAGTGATGCATCTGTTCGTTTTATAGTTCGCCACGCCTAATGTAGAAGCACGCCTCACCTGCACGATTGTTGCATTTTTACCGATTTCTTACCTGGAAATGTTTGTTTTAAGTCATCTACTTGGGGTCTGGTTTTTTTCTGTAAACCTAAAGGGGCATGTTATAACCAAAGGAGCACGTGTGTTTTAGGAGCTTTTGCACTTTAAGTACCCTTATTTTGGCCCTGCTTGAGAAGGTAGAAACTTACGATGTTCTGTTGAATATAACATACAGCCGTTGTAAGAGCGTGCGAAATAACATATTCATTGACCTGGCCAGAGCATTTATAATGTGTAACTAAGTGGTTCCTGAACTCTCTCCTTGGGGCATGGCACGGCACCCCTGGCTAGTTTTGATGGCGCACAGGGGTGCCGTGGCACACAGTTTGGGAACCACTGCATTATACTATTCATCCTACAGTACATTCTACAATTTTCATATAACATAGCTGGCATTAGATGATTCAATTTGATCGACCAGCTAAGTATTTTCAAAGTAAAGGGGAACCACCCATACTGTGGGTAAGATGGAAAGAGGAGTTTGTTACATAGATGAAGGAAATAGATGGAGAACGTATGGGGGCAGTGCAGAAAAAATATATTTTTACACTTGCTGGGGTCAGAAGGACAATGATTTTCAGAACACTGCCCCAAGTAATGACTATGGATGGTCAAGGTGACATCAATGTGTGTAAGGAAGCACTTTTATGGATAGAACGGAGGTTCAAACCCACCACCAAATCACACTAAACAAATTTAAGTTCTACACCAGGGCACAGAAGGTAGTGGAATCGTTTGACTAATTTTTTACAGCGTTAAGAACATTATTGATGAATTGCAATTTTGGTGATACTACAGATGAAGTGATTAGGGACCAAGTTATAGTGCATGTAAGGAATAAGTGAACCCAGGAACAGTTATGGGTGACCCAAAGCTGCAGGATGCTCTAGCCACTGCAAAAGCATTAGAACAATCTGAAAAGTGGATGGCGACGTTGAAAAACACCACTATGCACACAAAATCAGCTGAAGAAATGTGTGTAGTTAAATGTGGTGAAGACCATCACAATGATGGGTCAAAATCCTATAATGCTCAGAGTGGTAGGAGGTCTGAAAGAAGTGAGAAGAGTGGTGCATGCTACAGATGTGGTACCACAGAGCATATTTCTTTATATGCGTGGTGCCCAGCCATTAGTAAAGAATGCAAAAAGTGTGGTTGGATGGGACATTTTGCCAGAGTCTAATGTGGCAAGAGGGAAAGTATTGAGTATCGTGAAAAGTGTGAGTGTAACAATAGTAAAAGGAATGACACCAAGGTAGGATTTGTTTTATCTATTCCAGAAGGAAGACAGGAATAAGTTCAACAAGTAGTGAAAAGTACTCCCAGATTCAAGGTGCGTATTGCAGGGGTTAAGTTAGATCTATTGGGATTCTCAGCATCTCTCTGGACTATTGTTACCAGAAAGTATTTCAATGAAAAATTCAGAGGAATTTTGGAGATTGATATTTTACAATCTTCTGATATCAATGCGGAGAGTTTTGATGGTTCAACCATTGACATTGAGGGGTACGCAGAGGGGAAAATTTAACTCAGAGGAAGAAGTGCTGTGATAAAATTATATGTAGCTGTAAAAAAGAGTAAATGTACTAGGCTGGAGGGATCAATGGAAATCAAGCATAATTTTAAATCCCAGAGAGCGCAAGTGTTGTTGCGTGATGAAATAAACACAGAACAAGTAATCTACGTTGATGAGTCAGGGAGAAGATTGGGTAAAAAAATCATTTTCCTACGGTCTTCATGGATTGTCAAGGGAAATAAAGAGATTTTGAGCATCAAATTAATATAAAAAAAGAATGAGGTACTAGTGAAGCATAATTGAGGTGTACCTATCAGTATTGGGAGCGAGCTAATGGAAATGTTAGATGAGTTGGTCAAAGATGGCATTGTTGAAGAGATTGAGTCAGCAGAATGGGCATCTTTTGTTGTTTTAGCACGCAAACCTGACATAAAGTTGAGGTTATGTGTTTATCTAAGAGCATTGAACTCCAACATACTTGTAAATTGCCACCCATTACCCAGTTTCAACGGTTATATCTATGTTGGAGGGAGCTAAAGTATTCTCCACCCAGGACCTAAGGTTGGCTTACCATCAAATTGTGCTAGCTCAAGAGTTTAAACAATTGATGGCATTTATCACACCACAACGTTTATACCAGTTTACAAAAATGCTGTTTGGTTTAACCTCAGCGGCCTCTGTTTTTCAGAGAGTGATGGTTCATATATTCAGGGATATTGATTGTTATGTAAAATGCTTTCAGGATGACATACTTATATACTCGAAAAATGACCACTTGCAGCATATATTTGAGGTGTTCAAAAGATTAGAAAACCATAGCCTAACCTTTAAGGCACACAAGTGTAAAATGTTTAGAAAATCAGTGGAATATTTGGGGCACATGTTATCTGGTGATGGGGTGGTACCGAAGAAATCAAATGTTGAGTCGATCACCAATGCCACCAGCACTGGAGAACAAGAAACAATTAGTTTCCTTTGCTGGTATGTGTGAGTACTCTTGAAAATGTATTGAAACTTCTGTTGATAAGATGGAACCACTAAGAGAATTGTTGAGGAATAATGTTACATATCTGTGGTCAGAAAGACCACAGCAGCATTCAAGAATATAAAACAAGAGATTGTGAAGGCTGACACATTATGACCTTTCTGCATAAAAAAAGAATCTGTGCTCACTGTTGATGCTAGTATGTATGGAATCGGTGTTGTATTATCTCAAAAAAGTGGGAAGGAAGAGTAGAACATTGCATTTGCATCTCGCACGTTGAACGAAACCGAGCAGAGGTATGTTGTTATTGAAAAATAACTTGTACATTGTGTGTTGGCCATAGAACACTTGAAATTATGTGTAGGGAAGTAAATTTGTACTGAGAACAGACCACAAACTTCTAGTCAACAATTTTTCTCTTGGGGGAAGGTGGAACTCCACAGCACACATTGCCAGTCTCTCCTGGAGACTGCCGGAATATTGTTTTAGGTTGGAGTTTGTGCCAGGAAAAAATGTCTCAACTGATTTCTTGTCATATTTACCTTGCCATGCTGAGAAGGGTAAAGGTGTTATTGGAGATAGTGATATAATTGCCATTATAAAAGATGTGGTAAAGAAGGAATTTGAAGATATTTCAGAAGAAACGTGAAAGAAAAGTAAACAAATGGATGAAGTGTTGCAAATCACTTAAAGGTGTATTTTAGAGGGGTGGCCAAAACGAAGAGAAGTTAAGCCAGAATGGTTAAGTATGTATACAGTGGCAGATGAGTTTGAAGTAGAAGGGGACTTGTTGTTTAAGGGAGGAAAGTGGGTGCTCCTGAAAGGAGTACAATAAATAATCCTCAAGTTAGCCCACAAAGGACATCTAGGTATGACGGCCATAAAACGCCTCGTGCATATATATTTCTGGTGGCCTGGCATGAATAGAATGGTAGACAGGACTGTCAGGAAGTGTGAGCTATGTGCTAGGGGTGAGAAAATGTTGAAGGTTACCTCAGCACCTTTAAAGACTGTGGAGTCGCCAAAACATCCCTGGCAAAAGGTAGTATTTGACATTTCTGGCCCTTTCAGTTGCCTGCCCAGGGACCGTAGATTCGCTTTGATTCTTGTAGACTGTCACTCGAAACGGCCAGAAGTGAAGTTTGTTCCACAAAACACTACTAACAACGTGATTGGTATTAGTAAATGATAACTGGGTGCATTTGACTTCAACAGAAATTAGGAACTTTCGCAAACATTGTAAGGTCAAACATATAACCACAGCATTATATGGCCCACATTCAAATGGTCAGGTAGAAAGATTCAACTGTGTTTTAAAGGGCTATGTCAGAAGCACGTAATCAGGGTAATGATTGGAAAAATATTTTGAGGGAAAGATTGTGGATGTACCGAATAACCCCCATACAATTACTAAGGTTAGGCCATTTAAATTATTGAAGGGGCAAGAGCCAGCTTCAGAATTGTGTCCATGATGGTTAAAAAAAATTAGGGAACTGTGGAGGAGAAATGTGATGTAAAAAACATTCTGAAATAGTGAAAAGGAAGCAAGATGATTCCAAAGAGTGGTCTGATGCCAAATGAAATACTAAAGCACATGGAATTAAGGTTGGAGATTGGGTAAGGATCTTAAAGCCAGGTTCTTTCAACAAAGAGCTTTCAAAATTTGGGAACACCATGAAAGTAGTTAAGGTGTTTAGAAACGAGAGTTGTCAAATGAAGGATAAGAGAAGGTTATGATGAGACACAAAAGATAAACGGTGAGGAACCCAAGGCAAGAAACGATGGTGACAATTTTATGGTGAGTTTGGGAAACAAGGAGCAATTTGTGTGCCAAAGCAGAAAGTGCAATGTGGAAACAGGGCACAATGGAGGAGCAAACAGAGATAGTGATTCAGTTGTTTTAAGGGTCAAAATATCATACCAGATCAGAAAATCCCCTAGCAGGTTTACAGAGAATGTTTAATATATTATATGCCTATTTATTTTAGGTTTCTAATTTAGTAATGTTATACCAACTTTATTTAGGACTTACGTATATAGTTGTTTATGTTCTGATTATATTGCTCTGTAAACAGTGCCCTATTTCCCATTGAGGGAGATGTTATATCTGTTCTCATGTTACTTATCACTGTCTTCTGTGCATATTCTGTGCACATGCCTTGTTATGTTATGTATGGTGTTCTGCATTCCATTAAGTAGGTTACCAGTGGAATGCAGGAGGACAGTCCGTTTCAGCTGTGTATGGTGGAAGACAGTTTCTGTGCTGCTACAAATAAAGCACTTTCACAACTTATTTTGGAAATGGAGTTCATTACAATTAGGTAGGCAACGTAGCCCCTGATCTGTTGTGGGATGCCTTTAAGGTGGTTTTCAGAAGCACATGCATAGTGGAAAAAAACACATCTTCGTGCAGCTAGCTTAGACCGAAAAACTCCAAAGCTGAAAGTAAAGAGGCCACGGCTCATCATAGACAAATAGGATCCCTAAAGGCCCAGTGCCAAATGGTGACATTGCAGGGGCAAACAATCTGGCAGCCACCAAAAGTGGAAAAACACTGCTATACTGGCAGCAGAAACTGTGAACACACCAATAAAAAGAGATCCCTGCTGGCCCACACCTACAAAACCGTCAAACGTCAGACACAATCCCACCAGTAGTGGGAATAGAAAGCCAACTTCTGAGTGACAAAACGGTGAAATGTGTGGCTTTCAGCAACATCTATAGCGCCCTCTATTCGGAGGAAGCAGTACCCTAGTCAGGTGCAGGGCAGTCTTAACGAGCTGAACCTCAGCTGCTTGGCCACAGCGGACAGCACGAAGGAACTGATCACTAAAGATACAGTCCTGGCCGCAATAAAAGAGATGCACCCTGATAAGGCCCCTGAGCCAGGTGGGCTCACCAACCACTTTTATAACCATGTTGCACCCGAGCTGGCCCTGCATCTGATTACACTGTTCAACTCCTTCCTGCAGTCACAAAGTGTCACATCTTCGAAGACCCTCACTCCTGTCTCTCTCATACATAAGTTGGACAAACCAGCAAATAAATGTGAAGTCTATAAGCTTATATTGCTCCTGAACTCTGACTTAAAAAATTTCAGGCGGGTGTTGGCTAAAAGAGTCATACCCCATCTCCCCTATCTTATCGATCTGGACCAATCTGGTGTCAAGCTCTAGATAGTACCCGGTGGATTCTGCACTTGTTTAAGAAGGTGAACAATAGTAAGATTCCCATGGCAATCCTGTTGCTAGATGCTGAAAAGGGATTTGATAGACTCAGCTGGTATTACTTGTTTCAGGTACTAGAGGTGAATAGGATTGGGTGCAAAAATGCTCACTTGGATAGCAACTTGTTATGAAGGTCCCACAGCAAAAGCCCGGGTAAACAGGGTGTGCTCAGAAAGGATTCCCCTGTGGAGAGGGACGCAACATTGTTACCAACTGCGCCTATCCTGTCTTGTCCTTTGAACCCCTGGTGGCTGTAATAAGGAGGCATCCATGCCATTCGGAGACGATCATCACAAAATCCACATATTCACAGACCACGTCCTGAGGATACTAATATACCCAGAGCATTCCATCCCCGTGATGAAAGCATTGGAGGTGTATGGGAAAATCTCAGGCTTTAAAATTAATCTCAGTAAATCAGAGATGCTCGGTGTAGGCAAACAAACATTTTCAAGGCCACCCCCTTGCGATGGGCATAGAAGGAAATCAAGGCCCGTATTTATACTTTTTTTGCGCCGCATTTGCGTCGTTGTTTGACGCAAAAACGGCGCAAACTTGCAAAATACCATTGTATTTTGTAGGTTTGCGCCGTTTTGCGTCAAAAAGCGGCGCAAATGCGGTGCTAAAAAAAGTATAAATACGGGCCTAAGTATCTAGGGATATTTATTATGCCCGTGTACTGCTTATTATATGTGGCAAATTACCCTCACCCAGTACATGCTATCACCATTGATCTACGAAAATGGAAGGGTCTTTTCCTGTCATGGTTGGGCAGGGTATCTGTGGTATTCTGCCACACTTAGGGGCATATTTATACTCCGTTTGCGCCGAGTTTGCGTCGTTTTTTTCGACGCAAATTCGACACAAAACTAACTCCATATTTATACTTTGGCGTTAGACGCGTCTAGCGCCAAAGTTCATGGAGTTAGCGTCATTTTTTTGCGTGAACACCTTCCTTGCGTTAATGATATGCAAGGTAGGCGTTCCCGTCTTAAAAAATTACTCCGATGCTATTGCGTCGGATTTATACTCCCGGGCAAAAATGACGCCCGGGAGTTGGCGGGACTAAAAAACCCGCATTTGCGCCGGATTTTAGCGCCTGGGTCAGGGCAGGCGTTAAGGGACCTGTGGGCTCAGAATGAGCCCAGAGGTGCCCTCCCAAGCCCCCAGGGACACCCCCTGCCACCCTTGCCCACCCCAGGAGGACACCCAAGGATGGAGGGACCCACCCCAGGGAAGAAAAGGTAAGTTGTGGTAAGTATTATTTTTTTTTTTTTGTGGCATAGGGGGGCCTGATTTGTGCCCCCCTACATGCCACTATGCCCAATGACCATGCCCAGGGGACAGAAGTCCCCATCCCCTGGGCATGGCCATTGGGCAAGGGGGCATGACTCCTGTCTTTGCTAAGACAGGAGTCATGTTAATGGGGGTTGGGCGCCAAAAAAAAATGGCGCAAATCGGGTTAAGACGTTTTTTTTGCCTCAGCCTGACTTGCCCCATTTTAGGACGCCCAAACGCCATTTTTCCCTACGCCGGCGCTGCCTGGTGTACGTGTTTTTTTTTTTACGCACACCAGGCAGCGCCGGTCGGCTAACGCCATTCAATAAATACGGCGCCCGCATGGCGCTTCAGAATGGCGTTAGCCGGCGCTAATTTTTTTGGCGCAAAACTGCGTTAGCGCAGTTTTGCGTCAAAAAGTATAAATATGGCCCTTACTGTATATTTTCCAGTCATTACTGGTGGTATTTCCTGATGCAGACATAACGGCCCTCCAATGGGAGATAGATGCCTTCATCGGGGGTAGGGAGTGGAACAGGGTTTTTAAGGAAACTTAAGAGCCAGGTCAGTCTACCAGATGTTAAAAAATACTACCAAGCTGCCCAACTACATCTCTTCTTTGAGTGGGGTATGCCGGAATCTCACAACAGCGACTACACAGACTCCAGACCATTCAGAACACACAGCACTGCAATACTCATACTCCACTTCCAGTGTCGTACCCACATCACACCACATGAAGCTTCAAGCTTCACTGGCTCCCCATTCACTAGCTCAGCCAATTCAAACTTTTCACGCCCACGTGCAAAACACAAGATCAGAATTCCTGAACATCCGCATACACTCACCAACGCAGCAGGCACCTACACTCTGCCTCACTCGCACACATTCCCTGCATCCACAAAAGCAAGTCTGGAGGTCACTCATTCTCCTACATCGAACCCAAACCATGGACCGACCTCCCTCAACACCTCAGTGCTTAATTTGCAAATAAAAACGTACCAGTGCCCAAAGCCCTCCTCTTAAAAACGCATCTGCTGCAATTAAGGGCCGTATTTATACTCTGGTTGCGCCGAATTTGCGTCGTTTTTTTCGACGCAAATTCGACGCTAAACTAACGCCAACTAACGCCATATTTATACTATGGCGTTAGACGCTTCGGGCGCCAAAGTGCCCGGAGTGGGCGTCATTTTTTAGCGTGAACCCCTTCCTTGCGTTAATGATATGCAAGGGAGGCGTTCCCGTCTTAAAAAATGACTCCCAGGCCTTTACGTGGTATTTATACTCCCGGGCAAAAATGACGCCCGGGAGTGGGCGTGGCCAAAAACGGCGCATTTGCGCCGCTTTTTAACGCCTGGGTCAGGCATGGCGTTAAGGGGCCTGTGGGCTCAAAATGAGCCCACAGGTGCCCTCCCATGCCCCCAGGGACCCCCCCTGCCACCCTTGCCCACCCCAGGAGGACACCCAAGGATGGAGGGACCCACCCCAGGGACATTCAGGTAAGTTCAGGTAAGTATAATTTTTTATTTTTTTACATTTTTTTTGGTGGCATAGGGGGGCCTTATTTGTGCCCCCCTACATGCCACTATGCCCAATGACCATGCCCAGGGGACAGAAGTCCCTTGGGCATGGCCATTGGGCAAGGGGGCATGACTCCTATCTTTACAATGATAGGAGTCATGTTGATGGGGGATGGGCGTCGAAAAAAAATGGCGCAAGTCGGGTTACGACGATTTTTTCGACGTAACCTGACTTGCCCCATTTTAAGACGCCCATACGCCATTTTCCCCCTACGCCGGCGCTGTCTGGTGTACGTGGTTTTTTTCCACGCAAACCAGGCAGCGCCGGTCTGCTTGCGCCGGCTAACGCCATTCCATAAATACGGCGCCCGCATGGCGCTTCAGAATGGCGTTAGACGGCGCAAAATTTTTTGACGCTAAACTGCGTTAGCGCAGTTTTGCGTCAAAAAGTATAAATATGGCCCTAAATGTGCAAGCACGGAATACCGAGGGAGCGTAATCCGGAAGTCATCTCTGGCCTCTTTAATCCATTTACAGCCACTCCCTGCCCCTTCAGCTCACTCATGCAGCTTTCTCCGATTGTGACGCTTTTTTGTTTTTCTCTTCCTCTGTCTTTCCCATACGTGCCTTTTGCTCGCAGTAAATGCTTGAGGCAGAAATATAAGTGCTGGGGCACCGTACCGGAATCAACAAGCACAAATTAAGCACTGCAGCACCTCAAAGCCTCCTCTTCACTTCTTGAGTTTCGCAAGAAGCTTGAAGACCTGGCTGTTCTTATAAGCACCTTGGGAGCCACACACAAACACCTGCCCAAGGGCCTGGATACCCTCTCTGGTGATTAGTAGGCTTCACAACTCAATATAATGTAACATATGAAATGGAGTGGCACTGGATCCATATGGACGCAGCAGTGATGAACTGAACACTGTGGGCAGTGCCGTGTCTTCCCAAACATGTAAGGTCACAAGTTTACTACTCTGAACTACTAAAACCAGCTATGAAGGTTTGGGACTCTCTTACAAGGAAGTGTCCTCCCCCTACTAGGTAAGCAGATTTCACAGCGGGCCTGCATAAAGGAGACTTCGACTAATGGTCCGAAGTGGGCTGTAGGATGCTTGAAGATATGTTCCAACCATTTCCTCAATGCAAAGCTAAGTATCAACTCCAGAAAACAGCATTGTGACACTGGCCCCTCCACCCAGATAACAAGGCAGCAGCCTTCAGGCCTTTAACTGCACGGGAAGAGCTATTTGCCAAAGGGCCTTATATTCAACATTTATGCAACGTTGTCAGATGTAGGTAAATCATCAGCATGGCCATACATGGCACGATGGCGGAAAGCCCTTCAGCACCAGGTCTCACCATCTCAATTGGAAAAATTGTGTGTGCGGTGTGTGAGGGTAAACATCCGATTATTGTGTAAAACTGTTCCGAATAGGGAAACGATATATACAATAATGCTGGGATAGTATGTAACGCCAGTTTACAATGTGTTTACTTTATGAGCACCTGCAGTGCTATCATTGGCCTGTCTGACGCCACCAACCGTGATATTGGAACCACTGTGGAGTCTGCTTGGTGGGGGATGGGAAGGGCAGTCGCTTCGGGTATGACAATAGGGTGACCACCGGTCCGTAATTTTCACAGACTGCCTGTAATTTCGCCCTGCCGTCCGTTGTCCGTGATGAAAGGCTTAATGGAAGGTATTCGTTTGTAATTTTAGCCTTTCAACTAAAGGACAAAATGTAATTAGGATAAATAAGTTTCCCCAGCTGGATGGAAAGGCAGGGAGTCTCCTGTGCTCTGAAGGAGGGAGGGAGGGAGGGGCAGACAGATAAGAAATGGCCTTTTTGCAAGAGTGTCTCCTTCCCTAAAGAAATGCAAATGTGTGCAACTGGTAAATCTGCAAATGTAATGGGGCTTGGAAACTTGCATTGACTTTAATCAAAAGAGTCACTTGAAGATTTCTGATGACAAAGATATTTTATTTTAGAGAGGTACTGTAAGGGTGTTCCAAGGTGGACTGTGGAGTGTGTGGTTTTATTGGATCGTTAGCACTAGGTATAAACTGTATATTATTCAAATCTGTATTTAGAAGGACCTTTTTTTCATTTAACCAAAATGTATTTGCGCATTTTGTAGCAGCCTATATTATTATGTGAGTAATGCATGTTTAAGATAAGGACTTACATATTCACAGTTCTTTGAGGGACCTCTGTACCTCATAGTACTAACAAACACTGGCAAAGCCAAAAGGTCTCATCTACGCAAGAGTTATTGGCTTTGCCAATGTGTTTTAGCCATGTTATACATGAGAGTGCCTGCTGTACTAAAAGTTAGTAGCATAGTGGTGTGGAGTGGAGTCGAGTGCCATAGAGTACAGTCGGGTACAGTGCAGTTGTTTAGAGTGCATTGGCGTAGAGTGCAGTGGCATGGAGTGGCGTAGGATGGAGTAGAGTGGCATACGCTAGAGTGCAGTAGTGTAGAGTGGTGCAGAGTGGTGCAGAGGGGAGTATAGTGCTGTAGAGTGCAGTGATGCAGAGTAGAGTGGCATAGAGTGCGGTAGTACACAGTAGAGTGGTGTAGAGTACAGTGGCAGAGAGTGCAATGTTGCAGAGTAGAGTGTCTGTGCAGTGGAGTAGAGTGTCCGTGCAGTGGTGTACAGTGGCACAGAGAGCAGTGGCGTAGAAGACAGTGGTGCAGAGTAGAGGGCAGTGGCGTACAGTGCAGTTCAGAGTGCATTGGCATAGAGTGCAGTGGCATAGAGTTGCATGGGGCAGAGTAGAGTGGCATACAATAGAGTGGCAAAGAGTGCAGTAGGTTAGAGTGGTGCAGAGTGGAGTAGTGTAGAGTGGTACAGTGCAGAGTAGAGTATACTGCTGTAGAGTGCAGTGGTATAGAGTACAGTGGTGGAGAGTGCAATGTTGCAGAGTAGAGTGTCAATGCAGTGGTATAGAGTGGTACAGAGAGCAGTGTCGTAGAGTACAGTGGTGCAGAGTAAAGGGCGGTGGTGTACAGTGCAGTTGTGTAGAGTGCAGTGGCAAAGAGTGGCATGGGGCAGAGTAGAGTGCAGTGGAGTACAGTGGCTTACAATAGAGTGGCAGAGAGTGCAGTAGGTTAGAGTGGTGCAGTGGTATAGAGTGGAGTAGTGTAGTGTGGTACAGTGTAGAGCATAGTGCTGTAAAGTGCAGTGACGTAGAGTGGAGTAGAGTGCAGTTGAATAGAGTGTATTGGTGCAGGATGCAGTAGTATAGAGTGGTGTAGAGTATAGTGGCAGCTAGTGCAGTGTTGCATAGTAGTGTCAGAGTGCAGTGGCATATAGTGCAGTTGTTTAGAGTGCATTAAAGTAGAGTGCAGTGGGGCAGAGTGGCGTGGAGTGCAGTGGCATAGAATCGATTGTTTCAGAGTAGTGTGCAGTGGCAAAGAGTGGAGATGTGTAGAGTGCGGTGGCATAGAATGTAGTGGCACAGAGTGCAGTGGCATAAAGTAGATTGTTTCACAGTAGAGAGAAGTGGCGTAGAGTAAAAAGGTGTAGGGTAGAGTGGAGTGGCATAGAGCGTGATGGCATAGAGTAAAGTGGTATAGAGTAGATTAGAGTGACGGACAGTGTATTGATGTAGAGTGCAGGGGCATAGAGTTGAGTGTTACAGAGTAAAGTGCACAAGCATATAGTGTAATAGCAGAGTGCAGTGGCATACAGTGCAATGTTGCGGAGTGGCATAGAGTGGTTGTGCAGACTAGATTGGTGTTGCCTAGACTGGAGTGGTATAACGTGCAGAGTGCAGTGGTGTACAGAGGCATAAAGTGCATTGGTGTAGAGTAGAGAGGTGTAGTGTGAAGTAGCATAGAGTGCAGTGGCAAAGGGTGGAGTGGTTCAGAGTAGAGAAGAGTGCATTGTCCCACAGTGCAGTGGCATGGAGTGATGCAAAGTAGGGTGCAGTGGTGTGGAGTATGCATGGTGTGGTAACACACTGCCATTACAGACAACACATTTGTGATTGAAATGACAATTGCATTGCACAGATATATCGTTTTTCAAATAAAACTATACAGTGCACAGACAATGATGTGTGGAAATTGCATCACATGTTGCAATGATTTGTTTCATATAAAGGTATTTGTTTCCAGCACAGTTCAGAATTAACAAAAATGGACTACATTTGTACTCCTGATTCTGATATATTCTGAAGTTTATTTAAATGTTATCATGTGATAGAAAAAACTATTTCGACTATGCAGCAAGATTGTTTCATAAATCCTCTCACTTTGAAGTCAGAAAAAAAAAAGTAACCACTAAGTTCCCACCGAAGATGGAGCCTGACATTTACCTTGTTCTTTGAATGCACAACAAATGTGGTGAGGTAAGAACCAGATTTACAGGCCTTTTTTACAGAAAGGGAGCACTAGGAAGGATACTGTAAATAACATTTGACAAGGGAAAGGACGAACTCAAGCTCCATAGCCTAAAACAAATAAAGCCAGCAAATTGAAAGCAACAAAATGTGAGTTACAAACCACAAAGCCAATGGCAAGCAATGGGCGGAATACATTCCAAAGGAAGCTCTAAGAATGTACTTAAAGTGACAGCCATGGGATTCTTTGTGGGGAAAGTCATGTATTTTAGTCCAGTCCGTATCTGGCAGAGGTTTGGCCACATCAATCACCCAGGTAGTATGACAAGAAGACCTGGGTGGTCTCAATGTTGCAGGAAAGGTCTACACCCATTCTAACAGTTTGCCACCAATCCATACGGTGTAGAGCTTCTGGCACACCTCATGTAGGGTTAGTGGTAGGTGGCAGACATGAACTAGGGCATTTAATGATTGTCTAAGGTGGTTGTAAGTAAGGAGTTGACCAGGTTGAAGATGGTAGTCTGCCACAAGGGTTTGTTAATTTAGTAGCTCGCCATCCAGAAACAAATCTCCCCATTTCAAGACACCTGAAGCATGCCACTGATGGAGTTGCGCTGAGTACAGCCATTCTGTGCGAGTGGGAAGGCTTAGCAAATGTAGTGCAGGAGCACAGGGTTTCTTCGTGTCAGTGAGTTTACAGGTTCCAGCAAGGCAAGAGAAAGCTGTGCATGATAACCCCGATGGTGATCCGTAGAATGGTCAGTAGGAAACAATGAGCAGTGCAGTAAGCCCTCCCTAAAAGTATTTACAGATAAACCCCCATCCCATGCAGGGGTCGGCCAGAAAGCCAGCGCACCACACCACACATTGAACCTGTGCAGCTGAATAATAGCGTTTTAAGTCCAGAAGGCCTAATCCACCCACAGTCAGGGGGTAGCTTTAGAGTGAAAAGAGCTACCCAACGGCACCTGAGAAATCAAATCAGATGTGTGGCATGTCTGAAGAAAGAAAGAAGGACGAGCAGGGGAAGGTTTGCAAAATAACATTATCATCGGGGTAGCACACCATCTTTACTAGTGCCACGTGGCCCACTACAGAATGCAGAAGAGAAGACCAAAAAGCAAACTGGGCTTGAAGGGACCTTGACGCTCTGCCGAGATTTCCATCCTGCAAATCAGTGGGAGAATGGTAGATATTAATCACTAGGTATCGAAAGGTAACTGGTTCCCAGTTCAATCTGAAGTCTAATTGTATAGAAAGAGGAAAACAGTGCCATATGTTAAAGAAACACTAATTACATTTTAAAATGTTTACATTTTGCTTGTGCAATTTACATCCCAAATATTTTGAAGAGTTTATGTGTACTTGGCACCTAGGGATAACGTAGATCACTAGTTTGGCTTCTGCTCAATTTCAAAACCATTTTAAGACATGGACAAAGCGGGCAATTGCCTTGCACAACTTTGCAAGGGGTCTGGTCCCTGCTCACCCTTCACAAGCATGAACAGTGGACCACTGCACCAGAAGAGTTTGCCAAGGTGGGTGGGTGTTGCTTGTTCAAATACTTAACAGTGCCTCTTCTGTTTCTCCCCTGTCTGCAGAGACAAGTCCCCAGGTGCCAGTACCTTCAGAAGGTCTTGGTGGACCCATCTTGTTTCAGTTTAGGAACTGTCCCACCTTGTTCTTCTCTTCCTTATTTATCCAGTTCTTAGCAACAACCTCCCATTTGATCTGGATTGTATCCTCCTGTTTTATTCTCTTTGATTGGTAGTCCAGGTTCCAAGTTCTGACATAAATGTAGAGTCCCAGACATACACTCTAGTGCTGTGAGACTACAGACAAGTTGTGGGTACCTCACATCCTGAACTTAGGTGTGAGACTGTTGCCCACACCATCTGCCCCTCCTCATCAAAATTATTTTTTAGGTTGAAAGTACATGGGCGGTTGGGGTCAGTTGAATGTTTTTGTTCAATTTGTTTAAACTAGCATAAGATTAATTACCTTAATGTTTCCCAAACTGGTCGCCAGGAGGTTTTAAAATGTTCAGAAACATAATCAAAATGTTGTTTCTTTCTCTTTAAGAAAGATTGGGTAGATTTGGGTGGGGGTGATGGCCTTGACACAGTGCTGAAGGGCATTAATTTACTACTGAACAAGACACCTGTAATGTAATACCTGAATGTAGCATACCAGGAGACAATCATAAAAAGACCAGAGTAAATAAATAGTGCTATGTTAAAAAGAGTAAATAAATGCACTGATAACGTAACGGGGTATGGCCTCTCTTGGGTTTGTCTGTAAAATTGACTTTGTTCTTGAATTTTTGTCCTGAATTTTGACCTTTTGTCCTGAATTTTTTTTACAGTTGTCCAGAATTTGCCTCAATGCCAGGTGGTCACCCTAAATGATAATATGATATTGAAGCTTGAGACTGTCCGTACTGTTGATGGTTTTCTTGTTATACCCAATTGAAAAAGACAATAAAATATCTTAGGGGGAAAAACTTTGTTTCTTACCGGAGTTAGCACTCCTGGAATCACAGAGATGTGGTAAAGGAAAGCCAATGGCCCCTACGGTACTGTGAGCTGGCATTGTTAACCATCAGCGTTCTGACACTGTAGCAGTCACTGGGCCCCTGCAGGATGCCTGGCAGCTACCAAGCGGCCTTCTCTGAGCAGTGGCATCTAAATGCCAGGCACCACTGCCAAACATGACCACTTCTTGGCAACCTCCTTAATTGCTCCAGAAGCTCAAAACAAGTTTGAGCTGGTCACAGGTTTCTCTGTACGTTATCGTCACCCCCTGGGCAGCCACAACCCCACTCAGACACTCCCATGTCAGAGACCTGTCGTGGGTAGCACAGCTTCTCGAGTTAAGGACATCTGGCTTGGAGCAGAAGAGGATGTTGGGATCGGGAGTCCAACAGCATACATGGGCATGAGCTCTCATAACCTTTCCCGTCACTTCTGGTTCAAGGAGCCTCCCATTAATTATATTGTATTGGAAATAGAACTTGTATTTCTTACCTTGGTCTTTCGTTTATAAACATCAAAAAATATTCCTATAAGAAACCCATTCATTTTTGTCAAATGCCAAAAAAGTAGGTATTTGTTTTGACAATTCCTTGAGCTTTGACAACCAGGCTAGCCACACAACCTGCACTTGTTTTCATATCAATAGAATCTTGAGGAAGATTTTTCCTTTTATCCATAGGAAGTTACTTCAGACAGTTGTCATTGCGCTTATTACATCTCGGTTGGATCGTTGTAACTCCGTATACCTGAACACTAACTTGGCAAATGTTAACAAGTTATAGGTTGTTCAGATTGTAGCTGCTTGCCTCGTATTGAAATCCCCTAGACAGGGATCGGTGAGGGAGGGGCTGCGTGCCCTCCACTGGCTTCCTATTCGAAAGCAAATTGTTTTCAAAGCTCTATGCATGGTGCATAAGGCCCTTCACTTCCAGAACATGGAACAGCTTAATCTATGTTTTGGTGGGGCGTCCCTCCTAGACCTCTTAGATCTTCCATGCTTAAATTGGTAGCTGTTCCTATATTTCGTAAATGTTAGATGGGGTAGAAAGGCTTTCTCTGTGGGAGCAGCCAAGTTATGGAATACTGCCATCCCACATTGTGGATACAGATACCTTTGCTACTTTTAAAAAACAACTAAAAACATGGCTCTTTACTCAGTAAGGTACTTAATGAGTGTTACTGTTGTCTTACCTTGTCTCTGCCAGCACTTTGATGCCCTCTGGTTTAACATGGTCTATAAATGCTTTTAAGATAACATAACATTATAAAGTTAATGAATGCATGGCACTATGCAGTCATGCATTGAAGAAAATTTGACTAAAACTGCCTAATGTAATTGTGGCGCAAGGTCAGAGACGCGCAATACAATACTGGCGATGAGGGTCGTCTCTACCACCCTCGCTGGACGCGCGCTGAGGAGTATAGACCAGACAAAGGCCAGACCACCCATGAGGGCACCTGCTGCTGCTGTTTGGGCCACCTATGGTGAGACCGTGAGCCAGCTGGTCTGCCAGGAAGGTACTGAAAAGCACGTTGAGATCCACATCAGTATGACACAACGTCACCACACCCAGGAGGGAGAAGTAAAGCAGACATTGGACTCCTGCGCACCCTAAAGTGATACTGCGCCAACAGGAAATGCAAACAGGTTGTGACAGACCACAACGTGAGCGCAGAAGGGGTGCACCGGGACATAGCAGACTGGGAGAGGTGAGCCTGAGCCAATGAGGAAGGACAACACACTCACTATGGCAGATGAACCAGCCCCAGCCCCCCATCAACTGCCACAGCACACAATGACAGGCGCGCTCCCGCCATTCAGCGAGCTTGCGGATCCTGCTACAACGTAACCTAGATGGAAAGTATGGGTCGGGCACTTGGAAAACGACTTTGTGGCCACCCGTGAGAAAGATGGGGCAGTCAAGAGGTCTTTGCTTCTACATTTTGTGAGTGATGAAATATGCAAACTTTTCAGACACCTACCAAACACAGGTGCCCATGACGACTACGACGCGGTGGTGAGAGCTTTGAATGCACATTTCGATCTGCAGCTGAATCTTGATTTTGAAAGATTCAAACTACGGCAGGAAAGACAGAGAGAAGGACAGTCTATCAACCAGTTTTATGCTTGCCTCCGGGAACTGGCAAGTACGTGCACCGACGATCAACAGAAAGGGGTACGGGCACAAATCATACAGGGATGCAGAAATAAGACACTAAGAGGACTAATACTGAGACAACCAAACATCACTCTGGACGAAATATTAATCATGGCGCAGTCCAATGATCTATCGACGGCTAGAGCGACTGAAATGGACATGGTGATGTCACACACACCAGAGAGGACCTTGGTGGTCAAAACAAAACGTGCCAACGCGATCCAGTTGTCACAAACGAGGAGGAAATCTAGGTCTTATGCCCCCATCAAATCGGGGGGGGGGGAGGTGTGAGTACTATGGGAGAGATGAACACAACCCAAGAGACTGTCCGGCGCAAGGGAGGACATGCTCCAACTGCAGAAAACTGAGTCACTTCGCAGCCGTCTGCAAAGGAGAAGTGAGAGGAAGAGAAGCAAGAGGGAGGTGACCACCCACCAGAGCAGTAAAACAACTATCACTAGATGACCATATGACACGAGAGGAAAATTACACATCGTCACGTCATACCTTAGAGGACTCCTCCCCGGGAGAAGACGAAGAGGAACAAGTGTTTTAAGTCATTGGTAAATGATATTAGAAAGAGGCACCGGCGGCCTCAGCCCACTTTCGTGATTGAAGTAGCAGGGTCCCCTGTCAAGGTCCTCATAGACACTGGAGCCTCAGTCAATTTGATGGGAGTGCAACAGTATCGACACCTCCATCCCAATTCACTGTTGACCCCCTCAAACACCAAAATATTTACCTACGGAAGTCGCACGCCTTTACCGCGAATGGGACGCATGGCAGTGACAGTGCAGGCGGAGGGAAGAAAGATAAACACCACGTTCCATGTGGTTGACAGGGAGGCGGGCACTCTGCTTGGCAGACAAGCGGCGGAAGAGTTGAGTCTAGTGATGTTTCCAAAAAGCAAACGATCTTGTCAAATTGATGAGCTGTTAAAAGAATTCCCAGAACTGTTCACAGGCCTTGGCTGCCTCAAAGCTCCCCAGATCAAGCTACACATCTCCAAGGCCGTGAAGCTGGTCGCACTACGACACCGTCGAATAACATTTAATTTAAGGCCGCTAGTAGAACAAGAACTGGCCAGCCTCGAAGAACAGGGAGTCATTGAAAGAGTATCTGGCCCCACTCCCTGGGTATCACCCATGGTGATCGCTGAGAAACCGAAGCAACCAGGAAAAATTTGCCTCTGCATTGACATTGCTCATCCAGGCCATCAAGCGAGAAAGGCACATTACATCAACCATAGACGACATCATAGCTGATTTAAACGGATCCAAGTGGTTTTCCAAACTAGACTTAAACGCCGGATACCACTAACTCAGACTGGCAGAGGAAAGCAGATATATCACCATGTTTTCAACACACCTTGGGCTGAGAAGGTACAAGCGCCTGAGTTTTGGCGTGTCATCAGCAGCGGAGGTATTCCAGGACGCCATTCGACAAACCCTGTCAGAATTACAAGGTATTATGAACGTAAGCAACAGCATACTAATATACTCCGCAGCAGCTGAAGATCACCATCGGCAAGTGAGAGACACCCTTAAAAGGCTGTCGGAACATGGACTTACCCTCCATAGAGACAAGTGTGTCTTCTTTCAGACAGAAATCGAACTCTTCGGACATGTTTTCAACCAGGAAGTCATCCAAGTAGAGCCCCGAAAGTCCAGCGCCCTCAGAAAAGCCCCTGCCCTGAAAACTGTGACTGAAGTGAGGGGTTTCCTGGGGATGGTAACATATTGTGGCAGATTTATCCCAAGACTGGCCATGCTGCCAGAGCCGCTACGAGCTCTCTTGAAAGCGGATGCACCGTGGGTATGGGGGAGCCGAGAAGAAGGTGTATTCCAAGAACTCAAGAAGGCTCTCCTGTGTGACACTACAGTGGCATACTTCGACCCGATGAGAAAGACCAAACTGACTGTTGACGCAAACCCAGTAGGCCTCGGAGCAGTGCTGGCCCAAGAAAGCAAGCCAGGCCGGTGGGCCCCCTTAGCATATGCCAGTAAGGCTTTAACACCAACTGAGCAACGCTACTCCCAGACCGAGAGGGAGGCCCTGGCGATCAAGTGGGCGTGTGGGCATTTCCACCTCTATCTCCAAGGAAGACCTTTCTGGGTGGTCACGGACCATCAACCACTTGTTCCCCTGTTCAAGGGGAGCGCAAGACATCCGCCTCCACGGGTCGAAAGATGGGCAATTTAGCTGCAACACTATTGCATGGAGGTAGTGTACCAACCAGGGACCAAGAACCCAGCAAACTTCCTGTCTCGACACCCTCTGGTCCAGACCCAAGTCCCCTGTCAATACGAGGCAGACACAGAGGCGCATGTACACGCGCTCGCCCAGGGGAGCTGTCCCAAAACAATCAACACTAAAGAGATCTCAGAAGCGATCCTTGAAGACGTGGTGCTGCTGAGTGTGAAGCAAGCGTTGGAAGGGGGATCATGGCACCATTTCCTCCGGAATACGGACAACTGGACCACAGCTGAACGGGAGCATTTAACGAAACTATGGAGGGTCCGAGCTAAGCTCTACGTCAGATGGTCTTCTTCCTGGGGGGGGCACCGGCTAGTAATACCACAACAACTACAAGATCGCATGATCCTGTTGGCACGCAGAGGACATCAAGGAATCCCGAAAATGAAAGTGCGCATGAGAGAAAAGGTGTGGTTCCCTGGACTTGAAGGGGGGGTGGACCAATGTGTGCGACAATGCCCAGCATGTCAGTTAGCAGCAAGCCCAGAAGTACCAGCCCCGATCCTGACAGAAGAAGCATGTACGAAACCCTGGGCGCAAGTCAGCCTAGATTTTTGAAGTTTTCCGGACTGCAGGACCACCCTGGTGCTCGTAGATGGATACTCCAAGTATCCAATCGTTTAGGTCATTGCGTCCACTGCATTCATGCAGGTGGGTCAAATTCTTGAAAGGATTTTTGCCATGTTTGGTCTCCCGGAGTAGATCAAGATGGATAACAGACCACCTCTCTAAGGGAATAAGTTTCAGGACATGATGAGGTGTTTGGGCATCAGACACAGAAGAATCATGCTGCTGTGGCCTCAAGCCAACAGAAAGGTTGAGCGGTTTATGCGCACGCTTAACAAGACCCTTAAGATCGCTGTATTAGAAACCACAGACCTGGAACTCCGCCTTCACCGTTTTTTACGAGAATACAGAGGAACTCCTCACTGTACAACTGGCCAGACTCTGTGGTCGCTGATGCTTGCCGGACCGAGATGAGACACCATCCCCACTGCCCCCGAGTGGGAACCCACCCGCTATCATCCGAAGCAGACACAAGCCAAGAGGAAAGAAGTCAATGACAAGGTGAGCAGAAGAAGGCGGGCCAGGGTAAGAGACATTTGCATCGGCAACCAGGTGATCATCAAAGATCGGAAACCTGGATGGAAATTCCACACACTTCATGAACCCGGAGTGTGGACTGTGACTGGGGTGTCCGGGACCATGGTGACAGTAGAGAAACGGAGTGATCGGTGACACAAAACATCTCGTGGTTTAAGAAAGCAATGTTTGTTGAACATTCTGGAGATCAAGAAGCAGAAGATCAATTCCCTGACTGGTTGACCACTGAGAGTCCTGAACAAAATTGTGAGACTGAACTGCCATTGGCGGCTTGCCAGGCTGTTTGAGACAACCGTTGAATGCTGCACCAGCGACTCAGTGCAGGGAGGCCAGATCCCAGACGGGGAGGTACAGTTTAAGACCCAATCCGCCACTGAGCCAAAAGCTGAAGGACATTGTGTGCATAATAACTTTTGATCCAGTTGGGCGGGTTGTAGTGTTCCGTGACGGTCTTGTTGGGAGACCGATCACGGAGCACTGACCCGGAGGGGGACAGAGATTCTGGGGGAAGCGGAGCATATAAAATAAAGCGGAGTGCAGGAGTTTTGAGTTTTTACCCACGGCCCCAGTGTAATCACATATCGGTGTGCGTGTAATTAATTATGGTGCACGGAGCGAGGCCAGAGGCGCGTAATACAACAGGTGAGACAAAGTTCAGTATGGACTTTGTTGGAGTGGACATTCTTGGCATAGTGTCCCTCAACCTTTTGCTTTCAATTTATCTGTTTTGTCTGACTCCTTTTTTTTTTTGCCTAGGGACTCTGTGCACTTTAGCAGTGCTAACCAGGGCCAGCACCAAAGTATTTCTGCTCTCTCCCTAAAACATGAAACATTGGCTTACACTCAATTGGCACATTTAATTTACTTGTAAGGTACTAGTAAAGTTGTACTACCTATAGCCAGGGCCTATAAATTAAATGCTACTAGTAGGCCTGTGGCACTATTTGTGCCACTCACTTAAGTAGCCTTTAAACAGTCCCAGGCCATCCTCACTAGACTGGCTTGGGCTGGTAAGCAGCTGTAAGTTGGCTGGAACACGGTAACCTTACAATACGATATGGGAGGGCTAGCCGCACCAGACGTAAAAGCGTACTATCGGGCAGTACAATGCACATATGCACACTACTGGATACATGGACCCAGGGAAATGCTGCACCTCTGGCTTGAAAGGGATGGGGGCTTTCCTGACGTCACTACCGAAAGTGTTATTTACCAGGCCCACTTG
The DNA here is from genome assembly GCF_031143425.1 of Pleurodeles waltl. Taxonomy (NCBI): domain Eukaryota; kingdom Metazoa; phylum Chordata; class Amphibia; order Caudata; family Salamandridae; genus Pleurodeles; species Pleurodeles waltl. The sequence continues at coordinate 280,862,809 of NC_090440.1, forward strand.
GAGATACAGTGTTATAGACCCTCCACAACAACAGACGCACGGCATAGGGAGTTGGAGAAACAGGCTGATTCTCTTCTGTATTCATTCCCTCTTTATACAAGATAAAGGGGCGGTATCTGTGTTACGGAACCTGGGACTCCATAGCATGGGAGGCTTCTTTCAGGAAGGCAAGATGGGCACGTGGAATGATAGGACTAGAACTACGCTGCCTGCTTTCTGTTAGCGCAGTTCTACTACCACAGGGTCCAGCACGCGATGCGTGCCTTGTTGGGAGATGACTTACAGGAGCCGCCTGACTTACCGGCATTGATACACTTGCTTAGTAACACCACTCTACAGCACCTCATATCTCAATGGTATGAGTGTGCGCAGCAAGCATGCAGGCCTGGAGTTACCAAAGCTAGACTAGAGTGGCAGAGGGACGTGGCAATAACTATTCCCAATAAGAGGTGGGGATACTGTTGTGCAGCAGTGCGATCTCCATAACAGGCACCGGTTGATTCACTTTAAATACATCAATATGGTGTATTGTACACTTTCTCGCCTGCACTGATATAGTTTATGAAATGATGCAAGATGTGCCCAATGTGGAGAGTCTGATGCAGAGAGAGAGAGAGAGAGAGAGAGATATGTTTAAAATTGAATGTTTGACGCGTGCATGTTTGAATGGTATGAGTGTTGTTAACGGATGTGCGTGCGTGCGTGAAAGAATGAGTGTGAGTGTGCCCCGCCCGCCCGCCTCCCTCCCTCCTAAAGGTGCCGCCCGCCACTGGAATAGATGAACGACCCTTTGCAAAAGTGTGCTAAATGACAATCACTGATGGTAGATGCCATTTGACAGTGTGAAATGGCAGCGGATCACATGGGTGGTAGATGAGGTCAACCTGGATTCAAGAAGAGGCTGCAAAGGGGGTCTCCAGTAGGCATTAAGAGGGGGTAACTGCCGAGAAGGCCAAACGTTTCTATATTACATGATACACAGTACTGCTGTTGGTCCGCGTGTCTTGCTCTTGTGCTTCTGCTTTATATGTACTGTGACATTACTGATGTGTTATGCAAATGTCGATAGCTATTGCCCAACCTAATGTGTACTAGTTTTGCTTCTAATTGATTGCTCCACTGTGTGGTTGTAAAATTAAAAAATACATTTAAAAAAAACATGTCCCAGGCCTGCCATCGCAGCCTATTTATGCAGTTTTAAAGTGCCATTTCGACCTGGCAAGGTAAACCTTCTGCCAGGTCTAAACCTTCCTTTGTTATTATTATTAATGTTTATTGGTATGTTACAAACAGCCAAGCACCATACAGTATTACATTGTGGTATAAATCAGTCACCAAACAATACACCAGATTTCGTTCTAGCGACATGAGTAGACATATTCAGATTATATGTCCCGTAATGTGTGGAGAACATATGTACGAGGCAATCAATAAATCAAAAGTTAAAATGTATGATGTTACAAAGTCTCAGGGCCGTATTTATTCTTTTTGGTGCACAACTGCGCCAACGCAGTTGTGCGTCAAATAATTTAACGCCATTCCAAAGCGCCATGCGGGCGCCGTATTTATGGAATGATGTTAGCCGGCGGAGCTGCCTGGTGTGCGTAAAAAAAAATGACTTACACCAGGCAGCGCCGGCGTAGGGGAAAATGGAGCTTGGGCGCCAAAAAATGGGGCAAGTCAGGCTGAGGCAAAATTTTCGCCTCAACCCGATTAGCGCCATTTTTTTTTACTCCCAACCCCCATTGAAATGACTCCTGTCTTAGCAAAGACAGGAGTCATGCCCCCTTGCCCAATGGCCATGCCCAGGGGACTTCTGTCCCCTGGGTATGGTCATTGGGCATAGTGGCTTGTAGGGGGGCACAAATCAGGCCCCCCTATGCCACAAAAAAAATATAAAAAAAATACTTACCTGAACTTACCTTAAGTTCCCTGGGATGGGTCCCTCCATCCTTGGGTGTCCTCCTGGGGGGGGGCAAGGGTGGCAGGGGGTGTCCCTGGGGGCATGGGAGGGCACCTCTGGGCTCCTTCCGAGCCCACAGGTCCCTTAACGCCTGCCCTGACCAGGCGTTAAAAAATGACGCTAAAACGGCTGGACGTCATTTTTTTGGACCAGCCCACTCCCGGGCGTCATTTTTGCCCAGGAGTGTAAATACGGCGCACATGCCTCGGAGTCATTTTTTAGACGGGAACGCCTACCTTGCATATCATTAACGCAAGGTAGGTGTCCACGCTAAAAAATGACGCAAACTCCAAGATCTTTGGCGCTAGACGGGTCTAACGCCAAAGTATAAATATGGAGTTAGTTTTGCGTCGGAATTGCGTAAAAAAAAACGACACAATTCCGGCGCAAACAGAGTATAAATATGCCCCCTAGTATCTTGGCACAGCGAAGAAAGTGGTTGTATTATGCATCCTTAACGCATAGAACTACTCTGCAGCCTGTAAGGGAGTCACTGGGGAAACAACAGAGTCCAGGTTCTGCATGTCTGAGGGATCTGCCTGCTTTGTGGTCTGGCTAGGTAGTCATTCAGAGCGCCCCCCCACCCCGACATCTTTAGGTCGTAGAAGGTGGGCCTGCAAGATAGAATAATCTGTTTTGAGTATTACATTGTCTAAGAACTTTTATCTAGCCCTGAATGCGTGGGACATCGACACCTCCCCAGCAAATCGCAATCCTCTTTTGTGCTAATAATAGAGCAATTGCTGTGTATCCTCCTTTCTGTAATGATTTTACACAGCCCAGAAGGGCTATGGGCGGAGTGAGATCAAACTGTACCCCAATCATACCTGCAAGTATGCGTGCCACATCACCCCAGAAGGACTGTATGTCAGGGCATTGCCATGCCAGGTGTATGAAATCTGCCTGCTCCTGAGAGCATCTTGTGTATTTCTGTGAATGGGAAGGGGTCTATTCTTCCTCTTGTGGAATAGAGCTGGTGTAAAAATTTGAAATGAATGAGTTTGTGTTTATGATTCAGGGAAACCAGTTTGATTTGCATGGAACAGTAGAGTCACTTGTATGCAGTGATTTCTATCCCTGTGGCTCTGGACCATGCGCTCCGTGAGTGGTCGAGGCTAATTGTGCATGAGGAGAAGCATGCCTTATACAGTCGGGATACCCATGTAGTAGACTCTGCCACGCAGATAATCAAGGTCAGAGGAGGGAAATCTTTAGGTTTGTCTAGGTAGCCACGCAGGCGAGTTTGGTCTTTGTGCTGCAAGAATCTTTCTAGAAGACAAGGGGTATTGCCACATGTGACCTGGTCCAGTGCCGCAAATTTGTGTTTCGGGTACAGATCACCCAGGTCCACCATGTCAGGGTGCAATGTACTAATTTGTCAGTCACGGGTGGTAGCAAACGGTTGGAATGAAGAGGAATTGCTGGTGAATAGTGTGGAATAACCAAGCCAGCGACTATGTTTTCTACCAGGCCCAACATGTTGTCACATTAGTTTTTATTTAGTTTTGAATGGAATATCCCCTGCTTTGCCACGTTCAGGATATAAGTTTGGGTGTCTGGATGGTACCAGTGTCTTACATAGTGACATTTTGCCACAAGGTAATAAAGTTCCAAATGTGGCACTTCCATCCATCCACTATATATGGTAGTGGTAATAAGTTCCAGCTGATACAGGGTTGCCCAAATTAGTTTAATCAGGGAGCTGCGGAGATTGTTAAAGAAGGTCTTTGGAAGGGGAATGTGAATATTGAAGAGGCATAATAAACAGTGGAGGACTACCATCTTAATAATGGCTGTTCTGCCCGCGAGTGATAAGGGGAGCTTTAGCCAGCTCTCCATCTCTGTCTCCACTCGTTCCATTTCTGGGCCATAGTCTTGTTGCAATAGAGAATCCTTATCGGTAACCAAACCTACAGGGAAATCTAGCTGTGTTGGCATTGTGCAGTCTATGAGGGGGAAGATGTCCGATTTAGACTAATTAATGACCAGGCCGGAATGACTTCTGAATCGTATTATATCACAAATAATGGGTGAGAAGTTGTTTGTTGGGTCTCGTACAAACAGCTAAATATCATCTGCATACATGCATAAGAAGAGGGGTCACATGGTGAATGCCAGACCTCCATGTGAGTGGCGCTCCTGTAGAAGACTGGCATAGGGTACCATGGCAAGCACGAATAACAGAGGTGAGAGCTGGCAACCCTTTTGTGTGCCTTTATATATTGGTATAGGGTCTGCGTGCCATTAATCAGGATGAAGGCCACTGGTTCCACATAGAGAAATTTGATGATTGCAGTGAAGTTGGGGGGAATCACCACCTTAGCTAATATCTGAAAAAGAAAAGGGCACTCTATAGAATGAAAGACCTTCTCTGTGTCAAGGAGGACTGCCGCAGATGGCACTTGTGGGGCCATCTGATCAAACACTGTGAATATGATGCAAAGTTAATGGATGTGGATCTGTGGGGCACAAATCCAGACTAAGCGGAAGCGATCTGTTGCTCCATCAGTAGAGTATGCCTGGTGGCAAGTAACCTCACCAACATCTTCTAGCGGTTGATCAGGGATAGCAGTCTGTAAGAGGCACATAGTGTGAGGGCCTTCCCTGGTTTAGGTAATAGAGGGATCATCGCTACAGGGAGCAAAACTGGAAGGACCCCGGTCTGCACCGCCTCAGTATAAACATTCAGGAGGTGGGGGCTAGAAGATTCTTGTACATTTTATCAAATTCACTAGTCGGCCTCTCCAGCCCAGGTGCTTTATGGCCCTGTAAACTGTCAATGGCAGCCAGAACCTCTTCGAGTGTGAGAGGAGCACTTAGGAACTGTTTTCGTCCCCGGTCCAGCCACACCATAGCAATATTGTTAAGGTAATTCTGAATGGTGGTGGCAGATGCGTCTGGACGGGTTGTATATAGTTGCCCATAATAGCGGACAAATTCTGCTAATATGTTGTCAGTAATGAGTGTGTCCCCAGTTTGTGTTTGAATGTGAGTGATGTGTGTTTGCTGCGAACATCCTTTCATTAATCTAGCCAGTGTTCTGCCCGGTCTCTCTCCCTCACTATCTATGGGCCCGTACATGTTTGCCTAGAAAGGCCACCTCGCTCTTTGCAAATTCTCTGTATGGCTGTAATACACGGTGGTGTTCCAGGTGATAAGTGAAGGAGTGGGACTCTGCATTGGACAAGTCTAATTGTATGAGGTCTCCTTCAATGTTAGAGAGTTGTGTGTTCAGGATGCCTGCTTGCTTTGAAATTGCCATGCCCCTAATACATACTTTAAAAGCGTAGAGTGTGTGGAAACCGAACCTGCATTTAAGATGAAATATTCTTTGGTTGCCTTACGGATATCATATCTGAAACAATCGTTGGCGAGGGCTTCACTGGGAAATCACTGCGTCAGTCCGCAATGAGATGGTTCCAGAAAGTGCGGGGAAAGATGTGTAATGCAGGCAATCCATGTTGTGACATTTTGAGTGAGGAGCCGGTAATCTATATGAGATTGAGACCCATAGGGGGCTGAGTAAAACGTGTATTCCCTGGTATGAGCATGTTGCAGTCGCCACGCATCTACTAGGTCATTACAGCTCATCTGGGGTGAAGTGACAGTTGAGATTCTGCATTCCCTCCAGACCAGTGGTTCCCAACCTTTTGACTTCTGTGGGCCCCCACTTTATCGTTACTGGAACCCAGCCCACCCCCCCCACACTGAATCATTATTGGAATCCGAGGACCCCCCACCAAGTTATTACTGAAAGCTAGGGAGCTAATCTGTTAATGTTATTTAATTTTTTAAGCAGTTATGGACTCCTTGAAGAGGCTTTGCGGATCCCCAGGGGTCCCCCGGACCACAGGTTCGGAACCACTGCTCTAGACAGCCACGCACAAAGGAAAGGTAGGTGTAACTGAGTAGCCATCTGCATTTTAATGGGAAGGAGGAGCGGACACCCCTGAAAGGGCAACGTTCTGACCCCTACACAGAGCATACACTCCCCCGTCCAGAGGCACAACTGGGCATAAGTACTGGACCTCTGACACCACCAACTCAGTATATTTCTGGACCTGTGGATACTTTGCCAGCGAGAAGGACTGCTGTGTTGCTACTCTGCTGGACTCTTGCTTGGCTGAGCTGACTTGCCTGCTGACCTCTTGCCTGGGAGAGAGAAGGACTGGACCTGCATCTCTCCATCCCAGAACCACAGTGAATCCAGGGCTTGCTGGCTTGCCTTCTGTTTTCAGAAGTCTCAGGGACACAAAAGACCTCCAACTCACCTGCTACAGCACCTGGACTCTGCCATCTGTGAGTCTACCCTGTCAAGTGGTGCCACCCCAGTCCCACACCCTTGAAAGTGGGCCTAAGTTGCTGTGTCCTCTGTGGTCCTCATTGGAACCGCCACGAAGCACTGCAAAGCCATGCAGCACACCGAGATCAAAGCGATACAAAAAGCCTCACTGACAGTTTCCCGAAATTGACACCAGAAGATGCGAAGTCTAACAAAGCAAAGCCGCACAGACTGCGCACCAGGATTTAAGTTACTGTGTTCGGCGGGCCCAAGTGGGTCTCCGCACCCAGCCCAGACCCTGCGTTTTGTGTAAAGTTAGATCTACTAGAGCAGCATTAGCTGGCTTTGCACAAAATCCTAATGCCAAAGGAAACTAGGCACCAGCAAGGGATTCTCCTGTATACTGCCTGATTATACCTACATGTACCTCACTTTTAAAATATCCCCAAGTGCCAGACTGCATGTGGAGAATTATACAGCACTGCACCGTATCCTGATAGGTGGTGCCATCTAGTTCCACTGTGACTCTTTGCCACCCCAGAAGTAATCCTGCATATAAGCACAATCCCTAGGCACTGATATCAGTTATGTTCTTTCTATGCCCTTTGACACAGATCCATAACTCTGCTACCAAATTTGTTTGTTTTCAGACAGCTCCAAAATTGGTCCTCAGACCATGAGCCAGCGACAATATCTCTTCCAAAATAACAGGATTCTAAATGTTTCTTAGTTGCACAAAAAATATGTTGGTCTTGGAGCTGTACAATAGGTTTCTTTCATGCTTGGGTTTCAGTCATGACTGAGTTGCGTGATAATCATGCCCTCAAGCCCCTGAAGGCAATCCTAGAGCAGTAGATGAAACACTATGTTGCAAGAGCATAAGAAGAGGTCACCATCTAAACAGAAGTCCTGCTCCAAGTCTGGGGCCACTTGCAATCTCGTTCAAGAAGCTGGTCCTTCCCAGACTCCTGTTTCTGTTCAAAGTATTCTGGTTAGTTGTAGAACACACTATTTGTTCAAGAAAGCTAGCGGACGCAACCCCCATATCACTACTCAAAATCATTCTTATGTTGCACTATCAGACTACAAAAGCGCACCCAGACTAATCCTGAGCCTCCGTTTTAACACCTACGAGGAGGGAGGGAGGGAAGGATGGAGGGAGGGAGGAGGAGGAGGAACAGGAACAACAACAAGTGGGCTACAAACATCTCCAGAGAATGAGGTGGAGTTGCCATGTAGACATCCAGCATATTCAGACCTTTGTCAAATCTGACAGTTGTATGCATTAGAAGGGCTGCACCTGGTGAGACCCCAAAAGTATCCTCTGAATTTGCAGAACTGGTGATGGATTTAATGGGCCAGAGAGTAACCATAAGAGCAGGCCATAGTACTGCTGGCCTTTGAGCAGGCCACTGGATCTAGCTTTTTCACCAAAAAGCATGGCGTGCTCAAAGGTTATATCTATAAAGGGGAAGCCTGCATACAACAAAAAATCCTGTGGTGCACATCAAGGCATGATGCCTGATCATGACATTGGTGTGCCCACAGTCAGTCAAGTCCAGATCACCCCTCAAAACATATGTAGGTGAATCCTATCCATCTTGGTTATCAGAGCAAAGATGTTCCTGAATTCATCAGGATTGGCTGATAGCGTCCCAGAAGACACACAGTACACAGATACCTTAGTACCAAGTTGGCGAAAGAAAAGACCCTCTTGCCAAATGCCCCAGTGTGTTTCAACCCTAAGCTTAGACACACAGTGGTGAATCTGTTTGGATTTACCCTGCTGGTGAAAGCCTAAACCTCCACGTTCTCCTGGGAGTCAGGAGTTGGGTCTCCTTGACAATTGTAAGGCACCTAGCCACCAGACAACTTCCAGGGAGATCTGAACATAGTTTATCCATGGCTTCTATCAACATTTCTGTCAAAGCTTCATTAAAAGGCAGCAAGGACTGTGAAGTAGCAGGTCCAGGCTGCAAGATTATATTAGTAGGTTTGCTTTAGTTGTTATGCTAGATAACTGAAGATTCAAAACTTCTGCTGCTCTGTGCACTACTGACGAAAAAGAGGGTAAGCTCCACATTGAAGGGCTCTGGTGGGGAGTCCATTTCTGTCTCAGAAGAGTTATCTAGGCAAGACAGACATTCTCTAGGTCTGGGTAGAGGCCAGCATCTATATAACGATGGGGGAGTAAATTGACTACCAAATCATCATCATCATCACATGGAGCATTTTGAAGCCCTTGAACCGCAAATCCAATCCAAACACGGCCTCCACACCACAACAGCTCTTGCTTGGTGAAGAGACAGGGGTTCATTCAAAATTTGTAGCTGCACTTTATTAATCTTAAAATGAGACATGGGATGGTGCATGCTAATGTTAGCTCCAGATCGGAGATAGGTGGGGTGGGGGGGGGGGGGGCTGTGGGTTAGATCCAGAGGTAGGTGCCACTGGAGTGGGGATAACTCTGGCTGGTAAATTACTGGACAAAAGCACACTAGGGTCAGTTAGTGGAGGGCGGATGTGCCAGCAGAAGTGCAACGTAAGCCTGTGAGGCTAAATAGAGCTCAAGAGGGATGCAGCATTGCCTCTAAAACCAGAGCATAGCCTCCCTGAAGGCTTCTACCTAATGTGGATTCAACAGCCTGGGGAACATTGGTGCGCTGGTCCCAGCTTGAGATTGGTTCACAGTAAGACAATGGAAGAATTTTTGGGTCCTTTGTCTGCTGACCGCATGTGGTAGTGGTGGGATTGTGTCAAGTACCTCTTGCGTTTTAAACTTACCCAAGGACAGTAAGATTGAGCGGGACCTGGAGCAGATGAGGTCCACTCCTTGAATTGCAACCTACTCCACCACTTGTATTTGGCAACATACAGCTTCTCCTCATGATACCTTATGGCCTTCGGGTGCATTTACTGCAAGACTCTCTGAGGTGTGGTTAGACCCTAGACACCACAGATACACATTACTTTTATTCCGTGACCAATAGCTGCTTCCTGCACTCACTGCAGGGCTTAAAGCCTGTAGTCCTGGGGGGTATTTACCTTCGCACACAGGCCCATATTTATACTTTTTTAGCACTGCATATGCGTCATTTTTTTACGCTAAAGCAGCGCAAACTTACAAAATACAATTGCATTTTGTAAGTGTGCACCGATTTTGCATTAAAAAACGACACAAAATGCGGTGCTAAAAAAGTATAAATATGGGCCACAGTCTGGAAATAAGCTTTTTTTCAGTTTTTAAACACTGATGATAAATTGGGAGCAGATGCCCAGATCTACAATAAAAAGTGCGGAAAGTAATGGAGTCAGCAAGCAGGTGTGGCGCTTTATATGGCTGCATATCATAACTTACTGGGATGGAACGAAATCACTTCAAGCAAAGGTGCCACATTTTGGGGAATGAGAGCAGTTGCATTGAAAGGTTTCAGACCCAGGGCCATATTTCCAAGGCCTGTGGCACAGGGCGGAGCAGCAAGTGACTTGCTGCGCTGCCCTGCGTCACTGGGAAAGGGCAGAAATGTGCTGTATCCTCTCCCCCGTGCTGCCGCACAAATTGCTGCCTTGCGCCAGCGCAGGCACTCTTTCATCATACTGCAAGGGTGCCTGCCTTGTGAGGATGATTGTGTGTTTCCTGCACAAAAACAATCAATGGAGGCGATTATCTCCTTCTATACGCTCCTCACAATGCAGCACACATAGAAACAAGAAAATTTGGGGAGAAATAAAGATATTTCTCCCAGTTGCGTCACTCTTTTGCCACCCCTGGGGTGGTGTAGTATTTTGACGCTTCCCCAGGTTTACAAGACCTTGTAAATCTGGGAATGCATCAAAATCCATGGATGTTGCATGGGAACACGCATGCAGCACCCATGGAAATGCCTACCTGACGCAAAGTAAGGCAGCGCAGTGACTTGCACTGCATTGCCTTACTCCATATGTACAAGGCCATGAAAAACCACGCAAAGTGGCTTGCGTGGCTTGGTAGATATGGGTCAGCAACCTGTGCCACCGGTGCATCTCAAAAAGTGATGCGCCGGTGGCGCAAGCCCCTTGTAAATATGGACCACAGTCTCGTGCATGGTGGCAATTCAGTAGGTGGATAGGTAGATCCATTACTTCCTGCTGTCAACCTTGCTTGCTGTGGGAGTAACCACTGTTACTGAGAATGGGCCGTTGAACTTGGGGATCCTTCCATTTACGGGCCTAGTGCCAACTATGGTCCATTAGTATCATTTTCTTTACCCTAATGTAGCAATAGTGTGGCAAAAACACCTCTGGTAATGTCGGATTTATTACTATTTTAGAAACCTCTTGCCAAGCCTAAAACTCCCCTTTTCCTGCATACACGGTATCCCTAGGGTAATCCCTATGTAGTCTATAGGGTAGTGTGCCATGTAAGTAAAAGGCAGGCTATGTACTTTTAAGTTTTACATGTCCTGGTAATGAAAAACTCCCAAAGTATTTTTTCCTTACTGTGAGGCCTGCTCCTCGCATAGGCCAGCAGTAGGGATTCCTTAATATGCTTTTAAGCTGTAATTCCTAATCAGAAAGGAGTAGCTGCATCATGTTTCATATCACTGGAATGGTAATTATAAATCCTCTGGTAATGTCGGATTTATTACTATTTTAGAAATGCCAGTTTTAGAAAGTGGGCGTTACTCTCACTGCTCTGTGTGCCTGACAGCCAGTCTCTAATACACGTCTGGTCTAAGTGGCAGCTACATGTGTGCATTCCCTCCAGACACCCACAACACAGGACACTGAACTGCATCTGCATACTGTTGGGTCTTCTTGGGCAGGGACGATGGGAAGGGCTCACACTTACACTTCAAAGGGTAGTGGCCACACAAAGGGCTGATTTAACCCCCCCCCCCCAACTGATAGTCTGGAGCCGCAGATGAAAGGAAAGGGAGACCAGTGCACTTCAGAAAGATCCTTTGAAGTTATCCCCCACATCAAAGGCACTTTTGGGTATATGTACTGGGGGGGGGGGGCTTCGACCCCCTGACATCAGATCACTACTGGACTTGGGAAGAACTCTGCTGGAGTAAAGACTGCTGTGCTGTAAGGCTTTCCACTGCCTCAACTGAGTGTTCCAAGGAGCTGCTGCTCTACATTGCTGAACTGAGCAGTCCTGCAGCCTGCTGATCTCTGCCCTGTTGAGGACAAGGACTGGACCCATCTTGCTGACCAGAATATCTACAAGGGCTTGCTGACTTGCCCTCTGTTCTTTTGCAGTCTCAAGGACATCAAAGACTGCATGCAACCCTCTTGGTGCCACTGGACTCTGCCATCTGTGAGACTTACCCTTGCCTGAGGTGTCCCTTTCTATTCCTGGGCCTCAGAAGTGGGTTTTGCAGCAGATTCTTGCAAAAACCAACGCATCACCTCGAGTGCGTGTAAAATTTTGCTACATCGGTCTATCAGCACCGTTACAAAGGCTGCTTGACAAAGCAGATTCATAGTCTGTGTGGCTTGTCAATGACATCACATTCACTTCAATGGAGCCTGACGAAGATGCAGTGACTCTACTACATAAAAAACACCAGTGCATCGTGCTCTCGACATTGAAGCTTTGCTCCATCAAAAGTACTGTTTCAGCAGACCATGAATGGGTGGTGTAGCCGGCCTACCCTTCACTGTGGTCGGCCTGAACTTTGGATTTGCACCAGTCCCTTGCAACCTCAAGTAACCTTTTGGCTAATAGGGACTTCTAAGCACTATTTTTCATGTAATCTTTAAGAATTCATATCTCAACTTCTCCTGATTGTATTTTTGTCATTTTAGTCTTGTTTTACTCCAATATATATCTATTTCTCAAACTACTGTGAAGACTTTTTGTGGTGTTTTCATTGTGATGCCTGCTCTGTGCCAAGCTACCAGAGGGTGAGCACAGGTTAATTTAGGTAACTGATACTCCTTGACTAGAATTGTGGTCGCTACTTGGACCGGGTGTATACCTCTGCCAACTAGAGACCCAATTTTTAACACTGGTGGCAGAAGTGGGATAGGACTTGTTTTTGTGCAATACCATATAGTAATTCAGTGTGCACTACTACTCCCACCTAGAGCAATTAAAATCAGTTATCTCTGATCCCCATTGGCATTTATTTGTTCTAGTTTCTTCAATTGGCATGGGGGTGTTTAGTGGGGTTACCCTAGTGTCCCTGGCTGACACTGAGATGGTTCCTAAGATCCACGTGCCCTTAAATACTGCAAAGTATAGATAATGGGTCACCATCAATGGGCAAGGTGTTTAGGCTCAGAGGGAACAGGTGCAAGTATGATTATGGTAAGGAGTTAGCTGGTGTCCTCACAGCAGGTGATTCCCAATGTATTCAACCACGTTGAGGTGGCTGACAACAGAGAGGATCACTATCCAGTGGCTCATGTTCCAATTAAGGTGGAGGGGGGGGTTTAGGACTTCTGAAGGTTGCTGTGAGCCCTGCCATGCATGTGGACTATTTGTTGGGTAATGGTCCTGAATCCACTATATAGAAGGAAGTGGAATACAAGGCTCATGTAGTAATTTGGGGGTTACCCGATTGGATCAGTACTACCACAAGGTCCGTGGCTGCCCAGGAGGGGAGTCAGAAAGGACTAGAGCTTAGAATAATGTCCCAGCCGGTGGCTAAAAGGGAAATGTGAAAGACAGAGGGCAAGGAAAACCAGCCCCTCAGTGTGCCTCCAGTAAGATGGAGGGGACACCTGTGGTGGTCACCCCAGAGTTCTCTGAGGGGGGCACTGCTCCCCTTGGTGACCTGCCTACACCTGCTGCTTAGCATGTAAAAGGAGGGCCCACGAAGGAGGAGTTCTGTAGGGGACAGAGGGCGTGCCCAACCCCTGAGGGAATGAGGAAACAGGCCCAAGCAGCAGGCGAGGTCTTTGGGAGCAATCACATTTACTGGGAGGATAACCTCCTTTACAGTGAGCCTAAGGTTCCTGCGCATGGGACAATAAGGGCCCGGGTGGTCTCCCAATGCTATGGAACCTTCCTACTGGAGCTGGCTCACAAAATTCCCCTGGGAGGTCACTTGGGTCAAGACAAGACCTTGCAAGACTTGTCCCCCATGTTTATTGGCCTAAGATAAGGACCACCTCAGGCATGTTCTGCAGGACCTATGTGACCTGCCAGAACAGTGGAAAGAAACGGGGGGAGGGGGGGAGAGGAGCTAAAAGCTCCTCTGGAACCTCGACCCGTCTTCATTGTTGGGCCTAGGGATCTCCCAGACTGTTTCAGGCCACAGGTTTATTCTGGTGGATCATGCCACGCGGTACCCAGAGGCCATACCTCAGAGGACCACTGCACCTGTAGTGGCAAGGGCCCTGGTTTTTACCTGGGTAGGTTTTGCAAAGGAAGTGGTGTCTGACAGGGACACCATCTTCATGTCTGCATACATGCGGTCCATGTGGAAAGAGTGTGGAGTAACTTACAAGTTCTCCGCCCCTTACCACCCTAAATCAATGGGCTTGTTGAAAGGTTCAACAAGACCCTGAAAGGCATGATCAGAAGTCTGCTTGAGGACCCGAGGAAAAAGTGGGATATACTCTTGCCTTATTTGTTGTTTGCCTACAGGGAGGTACCATATAAGGGAGTGGGCTTCAGCCCTTTTGAGCATCTATACAGGCACCAAGACAGAGAAACTCTCAGTTTGGTGGAGGGGTGGGAGCAAGCTCCCAAGAAAGTTCTCCAGGATGTAGTAAGCTACATGCTGCCCTTCAAAAGCCAAATGGCTAAGTTAAGGAAGCAAGCTTGTGACAACCTAGAAGCCAGTCAGGCTGTGATGAAAGAGTGGTATGACCAAAATTCTACCTTTGTGGAATTCTAGCCTTGGCAGAATGAGTGGGTAGTGGAACCTGTGGCCCTCCAGGACCACTGGGCAGTGCCCAATGAGGTGACTGAGAAGAAGGGGAAGACCACATACGTGGTGGACCTTAAGACCCCTAGGGAACCCGTCAGGATGCTTTAATCAAGCATCTCAATCTGCACTTTGAGAAGTCTGAGGCATCATGCTGTTGGTAACTGATGGAGCTGAGGAGGAGAATGAACCTCTGCCGGACTCCTAGCCTCAAAGGAGTAGAATGGGTCTGTGGACGGAGTAATCCTTTCCCCCAGTCTGACTCTTGAATAGCAGAGGGACTATCGACAAGTGTTGGAACAGTTCTCCTCTCTTCTCCCTTACTCCTGGGATTACCCACCTGTGTACCCATGATATGGACACAGGGGAGAAACTTCCTGTCAAGAACAAATCTTACAGGTTCTCGGATAAGGGGAGGGTCAGCATGAAGAGCAAAGTCTCTAAGATGCTGGAGCTGGGAGTGATAGCACACTCCAGTAGACCCTGGTCCAGCCTTGTGGTTCTGGTGTCAAAAGCTGCCCCATCGGCACCACACCAGAACTGAGGTTGTGTGTGGATTATAGAGGGCTAAACTCTGTAATAAACACTGATACTCACCCCATTTCCTGAGCAGATGAGCTCAGTGACAGGTTAGGGGCTGCTCAGTACTTAAGTATCTTTGATCTTACATCAGGGTACAGGCAGATCACCCTAACAGAAGGAGCCAAGGTGAGGTCAGCCTTCTCCACTCCAGAGGGCTACTATCAGTTTAGAGCAATGCCCTTTGGATTAAAGAAGCTCCTACCACCTTCTAGAGGCTGGCAAACCAAGTCCTTGCTGGGATGAAAGTCTTCTCAGCTGCCTATCTGGATGACATAGCTGTCTTCAATAGCAGCTGGGAAGACCACCTCTTTCACCTCCGGAAAGTGCTTCAGGCCCTGCAACAGGCAGGCCTGACTATCAAGGCCACTAAGTGCCAGAGGGCAGGGATCTGTAGTGTACTTGTGACACCTAGTGGGCAGGGCTAAGGTCAGAGAATTCTTGGGCCTCACTGGGTACTATAGGAGGTTTGTCAAGCAATATGGCACCATTGTTGCCCCCATTGACTGAGCTGACTTCTAAGAAGCAGCCCAGAAATGTGATTTGGACAGAGGCATGCCAAAAAGCATTTGACTCCCTGAAGCAAGCCATGTGCACAGCCCCTGCGCTCAAGGCCCCTGACTTTT
This sequence comes from Pleurodeles waltl, assembly GCF_031143425.1. Lineage (NCBI taxonomy): Eukaryota > Metazoa > Chordata > Amphibia > Caudata > Salamandridae > Pleurodeles > Pleurodeles waltl. Next base: position 280,878,124 of record NC_090440.1, read on the forward strand.
CCAAGGAGTTTATCGTTCAAACAGATGCCTCAGAGCATGGCACAGGGGCAGTTTTATCATAGCTCAATGAAGAAGGCCTGGACCAAACTGTTGTGAGATTATTTTAGCATTTACAAGAGCGCATTATTTAGTCCTAGGCCCGAGGCCTCTGCCCTGTCACCTAGTTACATTTCCCTAGTTATTATTTTAGCAAAGCTTAATTTTAGATGAGATTTTTTTCATTCTTTTATCATTTGCCCTTCCATGCATAATTTGTCATTCAGTTCTTTGCACAGCATTTTCATCCTGTGCTCAACCCAAGGCTGTATGTGATATTTACCGGGTATTGCCGTCCAAAGAGTACATTGTCTACACTACACAGAAAAATACATGTTGTCATTTCATGTCAGGGCAGTTTTTAGAATAACATGTTATTATAAAACATAACGCTGCCCCCACCAGGGTAGAGGGGACATTCCAGCCAGCTTGCCATCTCATGCTGCTCATCAACAGAGTTTCTGCTGAAACCCTTTGATTCCTCTTTGTCTACAAGGTAGGACTCCCAGAAGCTTAACAGTCCTCTTCTTCACTTCTGAACACAAGTTTGGGGGTTAGGTTTCCCTCCCAGGATCAGAAGGGTGGATTATGGATACCACTGCTATTTGCTCCCATATAGAAACTTAGTAGTGTAAATAGGGGTATTAGGGATGCTATGGTGACAAAATGGTGTGGCTCTTGTGTTTCACGTTCCTGATCACTGCTGTAATAATGCTGTGTTTCATTATCCTGAGTATCCCAATTCATGCCTTTTTATGTAGAATGCAGCTGCTTCCATAAAATATATATTGAACCAAGATCCTGCTTCTGTTTGTCTTTGCATGTATGAGATGTAGAACTGAAAGGGGCACGATCTGTTCCACCACTACTTCCCTGAAGAGTTATGCAATAGACTGCCACAAATCACTCTTAGCTTTGGTAATGATGAGGTGCTGCTAGCTAGCTAGAAGGGTTAGGCCTACAGCTGTCACACAGTGTGGGATCAGACTCAGTGGTGCTGCCGCCCAAAATCCAGCAGTCTTGTTATTACATCAAGAGTCTATGACATGACAGCACCAATGTTGGTTAGGCACTGATTTTACAGATCTCTGCCTCATTTCATGCAAATGCACTCTAATGATCTTATACGGAGACATCCGTGGTATTGGGGAATGTCCTCCTCAGTTGCATAAGAGGTACATATTTAACGCTGTAGGTTGTTCAAGATTGAACACTTCAAAGCATTCCCCAGTTGGTGTTTCTATCTCTGAACAATTCAATTCCATTCCATTTTTAAAAAATGGCAGACCAAAACAGAGTCATAAATTGCAGCAAACATGAGACTCTCTCTGACAGCACATCTATTAAAGATGAGGGAGGAGCGGTTACATTTGTCGTTGAAGCTCACAATGCATACAGAACAGAATTTATTCATTCTTGGGTCACTTTCCCAGCAGAAAATGGGAATACACAAACATTTCATCACCACACTCCAGCAAATGCACCCACACAATACAGACCATATGCGTACTTAGAAATACCACTATCTTATCAAGAACACCCAAATTAGCTCAATTGCGTCCTACCCTATGTTCCACAAATGTTAGAATAGGTCCTTTAAGTGAATACGGACCTACATGGACAGAGTTGGCTACCTTTACACCGAATCCTAACCTACAGGTACAGTGGTGGTAGCAGACATACACCACCTATACAGTAATTTAGTAAAAATATATAGACAATTAATACAATTTGTAATGCGGAATACCGCCCCAGCAAGGGCTGCTACAGCGCAAGCACATGTGGCCACAGTGGGCATTAATCCTGCTACTACGCAGTCAATTTTGTGTGAAGTACCCACCAAATGTGAAGAGATTTCGTTTTGGTTAGCACAAAAAATTAGCAACCTGGAAGCAGTATTTCCCAATACGGGACCCCAAGATAAACATAGAATTCTCACAATGTGTTTGCCATTTGGAATGGTTACCTGAGTGGATCACTGCGCCACTTGGGGTGCAGTGTTTGCTGCACTCTACACTACCACACACAGTACACCGACACTTGTGAATCTTCCAGTAGCGTTAAAACAAATTCAGGATGAATATAGGACAGCCCTGGCGGCCCCAGACCTGGAGATGCCATTAATGGGAAATGTTGCCACAGTATCCTCAACCATATTAAGTAACCTTAAAGGGGAAGCAGTAACACTGGGTAATACGGCAATGGCTCCAGGAAGTTCCTGTACAGGATCAGGAGGGCAAGCTGCTAAAGATGATCGCTGAGACCTATTCAAATATAGGTCATATAGTCTGGGGGTCAGACCAAGTAAACCATAACTATAAGGTAAATCCAATAAGTATTCTACCAAGCAAACAGCAGAGGGTTCTAAAAAAAAAAAAATGCTTGGAGAAACAAAATAAAGATAATACAAAACAAAGAAGAGAATCTCCATGCTTGGAGACATCTGAGAAACGCTGCCATTTAAGAAAAAGAGATAGTTTAAAAACTCCTGATAGATACTAATATATCGATATATGCCAATCTTGTTCCTTTCAGGACTCACCAGATAAACGCAGTGAGAGAGGCACACGTTCTGAACAATGAAACGAGTATATGAAACCAAGAAAAGATTCACAACACTCATCTGAACCTTCCATAAAAAAAGGAAGAGAAACTTTCACAACAGAAAGCACAATTTAAAAAAGAAAAAAGTGGCAGCAATTCAGCCAGAAATGCCACACCTAATGAGATCTCTATTGAAGAACAAGTTATCAGATAAAGGAAAGAGCCTGATGCCCGACTTTCTAGGAAAGTGTGTGGAATTACAACCACCAAATACCATCAAAAAGCTACATTCATTATTGGGCTTTTTTCAACTTTGACAGAACATACATTCAAGATTATGCACAATGCATAAAATCACTTTATGGCTTGATACGTCCAGTTTGTTCAAGTAAATATTAGACAGTTAAACATACATGCATGCTTCGAGCATTACAATAGACAGGCTTGAAGCAAAACACTTACACACACACACCTGATAATAAAGCAAACTTGGTCATTAAATTAATCACTGGTGCCATTGGGTTCAACTATGTATCATTCAATAAAGGTGATACGGTCTCTATAACATACAAATCACATTTGTATTCAACAGCTGAACAACATTTTGCTCCCACTGAGAAAATTCTGAATGCTGTTTAGATGGCTCACATAAAAGAGACCTTTAGGCCAGGGGAAACAAATTGTTGTTGTGACTCCAATCCGGCCTTAGAGGCTGTGATGAAAGCCAGCGTTCCAAACGCAGAAGAATTACATCCAAGTTGGATTCAAGGGGCCACCTCTCTGACTGCCACTGTTGTTGATTATGTTTTTGATCCAAAACTTCAGGCACAAGAGTGCCTTCAATATGAGTTTAAATACCCAACACCTACAAATATTTTGCCTCTTGATCAACATCAAATGATTATTTACACTGATGGTTCAGCACAACCAGCAGTAGGCACAAAACAACAATACTCCCCTGCTTGCGCGGCTATGAGTGGATTCACGATGGATGGCAAGTTCCACTCCTTAAACACATGCGCAAAGACTTCAGAGGATTGAACTGCACAATCGGCAGAGCTTAAGGCTCTATTACTGGCACTGGAACACACAAATCCTAACCACCTAACACTGATTGTGTGTGATTCGTATTATTGCGTCTAGTCTTTTAATGAATATTACTGGCACCAGAATGGGTTTAGAGATTCTAAAGGGAACACCATCAAACACAGACTCCTGTGGGGGAAGGTAGCAGATCTAAAAGAGACACTACCTAATACCCATATAGTACATACAATGGGCCATCAAAGTGTAGGTATACACATTGGAGGAAACACTTTGGCTGATGAAGCAGCCAAGTCAGCAGTAGCCACTGCTTCTGTTCCTGCGATTCATTCCAAAACGAGGTTGGATGATGAAACACTGGCTGCTGTGAAAGCTTCAACTGACAGCAAGCCCTTGCCAAAAGGGTATCCCCCCAAATATTCTTACCAATTAAGTGCCGGAAATGTTGCATTCGTATCAATACCAGGGGTGGGTGATTGTGTGCTGTGAAGCAAGAATCAACCACGACTAAGGTGTATTTGTATGCACCATCAGTTGTTCGGGGTCTACAATAGTCCAGGTACACACATTGTAGTGGTCTGTTGGAAATTAGGAGGGGTATCTGCAGTGGGCGCTCAACATTGGTGTTGGACTTTTTGCCTTACGCAGGGTCATCCCCAGTCTTTTTGCCTCCTTCCTCCTGGTTTTTCTGACCTCTAACTGTTAGCTCTAGGACTCTGAGCACTTTATCACTGCTGACCAGTGCTAAAGTGCAGGTGATCTCCCATCTAAAGTTGGTATGATTGGCTTATACCTAATTGGCATATTTAATTTACCTGTAAGTCCCTTGTACAATGGTATCTCTATACCCAGGGCCCATAAATTAAATACTACTAGTGGGCCTGCAGCGCTGCTTGCGCCACCCACTGAAGTAGACTTTTAAACCTGTCTCAGGCCTGCTTGCGCAGGGCCTGTGTGCGCAGTTTTCTGCCACAGGGACCTGGCATCTAAACTTACTTGCCAGGCCCAGAACTCCCCTTTTACTACATGTAAGTCACCCCTAAGGTACGCCCTAGCTAGCCTTGTGGGCAGGGTGCCATGTATGTAGAAAGGCAGGACATGTGCCATATTGCATGGCCTGTCCTGGTAATGACAAACAGCCTAACTTGGTGTCTCACTGCTGTGAGTGCTGCCTTCTCATAGGATTGCATTAGAAATACCCTGCCTTATGTGTAAAGGGTATTGTCTGATTTATGAGGGGTAACGTAGGCGTGTTTGGTATGGTTGTGATGGTGATAATAAATACCGCTTGCTGGTGTGAGTGTATTTTTTATTACTATCACAAAAATGCCACAACTAGAAAATGTGCATTTATCTGTGCTTATGACTGGTGTTTTGCAGCTCGACTCCAATCCACGTCTGGGCAGAGTGACAGTTGGGGCTTTGTGCATACTTTTCAAACAGGGTGGAGGTGTCACAGAGGTGCATCTGCATACTGAATAGTCTTCCTGGGCTGAGAGAAGGGAGAGGCGGGGCACACCTACATTTGTAAAGGCTGTGCCCTGGCCTCACACAATAGGGTCGTTAACCCCCCCACTGATGTTTGGAGCCTGTGCTGAAAGGAAAGGGGGGGGCACTCCCAGAACCAGTTGTAACTGGCTGGAACCTCCTCTCCCTACCATGGTAAAACACTGTAAGAACTGACTATAAGTACAGGGGAATTTTCCCCACAATTTTGAGACTCTTGGAGCATATGGAACTGGACACAGAAATGCTGGAGGGACTTACCAGGGACCGCTGCTGATGTGCTGACCTGTGACCTGCTTGGTCACTGTAAAGGACTTGCCACTTGCTGCCTTCCCTTGTGCCGGCCTGTTGCTAGGGCCCCTCCGCCTGTGGGCCTTTTCTTGAACCTTTTTCTCCCCAGGGACAGGGTGCTGTGGCCCCTGATCCCTGCCGTGACCCTGAAGCGTGAGAGGTGCTTCCCTCGGTGCCTAATCTATGGCTGAGTAAAGCGCTCCCCCTTTTTCAGCGCTTTTGCAAGAAAATCACGGCCGCAGCCCGGGCTGTTGACTGGGGCCCTAGCGCTGTGAAGAGCGCTCTCATAATTGCCCCCAAATCACCGCCGCGACCCGGGAGTCAGATTTGTAGGCAGCGCGAGGATCGCGCTATTTCCAGTGCCCCCGGGGCACCAAAAGAATCTACTTTGACCTAACATGGAGCACCAGCGCTCCTGTCGTGCCCCCGGGGCACTGGAAGGCACCGACTTTGGTGCCTGCCTCCTTGCCAGCGTCCGGACGGGTCGCAGAGTGCTGCGGGAGCCTTGGGCAGGGAAGGAAGCCTCATCGGAGGCTCCCACGCCCCCAGGCTCCTTGGGATTCCTTCTGACAAGGAAGGGAGAAGGGAGGCCTCACCGGAGGCTCCCCCTGCTCCTCCGATACTCCGGAGGTGCAGAAGGAGGCCGCGGGCGGGGTGGGAACCCCGCTGGAGGTTCCCCCGCGCTGCCAGCTTCCTTGCGTGGCGCCGTGCGGGCCAGTATTGGGAATTGTCTCCCCCACTGCCAAGGGCCAGGACAGGCCCGGGGTAGACTCCACGAAATCACGGGTGCCTGGAGGGGTCCATTACAGAATCGGAGGGGGTGCCTGGTGCCCCCCTCCTTCTCTCCTAGTCTCATGGACGTTGGCCCCCAGTGATCGCGGCCCCCAGGAGGGGCCCATCAGTAGTACAGAGGGGGTGCGTGCCGCCCCCCTCTTCCCCAGGATTGTAAGGAGGCCCTCCCGTTTCGTAGAGGAGCACCAGGGGCCCCTTTCTTCTTTATCTTTTAGGCACTGAAGGTGCCTTTATCATCAACCAAGGACTCCTAAGTGACAATATATAGAACTTAAGTTCTTACTATAGACTTTGCGCATTTATATATTGCCTACCTGTTTTATGAGGTGTGCTGATGCTTTTACATATATGTGCAGATGTTCCTTTTATGGACATGCTTGCTAATATGTTCCCCTAACTTGCCATATGTTTTCTAATGTTCCTACTATGGGCGTTTTATGATATTCTTATGACAAGTGTTCTAATGTGATAACGTGTTTCCTGACTACTGCTTATGTTGCAGAATACTGAGTAACGTGTGTTATGTGTGACTACTGCTAATTTGCAGAGTAACTAATGTGTAACGTTCTGACAACTGCTAAGGTAGCAGGATAGTACTGATATGTGATGTTTGGTCTGATAATTGCATTGTGTACAATACAGTATATAATCTGGTGTTGTGTTTCCTTTGTGGTGGGGATATTGCGTCACATGTGTTGTGTGTGTTGTGCAAACGCTTTACACATTGCCTCTGGGTTAAGCCTGACTGCTCGTGCCAAGCTACCAAGGGGGTGAGCAGGGGTTATCTTGGACGTGTAACTCCCTTGCCCTGACTAGAGTGGGTAGGTTCTGCCTGGCTGAGGTGCATACCCTAGCCAACAAGAAACCCCATGAAACCTCCATAAAAGGAACAATTGCATACACATATGTAAAAACATTAAACGCAGGTAGGTAATATATGAATCAAACAAAAGTCTGTAGAAAGAACTTTGGATTGCAACTATATTGGTCCTTTAAATAAGTACCTGGTTGGATAAAGGCACCTCCAGTGCCTAGAAGGCGAACAATGGGGTCCCCAGCGCTCCTATGCGCAAAACGGGGGCCTCCCTTATACTCTGGGGTCAGAGGAGGGCGACAAGCACCTCCTCTCTTTTATAGACAGGCCCCTCCGGGGACCGTGATTACTGGGGGCCCTCAACTGGCCCTCACGAGGGGGGCCAAAGCCAGCAAAAACAACTTAGGGCAGGAGGGGGACACCACGCACCCCCTCCGGTTTAATGACAGGCCCCTCCCGGGACCCGCGATCTCTGGGGGCCCCCCGGGCCTCCAATGGCCCTTCCACCAAGGGGGGGGGGCACAATAATGCCCGTTATACCTAACAGCAGAAAAGGAGAGTCCTGCTCCTAACGCAGAGGCCAGGGGGAAGGGGGCACTCCCCGCGCCTTCCCCTGATCCTGCCTTGAAGCCACAAGAAGATCGGACCCCTCCTGGGGCCCGAGCAGACACTCGCCTGCACCCGATGCGGTGCACGAATGTTCTTCGAGCTTCCCGGGCCGCTGCAGGGGTACAATGCAGCCAGGAGCCTACGAGCTCCCAAGGCTCCATAAGCGCGCTGCAAACCACGGAGAAGCACCCCTCGTGAAGAAATGGATGCAGGGGTCAGGGACCACAGCACCCTGCCCCTGGGGAGCAGAATCTTAAGACAAGGTCCTCAGGTGGAGGGCCCAGCTACAGGCCAGCACAAGGGAAAGGCAGCAAGTGGCAAGTCCTTCACAGTGACCAGGCAGGTCACAGGTCAGCACAGCAGCAGCAGTCCATGGCGGTTCCTGGGGAGTCCTTTCAGCCTTTGGTGTCCAGTTCCAAGATGATTCCAAGAGTCTCCAAATTGTGGGGAAAATTCTCTCAGCCCAGGAAGACTATTCAGTATGCAGATGCACCTCTGTGACACCTCCACCCTCCCTGTGTACAGGCTGTCTGAAAAGTATGCACAAAGCCCCAACTGTCACTCTGCCCAGACGTGGATTGGAGTCATTTATTATCACCATCACAACCATACCAAACTCGCCTATGCTACCCCTCATAAACCAGACAATACCCCTTACACATAAGGCAGGGCATTTCTAATGCAATCCTATGAGAAGGCAGCACTCACAGCAGTGAGACACCAAGTTAGGCTGTTTGTCACTACTAGGACAGGCCATGCAATATGGCACATGTCCTGCCTTTCTACATACATGGCACCTTGCCCATAGGGCTAGCTACGGCGTACCTTAGGGGTGACTTACATGTAGTAAAATGGGAGTTCTGGGTCTGGCAAGTAAATTTAGATGCCAGGTCCCTGTGGCAGAAAACTAAGCACACAGGCCCTGCGCTAGCAGGCCTGAGACAGGTTTGAAAGTCTTCTTCAGTGGGTGGCGCAAGCAGCGCTGCAGGCCCACTAGTAGTATTTAATTTACAGGCCCTGGTTATAGAGAAACCACTGTACAAGGGACTTATAGGTAAATTAAATATGCCAATTAGGTATAAGCCAATCCTACCAACTTTAGATGGGAGAGCACCTGCACTTTAGCACTGGTCAGCAGTGATAAAGTGCTCAGAGCCCTAGAGCCAACAGCGAGAGGTCAGAAAAACCAGGAGGAAGGAGGCAAAAAGACTGGGGATGACCCTGCGTAAGGCAAAAAGTCCAACAGTCATTATCCTGAATGCTCTGCTGTTGAACTGGTGAATGAGGTTTTGAAGCCTTTTGAGGTCCGCAGAGACTTGTAGCTAGTGAACATTTCAGCTGTACCGATTCCTGATGTGATTGTGTAGGATAAAGTATTATTTGATATATTCGGACTGACAGAAATTATTCAAATTCTGTATGTATTCAAAGTCTCTATGAATTATATAATAAGACCTGGGGTGGTTTCTGAAGGATGGGATGTGAAAACAGCTGATTTTATGCTTTCTGAGCTTGAATATTTTACGGTGTTTGAATGTGAAGATGTTTACCAAACAACAGCAAATGATGGGGAAATGTTCTGTTACCATCATTATGGGCACAATTATATACATAAAGCTAGTGCCCAGAGAAAGGTCTACAATTTGACACAATGGGAACATTGTCCAACTCCACCAGAAGGGAGTTCTAAAACGTATGTAGAAAAGTTTGCATATTTTTCTGGGCATGATGTCACAAATGCTGAGTCTTACTATTTTAAGTTGCCTCCTATGAAATTTCTGAATGTCCTGGAAACAGATACCAAATCAATCTATTCTGATTCCTTTCTTACCCAGTTGGCTATTGAAGGCTATGAACATTGGTTGAACTCGATTGACTTAAAGAGTGTGTGGTGAATCAGAAATTGGCAAATACAGGGATGGGAAGCTTTGGTTAGAGCATGCCTTATTCCGTTGCAAATGATATTCCTAAATGAAACTGTAGAACAAACAAGTTGTTTAGGCTTAGCAAAAATTAAGGAACTTGGGGCCAGATGTACGAACACAGTTTCCCATAGACACAGAATGGGTAAAAGGTTTTCGTACATCTGGCCCTAAATGTGCCCAGTATTTTGTCACCAGCTAAATTTAACAAATGGCAAAAAAAAATTAAAGTTACTGAAGAAAAGCTCTACGGGTGGGTCTGAAATGGAACATTTACCATGACACTTTCAGATCCTAACGGGTGGTCATTGTGGCCAGTGGAAACAAATGGTTGTCATGTCCATTTTGTAAACTCCACAGGGGGTTTTACAGCGAGCCGACCTGACCCTCATTTCAACACTCTGAATTCATCACCACATCTAGCGCGGGCAAATTATGTCAACAATGGTAGAAATCTTTCATACCAACTGCTGTTAAAGAACACCTTAGTCTCCTATCAGAAAACACAGACTTACAAGATTTCTTGTTAGGTCCTAGAAAAACATGCACAGAGCGCTTCTTATATGCAATAATTAAAGAAATATGGAAACTCCACAAATAGAAGCAAATAGATCAAGACAACTTACAGAAAGCTCTAGCCATTGTAGATAAAGTATGAATAATTTATCAGACAACATTTACACCCTAAACAATACTGTTTCATCTGCAATTGACATCATACAAAATGACTTGTCATTTTTGCAACATGGTCAGAGTAAGCTTAGTCCTTATGCAGTTAGGCTGGGTGTTACAAGTTCTGAAAAGTGGTTGCATGCTGTGGCAACACATCAGCTCCAGGGAATTTGTTTGCACGTTTAATATAACACAAAAGCAACAAATAATGGCTAAGAAAGAAGCAACATACATTTTGTTAAACATCGAAGTTAGAAAAGTTGACCTTTCACCATCTGCAGTTTGCTTAATACAAGGAGTTATTAATCTGCCATTTTCAACACACATTCCTGTCGGCAGATTTGAAAAGTTAGGAGATATATCCATGAGACGTGGGAGCTACCCTTTATGTACAAATGTTTCGATGGCATAAAGAAGGTCTTTCTCAGTGGAAGCGAATGTGAGACTTCTGTAAGTCATTCAATGATTTGTAAACAGCTGCCTTTGCATGGAGCATGCAATGCTTCCGCTGCAAATTTAGCTTGTTATCTGAAGGGGGTCCCTGTCCCTTTGATTCGGCTGGCGTTTCAGGTGCTCTTGAATGGGAGTTATGTGATACTGAACCAAATCAGCTTTTGTGGTATGTGAGAAGGAATTGCCTATCTAGTTTCAGTCTCCCAAATTGTTGCATGTTGCGGAAATGTGCTCCCACCCTACCCCACCGGCCAGAGATAAAAATAGCAGAAATGTGGCCTCATATTGCTACTTCAAATGTAAATTTTGACAAGCTGAGCAGACTGAAGGCTCTTTTGTTTTAAAAGCATGCAGTGCTTACATCTGCCCACAAGACCAATGCTCTCCAAGGGCGCGGTCACCCGCAGACATACAGTCCCTTTTAAATACGAACTTTCCAAGACATTTGGTGTATTCATAGGTCATATTTTTAATGCGTCTAACACCGCTGGGATTGTACACTTCTTTAAGGCTGTTGGTTCAGGTTTTGTCAGCACCTTCTCCTCTACATTTGGCATTATACCTTCAGCCATACACTCCATTTTTTTCTATTGCCTTTGGGAGATTCCCTATTACTTTGGTGCTAATTGGCAGCATTTTGCTGTTGCTACTTTTCATTTGCAATGACCTCCCCATCTCAACCAGGAGTACTAACAGTGCTTCCACCAGCCCCAACTGTGTCACGACCGCATGATGCAGTATTTTGGAGCACCACTCCCGGAAGAACTGAAGTCCAGCTGGTCTTTGTCATTCAGACCGGTTCTGAATTGCGTGCAGCGCGTCATTCAATGTTTGTGGTGTCCATTCAACTGTCTCTTACCATGCAGCACATAGCTTCTTCGAACACTGGTCCGTTGTTGTTTTCAATGGGGGTTCATTACCAGACATGCACATTGAGATTGCGTTAGACTACAAGAAGTTTCCTATGAGCCGCCTTTTGTGGATCAAATGTCTCTCAGTGCCACAACATTTGGCACAGCACAGGAAACTGCCGCCTTGGCCGGAGCAATGGCAGAGCCAACGGAACACAAGTGCTCCCTGGCTTTCCTTGTCAAGGAACTAGTTACTTTACCATCTGCCGAAGTGGTGTCTTTCCTGGAGTCAATAACAATTGATGATATTGGCGATTTTTTTTTTAACCCATTCTGTGCCTTGGACGAGGTGACCTCGTCCAAGGCTACAGTTCCCGTGTGCCTTGGACGAGGTCACCTCGTCCAAGGCACACGGGAACTTGGGGGGGCGCTAGTGCGCCCCCCCCCCCTGTGCACTCCCCTACCCCCCAAGGCGGGGATGGAAGGGGAAGACCTTCCCCTTCCACCCCTGACCCCCTCCCGCCTCCCCCGTGACATCAGCGCACGCTGATTTGTCACAGGGGCCTCCCCCCATCGCATTGAAAGATAAATGCTCAGCATTTCTCTTTCAATCACTGGGGGAGGACGGGAGGGGCTTCAAAGGGAAGGAAATGTATTTCCTTCCCTTTGAAGTCTCTCCCAGGGTTTCAAAAGCCAGATTTGCCATTTTAGGCTATTATTAGGCCGATCTGCCCTCGGGGGAGCAGAAACCTCTAGGCGCCAGGGCAATTTTTTTTTTGGGGGTTTGTTTGTTTTTTTTTAGAGATGGGAGCGACCCATCAGGCAAGGGTCGCTGCCCTGGGGGGGAAATTGTACTTAGACCATTTCTGCCCCCCTTGGGGGCAGATTGGCCGATTTTAGGTCAATCTGCCCCCAAGGGGGCAGAAACCACTAGGCACCGGGGATTTGTTTTTTGCCGCCAATGTCACGCAGGGGGAGCGACCCCGTAGGCAAGGTCGCTCCCAGGGGGGGAAGGATTCTGCGTAACAGAACCTGGTCAGAGCCCCACAAGTCACCCCATCTTGGATTCCCCTAGGTCTCTAGTTTTCAGAAATGCACAGGTTTGGTAGGTTTCCCCAGGTGCCGGCTGAGCTAGAGGCCAAAATCTACAGGTAGGCACTTTGCAAAATACAGCTCTGTTTTCTGTCAAAAAATGGGATGTGTCCACGTTGTGCTTTGGGGCATTTCCTGTCGCGGGCGCTAGGCCTACCCACACAAGTGAGGTATCATTTTTATCGGGAGACTTGGGAGAACGCTGGGTGGAAGGAAATTTGTGCCTCCTCTCAGATTCCAGAACTTTCTGCCACAGAAATGTGAGGAACATGTGTTTTTTTTTAGCCAAATTTTGAGGTTTGCAAAGGATTCTGGGTAACAGAACCTGGTCAGAGTCCCACAAGTCACCCCATCTTGGATTCCCCTAGGTCTCTAGTTTTCAGAAATGCACAGGTTTGGTAGGTTTCCCTAGTTGCCGGCTGAGCTAGAGGCCAAAATCTACAGGTAGGCACTTTGCAAAAAACACCTCTGTTTTCTTTCAAAAAATGGGATGTGTCCACGTTGTGCTTTGGGGCATTTCCTGTCGCGGGCGCTAGGCCTACCCACACAAGTGAGGTATCATTTTTATCGGGAGACTTGGGGGAACATAGATTAGCAAAACAAGTGTTATTGCCCCTTGTCTTTCTCTACATTTTTTCCTTCCAAATATAGGAGAGTGTGTAAAAAAGACATCTATTTGAGAAATGCCCTGTAATTCACATGCTAGTATGGTCACCCTGGAATTCAGAGATGTGCAAATAACCACTGCTCCTCAACACCTTATCTTGTGCCCTTTTTGGAAATACAAAGGTTTTCTTGATAGCTATTTTTTACTCTTTATATTTCAGCAAATGAATTGCTGTATACCCGGTATTGAATGAAAACACACTGCAGGGTGCAGCTCATTTATTGGCTCTGGGTACCTAGGGTTCTTGACGAACCTACAAGCCCTATATATCCCCCGCAACCAGAGGAGTCCAGCAGACGTAACGGTATATTGCTTTTGATAATCTGACATTGCAGGAAAAAGTTACAGAGTAAAACGTAGAGAAAAATTGATGTTTTTTTCACCTCAATTTCAATATTTTTCTTTTTTAGTTGTTATTTTCTGTAGGAAACTCTTGTAGGATCTACACAAATGACCCCTTGCTGAATTCAGAATTTTGTCTACTTTTCAGAAATGTTTAGGTTTCTGGGATCCAGCATTGGTTTCATGCCCATTTCTGTCACTGACTGGAAGGAGGCTGAAAGCACCAAAAATTGCAAAAATTAGGTATGTCCCAGTAAAATGCCAGATTTGTGTTGAAAAATTGGGTTTTCTGATTCAAGTTTGCCTGTTCCTGAAAGTTGGGAAGCTGCTGAGTTTAGCACCGCAGACCCTTTGTTGATGCCATTTTCAGGGGAAAAACCACAAGCCTTCTTCTGCAGCCACTTTTTCCCATTTTTTTTAAAAAAACGAACTTTTCACTGTATTTTGGCTAATTTCTTGGCCTCCTTCAGGGGAACACACAAAGTCTGGGTACCTCTAGAATCCATAGGTTGTTGGGAAAAAAGGAAGCAAATTTGGCTTGGTTAGCTTATGTGGACAAAAAGTTATGAGGGCCTAAGCGCAAACTGACCCAAATAGGAAAAAAAAGGCCTGGCACAGGAGGGGGAAAATGCCTGGCAGCGAAGGGGTTAAAGATCATGATTATTGTTGATTTGCTGGCATTTGGCCTTAACCGATGTTCGAGTTTCGGAAATTCTAAATTGACCGTTTTTAATTTTGTTCAGATTTGGTCTGTTTTGCTTGTCCACAGGGACATTTTATCTCATCCAATATACCTTAGCTTCATTTTAGTAATTAATGTAGGAAAGGTGATTTTAGTGAGATTTTATTATAGACGTCTGCACCTTTAAACCAACAATGGGGAAGGTGTTGTGAGGTTATTTTAGAATTTACACAGGCACACTATTTATTCCTTGGCCTGAGGCCTGTGCCCTCTCTCCTAGTTACATTTCACTTTTCTTATTTAAATTATTTTATCAAGGCTTCATTTTAGTGGAAATGTTTATTATTTTATCAGTTACCATTCCACGCAGAATTTGTTATTCATTTCTTTGCACAACATTTTCATCCTGTGCTCAGCTCAAGGCTGTACACAATGTTTACTGGGTATTGCCAGTTCAAAGAGTGCATTGGCTACCCTACACAGAAAAATGTGTTGTGACATCAGGGGCGTTGTTAAAATATATTATAAAACATCACACTGCCCACACCAGGGTAGAGGGGACATTCCAGCCAGCTTGCCATCTCATGCTGCACGTCATCGCATATGATAATTTGACCACTTTCAATGTTGCGTTGGGATTAACTGTCTATCGACTATACATTGTGCTCAACTGATATTGTGCGATCTTACGTACACAATCTTGATGCGATTACAGATTACATTTCATCCATGTTTACCACTGCGAATGAAAAAGTCATATAATATACAAACATGGAACGGAGTCTGTGTTGGCCTCACCTTAAAGACGGCAACTCCATGTCCTACCTGCCCCGTCAATCGGAAGAACTTTAGGTAACACGGTGTCTGTTTATCCTGTCACAAATGCTCAACAGTCTACGCACCGGGGATGCGGTATTCCAGTAGCAGCAGTTGGTTGAGGACAAACTGGACTCCTGGCTGGCTCACCAAATGTTGGGGGGGAAACTGGAATAAAGAGAGCCAACACTTCTCTGGCAAGGCAAAAGGAGTTAAATCACAACAGCCGGTAGACAAGGCACCTCGGCAGAGCTGAAAAGCAGCACTTTCTATAGTCATAAAAACGCTGACTTCATACATATTATCTTAAAAACCAATAACAAGCCACAGAATAAAAAGGTAATAATATACTTTCACACAAACACCACATCACCTGCATCCTAAAACTTGTGACCTCTTCTCTAGGTTCCCCTTATCGTAATCCTAATAGAGCTTTGATAAAACATTAACCTTCCTTCCCAGAGTAAGAGTTTACTGCTCTGTTCCCAAGGCTTATCTGACTCTGTATACTCTTACCTAAAGTTACCTTTGACCAATGTTTTTTAAGTCACATCTCTTTTGACACTGAGAATGAAATACATACCTGTGCGCTGTGATTATAAACTCTTGAAGGCTTGTATACATGTTTTCCCATTTAACTGAAACTTGCTGAGTTTATGTTCTGCTTTCTGGTTAATTCTCACCTTTTGGGCCCTTGCAGCTTGGCCCTGTACTGCTCTCAATGCTCTCTACTGATGTGTGTGGTGGTGAGATTGCCTTTCATTTTATTCTTTCCTTAACATTGGCCATACACGATATCGAGGTATGGACCATAAATGTTACACATTTACCAAGGATGCTCTCAGACCATGCCCCTTTCCTGCTGGTAGAGGCACGAGCACACTTACATGGCGGCTGCCGGCAGGGGCGTTACAGGACTAGTTATTCAGGGAGGAGGTCAGATCCGCCATTGTGGAATACTTTGAACTGAATGAGTGCTAAGTGTCATCACACTCCTTATGGAAGGCCTGCAAAGGTATATTTAGAGGGGTATGCATAGCAAAACAGGCAGTGGTGCTACTAGTACTGAATGGCGAGCTAAAGCATTTGGAGTTGGAGATACGAGAACAAACGCCAGTACTTTATATCCTATACTGCATCTATCCGCACCAAGCTTACGGAATATGAGGAAGCGCCACATAGGGAGACACTACCTGGGGAAGGAGGCCTGAGCTAGGAGGTATGGCGAGAGAAACAGGGCAGGCAAAACTTCGGCCAATATGCTAAGCAAACCATGGGCCAGTGCTTACATTGTCGCATTATAGAAGATCATTCAACAAACATGTAGGAACTGAGGCCATACAAAAAGAAATGACCACTTTTTCCTCCCTCCATGCGGCCAGGCAACCTGTGCCACCACTAGGTCTTGACTCATATTTCGACTCCAAATAGTTGTTGTAGCTTGATGAGGGCAATAGGAGCTTCTAGGTGAACCATTCTCCGCAGAGGCGGTGGTCCGGATCATCTCTGCACAACCTGGCAACAAGGCACCTAGCTTCATGGGCTTACTGCTGCATTTTATAAAGAGCACGCACATCTCTTAGCTCCACACCATGTATGGGGAATCGCTCACTGCTGGCGTTCATACTCCGACCCTAAGGAACAAGTGACAATAGTTAAACCGTCCCTCAGCGATGCAAGTCAGACTGCCATTATTGATGACCAATATTCACAATAAAATCCTTGCAAAATTAATAGGCTTGTGGCTGCTACAACTACTGCCATCCATTGCTTGCCTGGACCCATCGGGCTTTGTACCCAGTAGATCCACTGCCCACAACCTGCACACTTTCTTTGCCATAATCCACACTATTGACCCAGGCCTCAGTGCTGCTGCCGTTTTCTTAGATGTCTTTAAGATGTTTGATTCACTCGAGTGGTCCTACCCATTTGTCATGCTGTTGTGCACCGGAATAAGCCCCAAGTTTCTGAAATTAATTGGTCTTCTGTACACCCAGCTGGTAGCCCGCTTGTGGGTCAATGGGACAGTTAACCGCCCCCATTCCCAGTGTCGAGAGGAACCCAACAGGGATGCCCTGTCTTTTATCCTTTTTGCCATAGCCATAGAGCTGCTTGTTGCACCAGTGCGGCAAAATCATGCACATCATGGTCTGGTATTCACAACCCGCAGAATTATCTCGCTGTTCGCAGAAGATGTCACCTTGTATGTGAGAATCATAAGTTAGTTTGGATCCCCTGATTTGGGAATTCACCAGGTTTTGAGGTATCTCCAGTATCACGATAAACTGGGCCACGTTGATATTGTTCCCCCTAGTGCAGGCACCAGTGGAGTTCACCTTGGTGTTCCCATTAACGTGGGCAAAAGAGATAGTTAGGGGTCTGGCTCAGTAGTAACCTCAATGAGCTGAGGAAAGCGAACTACAGACGCTTGATGAATTGGTTAGATGAGCGGAAGGAGACCTGGCGTAGACTCCTGCTGTCCCCTGAATCTCTAAGATGAAGCTCTTCCCTAAGTTTCTCTACTTGCTGATAAATTTGCCTCTCCCACTCACGGTGCGCATCTCGCTTGCGTGGGAGGCAAAGACGCTCTTCTTTGAGCAAGGGGGAGGCTTGGTGCGACAGACATGGATCTGTTCTACCACAGAGCTAAGGCACAATTTGTGCACTACTAGCTCTAGTCTATGCAGTTCCTGACCCACACCAACACCAAGATCGACCATGCAGCACCCTGTCCCCTTCAAACAGAGATATAATTACCCCCAGGAAACAGAGAGCCTAAGTGGACGCAGTTACGTGCACTGTGCTGGCATGGAATAACCCTGCAACGCACCAGATTAGACTGCCTGTTTTCCCCTTCGGTGTTGATCACTGTATACCCCTCTTTTACGATCATCCTAGATGCAGGTACCCTCAGCAGGCTGCGCCATTTTTAGCTGATGTCCATGGGTGCCTTATACCTGGATGGTACTTTCACTGAACCACAGCGGGCCCTGCAGTGCCAGTCCTTGATAAGTTCACATACTACGAACTCCGCTCTGCAGTCCTGAGCAGTCACGATTCCTTCCCAGCAGCTCTGCCTCCATTCCAGGTGCTGGAGAAGACATTCACAAATCCTTCCCCATTCCGTCTTATCACGAGGCTTTAGACATGAATGAACCAAACAGCTCTGGTACCAGTTCTGGGCAATCAGCAGGCATGAGATGCTGACCTGAAGACCCCCTCACAGATGAGCAGTGGAAGTGTTGCTGCTCTCAATTACGCGCTCTCTCCTTCAATTACCGGCTGCGTCTAGTACATTTCAAATTTTGGCATCAGTTATACCGCACCCCGGAAATAATGCATAAAATGAGATTACTTGATCATGTGCGTTGTGTATGCTGCGCTGTGCCTTGCACACATTTTTTTACATCTAGGTAGAACTGCCCAGGAGTGCACAGCTTCTGGATAACAGTCTTTGACACACTAGTGGCTATTGGTGGGCACTGTTTGGCGCGCTCGCCTCACGTTGCATTGCATTGCTAGGGTATGTGAAAGATGTCCCTCAGGATGTTTGCAAATTAACAGCCCTTCTTCTTCTGTTGAAGCGACACGTGGCGATCCACTGGGGCAGACGCCCAGCACCGCAAAGGGTCATGTGACTTAAGTATCTGGCCTACTGCCAGGAACACTTATCTGCATACTGGAAGCTAGTGCCAGAGAGATCTCAGCCCAAGGATATATGGACCCCACTAGAGTTCCACCTTAGTGCCCTGGCTGGCTAGTGGGGGGCAAGGCTGCTGCCTTTAGCAAGGTGGACCCATCGGACCACTATGCTGCTGGGTTAGAGGCTATATGCATGACTCTGCCTAATGAAGGATTGTCACATTGCTGGTAGGCGTCTGTGCATGTGACACAGATCCAGCTATAATGTCGCAAAATTGCCTCCTGCAGCTGAGTGGCTATCCGCCCACCCCCTCTTTTGTTGAGTTTGGTCCCCTACGCCCTCTCTCAATTGTTCTGATCTCTACCATTAATATTAAAATACTCAGTTGCAATTGTTGGTTGTGAGAAAACAGGGCTGATTGCAGAGGCCCCATAACTTTTTGCCCCCATTTTCCTCTTTTTGCTGGTGTTTTCCTGACTTTGATGGTGCCCTGGGTACTGCTAACCAGTCCCAGGGCCTGTGCTCTGTGTAAAATGGATATGCAAATTAGGCTAATTATAATTGGCTAAGTTAACCTACCTAGAAGTCCCTAGTATATGGTAGGGCATGTAGGTTTAGGGACCACAGCATAGGTGGTGCACACCTAGGTGCACTGCTGAGGTGCCCAGTGTCATTTTAAAAGCAAGCCTGCCTTGGTGGCTGCTTTTAAATTAAAGTTATATGCAAATTCGACTTTGGAATTAAAGGTACTTCCAAAGTCTTAAACTACCTTATTTTTACATATAAGTCACCCCTAAGGTGTGCCCTATGTGCCCCTAGGGCTGGGTGCCATGTAACTATAAGCAGGGACTTTATAAAAATAGATTTATAAGCCCTGGTGAGGTAAAAACAGCCAAATTCGTTTTTCCCTCATTGAAGTAAATGGCCTTCATAGGCTAGAATGGGCAGACTTTATTTTAAATTTTAAAGTCTCCTTAAATGTTACATACCAAGAATTTGGTATCAAATTGATTGTTATAATAAATCCCACAACTTCCAGTTGTTGGATTTAATATAACTAGTTCAGGTAAAAAGTTTAGACTTTACCTAAAAAGTTGCCAATTTCAGCTCTGCATTGTTTTTGCTGCTGTGCTCTGATTGGCCAGCCTGCAGCAGCTTCTGCCAGGCTACCTTGATGAGGTGTGAAGTGGCCTGACTTCACACAAAGGAATGTGCTTGGGGGAGAGAATCTCCCCTCAGCAGATGGTGAGGCAGGAAGGGGGAGGGCTGCCAAACTGGTCTTCAAAGTCAGAGAAGGACATTTGCAGCACCCAACAACACCCCCACATCCTGCAACCCCAGACAATTAGGTGCCCCCTTGATTAGATTAGGAGAGGGGTGTGTTTATGATTTTTAGCCACACCAGTGGGTGGGCTCAGCCAGATGTAACCTCCAAAAATCAGATTCATCCATGTTGGATTTTTGGAGCCTGTTGCCTTCTGGGATGGAATTTTGCCATACTTCCCAGGAAGTAGTCATCACAGGGGGACGACCCTGTACCTGATTGGAGGATCAGGACCCCCCTGCTTTTCACCCAGGAGCAAGGATAAAACTGGCAGACCTGACCCCACACCTCAGATCCCCACCAAATTTCAAGAAGAAGGAACTACAAGGAGAAGAAGGATTGCCCTGCTGGACCCCTGGCCTGCACCTGGACCCTGCACTCAGAAAGACTGCACCAGCTGCACACTTGGGCTTCACCACAAGAAGGACTTTGCCTGGCTTCAACTGGTTCAAGGAGGGACTCCCTGTTTGCTACAGGTGAAAAATTGCTATCCAGAGTCCCCTGCACCAACTCCTGAAAAAGTGACCAGCTGACCACTGTCCAGTGGCCAAAAAGGAGTTTGCGCCAGGTGCATTCTGGGAGTTGAAGTCCGCACTTCCCAAGGACCATCACAGAACTTCTGGACCATTGGGGTGAGCTGTGGACCCCAAAAGAACCTTAAAAGAACATCTGGGTGAAGCCCCAGAAGTTTGGAAAAGATTGGAGAATTTTTGAAAAAAAAGCTCCATAAAGTGACCGACCCGACGCGGAAATTCTAGCCGGCTTGCCTCAACCGCGACCCGGCCTGACTTCGTGGTTCGTCCCGGTAAAGAAAAACATCCAAAAAAAAGACTAAGTCCGAACGTAAAAAGTTGACCGGGACCTTCCAGCCATCGTATCCGAGAAGGGCTCCACGGACGTCGGATCAAGATCCAGGTTTACCCCGGTCGAAGGATTTTCATCTCGAAAAAACGACTAAGTCCGAAGGTAAAAATCACCACCGAGGAAACCGACTTCGCGTATCCGGACAAGGGCTCCAGGAGGTCGGATCCAACTGGCAGGTTCGCCCCGGGGAAGAAAAACATCAAAAAAGAGACTAAGTCAGAAGGTAACTTTTTAACCGAGGCCTCCCGCGACTTGTAGCCGAGCAGGGCTCCATCGCGGTCGCCCTGAAAGTTTGACTTTGCCCCGGTCCTGGTGCAACCAGATGACCCGATTGGCGCTTTTTGTTTCTAAGCGCTAGAAAATAATAATACTTTAAAAATTCATATCTCCGGTTCCCCTGAACCGATTTTAATCGTTTTTGTGTCATTTTAAAGATAAAAATATAAGCTATTTTTATAAATTGGTTTTGGATTTTTAAACTGTTTCCTGTGTTTTATTGAATTACTGTTTTGTGATATTTGAATGCTTTACAATATGGCCCTCATTCTGACCTTGGCGGGCGGCGGAGGCCGCCCGCCAAAGTCCCGCCGTCAGGTTACCGTTCCGCGGTCGAAAGACCGCGGCGGTAATTCTGACTTTCCCGCTGGGCTGGCGGGCGGCCACCGCCCGCCAGCCCAGCGGGAAAGAGGCTTCCACGATGAAGCCGGCTCGGAATCGAGCCGGCGGAGTGGAAGCTGTGCGACGGGTGCAGTTGCACCCGTCGCGTATTTCACTGTCTGCGCAGCAGACAGTGAAATACATTTAGGGGCCCTCTTACGGGGGCCCCTGCAATGCCCATGCCAGTGGCATGGGCACTGCAGGGGCCCCCAGGGGCCCCGCGACCCCCCCTACCGCCATCCGGATCCCGGCGGTCGGACCGCCGGGATCTGGATGGCGGTAGGGGGGGTCGGAATCCCCTCGGCGGCGCAGCAAGCTGCGCCGCCTTGGAGGATTCAATGGGGCGGCGGTACACTGGCGGGAGCCCGCCAGTGTTGCCGGTCCGACCGCGGCTTTACCGCCGCGGTCGGAATCCCCATTGGAGCACCGCCGGCCTATCGGCGGTGCTCCCGCGGTCCTCCGCCCTGGCGGTCTTTGACCGCCAGGGTCAGAATGACCGCCTTTGTCTCCTAAGTTAAGCCTTGACGCTCGATGCCAAGCTACCAAGGGTAGAGCTGGGATTAATTTACTGAGACCTAACTGTACTTATGTGGAGGTTTGTGGCTTGTTGCTAGGTGTAGGTACCTACCTGCCCTACCAATAACCCATTTTCCAACATAATTGGTACTGTATAAGAGTGTGCAAGGTTTGTTTCTGTCTTGATTAGAATTTTTTTTTTTTTTAAGAATAAAAAAAAAAAGATATTCCACTGTTCAACTACGTAAAAGTATGATGCAAGTGAGTATGGGGACTAGAGCCGTGGTTTGTATGAAATGGTGTGGGTTTCTGTATAATTATACAATATGTAGCTACAAAGAGCAGAAAGATGCAGCACTGCCTGTTCCCATTACAGTACGTTATATAGTGAATCTGGTTAGGACGTTTTCTATGTGGGGATTATTTAGATTTTTTTTTTTAAGGTTAACTTTGTTTCAGTACAATCCTCTTGTATTGGTCTACAAATGATATCCCACCTTAGTATTTCTAATGTGCACAACTTACACAAACTATATTACTTTCACATTCTGGAAACATTTCCCAAGTGCACTATCAATCATTTTTATAGTGCACATCATGTTTATGGGCTTATGAAACAAAATAGTCATTTTAAAAGGCATAATAAACTTGTGTTTTATTTGTTTCAGTTGTCACATATCTTCGTATTCAGAAGCTCTCACTGAAGAGATTTCACACTTTTCCGTCCACCCACACATCGAGTAACAGTCCTTGTTGCGCACAAATGTTTTATTATGTTTTTACATGAAACACTTCAGTGTGACTATTTTCCAGCAACAGTTCTGAGGCTAAAAGCATAGCTGGAAACAGTGTTAAGAAAGTTGTCACTTCTGGTCACTCATCCACCCACATTAAAAAAAGCTAACATTATATTTGGTTGTTTTTCATTGATACCATAAATCCAAAATGTTATCAAAAACATTTAATACACTGTTAACCCTATGTATTACAAAAATAATAATGGTTTGTTAAATAAAACATCTATTGCATCAGTCAGTTTGCAATACAATCACTATATATAAAAATCATATAGCTAACTGTAAATCTTTGGTACAGGGCAGTACCACAGGCCATAACACAACAACATCACACACTAGAACTCCACTCCATACCTTCAGGTATTCATTTGTACACATATGACAGTATTTAAACCCCTTCCGTAACAATGTATATTAAGAAATCAAAGTAGTGAATTTTTATACTGTGAAAAACATACTGGCACAATGAGGACAGAACAACTGACAATTTCAAATAAAGGTTTTCTAATTCTATACCAAGGAAATAAACTATAAAGAACTAATAAGTATAAATAGTACCCAATGTCCATTAATGTACAACAAAATGTCCTCTTTGTAAGTTAATTTCTAAATATTATTTTATTGCTAAAGTGGTAAAAACATCAAGGTTTCAGTGTAACACAACTCAGAAATTCAGAAACATTGAACTGCATAACTTAACGTCCTTGTGCTAACTGTCATATATCCAGGGCGCTTACTAAGTGGCATTTTTTTAGTGGGTACCCAAAGACATTAGTAATGTTGATTTATGATGCAACCTGATATTCCTTTATAAAGAAAAAATAAATCTGACAATTTCGGGTTGCAGATGCACTAGGAATGTTTATAGTCCTTTACAATTGGGGACTGTGAAAGCAGAGGTATAAATTAGTTTGTGATTATTAGAAAAAGGCAATGGAAAGTCCTCCACAACTGTATGGAGTGTGAATGCACAGACCAAAAATGCACTGCATTTAACTGTATTTATCTGAAGACCATCTGAGGAGGATGTATGTTAGTTATATTTGAGGAGGCCACCAACTCGAGAAACTCCACACTTGTTTAAACAGTTTCAATGTCCTTCCTTGAAACATTGGTGGTGTGTAGAAATATACAATCCACCACCGCTGATATATATATTTAAATTAATGTATAATTCATTCGTGTTTATGGATATACAGCACATTCCCCTGAATCAAAATTTCAATTAATACTATTTTTGAAACTGGTGGTTTCTTCTACAAGTTGAACTGTCATGATTTAAAGATTAGGATGCAAGAGTGACTTGATTAGGACATACATTATCTATACTACAGTTCATGATATGGCACTGCTAAACGTATATTGCTTCTGTTCACAAATATTTAGCTCATATGAATAAACTGACAAAGCAACATAATCGTCTTGCAATCTATACGTTGTTCCTGAAAGACTGAAGATAAAACATATCAAAGAAAAAGAGCTTAATCATAAGGGTTGATGAACATACTTATTAAAATTAAAGTAAACATTTTCTGAAAAGTTTAGCCTGACTTCTAAATCCATAGTGAAGTCCTATGTCTAATGTAAAATTCAAACAACTTTATTAAGAAAAAAACTAACATTTTTAATTTACTAATGTTTATATTCTACCATAGAATAGAGCACTGTTAATTATCTGCATTTCATTTTCTCACTAAAATAGTTATGTATACAGGCAAACTTCTCTCAAAGTAATTTGGTTGGGGTGTGGAGTAAAGAATGGTTTTGCTAGCTGCAACTGTATAAGACTAATTATGACAATATGTATGTTGGAGTAGGGAAGTTTTGAAGAAGGTTAAAAACTCTGATAGGTAAGACACCACTATTTACAATTCCAGCAGTGCTTTTTTTTTTTTTTTTTAAACTTAGCCACTCCCTAACAAAAGTCAGTGACCTTGCACCCCCTTGCATGGAAAACCTAATCATAGTTCCACCGTCTACATTATTAATAACAGTAGCTGCATTATGGCCATTATTTTAACCTTAAACTTTGAATGAGTATCTTCAGTTGGATATGAAAATCAATTTTACTAGCCAGGGCTTCAGGTACAAATGATATAGGACAGTGGTTCAAAACCTTTTGCCTTCTGTGGACCCCCCACTTTATCAATACTGGAACTGGGGGACCCCCACTGAATCATTATTGGAATCTAGGGACCCCCCACTGAGTCATTACTGAAAGCTAGGGACCTAATTTGCTAATATTATTACATTTTCTAAGCAGTCGCAGACCCCCTAAGGAGGATTTGCGGACCCTCAGGCGTCCCCAGACCACAGGCTGGGAACCACGGATATAGGAGAATCCCATATGAGTGGGTCATTTTATAATAAGGTGTGTAAAAACATTATAGATTGTGGTTACAGTTCATACTCAGTGGAATAGTGCTGAAATTGTTTTAACATTTTCAAAACAAACAAAAAAAAAATCTTTCCACAATAGCTCCAGTGCAATCATAATTGTTCTGTGTACCTGAGGTTGAGAACAGAAGCCTCCTTTTTGATATTGAAGTGGTAAAAAATGGCAAGACATGCTATCCTATTGCATGGCAAAGCAACATGGCCATGACTTTGGTGTTCTGTGGTATGCTCAAACTGTTAAAATATGAAATGCAACTGTACAATATAAAGCAGGATTTAACACATCATTCTAACAACCTTATATCACAGCATTATATACAAATGATAACATTACTTCATTTATGTTAGAGGCACTTCTAATGCTATGTTCAATATCTACAGCAAAGGATTGGAAGGTAACAGTGCACATCATATTTGTTTCTTTCCTATGATCTACTGGGTAGCTCATAATATCTATTACAAAGATTTATCACTACAGGTTTAGACTTGCTCTGAACAGACACTTTCATTAACTAGCCACACCTGAAGAAAATCGAACAGGTAAAATGATACACTTCAAATGCTTCAATGTCAAAAATGATTCTCAGTTTGCCAACATAGTGCAAAATGTTCTCATCCAAAAATGTAACACACAAAGGATCACTGTTTCAGTTTTGTACTGTGCGTGTTGGAGCATATCATACTTCACTTGGCAGGTAGGCTGCACAATTCAGATAAAACTTGTGTTTTGATATGTAAGCACTTTGCATGTGGCGGTGCTTTTCCACAGATTTGGATAATCGTTTTAAAAATGTATATTCAGTGCTATCTAAAATGGGAATGCAGAATAAAGTGGGAAAGAAGACTTAATAATTAAACTATCAACAAAAAGGAGTCAAATACTTGCATCTACAAAGCAACAGGGAACATCTGCATGGTCCTACAAACAAGTATATCAGTTATTAAAAAATCTCCAGATAACATCTTTAAAAAAAAAAATAGGAGAAATATATGTAAAACAGTTAAGCACTTTGAAAACTAATTTTTATAATGCTACATAGAATGACATTTTCTGCATCGAGATTCTAAACTACACTCTGCAATACTTACCACATACTTGGCACACTTCAATAAATGCCACCTGCCTGTGGTTACTATTGTGTTCAGTCCAAAAGGCAAAGAAAAATACCTGTATTAAAAACACACTGCAAACAAAGTATAAAAACATATTTTTAGAGGGTGTTAGTAGCTACTGTACTTGCCCAAACAGAAAGTTATATTTTGTAGAATGTATCAGAACTGCAAAAATGTCACAGAAAATAGTTGACATTTAGATAATGCCTATAGCAAATAAAAAAATAAAATATTAAAAGATCAATTCAGTTGGTTTTTACAATGTGCAAAACTAAGTTATTTTTTTATAAATTATAGCTTTGAATGCAGCAGTTAGCAGTGTTAATTTCAAAAGAACATCTTGGCCTACAGTTTTCTACATTTGTCTCCAATAAAGGTGTCCCATTTCTGTCAGCTTAATCCTCATTTGCAAGTGTTTCAGTGGAAAGCCATATTTTGGCACCACTCAAAAATTTGCTTAAGGGTGTCCCCAAAATACTTCGCCGGCAAAGGTTTCCCACAGGAGAAAATGGGAATGAGGAGGAAAGTATGTCTGTGTTTCCACAAGTGCCATTTAATCCATCAGCTCTAAAGTACATCATGCTTTGTTCCACTTCAAGAGCTCTGGCAGGTACTGGGCTACTTCTGTATTGTCTAATATTTTTGTACAGCTTTTCAATCTCATCAGCCAATAAAGATATTTTCTGAAAGGCAGTAATGAAGCCACCATTATTAATTTGAGCCTCTGGAACCCAACGGAGGTAGCATAATTTCCATAGTTTTATGTTAATTCCAAAAAGCTGTGGTAGAAGGACACCATGGAGATTCACTGGCTTTAAAAACCACTCTCTGAAATACTGGTCCATTTCGCTGACCTGTGTGTCATTTTGCAGAAGGAATTCTGGTTTGAGCTTTAGTATCAGTGAATTTCGTCTTGGAAGAAATTCCTGGTCGCTGATCAGCCCATTTTTAAATGCAGGAGGCATTCCTCTTAATGTTGAGCTGTAATGTTTCTGTAGAAAAAAACAAAAATAAGCTTTAGAGAGCTCTGTTTTCACCTTCAATCGCTACAAGGGAGAGAAACAAGTGAACCCTACAAATTAGTAGTTTGAGGAAAAGTGGCATAGTTAATTTGAGTATGATGATTTAGGTAAATGACAAAATAAACTGTACAGCCAAAGAAACTAGCACCAACGTGAGTCAAAAAACATATAATTTTTTGTGGCTTGTCTCAGAAATAGTATAGAACACTGGGGTTGGAAATGCAAATAAAATAAACAACCTCATCTGTGAACAATGAACAATAAAACATGCCCACCAGATAAGCAGGCTGATTTCCTCGTTAGAGATCACATAGTTAGAAATGATAGGCTTCTCAGCCAGTGTAACATAGAATGTACTCAGGTGTAAGATAGGCACCTATATAAAAGACAAAGGGAGGGGATACCTGCTATACAGAAGCCAACAACTTCTCAATCTCATTTCTGGGCTACTATGATTAAAAAGAAGTACAAATATTCATCAATCCATGGGTGCTGCGTAGCCTGGCTCCTATTATGTATTTTTTTCAAAGGAGAAAACAATGAGCTGAAGTGTATTGCTTTTTAACAGTGCAACCTTACCAGTGGCTCTTTTTCGCACTTCATAACAATGCTTGATTTGTTTGTGTATTGTCATTGGGCCTAGCGCAATGGTAAAAATATTTTGTTGTTGTTAAAAGATACTGATGTTATTAGATAAAAGACTAAAGCCAAGAGGCATGTGTGTGTCAATCTGGTCAATGCCCCTGGTCTTACATAAGGTCTAGCAATACTTGCCTTTCTTACAAACCAATAGCACCCTTGTAGATCTTAAAATAAAGTCTTAAAAAATGGATATAACTTCACTCTTACTTTATTAAGCAGATATTGTTTATACAACAGATTCAAGGAAGAGCCCTCTTTCCTTAGTTGTTATTGAAGTGATGGGCCTTTCAGTCAAGTTGATGAATTTTTACTGTGTTGATGTTTTAGCATGCCAGCAAGCCAAGGTAGGTCAGGCAGTGGTACGTACCCTTTTCCAAACCACTGAAACAACCACAGGTTAGCCACCACTTCTGAGGGGGACTGCTTTACAGTCTACGCAGACCATGTGTATCTACAGCCACACATGCCATTGAAGGGAATATGTTACTTACTCTGTAAGCATCTATTAGTGGCATGTAGTGCTGTAGATTCAGATCTGCCCACCCTCCTCCTTGGACACCTGTGGTTGTTGCAATTTATTCTACTCCCTCACATGGACATCTTATCACTTACACTTCATCTACACTCCATTCTCACCCTCTTGCGGAAAAACAACAATGGAGTCAATGGTCATGTGCAGTATCACCGAGGAGGATGAGTCACTCTACCTTGCGACTCGAAAGACGTTCTTAGAAGAAAAACAAGTTGCACACATGTGGACCCAACACTAGATGGCAAGAGTATGCAGAACATGTGTATCTACAGCCACACATGCCATCTAACATTATTATATATATATATATATATATATATATATATATATATATATATATATATATATATATATATATAAATAAATAACATGCCATCGAACATATGGAAAATGTCACTTACCCAGTGTACATCTGTTCGTGGCATTAGTCGCTGCAGATTCACATGCTGTGCACATCCCGCCATCTGGTGTTGGGCTCGGAGTGTTACAAGTTGTTTTTCTTCGAAGAAGTCTTTTCGAGTCACGAGACCGAGGGACTCCTCCCATTTCGACTCCATTGCGCATGGGCGTCGACTCCATCTTAGATTGTTTTCCCCGCAGAGGGTGAGGTAGGAGTTGTGTATGCTAGTAATAGTGCCCATGCAATGGAGTGAATACGTATGTACATAATGAAGTTTAAAGTAATATATTTACAAATTTACAAATGTTCAAGATCAGCTTCTAAACGGCTACAGGCTCCCGGGGAGGCGGGTGGGCGCATGTGAATCTGCAGCGACTAATGCCACGACCAGATGTACACTGGGTAAGTGACATTTTCCGTTCGATGGCATGTGTAGCTGCAGATACACATGCTGTGCATAGACTAGTAAGCAGTTATCTCCCCAAAAGCGGTGGTTTAGCCTGTAGGAGTTGAAGTTGTTTGAAATAATGTTCGTAGTACAGCTTGACCTACTGTGGCCTGTTGTGCAGTTAACACATCTACACAGTAGTGTTTGGTAAATGTATGAGGCGTAGACCATGTTGCTGCCTTACATATTTCATTCATTGGAATATTTCCTAGAAAGGCCATGGTAGCACCTTTCTTTCTGGTTGAGTGTGCCTTTGGTGTAATAGGCAGCTCTCTCTCTGCTTTAAGATAGCAGGTTTGAATACACTTAACTATCCATCTAGCAATGCCTTGTTTAGAAATTGGATTCCCTGTATGAGGTTTTTGGAAAGCAATAAATTGTTGTTTTGTTTTTCGAATTAGTTTTGTTCTGTCAATGTAGTACATTAGCGCGCTTTTGATGTCTAATGTATGCAGTGCTCTTTCAGCTACAGAATCTGGCTGTGGGAAGAACACTGGTAATTCTACCGTTTGATTCAAGTGGAACGGTGAGATCACTTTTGGTAAAAAGATTTGGATTTGTCCATAGAACTACTTTATGCTTGTGTATTTGAATAAATGGTTCTTGTATGGTAAATGCTTGAATTTCACTCACTCTTCTTAGAGATGTGATGGCAATCAAAAATGCAACTTTCCATGTTAAGTATTGCATTTCACAAGAGTGCATGGGCTCAAAAGGTGGACCCATGAGTCGTGTTAAGACAATGTTGAGGTTCCATGAAGGAACTGGTGGTGTTCTTGGTGGTATAATCCTCTTTAGGCCTTCCATAAATGCTTTTATGACTGGTATCCTAAATAATGAAGTTGAGTGCGTAATTTGCAGGTAAGCTGAAATTGCGGTAAGATGTATCTTTATTGAAGAGAAAGCTAGCTTTGACTTTTGCAATTGTAGTAAGTATCCTACTATATCTTTGGCAGATGCGTGTAAGGGTTGAATTTGATTTTTATGGCAGTAATAAACAAATCATTTCCACTTATTTGCATAGCAGTGTCTAGTGGTAGGTTTCATAGCTTGTCTTATGACCTCCATACATTCTTGTGTGAGGTCTAAGTGTCCGAATTCTAGGATTTCAGGAGCCAAATTGCTAGATTCAGCGATGCTGGATTTGGATGTCTGATCTGTTGTTTGTGTTGTGTTAACAGATCTGGTCTGTTTGGTAGTTTGACATGAGGTACTACTGAGAGGTCTAGTAGTGTTGTGTACCAAGGTTGTCTTGCCCATGTCGGTGCTATTAGTATGAGTTTGAGTTTGTTTTGACTCAATTTGATTACTAGATATGGAAGCAGTGGGAGAGGGGGAAAAGCGTAAGCAAATATCCCTGACCAGCTCATCCATAACGCATTGCCCTGAGACTGATCTTGTGGGTACCTGGATGCGAAGTTTTGGCATTTTGAGTTTTCCTTTGTTGCAAATAGATCTATTTGTGGTGTTCCCCAAATTTGGAAGTAAGTGTTTAGTATTTGGGGGTGAATCTCCCATTCGTGGATCTGCTGGTGATCCTGAGAGAGATGCTAACTGGTTCTGAATTCCTGGAATAAATTGTGCTATTAGGCGAATGTGGTTGGGAATCGCCCAATGCCATATTTTCTGTGTTAGGAGACACAACTGTGTCGAGTGTGTCCCTCCCTGTTTGTTTAGGTAATACATTGTTGTCATGTTGTCTGTTTTGACAAGAATGTGTTTGTGGCTTATTATGGGTTGAAATGCTTTGAGCGCTAGAAATACCGCTAACAGTTCTAAGTGATTTATGTGAAACTGTTTTTGCTGTATGTCCCATTGTCCTTGGATGCTGTGTTGATTGAGGTGTGCTCCCCACCCTATCATGGAAGCATCTGTTGTTATTACGTATTGTGGCACTGGGTCTTGGAAAGGCCGCCCTTGGTTTAAATTTATACTGTTCCACCATTGAAGCGAGATGTATGTTTGGCGGTCTATCAACACCAGATCTAGAAGCTGACCCGGTGCTTGTGACCATTGTGATGCTAGGCACTGTTGTAAGCGCCGCATGTGCAACCTTGCGTTTGGGACAATGGCTATGCATGAAGACATCATGCCTAGTAGTTTCATCACCAGTTTGACTTGTATCTTTTGTTTTGGATACATGGTCTGTATTACATTGTGAAATGTGTGAACTCTTTGTGGACTTGGAGTGGCAATCCCTTTTGCTGTGTTGATTGTCGCTCCTAAGTATTGCTGTGTTTGACACAGCAGAAGGTGTGACTTTGTGTAGTTGATTGAGAAACCTAGTTTGTGGAGGATTTCTATGACATATTTTGTGTGGTGTGAACACCGTCTTAGCGTGTTGGTTTTGATTAACCAATCGTCTAGGTACGGGAACACATGTATTTGCTGCCTTCTGATATGTGCAGCTACTACTGCTAGGCATTTTGTAAAAACTCTTGGTGCAGTTGTTATTCCGAAAGGCAACACTTTGAATTGGTAATGTATCCCTTGGAATACAAACCTTAGGTACTTTCTGTGTGAAGGATGTATTGGTATATGGAAATATGCATCCTTTAGGTCTAGTGTTGTCATGTAGTCTTGTTGTTTGAGCAGTGGGATTACGTCTTGTAATGTAACCATGTGAAAATGATCTGATTTGATGTAGGTATTTAATGTTCTGAGATCCAGTATAGGTCTCAGACTCTTGTCTTTTTTGGGTATCAGAAAGTACAGGGAGTAAACTCCTGTGTTTATTTGTTGTTTTGGTACTAATTCTATTGCTTCTTTCTGTAGCAATGCCTGAACTTCTAGTCCTAGAAGATTTATATGTTGTTTTGACATATTGTGTGTTTTCGGTGGGACGTTTGGAGGGAATTTGAGAAATTCTATGCAATAACCATGCTGGATAATTGCTAAGACCCAAGTGTCTGTTGTTATTTCCTCCCAATGTTTGTAAAACTTGGTTAGTCCCCCCCCCCCACAGGTGTTATGTGTTGGGGATTTGTGACCTTGAAGTCACTGCTTGTTTGGAGGAGTTTTGGGACTTTGGAATTTTCCTCTATTCCTTTGAAATTGTCCCCCTCTATATTGTCCCCGAAAACCTCCCCGCTGAAACTGGCTCTGGTAAGTGGGCTTTGTTTGTGAGGTTGTGGCTTCTGTGGTTTGCCCTCGAAACCCCCCTCGAAATTGTGTTTTTCGAAATGTGCCTCTGCTCTGTGGGGAGTAGAGTGCGCCCATGGCTTTGGCCGTGTCGGTGTCTTTCTTAAGTTTTTCGATCGCAGTGTCCACCTCCGGCCCAAACAACTGCTGTCCGTTGAATGGCATATTCAGCACAGCTTGCTGTATCTGTGGTTTAAATCCTGATGTACGCAGCCATGCATGTCTCCTTATTGTTACTGCTGTGTTGACAGTTCTAGCAGCTGTGTCTGCAGCATCCATTGCTGACCATATCTGATTATTGGAGATACTCTGTCCTTCTTCTACTACTTGCTGCGCTCTTTTTTGGAACTCCTTGGGTAAATGTTCAATAAAGTGTTGCATCTCATCCCAATGGGCCCTATCATATCTGGCTAACAAAGCTTGCGAATTTGCAATACGCCACTGGTTTGCTGCCTGTGCCGCCACCCTTTTGCCTGCAGCATTGAATTTTCAACTTTCTTTATCTGGAGGTGGTGCATCTCCTGAAGTATGAGAGTTGGCTCTTTTGCGCGCTGCTCCCACTACAACAGAGTCTGGTGTTAGCTGTTGTGTAATGTACAGTGGGTCTGTTGGTGGCGGTTTATATTTTTTATCTACTCTTGGAGTAATGGCTCTCCCTTTAACAGGCTCCTCAAACACTTGTTTGGAGTGTTTTAGCATTCCGGGTAGCATAGGAAGACTCTGATATTGGCTGTGTGTGGACGACAGTGTATTAAAAAGAAAGTCGTCTTCAATGGGCTCTGAATGAAGGCTGACATTATGAAATGCCGCTGCTCTTGACACCACCTGTGCGTAGCCTGTACTATCCTCTGGTGGCGATGGTCTAGCTGGATAGCATTCCGGACTATTATCTGACACCGGTGCGTCATAAAGGTCCCATGCGTCAAGGTCATCTTGACTCATTCCTGTATGAGTTGGGGATTGCATCATTGGTGGAGTGGCTACCGGGGATGGTTGCGGAGAGTGATGTGGGGATGGTGGCGGTGTTACTTGTTTAGCCACCTTTGCGTGTGGCTGTTTGTCCTTGTCTTGGAAGGCAAGCTTGCGTTTCATTTTGACTGGAGGAAGAGTGCTGATCTTCCCTGTATGTTTTTGAATAAAGAGCCGTCTTTGTGTGTGATCTGGCTCTATTGTCTCTAATTCCTGTCCAAATCTATGTCTTCATTTGTGTGGACAGTCCTTGTTCCTCAGTGTAGGAACTTGTTTTCGGTTCCGAGGCCGGCTGTTTCGGTACCGAAACCTTTTCGGCTGCTTTTTTCGGCTCCGACGAAACCTTCTTTACTTTCGGTGTCGTGCTCTCTCGGTGCCGACCCGTTTCGGTGCCGCTGTCTCGGTGCCGAATCTTCTCTGAGCCACTATCTCCGGCCCGAGATTGCTGTGTGCCGGTATCTCGACCGGAGTCGGATGACTTCGACACCAGCTCGCTCTTTTTCGGTGGCGATGAACGGTCACCTGTTTTTCGGGTTAAGCCATGGCCTGTTGGCGGTGGCGTCCCCTGGGCTTTAGCGGTCTTCTCGTGAGTTCTTTGTTTCGACGTCTTACTCACGGTTTTCGGCGTTTCCTCGAGCTCGATCTCCTCAGAGTCCGAATCCTGGGTGGAGAATGTTTCTTCCTCCTCCTCGAAACGCCCTTGTCCTGTCGGCGCCAACGCCATTTGCAGTCTTCTTGCTCTTCGGTCCCTGAGTGTCTTCCTGGACCGAAACGCTCGACAGGCCTCACAAGTATCCTCCTTGTGTTCTGGTGACAAACACAAGTTACAGACCAGATGTTGATCTGTATATGGATACTTGTTATGGCATTTTGGACAGAAGCGGAATGGGGTCCGTTCCATCAGCCTTGAAGAGACACGTGGCCGGGCCGACCAGGCCCCGACGGGGATCGAAAAAACCCCGAAGGGCCACCGGAGCTCTTCTTAATTCGGTGTCGATCTGTTGTAACTAACCCGATACCGAACGCAAACAATACCGACGATTTTTCCGAGATTCTAACTAATTTTCCGACCCGAAACACAGAGCGAAAAGGAACACGTCCGAACCCGATGGCGGAAAAAAAACAATCTAAGATGGAGTCGACGCCCATGCGCAATGGAGTCGAAATGGGAGGAGTCCCTCGGTCTCGTGACTCGAAAAGACTTCTTCGAAGAAAAACAACTTGTAACACTCCGAGCCCAACACCAGATGGCGGGATGTGCACAGCATGTGTATCTGCAGCTACACATGCCATTGAACATATATATATATATATATATATGTGTGTGCAAAAAACAAAGGAGAACTCTGGGAAGTTCCCAATTTTAGGTGGAGAGCTGCTCTAGTAAGGAGCACCCTGCAACACCAGCGACACTCTAGATTTGCTCACCCCAAATGTCTGCTTATCTAGCAAAGTTTTTAAGCATAGGATCAGCACAGTGCTATCCTCGCCGAGCTAGATAGGGACAAAGTCTTTTGCCATTTGTACATCAAAATATTTAAGCATAGGATTGACACAGTGTCATCCTCGCCGAGCTGTAAAATGACAAAAGCCATTTACCACTCCAGGCACAGTATTACAGCTTTGGACTGGTCAAATACCGTCCAAGCCAACCTGGAATGAGTAAAGCAACCCCTGACACGTGTTTCGCTCTCATTAGAGCTCTTCAGAGGGGTATAGCTTTGTCCAGACACAAGGGAGCACCCAGTATAAGTCAAACCAAGGCCCTTTCAGGGTTAGAGTGACACATAAATTATGCAAAAAACAAAGGAGAACTCTGGGAAGTTCCCAATTTAAGGTGGAGAGCTGCTCTAGTAAGGAGCACCCTGCAACACCAGCGACACTCTAGATTTGCTCACCTCAAATGTCTGCTTATCTAGCAAAGTTTTTAAGCGTGGGATCAGCACATATATATATATGGAAAATTTCACGTATCCAGTGTACATCTGTTCGTGGCATGATACGCTGCAGATTCACATGCTGTGCACTGTTTCTGCCATCTAGTGTTGGGCTCGGAGTGTTACAAGTTGTTTTTCTTCTAAGAAGTCTTTTCGAGTCACGAGACCGAGGGACTCCTCCCATTTCGACTCCATTGCGCATGGGCGTCAACGCCATCTTAGATTGTTTCCCCCGCAAAGGGTGAGGTAGGAGTTGGTAGAGTAAGGATACTAGAGGTGCCCATGCAATGGAGTAGGAATGTATGTACATAGTGTGTAGTAAAATAATATTTATTTACATATTTACAATTTATATGCAACTAAAACGGCTACAGGCTCCCGGGGAGGTGGGAGGGCGCATGTGAATCTGCAGCGTATCATGCCAAAGTGTCAATGTCTAAGTGTTGTGGAGACAATCTGTGTGGTTTTGGTGGAACATCTGGAGGGGATGTTGTGAATTCTATGCAATAACCATGTTGGATAATTGATAGGACCCACGTGTCTGTGGTAATATGTGTCCAATTGTGGTAGTATTTGGTTAGCCTCCCCCCCACTGGTGACAAGTGTTGGGGTAGTGTGACATTGATGTCACTGAATCGACTTCCGGCCCAAACAACTGATGTTGGTTAAACGGCATATTTAGTACCGCTTGTTGTATTTCTGGTTTGAATCCAGAATTTCTCAGCCATGCATGCCTTTGAATAGTTACAGTCGTGTTGACAGTCCGTGCTGCTGTATCTGCAGAGTGTAATGCAGACCTTATCTGATTGTTTGATATGGCCTGGTGTTGCTTGGGCAAGTGCTGGATGATGTCGTGCATCTCGTCCCAGAGTGCCCTGTCGTAGCGTGCAAGTAGGGCTTGCAAAGTTGCAATTCGCCATGGATTGGCTGCTTGTGATGCCACTCTCTTGCCCGCTGCGTCGAACTTTCGACTCTTTGTCAGGTGGTGGGGCATCCCCTTATGATTGTGAGTTCGCCCTTTTTCTTGCAGCCCCCACAACCACTGAGTCCAGGGTGAGCTGTTGTGTTATAAACACTGGGTCTGTTGGGGGTGGTTTATATTTCTTTTCGACCCTCGGCGTGATAGCTCTTCCCTTTACAGGCTCTTGGAAGACCTGTTGTGCGTGCTTGAGCATGCCTGGTAGCATTGGCAGGCTTTGATAGGATGCATGGGTGTATGCCAGAGTGTTGAAAAGAAGTCATCCTCCACTGGTTCAGAGTGCATTGTTACGTTGTGGAACGTAGCTGCCCTGGCTAGTACTTGCGTATATGCTGTACTGTCCTCTGGTGGTGAAGGCTTGGTTGGATAACACTTTGGGCTGTTGTCCGATATAGGTGGATCGTATAGATCCCATGCATCACCATCATCTTGGGTCATCCCAGTATGTGTGGGTGACTGCGTTATCGGTGTACCCACTGGTGACAATTGTGGTGAATGTAGTGGGGATGGTTGTGGTGAGACCTGTGGTGGTGGTGGTGACTTGTCTCTAACCACTTTGGCTCTTTTGGTTGCATTTCTGATTCTTGAAAGGCTAGTTTTCTTTTAGATTTGAGTGGAGGGATGGTCTGTATCTTCCCTGTATCCTTCTGGATTTGTAACCTTTGTTGCGTTTGGTCAGGTTCTTCTACATGCAGATATTGCTCAAATCTATGCCTTTCTTTGAGTTGCATCGAAAGCCCTTGCTCCTCAGTGTATGATGATCGTTTCGGCTCCGAAGCCGGTTTTTTCAGTACCAAAATTCCTAATGTAATTGTCTTTTTCGGTTCCAAGGAGCTCTTTCGGAGCTTGCTTGATTCGACAACTCTATGCCAAAAATGTTCGGTGCCGGAATCTCGACCGGAGTTGGAAGTCTTCGGCAACCCTTTGGCCTTTTTCGGTGCCAATGTAATCTGGTCACCTTCCCTTCAGTGGGTTGAGCCATGGCCTGCTGGCGGTGGCGTCCCCGTGGCCTTGAATTTTTTGGTGTGACCCTGGGTTTTGGACGGGGCAGGTTTACTCACAGTTTGTTGCACCGTTGAAGGTCGTTCACCTTCGGATTCATCAGAGTCCGTTTCTTGGATGGAACTTCTTCCTTCGTCCTCGACGTCGAGCTCTTGTTTCCGCTTCAACGCCATTTGTAGTCTTCTTACGCGTCGATCTCTCAAGGT
This sequence comes from Pleurodeles waltl, assembly GCF_031143425.1. Taxonomy (NCBI): domain Eukaryota; kingdom Metazoa; phylum Chordata; class Amphibia; order Caudata; family Salamandridae; genus Pleurodeles; species Pleurodeles waltl. The sequence goes on from NC_090440.1 coordinate 280,915,846, forward strand.
TTTCTTCGATCGAAACGCTCGCCAAGCTTCACAAGTATCCTCTCTGTGTTCTGGCGACAAACACAGGTTACAGACCCGGTGCTGGTCTGTATAAGGATACTTTGCGTGACACTTAAGACAGAAATGGAAGTGGGTCCGGTCCATTAGACTTGGACGGCAGGTGTGGTCGGGCCGACCCGGCCTCGATGAACTGTGGAAGCCCCGAACGGCCGACGAAGCGGTCTTGATGTCGGTGCCGATACCCTAGAACTAAATCGGTACCGAACGAGAACAATATCGACAAGTTTTTGATACTTAGCTAACTTTCCTGATTCGAAATACGGAGCGAAGAGGAACACGTCCAAACCCGATAGCTGAAAGAAAACAATCTAAGATGGAGTCGACGCCCATGCGCAATGGAGCCGAAAGGGAGGAGTCACTCGATCCAGTGACTCGAAAAGACTTCTTCGAAGAAAAAAAAAACTTGTAACACTCCGAGCCCAATTCAATATGGCAGGAACAGTGCACAGCATTTGTATCTGCAGCTACACATGCCATTGAACATATATATATATGGAAAATATCACTTACCCAGTGTACATCTGTTCGTGGCATGTAGTGCTGCAGATTCACATGCTATGCATAGCTCTTCCGACATCTAGTGTTGGGCTTGGAGTGTTACAAGTTGTTTTTCTTAGAAGAAGTATTTTCGTAATCACGGGATCGAGTGACTCCTCCTCTCAGTTACAGTGCGCAAAGGCATCAACTCCATTGTTAGATTGTTTTCCCGCAAAGGGTGAAGGAAGGAGTGACAGAGTATAAGAATATAAAGAGATGTTCATGCAAGTGTAAATATGTCTACATATGTACAAATGATTAAATTAAACGACTACAGGCTTCCGAGGAGGAGGGAGGGTGCATGTGAATCTGCAGCACTGCATGCCACGAACAGATGTACACTGGGTAAGTGACATTTTCGGTTCGCTGGCATGTGTAGCTGCAGATACACATGCTATGCATAGACTACAAAGCAGTTAGTCCTCCCAAAGGACTGTAGGAGTTGAAGTTGTTTGAAATAGTGTTCTTAAGACAGCCTGGCCTACAGTGGCCTGTTATGAGAAAACATCAACACAATAGTGTTTTGTAAATGTACGAGGAGTAGACCATGTGGCAGCTTTACATATATCAGCCATTGGTATGTTTCCTAAAAATGCCATTGACGCACCTTTCTTCCTTGTAGAATGTGCTCTAGGAGTGATCAAAAGTTGTCTGTTTGCTTTGATGTAGCATGTTTGTGTGCATCTAACACTCCATCTTGCTAAGCCTTGTTTAGATATAGGATTGCCTTTATGTGGTTACTGAAAAGCAACGAAAAGTTGTTTTGTTTTCCTAAAATCGTTAGTTCTATCTATATAGTACATAGGAGCTCTTTTGAGATCTAGAGTATGAAAAGCTCTTTCTGCAACTGAGTCTGGCTGTGGAAAGAAGACTGGCAATTCCACTGTTTGGTTGATGTGAAAAGGAGATACTACTTTTGGTAGAAATTTTGGATTTGTCCTAAATACAACTTTGTTTGTGTACTTGGAAAAAAGGTGAATGCTTGTATTTCACTAACTCTTCGTAATGAAGTAATAGCTACAAGGAAGGCAACCTTCCAAGTTAAAAATTGAATTTGACAAGAGTGCAGAGGTTCAAAAGGTGGGCCCATGAGTCTGGTAAGTACGATATTTAGATTCCAATAAGGAATAGTTTGAAAGTTGCAGATATTGCAGTAAGGTGGATTTTTTGATGGATGAGAAAGCTAAATTTGATTTTTGCAAATGAAGTAGGTAGCATACAATATCTAGCTGCTGTAAGCGGATCAGTGTTTTCAGACTGACAGTAGTAAACAAATCTTTTCCGTTTGTTAGCATAAAATTGGCTGGTAGTAGGTTTACGTGCCTGTTTAAGCACTTCCATACATCTGATGGAAGTTTTAGATAACCAAATTCTCTGACTTCAGGAGCCAAATCTCTAAATTGAGAGCATTGGGGTTTGGGTGCCTAATTTGACCTTTGTTCTGTGTTAACAAATCTGGTCTGTTTGGGAGTTTGGAATGAGTTACTACAGACAGGTCTAGGAGTGTTGTTTACCAATGTTGATGTGCCCATATTGGGGCTATGAGTATTATGGTCACAGATGTCTGACATAGTTTGCTGACCAGAAAGGGAAGGAGTGGGAGAGGGGGAAAAGCGTATGCAAATATCCCTGACAAACTGATCCATAGAGCATTGTCCTTGTATAGGGGATGTGGGTTTCTGGATGCAAAGTTTTGGCATTTTGTGTTTTCGCTCGTTGAAAACAGGTCTATGTTTGGTGTTCCCCACTTTCGAAAGTATTTTTGAAGTACTTGAGGATGAATCTCCCATTCGTGAGTTTGTTGGAGATTTCTGCTGAGGATATCTGCCAACTGATTGTCTATCCCTGGAATGTATTGTGTTAATAGATGAATTTGGTTGTGGATTGCCCATTTCTTCATTTTCTGGGCTAGAAGGGATAGTTCGGATGAATGTGTCCCTCCCTGTTTGTTGAGATAATACATGGTTGTCATGTCTGTTTTGATAAGAACATTCTTCTGTGTGAGAAGCTTTGAGTGCTAGAAAAACAGCTAATAACTCCTAGTGGTTCATTTTTAGCTGTTTGTGTTTGACATCCTATTGCCCTTGAATGTTGTGATCGTTTAGGTGAGCTCCCCAACCAATCATTGATTCATCTGTTATAATTATGGTCTGAGGCACAGGGTCTTGAAATGGCTGCCCTTTTTTTTTAGATTTGCGAAATTCCACCACTGAAGGGACATGTATGTTTGGCGGTCTATCAGCACTAGATCTTGGTGTCGACCGTGTGCCTGTGACCATTGTTGTGCAAGGCACTGTTGTAAGGGCCGCATGTTTAGTCTTGCGTGTGGAACAATTGCAATACATGATGCCATCATTCCTAAAATTTTCATGGCAAATCTGACAGTGTATTGTTGATTTGTTCGTATTTGTGTGATTATATTTTGGAAAGCTTGTATCCTATGTGTATTTGGATATGCTAGAGCTTGTTGAGTATTTAGTATTGCACCCAAATACTGTTGTATTTGTGCTGGTTGAAGGTGTGATTTTTGGTAGTTTATTGAGAAGCCTAGTGTGTGTAAGGTTTGTATTACATAATGCGTATGATTCTGCCATTGTGTATGACTGCTTGATTTTATCAGCCAATCGTCTAGATATAGAAAGACCTGTATATGTTGTCTTCTTGGGTAGGCAGCCACTACTGCCAAGCACTTTGTGAATACCCTTGGCGCTGTTGTTATTCCAAAGGGTAACACTTGGTAGTGTTTTTCCCTGAATGACAAACCTGAGATATTTTCTGTGTGCAGGATGGATGGGTATGTGAAAATTCGCATCTTTGAAGTGTAAGGCTGTCATGAAATCTTGTTTTTGTAGTAGTGGGATGACATCCTGTAAAGTTACCATGTGAAAATGTTCTGACAGGATGTAAAGATTGAGGGTCCTGAGGTCTAATATTGGCCTGAGGGTGCCATCTTTTTGGGGAATTAGAAAGTATAGTGAATAAACTCCTGTTCCTACTTGAGACTGTGGAACCAATTCTATTGCTTGTTTGAGTAGTAGAAATTGGACCTCTTGTAACAGAACTGTGTGTTCTCAGGATAGTTTGTGTAACCTTGGAGGAGTGTTTATCAATTCTAGGCAATAGCCATTGCAGATAATTGACAGCACTGAGTTGTCTGTGGTAATATTTTGCCAATTTGAGTGGAACTGTTGTAGTTTTTCCCCCACAGGAGAGGTGTGGAGTGGAAGGGAATGAGGGAAGTCACTGTTTTGGGTGCTGTGGAGGCTGCTTAGAGGCCTGAAATTTCCCTCTATTTTTGGGGTATTGTCCTTTATATGTGCCCCTAAAACTACTACATTGGTATTGCGGTTGGTAGGTTGGCTTTGTCTGCGAGGTCGATGCCACTGAGGGCTGTGGTCTGAAACCACCTCGTAACTGAGGTTTACGAAATTACCCCCTATATGGTGTAGAGTATAGTGCACCCATTGCATTTGCTGTGTCAGAGTCTTTTCACAGTTTTTCGATGGCTGTGTCTATTTCTGGTCCTAAAAGATGTTTTTTGTCGAACAGCATGTTCAACACTGCCTGCTGTATTTCTGGCTTGAATCCAGAAGATCGGAGCCATGCATGTCTGCGTATAGTGACTGCAGTGTTGACACTCCTAGCAGCGGTGTCTGCTGCGTCTAGGGCAGATCTTATTTAGTTGTTTGTAATGGCTTGCCCTTCCTCCACTACCTGCTGTGCCCTTTTCTGGTGTTCTTTGGGGAGATGCTGTATTATGTCCTGCATCTCGTCCCAATGGGCTCTGTCATAGCGAGCTAATAGTGCTTGCGAGTTGGCTATCCTCCACTGATTTGCTGCCTAGGATGCAACTCTTTTTCCTGCAGCATCGAATTTCATGCTTTCTTTATCAGGAGAGGGTGCATCTCCTGATGACTGACTATTTGCCCTCTTCCTGGCAGCGCTAACTACAACAGAATCAGGAGGTACCTGATTGGTGATATAATCAGGGTCAGAGGGTGCAGGTTTATATTTCTTCTCTATCCTTGGTGTTATGATGCTTGCCTTCACCGTTTCATTAAAGATTTGTTCTGCATGTTTTACCATGCCTGGGAGCATCGGGGTACCTAGAATGTGTTGAGGATAAAGTGTTAAATAAGAAAAGCCTCTTCTAGTGGCTCTGTATGCATAGTAACGCCATGATATGCTGCAGCCCTAGCTATGTCTTGATTATAGACAGTACTATCCTCAGGTGGTGATGGTTTAGAGGGATAGCTGTCTGGATGATTACTTGGAATGGGATCAGGGTCATAAAGATCCCATGGATCAACACTGTCCTATTGTGAATTGTATGAATGAGTGGGTGACTGCACTGGTGTAGGGCTGGTAGGAGGAGAGCCAGGTAGGTGGGGAGAATGAGGAAGAGAGTGAGGAGGAGAATACTGAGGAGGTGGTGGTTTCTCCTTCTGTTTTGGCACTTTAACTGGAGGCTGCATAGTGTCCAATTCCTCCTGAAACACTAGCTTCCTCTTTGTTTTTAAAGGAGGTGCTGTAAGAATTCCTTCGGTTTCCTTATGGATGTGGATCCTGGATTGCCTTTCATCCATAATTTCTAAAATTGGTTCTACCTCTAACTCCTCTTCAGAGGTTTTGTGGCTTTCTTTAAGTCTCTTTGAAAGTCCATGCTCCTCTGTGTATGTTGGCCTTTTCGGCTCCAAAGCGTGCTTTTTCAGGATCAAAAAAGATGAAGAGGATGAAGGTTTCCGCGCCGAAACTGGCTTTCTGATTTTCAACTCTGAAAATTGGTGTTTACTGGCGTCGGAAACTGAGCTTTTTCTTGTCTCCGATGTTTTTGGAGGAGTTGCCTTTTTCTGTGTCGAACTGGGAGGTCGGTCACCAACAGTCTTTTTTTGGGCCGAGCCATGGCCTTTTGAGGGTGCAGGGGCAGACGTACTCACATGTTTTCCTTGCTGTGACTGGTCTGTCTTCGTCCGTTTCCTGCTCGAACTGAGACTGCAGTCTGCATCAATTATTCCTCTTCTACATCGAGATGTTCCCTGCTCTTCAACGCCATTTCGAGCCTTCGGTCTTCAAGAGTCTTTTTCGATCGGAAGGATCGACAGGCCTCGCAGTTTTCTTCCCAATGGTCTGGGGAAAGGCAGAGGTTGCAAACCAGAAGCTGGTCTGTGTATGGGTACTTCGCTTGGCACTGAGGACAGAATCAGAATGAAGTCCATTTAGATCCAACAGGCCTGAGTTGGGCACGCGTGCCCCGAAGGGCAAACAAAGTTGTTTTCCCCGACGGTAGTGCTGTGTCAAGGGAAGAATATGAACCTGATCGATACAATATTGACGAAAAGAGAGTTTTACAAAGTTTTCCGATTCGAAATCTCGGAGCGAGAGGAAACACGTCCAAACCCAATGGCGGAAAGAAAACAATCTAACAATGGAGTCGATGCCCATGCGCAATGGAACTGAAGAGGCGGAGTCACCCGATCCCGTGACTCAAAAAGACTTCTTCTAAGAAAAACAACTTGTAACACTACGAGCCCAACACTAGATGGTGGACTAATGCACAGCATGTGTATCTGCAGCTACACATGCCATCAAACACATATATATATATATATATATATATATATATATATACAAATTCAGGAATTAATACAGATGCTACATATGATATTGCAAACTTTGATCAAATCGTGTAACGGTTGCCAGTTAACTCCAGGCTTGAATCCATCAACTCCATAAGCCATCCAATCAACAGATAATTCAGGCACAAATGACCCAACATGCAGGTACCCAATTAGGAATGGATCAGAGTTAAAGGATCACATCCTTCTGTGGTTCCCCAGTGGAGACTAGTCACATTCAATTCACTGAATGTTCCGTGACATACTGTTAGAAGTTTAAAGGTACATGCTATACATCCCACCAGCGTAGAACAAAAACAAAAATCACCAATGCATCAGAAATCAAATTAAAATAATATAGTTTAAGTGAAGCTGTATTAGAAACAAACTGCTGACAGATATTATGGAATGACGAGCTAGAAGGAGGGAGTAAAATGGCTTCTCTCAAGTCATTCACTGTGCTCTAAGGATGGAAACAGTTGGAGTATAACAAGGTTGGAAACTGTTGGAGCAAAATTAGGATCATGTCTAGGCGGTGTCTTACATGGCAACAATGGGTGAAAATGAATGGAAATGGTGTAACTCAGCACACTACAAAATGCAACAGTTCCATTTGTTCTCTTTGTGTATAACCCATTGTATGCAACTGAGGTCTCAAATCAAGGCAAGATCCAACACTTTATTAACAAGGCTCAATCACCCTGTTTCACAGTTGAACAGGCCATTCAGATGTATCAGCCTTATTAAAAAGGAGTATTTAGGACAGTTACACACCTTTAATCCTTGACTGCTTTAGTCCCAGATAGCCTCAAGAAGACATTGTTTAAGAAGTTATATTCTTCCATGGAAAGACCCTGAACTATGCAGATCTCAAAGGCCCATCTCTTTATCATATAAAATGTAGATGTTAAGACCCTCCCCAAGATCTGAGCCTTGTGTCGATGATACTGTACTATGCAGTTACTCAATGACCCTTTACTACTGCCTTGAGTGTATCCTACCTCACATTTAAACTACAATCCTTAGTGCAACCCGACTTTAACAATTCTTAATTGTGGTCCTTCAAGAATACTATGACTACCTTATCGAGCAGCAGACCTTTGTTAAAGCACTAGAATCATGTTTCCTATTAGGTTCCATTTCAACTTGAAAATCACTGGTAAGTGATCTGACATCTGGACTCCGCATTCCACCACCATCATTGAATTTTAGATTGATTAATAGATGTTCTGTTTGGTATAGGACTCTAAGCTGAGAGCAACCTCAGGCATCAATTAAGCCCATGTCTGCACACTGCTTTTATTTGCTCTATAAAGTTGTGATGCTCTGTAGCACGATGTATTGTACTATTATTCAACACTAAATTCCAGTCTCACACTACAGTTTCAAGGCTAGAAGTGAAAGATAGGATATTCTGCAAAGTACATATAGTGAATGCTAGTTAGGGGCATAAACAGAAGCCACCAAAATATCCTTGCCTTACAACACCCTATTCATTACAATTCTCCTGCCCTCTTTGTTCACCTATAAATTCCAAAGTGGAAAACAACAGTAAGCAGTCAACAGTATTCTCATGCCATCATTTTGTGATGGACCTTTGGCAAAAAAATGTATTTGGAAAGTCCTAGAACATATCCGCCAAGCCTTGTACAATAGCAGAAAAGTCTCTTGGGTGAAATAGATCTCCTTTGCCATGAGTTGTTCCAAGGCTTGTATTACCTTCAGACTGTTTGATGGTTCATTAAAGCTTCTGTTGGGTTAAATAGTTCATCTCTAAATCTACCCAATGACACAAACTGCCTGCCTCTAAGGAGCTATTGTCGAAGTAGTCTACAGTACACCCGCACGAGGTAAGAACTGGGTTTGCCGTCCTGCATATTCCCCCATCAGGCTCAAACATGGGACACAGACAGTGTTGCTCAGTTCCACAGTGATGTTAAGTAAATAAGATGTGCAGTGACTGGTCTACTGTGTTGGATGTCACCAGGTCCCCCAACAGACATGGGGTGTACCTGAGGAAGTCTGAAGCAATAAAGTTTCAATTCCATTTGAAAAAGTATCTTTAGCGCATCACTTGAGACCTGTGGTTTGCTACCTGAAAGAGCATTACCAAAGGTGTTCAGTTGATGCACCTGCAATGAGAGACAATTTTCAGAGTCATAAAATGCAGGGAGCAACTATGCTTATGCTCAAAGGAAACATACATGAGGAATGTGAAGGCCTATCTAAGGTCCCACAGGGATATCACAAGTGGTTTGGGAGGGAAAGTTTGAAAAACCATAATAAAGACAAACAAACAAATCAAAACGTCCGACAGCTTTGTTTTTAAGGGGCAGTGCCATGGGCACTACACCAGGTCACACATTTTCCTAGCCCTCAGCAAAGATATGTTTCGTGGAAGGCATCTAGCAAAAAGGATTGAAATTCATAATTTGACAGCAAATCAAAAGCAGTCAATTGCTGCTGCTCAATCTCCAAGCATGGAGGTGTAAGTTGCAAACGTTTGGATGAAAGACCTCATCCTGTTGCTAAGACAGGAGGTCCTCCAGAAGTGGTAGAGAATACATGATAGAGAACACAGATGTTCTTATTAATGAGGTCCAGGTACCACACTCTTCTAGGTCATTCCGTGACAATAAGGATGACTTTGGCCTGATCACTCTTATTCAGAACTGGAGACAGGGAGGTAGCAGCAGGACTGCACATAGGAATCTCTTGTCCTATTCCAGCCAAAACACTTCCCCTAAAAGAGTGCTCTTGCAAAAACTCCAATGCACAAAACTGTTGACACTGTGCTTCAACAATGTAACAAGGGCTCTCCCTGATGATCAAATATGACCTGCATCAGCTCAGGATGCAGATGCCGTTAGTGGTCTGCTAGATGACAAGTACTCAATGTCTGTTCTGGCATTCAGGGACCCCCACCAGTTAGTTTGCAACCAGAAAGATGTTCACCTGCTCCAGCCACCTCCACATGCTCACGGCCTAGTGGCACAGGTCCCAGGACCACACTCCCCCTTGTCTGATGCAGTACCACACGACAGTAGTGTTGTCTTTGAGAACGTGCACCAGATTCCCCCCAGTGACTAGCATGAAAGCCTCAAGGGCTAAACAGATGGCTGGCAGCTGCAGCACGATGAAGTGGAAAGGACCCTGTGCTGGAGGCCAGAGGATTCATACCTCCACATCTCCCAGATGACCTCTTTAACCAAGGAGCACCACTGTCAGCTCTGTGTGGGTAAGAGAGAGTGGCCAGGAGGAATATAAACTGCGATTGGTCACTCACCACTGTAGATCTTGGGCTGACTCCTTCGAGACCTGCAAAGTATTGGAAAAGCAGGCTTGCTGCTGAGCCCACTGGGATTTCAAGTTCCACTGAAGGGCACGCATGTGACATCTGAAGAACAGGGATGTGGAATTCCTATCGCCCGACGCCCGGGACATCTTGTTTGGGGTCAAGGGCAACAAGTTTTTATGTTTACTTTGTCCTTGGGACAAGTAGGCCCAACCCCCTGCAGCACAAACCCTTTGGCTGCCTGTTTACAGAGAGTTGAACTCTCTGCAGTCGAGGTAATGTGTTTCCAAAAGATAATGCTGTTCGAACTTGTATTTATGGTTCATTATTTGAAAGCCTTCATTATTAGGGTGCGTGCTGTAAATAAATGTTTTAAGGTCACACTTCACTACTGACGTTGGTTCCAGTACAAAAAAAAAAAAACGTGTACACACATGTTTGAAAAGTTTAGGCTAAGAGGCTAAGTATAATGCTCCCAGAATGCTCTCTGATTATATGCAAATGAAGTGTCATTTAGTAAAATGTGTTGATGCATGCTAGTATTTCCCAAAAATATTTCTAATGGAAAATCAGTGTAACCATTTTCAACACGATTATGGGAAGCATGAAAATAAACAAACACTGACAAAGCCAACTGATCTGACATACTTTTATAAGTCTTTTAGTTTCATCAATGCGTGTCTTGTTTTGACATGGCTTTTGTAACACTTTATTGTTGTGGGAGCTACCAGGCCCTCAACATTGTAACAAACATTGGCAAAAAAAACCCAAAAAGTTTTTGAACTCTTAAAGCACACGTTGCCACCAGCGGCATAACAAAGGCCCCTCAGCCGCCCTCCAGGGGGCCCCGTCAGCACAGCACCTGCCCTGAGTGAGTCTGGAGAGGAGGCTCCTCCATGTTCTTTGCAAAGGGGCACCCTCCAGTTTCGTTACGTCACTGATTGCCACTGTAGTTCCTGACACTGAACAAAACTACTTTGTGTGGCAATATGCTCCTTGTGGAAGAGCAGAATGCGATCACTCACAGTAAAGCCAGCCGAAAGAGAGAGAGAAATAGAAGTTTAATAAAAACAAAATGTCTTTGTTAACACCAGACCTAATTAGGGACCAAGACCCACATGTAGGTAGCTTTTTGCATGTCACAAACAGCGACTTTCGCTGTTTGCGACGTGCAAAAAGCACATTGCGATGCACAAACCCAGTTTTGCGATTCAGTAACCTGGTTACCGAATCACAAAACGGGTTTGTGACTCGCAATTAGTAAGGGGTCTTCCCTTCCTAATTGCAACTCGCAGTGCAATGTAGGATTGTTTTGTGACCGCGAACGCGGGCGCAAACCAATCGCAGTTTGCACCCATTTCAAATGGGTGCTAACACTTTCGCAAAAGGGAAGGGATCCCCATGGGACCACTTCCCCATTGTGAATGTCACTGTAAACATTTTTTCGGAGCAGGCAGTGGTCCTGCGGACCACTGCCTGCTCTGAAAAAATGAAACGAAAACGTTTCATTTTTCGTTTTTGTTATGCATCTCGTTTTCCTTTAAGGAAAACTGGCTGCATTACAAAAAAAAAACAAAAAAACTGCTTTATTGAAAAGCAGTCACAGACATGGTGGTCTGCTGTCTCCAGCAGGCCACCATTCGTGAGGGGGTCGCAAATTGCGACCCACCTCATGATTATTCATGATGTGGGCATTTGCGAAGCCCTTGCGAATCACAGATGGTGTCAAGGACACCATCCTACATTCGGATTTGCGACTCGCAATTTGCAGGTCACAAATCTGAACCTACCTACTTGTGGCCCCAAATTCTTAAAGAAAGTCACAAAAGTGCACCCATAGTATATGTCGTACCCCTATAAAATATTTGTGAACTGTATTTTAGCATGGGTAAATACGATATGTAGATGTGCTCATGTGAAAATCTATTGAGCATTTGCAAGTTCATTTTCCCTCCAGCCACTTTCTTCCCAACCCTGGAAGAAGTTCTAATTCTGCCATTGTCAGGAGTAAATGTCCAACCTTTCTTATTATGGGAAAATATTAGAGAGAAGCTGGTAAAAATCTTTAAAACATGCAGGTTAGTAGGTTTGCAGACTCAAAGGTATTCCAGCCCTGGAACTATTGCTTACTGCTTCCTCCAGCCCCAGTATGCAGATCTGCAGAAAGGTGGCAAAATAAGGAAATTGCTACAGTAGGGATTGAAACTCCAAGTATTCAAGCCCTACTATGGTAGTAGCCCTGGCATAATCAGAGAGGCTATTAATTGCTGCCATAATTTGTCGCCACACTACATGGCACCAAAGGGACAAGTAGATCTTTTTACAGGACAAGTAGATTTGAGAAGCAACCTGTCCCCTGGACAAGTAGATATTTTAATAAATTCCACACCCCTGGAAGAAGTGCATGGACAAGGCCGAGAAACCTCTGAGCCCCTCTCACTGGAATCCAGGATCGAGCATGAAGTAACAGGCCTATAGTTTGCGTGTCCCAGACTCACTAAGGTGGAGGAAATGCATTGAACCTCACAATATCAAGGACTGCCCCAATGAATAGAAGTCTCTATGATGGAATTAGCCAATAATGTTAGTTCGACCGGCAACTGGAGGTGGTCCATCACTGACTGCAGCAAGCTCAACTTCAGCAGGCAATCATTGAGATGTGGGAATACAGGAACATCTGGCCTCCGAAGGTGATCAGTGAACACGGCTAGCACTTTCATCAACAACCGAGGGGCAGAGGCAAGGCAGAAGGGAAGCTTGGATATTGAAAAGTGTTTGTGATCAACCTTGAAATGCAAGTAATGCCTGTGGGACTGCAGAACATGTATATGAAAAAATTCACCTTGCGAGTCCAATCACCCCATCCATTTTACTTTATCAGCAGACAAGGTATGAGCTAATGTGAGCATCTTGAATTGGTCATTCAATAGGAAAGAATTTAGAGAAAGTTGGTCAAGGAAAGGTCTGAGTGCCCCTGTCCTATTTTAGAAGAAGGAAGTTTAGAATAACAGCATTCGCCTCTCTCAGAGTCTCACACCCATTCAATAGCACATCTGGAGAATAAGAGATCCTCCCCCAATATGGGTGCTGGTGTGAGAGGAATGTTGGGTGAGGAGGAGAGGAAAGGTAGGGCATAGGTCTTTTGTCCAATTTGCAAGACTCATTGGTTGGACATGATGGATCTCCAATCTGGGAGGAAGTGACACATCAACCCTTCCCCCCCGTAAGGCACTAAGGACAAACTAAAGCGGCTTGTTGGTTAATGTAGCAGGGAAACCAGAGTTGGAAGACTGGTGCCCCTGCTGGCCCGTGCAATGTCTGCTGGTGTCACCTTCAGGCTCTGAAAGGGCTACGTTGTCTGTTTTATCACTGGGTAGAAAGCCTACTGCTGCTAATATGCTAGCCCTTTGGAGTAGCACCTAAACTTAAAGAACTGATGGGAAAATTACTTTGCAAGGGGCAACAGCCCCAAGGAACATGCTGTGGCCCTGCCATCCATAAAGCTTTTCAGTCTGCTTCATCTTGAGAGGTGAGAACCACCCAAGGGCATGTCCATCAGTGATGTCTGCACACTGCCAGAAAATCCAGTTGACCTCATCCAGGCATGTCTTTGGGGCACAACACTGGTACAGACTGTCCTGCTAATGCATTATGTGCTATCTAAGCCTACATGTTAACATTTCGCTGCAGCATGCCCATCATGCATCGTCCGAGCCATGGGGGACCCAAGGTCCCTCGAGACCAGTGGAAAATTCTCGTTGGCCATGTTGCACTGGATATATGTAGGCACAGACATTTTTAGACCTCAATGTCAGGTTTGCAGAAGAGAAAAATCGCTTAGCATCTGTCCTTTGGGATTCTCTAACCGGGAGATTGGTCAGAAGTGAATTAGGATTCAACTTACTGGTCAAAGCCTGTACAATGAGAAGTTCTGGAGTAGGGTAATTGGTGAAGAAGTGTGGGTTGCCTAGTAATGTCAATTCGTGGTCAAACATGGGTGTCTTCCCTGGATCATCAACCTCCTCCAATGGAGTAGGTACCGGTGGCGTGGCAACAGGGACTGCTGTGGATCTTGAGGCCAAACTGAAAGTCAGTGAGGCTGGGTAACTAGTCCCATGTAGGCAGACCGCACTGCAGGAGGGTCGCCAGTGGTAACCCAGCTGAAGGTTGCAGCGGTTCAGTAGTGCTCAAAGACGTGCCAGAGTGGGCCAAAAGGGATATAAAGATTTGCAATATGGCATCCTTGAAGGCCTCAATTAACTGCATGATTGAGGACGTCCCAGAGAAATCAGGATCGTCAGGACCAACTGGGGACTAGCCAGTGATCGCAAGGGAGTGGGACTTCTATTTAGAGTCAGAGTGGCAGGATGGGGTTGAGTCTCATGTCGCTTGTTTTATGATTGCGCTTTGATTTTTACTTACACAAAGACTTCCAGTGGGAAGTCGAACATTCTGGTAATGGCCCCATGACTGGGACGGACCCCCATCTTGGAGCGGGACCGCTGAATACATCACAACAATTTCTGATGTTCAGCGATGTACAACTTTGGCTCATGATCTTGAATTGCCTTTGAGTGCATTCATCACACTACTTCGAATAGTGTCCAGAGCCCGAGCATCAAAGGCATACCTCATTTTAGTCCAAAATTATTATTTCCTTCCTGCAGCCACGTTCCAGCTTGACTACTGCCATGGAGACATTGTTTCTAAATACATAGTAGAAGAGTTGTTGGAAAACTGGCAAAGGTGAGAGCAGAACTCTGGATCTGAGTCAGAAGGTGAAAAAATATAGTAACTGATGTCATCGCATATGAGTGGTGCTTATATACTGCTTTGCTCCATTACTTCCGGGCCGTTACAAGGTCAGCATGGAGCCAAATGACACCATGTCTCGCACATGGGAGCATTCCTGGAAAATTCTCCAGATTCAGTTTGGCGCCTGAAGGATATTCAAAGGTGAGGAATCTGCTGTTATGAGTATTCATCAGAATTATATGCTCTGACAGGCTGGCAGCTTACCCTGTGCTGGGATCTGATTATTTATTCTATCAGTAGAATGTCCCTACTGAATGTGAGTGGGTAGTGCGTCTCACAATTGTTACAGCTAACCAATGACACACAAAATTCAGACTCACCTCAGAGACTGATGGCACACCTGTATGGACTACTGAAAGATGGTGGAGAAAGTGATAGGAGATGTAAGATGAATGGAACTTTGTGGAACGGTTAAAGAATGGTTTGGAAGAAAAGTGAATGGGATCCTCTCAATTAGATGGCTTCTCTCTTTCGGATTATCGAAATTGGTTTTAGTTACTAACTCTGTTACACAGTACAGCATATTTTGTATATATTTCAATAAATGTGAATTTTTCTATTTATGCACTGTATGCTGCTTTTCCCAGGTTAAAAAAAGCCTTTTTCACTTTCAGAGTCACAGCCTTCATTCACGTTTCCTCTATTGTGGCGACAGAATCTGGAAGTTCTTTAGAATTATCAACAGATTATTATACTGGATGCTCAATAACTCTGTCATGTAACCTGAATACTCAATAATTCTTTGTCACCTGTGGCACCCTTTTTTTGTTTTTTTATCAAAACACACTAGACCAAGGTGTTCTCTCCAAACCGTGTTGCCATTGTTAGAGCGGAGAGACAAATGATTAAGGGCATACGGCTTCAGTCTGCCATCTTAATATAATAATTTCAGATTGTGAGCATTTGGTCTTACAGGCACGCCAATCCAATGAAAGAATAGGGGATAATTCCCTAACTACTTAAAAACAAGTTGGGTATACGCATCATCATTAATGCAAAATATACAGCAATCAAGAAGACAATTTTAACCAGCAAAAGTCTACTGACGTGTGATTGGGAACTCAACCTGAACTCCATGGACTGCTTTACCTGTTTCAGGACACCAGCAGTGCCTTTTATTCCAAATTATTTGTGTCAGTTTCTCAAATATTGAAAAGGTCTGTCAGAAAGTTTTTTTTTGTAAATCTTTATATGAAGCAAAAAAACAGCTATTGCACAATGTAGCACGCTGCAATAAAGAACACAGCATGTATCTGCAACTCAGAGACAGATTACAATGGGTGTCAAGCATCAGAGATGTAGCACTTCAATCCGGAACCACCCAGGCGAAACAGTCTGATACAGCCGGTCTATAGTCCTACCGCTCACCTATGTGCTCCCACACAGAGAACCACTCTTTACTCCTATAGGCATCCCACCCTCCCCAGATTTTCTCCCACTTTTTCGCACAACCCCTACTCTGGTAGATTACTTTTTCCACACCCTGGCACCAGTCCAGGTCTGATTGCTATTCCTGTACGCTGGGTAGTAACTCAGCACCCCACGCCCGCGCTATGTTGCGCTTAGCCACCATTGCCGCTACGGCCATCCACAATCCTTGATGCTTAGGCCAGGACGCCTCCCCACTATGTTAAGTAGAAACAACTTGGGATCCAATGGGCCCGCCCTCCCAAGCGCTCAGGCTGCCACCTTGTAGACCCCTAGCCAGTAAGCCTGTATCGCAGGGCATGCCTATATAATGTGACAGAAGGTACCTTCCTGCTCACCACGTCTCAAACACTGCGGGGTCTGCGCCCTGCCCATTTTACACATCACTACCCTGGAGTAATACGTCCTGTGCAGAATCCGCAGCTGGACCAACCTCAACCGGGCCCTAATCGCCACTACCCTGGGACTTTGCCTCGCCTCCGCCCAATCTTCATAATCCAACGCTCCCAAGTCTACCTCCCATGTAGCGCGCAAGGGTATCATCGGGTCCGGGGAACTGTAAAACAATTTCCTATACAACAGAGATTTGGCCCTCGCTTCCAATGGATCCGCCAGAAGGCAGTCCCACTAGAGGGGCCAATTCCAGCAATTGCCCATTCTCCAGGACATAGCGGCGCAAAGCATGCCACAGCTGCAGGTACCTATACCACTCAGTGTCCGCCAAAACATATTCTTGCTGGAGGACTTCGAACGTCACCACTGCTTGGCCCCTCCAGATATTGCCCAGGTGGTCAATTCCCAAAAGAGACCATTTGCGAAACCCACCCTGGGCCCTAAGATTATGTAATAAATCACTACATCACAGTGGGGTTTGGGCTGTCAAAGTAGAACCCAAGCCCAAAAAACAGGTGGCCTCATTCCATGCTCCCACCACTGTTCCTGTGCCTATCTGCAATGATCGCAAGCTCACATGAGCATAGAGGGCGGATTCATATCCCTCCCAGTCAATAGCCTCTCTGCCCTCATGAAGCGCCAGTTCCCATTGATCAGTAAAGGCCCAGTCATTAATCTGACCAATTGTGTCGCTCAGTAGTAGTGCAGGGGGTCCGGGATGGCCAGCCCACCCTTATAGACCCTCCGTTTCAATTTTTGCAATGCCACCCGGGAGCAACCACTGTCTCATAACAGCAGTCTGGTTTCCCAGTCCAGTTATTGAAACACCTCTGCGGTATCCTATAGGGAGTGTTCTGGAAGACATATAGCAGCCGTGGCTATGTCATCATTTTGTAGAGGGCAGCTCTACTCATCAAGGAGAGTGGTAACACCCTCCAGTAAGCCACATCTCTACGGAATCTATTGAGCTGGGCTGTAGGTTTTTCCGGAGGACACACTCCTGGTTCCTAGTGACATATATCCCCAAATATTAAAAGCCCTCCTGGCTGGTTGGTGTAGTGCAATCCGGGGACAAGGTGGTGGGAGTCCCGGCAGGGGGAAGACCAACGATTTGTCCCAGTTAATCGAAATATGCGAAGAACCTGCATTTATCCTATCGATGGACAATCGACGGAAGGTGACATATAGCACAATATCGTGTGTGTACAAGGAAAAACGCTCCTCCCATGCTGCGCCGGAATCTATACCTCGAATCAAGGGGTCCTGGAGGATCCACGCCACCAAGGGCTCAATCAATCAATCAAGGATTTATAGAGCGCACAAATCACCCGTTAGGGTCTGAAGGCGCTGGGGGGGAGAGCTACTGGTCGTAGAGCCATGTCTTTAGGCGTTTCCTGAATGTCAAGAGGTCTTGGGTCTGGCGAAGGTGGAGCGGTAGGGAGTTCCAGGTCTTGGCAGATAGGTGAGAGAAGGATCTTCCTCCGGCGGTGGTGCGGCAGATGCGGGGGATAGAGGTGAGGCTGGCGGAGCGAAGATTGCGGGTGGGGGTGTAGAAGATGGGCCTGTGTCGTGGAGGGCCTTGTGCGCGTGGATGAGGAGTTTGAAGGTGATCCTCTTTGATACTGGTAGCCAGTGAAGGTCTCTGAGGAAATGTGGTCGCGGGTTGGGATGTCCAGAATGAGGCGGGCGGATGCGTTCTGGATTCTTTGCAGCTTTGTTAGGAGTTTGGTTGCTCAAGTGCCAACTCAAATAGGATAGAGGAGAGGGAACACCCCAGTAGGGTGCCTCTGTGCAGGGCAAAGGACTGTGAGAGCGTGGCATTAACCTGCTCCCAGGCCACCAGATCCAGGTACAACAGTCTGATCTAGTCCAGGAACTGTGGCCCTACACCGAACCCCTTAAGAGTAGCAAAGATGTATAGCCACTCACCACTATTAAAAGCCATCTTGGCATCAAGAGGCAGGAGTGCCGCCCACTCATTGCTCTGGTGCTTTGTCATATGTACAACCCCATATAGTCACCTCAGATTCAAGAGTGCATCTTGACGGCATGAAGCCGGATTGATTCGGGTGGATCAGCTTCATAATAATTACGCGCAGTCTGGTTGCCAAGACCTTCACCAAGACCTTGACCTCCGCAATGAGAAGAGAGATGGGCCTATAAGAGGCACACTCCTCTAAGAGTTTGCCTTTTTTTCAGAATCACATCAATGGTTGCGGTCCTCTGATCTGCTGGCAACAGCCCTGCCCCCTCACCTCCCGAAACATGCCCAGCATGTGTTTGGCTATCTTGCTCTCCATGCACTTAAAAAGGGAGTCCATTTTGCCATGCTGCTTTGCCCGACTGGAGCGCATGCAACGCCGAGGCAATCTCTTCTTCTGTCAACTTAGTATCTAACACTCCTCTTTTTTCCTCTGAGAGCCCAGGCAGCGGAATGTCTTGCAGGAGGTCAATACAGTCCTCCTCGGTCATCTGGGTCACAAAGGTATAGACCGCCTCATAATATGAAGCGAAGGCTTCCGCTATGGCATAGTTGGACAAGCAGGGGGTACCCTCCTTGTTCTGTATCTCCCTGACCCAGTACCGTTCTCGGTGTCTGTTGTCCAGCCAGGCCAATAGTTTATTGGCTTTATCACTCACATTGTACAGTTGACACTGGGACGCTAACGCCTCGGCCCGGGCATGTTGTTCTGGAGAAGTGTGGCTCAATGGTAAGAGCGGCAGACCCTGACGCAGAAATCTGGTCCGGGACCATGGTTCAATTCCCGCCTCGGCGGGTCTTGGGTTCAATTTCCTCTGACCTGATAATTCTCGCATCGGTGCCTAATCTAATTCATGGGTCCCACTCTGTAACTCTGGGCAATAGCTTGCTTAATCTCCACAACGGCCCCAACAGTGCTGGGATGCCTGGCTTCACCTTGGAGGTTGCCCAGGAGTGGGCACATCACAGGGAAAAGCCAGGAGGGGTTCCACAGGGGTATGCGTACAGCGCCTTGAGATCCTAACGGGTGAGTAGTGCGCTATACAAGTACGAAGTTTGTTCGGCCAATGTACGCAGCTCTTGCCACTTGAACCGCAGTTGATGCAGGAGACCGCCATCCTCCTCCCCATCTATGTGGTAGTGGGTCTCAAGGGCTTCAATTTCCAGTTCAAGTTCCGCACCCTGCTGATTTAGTTCCATTTTTCTTGCCCCCTAACAAATCCTGAGCGTGTCCCCTGATTATGATTTTAAAGGCCTCCTACAAAATACATGCGGAGTCCACTGCCCCCAGATTTTCCTCAGAATATTGTGTTGCCCTCTCACTTATTTTATTCCCTGAAGGACTTATCCGTCAAATGCCAAGGGTCTAGCCTAGTTGGCAGGGAGTATAATTTTGTGGGACCCAGCAATGTAACTCCTACAGGGGACTGGTCTGAAATCCCTCACGGGTAACGCGTGGCCTCCCTGACCTCCCAACATGTGTCCATGTGGTGAATAGATAGTTCAGCCTCAACAAGTTACCATGTGGCATGGAGGAATAAGTGAATTGCCTCTTCTCCGGGTTGTATTCCCTCCACCGATCTTGTCAGGCAAAAGGAGTCCAAAAAGGAGCATAATGTCACCGAAGTGTCGGGCATCTTTGCTCGTGTAATTCTGTCTAGCCGCGGGTCAACCATGAGGTTCATATCGCCTCTCAAAACTAGGAGTCCCATCGGAAGACCCTTCAGCAGGGCACCCAGGTCCACTAGAGTAGACCCCTGAAGTCTCGGCGGGCATAAACTGAGTGGGTTGTGGGGGAAAAGGTGCCCTATGTACCCTTTCAATAGTGAAGAACATACATAGTCTCTTAGGGTGAAGCTATTCAGTGATTAGGGTCTCTAGAAAAAGTTCGACACTCGGGCCTTCTGCTCCGTCTGGCACCCCAACCACTCTAATATTGTTTTGCCGTGCCCGCCCCTCCTGATCTTCCAAGCGTGCCATAATGCTCTCATGTTCTGTAGTGAGAAATTAAACGTGGGCCTCAAGTCTCTTGGATTTAGAATGAAAACGGGCAATATCTGTCTCCGCAGTTGTGACCTTTTCGTGCGACTTTCTTAAGGTCTGCATGAAGGAGGGTAACATCCATCATTACTGCTTCTAGGTTAGGTTCCAACAATCCCTTCAGGTCCTGAATGGCTGGCATTATTGCGCCTAGTGAGGGTTCACCCAGGGGCCCTGATAAGCCTTTTGCCTGCCCCCCCCCAGCATCCTCCAACGCCGCTGGCCCCCCTGCCTGCCTCAGAATGACGCATTTATCTATTTGGTCAGTTTCCCTTTATGCTTGTCCATGCTGAAGGACTGCCCGTTCTGCAACTCCCCAATGGGTCTGCTTGTAAGTCTCCAACCGGAATCTCACCTGCTGTGTGCCTCACTATTCTAATGTGTCACAAGTGCCGCCAATACAGTTCCCTTAGTGTGAAATAGTCTCGTTCCTCCGTTACGCAGGCCTTTCACCAGCCGTCTTCCCCCACCTATGCCGGTAAGAGCCCCAGGCCCTCTCATCGCCCGCAGTACAACATAGATAATCGAGCAGGGGACCTGGCCACTCCCGTCTGATCAGAGGCCCCGCCGCTCCAAACACCTCTACAACCCTGTCGCCAACCTCAGAGCGGCAGTCTTACCTTTATTATCCCCTCTGGGGGCCCCAGGGAGTGATCGCCCTCCACATTCAGGAGGCCCGGCTGTCTTCCAGGGCAGGCAGCGGGATCGGCCCATATGTTCAGGCTCCGTCTCACAGTCACCACTCCTCCAGAGCCTGGCCTGCTCCAGCAATCTCAGCCAGGCGATAGGTGGGAACAAGACCGCCGTCCCGCGGCCCCCCACACCTCAGTCCGTCCTACGCCCCCGGCCGCCCTCTGTTTTTCACTGGGGCTCAGGTGTCCCGTGGGTCCAGCCACAAAACTTAGCAAATCTGCAAAGTCAACTAAATTACAAACAGCGGGTGTGTGTAATCAACCAGTTACCCCCAACCAATGCAAATACAGATTATGCAATTAGATTCACAATTTACAGCAACAGTTACAGACAGGTATTTGGGTACAGCAGAAAACGGTCCTCATATTGAAGATAATACCTGAATTCAAAAGATTAAAATTTATGTCTAACTCAAAAGATCAGCAGATCAACTACCAAGGTGAAGTTCAATCAGTAAAGGGAACATGCCTGCTTGTACAGCATCAGGGATGTGGACTGGTCCAATTTTAGACAAAGTCTTAACTCCCCTCCCCTTTTTATGTTTTGCCAATCCATGGCATGCCTTTACCTGGTTTACATACTATTCCCGCCACTGAGTATCTTCATGAAGATATTAGTTTGTTGCTATCCAATGCCACTACATACATTTCCTGTAATTTCAGAGATAGCTGCCACATTTTTACCTAGATAAAGTAGTGTCAGCAGCCCTTTCCACAACAAAGAATGTTGTCTGTTCTTATCTAGTGTATGACATTTCCAGCGATTTCAGAAGTAGCCAGTTGCATACTTCAAGTCTGTCTGTGCCTCACACCAGTCCAGACTTCACGCCAGGCTTCATGCAAGACCATTCCTTTGTGGGGCTGGTATACTGAAGGGTCCAGAGATCCCTTCCATTTATCCCCTAGGGCTAACCCATAGTAAAAGGGCTCAGGATCAGATCTTGGAGAGAAGGATCCTGCTGACGTCGGAATCGGCGTAGTACGACGTCCATCCGACTCTATTTTGGGGATTACAATGCGTTGTCACTACCAGTGGGTGCAGACGGCACCGGGAGCGTCAGCACTGGCGTCACGAAAGGTCAGGGTACCCTTGCACCTCCATGGGGCCTGAAGGCGCTCCAGCAGTGTCGTCTGCCCAAAAATGAGGCGCATTGCCTCGTAAAACTCTCAGAGTTAGGCAAGGGTCACTCCAGCTCCCAGAAACTCAGGGAGGCATGGAATCGGCCCAGGTGCAGGTTCCCCAGAACCAGGCCTACAGCGTTAATCCTCCCTCGTCGCATCAGCCGACGGACGAAGAGAAGTCGAAGAACGCTTCGACTTCTTGGACTTATTCTTTGGCCTTGACTTACCTGATCGCTTCGAGGACTTCGAGGAGTAGGACAATGACGATGGAGGACTTCACATCCGATACCGGGACCATCCTCTCAATCGAGATCTCGATTTGTGCAGAGTCGAGTGTTGTGCCACCATCAGCTTCAGGGACCGCTCCCTCAAAGCCCTTGGATTCATGGCCCTACACTCTGAGCACGACTTTGGGTCATAGTTGCACTCCAGGCACTAAAGACATATGAGGTGCGGATCCGTCATGGACATTGTCTGATGACAGGATCCACAGGGCTTGAAGCCAGTCTTTCTGGAGGACAGCCTCAAAGCAGGAGTAAAACACTTGAAAAACACTCAACAAAGTCGAAAAAAGCCAGTCAAAAATTGACTGAGAGGTAGTTCTCTTCAGAGCAGCGCTTGCTGGTGCATAAAAAAATAACTGACATCAGTGCGCCGGGGTAACGCCTATATAGGTACAACAATGTCATATCTGGCATGTACGCAGCAGATGACTGAGCCAAGTGACATCAGCTAACAGTGCTCAGGAGTAGTGCTCACGTAAATATTCTAGATCCATTCTGATACCTGTGAAATTCAAAGGTAAGGAATCTGCAGCTATAAGTCTCTATCCGATAAGCTCATACCAGAAATATGTACACTAGGGGTGGGCTGTATACCTACAACATCACTCCAACACTAGCAGAAATAGTAGACAAATTAACTGAATTTGCAGAGGCAGCAGACCAAGAAGTGAGGGCGCAAGCATACAGAAATGGAGAGAGATCGGGCAGAACTCTTGCTGCACTTGTGCGCAGCCGTTGGTCGAACCAGGACATTGTGTATGTAGACATTATTCATGAGGCCGAACATATATTGACAGAGTTTACCTCATCCGACTGACTTGTATACCTCACATATATCCCCTCTCCTGTTGACCACTATGCAAATTTTGATCAGATTGCACTCGCTTGGTTAAATAACACAAGTCAGCAGTTCCTTGATGCATCAATTACGCTTTATGAACTAACATTTGTTGATTACAGCATGCCTACATGTAAATCTCTAGATAATGAAGGAGTCCATGGGGAGTTTTATAAGATGTATTCCTACCTGTTGGCACCCAGGTTGCTGCAAGTTTATAAAAACACCTTGACGTCAGGTATCCTTCCCCATCATTTAGGAAGTCACTAATCATAATATTATTAAATCCAAGTAAACCACCAGCACAATGTGATTCCCATAGGCCACAGTTACTCATCAATAGAGATGCCAAGATCCTAGAAAAAGTACTATCAAATAGACTATTGCTATTACTAACGGATCTAGTCCTACAAGACCAGGTGGGGTCAATTTCAGTCAGATCGACCTCTCACAACATGTGGTTCCTGTTTGCAAACGGACACCTTAACTTTACCTCCCGGTACAAAATAATACCACTAGATACCAATGATACTACCTAATATTTGAATAACCCTGACCAAAATCTCAATCTCGATATGAGAGAATTTACACAATAAAATGGAATAAGTCTAAGATCTTTCCGATTATTCTTGGTACACACTCTTGAACACTTGATATCCCTCTCCAATGGAGTCAGACCGCAAGTAGATAATTAAGGCATTTGAGTCAGTCAGAATAGAACTACAGCAATATTCAAGAACTATGAAGTGGCAATGTCAAAGATTGATGAGCAAACTAAGAAATGGATTAGTCACCCACTGTTATCAGTGGGTAGACTTGTGTTGATGAAAATTATTTTCTGCCCAAATTGTTTTTTATTTAGCAGTATCTCTATCCCACTGATAAAACAGTGTTCTAAGGACTTGAGACCTATAATGATTACACTAGCAGGGGCGGGTAAACAATCTAGGATTCAATGGAAGATCCCAACGCGACCATATGAGCAGCGTGACCTTACAGCACCTGATTTCAAATAATTTTAATGCAACTGTGCACAGGCACAATTTGCTTATCACTGCATTCTCCTCCATACATGGCCCACCTGGCGAATAAGCAGGATGCTTCAGATCCAGTCCCCCTATGTGCCTTGACAGCCCTGAACCCTTGTGGCAGTCACACAGAGACCAACTCAATTGCTAACACACAGATAGCCTCAGAGGGGCTTCAGAAAATGTCTTGCCTGATTCTTTACACCCCAGAGCAAGCACTCAACCAATACCTATTACACTAACTAACCAAAGATAAGACATGTTTAGGTTGCACAACTGAGGTCTAACTACTATCAGATACATATTCCCTGATGCCCAACTCATTGAGTGCTCATGCAATGCAGACAGATGTGACTACCTTATTGCAGACACTTCAACATATTTTCAGCTTCAAGCACTGTGCATGAAAAGTTATCTGACATTTCCTCATGAGCCAAAGGCCTGTAAGGCTCTCATTGTGACTCTCACCCTTACATCACAATGAAAATGTCACTTACCCAGTGTACATCTGTTCGTGGCATCAGTCGCTGAAGATTCACATGTTGTGCATAGCCCGCCATCTGGTGTTGGGTCGGAGTGTTACAAGTTGTTTTTCTTCGAAGAAGTCTTTCGAGTCACGGGACCGAGGGACTCCTCCTCTTTGTCTCCATTGCGCATGGGCGTCGACTCCATCTTCGATTGTTTTCCCCGCAGAGGGTGAGGTAGGAGTTGTTTGTTAGTAATAGTGCCCATGCAATGGAGTGAATAAGTATGTACCTATTTAAGATGTAATATATTTACAAATGTACAAAGTTGAAGCTAACTTCCAAACGGCTACAGGCTCCCGGGGAGGTGGGTGGGCACATGTGAATCTTCAGCGACTGATGCCACGAACAGATGTACACTGGGTAAGTGACATTTTCAGTTCGATGGCATCTGTCGCTGTAGATACACATGTTGTGCATAGACTAGTAAGCAGTTATCTCCCCAAAAGCGGTGGCTCAGCCTGTAGGAGTGGAAGTAGTCTGAAATAAGGTTCTTAGTACGGCTTGACCTACTGTGGCTTGTTGTGCGGATAGCACGTCTACACAGTAGTGCTTGGTAAATGTGTGAGGCGTAGACCATGTGGCTGCCTTACATATTTCGTGCATTGGAATATTTCCTAGGAAGGCCATGGTAGCGCCTTTCTTTCTGGTTGAGTGTGCCCTTGGTGTAATGGGCAGTTGTCTTTTTGCTTTAAGGTAGCAGATTTGGATGCACTTAACTATCCATCTGGCTATACCCTGTTTCGATATTGGGTTTCCTGCGTGAGGTTTTTGAAATGCAATAAACAGTTGTTTAGTTTTTCTGATGTTTTTAGTTCTGTCGATGTAGTACATTAGTGCTCTTTTGACGTCTAACGTATGTAGTGCCCTTTCAGCTATGGAATCTGGCTGTGGGAAGAACACTGGTAGCTCTACCGTTTGATTTAGGTGGAACGGTGAAATAACCTTTGGCAAAAATGTAGGATTGGTCCTTAGGACTACTTTATTTTTGTGTAGTTGGATAAAAGGTTCTTGTATTGTAAACGCCTGAATTTCACTTACTCTTCTTAGAGATGTGATGGCGATGAGAAATGCAACTTTCCAGGTTAGGAATTGTATTTCGCAAGAATGCATAGGTTCAAAGGGTGGACCCATGAGTCTTGTTAAGACGATGTTGAGGTTCCATGAAGGAACAGGTGGTGTCCTTGGTGGTATAATTCTTTTGAGGCCTTCCATAAACGCTTTAATGACAGGTATCCTAAATAGTGAAGTTGAATGGGTAATCTGCAGGTATGCAGATATTGCTGCGAGGTGTATTTTAATGGAAGAGAAGGCCAGGTTCGATTTTTGTAAGTGTAGTAAGTAACCCACTACATCCTTTGGAGATGCGTGTAATGGTTGAATTTGATTATGATGGCAGTAGCAAACAAACCTTTTCCATTTGCTTGCATAGCAGTGTCTAGTGGGTGTTCTTCTAGCTTGCTTTATGACTTCCATACATTCTTGTGTGAGGTTTAAGTGTCCGAATTCTAGGTTTTCAGGAGCCAGATTGCTAGATTCAGCGATGCTGGGTTTGGATGCCTGATCTGTTGTTTGTGTTGTGTTAACAGATCTGGCCTGTTGGGCAACTTGACGTGGGGTACTACTGATAGGTCTAGCAGTGTTGTGTACCATGGTTGCCTTGCCCATGTAGGTGCTATCAGTATGAGTTTGAGTTTGTTTTGACTCAATTTGTTTACTAGATATGGAAGGAGAGGGAGAGGGGGAAAAGCGTACGCAAATTTCCCTGACCAGTTCATCCATAGGGCATTGCCTTGAGATTGCCTGTGTGGGTATCTGGATGCGAAGTTTTGGCATTTTGCGTTCTCCTTTGTTGCAAATAAGTCTATTTGAGGTGTCCCCCAACGTTTGAAGTAAGTGTTTAGAATTTGGGGGTGAATTTCCCATTCGTGGACCTGTTGGTGATCTCGAGAGAGATTGTCTGCAAGTTGATTCTGGATCCCTGGAATAAACTGTGTTATTAGGCGAATGTGGTTGTGAATTGCCCATTGCCATATTTTTTTTGCCAGAAGGCACAGCTGTGTCGAGTGTGTCCCCCCCTGTTTGTTTAGATAATACATTGTTGTCATGTTGTCCGTTTTGACAAGAATGTATTTGTGAGTTATGATTGGTTGAAAAGCTTTTAATGCTTGGAAAACTGCTAGTAGTTCGAGGTGATTTATATGCAGCTTTCTTTGATGTACATCCCATTGTCCTTGTATGCTGTGTTGATTGAGGTGTGCTCCCCACCCTGTCATGGAAGCATCTGTTGTTATCACATATTGTGGCACTGGGTCTTGGAAAGGCCGCCCTTTGTTTAAATTTATATTGTTCCACCATAGAAGCGAGAGGTATGTTAGGCGGTCTATTAACACCAGATCTAAAAGGCGACCCTGTGCTTGTGACCATTGTGATGCTAGGCACTGTTGTAAGGGCCGCATGTGTAGTCTTGCGTTCGGGACAATGGCTATGCATGAGGACATCATGCCTAGGAGTTGTAATATCATCTTCGCCTGTATTCTTTGTGTTGGATACATGCGTTGTATAATCTTTTGGAAATTTTGAACCCTTTGTGGACTTGGAGTGGCTATTCCACTTGTTGTGTCTATTGTCGCTCCTAGGTATTGTTGTACCTTGCACGGCAGAATGTGTGATTTCGCATAGTTGATGGTGAAACCGAGTTTGTAGAGGGTTTGTATGACCTGATCTGTGTGGTGTGAGCACCTTGTCAGTGAGTCGGTCTTGATTAGCCAGTCGTCTAGATACGGGAATACGTGTATTTGCTGCCTTCTGATGTGTGCAGCCACTACTGCTAGGCATTTTGTGAAGACTCTTGGTGCAGTTGTTAAACCGAACGGCAATACTTTGAATTGGTAATGTATTCCTTTGAATACGAACCTTAGGTATTTTCTGTGCGACGGATGTATTGGTATGTGGAAATACGTGTCCTTGAGATCTAAGGTTGTCATGTAATCTTGTTGCTTTAGCAATGGTAACACTTCCTGTAGCGTGACCATGTGAAAGTGTTCTGATTTGATGTATGTGTTTAGTGTTCTGAGGTCTAGGATTGGTCTCAGTGTTTTGTCCTTCTTTGGTATTAGAAAGTACAGTGAGTAAACCCCTGTATTTGTTTGTGTATCCGGTACCAGTTCTATTGCGTTCTTTTGCAGTAATGCTTGAACTTCTATTTCTAGGAGGTCCGAATGTTGTTTTGATATATTCTGTGTTCTTGGTGGTATGTTTGGAGGGATTTGTAGAAATTCTATGCAATAACCATGTTGGATAATTGCTAATACCCAAGTGTCTGTTGTTATTTTCTCCCACGCTTGGTAATACTGACCTATTCTTCCCCCCACTGGTGTTGTGTGGAGGGGATGAGTGACGTGTGAGTCACTGTTTGGTTGTAGGTGTTTTGGGGCTTTGAAATCTTCCCCTGCTTCTAGGGAATTGTCCTCCTCTGTATTGGCCCCGAAAACCTCCCCTTTGGTACTGTCCCTGGTAGGTGGACGGTGCTGAATGTGAGGTACTGGCCTGTGTGGCTTGACCCCGAAACCCCCCTCTAAAGGTTGTCTTGCGGAAGGTGTTGAAAGTGCCTCTGCTCTGCGGGGAGTAGAGCGCGCCCATGGCTTTTGCAGTGTCAGTGTCCTTTTTTAGCTTCTCAATTGCCGTGTCCACTTCAGGTCCGAACAATTGTTGCTCATTGAATGGCATATTGAGCACCGCCTGCTGTATCTCTGGTTTAAAACCAGATGTTCGTAGCCACGCGTGCCTTCGTATGGTTACTGCCGTGTTAATTGTTCTTGCCGCTGTGTCCGCTGCGTCCATAGAGGAGCGTATCTGGTTATTGGAGATGTTTTGGCCCTCCTCAACCACTTTTTTCGCCCTCTTTTGTAGTTCTGTGGGTAGATGCTCAATGAGGTGTTGCATCTCGTCCCAGTGGGCTCTGTCATATCGCGCTAGGAGCGCTTGAGAGTTAGCGATGCGCCACTGGTTTGCAGCCTGTACTGCGACCCTTTTACCGGCTGCATCGAACTTGCGGCTCTCTTTATCCGGGGGTGGTGCATCGCCCGATGGGTGAGAGTTTGCTCTCTTGCGAGCTGCCCCTACCTCTACCGAATCTGGTGGCAGTTGTGAGGTGATGAAAGCTGGGTCTGTGGGAGGTGCTTTATATTTCTTTTCCACCCTCGGTGTTATTGCCCTACTCTTGACAGGCTCTTTGAATATGTCCTTTGCGTGCCTTAGCATTCCTGGGAGCATAGGCAGGCTTTGGTAGGTGCTATGTGTGGAAGAGAGGGTGTTGAAGAGGAAGTCATCCTCGACAGGCTCCGAGTGTAGAGACACGTTATGGAACTCTGCTGCTCTAGCCACCACTTGTGAATATGCTGTGCTGTCTTCTGGTGGTGAGGGCTTTGTAGGATACGCCTCTGGACTGTTGTCTGACACTGGGGCGTCATATAAGTCCCAAGCATCTTGGTCCTGGTCACCTTGGCTTAAGGTGGTGTGAGCCGGTGAATGTGACGGAGTCTGTGCCGGTGAAATGTGAACTACAGGTGGAGGAGAGGGTGGCGGAGTTACCTTCTTCACCAGTTTTGTTTGTGGTGCTTGTTCTTGTTGGAATTCAAGTCTCCTCTTCCTCCTTATAGGGGGAAGGGTGCTTATTTTCCCTGTTCCACTCTGTATAAAAATCCGTTTTTGAATGTGGTCCACCTCGGTGGATTGTAATTCCTCCTCGAATCTATGCTTTCGCATTTGAGAGGCCAGTGATTGTTCCTCTGAATAGGAACCGGTAGTTGGCGCGGTTGCGGGTCGTTTTGGCACCGAAACTATGTCCACGCTCTTTTTCGGCTCCGAGGCGATTTTTCTCTTTTTCGGAGTCGAACCCTCTCGGCGTCGATCCTCCTCGGTGCCGCTGTCTCTGCATCGAGCAGCTTCGGCTCCGCTTTCTCTGCGTCGATCTTTGTCGGCAGCACTATCTCGGTCCCGAGATGGCTGGGTGCCTGTGTCTCGACCCGAGTCGGACGATCTCGGCACTATTTCGGCGCCGATGGTCAGTCACCGCTTTTATGGGTTGAGCCATGGCCTGATGGCAGTGGCGTCCCCTGGGCCTTGTCAGTTTTCTTATGTGCTATCTTCGACGTCTTACTCACTGTTTCATGGTCGTCGAATTCGTCCGAGTCCGATTCATGGATCGAGAAGGCTTCTACTTCTTCTTGTTCCTCGAATTCTCGGTGTCCTGTCGGCGTGGACGCCATTTGCAGTCTTCTGGCTCGACGGTCACGGAGCGTCTTTCGGGACCGGAACGCACGACAGGCCTCACAAGTTTCTTCCCTGTGCTCGGGCGACAGGCACAGGTTACAGACCGAATGTTGGTCAGTATATGGGTATTTGTTGTGGCATTTAGGACAGAATCGGAACGGGGTCCGTTCCATCAGCGTCGATGTCACACGCGGTCGGGCTCGACGGGGGATCGAAAACTACCCCGAAGGGCAACGGAGATGTTATTGTTTCGATGCGATGTCGATGCTATCTAACCCGATCCCAACAATACCGACGTAATTTTCCGATTTTGAGCTAACTTTCCGTTCCGAAACCCGGAGCGAAAGGAACACGTCCGAACCCGATGGCGGAAAGAAAACAATCGAAGATGGAGTCGACGCCCATGCGCAATGGAGACAAAGAGGAGGAGTCCCTCGGTCCCGTGACTCGAAAGACTTCTTCGAAGAAAAACAACTTGTAACACTCCGACCCAACACCAGATGGCGGGCTATGCACAACATGTGTATCTACAGCGACAGATGCCATCGAACACATTGTTTCACTAAACGATCTGCTGCTATGCAAACAGATAAACCTGTTTTACTGCTGAAGGATAGAATGGGGGTGGGAAACTGTTTTAGGCCGCACCATCCTAGATAAAGAATTACTGGATTGTTGTACCAAGACAGGGCTATTAGCTCCTGATGGTAGGCTATGATTATGACATTTCAAATTCCTGCATAAGTTTAGTCATTCTTAGCAAGCAATGCTACACCAACCTCAAGGCACTCTACTAATTGCTAGCCACTGTAGTGTGAATACATCGGAAGCTTGGGCTGATGATTATATAGTTGTATAATATGCACTGATGACTTATTGTACTTTTGATCATTTTGTAATAATTTGCTCTCTATCTTACTTTCCACATCAGAATGTAACCTAAACGCCGTGCTAGTTTGTTTCTTTAATGTCTCCTGGTGCCTAATGTTAATTGCTCCAATTGATACAAAAATGGCATGTTGGTAGCTGCAAAATCTTAATACATAAATAATTTTTAAAAAGTGAGAGAGGCCCCCAGGGTAGTAACATTTTTTGAAACTGAATTACAGGCTCTGACAATCAATCCTGGTCTCAATGGTGGGTGGGAAATCGGAAAAGGGTCTAGTGTGATGAAAAGAAGATGCGAAAAGTAGATGCCCTTTGGGTTGTAAGGAGAGGTCGAAGAGAGTTGGGGTATATGATCCATGCCACAATTTCAAAAACTTACTGTGGAAAAGGATTCACACAGTCTGCACCATTTTGTGAACGCTCCATATCAACAAGTAGGGTCAGAACTCCCACTACTATATTCACAGCATACAGGATAAGGTGATTCGAAGTGTCCAAATTACAATCCTTCATCCAATGATCACCAACTGCCATGAGGATCTCCATTTGTGATCAATATGGCAGTCAAGATGGGTGGCAGGGCAGGTAAAGCTGTTTCTGGGTTTGAGTCGCAGAGCTCCCAAGCTCCAACCCGGAATCACTATTGTGATTCCAACCTCTGAGGAGGGCTCACTCTTTCTCCTGACACTGCACATGTGGATTTATCTTCAACCTCGATAAGGCCTAATCTGCATGAAGGTCTGCTCCCTAGCAGATCCCCTGGGGCCACCTCCACACCTTCTTTGAGGGCACCCTTTTGTAGTTTATATCCGGTGGTCATGGCGTGGTGAAGTCGGGTGTCAAGGATGTCAGTGATATTGCACTTCGGGACTCACGGAGTTGCGGACGTCGGTGGGGAAGTAGCGGCGCCAGGACTGAGGGGTCATCACACTCCAGCGAGGACCACGGCTTCAGGTGCAGGTGGCGTTGTGGAATCCGGCAGTGGCGTTAGTCTGGGGTCGTCAGAAGTCTGTACACTTGGTTTTTCTTAGTTTTCCACCAGCATCTCCTTTCAAGGGCCGAGGGACTGGATTAGGCACCACTTGGCAGGGCGAGGGTCTCAACAGAGGGTCTGGGTGCTGGCACAGGAAGCCTTTGATAGCCCTGAGACTTCAGAACATGGGGCAAGCTCAGTCCAAGCCCTTGGAGATTCTTCTCAAGCAGGAATATACCACAAAGTCTAGTCTTTGTCCCGTTTCACAGGCAGAAGCAGCAACTGCAGGATAGCCCAACAAAGCACAATTACAGGCAGGGGCAGCACTTCTCATCTCTTCTACTTGGCAGAGGTCACTCTTGGTTCCAGAAGCAAATCTTGAAAGTCTGGGGTTTTGGGCCCAATACTTATAACCCGTTCTATTGCTGTTGCCCAACTTCATAGAAAAGTCTTTGTTGTTTACAGGATCCTGCCTTGCCCAGGCCCCAGACACACACCAGGGGGTCGGATACTGCATTGTATGAGCCCATTCAGGTGTAAGTGACCACTCCTCCTTCCACTCTAGCCCATATGGCTCATTAGGATATGCAGGCTACACCCCAGCTCCCTTTGCTTCACTGTCTAGAGGAGATTCACAAACAGCCCACCTGTCAGTCTGACCAAGACAGGAAATCCACACACTGACAGAGTCACCGAATGGTTTAAGCAAGAAAATGCCTACTTTCTAAAAGTGGTATTTTCAAACTAAAAATCGAAAAACCACCTTCACTAAAAGATGTATTTTTAATTTCTGAGTGCAGAGACCCCAGATTCCTTAGCTCTACTCTCAAAGGGGAACTGCACTTTAAGAATATTTAAAGGCAGCCCCCATGTTAGCCTATGGGAGAGATAGGCCTTGCAACAGTGAAAAACGAATTTGGCAGTATTTCACTGTTGGGACATGTAAAACACATTTGTACATGTCCCACCATTAATATACACTGCACCCTGCCCGTGGGGCTACCTAGAGCCTACCTTAGGGGTGCCTTACATGTATAGAAAGAGACATTTTAGGCCTGGCAAGTGGGTACACTTGCCAAGTCGAATTGGCAGCTTAAAACAGAGTCCAGCACATAGCAACAACCTGGGAAGTAGAGGCAAAAAGTTAGGGGAGACTACACTGAGGATGCAAAGTCTAACAATGATCATTAGAGAGTGGTCTATATAATTGTACTGCTCACTAATGCTAGCAGACTAAAGCCTGGATCGCAAAATATGATGTCAGGGTAATGTTTATTGTTTTACCAAGTCTTACACATCCTACCACCTAGGCAGGAGATCAAGGGATTGCATTCACACCTCTTCACAAGTCCCATCTCACCAGAATGGGACAGCAAGCTGCTCACGCATCGGGAAGCAGCATGTCAACTCCCACAACTCACCCAATTTGCTTATCCCAAAACCCACCAAATGAAACTACCAAGAGCCAATTTACATACTACAAGGAGAAGAGCCTTTGAAGTGACAATCCTTAGCCATATGTCTGTGCTGGAGTTCTAATATGTTTATAGTTGCTTAGGGATTCCTACTACACAATTTACTCATCACTCCAATATAGGGGGCTGGCATCCAATATGAGACTGAAGAGAAAGTCCTTTGAATTGAGGCCTCGTCTCATTATTCACAACTGTACTCGCCCTGTTAGTACTGCCTAAGATATCTCTCTTCTTAGCTGCCTTAAATCCACTTAGGACTCAGTTAGTCCAGGGGCCAAACTCCATGCTCCCATGTAGGATCCAACTCTAGAACAATTTCCCACTGCTGTAGCCCAGCAAGAATTAGCTTTGGCCAGGTGGCAATCTACTGATTTGATGTGCCAGCTTTGCCCATTCAGCAACCACCTGGCCTCAGAATCCTGTCGTCCATACACCAAGGTAGAAAAAGGCTTGGTAACGTGCAGATACCAGTGGATATTTATATATTTCCTGAAAAAGAACTATCAAGTGCTTTCAGGAAATTCACTGGCAGAGCAGTGTGCTACTGTGAGCTTTCTTTTATTAATTGGGTATATCTAGCACTTAAGACCAGTTTTCTCAATTCTCTGCGTTCAGAATTGTGCTGCATCTGTTCTGCTGGTAAAACACTGGTCACACATGCGCTCAAAGAGGAAATATGTTCTATTTTGAACATAAAAAATCATGGAAGTAAACTTGTAACTTTTCATGTTAGTTTGTAGTAAAAAAAATGAAAATACAGCAATATAGGATGATTGGGGACTTTCCCCATTGGAAAGGCTCCTGGGCCAGATGGGGTCCCAATGGACCTTTATAAAGCTAACTTGAATTATGGGCTTCATTTCAGACCAAGGTCCTCAACGCTGCAGGGGTCGGGCATGTCCCCACCTCACTTATGATACCGATCTTTAAGAAGGGCTTCAAGATCTACCCTAAATGTTATTGCCCTATCTACCTACTCAACTCTTCCGTTAAATTGTTGGGCAGAGTTTTGTTAGAAAGACTAGAGGATTGGGCAATAAGATAGAAAGGTCCTGACGGACATACAATTTGGGTTTAGGAAAGGGATGGGGACCTTGGACCAAACACTTAATCTGAACTTGCTTAAGGGGAAGTACATACAGGCGAAGGGAGGGTCACTACATGTTTGTGGATCTAAGCTGTGCTTTTGATTTTATCATTCTAAACTATGGAAGTGTATGGATAAAACGGCGGCTCCCAAGGAAAACATCTCACTGCTGGCTTATTTATATAGTAATTTGACAGCTAAGGACTGCTACGGTTCATGGGGCAAACTAACCACGCAATTTCCTACAGGCACAGGGGGTAGGACAGGGTTGAGTCTTGGCCATATCCTTTTTTTTGTTGTATATCAACGAAGTGGACGAAACGTTCTAGGTCGTTCGGGCACATACCCCAAGGGTAGAACAGTGGCAACTCCCAATCCTAATATAGGCCGATGATGCAGTGCTAATCACACTTACCCCCAAATGTCTACAGGCGCTAATTAACTCCTTTTCAGGCTTTATGGATGAGAGAGGCATGAAGATTAACATAGCTAAAATATACACTATGTGCTGTGACCAGGCCATGAGAACCCATAATTATTTTTGCACGAAGGGGGAAAAGTTACAGAACATTAAAGGTTTTAGTTCTCTGGGGATTCAGGTGCCTTGGAATCTGGAGTGGAAGCGCCATTAAGAAATCTGTGTCAAACATTGTAAGGATTAATGAAGGCCTTTAGTAGTTTGCGAGGAAATTAGGCAAGAAACCGATCTGGGAACTATTGACCCATATTAGCGATCACTTACTGCACAGAGATATAGGGTATGATTGATAATAGGGCCCTCTAATCACAGGAGAATAAATTTCTTAGGCAACTGCTGGCTGTACCCCACTCAACCCCAGATGCTATTGTTTACTGGGATTTTTTTTATTTCTGATAGCTTAGCTAGTAAACGCCTTTTATTGTGGAGATCTATGGAAAAAACAACAGACCATTTTACTAGATTGCTTATTAAGGACTGTTTAGGCCTTGATGGTGTCCATAAAATTCCACTGCTAAGTTCTCTTAGACGACAGTTAGAGGGCTTGGAACACACAGGAGAAATTTATGGGGCTATCCGGAGGATATTAGCGGGCACTCCACGAGGGATTTGACAGACTATGTGTTTACGGCCTGCCAAGAAAGAAGGGCTGAGCTTTATGCTAACAAAGAAAACAATGGCCCGGTATCCATCACTTAATGAACAACCTGGGTGTATGGGGTACCTTTCTCCAATTCATTACACACACCATAGGTATCTTTTAACATGTGTTCCCCTTCTCACACTTAACAATAAAACAGCCTTTACAAAGAGCACAGGTTGGGGACCTATTACGCAGAAATGCCCTTGTGGTAGAAGGTCAGAACAATCTACAATGTGCATCGCGCTTTTTTGTAGTTTTTATCTCACGCCAAGCACATTTTA
The DNA here is from genome assembly GCF_031143425.1 of Pleurodeles waltl. Classification (NCBI taxonomy): domain Eukaryota; kingdom Metazoa; phylum Chordata; class Amphibia; order Caudata; family Salamandridae; genus Pleurodeles; species Pleurodeles waltl. The sequence goes on from NC_090440.1 coordinate 280,951,597, forward strand.
CTCAAAGTCCTTGTTTAGAGAAAAAAAAAAAAAAGTTGTTCATCATTGGCTACTTTTAAATATGGATATGATCTCAGTGATGTATTTATTAGTTATAGTGTTGCTATTTTCCTTTCAAAGGTACTCCAGATTAGAGAAACACTGAATGATGAAGGAATGAAACTGATTTAGTGTAAGCTCCCTGTTATGTAAGAGCATCCCTCAGATATGAAGTGTAGAGTATCTAAGAACAAGTTATTGTAGGGGAGGCATTTTATGACCGCTCTTCTTTTAAAATCTAAGTGATTCTGATTTTATTTTGTCTTATAAAGATATGGATGATGATGATTGGGCCACCGAGTTGCATTAATTTTAAAATCATAACATTATCTCAAGACTCCCCAGATTTATCTGCATAGCTACAAGTACTATGAGAAGTATCCAATGGAAACATGTGGCCCAAATCATAAATGTGTTTGGGTATCCAAGTGTTCTTAGATGTACAAAAACTTTCATTTGGGAATAATTCATAATTCCAGGTACACAAAATGAGCATTCGGAAGAACTTGCTACAGAAGTCCCTGCTAGTACCGCCCGAAATATTGCAAAGTTGGTTATGACCACTAACGTTCATCAAGCGTTGGCATGCAATTTTCCACAATGAAAACAGTTGAAAATTGGGGCATGATCAAGGTGGACAGCCAAGAGGATGCATGTCTACTAAACTCAGAAGGCTGCTTTTCCCATCTAAACACAACCAATATAAGCAACTGACACCAGAAATTAAAAAAGAAGTAATCCTGCATCAATTATGCCTGATGGTATTAGGTGATTCACAAACAAGAGGCGTGATGCAAGTTGAAAATAAACTAGGCCCAAAAGAGCCTGCATTGTGGATGCATCCAACTCTACCACATGCAGCTGTTGTGTAGTAAGATAGAAACTGGTTGTACCAGAAAAGTCAGATAAAAGGAGCAGCAAGCTGAGAGACACCACAATCTGGACCATGAAGGAAAGGCATCTCATACTGAGAATGTGGCCTGCAGATGAAGCAAAAACAGGAAAATGGAGACTCCCTGATGATAAAAGGAAATGAGGTGGGCTAGTTATGTGGGTGGGAAGCTATTAAAAAGAAAACAGAAGAAACAACTGGTTGGCACCCATCACGTTGGCTCTCATTGAACTAATGAGGCTGCGGGATTTGGGTGGCAGCATCACTTGAACTGTGGGTAACTGAGCCCAATCCCACACCATCTGACAACTGTCAGTCTAATCTGTTTCCAAGAGCAAGGAAGATTTGTGGCAACCAGGTGCATGATATAATAATTTCTCAGGGAAATCATGGCGGATCAGATCTAATCCTTTTCTCTCAGTTAGATCAGTCTCACAAATGCAAAGACAAACAGAGGCAGGCAATGGTTCAATAAGATTAATTGAATCAGCTACGTCTTAGATAAAATAACATGAAATGCAATTATTAGAATGATGAAACATACTAGAAGCAAAAGGACAAGGAAAGTGAAACACAGGAAAAGTTCCACCATACTGTCACTGTGCACAATGTTTGTAATTCCTACTTAAGCTATGTTAGAGCACAGCAGGATAAGAACTAACCAGCCCTTCGGGATTCCCCCATGGGAAGACATCATTCCTCATAATAGAGTATGACAGTAGTGGAGAAGCCTGTTATCTATAGAGACACCATCCCCATGCAGGCCAGGGAAACAGTAGTTTCAACGAGCAGCTGTAAAAGTCAGAAAGCATGCAGTTATGGCCATCTGTCTGGAACCTCCCTCTAACGTGCATGGGACAGGGAAATGTTTTTGTAATAAAATAACTGGTGTTCTGAGAAAGTGTCCCCACGTACAAATGCGCGTTTCTGTGAATGTTAGAGACGCAATGTACCACTTGTGCCGACAATCCTATGTCACTGCAGCCTTGAGAAAAGCATAGTGAAAGAATGCCGTGATGAGAAATGTAATTCTTCCCTAGGCAAAAGGACAAGATAAAGAAAATAAACCACCACCACGAATTTGGCTGATTCTAAAACATATATACATAAATGTAAATTATGACAAGTTAAAACACACTTGAGCATGTCAATAAAAAAATAAAAAACTTGGAAGAGGTCAATTTAGAAGCTTAGCAGTGGTGCCATTGAAAACAAATGTAAAAGTCTGTGTTATTTTGAAAATCTAAAATGACAGCTGGGACAATTGAAGCAAGGAAATGTTCCACTTCTGAGGTGAATATGTGACCAAATCGGTGCCAAGCAAAGCAAAAAGCACTCATGTTCTAAAGCCTGATCTCCAGCTGAGGCAGTAGCATTCTGTGTTGTGCCCGATGTTGAGTCAAGAGCTGCATGATCCACGAAGAGCAGCTCCTAGATGGCTTCCCGTAGCAAACACACTCTCAATGCGCATGTCTGGTAGCCAGCCCTCAGCGAGAACATCAAAAGATCAGGGTCCAATGAAAGTAAGTGCTGCGTAGAAAGATAAACTTTTAGTGCACATTCGAAAAGGAACCAGAGGCATCGAAACGTGCTGCACACAATCCAAAACCGGTCTGAATGACAGAGAACAGTTGCGCTCCAGTTCTTCCAGGAGTGGTGCTCCGAAGTAATGCATCATGCGTTCACGACACAGTTGCGCTGGTGGAAGCACCATCAGTCCTACTTGTTGCAATGAGACAGCCACTGCGAATAAAAAACAACAGCAAGATGCCACCTATTATAGCCAAAGCAATTGAAAATATTGCGTGTATGGCTGAAGCTATTATGCCAAATATGGAGGAGAAGATGTTAATGAAACCAGAACCAGACCGCCATAAAGAAATGGACAAGCCCTGTAGCACTAGACATGTTACAAATTTGTCCCACAAGTTCACCAAAGTGTCTCTGAAAGTTTGTATTCAAAAGGGACTGTATTCCTGTAGATTACCTCACCACTTGGAGTGTGTAGGTCTTGCGTGCAGATGTCAGTGCCACGTGAAACAATAAAGCCTTTGATCTGCTCAACTTGTCAAAATTCACATTTGAAGTGGCAATGTGGGGCCAAATATCTGCTTCTTTTGTCTGTTGAGTAGGGAGAAAAACAGTGCAAACGCAACAGGTAACGATTTGGGAGATCGAAATGATATAAGCAATTCCGGCTTGCATTTTACAACAGCTCTCACTGTTAAGAAGCATGTAGCTTCCATTAGAGAGCACCTGGAACGCTGGTCTAATCAAGGGGACTGGAACTCCCTGCAGATAGCAAGCTAAATTCGCTGTCAAAGCGTTACACGCCCTGTGTAAGGACAGCTGCCTACAAACCATCGAATGGCTGAAAGAAGTCTCGCATTCATTGTCACTAAGAAAGACCTCTTTCATGCCATTGAGACATCTGAGTGAAAAGGGTAGCTCCCACACCTCATGAATGTAATTATCTCCTAGCCTTCAATATCTTCCTACCTGAATGTGTTTCACGCAGGAAGTGAATTGCAGTGTTGAAATAGGCAGATTGATAACCCCATGTATTAACTATTCAGCGGATGGTATTTCAGCCACAGTAAAAGGCAACTTTTCTAATTTATCGATGTTTAACATAACAAGTCGCTTCCTTCTTAGCCATTATTTGTTGCATCAAATCAACTGCTGAAAAAATGTCTCTCGTAATGCGACCAGATTTCAACGTTTGTAGTGTCAAACCCAGCAGCATAATGGACCAGAGCTGGCTCTGTCCATGTCGTAAAAATGGCATGTCACTTTGCACAATGTCTACTGCAGATGAAACTATGTTGTTTAAGGTGTATATGCAGTCTGACAAGGTGTTAATCCCATCATCTACAACGGCTAATGCTTTCTGTAAATTTTCCTGATCCATTTGCCTTAACCGGGCAACAGCATCCTGTTGGGAAAGCTTCCAAATTTCATTATAAACTGCATATAAGAAGCACTTTTTACGTTGTCTTCTGGGGCCTAACAAAAAATCCTGCAAGTCTGTGTTATTAGACAGGAGACTGAGGTGTTCTTTGACAGCATCTATTGAGAAACTTTGTATCCATTGCTGGCATAATTTCCCTACACTGTATGTTGTTACTGTATCCGAACGAATGTTCTGATGAAACATAATGAAGGTCTGGTCTATTCGTTCTAAAGCACCCCCCCGCCCCACCCCTCCCCCGGTGGAGTTTACAAAACCTGCATGACAACCATTTGTGTCCAATGCCCACAAAAAAAAAAACTCACCAGGATGTGAAAGTAATGATGTTAGATGTTCCATTTTGGACCCCCCCATACTTTATACGAAACAATCCAATCAGGAATTGGTATAGCTGAAATATTCATTAGGGACAAGTCTCTGCAGACCTTAAGGGAGGAAAAGTGTGGTTTTAGGACCTCATCCACCAGTACAACTGTAGATCGTTCAGGAAGGTAATGACCATGTATTAATAAGAAAAAGACGATGACAAAACTAATCCAAAGAAGGAAGGGAAGTACAGTTAGTAAGAGCCAAATATAGCACCATAGAAGAATGATACAGTTAATGTTGATCCAATTTATGAGTTGACGAGCTCTTGACAATTTTGTTGACGCAGAGGCAGATGAGTCATTGACGTCGGCAAAATATTCAGAAGCAATTTGTGCAAAAACTGGAGCCGTGTTTGGAAGAGGAGAAATGGCAGAAGTCTCCCTTGGTGGGTCATAGTAAACTATCCCATCCGTTTGAGTTGAATTTGAGTAAAATCACTCAATATTGTTGACATTGCTTGTCACAGAAGAAGTTAGTGGGACTAATGAAAGATCATTTTCCACACTCTCCAAGCTCAGAGAGGTGCCACGTTGCTGCTCAAAACCTGTAGAGGAGCATCCTGGTCTGTAGTGAGAGGGAGTTGGGTACTACCCAGGAGTCTTCTAGGTCTGCTGTGCAGGATCGGCCATATGGTATAGCTTGACCTTGCAGGTGGGAGCAAAGCGAATTTCTTTAGAACAAGGCAGCGGTGAGAAAATAACAGTACTGGTACTGTGTATTCCCAGAACTGGAACCGGTGCACGAAAAGGACCAAACTCCTTTTTCACAGCAATATTTTCACACAGTAGATCCCTAACTTTTGGAATCCAGCCGGTTAGGTGTTATTGGTGCATCCCTTATTCCGAAGGAGGCAGCACTGGCAAATGTGTTGTCATCACGGAACTGTTATAACTCCTGCAAGACAGTGACACGTTCATTTATGTCAAAAGGTGTATTTCCCCGCCTCTGCGCCAGGACCATCAAGATCTGGAATTTGCTGGCATTTGTCATTGCAAAAGACATACTGCTTGGTCTGTTTGTATAGACCGGACCACCAGTAACATGCTCGTAATAATGAAATAGTAGCCGCCACACGAGCATGGGCAGAAGCAACTCCCTCATGTGCTGCTTTAATCAACTCAGGTCGCTGATCTTGGTTGGGGATTACATGACCACACACCCTTGTATTGTTACTAGGGCAGTATTTAGGCTAGATATGTGAAAGGTATATTTAGCAGGATATGCCTTTGGCATGGGCTTGCTTTCAGCCGAAGCTTTCACAGCAGCCAATGTTTCATCATCCAACCTCATCCGTGAACGAGTTATTGCAGCAACAGAAGTCGTAGCCACTGCTGACTTGGCCACCTCATCAGCTAAGGTATTGCCTGTAACGTGTACTCCAACACGTTGGTGTCCCAATGTATGAACTACATGGACATTGGTTAGCGTTTCTATCAGATTCGATACTCCCCCCCCCCCACCCACACACACACAGTATTCTGTTTGATGGTGTTGAATCTCTGGACCCATTCTGGTGCCAGTAATGCAGATATTTATTGAAGAACTTGTAAGGAAATGCCTCCTTGGCATGGTTACCCCCTGACTTTTTGCCTTTGCTGATGCTAAGTTATGACTTGAAAGTGTGCTTGGACCCTGCTAACCAGGCCCCAGCACCAGTGTTCTTTCCCTGAGCTGTACCTTTGTCTCCACAACTGGCACAACCCTGGCACTCAGGTAAGTCCCGTGTAACTGGTACCCAGAGTACCAAGGGCCCTGATGCCAGGGAAGGTCTCTAGGGGCTGCAGCATGTCTTATGCCACCCTGGGGACCCCTCACTCAGCACATGCACACTGCCTCACAGCTTGTGTGTGCTGAGGGGGAGAAAATGACTAAGTCGACATGGCACTCCCCTCAGAGTGCCATGCCAACCTCACACTGCCTGTGGCATAGGTAAGTCACCCCTCTAGCAGGCCTTACAGCCCTAAGGCAGGGTGCACTATATCACAGGTGAGGGCATATGTGCATGAGCACTATGCCCCTACAGTGTCTAAGCAAAACCTTAGATATTGTAAGTGCAGGGTAGCCATTAGAGTATATGGTCTGGGAGTTTGTCAAACACGAACTCCACAGTTCCATAATGGCTACACTGAAAACTGGGAAGTTTGGTATCAAACTTCTCAGCACAATAAACGCACACTGATGCCAGTGTGCAATTTATTGTAAAATACACCCAGGGGGCATCTCAGAGATGCCCCCTGAAAACATACCCTCCCAGTGTAGGCTGACTAGTTTCTGCCAGCCTGCCACACACCAGACATGTTGCTGGCCACATGGGAAGAGTGCCTTTGTCATTCTGTGGCCAGGAACAAAGCCTGTACTGGGTGGAGGTGCTTCTCACCTCCCCCCCTGCAGGAACTGTAACACCTGGCGGTGAGCCTCAAAGGCTCACCCCTTTTGTTACAGCGCCACAGGGCATCCCAGCTAGTGGAGATGCCCGCCCCTCCGGCCACTTCCCCCACTTTTGGCGGCAAGGCTGGAGGAGATAAATAGAAAAACAAGGAGGAGCCACCCACCAGTCAGGACAGCCCCTAAGGTGTCCTGAGCTGAGGTGACCCTTACTTTTAGAAATCCTCCATCTTGTGAGTGGAGGATTCCCCCAACAGAATTAGGGATGTGCCCGCCTCCCCACAGGGAGGAGGGCACAAAGCGGGTGTAGCCACCCTCCAGGACAGTAGCCATTGGCTACTGCCCTCCAAGACCTAAACACACCCCTAAATTCAGTATTTAGGGGCTCCCCAGAACCTAGGAAACTAGATTCCTGCAACCTTAAGAAGAAGGACTGCTGACCTGAAGCCCTGCAGTGAAGACTGAGACGACAACTGTTTTTGCCCCAGCCCTACCGGCCTGTCTCCCAACTTCGAAGAAAACTGCACCAGCCACGCATCCAACAGGGACCAGCGACCTCTGAAGCCTCAGGACTGCCCTGCACCCAAAAACCAAGAAACTCCCGTGAACCCCGGCCCTGTTCAAAAACCTGCTTGGAACAAAGAAACAACTTTAAAGACTTCACGTTTCCCGCCGGAAGCGCAAGACTTTCCACTCTGCACCCGACACTCCAGGGAGGACCCCCCTGAGCCCCCACAACAATGCCTGCAGAGGGAATCCAGAGGCTCGCCCTGACCGCAACTGCCTGTAACAAGGGACCCGACGCCTGGACCCAACACTGCACCCGCAGCCCCCAGGACCTGAAGGAACCGAACTCCAGTGTAGGAGCTACTCCCAGGCGGCCCTCTGCCTAGTTCAGGTGGTGGCTACCCCAAGGAGCCCCCCCTGTGCCTGCCTGCATTGTTGAAGTGACCCCCGGGTCCCTCCATTACTTCCTATCTAAAACCTGATGCCTGTTTGCACACTGCACCCGGCAGCCACTGTGCCACTTAGGGTGTACTTTCTGTGCCTTCTCGTGTCCCCCCCGGTGCCCTACAAAACCCCCCTGGTCTGCCCCCTGAGGACACGGGTAATTACCTGCTGGCAGACTAGAACTGGGGCACCCCTATTCTCCATTGAAGCCTATGTGTTTTGGGCACCTCTTTGACCTCTGCACCTGACCGGCCCTGAGCTGCTGGTGTGGTAACTTTGGGGTTGCCTTGAACCCCCAACGGTGGGCTCCCTATGCCCTAACTTTGAGACTTGTAAGTGTTTTACTTACCTGCAAAACTAACCTTTACTTACCTCCCCCAGGAACTGTTGATTTTTGCAGTGTCCACTTTGAAAATAGCTTATTGCCATTTTTACAAAGACTGTATGTGATATTGCTTTTATTCAAAGTTCCTAAAGTATCTAAGTGAAGTACCTTACATTTAAAGTATTACATGTAAATCTTGAACCTGTGGTTCTTAAAATAAACTAAGAAAATATATTTTTCAATATAAAAACCTATTGGCCTGGAGTAAGTCTTTTGAGTGTGTGTTCCTCATTTATTGCCTGTGTGTGTACAACAAATGCTTAACACTACCCTCTGATAAGCCTACTGCTCGGCCACACTACCACAAAATAGAACATTAGAATTATCTCTTTTTGCCACGAACTTACCTCTAAGGGGAACCCTTGGACTCTGTGCACACTATTTCTTACTTTGAAATAATGTATACAGAGCCAACTTCCTACAGAACTGGACACAGCAGTACGAATCACAGACAATTAATGTTAACTGTCCTGGATCCGTGTGTTCCAGTGCCATCAACAGAGCCTTGAGCTCTGCTAATTGTGCAGTGCAGTCTCCTAAGGTCTGCAGGTAGGTGTGTTGTGGATGGAATTCATTATCCTTCATGTAGCCACTCTCAAACGCACAGGTGGCGAAGTATTGATGTTTGGTGCCTACTGCTGGTTGGGCTGAGCCATCAGTGTACATAATTATTTGATATTGATCAATTTGCAAAGTGTTAGCTGGAACTGGGTAGTCTAGTTCATATTGGAGAAATTCTTGAGTTTGTAACTTATGGTGAAAAACAATCAACATCAGTGGCCGTCAGAGACATTGCCCATTGAATCCAGTGTGGATGTAGCGCCTTGGCATTAGGAATGCTGGCTTTTGTGACAGCCTCAAGGGGGGATCGGAGATACGACAATGCGTTTCCCCTGGGCCAGAGGTCTCTCTTTAATGACATCTATCTGAACAGCAGTCAGAATTTTTTCTGTGGGAGTAAAGCGTTGTTCGGCTGTGGAATACAAGTGTGATTGTATACAATAGAAACATAGGTGAAACCAATGGCACCAGCAATTACTCTGTTGACCAAATGTGTTTTGTTGTTTCTTGTGTGTAAGTGTTTAGCTGCAAGCACGTCTTGTTGCAATGCTCTGAGAATGCGTGTGTTTTACTGTCCAATATTTGCTTGAAAAGTCAGGACATATTATGTCATAATGGTTTAATGCGTTGTGTATAATCTGGAATGTAAGTTCTGCCAAAGTTTAAAAAGCCCAACTGTAGGAAACTGGCCCTTGTTGCAGTTAAACCCCCCCCCCCCCCCCCCCCCCCACACACACTTTTTGCCTGATATTGATGCTGACTCGACAGAGTGTGCTGGGATCCTGCTAACCAGGCTCCAGCACCAGTGTTCTTTCCCTAAAACTGTACCATTGTTTCCACAATTGGCACACAGATAAGTCCCATGTAAAGGGTACCAGTGGTACCAAGGGCCCTGTGACCAGGGAGGGTCCCTAAGGGCTGTAGCATGTGTTGTGCCTCTCCAAGGGACCCCTCATCACATGCACACTTCCACTGCAGATTGTGTGTGTTGGTGGGGAGAAAAAGGCAAAATCCACATGGCATCCCTATCAGGGTTCCATGCCCACAAAACACTGCTTGTGGTATAGGTAAGTCACCCCTCTAGCGGGACTTATAGCCCTAAGGCAGGGTGCACTATACCACAGGTGAGGGCATAGCTGCATGAGCAGTATGCCCCTACAGTGTCTAACTCCATTCTTAGACATTGTAAGAGCAGTGTGGCCATATTAATTATATGGGCTGGGAGTTCGTTGTTACGAACTCCACAGCTCCATGACTGCTTCACTGAAGGCTGGGAAGTCTGGTATTAAACTTTTCAGCAGAATAAACCTACACTGATGCCAGTGTTGGATTTATTCTAAAAAGCACACAGATGGCATCTTAGAGATGCCCCCTGTATTTTACCCAATTCTCTAGTGTAGGGCTGACTGGTCTGTGTCAGCCTGCTGCTAGCAGACATGTTTCTGACCCCATGAGGGCTTTGTGCTCTCTGAGGCCACAAACAAAGCCTGTTCTGGGTGGAGATGCTTCACACCTCCCCCCTGCAGGAATTGTAACACCTGGCGGTGAGCCTCAAAGGCTTAGGCCTCATTTTACAGTGCCCCAGGGCACTCTAGCTAGTGGAGATGCCCGCCTCCCGGACAAAGCCTTACTTTTGGCGGCAAGTTCAGCGGGAAACTTGGGAAAAACAAGGATGAGTGACCACTTCAGCTGGGACCACTCCAAAGGTGTCCAGAGCTGAAGTGACCCCCCCTCCTTGCAGAATCCTCCATCTTAGGTTGGAGGACAGGGACCAATAGGGTTAGGTTTGTGCCCCCCCCTCCCCAAAGGGAGTGGACACAGGAAGGGTGTAGCCACCCTCAGGGACAGTAGCCATTGGCTACTGCTCGTAATGCCCCTAAATCTAGGACTTAAGTGCCCCCCCTGAACTTTGTCAGATTGCTGGCGACCTCACGAAAGAAGGAGGACTGCTATGCTGAAACCCCAGCAGAGAAGAAGGAAGACAAAAATTTACTTGGCCCCAGCCTTACCGGCCTGTCTCCTGCTTCAAAGAGCCCTGCAAAAGAAAGTGACGTATCCTGCTGATCCGGCGACCTCTGCCAAGCCTCCAGAGGACTGCCTGCATCCCAGAGGACAAAGAACTCCCGTGGACAGTGGCCCTGTCCAAGAAGAAACTACCTCCGTAGGACTCCAGAGCCTCCCCGGATATCCGTGAGTCCTGACCACTCTGCATCCGATGCCCGCGGGCCATGTCCAGATGGCCCATCCGACTAGAGGGGATCCCCAGGCGATTCCAAGCAAGTGCCCACCCTGGGCTGACCTATCCTGTCCCCCACGACAACATATTCAGTGTGCATCCACAGAAACCCCCCCTGACCGCGACAGCACCAGACGAAGATACCCATCACCAAATGATACACTGCACCCTGGCCTTGGGGAACCCGACCTCAGGTGCAGCGACGCTCAGCAGGTGGCCCTCCTACTTATCTAGCCTGTGGTTTTCTGAAACCGACCCCCTGGATCCAGCATGCAGCATCTAAGTGACCCCCAGAGTCCCCTCATAGGAAAGCACTGGGAGCGTGCTCACGGCGTGGTAGTGCAGGTGAAGCAACAGTGGAAGCAGGAGAAAAGTCCTAATGTGCTGAGAGGTGCAGTGCAGCAACAGTAGGTGGAGAGGTCCTGGTCTGACCATGCAAAGGGTTGCTGCTGAGCAGCAGCTGTAGGTGATCCAACAAGGAGTTGTGGTGCTGGGCGCGGTCTAGGTGTAGACGGAAGCAGATGAAAGTATGCCAGCGGTGCAGCCTCTGTGCAGTCTCTACTAAATAGGTCCAGGGACGGAGGGAGGAACACAGGGGGTGGCTGGCGGGGTTTTAAGGGTCAGGAAGAAGACATGGGAAGTAGCAAGATGCAGAAGAGCAGGTAAGGAGCGGAGGGAGGGGTGAGAAGAAAGGCAGGAGATGGAAAAAGCACCAGAGGTGGTGGGGGTAGTTGAGGGCACCTGAAAAGAGTACGAAAATGGAAGGATCCAAAGATTGAAGGTGAAAATACTGAAAACAGCGCAAGAGAGTGAATGTTCAAAAGGAGGCACAACAGTTCAGATTAAGACAACAGTTCAGAAAAAGGCACAAGAGTGAAATACAGAAAAAGAACAAGAATAAAAAGTTCAGAGAAGGCACAAGAGTGGAAAGAAAAAAGGAAAAACGCAGAAGAGGGGAGAAAGAATGAAGTGTGAGAGGGAGAGAAGAGACTGCAGGAGGAGCAAGGCGGGTCCTGGAGACGGAAGGCCGGTCCAAGACGGCCTAAATTGATTGGACACACTGATGTTAGTAATTTAGATTACATCTTTCAAGTATGACAAATAAAATGTCTACTTCCCATCAATGACTTTTCCCAGACTCTAGCAGGACATTATCCTCTTACTAGATTCCCAAATCACCATTGAAGAGGTAAGAAAACGATTAAGAATTTGAAATCTGGTGAAGCTCCAGTCCCAGCCTGCTTCATGGCCACATTTTCCAAAGCCCATTGCAAAATATTCACTGATCGAATAGCTCAAATATTCAACTCCTTTTTAGGAACATGAACAATAACACCGCACATGATGGGATCCACCCTAACTATTTCTAAAACCAGAAAATAATACATTACAATGCAGATCATACTGGCGTACTGCTTTGTTGAACTGGGATGCCAAGATCTATGCAAAAATCCAAGTATTCAGACGAAAAACATCTGACGTTTGAATTCCCTGTATCAATCAGGATTATTAAGAACACATCAGTTAGACATAGATATACTACACTTACATGTGAATGTTCACTACTGGTGGTAGTAGTGGTTGAAACCCTCGTAAATATGTATCACTCAGGTTCCCAAAATGCTACAGGATCTATCTAAAGGCGGCTTCTTTTCTAGTTAGGGAAGGTGGTGGGGGAGGGAAATGTTTGACAGTGGACAGGTGGGGAAGAAAGGGAAAAAAGAACAACTCAGAACATCAGTCACTGCATGAATACTGCATCAGTCCTCAAATGCATCCTTGCGAAGAAAAACAAGGGATCTACCCTAGAAACCCTACGATACCTGGGTAGAATAAATAGAGTCCATAAACACAAGTGGTACAGTGGTAGGGACAGATTCCAATGTTGAATTACTTGCATGAGCTTCTAAATTGGTCATTGATAGTGTACTTTAATTATCACAAAATTATTATTTTCATTTTTTGGACATCAAACCAAAATGACATACATACATCATATGTATAATGTACAAATAGATTTACATCACAAATGTTTACATATGTGTGTGTGTATATATATATATATATATATATATATATATATATATATATATATATATATATATGGAAAATGTCACCCAGTGTACATCTGTTCGTGGCATTAGTCGCTGCAGATTCACATGCTGTGCACAGTCCGCCATCTGGTGTTGGGCTCGGAGTGTTACAAGTTGTTTTTATTCGAAGAAGTCTTTTCGAGTCACGAGACCGAGGGACTCCTCCCATTTCGACTCCATTGCGCATGGGCGTCGACTCCATCTTAGATTGTTTTGCCCGCAGAGGGTGAGGTAGGAGTTGTGTATGCTAGTAATAGTGCCCATGCAATGGAGTGAATGCGTATGTACATAATAAAGTTTTAAGTAATATATTTACAAATGTACAAATGTTTAAGATCTACTTCTAAACGGCTACAGGCCCCCGGGGAGGTGGGTGGGCGCATGTGAATCTGCAGCGACTAATGCCACGAACAGATGTACACTGGGTAAGTGACATTTTCCGTTCGATGGCATGTGTAGCTGCAGATACACATGCTGTGCATAGACTAGTAAGCAGTTATCTCCCCAAAAGCGGTGGTTCAGCCTGTAGGAGTTGAAGTAGTTTGAAATAATGTTCTTAATACAGCTTGACCTACTGTTGCTTGTTGTGCAGTTAGCACATCTACACAGTAGTGCTTGGTAAATGTATGAGGCGTAGACCATGTTGCTGCCTTACATATTTCGTTCATTGGAATATTTCCTAGAAAGGCCATGGTAGCACCTTTCTTTCTGGTTGAGTGTGCCTTTGGTGTAATAGGCAGTTCTCTTTTAGCTTTAAGATAGCAGGTTTGAATGCACTTAACTATCCATCTAGCAATGCCTTGTTTTGAAATTGGATTTCCTGTATGAGGTTTTTGAAAGGCGATAAATAGTTGTTTTGTCTTTCGAATTAGTTTTGTTCTGTCAATGTAGTACATTAGTGCTCTTTTGATGTCTAATGTATGTAGTGCTCTTTCGGCTACAGAATCTGGCTGTGGGAAGAACACTGGTAATTCTACCGTTTGATTTAAGTGGAACGGTGAGATTACTTTTGGTAAAAATTTAGGATTGGTCCGTAGAACACCTTTATTTTTGTGTATTTGAATAAATGGTTCTTGAATGGTAAATGCTTGAATTTCACTCACTCTTCTTAGAGATGTGATGGCAATTAAAAATGCAACTTTCCACGTTAAGTATTGCATTTCACAAGAGTGCATGGGCTCAAAAGGTGGACCCATGAGTCGTGTTAGGACAATGTTCAGGTTCCATGAAGGAACTGGTGGTGTTCTTGGTGGTATAATTCTCTTTAGGCCTTCCATAAACGCCTTTATGACTGGTATCCTAAACAATGAAATTGAGTGCGTAATTTGTAGGTAAGCAGAAGCCGTAAGATGTATTTTAATGGAAGAGAAAGCTAGGTTAGATTTTTGCAAATGTAGTAAGTATCCTACTATTTCTTTTGCAGATGCTTGTAAAGGTTGAATTTGATTATTATGGCAGTAATAAACAAATCTATCCACTTATTTGCATAGCAGTGTCTAGTGGTAGGTTTTTTAGCTTGTTTTATGACCTCCATACATTCCTGTGTGAGGTCTAAGTGCCTGAATTCTAGGATTTCAGGAGCCAAATTGCTAGATTCAACGATGCTGGATTTGGATGTCTGATCTGTTGTTTGTGTTGTGTTAACAGATCTGGTCTGTTGGGTAGTTTGGCATGAGGTACTACTGAAAGGTCTAGTAGTGTTGTGTACCAAGGTTGCCTTGCCCATGTTGGTGCTATTAGTATGAGTTTGAGTTTGTTTTGACTCAACCTGTTTACTAGATATGGAAGGAGAGGGAGAGGGGGAAAAGCGTACGCAAATATCCCTGACCAGTTCATCCATAGAGCATTGCCTTGGGATTGATCTTGTGGGTACCTGGATGCGAAGTTTTGGCATTTTGAGTTTTCCTTTGTTGCAAATAGCTCTATTTGAGGTGTTCCCCAAATTTGAAAGTAATTGTTTAGTATTTGGGGGTGAATTTCCCATTCGTGGGTTTGTTGGTGATCTCGAGAGAGATTGTCTGCCAACTGGTTCTGAATCCCTGGAATAAATTGTGCTATTAGGCGAATGTGGTTGTGAATCGACCAATGCCATATTTTTTGTGTTAGGAGGCACAACTGTGTCGAGTGTGTCCCTCCTTGTTTGTTTAGATAATACATTGTTGTCATGTTGTCTGTTTTGACAAGAATGTATTTTTGGGTTATTATGGGTTGAAATGCTTTCAGCGCTAGAAATACTGCTAACAGTTCTAAGTG
The DNA here is from genome assembly GCF_031143425.1 of Pleurodeles waltl. Lineage (NCBI taxonomy): Eukaryota > Metazoa > Chordata > Amphibia > Caudata > Salamandridae > Pleurodeles > Pleurodeles waltl. The sequence continues at coordinate 280,966,732 of NC_090440.1, forward strand.
ATTTATGTGAAACTGCCTCTGATGTATGTCCCGTTGTCCTTGGATGCTGTGTTGATTGAGGTGTGCTCCCCACCCTGTCATGGAAGCATCCGTCGTTATGACGTATTGTGGCACTGGGTCTTGGAAAGGCCACCCTCGGTTTAAATTTGTACTGTTCCACCATAGAAGCGAGATGTATGTTTGGCGGTCTATCAACACCTGATCTAGAAGTTGACCCTGTGCTTGTGACCATTGTGATGCTAGGCACTGTTGTAAGGGCCGCATGTGCAATCTTGCGTTTGGGACAATGGCTATGCATGAAGACATCATGCCTAGGAGTTTCATTACCATTTTGACTTGTATCTTTTGTGTTGGATACATGGCCTGTATTACCTTGTGAAATGTTTGAACCCTTTGTGGACTTGGAGTGGCAATCCCTTTCGCTGTGTTGATTGTCGCTCCTAAGTATTGCTGTGTTTGACACAGCAAAAGGTGTGACTTTGCGTAGTTGATGGAGAAACCTAGCCTGTGAAGGGTCTGTATGACATATTTTGTGTGCTGTGAACACTGTCTTAGCGTGTTGGTTTTGATTAACCAGTCGTCTAAGTACGGGAACACATGTATTTGCTGCCTTCTGATATGTGCAGCTACTACTGCCAGGCATTTTGTAAAAACTCTTGGCGCAGTTGTTATTCCGAATGGCAACACTTTGAATTGGTAATGTATTCCTTGGAATACGAACCTTAAGTATTTCCTGTGTGAAGGATGTATTGGTATATGGAAATACGCATCTTTTAGGTCTAATGTTGTCATGTAATCTTGCTGTTTGAGCAGTGGGATTACGTCTTGTAATGTGACCATGTGAAAGTGGTCTGATTTGATGTAGGTATTTAGTGTTCTGAGATCTAGTATTGGTCTCAGAGTTTTGTCCTTTTTGGGTATTAGAAAGTACAGTGAGTAAACTCCTGTGTTTTTTTGTAGATTTGGTACTAATTCTATTGCGTCCTTTTGTAGCAATGCTTGAACTTCTAGTCCTAGAAGATCTATATGTTGTTTTGACATATTGTGTGTTTTCAGTGGGACGTTTGGAGGGAATTGGAGAAATTCTATGCAATAACCATGCTGGATAATTGCTAAGACCCAAGTGTCGGTTGTTATTTCCTCCCAAAGTTTGTAAAATTGGCTTAGTCTTCCCCCCACAGGTGGTATGTGATGGGGTTGTGTGACTTGTGAGTCACTGTTTATTTTGAGGAGGTTTGGGGCCTTGGAATTTTCCTCGATTTCTTGGGAATTGGCCCCCTCTATATTGCCCCCGAAAACCTCCCCTCTGATATTGACCCTGGTAAGTAGGCCTTGTTTGTGAGGTTGTGGTTTCTGTGGGTTGACCTCGAAACCCTCCCCTAAAAGGTGTTTTTCGAAATGTGCCTCTGCTCTGCGGGGAGTAGAGTGCGCCCATGGCTTTGGCTGTATCGGTGTCTTTTTTGAGTTTCTCAATGGCAGTGTCTACCTCCGGCCCAAACAATTGTTGTCCATTAAATGGCATATTGAGCACAGCTTGTTGGATTTCCGGCTTGAACCCTGAAGTGCGCAGCCATGCGTGCCTTCGTATCGTGATTGCAGTGTTTATTGTCCTTGCAGCTGTATCTGCTGCATCCATGGAAGACCGTATCTGATTATTTGAGATACTTTGTCCCTATTCTACCACCTGTTGCGCTCTTTTTTGGAACTCCTTGGGTAAGTGTTCGATGAAATGTTGCATTTCATCCCAATGAGCTCTGTCGTATCTTGCCAAAAGTGCTTGTGAATTGGCAATACGCCATTGATTTGCTGCTTGTGCTGCAACCCTTTTTCCCCGCAGCATCAAATTTGCGGCTCTCTTTGTCTGGAGGTGGTGCGTCTCCTGAGGTATGAGAGTTGGCTCTCTTACGAGCTGCCCCGACAACTACTGAGTCTGGTGTTAGTTGTGTTGTAATATAGATTGGATCTGTTGGCAGTGGCTTGTACTTTTTCTCCACCCTTGGAGTTATGGCTCTGCCTTTAACTGGATCCTGAAATATTTGTTTTGAATGTCTTAGCATTCCTGGGAGCATGGGAAGGCTTTGGTACTGGCTATGGGTGGAGGATAGGGTGTTAAACAGAAAGTCATCCTCAATTGGTTCAGAATGTAAGGTGACGTTGTGAAATTCGGCTGCCCTTGCGACCACCTGTGTGTAGGATGTACTGTCCTCAGGTGGTGACGGTTTTGTAGGATAGGAGTCTGGGCTGTTGTCAGACACTGGAGCATCGTAAAGGTCCCATGCATCGGGATCATCCTGACTCATTGTAGTATGAGCTGGTGAGTGCATCAGTGGTGGAGTTGTTGCTGGTAATGCATGTATTGATGGTGGTGGAGACGGTGGTGGGGTTGTTTTCCTTGCCACTTTTGCCTGTGGTTGCTTGTCCTTTTGTTGAAAGGCAAGTTTCCTTTTTATTTTGATTGGGGGAAGAGTGGTTATCTTCCCTGTGTCCTCATGAATATGAAGCCTTCTTTGCGTGTAGTCAGGCTCCACAGCTTGAAGCTCCTCTCCAAATCTATGTAATTGGGAGGTTAATCCTTGTTCCTCTGTATAGGAACTAGTTTTCGGCTCCGAGGCTGGATGTTTCGGAACCGAAACCTTTTCGGAAGTCTTTTTAGGCTCCGAAGAAACCTTCTTTTTTTTCGGCGTGGTGTCTCGGTGCCGAAATTCTTCGGTGCCGCTGTCTCTGTGCCGAAGTTTCTCGGAGCCGCTGTCTCGGCTCCGAGGTTGCTGTGTGGCGGTATCTCGAACGGAGTCGGATGACTTCGACACCAGCATGCCCTTTTTCGGTGCCTTGGATCGGTTACCTAGTTTTCGGGTTAAGCCATGGCCTGTTGGCGGTGGCGTCCCCTGGGCTTTTGTGGACTTCTCGTGAGTCTTGATTTTCGACGTCTTACTCACGGTTTGGGGTGTTTCTTCGGCGTCGAGTTCTTCAGAATCCGACTCGTGGATGGAGAAAGCTTCTTCTTCCTCCTCGAAACGTTCTTGACCTGTCGGCGTGGATGCCATTTGTAGTCTTCTGGCTCTTCGGTCTCTCAGCGTCTTCCTCGACCGAAACGCTCAACAGGCTTCACAAGTATCCTCCTTGTGCTCGGGGGACAAGCACAAGTTACAGACCAGATGCTGATCCGTATACGGATACTTGTTATGGCATTTTGGGCAGAAGCGGAATGGGGTCCGTTCCATCAGCCTTGAAGTCGCACGTGGCCAGGCCGACCAGGCCCCGACGGGGGAATCGAAAAAACCCCGAAGGGCCACCGGAGCTCTTCAAAATTCAGTGTCGATTTGTTCTAACTAACCCGATACCGAACGCAAACAATACCGACGATTTTTTCCGAGATTCTAACTAACTTTCCGACCCGAAACATGGAGCGAAAAGGAACACGTCCGAACCCGATGGCGGAAAAAAAACAATCTAAGATAGAGTCGACGCCCATGCGCAATGGAGTCGAAATGGGAGGAGTCCCTCGGTCTCGTGACTCGAAAAGACTTCTTCGAAGAAAAACAACTTGTAACACTCCGAGCCCAACACCAGATGGCGGACTGTGCACAGCATGTGTATCTGCAGCTACACATGCCATCGAACATATATATATATATATATATATATATACACACATACACACACACACATATATATATATATATATACAAACATATAAAAACACTGTCTTCATCAGTCTCCAAAATTATTTTGAAAAAGTGGTTGTCAAAATATATTAAGACTTTCATCCACATCAAAGAGATGGATGCAACCGCTATTACATCTTATATTTCTACTTTCCTTCGGTATTAATTAAGGGAAAGATGTGAGCTCTAATCATAGTCCATACATTAACTTTTTTTTGCAACTTCCTTGTCAAAAGCTCAATGCGTTTCGGCCCCTTTACATACGGACCTCTTCAGGACTCATGGAGAGATAAAGACATCATAAGTCTGAGAACAATCCAAACTCGCGATCTCAATGTTATTATCTTTGTAGAAAATACGCGCATTGCCCGATGAGTCGGCCCTTCTACAGAGTTCCCCACGCTGTGATAGACAAATGCATCCTTGCAGCTTCCGTGAAAACCACAAAGGGCTGCTATTTCCACCTAATTCGTGCTTCTTCTCCTCAGTGTTGACATGGTCCGATTAGAGGAATTGCTTAACTTCAACATATTCCTAAAAGATGTCCTCCTGCATCGTGAGTGGCAGTCACGTTCTTGACGTGTGTACGGCGTCTCCTCAGCCAGGCTTTTGGAATGACGCACTGTTCCCATTAGGAACAGGGTTAGTACTGATTAGTATAAGGAGGGCCTTTGTCTGCCATGGCACAGTGGGGAAAGAATTATGTAGTGGAATGTTACCTAGAGCAAAATTGCCAATGGTCAACCTATTTGCAAGCATTTCATTGGAGCTCAAACCAAGGCCCCTGTATTCTCTTGATGAGCTTTCATGTTTATGTCTGCACGTGAAAAAAACGAAGAATATTTTGTAAAATAGCTGATTTTAATAAAGTTTGCATAAAAAAGTATTTTTTACCTTTGTCCGTTTAAATGACTTCACAGATCCATTTTGCACAGGTGTCACACTTTTACCAACATACAGCGGGTTATTAAACAAGGCTCGATCTGCAGCAGTAAACTGTAAAGACCAGTCCCAAACACTAGGGAATTTCAGGCCCTTTTCATCTCCAAGTTGGATATTTTTGCCAATGGCAAATTCCTGAAAGATACGCATTGGAGAAAAAAATTGCAAATTAAATCACATTTGTAAAATGTTAATGAACATGGATCTTTTTAAGTTTATATTGTCATGTTTATGCAGGTCAATGAAGGATGTATGCCGCTGAATGCATCATCATTTATTTAGAATATATTTGTGCTGATAACTAAACCGTTGAGTCAAAATGTTTTTAGTTGGCCTACTAAGATATATGATGCTATAGTTTGAGCAGAAAAGGACACATTTGTATTCAAAAGCCCAGTAGAACTTAACTGTACACCTGCAGATTTCATTGTGAATAGAAAAAGTAAAAACTAGAGTAAGGTGGACAGATGTCTATGATTAGAATACTTGTTTCAAATGTTTTAAGCAATTTAATTATTAGGCGACCTGTCTCAGGAAGGGCAGTAACATCAAGTTTGAACTTGCCAGGCTTTAGACAGGAAACCGGATGCCTAAAATTAATTCTCTATATTTAACCAATCTTCACCTGTTTTTGAGTTACTGATTAATAAAACACTTGAGGTTCTGGGTCACTTGTTAGAGTATGATATACTCTTTAATGGTCACTATTTGAGTTTACTATAACAAATAGGCTAATTAAAATATAAACAGAAATCAAAACGGTGATTTAAAGACATATTATAGTATTCCAATCAAACTCACTTATCTCTGTGAAGGACTGCATATTATTCATAAAACATGTATAGCAAAGAAGATAATTTAATACCACTCAATAGCAAAGGTACAAAATTCCCAAAACAGTACTGATTAAATACAATATGACGAAATGGTGTTCTTATTACAATCAGTTTTAGTCGTGCATTTACAGACACTTGTAATTAACATGATCTAAACTTCAGTGTGATGCGTAGAGTCAGTGACGCCTATCCATCCTATCAAGTAGGTAGGTACCCAGTGAGAGGATGTGTGTACGATCCAGGAAAAGTTCACAGAGAAAGGGGATAAGGAAAAAAAAAAAGAAAAACCTAACATGCTACATAAAGAACTCCAAAAAAGGAGATGTATGATTGCATCTTCATCTCACAGAAGAGAAGGAGTGTATTCAATAAACTAGGCTTCTCCAACGAATAGCTCTCCTGTGTGCAACCAAGCCCCCTAAATTAGCTTTTGCTTGGTTGAATTAATATGCATTGACCAAAATTCAATGGTGGGCATTTTAGACATAAATGTGTCTATTTTCAGATCTCATAATTTGTGATAGGTGGTACATGGGAGACATTACTAATATTATAAACTTGGTACCAGAGGCACTGTTGCTATGGGTGTTATGTTTTGCCCATGTAGAGAAATTCCAAATTGATAAAGCCTTTTTATATTATTTTGACAACCCTGGCTGATGCACTGAGGTGATCACTGCTAGTCTTCTTGTATATGGTGACCACTGGGGCAATCTTGTCTGGTACGTTTTCTAATACAACACTATTAATATTAGTAGCTCAGGATGATTTTCATTTAAAATAAGTAGCTCTTACTACTGAAAACCCCTGCAAAAAAAAAAAAAAAAAAAAAAAAAAAACAGCTTTGCATATAATCTTGACACATTAAATGCACCTCAGTGAGTATGTCACTGAGGCAATAAGTGCTTGTACTCATTCTTTAACCAATTTGATATTATTGATATTATATTTTACTAATGAGTGAAAAGCACTCTTTTGTTGGGAATGGTACAAAGGTTTTGAGATCATTTTGTAGGTTCCAATTGCCATTTATGCTCTTAACGCATACAGTGAAGATGTGATTGTAAGTAAGTTGGATAAAATATTCTATCAATTTGCTGTTCAAAGTATTAATCGACAAAAAACATTTGTGCGCTTTATAAAAATAAATGTGTGAATACTGCAAAATTTACAGATGAATCAGTCAATTAAAGTTGTGACATCAATAAATAATCGCAGTATGAAGTTAATTTTATCACAAAAATGTAAATTAATATTTGAATAAAATATCATGACAGATTGTCTTGTCGCGTGGGCTCTCATTATCCTAAATGAGACTACTGGATTTCTAGGCAGCAGGATCGATAACGGTGTAGGGGACTAAGTCTCACCCACGTGTAAAAGAACTCGGTCACCCTAAATCCGGTTTTTGCTCCGGCTAACTAGCAGTGCCTCATTTCTCCCACGGGGAAGAAATGATTAGGCAGCCGAGCGCATGACATCTTTGGAACTTCTCAGGGAAGTCGTGGTCACTCAGATCCAAACCAACTCTCTTATTTCCAATATGATCTCATATACAAATGACAAAGACAGTATAAGTTTTATATAATGTTTTAATAAAACGACTGTATTTTAGATATTAAGGCGTGAGCCGCAATAACCAGAACAATACAACACAGTAGGATTGAAATAGTCACCAGGAGAGTAAAACATAAGAACAAAGCTATCATATTGTCTAACAGTTTCTACTCTCCCTCTGCTTGTTCTATTTGGAGCACAGCATGTTAAGCTTCTAGCTTGCCTTTCAGAATCACTGTGGAGACATCAGCCCTCATACCTGAGCAAAGACCTGTGATCTTGGTTCAGCATCTGCAACGAGGCAGTCAGCGTCTAGTTGTGGTTCCCTGGTCGAAATCTCCCTCTTGCGTGTATTGGGACAAGGAAGTGATTTTATAACTAACATGTCATCGTGATCACAAAATGTCCCTACGCAGGAATGCCAAGTCTAAACACCTACCACGTCTATCGGCAATGTACCAGACTGTATCCTTGACTGAAGCACAGAGTAAATATGTTATGGAGAACTCCAGTGCTGAAGTAGGCAAAACAGTGTGATATGAATAAATAAAACAACACTGTAGAACTGGCTATTTGAAAAATAACAGTACGAAGCCTAATAAAAAGCATGTAGAGGAAAGTGCACAGAGGCTCTAAGCTGTCAGCAAATGAATAAAATATATTCAGGGTAAAGTGCACAAAGGCCTAAAGCCTAAAGCTAATGCGCAAAGAATACGTAAAACTAACCACACTACACCCTCCCTTTGTCGGTAGCAAGTGGTTCCAATAATATAAAAGGATGCCCCAAATATAAACAATATATAAAATCATATATTTCGACAAGGTGAGAAGACAACAAAGTCATAAATTTAGGAAACATGTGACCATAAAGCCAAATTCAATATAGTGTCAATTTCGTAGGAGAGAAAAAATCCAATCGTCAGACAGAAGCAACAGAACGCAGGAGTTCCTCCACTTCGATATATGTCAATATCGGAAGATCCACGCCACAAAGCACCATGGAGCAGGTGTGGTCCAAAGCCCCAAAACCATTCAGGGCGGCACCCCGTGCAGGGCCTATGAAAGAGACAATACCATCTTCCTCCAGGAAGGGAATCTCATAAACCGCCTCACGAAGCAAGCGCATCCGTAGTGCACAAGTCTGGGAATGAGCCCTAATCGGGAACATCAGCAGATCAGTATCGACCATTGGAGGGCGCTGCAGTGAGAGACAGAGAGCCAGTGCATGTTCAAACGAGCACCAAAGGCATCGAAACACGGGTTGCACACAATCCAAAACCGGTCTGAATGACAGAGACCAGTCACACTCCAAATGACCCTGAAGTGTCACTCCAAAATGCTGCATCATGCGTTCACGACACAGCTGCGCTGACGGGAGCCGCAATACATGATCTCGTCGTGACGGGACAGCCATTGTGAAAAAATAGCAACAGCAGCAAGACTCCAGCAAATAAAGCCAAAGTAATCGGGAAACCCCCAAAAATGCTTCCGAAAATAGAATGTATAGCCGAAGGTATGAAACCGAATATGGAAGAGAAGGTGTGAGCAAAACCAACACCAACGGCTTTGAAAAAATGTGCAATACCAGCAGTGCTGGATGCATTAAATATACGACCCACAAGTTCACCGAAGTGACTTGGAAAGTTAGTATTCAAAAGGGACTGTATCTCCGCCGATGACCTTGCCACCTGAAGTGCGTAGGTCTCGCTAGCAGATGTAAGGGCCACATGCTTTTGAAACAATAAAGCTTTTAGCCGACTCAACTTGTCGAAATTAACCTTGGAAGTAGCAATATGAGGCCAGATGTCCGCTACCTCCCTAATTTGAGTGGGGGGAAACAACACATTCCCGCAGCACGTAACGGCCTTGTTGACAACGACAACGTAAACTATTCCGGCACGCATGCCACAGCAGCGTTCGCTGTTAAGAACAATGTAACTGCCGTTAGAAAGCACCTGGAAAGTGTTCTTAATAACCGGGACTGGAACTCCCTTCAGATAACAAGCTAAGTTAGCAATCGAAGCGTTACACGCTCCGTGCAAGGACAGCTGTTTACAAACCATGGAATGGCTGACAGAAGCTTCGCATTCGCTGCCGCTAAGAAAAACCTCCCTCAAACCATTAACACATCTGTATTGAAAGGGAAGCTCCCACACCTCGTGTATGTAACTGTCTCCCAATAGTTCATATCTACCCACCGGAATGTGCTTCAAACAAGATGTAAATTGCAGAGTGGAGATAGGCAAATTAATAACCCCATGAATCAACCACTCAGCTGACGGAATCTCAGCCACCGTGAAAGGCAGTTTCTCCAATTTCTCAATATTCAACATAACATATGTCGCTTCCTTTTTAGCCATCAGTTGTTGTTGACGAGTCAAATTAAAGGAGATAAAGATCTCTCTGGCACGAATGTGCTGCCATGGAACGCGACCTGCCTTCAAGGTCTGAAGAGTCCAACCCAGCTGCATGATGGACCGCGTCTGACTCTGCCCATGATATAAAGAAGACATGTCCGATTTAATAATGTCAATGGCAGAGGAAACAATGCTGTCAATCGTGTAAACACGGTCAGAAAGGGTATGCATGCCATTATCAACAACAGACAAAGTCTGCATCAGGTTTTCCTGATCAATCAGCCTCAACCGGGCAGCAGCCTCTTCTTGTGAAAGCTTCCAAATCTCATTATAAACTTCGTATAAGAACCTTTTCTTCCGTGGTACTTTGGGACCTGACAAAAAATCTTGTAAATCAGTATCATTAGACAGTAACGTGAGATGTGACTTAACTGCATCCAGCGTGGATGACTTCAACCATTGCTGACAAAGCTTCCCCACGCTGTATGTAGTTATATCAGCATGTTCTGGTGAAATGTAACGAGGGTCTGCCCTACTAGTCCTGAACCCCCCTGAAGAGGTGACAAAACGTTGATGACACTTATTAGTGTCTACAGGCCATAATAACCACCCGCCCGGATGTATCGATGAAGTGTTAAGCGTACCATTCTGGACCCAATGTGTAAACTCACTAAAAGTAGCATTCACATAGTGCTGCCAGTTTTTTAATTTGGAAGGGACAGGTATACTAGGCAAATTCAACTCCCTAATTGTCGCCAAGCCCAAACAGCTAGTCTGTTGTACTGTGTCATTGAGGAAAATCATCTGCACAGGGATAATACATGCTCTAAATAACATGTCCCTGCCTTGCATCTGCCAATTTTTCGTACCCCAAACACTTTTCAAGTCAACAGTCTTAAACCAGTATTCATACCCCTCGACCGAAAGTTTAGATACAAACAAATTTGAATACAGTAATTTAGTATCGGTCAATAACATTTGCTTATTAGAATACGGTGCAACTATAAAATAGTAAGACTTAGCATTTCGTTGATCATGCCCAGAAAAATATGCACATTTATCATAATACGTTTTCGAACTCCCTTGTGGAGGAGTCGAGCAATGTTCCCATTGCACATAATTAAATATGGACTTAGGGCTACTAGCTTTATGAATAAAGTGGTGTCCATAATAGTTATAGCAAAACATGTCACCATGATTATCTCTAAACTGGTAAGCATCTTCATCATCATAGACAGTATAATATTGCAAATCTGTTAGCATAGAATCTACGGTCTTCACATCCCAATCATCAGAAACAATGCCAAGTATAACAATATCATTCATTGATAACTTGAGGACATACGGTATTTGAATCAATTCAGTGGGACCATATATATCAAACATTACTTTATCCGACACAATCCCATCCGGAATTGGTATTGCAGAAATGTTTACAGTGGACAAGTCTCTTCGAACCATATGAGACGAAAAATGCGGTTTTAACACAGTCTCCACGTGCTCAATGTCAGATCGATCAGGAAGAAAATGACCATGCATTATCAGAAAAAAAGTAACCACAAATCCCAACCATAATAAAAGAGTCATCACGGCCAAAAACAGCCACAAATAGTTCCAAGAAAAAACAAAATATGTGCGTTTAAGCCAACCCAGCATCCGTCGTGGACCGTGGACAGAAGACATCGAGGACGAGGAGCCGGACACATCATTATCAGCGTCGTTGAAGCAGCCAGAGGCAGTTCTAGCAAAAGGTGCAACTGTGAACAAAGAAGCAGATGGAGGCTCTCGCCTTGGCACGCTATAAACCACATATTCAGAAACATCAGTAGAACGTACAGCAACTTGATCAAAAGATTCCATATTAATCGTCGTCGGTGGAACAATCGCAAGATCATCCACCCTCCCCAAGCTCGGAGAGGAAACCGTGTCGGTGAAAATCACCGGCAGCGGGACTTCTTCCCCAGTAGTGAGAAGGATTCCGGAACTACTGGGTGTCCCTCTTGGTCTGCTGTGCAGAATCGGCCACATGTTGTAACTTGACATTATCAATGGAAACAAAGCGATTTCCTTTGGCCCCTTCGCAGCAGCGGTAAAATCACAGTTCTCGTGCCGCTTACCCCCAACACAGGGACAGGTGCCCGATAAGAAGGACCAAATTCTTTTTTTAACTGCGACCTTTTCACGCACTAGATCCCCAATCCTGGGTATCCAACCAGTAGGCGTTACTGGCTCATCCTTAATTCCTGAGGAGGCAGCACTGGCAGAAGAGTTATCTTCACGGAATTGTAAATCCTGTAAAACAGTGACACGATCATTTATGTCAAAGGGCGTATCTGCCGCCTCCACACCAGGACCATCTAGATCAGGAACATACATTCGTGTTACAAACAGGCACTCATATGAAGTACGACCCCCCAGTGACCTTCTAGGCAAGTTATTAAGTGCTCTCTGTACTCCATATAGGTGGGCTAGCCAACCACGACCCGTACCTATAACCCTGGCCGTTAAGGATTGCTTTAAATCACGATTTAAACGTTCCACGACAGAATTTCCCTTGGGATGAAATGGAGACGAGAATTGGAGTTGGACCCCCAACGAAGCCATGGTGTCCTGAATGAAAAGCCGCAACTGCAAATGTATCGACAAAGATGCGCAAATCTTTAATAACAGTTCGAGCGTCAGCCGAGCGTTGTGGCCATACCCACACAAATCTGGAGCACGAATCTACAGCAACCAATATATATTTGTATGCACTATCTGGTATCAGAGGACCACAATGATCCAAGTACACACACTGTAATGGTTTATTTGACATCAGAAGGGGCGTCTGCTGCGGGCGTCTAGCCGACAACGCTTTAATTTGTTGACAAACGTCACAACAAAGGACCTATTGCTTTGTCTCTTTATAGAGACCAGGCCACCAGTAACGAGCCTGTAAAAGTGAAATCGTGGCAGCCACACCAGCATGTGCAGAAGCCACCCCCTCATGTGCTGCAGAAATTAATCGAGGTCTTTCAATTTTATTTGGTATTTCACGTACACCAATGCCTGGAATTGTAACAGTAGCATTCAGCGCACCATTCAAGCAGTAACTATATTTAGAAGGAAATCCTTTAGGAAAGGGCGTGCCATCAGCCGTAGCCTTTATGGCAGCCGAAATTTCTGTGTCTGGTTTAGAACTCGAACGAGTCACTGCGGCCACTGCCGATTTCGCGGCTTCATCAGCCAAAGTATTCCCAGCAACGTGTATTCCAACGCGCTGGTGTCCAAGTGTATGCACAACATGGACGTTAGGAAGCGTTTCCTTCAGATCCGCAACCTTACCCCACAACATTTTATGTTTAATGGTGTTGCCTTTAGAATCCCTGAACCCATTCATCTTCCAATAGTGTAGATATTCATTGAAAGACTGTACACAGTAGTAGGAGTCACAGACCAGCAAGGTCAAAATCGCCGGATCCGCGTGCTCCAACGCTAACAATAGAGCTTTGAGCTCAGCCAGCTGTGCCGTGCAATCTCCCAAGGTTTTAGTATAAGTATGTCGGGGGCAGAACACTTCCCCCTCCATAGTGCCGCTCACCACCGCACATGCAGCAGAATACTGTTGTTTAGTCCCAATCGCTGGTTGCGCAGAGCCATCGGTATACATGACCACCTGATATTGGTCAATAGGCAACATACCAGCAGGAACAGGGTACTCCATCTCATATTGAAGAAATTCTTGAGTCTGCAGTTTAGGGTCAAATATGTAATCTACATCAGTGGCTGTCAAAGACGTAGCCCATTGTATCCATCGCGGGTGTAAAGCTTTCGAATTAGGAACACTCGCTTTCGTAACTGCCTCTAAGGCCGGAATCGGGGAAACGACAATGATGCGTTGGCCCTGGGCAAGCGGTCTTTCTTTAATAAAAGCCATCTGTACTGCAGTGAGTATTTTCTCAGTCTGTGCAAATCGTTGTTCTGCAGCAGAATACAAGTGAGACTTGTATGCAATCGGGACTGTCTCCCCCTCATTAAAGGTGACATACGTAAACCCAACAGCCCCAGGTATCACCCTGATGACTAAATGTGTCTTAATGTCCCATGTGTGTAAGTGTTTAACTGCTAAGAGATCAGTTTGTAACTCTCGTAGAATGTGTGTATGTTCAATCGTCCAAAATATACTCGAAAAATTTGGGCGAATCAACTCGTATAAAGGTTTTATACGCGTCGCATAATCAGGAATGTAAGTTCTGCCAAAATTCAGAAACCCCAACAATGACTGGAGCTTCCGAACCGTATTAGGAGGCTGCAATAAAGCACATTTCTCAAAAAAATGTGGCGCTAAGCTCTTGCCCTCACTCGACAACTCATATCCCAGGAAAATGACGCTGACTGAGGAAGGCAATCCTTGATTTCTAAAAATTAAACTTATAGCCAATATCAGCAAACCCCACAACAATGCGCGAAACACGCCTTAAATGTTGCAGAATCTCATCATCTGTCAGATATATGTCATCAACATATGATAACGCTTCAGGGTCGAACTCGTGCAGCATTTCAGTCACACGAGCCGAAAACAGTCCTGGGCTATTTTTATACCCCTGAGGCAAACTACAAAAAAAATTCTGAGAGCCAAACGCACTGAAACTGGTATAGTCCCGACTCTCGGGTGCTATATTTTGGCAGAAAAATCCATTCGAGATATCTAATGTTGTCTTGTACTTCTTACGTACGATATTATTCATAAGCGCTGCGCTATGTGAATTCTGTATTGCATATGTGCGTGTATGACTATTCAAATGTCTGTAATCCACCACTATCCTATATGAATGTTCCGGTTTAGCAACCGGAAATAAGGGATTATTCATCGGCGAGACACAGGGCTCAATTACACCCTGGTACTCCAATTGTGTAAGAATTTTCCTAACCGATGCCCTTGCTTCAAATTTAATAGGATACTGCGGTTGTGGCTGAGGTTCACCCTTTATTGGAATTACATGATAAGGTGATTGTCTATCCCACCCTACGTTATTTCTATACAGGGCGGGAGCCTGTGCCAGAGCCCATGATTTACTATAGAACTCCGCTAGTTCTCTCGGAACAAGTGGTGAGAAGGAAGGTGTAATAACCTCCTCCCCAACCGGGCAGTCGCGAACAAAGTCAGGTGGCCAATCCTGTTCGGCCAGCAGAACATCATATGATTTTACCACATGGTCCCAAAAAATGGCGTGCACAATACGGTCAATGTCCCCTTCCAATCGCAGAGTCACTTGATATACTCTATCAGGATCAGAGACTCGCATATCCGCCGTCTCGATTTGTATGAAGTCATCAGTTGCTTTCACCTCCAGATGCTCTAGAAGACTCCGGCGAACTATTGTGACCTCTGCCGCTTTCTAACAGTGCTAACGCCCATGTCTTGTTCGACAAGAGAACTCTCTTCTTGAGCGGCATGTCTAACTGAGACTGCTGCCACTTTCTTCTTTTTAAATTGCTGTTTTTGTTGCAGCGGTTTCTCTTCTTGTTTAATAGAAACCTCCGCCGAGCGTTGTGAATCCTGTCTCGGTTTCACGTACTCCGTCCTCCGCTCTGACCGCCCACCTCTCTCACTTCTCTTTTCCGAGGAGTCCTGAAAGGAACGAGATTGGCGTGTATCAGTATATTGATATCCATCAGGCGTCTTCAAAGTATCCATATTCCTGAGATTATACTTATTCTGTGGGGTCTTCGGTTGCGGAGACTGCCCACCATCTTTTTTAGGTGTTTGCTGTTTCTTTTCCCAGCGCTTTTTCGAACCCTCAGGTTGTTGCTGTTTAGCATTATCTTTATTATTTTTACCCTGTAACTGGGGTTTCTGTGGTCTAGCCCCTAGGCTATCTCGACCAATACTAGAATATGTTTCCGCTATTATTCTCGGAAGTTCCCGCTCCTGATTAAGCAGCGGAACATCCCGAAGACGCATTCGCACTGCTAGTGCTACTGCCTCTCCTTTGAGATTACTCAAAATTATAGAAGAAACTGTGGCAAAATTGCCCAGCAACTGCATGCCCAAATCTAAGGCAGGGGCAGCCCCATATTCATCTTGAATCTGTTTAAGCACGTCCGGTAAATTAGCTAATGTCGGTGTACCGTGTGCCGTAGTGTAGAGCGCGGCAAACACCGTGCCCCAGGTATTACAAAGGTCCACCGGAGGAACCATCCCATACGGCAAACACATCGTAAAAATTCTATGTTTATCCTGAGGTCCCGTATGGGGAAATACTGCTTCCAGCGTATTAATTTTTTGCGCCAGCCAAAATGGAGTCTCCTCTCGTTTAGCCGGTACCTTACCCATAACTGAGTGTACAGTGGCCGGATTAATACTCTGAACCACTGCCTGTGGGTGCGCCGGAGCAGCACGCGCTGCGTTTGTATTTAGTGTCTGCATGACAAACTGAACTAATCGTCTATATGTAGCCGTTAAGTCTGTATATAAACGATGAACTTCAACCACTGCCAATTGAGCAACCGCAGGATGAGGTGTATATGTAGCCAATAAAGGCCAGGTAGGACCATCATTACTCAGTGGACCTAACCTAACTTGTGCAACTGTGTGTGGGAGGGCGCCATCAAGCCAATTATGGTGTTCTTGATAAGATAGAGGTATCTCTAAGTAAGCGTAAGCCCTGTATTGTCCAGGGACATTCGCAACAGTATATTCCTGAAAAGTATTTGTACCCCCATCCACTGCTGGAAATCCGACCCAAGAATAAAAAAGTTCCGTTCTATAGGCTGCATGGGCGTCCACCACAAAAGTGACTGGACCCCCCTGGACCGTCAGTCCATGTGCTAACAGATGTCCTGTGAGCGGTTGACGCATATTGATTGCTATATTCACTACATTAGGATTCGCCATTTATAAAAAATAGCTCTAGGTCAGAGAAGGCACACCAATATCGGGGTTTTCCTGTTAAAGTTCAAGCTTGAACAACCAACCACTAAGCAATAGGAAGCACTTATCCCGTGGCAGCGGAAACCCTCAGCCCCACGGACGTCTCCGTATACGGAACCGAGGAGTCAAAATATATATGAGACCAAGAGAGTCAGTCGGATCTAAACATTAGAGCCAGACCAAACGTTGGCGGCGCCATGTCGCGTGGGCTCTCATTATCCTAAATGAGACTACTGGATTTCTAGGCAGCAGGATCGATAACGGTGTGGGGGACTGAGTCTGACCCACGTGTAAAAGAACTCGGTCACCCTAAATCCGGTTTTTGCTCCGGCTAACTAGCAGTGCCTCATTTCTCCCACGGGGAAGAAATGATTAGGCAGCCGAGCACATGACATCTTTGGAACTTCTCAGGGAAGTCGTGGTCACTCAGATCCAAACCAATTCTCTTATTTCCAATATGATCTCATATACAAATGACAAAGACAGTATATGTTTTATATAATGTTTTAATAAAACGACTGCATTTTAGATATTAAGGCGTGAGCCGCAATAACCAGAACAATACAACACAGTAGGATTGAAATAGTCACCAGGAGAGTAAAACATAAGAACAAAGCTATCATATTGTCTAACAGTTTCTACTCTCCCTCTGCTTGTTCGATTTGGAGCACAGCATGTTAAGCTTCTAGCTTGCCTTTCAGAATCACTGTGGAGACATCAGCCCTCATACCTGAGCAAAGACCTGTGATCTTGGTTCAGCATCTGCAACGAGGCAGTCAGCGTCTAGTTGTGGTTCCCTGGTCGGAATCTCCCTCTTGCGTGTATTGGGACAAGGAAGTGATTTTATAACTAACATGTCATTGTGATCACAAAATGTCCCTACGCAGGAATGCCAAGTCTAAACACCTACCACGTCTATCGGCAATGTACCAGACTGTATCCTTGACTGAAGCACAGAGTAAATATGTTATGGAGAGCTCCAGTGCTGAAGTAGGCAAAACAGTGTGATATGAATAAATAAAACAACACCGTAGAACTGGCTATTTAAAAAATAACAGTACGAAGCCTAATAAAAAGCATGTAGAGCAAAGTGCACAGAGGCTCTAAGCTGTCAGCAAATGAATAAAATATATTCAGGGCAAAGTGCACAAAGGCCTAAAGCCTGAAGCTAATGCGCAAAGAATACGTAAAACTAACCACACTACAGTCTCTATGTATCAAGAATGAGCCAACTGAAATTTACTGAAGTGTATAGAATTTGGATAAGTCATGGTGATCTGCAGATGAAGGACTGAGTGGATGAGCGTCAGCTGAGCTCCTGCTTCCTTAACAAATACATAGAAGATTTTCTCACAGAGCAACTATCATCAAACTCAGACCCTTCTAACAGTGAAGATGTTTTTGAATAAACACGTACTTGGAAGAAATAATTTTTTGATTTTGGACCATACAGCCCACTCCCCAGAGCAAACAATAACGAGGAAGAGACTGCTTTTCATGTTGCTCATGAGAATAGAGGTATGTGTTTTGTCATGAGTGTTAGATAAAATAAAAAGTCCTTTTCATGCCTTCTGGGAAAGGTGTTTATGCCCTTAGATAAGTTATACATGAATAGAGAGTAGAAACACAGGGACTGGATCTTTTTTGTGTAAGTTTTAAAAAAAATATTTTACTCCAATTGTGTACCAAACATACAAAGCATATTTCTTATTCCTTGGCTTGGCCTCATATACAGACGCATAATGCATAAAGAGCAATACAGATTTAAGGGCTAAAGTGCTGTTGATCATTCCTTCTGGCAGTCGATTCAGCATTTGGAGGTGACATCATGGGTTGCCTCTACAACCTTAGGCATACAATGTGATAACTGAAGAGCAAAGATTTGATCTGCAACATTACCACGGTTTTAATAATAACTGTAGTCTCTTTAGCATATATGTGAGGTGGCTCTTTGCTTGGTAGAGTCCACAGACAGTTCCCCCTAATTAGATAATATTGCTCCAAGGAGCACTCACTCATCCAGTGCTGTATCATCATCATCATCTACTGCAGTCGCTGTAGCTAAATATGCTTAATACGGGCTCCTGATATCTTTCGGGTGGCTACACACCAGCAATAGCTCATGGTATATGTCTGACTGTATGTTACAGGATGCCTTACCTCTGAGCCATTCGATCAAAGCGGAGGAGTGGACTACAAGCCCAACTGAGGGCCATCTGGCATTTAGATAACAGTAGGCCAATCACTATTAGGAGTCACACAGCTGCCTGCACCCCTCTATCATAGCCTAGAAGGGCTATCAAAGCATCTAATACCAGCGGCTCTCCGGTAATAGTTACAAGTTCTTTAAAGACAGCTTGCCAGAAGCTCTGCACTCCAGGACAATACCAAACAAGATATGCAAATCCACCCTCCTCCTCGCCACAGCATTGGCATTTGGCATCATCACGCAGGTCATACTGAAACAGTCGCACCAATGTATAATATACCCTATTAACGTATTTAAAGTGTAAGAGTTTATGCCTATTATTCAATGAAATTGTTTCGATCACTGTGCAACAATACTTCCCTTGCTGATCAATTATAGTGAGCCCAAGGTCCCTCTGCCAGTCGAGTCTAACCTGCGGGATTCCCCAGATTCACAGGTCTGTGCACCTCTTGTGCATACACATAGAATATAGACACCAGTCGACAGGGCGTGCTGGCCTGTAGCAGGAGATTAATGCTGGCATCTGAGGGGGTTCAAGTATGTCCTCCCCCAATAAGTACAGTAACTCATGGTGTGCTCCATAGTTATACAATTGTGTTAAGACAGTGGGTCTGTCACATAGCTCACAAATCGCATTCCAGATGCTCATGGATCCCTTGCTAAAGAAATCTCCCATGGTCAGTATATTCAGCTCACGAAGCAAACATCATTCCTGCCCTGGGAAGGAACCATAGACACCAGTTCAGTGGTACTAAGGGAGAGTATAGCCATGAAAGGTCTGTTGCTCCAGGAGGTGCTACCAGGAGCAAATCGTCGAGTTCATTGAATCAAGGACATTATAGCCCCTCACCGGTTTTCCAAACAGTGCCTGAGGCAGTGGTAGCGGTGCTGTAGTATCCCTTTCTAACCAACGATGTGGAAGGTCCGGGGGTCCATGTATCCAGTAATGTGCAAAGGAGCACTGTGCCGTCCCATACTATGTTTTTAGATACAGGGCATCTAGTCCCCTATATCTTGCAGTAATGTTAAGGTCTCCCAGTGCACCCTGGATTGTTTGCCCGCCCACTCTAGCTCGGTCATAAGGGCTCGGAGACCAACAAAAAAACAACTGAGGGAGCAAGATTGGTATATTTGTCAAGAGAAATAAAAATCTAGACAGCACTACCATTTTCATGATGGCTATTCGTCTGGCTAGGGATAGAAGTAGCTTGATCCAGCAGTCTATTGCTTCCAAAAGTTTCTACGTGCCCCTACCATAATTGTCCTGTATCACATTGTAATGGGTGAGTCGACTGCATAAGTGGAAATATATGGATTTATCCCAGTTTATGCATAGCCCTGATTGTTTGCCAAACAGCACCACCTCTCGCAACACTGGCGTCAGGTTGCGCTCCGGATCACACGCAGAGTAAGGTGTCATCTGCAAAGGCTAAAATGATTAGGTTGTAATTCAGGAACCTCAAGCCCTGAGGTGTGCGATATTCCCTGAGAGCAGCCAGAAGTTTACCTAACAATGGGGAAAGGGGGAAGCCCTGTCTTGTGACTCTTGCAATGTCAATGGGTGCTGTGACAAATCCATTCACCCAGTTGCGAACGGAGGGTCGATCATAGAGTACTCTGACCAACTGGAGGAAGACGTCATCCGCCCAATACGCAGTACGCAGTAGGACCGCCAACATGAAGCCCCATTCAACCGAATCAAACGCTTTCTCTGCATTGAGGAAAACAGCAGTGGCTCACACCGCAGGGTCTAGTTGTTGCATCACCCCAAACAACGTTCTGAGACTGAATGCTCAACTGCGACCTGGAACGAACCAATCTGCTCTGGGCCCACAACACCTAGAAGCATTTTTGTTGCATTTAAGATGCAGGGTTTCCTTTAAGGAACCTCGGGGACACTCAAATAGAATGTGTATGGATGAAAGGATTGTAGAAGGTTGACATTCGGGCAGCGGTTGAGCTTGACGGCAGACACTAAGCTGGGTGTCTCACAGAGTGGAATAAGTTTTTTATGAAATTCCCTGTTGTCTTTGAATTGGATTATACCACAGAATTGGCGACGAGCATCGTACGAATCCACACGTATTTGGAGGACAATTCGTAAATTTTCCACTGTGTTGAGGCTGTTTTAGTTGCTGTTTCCGTCCCAGAAAATTCCAGGAGGAGGACTGAAGCAATATTAAGAGTCTTCGTACTGAACATCCTTGAGAAAGTATTTCTTTTTGTATTTATTTATTACACCCTGAATCTTCGTCACACCGAGTCTTCTTCACTGCATAGCAACGATTGCCGCACAGCCGCAACAGCTCCCTGCTGTTGTTCGCGAGCGTAATTTAAAACACGCTCACCTCATCCTCGCATTTAGGATTAGCGCGTTTCGCGTTCACCGCATTCTCGTGCATAGGATTAGCGTGTTTCCTGTTGCTCACGAGCGTACATTGGAAGACGCTCGTTTTCTTGCACTTAGGATTTAACAAGCACTTGTCCTTCTGTTCGGGAGCGGATAGTTAGAGACGTTTTTACTTCCACCGTGCTCCATTTAAGTGTGTAATCGAAGTGAAATCAAACAGAGTATACTTGTACACGTAAAATACAACACTTAAAGTGAAACAAAGTATACTTTACCATTATTTACCTATTCTATATAACAATATTGGTTGAGTTTGGCAGACTCTGCTCCTTGTATTATTGGTCCAGAAGTGCCATTTCGTTTCCTATTTCAAAGGAAGGAAGTCTTGGAATTTTATATTTACTTCCTGCTCCTTCCTTTACTTTTAAGCGACTTACTTAAGAGGAAGGTGTTAGAGAGAGGAGAAGAAGATGCAGTTTGAGCCACCAACGAAATTTCTGCAAGTTAAAGGGGACCCACCTATACCGTGGTCCAGATGGAAAGAGGACATTTTGACTTACTTGAAAGCCATTGAGGAAGATGGCATGTCTCAGGAAAGAAAGACAAATATTTTATTACACTGTTTGGGCTCTGAAGGGCAACTCATTTATAGGACCCTCCCGCAAGGAGTTTTTCAAGATGATGAAATTGACGTATTTTCAGGAAGCCTTGAATAAACTAGAGACCAGATTCAAACCGACTACAAGCATAGCTTTAAACAGGTTCAAGTTTTATACCAGAAGCCAACAACTGGATGAGACATTCGACGTGTTTTTGACAGGGTTACGTGGCTTATTCATGCACTGCAATTTTGGGCCTATTTCAGATGAAACGATTAGAGATGAGATTATTGTTCATGTCCAAGAACAATTGTGGGTCATGGGCGATCTGAAGTTACAGGATGTGATCAATACCGCCAAGGCGTTGGAATAATCAGAAAAATGGATGAAGTCAGTGCAGGAGACTGAGAAGAATAAGTTGATGGACATGGAAGTAGTTGGAGCTATTGGTAGTGGGGGATTTAACAATGATACTACTACCAGAAAGGCTGCATGGAACAAAAAAGATGACAAAATTGTTGAAAGTAATAGGTTGTTATGTTACCGTTGTGGCAGTTCTAGTCATCTGGCCAATTTTCCACAGTACCCGGCAATTGGTAAAGAATGTTAAAAATTTAGAAAAGTGGGGCATTTTGCACGAGTGTGCAAAGAAGTTAAGAAGATTGATAATGACTGTAAAAACAAAGTGGCACGTGTCTGTGAGGAAAGAGGTGTTGTGTTGTCTGTCAAGAATGACTCTGTGAACAAAGAAAGGAATGTGGTAAAACAACCTAAAGGCATAGTTTTTATTGAGGGCCAGGAGCTGGAGCTTATGGCAGATCCTGGATCCTCTTGGACTATCATCACATGGGATTATTTTGCTCAGAAATGTAGTCATGTGTGGACTATGTCCAATTTAGCGTGTTCGGATATTGTAGCGGAAGGATTCAAGGCTACTGCTATTAACATCATTGGGTGTGTAAAAACTGAAATTTGTTTTAAGGATCGTTTTGCACAAATGAAATTGTATGTGGCTGAGAGAGGGGTTAATGTTTTGGGGTGGAGAGACCAGGCTGAGTTGGGAATAATTTTAAATCCTAGAGCTCGGGAACCCGTAATGTTGGTTGAGGAAAGTGATAAAGCCAAATGGATTGTCTCCAGATTTCCTAGTGTGTTTTCTGATACTCTTGGTAAACTCAAAGATTATACCCACAAGATTAGATTGAAAAGTAATGCTGGACCAGTAGTGCAGAAGTTAAGGAACGTTCCCATAGGGGTGCGTGAGGAATTGAAAAATATGTTGACAGAAATGGTGAAGGAAAAGATTATCGAGGAAACTGAGTCATCTGAATGGGTTTCACCTATTGTTTTAGCTAGGAAATCAGATAATTCTTTGAGATTATGTGTGGATTTGAGAGCATTGAATGCTAATATTATAGTCAATTGTCACCCATTACCCAACATAAATGAAGTGGTTAGTCTCCTGGAAGGAGCAAAGATTTTTTCCACACTAGATTTAAGGTCGGCATACCACCTAATTGAGCTCAAGGACGACTCCAGACATCTTACTGCTTTCATTACTCCACAAGGTTTGTTCCAATTCAAACGTATGCCTTTTGGCTTGGCCTCTACGGCATCAGTGTTTCAAAGGGCCATGTTTAACTTGTTCAAGGACATGGACAAGTGTGTGAAATGTTTTCAAGATAATGTTTTGGTTTATTCGAAGGATGAGGAGGAACACAAAAATCATCTTGTTAAAGTGTGCGAAATATTCAGTATGAGTGGATTGACTCTGAAATTTAAGAAATGCCATTTTTTTGCTAAATCCGTTAATTATCTGGGACATTCCGTCTCGGGTGAGGGAGTTGTTCCTAAACAATCCCTAGTCAAGGCCATTATTGATGCACCAGCTCCAGACTGTCGTGAAAAATTGTTGCCTTTTGCAGGATTGTGCGAATATTACAGCAAATTTATTGAAAACTTTGCTACAAAAATGGAACCTTTGAAGGAATTGACGAGAAATGGTGGGGAGTATGTGTGGTCTGGAAGGCAGGAGAATGCATTTGAGACCATCAAGAAGGAGACTGCTAGTGCACCTACGCTCAAACCATATAACGACCAGGCCCAGTGTGTAATAAAGGTGGATGCTAGCATGTATGGTGTAGGTGGTGTGTTATCCCAGAAGAGTGGCAAAGATATGTGGAATGTTGCTTTTGCTTCACGTACTTTAACCGATACGGAAAGAAGGTATGCAGTGATTGAAAAGGAATTACTAGCTTTTGTCTGGGCGATTGAGCATTTTCTGAACTATATTTGGGGTTCCCGGTTAATCCTTCAGACTGATCACAAAACTTTGTTGGGGATCCTTTCTCCAGGTGGAGGGTGGAATGCAACAGCCCGTATTGCAAGATTGGTCTCGAAGTTAAAAGAGTATTCCTTTTAGGTGGAGTATGTTCCTGGAAAAAGAAATTCAGTGGCTGATTGTCTGTCACGTCTTCCACAGGATGATTCTAATGTTTGGCAGGAGTACGAATATGGAGACTCTGACATTGTGTCTGTGGTGTCTGAATTTGTTTAGAAGAAATTAATGCCACTGAAGTGAAAGATTGGTTTGATAAAGATCAGGAAGATTTGACTTTACAAGAGGTGAGACAGTATTTGAGAGTTGGTTGGCCAAGGAAAGAATGTATCCTGGAAGAAGTGATGCCCTTCTTTAAAGTGAGAGATGATCTAGAAATTGAAAATGAGGGGGGGAAAAATGTGTTTCACCGGTAGGCATGCAAACAGTCGTTTTGAAGTTGGCACACGAAGGGCCTCCTGGGATGTCATCCATGAAAAGGCTTATACGTACTTCCTTTTGGTGGCCAGGAATGGACAAGATGGCTGAGAGAACGGTCAGGGAATGTGGACTATGTGTGAGTGCTGAGAAGATGTTGAGTACAACGCCAGCCCCATTGCGTCCTGTTCGTTGGCCTGAGTCTCCCTGGCAGAAACTGTGTTTCGATATTTCCGGTCAGTTTTTATTTCTGCCTCACGAGGCCCGAATAGCTTTGGTCTTAGTAGACTACCACTCCTAGTGGCCTGAAGTGAAATTGGTGCCCCATGTCACGACTACCGTTGTGATTGAGTTTTTCAAAGACGTTTTTGCCAAGTAAGGTTATCCCGAGACTTTAGTGTTAGACAATGGTGTTCAACTGGTGTTGAAGGAGATGCAGAATTTTCTCAAGTATTGCAATATTAAGCATGCTACAACTTCACTTTACGAACCACAAGA
The DNA here is from genome assembly GCF_031143425.1 of Pleurodeles waltl. Taxonomy (NCBI): domain Eukaryota; kingdom Metazoa; phylum Chordata; class Amphibia; order Caudata; family Salamandridae; genus Pleurodeles; species Pleurodeles waltl. The sequence continues at coordinate 280,991,413 of NC_090440.1, forward strand.
GAATGGACAGGTTGAGAGATTTAATCGGGTTTTGAAGGAGTGCATTTGTTGGGCACGTGGTTTTGGCGGGATGTGGAAGGAGAAAGTGAGAGAGAAATTGTGGTATTATCATATCATTCCCCACAGTACCACTGGTGTGAGACCGTTCAGGTTGTTGAGGGGTAGAGATCCTGTATCCAAACTATGTCCATGGTGGTTTAAAAAGAAACATAGCAAAGAGCATGAGAATGTTAATGAGGAGGTGATAAGGGATCACGTGAGACTGAAACAAAAGAAATGTAAGGAGGCATATGATAGAAAGTGGAGAGTGAAAGATCCCACGTTTGTGGTGGGAGATTGGGTTAGGGTAAGGAAGCCCGGGTTAAAGAAAGGTATGTCCAGGTTTGGTAAGGCAATGAAAGTGGTAAAAGTTTTTAGAAAAAAAGTTGTTACACAGGATGGGAAAGTTTGGAATGTCAGTAAACTGGCCAAGTGTGTTTTGGTGGGTGGGGAGACACAGGATGGCCGTTCCGTTGTTTCCCATGGACATATTGCTGTGTCGGGTCCCATTGTACACGGAAAGGGTGGTGAACTTGTGGTTGAGAACGCAAGTCAAGATGGTGCATGTACTGAAAGTGAGGAGTGTGAGATTCCTTCTGATGTTGATTGTAGGGAGAGTGATGTACAGAGTGGTATGGAAGAGAGTGGGAAGGAAGACTCCATAGCCTCACGAGTAAAACTTGAGGGTCGTTCCAGACAAATGTCGACCCGTTTGGTGGACTATGTGTAAACATGGAGAGGGCACTTTAATCTTATGTCACTGAATTTTTCTAAATGTTTTATTTGTTTCAATTTGTTTAACTGGGGGAAATGTGTTATATTTAGGATGCAGGGTTTCCTTTAAGGAACCTCGGGGACACTTGAATAGAATGTGTATGGATGAAAGGATTGTAGAAGGTTGATATTTGGGCAGTGGTTGAGTTTGACGGCGGACGCGAAGCTGGGTTCTTACAGAGTGGAATAAATCTTTTCTGAAATTCCCGGTTGTCTTTGAATTGGATTATACCACAATTTTGCACAGATCTTAGCGTCAACATTTAAAAGCAACAGGGGCCGATATGAGGGGCAGTGATTTGCTGGTTTACCTGGTTTCACTAGTGTCACCAGTAGGGCTTCACGCAAGGAGGTCGGCATATGCCAGTTGGTACCATTTCCTCATATAGAGTGGTGCGATGCAGGATACGTTGGTCCTAAAATGCCTAATAAAAGTCGACAGTAGGGACATCTGCGCCTGGAGCTTTGCCTGATAGTATGACCTTAAGGACTGCATAGATTTCCTCAGGCACAGGGGTGTCATGAGACGTTCCCTGTCTTCTCTGGCAAGCCTTTTCATCCCAACATGGGCAAGGTAGCCAGTTGTTGCAGTGTTGCCATGAGTATGTCGCGATTCCTATAAGGTAGTATAGTACCTACGAAACCGATCTGATCGGTGGTAAGCAAGGGGAGTCTCTGTTCATCTAGCACTTCTAAAATACCACTGTGATCGTGACAAGGGTGAGTCAATGCCACCAGTCTTGCTCCTTGAAGCTCACCTTCACCCTACGTGCGACCGACTGTATATTTCCCCAAATGATTCAACTCACTTTGCGCTATTTCCTCATATTCATCAAATTTAGTTCTGATAGTGCCCAGGTGACTCACTCTCCTGTCTCACAGTGGTGCCATTCCAGCTCCACTATTTCCTCCTCTTACTGTGATAAGCACCCCTGCAGTGACCTCAGAACCCCGGCATGTTTGGACAGCATGATATCTCATATGTATACCTTAAAGGTTTTCCATACCGTTGCAAAATTGGCCATTGAGCTGCCGTTTATGCTAAGAAATTCTCTGATTGCCTGTGCTAACTCTTCCTGAAAGGCCGCATCCTGAAAGGAATACGGGGGGGGGGGGGAAACTGCCATGTGAATGCAGGTGGCCATGGGGGTTATGTAATTCCAGGGCTTTTGAGGGCCATGTTAACTCAATTACCTCAGCTTCTTTTTATACCTTAAGCTTCTTAAAAAGATTTTTCCCTTTATCCCACTGAATCTACTGAAAACTGATATCAGTCCTCATCCTATCAAAAATCAAGTATTGCAATGCCTTATTGGTTAACATCCTGAAAAAGGCCTCAAAATTCAGATTCTTTAAATTGTAGGTGCTTGCCTACGCTTGGGCATTCCCAAGCATGAATCTGCATCCTCTGCGCTCACCCATCTCCACTGGCTCCATGCCAAGAATCGCAGATTTTAAGAACCAGTGTATCGCCTTTAGGGCACTCCACGGCACTGGCCCCGCCTACGTCAAGCAAAGTTTCCACAGTTACGCCTACCGAGATTGCTTCACTCTGCTGCAGCCTACAATCTTGTTGTCCCAAAATAAAATAAAAAAAACAAAGTGGGGTGGAATGAGCTTTGCGGGTGGCATATCTAGACTTTTGAGCTTCCTCCCCCTTGAACTGAAAAGAAAGACTGATTTGCTTTCTTTTAGGGGGGCAACAAAAAACTGGCTTATTAGTTTATAGCTCCTCTACCCATAGCCCCCTCCACTCCAGCAGTCTACCTTTTCAGAGCTTAGCACCTAGAGACCCCATGGGATTAGTGTGCTCTATAAGTCGCATTTACATTTAAATTTCATTTCATCTAATAGGACTGGTGAATGGTCTGAGTAACTGCGAGGCAGCGGCCCGCATCTCTAAACTCTGGAGACTCACCACCGGGATAGTATCCAAAATCTATTCAAGTGTGGGTATCATATACTGATGATTAGTGAGTATAATCTGGTGTCATGAGAGCCCTTTGTCGCAGGATATCAAGCAGTCCACTGCTATCAACAATCTCTGCTATGGTGCGTGCCACTGCCAATGGTCGCCGAGAAGTGGTCCCTTGGATCAATCCAGTTCTGGACAAAGTATGCAATTAAAATCGCCTCCCGAAGTTGAGGCAAATCACCCCATTGTGCCAATCTTGCATATAGTGCTCTATAAAATTGTGGATCATCATGATTAGGGCCATACACCCTTACCAGCAGTATTGCATGATCAACCTTGATACATTGCGCTATCACATATCTGCCCCCTGGATCAGAGCATAGTTCCTGCACCCTAACACCTGGGCCTCTGCTTGCCCAGATGATCATCCCCGGTCATGGGAAGTAAAACTGTCTGCACAGTATGTCCCTTGCACTCTCCTGAGCTTGAGCATGCCACTATCTATATATGTTTCCTGCAATATAGCAACATCAGCTGTGTGGCTATGGAGATACGCCACCACCTTGTACAACGTTCTGCAATCATTCAACCCCTTTACATTCCATGTTATACATAGAAGCCGCACTGTGCCCTCCCTGCCCGCCGCTGTTGCTGTTGTTTGCTCGTCCTCAACCACCATCGATCTATTCCACTCTGTCAAGCACGTGCTGCATTACAGTGGTCAGCAGACGCAGCCGGAGCCAATAGTATGCCAATGCAGAAAACAATTCCCTCCCCCTCACCCATGCCGTGAATCCCTCCCCCCCAACTTCCACAGCATTCAAATACCCCACTGAACCCTCCCTTTCCCAACCCAATAAACTCTTGAAATGAGGAATGTGTTACACACACACAGGGACAGATGTTACCAGACTCAATCTCTCAGGCTGTGCCATGTATCACCATCAGTGGGCCATAATACCAGACTTAGTGTGTGCAGCAACCTTTACATAGAGAGTTAGAAAATTACAATTACTCAATCAATCAGTGCTTGTAGAGCGCAACTACTCACCTGTTAGTGTCTCAGGGCACTTGGGGCGGGGTCTTGGGAGAGGGTAATGCGGGGAAGTAGCATATACCGGTGAGGTGTTTTTTTTAGAAAAGCCATGTCTTCAGTTCTTTCGTGAAGCTGAGGAGGGAGGTGGTTTATCTGATGTGGAGAGGATTGGTGTTCCAGGCGGTGGCTGTGAGGTAGGAAAAGGAGCATCCTCCTGTTCTGGTTTTCCTGATACGGGGTACTTCTGCGAGAGAGAGCTGGGCTGAGCGTAGGGCCCTGTGGGGTACGTAGAGGTTGAGTCGCTGGTTCAGGTATGCTGGTCCAGTGTTGGAGGGCTTAGTGTGCGCGAGTGAGGATCTTAAAGGTGATTCTATTTTCTATGGGAAGCCAGTGCAGTATACCCAGGTTTTGCAAGATGTGGCAATGTCGAGGTAGGTCGAGGATCAGTCTGGCGGCGGCGTTCTGGATGTTTTGTACCTTGCGGTGAGTTTCTTGGTGATTCAGATGTAGAGTGAGTTGCCGTAGTCCAGTCTGCTAGAGATCAGGGCATGTGTGACGGTCTTTCTATGTTCGAGGGGGGATCCACTTGAAGCTCTTGGGTTGGAGGGTGACTGAGCTGTTTTGCTGGTTTATGCTGAGGTTGGAGTCCAGGATGATTCTGAGGTTGCTGGCTTGGCTGGAGGGCAGGTTTACAAGGGCGGAGTCGTTCCACGCGATGGGTTGAGGGCCCATGATGAGTACTTCTGTCTTGTTAGTTTTGAGTTGAAGGCAGCTGTTTCTCTTCCAGTTGGCGACTGCTTCCATGCCTAGGTGGAAATTGTGTCTGGCTTTGTCAGGTTCGTTAGAGAGGGAGAGGATAAGTTGGGTGTCATCGGCGTAGGAGATGATGTTGATTCTGTAGCTTCTGACGAGGGTGGCTAGCGGGGCCATGTAAACATTAAACAACGTGGGGCTGAGGGAGGATCCCTGGGGCACTCCACAGGTGGTGGGTGTGGGGTCTGCGAGGAAGGGGGGCGAGTCTTACTCGTTGAGTTTGCCGGTGAGGAAGGATTGGATCTACTCGAGGGCCTTGTCTCTGATGCCTGCTTGGTGGAGTCTTATCATCAGGGTGTGATGGGAGACTGTGTCAAAGGCCACCAAGAGGTTCCGTAGGATGAGTGCTGCAGTCTCTCTCTTGTCCAGCAGGGAGCGGATGTCATCGGTTACAGCCAGGAGGGCTGTTTCGGTGCTATAGTTTTGCCTGAATCCGGATTGGGAGATGTCGAGGATGTTGTGGACTTCTATAAATGTGCGAGTAGGTAGTTGACTGCTGTTTCGATTTTCTTTCGCAGGAAATGGGAGTATGGAGATGGGTCTGAAGTTTTTGAGGTCGGTGGGGTCTGTTGAGGGCATCTTGCGGAGGTGGTTGATCTCGGAGTGTTTCCAGTTGCCGGGGAAGATGGCGGCAGCTAGTGAGCAGTTGATGGTGAGGCGGAGCTTGGGGGCGATGGTGTCTGCGGCTCTGTTGAAAATGTGGGGGCATGTGTCCATGGGGGCCCTGGAGTGTATGGATCTCATTGTTCTCTGCGTATCTTCGGTGGTAAGGGGGTGTGGGGGTCCAGGTGGTGACTGTTGGTGTGTTGGTGTCGGGTTTTGGTAGAGGGATTCTGTGCGTCCTTGCTGAAACTGTTGTAGATAGTCTTGATTTTGTGATGGACGTAGGTGTTGAGTTTGTTTTAGAGGTAGTGTGAGGGTGGGATGCCAGTTGTTTCACTGTTGGGTTGGGAGAATTCCTTGACGATGCTGAAGACTTTCTTGCTGTTGTGTGCGTGTGAGGAGATTCTGTCTTGTATAGCTTTCATTCTGGTGTTTCTGATGAGTTGGTGGTGTGCAGTGGTGGCAGCTCAGAAGTTGTTAGGCCTTCTGTGGATGTGGTGTTTCTCCAGATTTCTTCGAGGTGGCGACAAGTGCGTCTAGATTCTCGGAGTTCGGGGGTGAACCCGCTGGCTTTCTTTGCATCTTTTTGAGGGGGTCTATTGTGTTGGCGCAGTTGGTGATCCATTTGTGGAAGGTACGTGTCGCGGTGTTTGGGTCGTCACTGTGTATGATGGTGGGGGTGACGAGGGCGGCGGTGAGCTGATCATCAGTTATTCTTGTCCAGTTTCTATGTGATGGTTGGTGTTGGGGGTCTGATGACGGTGGGTGTGTTGAAGGTGAAATGGATGCATTGGTGGTCTGTCCATGGGAGTTCTGTGGTGTGACTGAAGGTAGCCGAGGTTCCTGTGGTGAAGATGGGATCAAGGGTGTGTCCTGCTGGGTGTGTTGGCTCTGTCACGATCTGTCAGAGTCCTATCTTGTGGAGGTTGTCTAGGAGTTGGGGTCTTGTAGACTTTCGAGGCGGAAGTTGAGGTCTCCCATTAGGGTGTAGTTGGTGGCTGTGATGGCTTGTGCGGAGATGTAGTCTGTGATGGAGTCGGCGAAGAGTGTACGTGGTCCGGGAGAGGGCGGTAGATGAGGGTTCCTCTGATGGTGGATGTCGGGCTGGTGTGGAGTTTGAAGTGGAGGTGTTCCATCAGATTTAGGGCTTCTTCTGAGTCTTCGGAGTGTGTGTACAGGCGGAGGTTGGAACTTCTGAATGATGGCGATTCCAACCCCCCCCCCCCCACCCTCCACCCCAAGGACGGCTGGCTGGGGCGGACTTTCCGGGTGATCTTGTATACATTGGGGCATGGAGATGGGGGATGTACGGGTCTGAGGTGGTGTTTGTCCAGGTCTCGGTTAGGAACGCGACGTCCGGGGTTGTGCTGTCAAGGAGGTCCCAGATTTTGGTAGCGTGTTTATGGAGGGAGCTGACATTGAGGAGAATGCACTTCAGAGTTTTCAGGGTCAGAGTGTTGTTGCGGGTGGGTTGTGCTCAGTCCAAGGTCTTGGTGGTGGTGTAAGTTTGGCGGCAGCTGAAAGGACTGTGGGTGTAGGCTGGTGATGCTTGTTTGCAGTTGTTGTTGTTGTTGCATCCTGGGTTGAGTGCGATGAGTGCTGCTGATCTGTAGAGGTGGAGGGTGGCAGGACCAGGGATCCTGGCGCTGGTCGTGTTTAGGTCATGGATGGGCACAGATGGGCTTGCCTTTGGTGTGCCTTTGGCGCGCCCGCCATTAAGCAGGGAGGGGGGGAGGGAACAACTGGGAGGCGGAAGTGGGAAAACGCGTAAAAAGGGGGGTGAGGCTGCGGAATCAGCAGCGGCGGGAAGAGGGAACAAGAAAGAAGAAGTGGCAGGGGCAGCATCAGCGGGAAGTGAGAACGAGAGAGAGGAAGGGGGCAGGCCGCAGAGGGAACACCAGCGGGGCGAGAAGAGGGAACAAGAAAGAAGAAGGGGCAGGGGCAGCATCAGCGGGAAGTGGGAACGAGAGAGAGGAAGGGGGCAGGCCGCAGAGGGAACACCAGCGGGGCGAGAGAGAGGGGGGAGAGCAAGAGAGATGAGAGAAAGAGTGGAGTGAGGGGAAAAACAAGGAAAAGAGGGAGAAAGTGCGGAATGCGAAAGGCAGAAAAGAAACGGCACACAAAAGAATAAAATCGAGGAGAAAAGAGGCAGCAGGCAGCCTGGCAGAAGAGCAGAGCTCTCCCACTAGACACCAGGGATGAGGCGTAGGCAGAAGCCTGCGGGTGGAGGAGAGCCTCGACTACTGACAGAGGTCAGAGTTCAGGGAACAGAAGGGCTTCACTTGGTGGTGGAGCTATGCAGTGGCAGCCACCCCCTTACACATTAGTATTGTCTATATGGACGCCACATTAGTATAGTCTATATGGACGCCAGCCAGTTACTCAACCTCAGTGGGAGCGTGGGACCCCTTTTACCACTCTCCGTCAACACCTCCATCAGCTAGTTCATGCCCAAGTCTCAGCCGCTTAGCCCACTACTGGCTGTCAGGAGAAGGCGACACTGCCGTTTCAGTCCTAGGAGAGTGCCCCATAGGAGCACCGGATCCCATCTACAAATGTCAATTTTAGAAAGCCCCCGGAAAGCTGCCAGACGGACTAGCCTGACTGAAGGCCTACTCCTCCATCTCTAGGGTGCCATCCGTGTCCCCAGTGCCAGATTTAGGGGGGTGGCGCTGTCTTTCCACAGCCTCCCTGCACTTGAGATGCTGCTGTAGCTGCTTGGGATCTGTGACGGATGATCATTGATTTGCCATCAATCAAAACCTGCAGTCTAACTGGGTACAGCATACTGTAGTCTAGCTGGAGATCCTTTAGTTGTTTTGTAAGTGGAATAAACAGCACTTTTTGTGTAAAGTCTGGATATAGAAACACTGTGGAGCTCTCATGGCGGAGCTCTCAGTTATCGGGCCGTGCATAGCGCTGCATCGCAATCCCTATAATTCAACAGTCTGGCTATGATGGGGCACAGTGTGGCCCCTGGGATTGGATGCGGCGCAAGAGAGCTTGTACACGTTCTACTATGAAGACCTATGAAAAGGTCTCTTGTCCCAGTAAATCTTTTAGGCGCTGTTCAATGTACCACTCCATGTGATCTATATTGGTAGACTGCAACGGCCACTATCCTCAGGTTGTTTGTTTGTGAGCAGGCTTCGACGTCTTCCGTATTTGCTTTCAGCATTTAGAGTAACCTGTCCATTTGTTTTTACGAAGTAGACATAGTAACTTGCTTTTCTTCAGTTTCCGAGACTCACCACATTCTGCATGTTTATTCAGCCGCTCGTACATAAGATCCATTCTGATAGTCAAGGCTCCAATTTAGCCGTCTCAGATTGTGAGGCTGTGCTGCACAGTTGTCAAAATTTGTTTAAGATAAGTCTTGATTTCTGTGTCGGGTGCCTGCCTGCCACTACTGTGCTTTCCTTCCTAGGCTTGGAGGCATTCCTAAAATAAAACTCCAGCTTGGGCTGCGATCTGTCCACCTTACCCATATTGTTAGCAGGCAGGGCTGGTTTCCCACTCCAGTACCAGCTCCTGCCTGTCAATTTCACAGACATTTAACACAGCAGGGTACAACTAGGGGGGCACCACCACTTTGCATCTAGGCCGTTGAGGACCACAGGCAGTGTGCAGGGGCAAAATTGTTCGTCCAGCTCGCCCAAGTACCAGCACGCTATTCAGCAGATCCCGCCGATTTAGGAGGTGGGAAATATTCTCCTGGTTGGCTCCAATCTGGTCTATCCACATCAGGCCGCCTGCATGACCGAATAGGACTCCATTCCTGCGCAACAGGATCCGCCAGGCAAGTACTCCTCCCCACGACGAGTTAATGGTTCCCGCAGCAGTCACCTTTGTATCCCCTGTATATAACTGCCTGTGTTCTGAAGTGTTTAGCTTCCCCCGCCTCTGAGGGATTCACATTAAGTACCCACAGACCATCAGTCTTAATGTAGTTCAGAAACATGATGGTGGTGCTAAGTTAATAGCCCCCCCTCTTGGCGGGGAGGGGGTAGTGCTCCATGCATTTAGATCCCTTTGTGATTCCACTGCTGAATACTACTGCACACTTTAATGGATGTAGGGCCAGAGAGGAGAGAGCCTCGCAGTGGTTACTATCGACCTCAGGCCCTGCTCTTGCCCAAGGCGCTCACTCACCCGTTTAATCCACCACTGCTCTCTCGTCGAGGTTGGGGGGTTTGGGAGTGGGAGGGGCTGAGGTGATGTGTCACTGCCCTGATAGGGCCTGAGGGCCTAGTGTGAGTTTCCCGGGCACAGCAGATCCCGCCGTCACAACTTGCCTCAGCCATGCAATTGCTGGCGGTCGTACGTGCCAACTGTGACACCAAGTTGTGCTTCCAGAGCCGAATTCCAAATCAACCAGTCAGGTTGACGGGTGCTGGGGGCGCGGACAGACCCACTACACCGCAGTGCTCAGAGCAGGGAAAACGTGGGGAGTGGAGTCCCTCTATCCACAGTCTGGAGAGGGAGGCAACACACCCACAGCACTCCTCCTGGCACTACCACCAGACACCAGGTAGGCCCTGGGGTGCCATTCACGATCTGCTCGCGGCTCCAGGACCGCAGTTCGTCAAGATCGTAGCAGCAGGGTCAGCACAATTATGCCAAGTGGGAGATGATTTCTGCATCACCATTATGACCGATATGTAAAACAGCACGGGGAGCTAACCTTGGCTGCAAGCATCTTTGAGCTCGGCAAGCTGCACCCCCCCCGCCATCTTTTTTTGTGTAAGTTCTCCCACTGTCATCCCACTCGAGTCATCAGGTATAGGAATAACAATGTCAAAACCCTTTGCTAATACGTCCATCTTTCTCTTGGTGCTCCTTTAATTCACCTTCAGAGTTGGCCAAAGTTATACAAGCGAACAAAATATCAAACAACAAAGTGGATGCAGTTGCTGTGACGTCTGTTACGCAGCAACAGCAACATGCTCCCACTCTTGCAGATGGAGTGCACCATATACTGTACGAAAACATGCTAAGTGAAATTTGAACTAACAAGAAAGGTTGCTGGGCAGCAATGCTCATTGAGCTGGACCCCCAAGATACCGTACCCCTGTGAAAAGTTTGCAGAGCTAACATGAACATGGAGAATGTACCACCTTTATGCCTAACACACTGTATATGATTGGGTAGATGATGTTTGAAATTGCATTGGGGAAACTGAGGGAGTCTTTGGGGATGGGGTACTTAGACTGTTATAGTAATTCTACACAACATTATGAAGTGTTATTGCAGTATATGCCCGTATCGTTATGTTTATTGTACAAATGCCTATTAAAGATTATTAAAAAACAAAAACAAAAAGTTTCTGGCTTGAGAGATGGATCCTTGCAAAACACAAATGCTTACCAGACCACCCCAAAGGAAGTGAAACAGCAAGAATGAATGCACTGATTTGAGGAATCGTTATAATACACTTCAGGGACCAAGATGTGGTGCTCATGGATGAAAGAGAAAAGTGTGAAATTCCTTTATGACACCCAACATAATCAGCAAAGCAGCCTGGAGCAAAACAGTGACTGCCCTCTTCTTGCTTTTTATTGTTCTACATAAGCTTAAAATATCATCAAGCGCGTGCTTCCAAAAGTTAAGAATGTATCTAAATGTGTATGCATCTGAATATGTATAAACCACTGCTTCACAGAAGTCAGATTTTAATCAACTATAAAGAAAACACATTTACCTTTGCATTACGAATGCTTGAGGGCTGGCAAAACACTTCTTATCTTTAAAGATGAGAAATTATAAAGCGTGCAAGAATTATAACAACCGGAAAAGGAAAAACAATGGTATACTTACTGTGCTCTGCTTTACTCGCTCGTGAGGGCAGTTGAAAAGGAAAGTGCCGAACAGAGAGATTCGAGTGCTGTCATACAGCACTGTCAAGTAAGTTTCAGTGAATTGAAAAGCGGCAGGGTATTGATCCAACAGTTGCCATATGCAGTCTAAGAACAGTACAAATAGAGGAGACTGTAGGGAAAAAAAGAAAGTTACCACACATTAACTAGTTCACAAGTATAATGTTCTCATCAATCTTTGAAAAGCCGACTACACAGAGGGGAAATCTGTAAAAGCAATACTACTATAATAGTTTGAACTAATGTTAATCATTCACACTCGTACCTTAATCAGTCACTGTAGACAACTATACTTCGTGGGGCTCCACCTTTGAAGGCAATAATACACTTGTTACCTAAAAACTATGTACTGCATTTTCTTCCGAGCCTCAGCATTTCCTATTTTACAGATTACGGAGTGCAGTCATCCTCGTGTTTCCACAAACACTGACATCTATGGCTTAATAATGATTAAGTGGTCTGAGCATTACGTCCGTCGCATTACTCAATTGCAGCAGACTACACTAAAGTCGCTTTAGATCAGTGTTATTACTGTTACTAGTCAGAGTACTGTAAAATCCAAACAACTGAAAATAAAATTATTTATTGCACAACAATATGACAGCTATGGAAAGAATAAGCCATGTATATTCCAAGGCATTGTGAAGTCCTACTGTAGGAGGCTGGACTGGCTTGTAGTGAGTACCAAGGGGTACTTACACCTTGCACCAGGCCCAGGTATCCCTTATTAGTGTAGAGGGGTGTCTAGCAGCTTAGGCTGATAGAAAAGGTAGCTTAGCAGAGCAGCTTAGGCTGAACTAGGAGACGAGTGAAGCTCCTACAGTACCACTAGTGTCATATGCACAATATCATAAGAAAACACAATACACAGATATACTAAAAATAAAGGTACTTTATTTTTATGACAATATGCCAAAAGTATCTCAGTGAGTACCCTCAGTATGAGGATAGCAAATATACACAAGATATATGTACACAATACCAAAATATGCAGTAATAGCAATAGAGAACAGTGCAAACAATGTATAGTCACAAAAGAATGCAATGGGGGCACATAGGGATAGGGGCAACACAAACCATATACTCTAGAAGTGGAATGCAAACCACAAATGGACCCCAAACCTATATGACCTTGTAGAGGGTCGCTGGGACTGTAAGAAAACAGTGAGGGTTAGAAAAATAGCCCACCCCAAGACCCTGAAAAGTGGGTGCCAAGTGCACCTAAGTTCCCCAAAGAGCACAGAAGTCGTGATAGGGGAATTCTGCAGGAAAGACCAACACCAGCAATGCAACAACGATGGATTTCCAGACGAGGGTACCTGTAGAACAAGGGGACCAAGTCCAAAAGTCACGATCAAGTCGGGAGTGGGCAGATGCTCAGGAAATGCCAGCTGTGGATGCAAAGAAGCTGCCACCGGATGGTAGAAGCTGAGGATTCTGCACGAACGACAAGGGCTAGAAACTTCCCCTATGGAGGATGGATGTCCCACGTCGTGAAGAGTCGAGCAGAAGTGTTTTCCCGCAGAAAGACCGCAAAAAAGCCTTGCTAGCTGCAAGGGTCGCGGTTAGGGTTTTTGGATGCTGCTGTGGCCCAGGAGGGACCAGGATGTCACCAATTGCGTGAGGGGACAGAGGGGGCGTCAAGCAAGACAAAGAGCCCACTCAGAAGCAAGCAGCACCCGCAGAAGTGCCGGAACAGGCTCTACGAAGTGGAGTGAATCGGTGCTCACCCGAAGTTGCACAAGAGAGTCCCACGCCGCCGGAGGACAACTCAGGAGGTCGTGCAATGCAGGTTAGAGTGCCAGGGACCCAGGCGTGGCTGTGCACGAAGGAAATCCTCGGTGAGTGCACAGGAGCCGGAGTAGCTGCAAAACACGTGGTTCCCAGCAATGCAGTCTGGCGTGGGGAGGCAAGGACTTACCTCCACCAAACTTGGACTGAAGAGTCACTGGACTGTGGGAGTCACTTGGACAGAGTTGCTGAGTTCAAGGGACCTCGCTCGTCATGCTGAGAGGAGACCCAGAGGACCGGTGATGCAGTTCTTTGGTGCCTGCGGTTGCAGGGGGAAGATTCCGTCGACCCACGGGAGATTTCTTTGGAGCTTCTAGTGCAGAGAGGAGGGAGACTACCCCCACAGCACGCACCACCAGGAAAACAGTCGAGAAGGCGGCAGGATCAGCGTTACAGTGTCGCAGTAGTCATCTTTGCTACTTTGTTGCAGTTTTGCAGGCTTCCAGCGCGGTCAGCAGTCGATTCCTTGGCAGAAGGTGAAGAGAGAGATGCAGAGGAACTCTGATGAGCTCTTGCATTCGTTATCTAAGGAATTCCCCAAAGCAGAGACCCTAAATAGCCAGAAAAGGAGGTTTGGCTACCTAGGTGAGAGGATAGGCTAGCAACACCTGAAGGAGCCTATCAGAAGGAGTCTCTGACGTCACCTGCTGGCACTGGCCACTCAGAGCAGTCCAGTGTGCCAGCAGCACCTCTGTTTCCAAGATGGCAGAGGTCTGGAGCACACTGGAGGAGCTCTGGGCACCTCCCAGGGGAGGTGCAGGTCAGGGTAGTGGTCACTCCCCTTTCCTTTGTCCAGTTTCGCGCCAGAGCAGGGCTGAGGGATCCCTGAACCGGTGTAGACTGGCTTATGCAGAGATGGGCACCATCTGTGCCCATCAAAGCATTTCCAGAGGCTGGGGGAGGCTACTCCTCCCCAGCCCTGACACCTTATTCCAAAGGGAGAGGGTGTAACACCCTCTCTCTGAGGAAGTCCTTTGTTCTGCCTTCCTGGGCCAGGCCTGGGGGGCAGAAACCTGTCTGAGGGGTTGGCAGCAGCAGCAGCTGCAGTGAAACCCCAGGAAAGGCAGTTTGGCAGTACCCGGGTTCTGTGCTAGAGACCCGGGGGATCATGGGATTGTCTCACCAATGCCAGGATGGCATTGGGGGGGGGCAATTCCATGATCTTAGACATGTTACATGGCCATATTCGGAGTTACCATTGTGAAGCTATACATAGGTAGTGACCTATGTATAGTGCACGCATGTAATGGTGTCCCCGCACTCACAAAGTCCGGGGAATTTGCCCTGAACAATGTGGGGGCACCTTGGCTAGTGCCAGGGTGCCCACACACTAAGTAGCTTAGCACCCAACCTTTACCAGGTAAAGGTTAGACATATAGGTGACTTATAAGTTACTTAAGTGCAGTGGTAAATGGCTGTGAAATAACGTGGACGTTATTTCACTCAGGCTGCAGTGGCAGGCCTGTGTAAGAATTGTCAGAGCTCCCTATAGGTGGCACAAGAAATGCTGCAGCCCATAGGGATCTCCTGGAACCCCAATACCCTGGGTACCTTAGTACCATATACTAGGGAATTATAAGGGTGTTCCAGTATGCCAATGTAAATTGGTGAAATTGGTCACTAGCCTGTTAGTGACAATTTGTACAGAGAGAGCATACCCACTGAGGTTCTGGTTAGCAGATCCTCAGTGAGACAGTTAGGCATCACACAGGGAACACATACATATAGGTCACAAACTTATGAGCACTGGGGTCCTGGCTAGCAGGGTCACAGTGACACATAACAAACATACTGAAAACATAGGGTTTTCACTATGAGCACTGGGCCCTGGCTAGCAGGATCCCAGTGAGACAGTGAAAACACCATGACATACACTCACAAACAGGCCAAAAGTGGGGGTAACAAGGCTAGAAAGAGGCTACTTTCTCACACCTACGCATAGAGTACACTAATGAACATTACCTTACACAACAAATATAACTAAAAATAAATCTCCATGGGTGTCTGATCCGTAGCTAATTCAGGCACCCATCTTTCCAAAAAAAGCCAAACAGGGCAGTCAACTCAGCAAAACAGATAAAAGGTGTTTAACTTCCAGCTAGAGGTTATAAAGGTAAACCTAAGGATATTTGAAGTGTGGAGCAAAGATTGTAATGTTAAAACTGCATGAAGAGTAGTGTATCCATCAAACACTTACCTCACTGGAAGTATCTACTGATAACAATGGATCTCTATTCTGGCAGATACGTCGTGTTTTTAATAATCTGCAGGCATCCTAAATAGCAAATAAAGATCCGTGGACCATCCAACTAAAGTTCGACCTCCAGCAAAAGAGGTGAAATTAGACCCTAAACACTCTATAATATTTGTGTAATACACCTGAAAGTACAGTTTAATGTAGGACGCTACTGTTTTGGAAAAGTGGTTAATACAAGTTTTGTTTCACAGGCAGGGGCACTGGAAAAGGGAAAAGTCACTATAATCATAGGGAAAAAACAATGCAATGAATGTGTCTGGAATGTTTCTACTACCAGGCCCATGCGATCCTTGAGAAATGTGTTGTGTGAACTCAGGTTAGACCATTAAAAATGTAGCAGTGTCACTCGACTGACACTGGGGCTACATCAAAAGGAGTGTGGTGTGGGAGGAAGGCAGTGCTGCGATTTTCACTGTTCACAGCGTTACTGGCTCATGAGGGGAGTGCAACTGGCTTTGTGTGCTCAGGTGATTTGGATGACAGAGGAGGAGAGGCTCTCTTGGATCCTGGTATTGGGCTATTAGTTCCTGTGGTGGGGTGATAGATTATTGCACTGCTGAGACTTTGGGCCTGATTACAACTTTGGCAGAGGGGGTTAATCCGTCCCAAATGTGACGGATATCCCACCCGCCATATTATGAGTCCATTGTATCCTATGGAACTCGTAATACAGCGGGTGGGATATCCATCACATTTGGGACGGATTAACCCCCTCCGCCAAAGTTGAAATCAGGCCCTTTGTCTTTCTTCTTTGCCTGTCTTCACAGCACTACTGTCAGAATAGGTGTTGCTATCGGAACTGCTACCCCTTCAGATGGCTGACCTGTTTAAGTTTAGCGCTGTGTGAACTGGGGCAGAGGGCAATCTACAGGTGCATTTCCTGGAGAAATCCCAGGTGGTACACCCACTGCCCTCACAAACTGGTGGTCCTGGCTGTTGCTGATGGCTACTTAGAAGGACTGACAATTTAGAATGCAACTCTACATCCTGATTGGGCTGTGGCCTTCCTGTTCGCTGACTGCTGCACTGATTTAGTTTGATCAGCCTTCTGAGAATTTTGTTTGCCCCAATGGAAGCTTAGCTGCCTGAGACGGTTTGGAGGTCTTGCTTGCACGGGGGCACCATGGTAAAGAATACAATGTAAAATGTGTGGACTCTGCCAAGTATTCTCTCGATAATATTTTAATTTGTTCTTAACAATCCTTGTCCTTCATTTCCACACAACACATGGAGTCTCTGTGGATAGAAAAATCACTGCCTCTAATTTGGAGGATCAGAAATACTAGTCTTACTGAAATCATGACATAGGGGCCATACAGGCCCATCTCCTTTATTTAGAGGTCAAGATCTTTGTGAAGGTTCTGGTGAATCGCCTTTTCAGGGTGATTTCTTCTCCGGTTCATTACTATCAAAGTGTTTTCATGCCAGGTAGGTCCACGTGTCATAACAGAATATTTATATAATACACTCACTTTGATTTAGAGAATGCAAGGGCCCCTAGTAATTTTGCTGGTGGTCTTTAATAAACTCGTTGACAGTCTGTCATGACCTTATCTACATACTGTCCTTGACAGGATGAAGTTGCATTGTACCATTATTTATGTACATCTGTTGCACAGGGTGTCTTAGTCCAGGCTGAGGGTCAATGGGGTGCAGGCACATTTTTGTTAAATTTGTTCCAATATTTCTCAGGGCTGCTTTTTGCTTCAGCTGCGGAGACTTAGCCAGGTTGATCTGATTAGATAATGAGATCAACTGATTCAAATGGGTCCTGGGAAAGGATGATGGGTTTTCATTTTATGCTGATTTGTGTGTCTTTTTGAGCAGGCTGCGAGGCTTGGGTCCACAAATTGAAGCCGTCTGACTTTGTTTGGGACATTTTTGTGACAAAGGTGTCAAGTGGTCTATCTCAACAGTCTAACTGCCTCGTGGCAGAAATGATTTGGCAGAAATGACTTGGAAGCATAAACCTCCTGTTCAGACCTGATGATCCGGTGGAAGGAACCCAATGCCTAGGAATGTTTAATGCTGGGTCAGAGCGCTAATTTGGAATAAAAGAAAGTTCCATTTTTGGAAGCCATCAAACAACCCTTTACCACTTCTCTGATGCACAGGGTGACCCCATTTAAAATGATAACTCACCCCAAACTTCTTTATATGCTGCAGAATTACTCGTATACACTCCCAGTGCATTTCTTTCAATAGTGGAATCACCAGTAAGATGGTGAAATGAAGTATCAAGAATATCCATGTCTGAGTCTGACAAATGTACTTTTGATGGTGGATTGAGGATGGGCAGTCCTCTCCTACTACAGGTCATCATACTTGCTGGTGATTAATAACAGATTGTTTGGAGTGGGCTTGGAATCATCTTTAGAAGTGAACTGTAGATGTTAGAAAAAAATGGAGTGGGGTCTATTCTTCTAAGGGGGAACCCCATAATTAAGGTGACCTTTAAACTCTGTAGGAGATGCCTGTGCGTGGCTAAATGAATTTCCAAGAGAAACACCATTATGGGTTGGGGGCATGCATAGCACATTCATCTGCCCTTATGGGATTTGAGGAATTGTATGTGTCAGGGTATCCACGCCAGACTCATTTTGTCAGACCTGTCTGCTCTCCTTTCATATTTCATATTTAAGGGATAGCTTTTCAGGCTTTGACACCATAAATTAAAGGTTGCACATATTGCTACAACTTTAGCCTCCAAGAAGCCAGTCTCACAGTGGAGACCAAGGGTGTGATAGAGCTTACAATTTAGTGCTGCCCCTCATGTCGTGATTGTTTAAGTTTATGAAGGTAAAAGAGTGGAAGAACTAATGTAGAAAGCTGCATTAACACATTTTTAGATGTCCCGTTGCTTGTATTACAGAGTTCGACTTAGGTGCCTTTTGAAGTAAATTACATTTTAGAAAGATAAAACTGATGTTAAAATGTAATTTAGACTCTAGACTAACAGTGCATATAGAACTTTTATTGAAATTCTCATGACTAATGAAAGATTAACACGTGCAAGTGAGAGAAATGTACTTCTCTGCTGTACTTTATGAAATGCAGTAACAAGGTTTTTCGTTTTGATAACAGTTCATTAATGTATTACTAACATTAATTAACTATTATTAAAGATGAATTTTCAAGTTTGTATATTATATGTGTTTTACTAAAACTTGTTATTTAATACATGTCATACTTTTTCCCTTGTGTTAGCATAAGTTATGCCTGCAGAGCTTGTATTTTTCAGTCATGTAAAAGTGTTGAATACGTTTTTTCTTAACGTGAAGTCTTCTTTAAGATTTTGTTCCCATGAGCAGCGAAGCCTTTTTGTAATAGACCCCATTGTTTAAAAAGTGGAAAAATGTATTCTTTTGTACTTGAGAGAAAGAACATTGCAGAAACAGACTGATATTGTATATATTTGTTTCAAACCTGCTTGGAGTCACACGGAAAGGAGATGTTCCAAAGACAGACCTGGGAAAAAATGGGACTGCTTCAATTTGGAGTTGTTTGATTAGCCCTCATTGGATGATATTTAATCGACGTGACATGAACTGATACCCTTGGCAAATCAAATTGAGTTGTGATTTTTTCAAATAATGATGGACATTCAAATTTGGGTCAGTCTTGGAGTCGTGAGCAGTCCTGAGCAGATTGCTGAGAGATCCCGATGTTTGCAGATGACTTGCGGAATTTGTTTGGTTTCTGATGAAGATTCCCTGATTGCTGCATCCCTTAGAGAGGTATCTTCCTCTCTGCCATTTACTCTTACCCTTGAAATTAGATGTAGTAATCCTTTCATTTGCCCCTTCAGAAGACTTGTGACTTAGTTTCAGATATGCTGACACTTTCTCTTTTTACCTATCTTTCGTCAAACTGAGTTAGTGACCTGCAGTTCAAGGTTATCTTTTACCAAATTATTTTTGTCCTTTATATATTTTTCCCACATGTTTCTCCCCACACATGTATTTCCCTAATTTGGTTAGCTGTAGGGTTGACCTGTGGCCAGTCAAAGATTGACTCTGCTAAATATGAATTGACGAATGATTGTAAATTCTGAGCAGCGAATTATAGCTGTGTCTCAAATTCTTATTGAGGTTATATAATATTTTACTTGAATGTTTAGTTTTATTAATGTTAGCTTGCCTGAGTTTATTCCAATGCCCTGGGCAACGCTTTGTAATTATGTACCTTTATAACTTGGTTCTGTGCACAGTCTTCATGACTTTGAGCTTGTGGCTGTAATAAATCTTTTACTTTTAGTCCTGATTGGAGTTTTTCTTCCATGGTCATATTAGTCATGGTGTCTAAAATGTTTGGGGTGTTGTTGAAATTCTGTTGATGGATCACCACACCACTTTCTGGTTCCAAAGGTCTGTTGTCCTCTGTGAGCATTTGATTCCTGCGAAGAATGAAAAATGCGCCCACAGGTGCTAAGCAAGTAAAAGAAAAACAAAAGATCTATAGTAAATAATACACAGGCTTTCTTTCCTAGATTGAGAACTGCATCATAGTGTGAATTTTGGGATGAAAAAAGGTATTAGACCTAGTGGCTCCTCGACAGATTGCAGTCTTGGCTCACCTACAGTTAACACAATTAAACTATTCGCATAGTTTGTGGTTTGAGGACTTGATTACAACTTCATGTCTTTAAGACTAAAGAGGGGGATTTCTTCCACACACTTTGGAGTTGTAGAGCTGAACAGGCCTTCTGGAGATGGACTGGTCAGGATTCATCCTGAGGTCTTGGGATGCACTGTGAACCTTACTCCTAAGACAGCCCTCCTATAAATATATTCTTGATGCAGGTGGCCTTTTTTAATCTGTGCCTGGTGCTCTTGTAGAGACATTGTTTACTATTGGCAATTGCCATAATGTGTTTAACAAACAGATTCTGGAGCTGGAGAAATGTGGGCTCCTTGAAATGCCGATACACAAGGATTGTGAATTTTACAAATGCATCTAAACTCTGGTCATGCTACGCCTGTCAAGGGCATCTATTTGCGCTGGTGCTCCAATAGCATGTTTACCATCTTATGATTAAGTAAGGCTTACACAGAAACCATAAGGAGGAGATGATTCAGAGTTTCAGCAGCAAATAAACATAGGCGCTGAGCAGATGGATGAGTGTTCACTAAATTATACTTGGATTTTGAATACGTCACTATTCTGTATGTAACTAGCTACAAGGAAGAAATAAAACAACAAACCCAGCTTGGGCACACAAACCTACGAGTAAAATGAAACAGCTTCATATATGCATCCTGTACAAAATACATATAAAATACACCCGGTCAAAACTAAAAAATAGTTTGTGATAGTCGGTCTATTAGAGGGGAAATCTATCATTTCAGTAAATTATGTCCGGTCTCAACAAAGTGGATACTGGCCTGAAAATGGCTACTTTTCAATAAATCATTCCGACATTTACAAAGCATATGCAACAATGAAAAAATAATAATTACGGGTTTACCCATCAAACCCGAGGTAAAAATCGATTGCCACTATTCATATTCTAGTTAGCAATGGCGTTCTCGTCCGTTCCTTTTTACAACAGAATTTAGCAGGAGAATAACCTAATGGCAACCAATGCAGGCTGAACTGGACAATTTCCAGGCAGCAAGGAGATTAAGAATACAGCCGCAGGCCCCCCACAGAACTGGAGAGCTCCATCCTTTCTTGTTTTAAAGATGTCAGCAAGTAAAAACTGAGCACGGTAGTCTGCAAGGAAATGGCTACAGCTGTCACAGAGAGTAGATTACAGCGGAGAGCAGTCCTATACGCTTTTAGTGTCAGACGGCCCTTCCTCCACGATCTCACCAGGGTCATTCATCTATTGCAGCTCCAGACAAGTTTAAAGAACGCTGAATATGTGCTCGCCTTGGAAGCCTGCAGCCGACCTTGACATTTCATATAATGGAGAGGCACTAGAAATACTAGAATCACGAGGCACACTGTAAGCGACAAGACCAGGTGTACCGCCCCAACTACAGCACTCCAAAGTGCTTACTGGATGAACACAGACAGGCCTACTGCGGACGCAGACATAATCATTCCTTGAAATACAAGTCATTCAGTAGGACAATTTAAATGACTGAGGTGTGCACGTATGTGTGAAATGCCACGTTCATGCTGCATATGCGTAGAAGAGGGAATGTAAGACAAGAAAGAGGGCCATTAGTTAGGTGCTTGCCCAGCTACCGAGGGTTCATGGGCAGTGTGTACAAGTAGGTAGATGAGGCATTATTAAGGGTCCTGGTTCAGCATTCACAAACTGGATGATTTCCTGTATCAACACTGAGCCATTTCAAAGGAAACACAAAGTATCAATTAAAGGACTTAACATATGCTTTTCACAATTAATGAGGTCAGGACTGCCGCCTTTTTTTGTAACTTTTCAGACTTACAGCACTTGACATAGTTTTTCCCAATGAACCAATCAGATGTAAAGCCTTTAAAATTGGCTTCAAAACATAACCAACTCAGAATTGATGGCTTGAACATATACTTTCCACACAAGGCATTTACCAAGCATTTAGTTATAATATATATATATGCACAAAATTACTTACACTTGACAAAATATACAACCATTCTCACAAGGGCCCACAAGCATTCCAACAGTGGAAAGCTTGTGTTTTCAGAAGAGCTAATCAACACCCAAACCCTTGTCTATTACAGCGAATGCTGAGATGAGATGTAACAAAAACCTGTCTACAGCCTTTAATGTACTGTAATAGCACCAGTAAGGGCCTAATGGCTGTAGCACATCTTTTTCTCACCAAGTCAAGCTTATGGCCTTTGGTATTACATTGTATTACAAACAAAATCAGATGTATAGCTGCTGAAATAACTTTGCCTAATAAACCGGCCAGGCCTATAAAGTTTATCATTAGTTTGTCCCCAACACTAACTCAGGCCTACTGGTTAAGAGTAAGCATTCCTACAAGGTAACCATCAAGCATAGGCTGAATATTACAAATATGTAGAACAGCTTTTGTTGGCAAAGCAATACACAACCCATCTTAAGAGGGTTAACAAAGATTCTCAAAGTGCAAATCTTCTACTTCCCAGATCTGAGAGCTGGGGGTGGGGGAAGAGAACACCAAAACCCTTGCCTAATAAAGTAATCTGAGTTTCCACGTGACAAAAGATCTGTATTTAGGCTTTAACACTGTCAGGGCCTCTTTAAGGGTCAAAAGGGCTCATAGGTAACTGGGCCCAAAACATGGAAGTCATTTGCCACTGTCCAGGGGCACGTCCTAGTAATACCTCTGCAAGAGCATAATCCAAAATGCAACAAACTCTAAAGTTAGGGAGGGAGAGCATTTGCAGCCTTCTCAGGGAGCTTTTGTGGGGGACATAATCTCAGAACTCAAAAATCAACCAACAGACATCATAATTTAATGGCCACCCCAGTACTTCTCTTTTTGAAAACGAAACTATTTTTAATCACACAGCAATAATGAAAATGTCACTTACCCAGTGTACATCTGTTCGTGGCATCAGTCGCTGTAGATTCGCATGTTTTGCAATAGCTCGCCATCTGGTGTTGGGCCGGAGTGTTACAAGTTGTTTTTCTTCGAAGAAGTCTTTCGAGTCACGGGACCGAGTGACTCCTCCTTTTGTGTCCATTGCGCATGGGCGTCGACTCTATCCTCGATTGTTTTTCCCCACAGAGGGTGAGGTAGGAGTTGTATTGTAGTAATAGTGCCCATGCAATGGAGTGACTAAGTATGTACCTATATAAGGTTGAAATGATATATATACAAATAGTTGAAGGTAACTTCCGAACTGCTACAGGCTCCCGGGGAGGCGGGTGGGCACATGCGAATCTACAGCGACTGATGCCACGAACAGATGTACACTGGGTAAGTGACATTTTCAGTTCGATGGCATCTGTCGCTGTAGATACGCATGTTTTGCATAGACTAGTAAGCAGTTATCTCCCCAAAAGCGGTGGCTCAGCCTGTAGGAGTGGAAGTAGTCTGAAACAATGTTCTTAATACGGCTTGCCCTACTGTGGCTTGTTGTGCGGATAACATGTCTACACAGTAGTGCTTGGTGAATGTGTGAGGCGTAGACCATGTGGCTGCCTTACATATTTCTTGCATTGGGATGTTTCCTAGAAAGGCCATGGTAGCACCTTTCTTTCTGGTTGAGTGTGCCCTTGGTGTAATGGGCAGCTGTCGTTTAGCTTTAAGGTAGCAGATTTGGATGCATTTAACTATCCATCTGGCTATACCTTGTTTTGATATTGGGTTTCCTGCATGAGGTTTTTGGAATGCAATAAATAGTTGTTTAGTCTTTCTGATGTTTTTAGTTCTGTCAATGTAATACATTAATGCTCTTTTGACATCTAATGTATGTAGTGCCCTCTCAGCTACGGAATCTGGCTGTGGGAAGAACACTGGAAGTTCCACTGTTTGATTTAGATGGAACGGTGAAATAACCTTTGGTAAAAATTTAGGATTAGTCCTTAGGACGACCTTATTCTTGTGTAGTTGTATAAAAGGTTCTTGTATTGTAAACGCCTGAATCTCGCTTACTCTTCTTAGGGAAGTAATGGCGATGAGGAATGCAACCTTCCAGGTTAGGAACTGTATTTCGCAGGAGTGCATGGGTTCAAAAGGTGGACCCATAAGTCTAGTTAGGACAACATTTAGGTTCCATGAAGGAACAGGTGGTGTTCTTGGTGAAATAATTCTTTTAAGGCCCTCCATGAATGCTTTAATGACTGGTATCCTATAAAGGAAAGTTGAATAGGTAGTCTGCAGGTATGCAGATATTGCTGCAAGGTGTATTTTAATGGAAGAGAAAGCTAGGTTAGATTTTTGTAAGTGAAGCAAGTAACCCACTACATCTTTTGGAGTTGCGTGTAATGGTTGGATTTGATTAATATGGCAGTAGCAAACAAACCTCTTCCATTTACTTGCATAGCAGTGCCTGGTGGATGGCCTTCTGGCTTGCTTTATGACTTCCATACACTCTTGTGTAAGTTGTAAGTGTCCGAATTCTAGGATTTCAGGAGCCAGATTGCTAGATTCAGCGATGCTGGATCTGGTTGCCTGATCTGTTGGTTGTGTTGAGTTAACAGATCCGGTCTGTTGGGCAGTTTGATGTGTGGTACTACTGATAGGTCTAGCAGCGTTGTGTACCAGGGTTGCCTTTCCCAAGTTGGTGCTATTAATATGAGTTTGAGTTTGTTTTGACTGAGTTTGTTTACCAGATAAGGAAGGAGAGGGAGAGGAGGAAAAGCGTAGGCAAATATCCCTGACCAGTTCATCCATAGGGCATTGCCCTGGGACTGCCTGTGTGGGTATCTGGATGCGAAGTTTTGGCATTTTGCGTTCTCTTTTGTCGCAAACAAGTCTATCTGAGGTGTTCCCCAGATCTTGAAGTAAGTGTTCAGAGTTTGGGGGTGAATTTCCCATTCGTGGACCTGTTGGTGATCTCGAGAGAGATTGTCTGCAAGTTGATTCTGAATCCCTGGGATAAACTGTGCTATTAGGCGAATTTGGTTGTGAATTGCCCAATGCCATATCTTTTGTGCCAACCGGCTCAACTGCGTTGAGTGTGTCCCCCCTTGCTTGTTTAGATAATACAATGTTGTCATGTTGTCTGTTTTGACGAGAATGTATTTGTGAACTATTATTGGTTGGAAAGCCTTTAGTGCTTGAAAAACTGCTAGCAGTTCTAGGTGATTTATATGCAGTTTTGTTTGATGTACGTTCCATTGTCCTTGTATGCTGTGTTGATCGAGGTGTGCTCCCCACCCTGTCATGGAAGCATCTGTTGTTATTACGTATTGTGGCACTGGGTCTTGGAAAGGCCGCCCTTTGTTTAAATTTATATTGTCCCACCATAGAAGCGAGAGGTAAGTTTGGCGGTCTATTAACACCAGATCTAGAAGGTGACCCTGTGCTTGTGACCATTGTGATGCTAGGCACTGTTGTAAGGGCCTCATGTGCAGTCTTGCGTTCGGGACAATGGCTATGCATGAAGACATCATGCCTAGGAGTTGTAATATCATCTTTGCTTGTATCTTTTGTGTTGGATACATGCGTTGTATGATGTTGTTGAAGTTTTGAATTCTTTGTGGACTTGGAGTGGCTACTCCTTTTGTTGTGTTTATTATGGCTCCTAGGTACTGTTGTACTTTGCACGGCAGGATGTTTGATTTTGCGAAGTTGACGGTGAACCCCAGTTTGTAGAGGGTTTGTATGATTTGATTTGTGTGGTGTGAGCACTTTGATAACGAATGGGTCTTGATTAGCCAGTCGTCTAGATACGGGAATACATGTATTTGCTGCCTTCTGATGTGTGCAGCGACTACTGCTAGACATTTTGTAAAGACTCTTGGTGCTGTTGTATAACCGAAAGGCAATACTTTGAATTGGTAATGTATTTCCTGTGCGATGGATGTATTGGTATATGGTATATGGAAATACGCGTCTTTGAGGTCTAAGGTTGTCATGTAGTCGTGTAG
The DNA here is from genome assembly GCF_031143425.1 of Pleurodeles waltl. Lineage (NCBI taxonomy): Eukaryota > Metazoa > Chordata > Amphibia > Caudata > Salamandridae > Pleurodeles > Pleurodeles waltl. The sequence continues at coordinate 281,017,000 of NC_090440.1, forward strand.
TTTGAGCAATGGTAGCACTTCTTGTAGTGTGACCATGTGAAAGTGGTCTGATTTGATGTATGTGTTTACTATCCTGAGGTCTAGGATTGGTCTTAGCGTCTTGTCCTTCTTTGGTATTAAGAAGTACAGTGAATAAACTCCTGTGTTTATTTGTGTGTTTGGTACTAATTCGATTGCATTCTTTTGCAATAGTGCTTGAACTTCTGTCTCCAGGAGCTCGGAATGATGTTGTGATAAATTTTGTGCTCTTGGTGGTATGTTTGGAGGGAATTGTAGAAATTCTATGCAATAACCATGTTGGATAATTGCTAGAACCCAAGTGTCTGTAGTGATTTCCTGCCATGCTTTGTAATAATGACCTCTTCTTCCCCCCACTGGTGTTGTGTGGAGGGGATGAGTGACATGTGAGTCACTGCTTAGTTGCAGGGGTTTTGGGGCTTTGAAATTTTCCCCTATTCCTAGGGAATCGCCCTCCTCTGTATTGGCCCCGAAAGCCTCGCCTGTACTGTCCCTGGTAACTGGACGGTGTTGCCTGTGAGGTGCTGGCTTGTGTGGCCTGACCCCGAAACCCCCCTCTAAAGGGTGTCTTGCGGAAGGTGCCGTAGTTTCCTCTGCTCTGCGGGGAGTAGAGTGCGCCCATTGCTTTAGCAGTGTCCGTGTCCTTTTTAAGTTTTTCTATCGCTGTGTCCACTTCTGGACCGAACAGTTCTTTTTCATTGAAAGGCATATTGAGAACTGCCTGCTGTATCTCTGGTTTAAACCCAGACGTTCGTAGCCATGCATGCCTTCTGATGGTCACGGATGTATTAATTGTCCTTGCAGCTGTGTCTGCTGCGTCCATGGAGGAGCGTATCTGGTTGTTTGAAATGTTTTGACCTTCCTCAACCACTTGCTTTGCCCTTTTTTGTAGGTCTTTGGGTAGATGTTCAATGAGGTGTTGCATCTCATCCCAATGGGCTCTGTCATAGCGCGCAAGTAGTGCTTGAGAGTTGGCGATGCGCCACTGGTTTGCAGCCTGTGCTGCGACTCTCTTTCCAGCTGCATCGAACTTGCGGCTTTCCTTATCCGGGGGTGGTGCATCCCCAGATGTGTGGGAGTTGGCCCTTTTCCTAGCTGCTCCTACAACGACGGAATCTGGTAGCAGCTGTGCAGTGATGAAAACAGGGTCTGTAGGGGGCGCCTTATACTTTTTTTCCACTCTTGGTGTGATTGCCCTACTTTTGACCGGCTCCTTAAAAATTTCTTTTGCGTGCCGGAGCATACCAGGGAGCATAGGCAGGCTTTGGTAGGAGCTGTGGGTGGAGGAGAGGGTGTTGAATAAAAAGTCATCCTCGACCTGTTCTGAGTGGAGGCTTACATTGTGAAATTGTGCTGCTCTAGCCACCACTTGAGAATACGCAGTGCTGTCTTCTGGTGGAGATGGCTTCGTAGGGTATGCCTCCGGGCTGTTATCTGACACTGGGGCGTCGTATAGGTCCCATGCGTCCTGATCCTGGTCACCCTGGCTCATGGTGGTGTGAGCTGGGGAATGTGATGGAGTTTGTGCTGGTGAGACGTGAATTACAGGTGGAGGAGAGGGTGGTGGAGTAACCTTTTTCACCACCTTTGTTTGTGGTGTTTGTTCAGTTTGGAACTCCAGTCTTCTCTTTCTTCTAATAGGGGGAAGGGTGCTTATTTTCCCTGTTCCCTCCTGTATGAAGATACGCTTTTGCGTATGGTCTACATCGGTAGATTGCAGCTCTTCCTCGAACCTATGCTTTCGCATTTGGGAGGTTAGTGAATGCTCCTCTGTATAAGAGCCTGAAACTGGGTCGGTTGCAGGTTGTTTTGGCACCAAAACCCTGTCTGCATCTTTTTTCGGCTCCGAGCTGACTTTTCTTTTTTCGGGGCCGAAACCTCTCGGCGTCGATCTTCGTCGGTGCCGCTGTCTCGGCGTCGAGCCGTGTCTACACCGCTATCTCGGTGTCGATGCTTGTCTCCAGCACTTTCTCGGTCCCGAGAAGGCTGCGTACCGGTGTCTCGACCGGAGTCGGACTGTCTCAGCACTGTTTGGGCCTTTTTCGGTGCCGACGGTCGGTCACCGAATTTATGGGTCGAGCCATGGCCTGGTGGCAGTGGCGTCCCCTGGGCCTTGTCAATCTTCTTATGTGTTGTTTGAGACGTCTTACTCACGGTTTGTGGGTCATCGAATTCCTCGGAGTCCGATTCGTGGATCGAGAAGGTACCTTCCTCTTCTTGTTCCTCGAACTCTCGGTGGGCTGTCGGCGCGGACGCCATTTGAAGTCTTCTGGCTCGACGGTCTCGGAGTGTTTTTCGGGACCGGAACGCACGACAGGCCTCGCAGGTGTCTTCACTGTGCTCAGGTGACAGGCACAGGTTACAGACCAAGTGTTGGTCTGTATAGGGGTACTTGTTGTGGCATTTGGGACAGAAACGGAACGGGGTCCGTTCCATCGGCGTTCTTCAGCAGGCGGTCGGGCCGACCAGGCCCCGACGGGGGATCGAAAAACTACCCCAAAGGGCACCGGAGCTCTTCGATGCGGTGTTGAATCTAACTACGCCGATCCCGAACGCAACAATACCGACGAAAATCTTCCGAATTTAGCTATCTTTCCGTTCCGAAACTCGGAGCGACAGGAACACGTCCGAACCCGATGGCGGAAAAAAAACAATCGAGGATAGAGTCGACGCCCATGCGCAATGGACACAAAAGGAGGAGTCACTCAGTCCCGTGACTCGAAAGACTTCTTCGAAGAAAAACAACTTGTAACACTCCGGCCCAACACCAGATGGCGAGCTATTGCAAAACATGCGTATCTACAGCGACAGATGCCATCGAACATAATATTACACAATTCGATTCTGAATATAGGGTGATGACCACTTCCTCATACTAGCTACATCCCTCTGTCCTCTAAGTGGTTTTCACCTAACCGGACACTATTTAGCATAGTGGCAGAGGTTAGGTGGCAGAGGTATGTGGCAGAGGCATGATTTAGGCTCAGGTGCAGACTTCGTTACCCAATAAGCTCAAATGCACGACCAGTTTAATTTTGTTTTCATCCAGTTATGTAGTGGGCAGAAAAAAGTGTCAAGTCTTGAGCTCACTGTAATGCGTAGCAGTGGCTTGCTACTGACCACAGACAGGGGCCCGTTGTACTAGCATGTTTTCTCCTCGGAAATCGCAGGGGGTGTGGAAAGAAACAGCCATCATGCAAGGGTCACTCTCCCAGAGCCACTCTTGCTTCTAGGACCCCAACAATCTAAGGCCAATGCAAAAAGTAGGTGCTCGATTGCGCATTTAGCTTTGGTCTCCAGGAGGTCCCAGTTCCCAGGGACCAAACAACCAGCCAAGCTGGGCACTCCTCCCGCTCCCCGTACCCTTGTCTGGGGTATGGGAGTGTGCAGGTGCCCCTCATCCAGCCCCCTACACATGAGTGGGAGGAATGTCCCGGTGCTGCTGCAGAAGCAGCAAAGATGAAGCTTGCTTATGCTGCAATGAGGTGCCGGCAAGGACTGCAGAGGTATGAGGTTCCCCCAGCAGCTCCTAACAAAATGTGTACCTGTTGCAAAAAAAGAAAAGAAAAAAAAAAGTGAGGCCACGTAATACAAAGAATAATCTGCATTTTGGCTTTTTTGTGATGCCTCAAGAGTCAGCAAGGGCACCCCCAATGTTTTTAAATGCTGTTTTGGGGTGTGTAGGGAATGCAGCAGGACCCCAGAAATCGTTTTCTAAAAGTGGCCCCTAGTCACCCTGGAGTTACACACGTCCCTGGGAAACGCGTAGTGTTGTTTCTAGCATTCTAGGAGCCTGCACTTTTGCACATAGGCTCTATAGTGCAGGGCCCCACCCGCTGGATGGTACTAAAGCTGCACTGGCAGCATGGTAAAAATAGAAGAAAAGAGTCATGCACACACCAAATTAATGTCAAAATGATTTATTGACAGTAATAATGATGATAGTGAAAAGGATATTAATGGCATGCATTGGTTGATTAGAACATGTCTTTTCTTATATCAATGTGGTGGCGTCCTGAAAGCCAGCAGGCTTGTCTTTGATAATGACATACCCTTATATGGTGTTTAGTATAGGTAGGGGTATTGTGGTTATATTGTTCAGAGCTTGATGGGGGTTTGAACTATTCTGAGGGTAATACTAAAGATATTTCTGTCGACTTGATTGTTTATTTGTAATTAATTCACAGTATTTAGTGTGTGTACAATATGGATAAGGTTTCTTACCCGTTCTCCTTCAGGGGAATCTCTAGTAAAACTATAGACCCGTCCACATGCAGGATCCTGGAATAATTCTAAACATATCCTCTTTTGTGTTCCATTTTTGCCTCACGTGAGGAGGGCTACATCTTTACATGTGACATTAAATATTTTTGCAGCTTAAAATACAGGCTATATTGAATAAAATCAATAACATTTCCTAAAACCTCATTCGCAATTTTATTTTATTTTTTTTTTAAGAGAATGGCGGTGGAGGAAAAAAGGCAAATAAGCCATTTAAGCAGCATTTATGTAACATGAAAACTGACATTGAACCTCTAAGGGTTAACAGCCCTTTAGTATCACACCACTGCCACGATTTTTTTTTTTTTTTTTAAACAGATGAGTCATAGGACTCCAATACAGAGAGTATATTAACTATCTTTTTCCTGTCCTCTGGGAAGGATGGAAGGTTATTTGTGATTTCAAAGAAGATTCCCTTGAAGATGAACTAGGATTACATTTAGGAAACATTTCCTTTTACTTGAGGGGATCTCCATTAATAAACATAAGCACTGAAGAGAAAAGCAAGACCATCCCTAAAAATACAGTGGAAGGGAAGAAAGATAAATCAATTCAACAATTAGCCAAAGAGTTCTCAAGGAGGCCGGCACTACTTGGGTATCTCATGTGAATCGAGGTAATTGTGCCTCAAAGTATTAACAGACCTCCAGATGGCTGCTTTGCTGATCTCAGTTATGAGACTGTTTCTCATTAAGGCAGCTGTAGCAGATTTGTCTCTGGTAGAGTGGGCTGTTGGTTTATCAGTTAAGGATTTATTTGTTTTCTAATAGCATATCAAAATGCAAGAAACTATTCATCTGGAAAAAGAACAATTGTCCAGACTTAAAGATTTCTTTTGGTGTGTCTAATAGAACTGTAAAACTCCTCTCTCATCTAATGTATGGAGAGATTTTTCTGCTGGAGTTGCAGGGTTCCGAGGGCTCTGAAAGAATGCTGCTAAGGTAACCTCCCAGGAAGGAAATGGTCTGTATACTGGGTGAAAAACCATTTCAAAGTCTTCTAGAAAGCCCTTAACCACTGGAATCTTGAAAATGGGATTGTGGAGGACATTTCTTTATAGGCAGGAACAGCTGCCAAATGAACTTTAATGATGAGAACTGTAAACAAAATCTAGTCAAATTAAGCAGATATAGTAGCAAGGCTTTTTCTTGGCAGGTGGTCAAATCAAAGTTATGAAGAAACGGGAAGCTCTTTGAGATGTTCAGTTTCTGTTATAATGGATGGGTTCAGGAGCCAGACAGCCAAAACCAAGAAAGTTGGGCTAGGGATGTTTCATCATCCCCCAGAACGTATGCAGAAGGTCCAGTTAGCACAGACCTTTCATGTGTTTGTTTTGACATGTAAAGAAGGTCTGTGAACCATCACCAACAAGGTCGGTCTGATGCATTTTAAATCATTGTGGTTCTCAAATAAAGCAACTGGATGATTACTTCTGGATTTAGGGGTATCAGGTGAAAAGCACAGAGAAATAAGCAAGACCTGATAGAAACTCCTTTTTTGTTCTCTGCCGGTCAAAGAGATCCAATTGGGGAAAACCCTAGTCATGAACGATTACAACGCAGAGTACCCACTTGTTGTTAGTATGAATTGATCTGCTTAGGGAGTCCGCTTGAATGTTCTAGACCCCAGAAAATGGGCTACAGTGAACCTCAAGTCTCTACCTATTGATAAATTAGGCGGTCAGGGCTTCCAGCAAAAAAGATCTGGACTCCATGCTTGTTAAGCTAGTATATCGTTGTTGTGTTGTCCGTCTTAACAAGGAGTCTGTCCTGAAAGAGGGTAGGAAAGCCTTTAGAGCCAGGAGCACAGCCCTAAGCTCCAGCTGACTAATATGGTATGCCATTTCTTTTGAGGGCCATGTTCTTTGAATTTGAAGAGAATGCATATGTGCACCCCAACCTCTGAGTGAGGCATGGGTCCCTATTTATAGGAGGTGGAACCTGCAGATGAAAACCCACTCCATTGAGGAGGTTATCTGGATGACACCACCACTTGAGAGAATGCATTGCCTTGAATGAAATCATGATTTGTTCTTCCATTTATGCAAGGATGGCTCTATTGGTCTAAGACATTCCTGTAAAAGTGTCATTTGGAGGACAGTATTAAGAACCACAAAAGTGCACGATGCCCTGAAGCCAGTAGACTGGAAACAAGCCTCGCTTTGGCTTTGAAAAGATGATGGCATTTCAGATGTACACACAAAAGTCTCTCCTCTGAAGAAAACACTTATGCTTTTAACGTAACCAGAATTACTCCTATATAGTGATTGACATGCAACCCTAAGTGACTGAGAGTAGCGTCCATCATCTGGAAAGGTTGACAACTTGCTGAGGTATTGTCGCCTTAATCAGCCAGTCATCTAGATATGGATAGACGAAGATCTTGTAGCTCCTGAGATGGGCTGTGACGAAAGCTATGCACTTCGAAAGTGTCCTTAGAGTAGAACTGAGGCCAAATGGAAGGACTCTGTACTCCTAATGTTTGCAGCAGACCTCGAATCTCAGGAACCTGCAGTGCTTCGTGGCTACTGGTATATGGAAGCATGCATCTTGAACAATTATGGAGTACAGACAATACCCATGATAGATCTGCAGGTAAAGTTGATGTAATGCTAGTATCCTGAATTTCTCATCAGTTTTCATTCGTTTGCACGTTTCAGCCCACAGTGGATCTGAATTTGTTCTTCAAGCCTTTATATTTCACCAAAAAATAACAGGAATAAATTTCCATTTCTTTCCAGGAAAGAGGTTAAACCTTCAAAGCTGCTTCTGCGCAAGTACATTCACTTTTTGATTAAGATGTTGTATGGTGCAGCTGGTGGTGGAGGAGTGCATCTAAGACAGTAGCCAGTCTGAACAATATTCAGCACCCACGTGTCTTTAGTGATGAAAATCCACTCTTCCATGTAGTTGGAAATGCTACCCCCATCAGAGTGGTAAATGGAAGATGGGAAAGTAGACTCAATGTTTTGTTCCTGTAGAAGGTTTAACTGCTGCAGCCAACTGGTTAACCCCCCTCTACCTCTAGGTTGGAGCCTCTGATTGTTAAAAGGGCCGCCTGATTTGCTGACTCTGAGGTCACTTAGGGGATGAACCCACTGAGGGTAGTATTACTAATCGAATGGTCTGCATGATTGATTTGTTTGCTCTTTTTTTTTTCTCCAGCTCAACAGCTCTTAAGGTCTCAATTTTGACTTTTATACAGGCCGTTTTGTCATCAATAGGACTTCCAAGTAAAGTTGTGACAGAGAAAGGTAAATTTAGGACCTGTAGTTGAGATTCTGGTTTGAGGGCAGTTAGTCTTAGTCTAGAATATCTCCTTAAGGCGAAACCATGACAGTAATCCCTGGTTCACCAACAGAGATGAGTCCGCAGCTGCACGGATAACTTGATTGGACACCATCATGTCCTCTTTCAAAATTTCAATGAAGTCTTCACCACAGTTTCTCAGAAGATGGTTGATAGATTGCTGAAGTGAGTTACACAAAGATCAGTTGCATCTGCAGTGAAGGCCAGTAGCATTGCTGACTCCATGATGATGGTTACTGTACCAGACATCTTTCACACAACAGAATCAGGTTTATGGACGAGGAAGCAGTGGCATAAAACTTTTTTTTTTGCATAACAGAATCATAAGGAGGAACTTAATGAAGAAAAAAAGGATCCTTATCAGGAAGCCTGCACTTTTTAAGAGCCTGGATGGTGCAGTTTTAGCTGAGACAGGTAAAACAAATAAGTCCCTCACCGGCTCTAACAGGCCTGGAATTAATAGAAGAACTGGCCTGGAGGATGAACGCTGGTAAGGTGTCTAAAAATCTATAACTATCAATGTAGCAGCTGACTGAGGACTATTCACTTTTTTAGCTCCCGGGATGAGCACCTCCTGAAAGGCGTTCATTTCAACCGGGGATATTCTTGCTGGAATAGAGTCAGTCAAGGGAGGCAAAAACCTTCTAGTGTCAGAGAAAGCTGAAAATGCAGACAAGTTTGAATGTGTTCTAGGCCAATGTCTATGCCTAGAAGAATGTCTAGACAAGGTAGTGTATCCATCTGAAACAACGTCTTGATCCTGATCTCTGATGAAATCAGGATAAAACCAGAGGAGAGGTGGATCTCCTTGGTGCAACAGCTGGTCTTGCTGGAGATTAAGACCGCAAAGTCACTAACAGAGGATTAGTCAGTGGAGTAGCAGGAGGACAAGGCAGAGAAGCTGGAGAAACTGTGTTTTGTGGAGGTGAAGACTGAGCAACAGGACATGGAGAATCTGGCATGGTGACAGGAGAGGACGGTCTAGAACATGCACAAGAGTATTTAGAGTCTGATGTAGAGGGCATTCTTCTTCACCTTTCTTACCCAATGTGCAGATTTCCAAATGAGAAAATAGTAACTAGTGTATCTCTTGATGTTGAGTGAAATCTACTCTCCAACGTTAACTCAGTCTTTGAAAGTGAACAAGCTGGCTCTGTACCTCACCTCAACACACTTTACAGTGGACAAGAGCTTAGCCATTTTTCAAGGTGATGTCTATTTTTGGATCTCCCACTTATGGAGTCCTCACAGTGGTGGAAAAGCACTGGTAGAAGGCTGACCCTTTCCTTCAGATAGTGTTTATGCTGTTAGTGCAGCTTCTTATCATGCAGGTGAATATTCTCTCTGTCCTTCAGGGTGTCCCTATGAAAGGTTGCGGAGTGATGGCAACTGTCTGGGATATTACTGTCAGGGAAGTAAAGTATACACACTCACAGGGATCTGATATTGCCTTTTTTCTCCCTCAATCAGGGTACTTTGCAAACAAAAATAGCATTTTCTGCAACAACAAAAAAGTGAATATGTTCGGTCATAGTTACAGGAATACACTATGTATGTAAAAAGGTGAAGTGAAACTGTTCTGAACCACATATGAAGATATTTCTGAGGGAAAAAACCCATAAAGCCAAGCAGAGCGCTCCAAGATTCTGTCATCAGCAGCCAGAAAAAAAGAACGGAGGTAAACACCACCTGCTGAGCAAGATGGACTGTGTGCCCTTATGTGGGCAATATCAGTTTCTGTGTTCACAAAAATGCAGCCTACATAGTTCCATCCTATTTAGTTCAACTCAATTTCCTTTAAAAAAAGGTTGTGAATTAGGTTTTTAGGAATAGCTCATCTATTTTTCGTAGCTTTTCTATTCTTTAATATTTCTTTGGCCTTTTCAAAAGTATCACAATGGAACTGGCTAATAAGCCTCTTTTATAGCCTGCACAAATACGACACATCCAAGGATTCGGCCTTCCTGGAGTAAGGCGAAAATGGAACACAAAATAAGATGTATTTAAAAGAAATGCTCTGAAAGCCAGCAGACGGATAGGGCTATTCACTGCTTATGATTACCAATGGAGATCCCCTAAAGTAAAAAGTATTTTTTGTTTTTATAGGAAAAACACTAACTGAACAAAGATTTGTTGTGCACTGTTGAGTACCAGTGAAGATGCTGGTACTAACCCACACCACCTCCCCTGAATAGGACTTGGACTGCTCTACTTCACTAGCCTGAGAGTCAAATGCTACAATGGGTACTTTGCTCACAGTAAAGAGAAAGTTGTGGACTTATAACTTTTGAAGGACTCATCCTTCACATAAAATTACCCATTTTCTTACAGCATTCCACATAACTTTTCCAAATGAACCAATGAAGACTAAAACATTTAATACTGGCTTCACAATATACCCAAACCAGGCTTGATATTTTGAGCACAAACTTTCCCACAAGGCATCTTTGAGGCACAGAGTCCCAAAATTATAAATATGCACAAATGTCCTTAGTTGCCAACACAATATGCAGCCCTTTCACAGAAGCATGTGAGCAGAAGAAGCTCAGAGAAACCTTTGAAAAGAGTAAAACCCCTGTAGGGACAAAGCAAAATAGAACTGGATACTAAAAACTTTAGAAAAGGTCCCCTGAATATCCAACACTACTGGGCATCTAGGGACTTCCCACATTCCGGATCTGGACATCACAGCAGATCTTAGTATGACCAAACTAGTGAATAGTTACACTTATAGTTTAAGGTGAGTGCTGATGTAAACGGTAAACAACTGTGTTCTATATGTATGGATTGGGTGGAAACCTTAGAACATGTTCTATTTTGCAGTCCACTGTACTCTTGTGCTAGAGCAAAATGGCTGTTGCCAGAATATGGGTTTCAGCATTACTTACCTGCTCTTCAAATCTTGATTCCATATACGAACAGATTGATAGGCTTCTGCTTGAGCAGATTTCTACTAGTACTGGGAGTGACCAAGAAACGATTTGGCCTTCCGCTATAGCATAAGTCTGTCCTAATATGCAGCTGGTTTAGCCAACGTGAGGAGACCCGGCTATAACCTATTTGCTGATTGGTCCCTTATATGTACTTTGAGCTGCCCCAAAAATGTAATGACCTTCTACTGTATGCATGTTGATTTTAGGAGGACCAGCTAAGCATTACATTTATACATTGAATCATGTGCACAACAGACTATCCGTGGTCAGCAGAAGGTTTACTAACCTGTTTTAAAAAGGAAAAAAGGTTTTGTTGTAGCATTTGCTCTTTATCCAACATGCAACTTAGGGTGGTTATTCATATGCATATTGTGTGGGGTACAAGAATTAGTTTATTTAGTGCTGTGCGTAATAAAGGAGGGCTATATTGTTGTATTTATACATTTTTACATAGCCCATTGTCATAGTATAAAGTGTTCCAACACTTCATGTTATGGATTCAATATAGTTCAAGTCTCCCCAGCATACATGTTTGTATGCACCTTGTCCTGTTACAAACATCTCTCGCCTTACTATGGCCCCCACGTTTGTTTCATGAGGTACTGTTATGTACCACTATTGGTATTTAAACCATGCACATCATGATTGTTTTTCTGGCCAACCAAAGGGTGATTACTTTGTTTTTATCAAAGGATCTAGCACTTGTACTTTATCTAACTTGTTTGACCTGTGGAATCAAGTGGGGTATGTATGCGTATAATGTGCCAGGGCACAAAAGTTGTACTTCAAGACAGGGAGAAAAGGCATATTTTGCAAGTGAAAATATGAGTGTAAAAATGAAACACTATGGCACCCCAGATTAAAATGTCAGGGAGGATGATTCTATTGATCCAATAAAAAAGAAGATCCCTCAAAGCAGAAGGTTCAATTAAAGTCTAGATAACAGAATGTAATGCTTCAACATATCACATGTTCCTGAGGGGTTGAGGAGACCCAGGGCAGATGCAGTTGTTCAGTGTTCAATAGTCGAAACAATAATTGTTAAATACAGTTGCATATTCTTTCAAAAATAGGGGGATGATTGCCTGTTTCAGGTGGCTTGCCCTGGACTCCATAGAGATAAACACATGTAGCGAGTTAGATATAACGGTAACAATGGTCTTCCAGCAACTTGAAAGTAGGGCACCAGAAACAGAGTATGGCAGGGTACTGTGATGTTTGTGGGGGAACTTGTTTTATGTTTAATTTTGAAAGCATCAACAAGTCTTCATACTATTGTATGGGAACACAGAAAGTTATTAAGAACATCTAATTCAGGGTTTTTTAGAGAAATTGACAATGTCTTTTGACTGGTTCAGGTCTCGTCCATTCTTTTGGTGAGGTATGAAAATGTCACTTACCCAGTGTACATCTGTTCGTGGCATCAGTCGCAGTAGATTCGCATGTTCTGCAATAGCTCGCCATCTGGTGTTGGGCCGGAGTGTTACAAGTTGTTTTTCTTCGAAGAAGTCTTTCGAGTCACGGGACCGAGTGACTCCTCCTTTTGTCTCCATTGCGCATGGGCGTCGACTCCATCCTCGATTGTTTTTCCCCGCAGAGGGTGAGGTAGGAGTTGAATTGTAGTAATAGTGCCCATGCAATGGAGTGACTAAGTATGCACTTATTTAAGGTTGAGATGATACATATATAAATAATTGAAGGTAACTTCCAAACTGCTACAGGCTGCCGGGGAGGCGGGTGGGCACATGCGAATCTACTGCGACTGATGCCACGAACAGATGTACACTGGGTAAGTGACATTTTCAGTTCGATGGCATCTGTCGCTGTAGATACGCATGTTCTGCAATAGACTAGTAAGCAGTTATTTCCCCAAAAGCGGTGGATCAGCCTGTAGGAGTGGAAGTAGTCTGAAATAATGTCCTTAATACAGCTTGACCTACTGTGGCTTGTTGTGCGGATAACACGTCTACACAGTAGTGCTTGGTGAATGTGTGAGGCGTAGACCATGTGGCTGCCTTACATATTTCTTGCATTGGGATGTTTCCTAGAAAGGCCATGGTAGCACCTTTCTTTCTGGTTGAGTGTGCCCTTGGTGTAATGGGCAGCTGTCGTTTAGCTTTAAGGTAGCAGATTTGGATGCATTTAACTATCCATCTGGCTATACCTTGTTTTGAAATTGGGTTTCCTGCATGAGGTTTTTGAAATGCAATAAAGAGTTGTTTAGTCTTTCTGATGTTCTTTGTTCTGTCAATGTAATACATTAATGCTCTTTTGACATCTAATGTATGTAGTGCCCTTTCAGCTACGGTATCTGGCTGTGGAAAGAACACCGGAAGTTCCACTGTTTGATTTAGATGGAACGGTGAAATAACCTTTGGCAAAAATTTAGGATTGGTCCTTAGGACGACTTTATTTTTGTGTAGTTGTATAAAAGGTTCCTGTATAGTAAACGCCTGAATCTCGCTTACTCTTCTCAGGGAAGTAATGGCGATGAGAAATGCCACCTTCCAGGTTAGGAACTGTATGTCGCAGGAGTGCATGGGTTCAAAAGGTGGACCCATAAGTCTAGTTAGGACAACATTTAGGTTCCATGAAGGAACAGGTAGTGTTCTTGGTGGTATAATTCTCCTAAGGCCCTCCATGAATGCTTTAATGACTGGTATTTTATATAGGGAAGTTGAATAGGTAGTCTGCAGGTATGCAGATATTGCTGCAAGGTGAATCTTAATGGAAGAGAAAGCTAGGTTAGATTTTTGTAAGTGAAGCAAGTAACCCACTACATGTTCTGGAGTTGTGTGTAATGGTTGTATTTGATTAATATGGCAGTAGCAAACAAACCTCTTCCATTTACTTGCATAGCAGTGCCTGGTGGATGGCCTTCTTGCTTGTTTTATGACTTCCATACATTCTTGGGTAAGTTGTAAGTGCCCGAATTCTAGGATTTCAGGAGCCAGATTGCTAGATTTAGCGATGCTGGATCTGGGTGTCTGATCTTTTGGTTGTGCTGTGTCAACAGATCTGGCCTGTTGGGCAATTTGATGCAGGGTACCACTGATAGGTCTAGCAGCGTTGTGTACCAGGGTTGCCTTGCCCAAGTTGGTGCTATCAATATGAGTTTGAGTTTGCTTTGACTGAGTTTGTTTACCAGGTAAGGAAGGAGAGGGAGAGGAGGAAAAGCGTAAGCAAATATCCCTGACCAGTTCATCCATAGGGCATTGCCTTGGGATTGTTTGTGTGGGTATCTGGATGCGAAGTTTTGGCATTTTGCGTTCTCCCTTGTCGCAAACAAGTCTATCTGAGGTGTTCCCCAGAGTTTGAAATAAGTGTTCAGTATTTGGGGGTGAATTTCCCATTCGTGGACCTGTTGGTGATCTCGAGAGAGATTGTCTGCGAGTTGATTTTGTATCCCTGGTATAAACTGTGCAATTAGGCGAATTTGGTTGTGAATTGCCCAATGCCAAATTTTTTGTGCTAACATGCTTAACTGCGTGGAGTGCGTCCCTCCCTGCTTGTTTAGATAATACATTGTTGTCATGTTGTCTGTTTTGACGAGAATGTATTTGTGAACTATTATTGGTTGGAAAGCTTTTAGTGCTTGAAAAACTGCAAGAAGTTCTAGGTGATTGATATGCAGTTTTGTTTGATGTACGTTCCATTGTCCTTGTATGCTGTGTTGATCGAGGTGTGCTCCCCACCCTGTCATGGAAGCATCTGTTGTTATTACGTATTGTGGCACTGGGTCTTGGAAAGGCCGCCCCTTGTTTAAATTTATGTTGTTCCACCACAGAAGCGAGAGGTAAGTTTGGCGGTCTATTAACACCAGATCTAGAAGGTGACCCTGTGCTTGAGACCACTGTGATGCTAGGCATTGTTGTAAGGGCCTCATGTGCAGTCTTGCGTTTGGGACAATGGCTATGCATGATGACATCATGCCTAGGAGTTGTAATACCATCTTTGCTTGTATCTTTTGTGTTGGATACATGCGTTGTATGATGGTGTTGAAATTTTGAATTCTTTGTGGACTTGGAGTGGCTACTCCTTTTGATGTGTCTATTATGGCTCCCAGGTATTGTTGTACCTTGCGTGGCCGAATCTTGGATTTTGTGAAATTGACGGTGAACCCTAGTTTGAAGAGGGTTTGTATGATATGATTTGTGTGATTTGAGCACTCTATTAACGAATGGGCCTTGATTAGCCAGTCGTCTAGATATGGGAACACATGTATTTGCTGCCTTCTGATGTGTGCAGCGACTACCGCTAGACATTTGGTAAAGACTCTTGGTGCGGTTGTTAATCCGAAAGGCAGTACCTTGAATTGGTAATGTATTCCTTTGAATACAAACCTTAGGTATTTCCTGTGCGATGGGTGAATTGGTATATGGAAATAAGCATCCTTGAGGTCTAAAGTTGCCATGTAGTTGTGCAGCTTTAGCAATGGCAATACTTCTTGTAGTGTGACCATGTGGAAGTGGTCTGATTTGATGAAAGTGTTGACTACTCTGAGGTCTAGGATTGGTCTCAGTGTTTTGTCCTTCTTTGGTATCAGAAAGTACAGTGAGTAAACTCCTGTGTTTATTTGTGTGTTTGGCACTAATTCGATTGCATTCTTTTGCAATAGTGCCTGCACTTCTATCTCTAGGAGATTGGAATGGTGTGTTGTTAAATTTTGTGCTTTTGGTGGTATGTTTGGAGGGAACTGTAGAAATTCTATGCAGTAACCATGTTGGATAATTGCTAGAACCCAAGTGTCTGTAGTGATTTTCTCCCATGCTCTGTAATAATGACCTATTCGTCCCCCCACTGGTGTTGTGTGGAGGGGGTGAGTGACATGTGAGTCACTGTTTAGTAGTAGGGGTTTTGGGGCTTTGGAATCTTCCTCTATTTCTAGGGAATTGCCCTCCTCTATATTGTCCCCGAAAACCTCCTCTATACTGTCCTTGGTAACTGGACGGTGTGGCTTGTGAGGTGCTGGCTTGTGTGCTTTGACCCCGAAACCCCCCTCGAAAGGGCGTTTTACGGAATGAGCTGTAATTCCCTCTGCTCTGCGGGGAGTAGAGTGCGCCCATGGCTTTGGCAGTGTCCGTATCTTTTTTGAGTTTCTCAATCGCTGTGTCCACTTCTGGACCGAACAGTTCTTTTTCATTAAAAGGCATATTGAGAACTGCTTGTTGAATCTCTGGTTTAAATCCAGACGTTCGGAGCCATGCATGCCTTCTGATAGTTACAGATGTATTAATTGTCCGTGCAGCTGTATCTGCAGCGTCCATGGAGGAGCGGATCTGGTTGTTGGAGATGGCCTGTCCCTCCTCAACCACTTGTTTTGCCCTATTTTGGAAGTCTTTGGGCAGATGTTCAATGAGATGTTGCATCTCGTCCCAGTGGGCTCTGTCATAGCGCGCAAGTAGTGCCTGGGAGTTCGCGATGCGCCACTGGTTTGCAGCTTGTGCTGCGACTCTTTTACCAGCTGCATCAAACTTGCGGCTTTCTTTATCTGGGGGTGGTGCATCTCCAGATGTGTGAGAGTTGGCCCTTTTCCTAGCTGCTCCTACAACAACAGAGTCTGGTGGCAGCTGTGTTGTGATGAAAGCCGGGTCTGTAGGAGGCGGCTTATACTTTTTTTCCACCCTTGGTGTGATTGCCCTACTTTTGACCGGGTCCTTAAATATGTCTTTTGCGTGCCGGAGCATACCAGGGAGCATAGGCAGGCTTTGGTAGGAGCTGTGGGTGGAGGAGAGTGTGTTGAACAGGAAATCATCCTCGACCTGTTCTGAGTGGAGGCTTACGTTGTGAAATTGTGCTGCTCTAGCCACCACCTGAGAGTACGCGGTGCTGTCTTCTGGTGGAGATGGTTTTGTAGGGTATGCCTCTGGGCTGTTATCTGACACTGGGGCGTCGTATAGGTCCCATGCGTCCTGGTCTTGGTCACCCTGGCTCATGGTGGTGTGAGCTGGGGAGTGTGATGGCGTTTGTGCTGGTGAAACGTTAATCACGGGCGGAGGAGAGGGTGGTGGTGTAACTCTTTTCACCACTTTTGGTTGTGGTACTTGTTCCGCCTGGAACTCCAACCTTCTCTTTCTCCTAATGGGGGGAAGGGTGCTTATTTTTCCTGTCCCCTGCTGAATGAAGATACGCTTTTGCGTATGGTCCGCATCAGTTGCTTGTAGCTCTTCCTCAAACCTATGCTTCTGCATTTGGGAGGTTAGCGAGTGCTCTTCTGTATAAGAGCCTGAAGCTGGGTCGCTTGCAGTTTGTTTCGGCGTCGAAACTGTGTCTGCGTGTTTTTTCGGCTCCGAGGTGACTTTTTTCCTTTTTGGTGCCGAAACCTCTCGGCGTCGATCTGTTTCGGTGCCGCTGTCTCGGCGTCGAGCCGTGTCCACACCGGCATCTCGGTGTCGAGGCTTGTCTCCAGCACTTTCTCGGTCCCGAGAAGGCTGCGTGCCGGTGTCTCGACCGGAGTCGGACGATCTCGGCACTGTTTGGGCCTTTTTCGGTGCCGACGGTCGGTCACCGATTTTATGGGTTGAGCCATGGCCTGGTGGCAGTGGCGTCCCCTGGGCCTTGTAAATGTTTCTTTGTGTGGTTTTCGACGTCTTACTCACGGTTTGTGTATCGTCGAATCCTTCGGAGTCTGAGTCTTGGATCGAGAAGGTACCTTCCTCTTCCTGTTCCTCGAACTCCCGTTGGGCTGTCGGTGCGGACGCCATTTGAAGTCTTCTGGCTCGACGGTCTCGGAGTGTTTTTCGGGACCGGAACGCACGACAGGCCTCGCAGGTGTCTTCGCTGTGCTCAGGTGACAGGCACAGGTTGCAGACCAAGTGTTGGTCTGTGTAGGGGTATTTATTGTGGCATTTGGGGCAGAAACGGAACGGGGTCCGTTCCATCGGCGTTCCTCAGCACGCGGTCGGGCCGACCAGGCCCCGACGGAGGATCGAAAAACTACCCCGAAGGGCACCGGAGCTCTTCGATCTTCGATGCGGTGTTGAATCTAAGTACGCCGATCCCGAACGCAACAATACCGACGAAAATCTTCCGAAATTAACTATTTTTTCCGTTCCGAAACTCGGAGCGACAGGAACACGTCCGAACCCGATGGCGGAAAAAAAACAATCGAGGATGGAGTCGACGCCCATGCGCAATGGAGACAAAAGGAGGAGTCACTCGGTCCCGTGACTCGAAAGACTTCTTCGAAGAAAAACAACTTGTAACACTCCGGCCCAACACCAGATGGCGAGCTATTGCAGAACATGCGTATCTACAGCGACAGATGCCATCGAACATAAATTATCCCAAGTTATATTTTTCATATGGTCTTACAGACTTGAAGACCACTCTTCGCGATCATTGTTTCAAGCTAAGGTTTTCCATTACCCCAGTGCACTGCTCAACAACTGTCTGCCGAACAACCTGCAGGATTTTTTTGTATGTGTGTGGAGGGCACTGGGCGAGGGAACATCTAGTGCTGAGATTATAATGTGATTGAAGTTTCCTAACCTGACCAATGGCTCATAGTTGGTGACTACTGTAGAGCTGCTCATTGAGATGGTATAAGTATCAAACTGGGACTATCTTAAACCTGGAAGCAATGCACGGGTAATACAGGATGTTTGACAGATTGTTAGAGAAACCTATGTGGAAAGTGTGACCTTATGTGTACTGGACTGCTGAAAGTCAAACATGTTTGACAGTTACTTTGTTTATGTTCTCTACATGCATACTGAGTTCACCAATAAAAAAAGATTTTGTGCATTAA
Organism: Pleurodeles waltl; assembly: GCF_031143425.1. NCBI lineage: Eukaryota > Metazoa > Chordata > Amphibia > Caudata > Salamandridae > Pleurodeles > Pleurodeles waltl. The sequence goes on from NC_090440.1 coordinate 281,035,290, forward strand.
GGTCTCTCGGTGTAAGGATAGAACCTGAATTTCATTTATGAATTTGAGGTTGCCCCAGATGTCGAAGAGGACTGCCACAATGAAGAAGCTGTTTAACTTGATTGGCATTTTGTAACAACACACAGACAAGAGGAGGACGACGTAATGAGGATTTCAGTGCAGGTCACACTTACTGTGATAACATCTTTTCTACATTTGTCCAATTAAATCAAGCTGAGTATTGAGTGACTTCTCCCAAGGCTCCATCTTCTCGCAAATGATTCTCAAACTAGAATCAGAGTCCCTGGTTGTATTCCTGGTTAAGAATAGCATCAAAATCCACAATTGATGACAAGCTCTCATCTAGGCACGATATTAGCAATCTGAACATCTGCCATGCTATAATCCAAACATAGATTCACAACAACAAAGGGTTGTAACAGAGACTTAAATCTCAAAGTCAGCAGAACTGGATTTGGTGTAATGCACTGCAGATTGATACTTTCTGTCAAGGGTGAAGAGGCTATCTTCACTGCTCTCTGTCAGTGCAGTCTCTCTTCCAAGTAGAAAGGTAGTGTGGTGGTTATGGGATGGGCTACACTATTCAAAGTAATTCTGCTGCTATTTTCAAACCTCTTACTATAGTACCTTTCGGGGAAACTAAATGAGACATTTTGTGGTGTTTCTGTTGGTGTCGTTACAAAGGGTCGGCTACTGCTTAAATAATAATAGCCTCTTTTGAGATCTAGGTTTCTATACAACCCAATATTTGAACACTGGAATCTTTAATTAATTTGTGGATTCATAGAGTATGTTTCCTTTTTGAGAGTTACAGTTTAGGTTGATTTGAATTTGGAAGTAAGTTAGGTGAGCTGAGAGGTTTAAGAACTATGCAATTTCATACTGACTATGCGGTAGAGATCATGAGTTTGAAGGCTCTGAGTAGGCTGGATCCATATAGATGGTTCGAGACTTCTGTAGGGTGTTGGTACTCCAGAATTTGGATCAGAGATTGGTATGAGCCGGTGTATCCTGGCAAAGACATGATGTCTGATGCAGTAACAGTGGGAATCTATCTATAAGGGTCATTCAAACTAGAGGGTTTCTTTGTTGTATGTGGTATTGGTGCTCATAATCTTGAGTAGTAGTTTCTGCCCATGTTTTGTAGATATCGCTAGAGGTGAAGGGGCATAGAGTTCCGAGGCAGCTTAGGTCAAACATATGTATTGATGGCTCAACATATTTGGTGAGATCGGTGGAGCTGACTCTTGGACACAAGTAGTGTACTCATTACGGTTACTACAACACATGTTGAATGTCTAAGTTCAGCTCATGGTTAGAAGTTCATCAGGGCATCATATCCCCTGGATACACTGACTCTTTAGAAATGAATGTGTGGTGGAGGGTTATACTACCATCATTTATATGGGTGAGGTGATCGGATTCTTGACCCAAATTATTCCAGGTCTCCTTTTGCCCATTTTACTAAGGTGCTCAATTGTTACATTTGCTTCAAGATACACTAAGGGCTTTGGGATTTTCTTGCTGGTTTGATCAATGTTTTTTTTCTGGGGTCCTTACATCAGGTTGAAAGGTTAGGGGGCAAATAACCAGGCCACTGGACGGGTTGAGCAGAACATGTGGTTAGCCTTCTTTATACAGTCTGAGAGGCCAAAAAAAAAAAAAAAATGTTTTTTATTTTCTGATGCAGTGGTATTGAGATATACATTTTCAAAGAGGACTATGCATGCTGTTTGCAGAAGACTTTGTGGACTACACAAGTTTCTTAAATAATTATTCAAAATGCAGGTTCTTTGAATACCAAATCTCAGATTTATCATTCATATACACAAATAGTATGGCTAATCATATGATGATGGATGTATATTGTTTTTCTGCGAGTGTCATAGGTTTTTAATTTTAACAATGTGGACAATAAAATAACTTGAAAAAAGGAAACATGACTGATCTAATCACAAAAAAAAAAATGACTGTATAGTTTCCTGTAAATATAATATTAGGCATCAATCAGTTTAATCCATGTGTGCTTAAGGGTTTTAGTTGAAAACGAAACCAACCAACTTTTGCCTAGAAGGACCATCATAGCGCTCGATTCACAGTGTCTCTCCATCTTACCCATCTCACCCCAACAAAAGTTGGGCAGAAAAGACTTGCTCTCTGCAGTTTCCAACTGGGGTGACTAGTGGGCAAGCAATGGCATATACAGCAAGTTCCGAAATACTCTTCTGAAGAAAGTGGATTTGTTTAAAGTGTAGGAGGAAAGATATCAAGACACACTAATGATGACATTTTATTCTAGAGATTGATACCTTAACACCTAACAACCATTTGTTATTCAACAGCTGTTGTACAAAGATGGTTCATTTAGCCTTAATGCTCGCCAACCTCATCCTAAATTCTAAATATCAAGCCACAAATATAGTAAAGTTTATTGCACTCTCAAACCCAATGCTGAAACAAACCTTATGTAATATTTTTTTGCAGAGTATTCATGAACTCATTAAATGCCTACAAAGTGAGAGTGATGGCAATGGTCTGTTAAGAATAAGAAGATCAAATTCTGCTCTACTACACTCGATCAAAGATCCAGTGCCACAGTGATGTCTGTAGAAGTTCAGAGTCTCATTCATTCTAGGGATGTCTGATGCATATTAAGGCACCTACCTCTTTGTCAGATCTCTTCAAGTGGTTACTCCTATCTAGAAATGGATATCCCGCCACGACCCATTCTTTCTGTATAAGACTTTGAAATCCAATAATTGTACGGAAATAAGGATCCAACATCACTTGAATAAGTGAGGCGACAATACAACTTAGATCACGTCCTTCTTCCTCTGTGGGATAAAAAAAAAAAAAATTATACCTGAAATCAACAGAGGATGAGTTTGTGAGAAGACAGTCTCTCTCTCTCTCTCTCTCTAATAAAGCACGTCCAAAAAATGTTCCTGCACAGAAAGTATGTCACTTTTAAGTGTGGCAAAAAGTAGTACAAACCAAATGTATTTGAGTTAAAAAAAATCTAATAAAACATGAAACTAATCTTTATAAGACCAGAAAGAAAACATTGGTCGACACTTTAGTCTCTGCTTAGATCTTTTCATTCTCAATTTAGAAAAGCCAAAGCAAATATTTATCTTAAACTTGCAAACAGATTTTTGGACTGTGCAACACTGTAAATTAAGTGTTCTCTCCCTAATTAGTCTCACTCAGATGTAGAAATTTCATTCAGCAATTGATCTGCCCACTCTGTCTCATAGGAAGCAAGACATGTAGGTCAGCTGAAATCAGAAGGCATAATTCAGTAGGCAGGGTAGAGAAACAGGGAGTGTTGGACAGTCAAAGGCTGGCAATTGCCCCTCGGAACAAAAGTTTACCAGGGTTTTTACAGCCTATTTAAAATCCTATGTCCAAATTTAACTTCCTCATTTTAAAAAACATTTTTTTAGAAAGGCAAAATTTTTTGATAAACTTCAAAAAGTAAAATAATGGACTATGCTGATCACGTGTTTTTAGTAAAAAGAAGAAAAACTTAATTTTGGTGTTGAAAATTTGAAGCTTTAGTGCAGACATGTTTTGTAGTACTAGGAACTGCATTCTGTTTGCTGAACTGAGTTCTGGCTTGACAGCACAGCGATCAGCAGACATTATGTGGTTTCATGAGCATTATAAAAAGAGGCATTGGCTTTGCCCACATGTTGGCGGACAGGAGTACAAGTTTTGTACCACCACAGAAAAAGTGCTTCCCTTCCACACAGATGTGATTATTTTGTTTATCTAGCTGCATGAGCCAGCAGTGGTATGGATGCCTAGATAAGGGTGACTAACACACAAATTATAACACTTAGAATGTAGCTTGAACTTTAAGGGGCATACACCTGGACTGTTTTAGATAAGTAGATAATTTGCAGTGTTTTCTTTCTGGCAGCCTCACCTTCCCTTTCCATCATTAACCTTAAACTTCATATGCAGTTATGTGTCTGAAAGCAGTATAGGATACCGAAGAATACAGTAGTACATATGTATTTTAGATTTGCCTTGTCTGTGTAGACCATAACCTATCAACAAAAAAGTGCACTACTAAGAGAGGGCCTTTGGGTACCCTCACAAGTTGGTTTCCATGATTAGAGAATTTGGTTAGGCCTACGTTGTGTGCTGTTTGTTTCCACTAAAAAGAGTGCTTGTCTTGCACTTTTTGGCTTGTGGCGAAGCTTACACTCAATATAGAAGGACCGAGTTGGTTATTGTGGCAAGCCAATGATCATGGCTACAGGGCTTATCTGTTTATTAAAAAAGCTACAAAAAAGCCAGTAGACCTGAACTATTTATTGTGAAAAGCATATGTTAACATCAATCCATTTATTTAAGGGTAGATGACTGTATGAAAGCCTGAAGAAAAGGATTTTGTATTGACTTTCACAGATTACTGAGGTAGGCAAGGGTTTTGGTATTGGACCACCTCTAACGAACTGTGTGTATGGGAGATCTGCACTTTAAGAATCCTTCTTAAGCCCTTTTAAGATAGCATTTTGCTTTGCCAACTGTAATTCTGCATTCATTTGTAATTTTATGAATGTATGCCTGATGGGTGAACTGTGGGAAAGTTTACACTCAGTACAATAGGCCTTTGTTGATTCTGGTGACAAGCCACTGATAATAACCATAGGTCTGATTTGTGAGCAAAGTAAAGTAATGCCAAATTCCATAGATATGGCATGTTTATTATGAAGAGTTATGACAAATGCTGTCGGTCTGGCTTATTTATTGTGAACAGTATTTGTTAAAGCCAACAAGTCTCTAACAGTAAATTGTTATAACACTATGCTACAGGCTGTAGACGGGTAGTTGGCTGCATGTAATCTCACAGAGTACCACAGAAGACATGTTGTTTGGTGTTGGTCACCAACCCTGAAAAACCCTTTCCAGGAGCCCTCCTTAAAAATGTTAAGTATGATGTAGGGGCTCTGTATCGCTTCCAATTATTACCAAAAAGCTATTTCACTCATTCTCAGACCATCTGAATGGGTATTATTTTGTTGCCTTCACTTTGGTGTTGACTTTCACTAAGCTAGCACATACCATTATGATATTTTTTGGGTTTCAATCAATACCATATTTTTGAGTCATCATTCCCTTGATCTTTTACAGGCATCCCTTATTTTGTCTGTCCTGATAAGATCCCAACAATTCAAAAGGGGCCAAAACGTTGTCAGCAAATACGACACACAGACTTACCAAACTAGATGTCTTCTACTAGACTTCAGGGCTAATAATACTGAAAAATTGTCCTGGTGGATCAATAGATCCAAACCATGTGGTTCTTGTATACATACATGCTAGATGTTTGTTTTACTTCTCCTGTTCTTTGCGTGATCACTATGGGGGGTGTGTCTCTCTCCCTCTCTCTCTCTATATATATATATATATATATATATATATATATATATATATCTCACACACACACACAAAAAACGTTTTTTTTAAATGCTTGCTGTCATTGATTATGGTCATAAGCTTGTTGTAACTGAATGACCTATGCTAGAGCAAAAATATCTGCTCCTTACATATACTGCTCTCAGAGATTGAACTGACTTATCAATAAGCACCTGTTAGTATTTGAGTCTGTGCTGAACCACTGTTGGAGCACAAATGTTTACACCCAAGTTACCATTGGAAAAATGGGTAGCTCCAGTTTGTCCTAAGGTTACAGAATGCTTGTTGAAGCTTCTGTCTGAAAAGCTTAGCAAACAGGTCAGACTGTAAGAAAAATGTTCAAGTTGTGTTACCCTTCAATATAGAAGATTCTGGTGAAATAAAATGACAATGGAAAAGCTTAGTGGTGTGGATTGTGGTTTTCATTATCTAAATTCACAGTCATGTTTGGAAACTAACTTGTATGGAAATCAAATGGAAGAGGTCTCCCATAGATAAAACCCATAATTCACAGGAATGCTGCTGCATATATTGGAAATCAAGTCACGAGCACAACATAATCCACTTTGAAGTATAATTTCTGAAACAACTGTAGTTTGTGTATTAATGGTATCCAAACAGGTAACGCACGCAGGCATGCACACATGTTGAGAATTCCACTTTCACCTACAGAAACGTACTGGCCCTTCAAACCATACAAATCTAACAATCATAAAAGTAAATAATAGACTCACCTTGGAGAGCTACTGAAAGATGTTTATTCTCCAGCATGTATACCAGCTCAGCAGAATGTCGCAGGAATGTCCTTAAAAGTGAGTTTAAACAGCCCAATTAACAACAGCATTATTAAACATAAATCTAAGTAGAATGAACAATTACTGCTCTTTATACAACAAATCAACAGTTCGGTGTTCAGAAAAGTAAAGTGAGGCAATTTTTCTTCACCAGAGTTGTTAAGCGTCAAAAAGGCTCATGCTTTCAAATTATTTTCATCATAGTATGGTAATTCCCTGCACAACGATAGAGAAATTGAATATAGAGAACATCAGATCCATAGACAAGAAAAATGTAACCTCACTGAGCTGGTTATCTTGCATCAATTCATCTGCTTCAATGTTCGGTATTGGGAAAATAATTCTAAAAGGTATGAACATACGAAACATCCAAATCTATAGCATGGGTATTATCCCTTTCTGCAGTCATGAGGAACAGGAAGCACTGCCAGGCAGGAGTACGTATATGTGCTTATAAGCAAACTGACCTTCTAAATGATCTGAAGTATTCATTTGTTGTTACAAGTGGTAACTGAGATTATGCTCAAAACGTTAATTCCTTTTTTACTGCCAAGAGTATTCAAAGAACCACCTTTCCCGGAGTGGCACAGTAAAGGACAACAAAGAACAACCAATAAACAATCAACAGGCATAGTCCATATAACTTGGCATACCCTTTGGCACTTCCCCTTAATTTTCCTGCTTACAGCAGAGATAAGTGCCTTTTATTATTCGCTTTTACTGTGAACGTTTTTGATAAACAATTTTTTATTGTTTTTTCCATAGGAAAAGGGGATGGGAAAAACAATACAATACAAACGAGATTGAAGCACAAGGCAAAAGACCCATGTAATTTATGGAGTTCCATTAACAGTTTAGTATCAGTGTTTGCAATCGACAATCTTATTAATTTTGGGCCTATCAGTAAATCCGTCGACCTTTTATGTCTCCCTGTAACATTATTTATTGTTTGGCTTGTCTGGTTTATGTTAGTAAATCCAACAATCGTCCCCATATCTTTTCAAATTTACTTGGGCATCCTCTGGACTCGAATACTAGTTTCTCCTGGCTTGCACACTAGTCCACCCCCCTTCTCCATTTTTGGATCGATGGGCCCTCAGGGAGGGTCCAAGCTGCGGCAAAGTCCCTCTTGGCGACCAGTAGTGCCGTGGCTGTGAGCGCTCGTTTGGCACGTGTCCCTCCCATCTCCTCCATTACCCCCAATAAGGTTAGTTGCGCCGATTTTTGAATTTCTGGTCCTAAGGCCTTTCCTATATACCAGAGCACTCCCTCCCAATATTTCTGTATTATGTGACAGGTCCGTACCATATGGAAAAGGTCTGCTGGTTCACTCGGGCATCTTGGGCATTTGGCAGATGGGTGTGCACCCATTTTGTATAGTTTGGATGGTGTCAGATATGCTCCATATAAATAGTAGAATTGTCGTGCGGAGTCTTGCCGATATCGCCAATCCTTTGGGTGCCATCAGAGCCTCCCTCCATTCCACTTCTTCCAGCGGACCAATCCATGACTCGCATTTAGTACTGAGAATAACTAAGTTATCAGGGGCATTGTTAATTAGTGTTTTGTAAATTTGAGAGACGCCTTTCTCCTCTAGCCTTCCCATAAGTATTTTGCTTTCCAGTGGGTTAAAGTCCGGATGGGGCCTGTGGTAGTTAAGTGGACCCTCGGAGCGTGTCTCAGCTGGGGGTACTTAAAGAATTGTGCATGATTTAGCTGAAATTCTGTTTGTAGGTCCTGAAACGATTTCATGGCCCTCCCTTCCCATATATCTCCGACTAGGGAAATACCTATTAGGTCCCAGGTGGCTAATCCCTTCAGCGTAGCCAAGGCACCTAGCCATTTCCCTCTCCATAGCGGAGTCTGGAGAGTGAAAACCGTATTCCAGTGAGTGTAGCGTAGTGCTGCACACCACGCCAGGAAGACCACCTTGGTTACTTCCTCCCTGTCACGGGGAAGCAGTGATCCATATAGAATATCAAGGATCTGTGGGAAGCATAGGAGTGTCAATTCTGTCCTGTACGCCGGGTCTTCCCAGCCCCCATTAAACCAGTCGTGGATCACTATCAATTGGGTAGCCAGATAATATAAATAGGGGTCTGATGCACCCAAGCCCCCGTCGTATGGTCCAGTGTTGTTGCGCTATTGCCCCGCCACAGAAATCTTCCTGTGGTGCTTTCAAGATTTTTGAACCAAGAGTGAGGGATGGGGATTGGAAAGTTTTGAAATATGTATAGGAGTCTTGGTAAGATCATCATTTTGTATAAGGCCACCGACCCATCACATTTACTGTTAGTGTTTGCCATCTCTGCAAGTCCGTTTTGACTCGTGTTAGCAGAGGGGATAGATTTTTCGCCCAGGACAATTCAGGCAGGAGGGATATCCAAATGCCTAGGTATTTAAAACTCAGTCTGCGTAAGGGTATTGTATTTTGCCAATCAAAGCAATCATGCGTATTCGTAAGCGGGACTAGAATTGATTTGGTGGGATTCATCCTGAGGCCCGAGATTTGTTCAAATTTCTGTAAGAGGCACAGGCTTCTGGGACCGGTTATATTCGGTTCCTCATATATAACAGAACATCGTCTGCGTATAAGGCTATCTTGTCTTCATGGGATGGGCTCCATTTCCATCCTCGGTATACAGAGTCAGTCCTGATCATCTGCACCAGAGGTTCAATGGCCAGGGTGAACAGAAGGGGGGGGGGGGGGGGTTGGGGGACAAGGGACATCCCTGTCGCGTACCTCTGCGAATGTCAAACCTACGGTATATGGTGCCGTTAACTTGTACACATGCCGTAGGATTAGTGTATAGCGCTTGAATAAGGTGGCAGAATTGTTTCCCCATGCCTGCCCTTCGGAGCACCAGGAGGAGGAATCCCCAGTCAACTGAATCAAAAGCTTTCTCGAAATCTATAAGCAAGAGGGACAGGTTCCGGGGCAGTCGGTGTCTTTCGGCCAGGGCTACGTGTAGATACAGTGTTGTGTACTGCGGGTTGCCATGAACCCACATTCATCCGGGTGAACTAGCTGCAGCAGGACTCTTAATGCGAGTGGCGAGGATAGAGGCGAAGATTTTAATTTCGGTGTTGATCAACGATATTGGTCTGGTGGTGTGGCGAAGGGGGCTGGGTTTTGGGGATCACTACTATTGTGGCAGTGTCTAGTTCTGGGGGAAAGGATCCATCCTGTTCCACCTCTGCGAAAAGGCGTAGTAGGCATAGGGTCAGGTCTTGCCTAAATGTTTTGTAGTATTCCGGAGGGAACCCATCTGGGCCTGGCGTCTTACCGGTATTCAGTATCGAGATCGCCATCTCAATTTCCTCTGCTTTAATGGGTTCTTCTAATAGCGGAGTTTCTATCATGGGTAATTTCGCAAGGGGAATCTCCTCTAGTAGTCGACGGGCTTGTTGTAGATCTACTTGTGTAGATACCTGGTATAGCGAGTGATAATTGGCAAACGCATTCGCAATTTCAGCGTATCCGGTCGCTAAATCCCGTCCCTGTCGTAGATTTTGGGAACAATTCTCGAGGCCTGATTGCGGGAGATAAGCCAGTATAAAATTTTCCCGGTTTTGTCTCCCCAGCCATAGATTCTCCCACTACTTGCCCTCCATATTTGTTTCGCCGCTTCTAGGGATTGATCCCTTATTTCCTCTCGGATTAGACGGATTTGTCATGAAAATTTCTCACTTGGGTTTGTTATGTTGTTTCTTTCAAGGCTCATCGCCCGGAGTTCTAGCTACTCTATATGTTGGGTTTTAGCGCTCTCTTGAATACGTATCCAGTTTTTGGCCATACCTCGAACCACAGCCTTCCCGGCCGCCCACAGGGTGCCCTCCGAGGCGACCGAGCCTTCGTTTAAGTGAGAATATTCCTCCTGTATCTGGTGTAGCCTTTCACAAAATTGTTCATCTTGGAGGTACCATGCGTTTAGTCGCCACAAAGGCCGACGCTGGGGACGAGCCGGGCCCAAAGTGAGCTGGATAGGGGCATGATCAGAAATTCCTCTACCTAGAATCACAATGTGTGAGGGTTGTACAGTCTGTTGCACCGAAGAAGCACCAGATCTATCCTGGATTGGGAGCCATGAGCTGCTGAGGTGTGTGTGTGTATTGTCTCAGTCTCGGGTGCCAGATCCGCCAGGCGTCACAGAGCCCTGTAGCAGATAGCCATCCACTGATTTCCAGTGCCAGTGTGCGTCTATGTGTGGAGATTGGCCCTTCCACATCCATGGTCGGGTCTGGAGTTGCATTGAAGTCGCTGCCTAATATGGTGTGCCCAGGGGGCAGATCAGAGAGTAGTTTGGTGAGTGCCTGGAGGGTTGGGCCAATCGGGGGTGGGGGGGCGTAGACGCTGATTATGTGGAATGTGACCCCTTCTACCTTACCGGTGAGGGCTACATTTCACCCTTGCTGGTCCCTCCATATCTGGATGTGTGTCATGGGAAAGGTACAATATAATAGTATGGCTACCCCTCGAGATCCGCGTATATATCCCGCATGGTACACCCTATCAGATCCCCAACGGGCCAGGAAGGGACATTTATCCCCTAAGAGGTGAGTTTCTTGTAGCAAGAGTATTTCTGGATGGTGTCTATGTATAAAGGTGAATATTGCAGTGCGTTTGATCTTATCAAGGAGTCCATTGGTATTCCACAATATAATCTGCACTTGCTTCATGGGGGATGGATGGTTTGAATTAGGAGTTTACAACAGTTCCGATATGACCCCGGGGCTCCGGTATCCGGCAGGTGAGGATGTCTAATGCCAGGGAACGAGGAAATCAACCTAGAGAGAAGAGGAGCGGATCACCTCTCTTGGTTTATAGCGTGACGTCCCCAGGCCAGGTCTCCGTCACAGCAAGAGGAGCCAGAGGGGGTGGGGGAAGCGATGGGCATATCCCCTATGGCCCCAGGAATCCAATCTCTCTTTTTTTATGACCCGGTGTTTATCTCGTGCCCAATGACTTGTTTTCGATGTCTTCCTCTTTCTTTGAGGGGACTGTGGGGTTACACTTGTCTGATCCGGCCTCGGTCTAATATAGGTCGAGTCGTTATATTTCCCTTGCGGCCAGGCCCCTGTTCTCAGTTGTTTTGGCCGTTGCCCCGCCCCCCCCTTCCCGATCACAGGGGGTCGCGCACCTTGGGGAAGAGGAAAGCAGCAGCCACTCGGGCCTACCTCTTTTCGGGTGCATCTCTATCACTGTGTGTTCCACCTGCGCACCCCGCCAGTTGACCCTCTCTGTGGCCCTTCGTCCTGGTTTTCGGCGGCAGGGGCCCTCACGCCCCAGCAGGTCTCCTTATGGTCCGGTGGCGCCTCCAGCGGCCCACAGCGGGTCGTCCTCTCCTGTCGGGTGTCAGGGAACCGGGTTCGCCGGTCTCCACCCGTCTCGCGCCCCAGCACCAAGCGCGGAGCACGCCCCTATTCACCCCCTGTCTTCTGGTCAGATCGGGAAGGTGGGGAAAAGGCCAGGGGACCAAGGGATAATGCGGCCCCCGGGCCGGGGCTCACCAAAGTCTCGTTCAGCCTCTGTAGCTCCCCAGCCGCAACTCGCATCTCCCCCGCCTCAGGGTTCCGAGGCCCGTCGCGGCCTCTCCCGGCCACCGCGGCTTTCCGTTTGCGGGTTGCGTCCTTCCTGTTCCTGGGCCGAGCCGCAAGCCCTCCGACACTCCTAGTCACCTCCGTCATCCCTCACGTCGGATGGGTCGCCTCTCAGGTCTGCCTCCCAGTCGCCATTTTAATCAGAGGCGGCCGCGGTCGGAGACGAAACCAACAGAGCCCCAGCCCTGCGGGGGCGTGGAAGCTCCAAAATCTCGCCACAGGTACTGGGGTGGAATAGTGGGGCCTCAGAAGAGCCCCGTTGGAGTTAATGCGAGCGGATGATGGTTTTGTAGGTGGCGGATGACGGAGGGGTCCTGAGCACTAAGAAAGTGCGACCGCCATCTTGACGCCTTGGCCACACCCCTACTGTGAACGTTTTAGTGAAATGCATTGTTTTCCTTTTTACGTTTACAGATTTCTGTGTTTTTTCCTCCTAGTTGTCAGTGTCGCAGGAGAGTGTTCAATGCTGCATTCGCGGCATAACTAATTCAGGGCTACAGTGTGAGGTGAGGCCTTTCCGCCCTTAGAAGGCACCCTGCAACGCGCGTCTCTCTGATCCACGGAGGAAGTGCATCCTCAGTGAAATTATTAAAGCGACGCCTTCCCCGCAGACGCTCTTTCGCCTTCCCGAGTGCCTTAGAAGCCCTGACGCCCCCCCTGGGGTCCATATATATTTTTGAAGTGGCAGACATCCTCCAGGGTCTGAACAAAACCTGCACACACCCTTCAAGTATTTTCCTGTTTGTCACTGAACTGATAAGCGCGTAGTGAGCTCAGCCGCTTTGGGCTGGGCCCAGGGCGTTATAAGTTTCCCAATATAATTAAAGGGAGTTTGTCCCCAGTGCTTGACCAATTGTGCATTAGTGCTTTGGTAGGTCATACTTAGTTTGGTTAACCCAGCTCGTATCTTGGCCCTCCAAAGCCTATTGACCGGGATGTCGGTTTGACCCTCCTATGCAGTGCGCTTTATAGAAATTATTGTGCCTCCGCTTGCACACACCCCTAGGGGTACTATACTCCAAATTTGAGCACTCCCTCACTCTGGCACCATTCAGGCGTCTGCTGACTAATATGTAGAGGAGAACACAATTTCGGTCGTTCCCACTGATAATTAATTTTGCGAAGGGATGGATGCCTTCATTCACCAGGCGGTTGCCTCTGCCATTGAGCCGATCAATCAGCGTCTCCTTCAATTGGCTTATACATGCCCTGTCCCCCTTAATCTCTCCTTGTCTAAGCCACTGTCTAAGGATGACTTAATGGTGTTAGACCAGCCTACACAACGTCCCTTTCCAACAGAAGGATTGAACCCAGGGTGCATTTCCCTGCTTTTGTGTTTTTAGAGCGCTCTGCTCCTCCCCTTCTGGGATCCTTGGTAAATGCCTTACGCATCCTGGGGGATCTCCATAAGGTTTTGCCCTCTTTGGATGCCGACGATGACGACTCCCTCGGGGACTCCATCAATGAGGCAGGTCCTTCCAGTCCCTGGGGACCATCCCCAATCCCTGCCTCTACGGACCCTATGGACCCACATCAGGGGACCGGGGAATCCTCTGATCTGCTCAACACGGAAAGCTTAGTCCACCCCTGGTCAGCAGAATGGTTTCCTTCAGAGAAAGTGTACTCATACATTGAGAGCTGCCTTAGGAAGCCTGTAGAGAAGGAAGTGTGGGCCAAGCTTCGGACAGAATGCCCCCCCCCTTCCTTACAGGCAAAGTGTTCACTACACTTGAAATCAATACACGAATGGCCACTTTCCTTCAGAAGTTTATCTGCGACCCCAAGAAAGGGATTGATAGGTCTTGGAAGTATAGCCAAGATAAAGTCCTTAATCTCATCGGGCCACTAACAAAAATTCTAGAACTAGCTGAGGAGGCCAAATCCTCTGGTGTCACACTCTCCCCTGAGGTCATAACCGGTTGGGCCCAAAGAGCAGTCATTTTCCTCGGCATCACAAACTGTGTCCTCTCCTCAGAGGGGCTGTTCCCAGTTCATCAAGGTTGACCACAAGCTTAGGATAATCTCTTGTCCACAGAAGCTGGCGTGTTGGCTCAAGGGGGTCTTTTCGGGAATCCCTTCGGGAAAGAGCTGGCCAAATTCGGGGCCACCTTTAGGTCCCTTGATAAAGCTCAGACCTCTATTTAGAACAGTGATACTCAAAGTGCGGCCCTCCTGACATTTACATGCGGCCCCCAGGTCATCCATCAGCAGCACTGGCACTAGCACTAAAAATTGTTAAATGAATGGGCAAGTATTTATTTGGAGGCTAATTGAAAAGAGAGTAACTAGAGTGTCCTGGAACTCAACTTTAGAAACACCTTCATTATTAAAGACATCTTGCAGTAAAAATATAAAAGTATGATCTGTTTGAAATTCAAAAAGTGCATTTCATTCACCTGTAGAACCATTTCACCTTAGTACACACAATCATTTCACTGCATTGAGAAGTATTTTTTAAAGTGATATTTGTCAAACATAAATTTACAAACTTTCATCCACCTCTACCCCCACACCCTGACAACAATGTGAACAGTGAACTGAGGCAAGTCAGTTGTTATGTGAACTCTTTGGGAGGGCTGGGTTTCTATTATACATTAACATTATAGCTTCTTAAATCAGACCCAGAAGGTGTTATAGAGCATACATCCTGAAGACCTATTTCAAGGTTCTTATATGTAACGATGAAGAAAAAGGAGGTAAAGTGAAATAAAACATTTGCCTAGGATCACACAATTTAGTTAAGTGGAGAAGCTGGGATTTATACCCAAGTTTCTGGTTTAACATTGCGCAATTCAGACACTAGATGTATACGCTTCATTTCCCCTACAACTACTTTACCACTACCCCTCCCCACCCCTCCGACCACCACCCTGCTGGAATCAATGCGGCCCTCGGTCACATCACAAACCAAACAGTGCGGCCCCTGGGAAAATGTTTGTGAGTACCCATGATTTAGAAGGTTTTTCAACCCCAACTTTTTGTCAGGGCCGATCTTGGCAGACGGCGCTCAACCAGCTGCCTTTACGTGCAAGGCTCTCCAAGACAACAGGGTTATCGCAAAGGGAAAGACCAGTCTCGCTCAGGAGAGGTTTTTTTACCACCAGAATGGGCCAGAGAGGATAAGTTAGCCAGAGGTTCCTCTAGAGGCCAATTTCAAGGATCCCAGGCTGGTGAGTGTTCTTTTCCATTCCCAATTGAAAATGGGGGGTACTCTTGCTCTGCTTATTCACATAGGAAAGCTCTTACCTCAGACGCTTGGGTGCTCCAAACAGCTCAAGGTTTCCAAATTGAGTTCTATGGTTCCCCAGTATAGCATTCTCGTCTGTGTCCGCTAGTTCTTTCACAGGAACAGGAGATTCTAATAGACCGGGTGTTTGAAATGGCCCTTTCTGCAGGGTTATCCCCAAACTTTTAACCTTTCTTCTCCTAGTTTTCTCACCCTCTTTTTGTTGGCTTTAGGACTCTGGGCACTTTACCACCACTGATATCAGTTCTAAAGTGCATGTGCTCTGTTCCTCAAAACTTGGCATCCTTGGATTACACCTGTTTGGCTTATTTTATTTACCTGCAAGTCCCTTGTAAAGTGGTATACCATATACCCAGGGCCTGTAAATTAAATGCTACTAGCGGACCTGCAGCGCGGATTACGCCACCCACAGAAGTAGCTTTTCAAACTTGTCTCAGGCCTGCCACTGCAGTGCCTGCGTGTGAAGTTTACTGCCATGTTAACCTGGCAAGTCAAACTACTTGCCAAGGCCTAAACTCTCTTTTTACTACACCTAAGTCACCCCTAAGGTAGGCCCCAGATAGCCCTACGGGCACGGTGCTGTGTATGTAAAAGGTGGGGCAGGTACTTTTAGGTTCTTGCATGTCCTAGTAGTGACAAACAGCTTACTTCATTCTTCTCTGCTGAGTGCTGCTCCTCTCATAGTTTTGCATTGGGAATTCCCTTGTATATGTCAAAGTGGGTAATTTCCGATCTGTGAGGAGTGGTGTTGGTATGCTTGGAATGGTAGGGAGAAATCCTGCTTACTGGTGTAGTTAGATTTTATATTACTATTTTACAAATGCCACTTTTAGAAAGTGGGTATTTCTCTGTGCTGATAACTCTAGTTCTTTGAAGCCTGACTCCAATCAACGTCTGGGGCAGAGTGACCGCTCCACTTGTTGCATACTTTCCAGACAGCCAACACACATGAGGGGATGGGTGTGACAGAAAAGGCATCTGCATACTAATAGTCATCCAGAGCTGGGGAGAAGGAGGGTTGTTCACACCTTACATGTGAATAGGCTGTGCCTTGCCCTCACACAATGGGCTGATTAACCCCTACTGATGTCTGGAGACAGGGTTGGATTGAAAGGGTGCTGTGCATCACTTGAAATTGATCCTTTGAAGTTACTCCCTGAACAAAGGCAATTTTGGAGTACAAGTACATGGGCTCTGGCCCCATGATTTTTAGAGCACTTTTGGCACTGGGACTGTACCTCTGTCGGAAGGACTGCTGGACTACACAAAGGACTCATCTGGACTGCTCTTCTATTGTTGCACTGCTACCTGCTGCTGCTGCTGGGTGGCATAAAGGACTCACTGGATGGCTTTTATGCTTGTTGTACTGCTCCCAGCTGCTGCCTGACTCTGCTCTGTAAGGCACTGCCAGGAGGAGCCGCCACTTGAGATGCTGTTTCATTTTGTGCTGGCTGGCTTGCTTCATCTTTGGTACCCCTCTAAGTGTTGTCCCAGTGATAGATGATGCCCCCCCCTCTCCATGGATGTGTAAGCACCCCCTCCTGGAAAACAATTCACCCCTAGTGCAGAAGGAGTGCTTTAGTCTCCACAGCTTCACCGCATGGCGATCGCTGCAGATCATGACCTCACTGGCACAACTTTAGCAACTGGTGGAGCATCCGTTCTACCCCACTGGTGCCTCAACTCTTATGGAGTTCTTTGCACGAAGAGGTGTGGAGAAAGTGCTTTTTTCCCCATGAATTGAGAGCCTTTGTACTGGAGAGAGCGACGCAGGATCCCCTTCAGCTTGGGCCCCCCACCTAGAGAAATCCCAACTTGGTGTGAGGACATCATGCCAATGTACCACCACCAGTCTGGAAGCGTAGCCGCTCAGGGAACTGACTTTGTGGTAGGTTCCCCAGCTCACTATGAAGAATCCCACTAGTGGGGCCCCATCCCAACGACGAAGGGATGTTATGGAGGGATGAGCTGCAGCTTCATACTGTCTCTGGGAGCCGCTGCACTTTCAGGAGCAGAATGCCTGACTAGCTAGAGGTGGAACAGCATGGCCTCTGCTAATTCTCCCTCCTAGGGGTCACAAACTACTCCCTGCTTCTGTGGAGTGCGCTGGGGAGGATTTACACTGCCCTTCAGTGACACCTTCGTGGGCGGTGCCACATCGGGAAGCCACTGCAGCCTTAGGCAAACCCATAGGCGAACCCACAAGGCCACTGCACGCCCTGCCATGGGTTTCCCCCCCACCACCCAACCAGCGGGGCTGTGGAATTAGGCAAAGGGCGCCCTCTGGATAACAGGGACCCTTGTAGCCCACCAACTCTTGGTCTTCGGGGCATGGACATCTACCGGATATGCAGGTGATCGAGGATGCTCTGATCTCGTGTTTTAACACACTAAAGTTGCCTTTTCCCACTGACTATATAATTTGTGATATGCAGTACTGCATAATGTAGACCAGGTTGTTTCCTGCAAGAGGCAGGACCCAGATCACTTTTTTCATTATACACAGTATAAAAACTACTATGATCGCAGCAATACTGCCCTCTTTGCCCTGGCGAGCACCATTCGTGAACCATACATTCTATGATGTCCTGGGATGATTCATGTGGCCCACTGATACTAAGATGCTTGTGGGGACACTTGGTACTGTATGTGTGTGATTATTGTATTTCATGCCCTGAGGGTTACTAATGCATGCCATGTGTGGTCTAAAAGGATCTGGACAACAAGTATAACTTCGGTGTTGGCATGATACGCACAGTATTTCTATTCCCTATCACTTGGCTGTGCATCATCAGGATAATAGATATTATTCAGGAATTGCTCAATATACCCAATTTGTATGACCTATAATATTTTTGGTCTAAGGCTATATCTACAAAATAAGACATGTATGTTTACATAACCCTGGGTGAAGTCTCTTTTATGGTGGATGTATTGTGTCACTGGCGTGAGTGTGTTGCGCAAACTCTTTAACCATGACCTCTGGGGATAAGCCTGACTGCTCTATGCCAAGATACCAGGGGGTGAGCAAAGGTTATCCTTGGTGTGTAATCTACTTGCTCTGACTAGAGTGGTGGGTTCTGCCTGGCATAGGCACAAAGCCTAGCCAACCAGAAACACCATTTCTAACACCAGGAGTTGGAGGATTTGCTCCGCAAAGAAGCTATTACTCAGTCTTAAATACATCCTCCTGGTATTCTAAGCAACCTGTTTCTGGTGGAGAAACAGGACGGTGGTCAGAGGCCCGTCATCAACCTAAGGGAGTTCAATGGATGGTTGGTCTACTGAAATTTCAAAATGGAAGGGACTCCTCTCATCCGTAACTTATTACGACCAGATGATTGGATGGTACGGCTAGACCTCAAAGATGCGTATTTAACGGTCCCAAATCTTTCCTCCTCGTCAATGTTTCTTACAATTCCAGTGGTGTGGTCTGATCTAAGAGTTCAAGTCCCTCCCTTTCGGCCTCTCTTCAGCCCCTTGGTGTTTCACCAAGGTCTTGAAATTGTGGTGGAAGCCTTGAGGGCTCGTGAATGTCACCTGATCATTTATCTTGATGATGTACTCTTGATGTTTCAGTATCCCTTCAGCTTATGAGATAAATTGCAGAACATGATCCAGCTCCGAGAGTTTAGGTTTATCATAAACGTCAAAAAGGTGTTGCAGATGTCATCCAAACAGACTACCTTTCTAGGATTTATCATCAACTCAGTTGACAAGACTTTCGGTCTGCCTTCCAGGAAGACATCAAAAAGCCGCAGGGAACTATCGAAGACGCTCTCCAGACCTTCAATGTCCTTGCGCAAAGTGGCACGAATTGTGGGTCTCCTCTATCCAAGCAATATTTCCAGGCCATCTACATTACAAGGCCCTGCAGAGGCTCAAGGCTTTCCACCTAGGCAGAGGCCTCCAGAGCAATTTCCTCTGACAGAGGAGGTAATGAGCTGGCCCACATGGAGGCATGAAACGGCCAGGCCATATTTGGCTTGGATCCAGACCTCATCATCGAATCAGACGCCAGCAAGTCCGGCTGGGGAGCATGACGTGGTGACTCCTTCACAGGTGGCAAATGGTACGCAGAGGTGCAAACCCTTCATATCAACTGCCTGCAACTCATAGCAGCTTTGTTTGCGGTGCAATGTTGCACCAAGAAGGAGGTAAGTGGTCGCGTTTTATTGAAGATGGACAAGGTCTCAGCAGTTCGCTACATAATTCACCTTGAGGCTTCAGATTGAAGGTCATAGTAGACCTGGCCAAAGAGTTCTGGAATAATTGCTTGAACAACAACATATCAGTCATTGCATAGTGCCTTCCAGGGGCCTCCGAGCAGATTGGTGCTCAAGAGTGGCCTGACATGAGTTAGTGGCAGTTAGAGTTACAAGTATTTTCGCACCTCAGTTCTCGTTGGGGCCCATTCTCGTGGATCTTTTTGCTTCCCAACTGGACCATCAGTTCCCAAAGTACTTCAGTTGGAAGCCAGATCCCCAGGCATTGGCGACAGATGCTTTCCTTCAAGACTGGTCAAAGACGAAGGGCTATGCATTTCCCCACCTGCATCATGACCACAAGACTGTCAGCTCAGGTACGGAGACAGGAGGCGGAAGTGGTTCTGATCACACCAGTGTGGAGATCTCAAGCATGGCTTCCAGTTCTTCTGGAACTTTCTTGGGATTTTTCCAATCACTCTTCCCCACGCTCCCGAAGTTAGAATCACTGGTTAGTCACCCAAGGCTGCCTACCGCTTATGGCATGAAGGATTAACTGGAATGTTGGAGAGTCCCAGGGCTTTCACAGGAAACTGAAAAACTACTGGCCATGGCTTAGGCCGATGGGACCACAAAGCGATAAAAGTCCACATGCTCTAAATGGGTACTTTGGAGTGTTCAACACAGTAAAGATCCTGTGAGGTGCAATGTTGTCCCAATTATGAATTTCCTAATGGGTCGTTGGCATCTCAGGTTTTGGTATATCAGATGGTCAATTCCTTTTGGTCAGCTATTTCTGTGAGTCACTTGCTAGTTGAAGGGGTGCCAGTGGGAGAACACCAGCTGTTATGCAAGATGTTGAGGGGAATCCGTCTATCTTTACCTCCTAAATCCAGGTATTTCAACCTTTGAAATGTCAACGTAGCACTGACACTCTTTCAATCCGAGGTTGCAGGTATGGTCTGTTGGGGCGGTGGTGGTGGTGTTGCAGAGCTCTGCGGGCTACAATGTGTCAATCCATGGCTAGGTGCTGTTCCCAAAGATGAGGACTCCTGTTTTTTCGGTGTTGAGTTTTAAATAGTTGTCCTTAATACAGTCTGCTACATTCATCATGCATTTGTGGGAGTTAGCTTTTGCAGTGGAGGGCTCTTTGGGCAGCGAGAGGATGAGCTGTGTGTTGTCAGCATAGGAGACGATGTTGAGTATATGTGTTCTGATGGTGATGGCCAGGGGGTCATGTAGGTGTTGAAGAGGGCTGGGCTGAGGGACAATCCTTGGGGACTCCACAGATGATCTTCTTGTGCTCTGAGGTGAATGGTTGAAGACAGCTCCTTTGGGTTCTGCCAGTGAGGTACAAGGAGATCATTTTGAGGGAGTTTCCGTGAATCCTGAAGTGGTGGAGTCTGTTCATCAGGATGTCGTCCGAAATTGTGTCAAATGCAGCAGACAGGTCCAAGAGGATGAGGACTGCTGTTTCCCCACAGTTCAGCAGGGCCCTGATGTCATCCGTGGCTGCAATCAGCGCTGTCTCAGTGCTGTGGCTATCTCGACATCCCGATTGGGAAGGGTCTAGGCAGTTGTGGTTTTCTAGGTGTTGGGTGATTTGCTGGTTGATGTCTTTCCCAAGGACGTTTGCAGGATAGGGGAGCAGAGAGATAAGCCGATAGTTTTTGAATTCGGCTGGGGCGGCAAATGTTTTTTCCAGGAGGAGCCTCACTTCAGCATGTTTCCAGACCTCCGGGAAGGACGCAGCAGTGATGGAGGTATCCAGGATCTTCCTGAGCTTTTTGCAGATTGTCTTGCTTCTGAGGTTGAAGACGTTGGGAGGGCAAGAGTCCGTGAGTGCTCCTGAGTCTACGGAGTTCATGATGGAGATAGTGTGTTGCGTGGGGAGGAGCTCCCAGTGGGTTAGAAGGTGTTTATGTTTATGCATGCGAGATGGTTGATGCGGTCTGTGGTGGAGGTTCTAGTAGAGTAGCAGAACATTTCCTCTGTGACAGTATATATATACCTTATTAATGGATTTTAATAGGAAACACATCAGCTTATAAAGAACTGTTGTGAGCTCCCACATGGAAGCAGGATTTTGATACAGCTCTTGAAGTTTAGATGATGTGCAACCAACCAAGAGGACACTTGCAACCTGATAAAGGAAAGATCAACAAGTATGGGAGTAGCTGATCATGAAGGTACTAGGGAGGATGACGTCCTTTGGAACTTGACCTGTGGCAAACCTTTTTCCAAGAGATACATGAAGACACTGTCCCTAGCAGTGAATTGCACTTTCCTGTATGTGCATATGTAATGAGATCATCTTCTCATTTTTGTGGCTTTGCAGACAAGCTGTTTCTTCAGAATGTTAACATTTTGGACTGAAGTGTTGATGCACGACCTGAAAAAGCTTATGGTTAAAAGTGGGCTGCATGTCAGGTCACAAACAAAAATTATTGGGACAGTTTTACCCATAAAACATCAACATATTTAAAATACAGGGAGTGCAGAATTATTAGGCAAGTTGTATTTTTGAGGATTAATTTTATTATTGAACAACAACCATGTTCTCAATGAACCCAAAAAACTCATTAATATCAAAGCTGAATATTTTTGGAAGTAGTTTTTAGTTTGTTTTTAGTTTTAGCTATGTTAGGGGGATATCTGTGTGTGCAGGTGACTATTACTGTGCATAATTATTAGGCAACTTAACAACAAACAAATATATACCCATTTCAATTATTTATTATTACCAGTGAAACCAATATAACATCTCAACATTCACAAATATACATTTCTGACATTCAAAAACAAAACAAAAACAAATCAGTGACCAATATAGCCACCTTTCTTTGCAAGGACACTCAAAAGCCTGCCATCCATGGATTCTGTCAGTGTTTTGATCTGTTCACCATCAACATTGCGTGCAGCAGCAACCACAGCCTCCCAGACACTGTTCAGAGAGGTGTACTGTTTTCCCTCCTTGTAAATCTCACATTTGATGATGGACCACAGGTTCTCAATGGGGTTCAGATCAGGTGAACAAGGAGGCCATGTCATTAGATTTCCTTCTTTTATACCCTTTCTTGCCAGCCACGCTGTGGAGTACTTGGACGCGTGTGATGGAGCATTGTCCTGCATGAAAATCATGTTTTTCTTGAAGGATGCAGACTTCTTCCTGTACCACTGCTTGAAGAAGGTGTCTTCCAGGAACTGGCAGTAGGACTGGGAGTTGAGCTTGACTCCATCCTCAACCCGAAAAGGCCACACAAGCTCATCTTTGATGATACCAGCCCAAACCAGTACTCCACCTCCACCTTGCTGGCGTCTAAGTCGGACTGGAGCTCTCTGCCCTTTACCAATCCAGCCACGGGCCCATCCATCTGGCCCATCAAGACTCACTCTCATTTCATCAGTCCATAAAACCTTAGAAAAATCAGTCTTGAGATATTTATTGGCCCAGTCTTGACGTTTCAGCTTGTGTGTCTTGTTCAGTGGTGGTCGTCTTTCAGCCTTTCTTACCTTGGCCATGTCTCTGAGTATTGCACACCTTGTGCTTTTGGGCACTCCAGTGATGTTGCAGCTCTGAAATATGGCCAAACTGGTGGCAAGTGGCATCGTGGCAGCTGCACGCTTGACTTTTCTCAGTTCATGGGCAGTTATTTTGCGCCTTGGTTTTTCCACACGCTTCTTGCGACCCTGTTGACTATTTTGAATGAAACGCTTGATTGTTCGATGATCACGCTTCAGAAGCTTTGCAATTTTAAGAGTGCTGCATCCCTCTGCAAGATATCTCACTATTTTTGACTTTTCGGAGCCTGTCAAGTCCTTCTTTTGACCCATTTTGCCAAAGGAAAGGAAGTTGCCTAATAATTATGCACACCTGATATAGGGTGTTGATGTCATTAGACCACACCCCTTCTCATTACAGAGATGCACATCACCTAATATACTTAATTGGTAGTAGGCTTTCGAGCCTATACAGCTTGGAGTAAGACAACATGCATAAAGAGGATGATGTGGTCAAAATACTCATTTGCCTAATAATTCTGCACTCCCTGTACATACAAACCTTAGTTAAGATACAGATTGTCTACAAATTATTAAGATACATAACACACCATCTAAAAAGCAAACTAATGTGATTATCACATTGAAAAAATACACACTGGTTACAAGATCGAGGGCAGGGGATTATGTAAAAGTACTACATTTTTAAAATAGAAGTTTTATTTTTATTTTCAGGACACCCTTACATAACAAGCAATCAATTATAACAGTTTAAAGTGCATTGAGAATAAAATAAATATGAACAAAAATGTTCTTCTGTTATTGTGCATAATAATGAAGTAGTTCGCTTTAAAACACCATTCACTAATATCCAAAATTGTATTACGTCACCTTCACATGCAACATTATACAATTTCTCCCATTGCCTAGCATAAAACAATCTTCTTCTGTCTTATTTGACCTTTATATTTGTTTTTAGATCTTCAAATTATGAAAAATATCAGACTGAATGAGCCACCAAAGATTTAGCATTTTTCAAATTCTACTTTTCTTTTTCTTGACAAGGCAAATCAAACCATTTGTCTAAAAAGTTTAAATAAAAAAATTGTTAACAATAACATTGAAAGACTACATGTCCCAGAATGCTGCGGTAATGATACAAACAGAGGACTATATAAATTGTGGGAAAAAAAGACAATGGCTACCTGTGATCAAGACCCTTGTTGGTTGAAACGTGTTAGGTGGTGGGAGCACATACTTATTCCAATAAAGAAGCTAATGAATTGGACTTCCTGGTGTACGATGCCTAACCTTTGTTGAAAAGATTTATGAGAGTTTAGCCGTCAACCACCACAACGACACCGGCAGTAATGAGCGCGCAGACTGGGGTGATCCGTTAAGCAGGGGCCAAAAAAATAAGACACAGTTACAGCCAAAATGGCAAATTTGGCAGAAAGCATGTGATTTAGTGTAAATTTGTTCAGTAGTTTCTGAGAAACTAAAGTTCAAAATGTATGTATATCTCATGGCACAGAGGAATTGGGGAGCCAACAAATCTAATGGAAAAATCGGATTGGGTGTCATTACATGAACAAATATGTGGCAGCAGACGTTTTAGGACTCGAGGACTCAGTCCCATCATGAAAAAATGAGTTAAAAACCATAGGAGGAAGGCAGAATAGCGATACCTTTTCCCAAGGCCTGCTGATAAGGGTCACAGAAAGGCTCACCCTGGGGCCAAAAAGATTTTTGTTTCTCCGTACTGTGGATCCATGTAGCAGAGAAGAAAATGGTGTGCTGCCACCCCTTTCAAAGGTTTGCCCAGGACTCAGCAGGATTTATTTAGGGGAAGGGGTGAGCAGTACTCCTCCACTGGCCTTACACAGGCCCAAGGACCTGATCCCCTGAGGCAGATTGATTGAGGGGAGGAGGCGCATGGAACCTTGTTGAGCCTTCCACAGGCCCTTGGGACCATTTTAACCAGGGCCACTTCATCTTTTCTATGGGAAGATCCTCACTCGTAAGTTTACTACTTAGTAGCAAAATGTGAGAGGGACCAGGGGAGTGTCTGGAAAAAAAGTGTTATACTTACTAGTAACCGGGAAGTGTTTAGTGGGGGTGGTTTATGGAGGGTTTTTTAAGAGGGACTTGTACCCACCCACAAAAACTGCCCAATGCTAATCACAAAGAGCACTTCTAAAGTTATTACAGATAAATAGGGACCCAGAATAGTAGTTAATTACTACAGCACAGAGCTCGAGTAAGTCCAGCACCACACATGGCACACCATTGGTATTGCTACACCATCCCATAGAAGATAATGGAGGTAGGGGTCTTAGAACCCCATATAAAAATAGCATTAATTTATATTAATAAAACAGATAAAACTTAAATAGGATGTAATGTTTGAAAAAGTATTTAAAAATACATATTGATTATTCAATCACACAACATTTGAATAACTTTTGCAAATTTAGAAATTAATGTAACATTTTTATTAAAATATAACTGAACTACTTTTAATTCTATAACGTATTTTTATTTTTTTATGTGGAATACTGTTTTCTAAATTTGGGCGAGTGTATTTTTTATGAAACTTCAGTAAAATATTTATTTTAAAACATTTAAATTAAAGATCTTATTTAAAATGAAGTTACTAATACTGCAGCATTTTCTATTGTGTTGTACATTTGAGATAAATATATAAAATTAATTTACAATACTATTTAACAGACACTTGAGGAATGAGGTATTTCACCTTGAGGTTTCGCAGAGGCCACCGACATCCATGGTAAGTCTGATCAAGAAGACGCTTTTGGTTGGTAGGAAGAGCTACAGAGATGGTTCTTATGATTTTAGTCTTCGTTGCTTTGATATTTGTGTAATTGTTATCCTTTCTACGGGTATTTATTCCTCTTAATTGTAATGTGCTTTTATGCTGCTAAAGCACAGCAAATAAAGTATTTATTGATTGATTGATTGATACAGAGAATCAATCAGAATAGTTTACCAACATCACCGCATATAGGTGAAGAAATGCCACAGCTCAAATCAGTCTGCAACTTATTCTCCCCAATATTTCTTCATCTCCCTGTGATTTATTACTGTGTAGCTTAAAATATTTAGCAATGAAGTCACAAGTTGGCTTTGCTAGTAGTGATGGCAAAGCCATAGACTGACACTTCTAGTCCTTAAGAGCCTTCTTGCATATACTTTGTCTGACTACAATTTCCACAGTTGTCTTTGAGAGCTCTGCTGCTTTCCTATATTCTTTTATCTATATCCTTTCCTGGTGGTAAAGTGGAGGGGACCCATGCATATTATATGGTTTATTCTCAAATAATAACCAAAATTAACTTGAAAATTTACATTCTAAATTGGATATCACAGGAAATAAATCCCTCAAAATCTCAACACCATAAAAAGTGATTTCTAGTTAATATGTCAAAAGGAATAAAGTCAGACACCTAAGTATGACAGTCATTATCAAACAAACATAAAAGATGGAAAATAACGCTGTCCACCACCTACACCTTGTTTAAATGGAAACCATCACAACCTCACTCCAAAATGAGTGGGTATGTTGCTTTTCAACAACTCAAGTTTTCTTTTTTAAATTTTTCACCGATTTTTCTATTTTTCCTATATTCCACTGGGACAGTTTCAAATTCAGCTGGCCTATTAATAGCAGCCCTTGGACAAAGTATAGAATCAGTCCCCATGTCACTGGCATCTTTCACACTCATGGCTCCATGAGAAAGTGGAACGGCAGCAGTCAGTTTCAGGTGGAAGGCAGCAGGTAGTAGCATGGTTCAAACCTGCAGCAATGGTGGGAAGTCCAATGTGAAGTCCAGACCCAGCAAAGCCACCAGAAATATTCTGTCACCAGCACAGCCCTGCAATAGGCTCACAGCAATGAGGAGAATCAAAGTACTGTGTTTTCCTGAATCAACTTTATCCGCCGGCTTGAAAGAATGGCAACAGGACTGCGCAATGGCACAAGCTGCCATGTCTGCAGCCCAGACAGAGCGCAACCTGAAAGAAGAGCGCTAAACTGAGCTTAGCGTAAAGCAAGAGGGAGGCACATAAGCACTCCTGGGAAAGTGTTGAGCAGATTTTCCTAGTTTACAAGCAGACCAAGATACTGCAGCAGTTTGAGTAGCAGCGATTGCTCATACTATCTGTAATGCTTAAGATACTACCTTTGAGCTGCAGGATACACACTTCGAGTGGGCTTAACTGAAACCAATAGTGCCATCTGTGTACAATACAATAGAAAATGCAGTACATGATACCGCCTACATTGTGAATTTCTCTTAAGTCCTGTCTTTTGTCAGCGGTGCAGGAAAACTGGTTTTAAATGTTGGTGCTAGTGGTTGGTAAAATGCAACATAAAACTGCAATGAGAAATATTTTGCCAATGACTATTTTTAAAACTCACCTCTGAAAACTCCTATTCTTTGTTTGCATAGAGCATGTAGGATCACTTTCACTTCAGGAAACTGTTCAAGACACTTTCACAAATGCAGCGAACTGCTCTGTTTTGCTGTATAAAGTAATACTTCTATGTAATGCCTGCATAGCTATGGACAGATACTTGCTTTATCTCCACAGCGTACCTCTTATAACATAATAGGACATGTTAAAAAATGTGTGCGTGTAACACTGGGTTTCCTAAGCACACAGCCTCTTTAAGGAAAATTACCCAGTAAGCATCTGTTTGTGGCATGTAGTGCTGTAGATTCACATGCTCTACATACTACTGCCATCTTGTGTTGTGTCCAGAGTGTTTCAAGTTGTTTTACTTTGCATAAGCATTTTGAGTCAGGGAATCCGTTGACTCCTCCTCTCGTTGATACTATGCATGGGCATCGACTCCGTTGTTAGATTGCTTTCCCTCAGGCGGGTAAGAAAAGGAGTGTAGAGGAAATATAGAGAAAGATGTCCATATAAATGTAACTACATATGTACAAATAAATACAAATATAAAGTAACTGGAATGGCAACAGGCGTCCAGGGAGGAGGGAGGGCACTACATGCCACAAACAGATGCTTACTGAGTAAGTAACATTTTCCATTTGATGGTATGTGTGGCTGTAGATATACATGTTCTGCATAGACTGTAAAGCAGTCCCTCCATAAAAGCAGTGGCTAGCCTGTGGGAGTTGCAGTGACTGGAAAAGTGTTTGTAGCACAGCTTGACCTACATTGGCTTGCTGACGTGCTAGTAAATCCACAAAGTAATGCTTTGTAAATGTATTTGGTATAGACCATATAAGGTGCCTCACGAATGTCAGCTATAGGGATGTTTCCATGGAAAGCCATAGTGGCACCTTTTTTTCTGTACACACTTAACTATACATACATAATCCATCTAGCTATGCCTTTTCTGGATTTTGGGCTGCCCTTCTGAAAAAGCTACAAACAGCTGTTTAGTTTTCCAAAAGACTTTGGTTGTGTCAATGTAAAACATAAGTGCTTGTTTAACATCTAGAATGTGGAGAGCTCTTTCCACAACAGAGTCAGGCTGTGGAAATAGGACTGGTAACTCAATGAATTGGTTGATATGGAACTGTTAAAGGACTTTAAGAAGGATCTTCGGGTTTGTGCAAAGGACCGCCCTAATTTGGGAGAAAGGTTCTTCCAAGTTTAGGGCCTGGAGCTCACTGACACACCTGAGTAATGCGATGACAACTAAGAAAGCCACCTTACAAAAGAGGTACTGAAGAGGACATGAATGAATGGGCTCAAAGGAGGACCCACCATCCTGGTAAGCACAATAATGAGGTTCCAAGATGGTGAGAAGGCACTCTGGGTGGAATAACCCTTTTAAGGCCTTCCATGAAGGCTTTAATGACTGGGATTCTGAACAAGGAAGTGTGTTGTATGTTCTGTAGATATGCTATACCTGTGAGATGTAAGCGAATGGAAGTGTAAGCTAAATTTGCTTTTTGTAAACAATGTCTTGAACAGTAGCTTTAATGGTGTTAATACGTTTGGGTTGGCAGTAGCATACAAAACGTTTCCATTTTGCAACATAACATGCTCTGGTTGTTGGTCTGGGGGCTTCCCTGAGAATGTCAATGCATTACATAGGCAATCCCAAGTAACTAAATTCTATGACTTCAGGTGCCATATCACAAGGTTGAGTGACCTGCGGTCTGGATGATTTGTCCTTGATTTTGAGTGAGAAGGTCTGGCCTGCTGGGAAGCTTCTTGTGAACGACTACTGAGAGGTCCAGGAGTGTAGTGAACCATGGCTGGCACGCCCAAGTGGGAGCTACAAGGATCATGGCAAGAGAATTTGCCTGATCCTCCCAACCAGAAAATTGAATAAGAGGGAGAGGTGAAAAGCGTAAGCAAATATCCCTGATGAGTTCATCCACAGTGTTTCCCTTGAATAGAGGGTGTGGAAACCTGGAGGCAAAGCATGGGCATTTTGCATTTTCTGCTGTGCTGAAAAGATCTACTTGAGAAGTTCCCCACTTTGTGAAGTATGTTTGAAGGACTTTTGTGTGGAGTTCCCATTTGTGGACTTGTTGCTGCATCCTGCTGAGCAGGTCTGCAAAGTAATTGTCCGTTCCTGGGAGATTCTCTGCCACTAGGTGAATGTGGTGGTGGAGAGCCACTTCCGTATTGTCTGAGAGAGTTGTGACAATTGGGACGACCGTGTCCACCCCCGTTTCTGTAGATAATACATGGCTGTCATGTTGTCCGTGTGGCCTAAGACAACCTTGTGCGGTAGGTGATGGAGAAATGCTTTCAGGGCTAGAAATAATGCCTGCAGCTCGAGGTAACTGATATGTAGGGACTGGTGATTGAGATCCCAAAGGCCCTGTACTGTGAGGTTTACAAGGTGAGCGCCCCAACATATCAGTGATGCATCTGTGGTCAGAATGATATGAGGCACAGGGTCCAACAAAAAAAATCCACCCTTTCAACAGGTTGTTGGTGTTCCACCCTTGCAGAGAGCAGTGTGTATGAGGGTCTAACAACAC
Source organism: Pleurodeles waltl (assembly GCF_031143425.1). Taxonomy (NCBI): domain Eukaryota; kingdom Metazoa; phylum Chordata; class Amphibia; order Caudata; family Salamandridae; genus Pleurodeles; species Pleurodeles waltl. The sequence goes on from NC_090440.1 coordinate 281,065,066, forward strand.
TAGATCTTTCAGGTGACCTTGTGACTGAGACCACTGATGAGACAGACACTGCTGTAAATGCTGTAAGGGGCGCATGTGGAGTCTGACATGGGGAACAATGGCAATGCAGGACGCCATCAACCCTAACAGGAGCATAATAGTACTCACAGTGTATGTTCAATTCTCCTGAAACTCGGGGAGAAAAGACTGAAAACTGAGAACTCGGGCTGAGTTAGGCTATGCTAGTCTCAGCTTTGCACTGAGAATAGCTACTAGATAGGGCTGTATCTGAATGGGCTGGAGGTGGTATCTGGAAACGTTGGCTGTGAAGCCCAGAATGTGAAGGAGAATCTGTTAACGGAGTCTGATATTGGCACTGTCATAATGTGCTGGCTTTGATGAGCCAGTCATCTAGGTAAGGAAACACGTGTATGTTTTGTCTTCTGAAGTGTGCGGCAACTACTGCTAAGCACTTTGGGAGTAGTTGTGATTCCGAAAGGCAGGACTTTGAACTGGTAATGTTTGCCTTCAACCCCGAATCTTCTGTATTTTTGCTATGCAGTGTGAAAGTATGCGTCCTTTAGATCTAGAGGCATCATAAAGTCGCCGTGTTGCAGAAGTGGAATAAAGTCTTGAAGAGTAACCATGTGAAAGTGTTCTGAGAGAATGTACTGGTTTATTGGTCTGACGTACAGAACAGGCTTGAGAGAGCAGTCTTTCTCGCGAATGAGGAAGTATACAGAGCATAACCCTGATCCCTGGTGTTGTAAGGGAACAGGCTCAATGGCCCCTTAGAGAAAAAGGGATTTAACATCTTGTTTGAGACGGGTGGGGTGCTTGTGGGATAGCCTGTGAGTGAGAATGTTTGGACGAGTGGTAATGCGCTCCAGACAATAACCATGTTGGATAATGGAAAGGACCGATTTGTCCGTTGTGATGTTGATCCGCTCTTACCTCTGCCCTTGTTGTTGGTGCCTCTGTAAAAAAACCCTATAAAAACCCCTAGAATAGGTGGGTAAAGGTTGTTTGGTTTAGGAAGTAGACGCCTCAAAGGAAGTGGATTTGCCCCTTTGTGTGGGGGACTGTAGAGCAACCATGGCCGTATCTGTGTCTGTTTTTCAGTTTCTCAAGGGAACAATCCACTTGAGGACAAAAAAGATGCTCCTTATTAAAGGGCATGTTAAGGACCGCTTGCTGTACCTCTGGTTTGAAACTAGAGCATTGAAGCCACACGTGCCTTCTGATTAAGACAAGTGTATTGATGCCTCATGCAGCTGTATCTGCGACCTCTAGGACACAGCGTATAGAATTATTAGTTACTGTTTGCCCCTTTGCAACAATTTGCTGCCCTCTCATGTGGTGCTCCTCTGGGAGAAGCTCCTCCAATTAATTCCAGTGAGCCCAATCATATCTAGCCAGTAAGGCCTTGAATTGGTGATACACCAATGGTTAGCTGCCTGTGCAGCCACTCTTGCTGGCAGCATCTATTTTCTTACTCTCCGTCTCAGGAGAAGGAGATTCCCCTGTGGCGTGGTTATAGGCACGTTTTCGTGCAGTTGTGGCTATTATGGAATGTGGAGGGACCTGTGAACTAATGTATAATGGTTCTGAGGGTCAGGCTATATTTCTTGTGTACTCTAGGGGTGATAACCCTAGAGCGGACAGGCTCTTTGAAAATGTCCTCAGCATGACGAAGTATGCCAAGGACCATAGGGAAAAAAATGGATAGCCCTGTGGATAGATGTGAGTGTATTGAACATTAAGTCATGATCAATAAGGTCCCTGTGTAGCTACACTCTGTGGAAAGTGGCTGCCCTTGCCACTTCCTGCTGGTAGGATGTACTATCCTCTGGTGCTGCGTAGGATGGGGTTAGGGTCATAAGTGTCCCATGGATCCAGGCCATGCTGTGTCCCACCCAAATCTTCCCCAACATATAAAAGGGATTCCTGAGGGGTATAAGTAGGTAGGTGAGGCAGGTGAATTAGGAGGGGAGGGAGGTGGATCAGGAGGTGGAGAAGGTTTGTGAGGTGTGCTGGTAGCCTTTTCCTTGCTAGTCTTCGGTGGAGATGGAAAAGTGTCCATAGCTTTTTGAAAAGACAGCTTCCTTTTGAATAGTACAGGGGGAGAAGCAATAAAGCGTCCTGTTTCCTTCTGGAAATGGAGGCGGCGCTCACAAGCATCCATAGTCTTCAAAGTGGGTTCCATGGGAGGAGGTGTAGCTGAAGACGGATAGGAGTCTTTCTGCTCCGATGTTTTCATATTCGTAGATTTCAGCACCAATGTTTTTGGTTGGTGTGATTTCATTGCTGCTGAGGTGGAGGGGGTAGCTGGCTGGGTCAGAGCTGAAGTTCGGACTAAGATGGAAGTGATGTCTTGGACCAAGGTGCTGGAGGTTAAAGATGATGTCTGTTATTTTTGGAGTCGAGTCAAAGAGCGGGCAGCTGAAACAGATTTCTGGATCCAGCCATGGCCTGGTGGCAGTCTGGGAACCTCTGCAAGGGGCTTTTTTCTTGTAGTCTTGGATTGGTTAGGAGGGGCCATGGTACTCACAGGTTGTGCGGATGTTACCTCGTGGCTTTCAATTTCCACCTACATGTCGCAGTCCTGGATCAACAAGCCCTACTCTTGTTGTTCAAGTTCCTCCTGGGCATGTTCTTCTCCAAAGATGTCCAGGGTGTCGTCCGGAGCCTTGTGCGCCATCTCCTGTCGCCGAGCTCTTTGGAAGCATCTGCAGACATCAAAGGTAGTTTCCTGGTGATTGGGGGAGAGGCACAAGTTATACATCAGTGTGGGAAAATTTAGCGTGGCACTGAGGACAGAAATGAAATGGCATTCTTTCCATCAGCTCAACTGTGTGGTCAGGTAGGCCAAAATGGTCGAAGACACCCCGGAGGGCACACGGTCAGTTCTCGGACCCACGATTCGAGGCGGACACTTAGCTAGGAATGCACCATTGAAATGTAATACTGTTGGGGGAAAGAAAGGTTTCAAACCGGAGCAATTTGAAAGACAGAGCAAAGACACATACGTCTGAACCCGACAGCGGAGAGAAATGAATCTAACAAAGAAGTGGATGCCCATGTGCAGAATCACAGAGAACAGGAGTCACTCTATCCCGTGATTCGAAATGCTTCTTTGAAGAAAAACAACTTGCAGCACTCCAGACCCCACATTAGATGGCAGGAGAATGCAGAGCATGTGTATCTACAGCCACACATGCCATCAAACATTATTTCCCTAATCTATTGCAACCACCTTCAAAAAGAGAATCATACTGTTTTACTAAAACTAAACTGAATGAAAACATATGCAGTTGCTTCATCTTAGGTAACAGTCAACATTTCTAGCAAGGCTTTTACTCTATATGAAATATCAACTAGGACAAATTCTCTCAAAATTGTCCTCAGCTGTTACTGCCAGCTATTTGCTTCACTTGTTAGCATTAATGCTTCTGGTATTGACAAAATATGCCTACATACCTCACATACTCCAGCCATCGAGCATTCTCTAATAAAGACAACCATTTCTCTTCTGTTTCATCAAATGGCTCTGAAAGAGAGTAGTAAATGTCAACGTCAAGTCACATATAACCATTTAAAATAGAAACCAGGAAACAGGAGTAATGGTCAATGAGTTATGGCTAGGAGAAAAACATTTCAACTGATATGAACTTTACTTTTATTTGGCAAAATCAGTTATAATTAGCTTACATGACATAACCAACCGAATTCCAACATAAATTCAAACGTTTCTGGTGGGCGTGGCCACGGGCGTCAAGATGGTGGTCGCACTCTAAGAGTGCTCTGGACCCCTCCGTCATCCGCCCTGCTTGGCCTGGCCGTCTTGGGGCTTTTTCTGGATCCAGCCAGCTCCCCTCTTGTGAGGGGTGCGGCTGGAGTGGGCGGAGGTACGGATTTCCGAAGAACACGGTCCAGGAGTGCGTCCGGGCCCGGCGGCTCGGAGTCGGCACCCTGGGCCTACTGGGGAGGCCCACAGATTGGGGGCGTTCCCTCCAGAGGCGCAGCAGCCTCCCGCGCCGCAAAGGCTTTTCCAAGCGGCGGCCCACGGGGCGCCGAGGACCGGACTGCTGTCCTTTGTCTTCCCACCGCCGGGGGAGGCAGTGAGGAGATCCCCCAGGGCGGCGTGTGGACGCCTTTTCCACAGCCGGGGGGAGGAGATAGGCTGGAGGCAGAGCGGGGGTCCGTGCCCACAGGGTCCCTAAGCCTGCTGGACTGGGTGCCAGTACCCGCGGCCCGCCGGGGAGGCACGCGATCCTGGGAGTGCCCCCGGCAGAGTGGGGACGGCCTCCTGAGGCGGTGAGGAGATCATCAAACAGCGCTCCTCAGAGGAGGGGCGCCACGGATCGGGACTGCTGCTGTGTGTCCTCTTTTCGGCCGTGGGGGGTGGCGGAGGACTTGAGGGTGCCCTGCCCCCCCTCGGGCTGTGGTCGAGAGCAGGTGCCAGGGTTGAGGCACGATAGTTGGCCACGGGGTGCGGGGCCCGCACCGTGAGGTGAGGTTGGGCCCCTGAACTAACAGAGACTGGTGCCTGGCTGAGCCTTGGGTGATCCTGCCGGAGCGTTGGAGGGGGACCGGCAGAGAGTGCTGGACCGGTGTTTTGCCCGAACTGGTGCCGGGGCAGGAGATCCCTGGGAGCAAGACCAGACTGAGGAGAGGACGTAACGGTGACGCAGTCAGGTTCAGGGCCAGTGGACTGTGTGGCGGACAGGGGGGGGGGGGATCCATGGGCACCCCCCGGCTGAGCGGAGACTACAGCGTCCTGAGAGTGGTGGTGCGAGACGGAGAGCTGAGGTGGGCGAGACGACCGGCGTCATGAAGAGAGGAGTGCTGCATTCATCGGGGGACAAGACGGAGACCCACCCCTGGGGGCCGGTGCCGGGCAGGAGTTACGTGTGCCACCGCCACTTGGACTGACCCAGATAGGTTCCCCCATCCCCTCGGAGTGGCGGCCGCCCTTGGCCCGAGAAGGGCCGAGAGTGACTCTGTAGCGGCCTTTTGGCATACCGGTGGGGGCCCCTGGAGGGAGTCCTGGTCGCGCCGACGCTACTGGACCAAAGACAGTGATGGGGAAGGACAAAGCAAGTAAGCAGCCGCCGGCGTCACAGCAGCGCATTGATCACTTTGCCAAACAGACGTCCCCTCGGGCGGCGGGCGAGCAGGCCCCCAAGGCTGCAGCAGCTGATGGGGTGCACACAATCCTTCAGGCCATCCAATCCTCGCAGCTGGCTGTAGAGACTAAAGTTGCAGAGGTGCGGGAGGACGTGGGCCTACTGAGACAGGATCTGCGGACTGCGGTGGGTCGTATCAAGGAGGTTGAAGACCACGTCTCCCAGGCAGAAGACGAGAATGCGGATCTTAAAGCCAAGGTCCCCCAGTTGCAGACTCGCACAGGTGAACTGCACCACAGAACGGAGGATGCTGAAAACCGCACCAGGTGAAATAACTTGCGCTTTGTGGGATTCCCGGAGGAAGCGGAGGCGGGACATGCCATTGATTTCTTGGAACGTTGGATTAAGTCATGGGTCCCTGACCAGCGACTCTCCCCCTGGTTTGTCACTGAACGCGCGCATAGGGCTCTGGCGCCCCGGCCCCGCAACTTCAAAGACCGAGACATCATCCTTCGGGAGGCGAGGGCGTACCCGGACCTCCGCTAGGACAATCATAGGACCCTCATCTTCCCCGACTACACACGCGAGGTGCAGGCCAGGCGACGATCGTACAAAGGGGTCAAGCAGAAGGTCCGGGCGATGCAGTTGACCTACATGCTCCTCTTCCCTGCTTGCCTCAAGGTTCTCCATGATGGAAAGTCCTTCTTTTTTGATTCCACGGGGGCGTCTTGGGATTGACTTACGGAAGAGCATCGGATAGCCCAGAGGGGCTCCCCCCGGCCGGGGGTGATAGACGGGCGCCTGCTCCCGGCGGCTCCCTGGGCGAACCCGGTCCCGCAGGAGGAGGCGGAGTGGCCTGCGTGGCGGGTCGGCGTTGAATGGCCGAGCGGACCCGAGTCAGCCCGTGGACGGGACCACGCTGGGGGGCTCTGGCAGTGGGAGTCTAGTATCGGCCCCAGAGGAGGAGTGCTTTAGCCAGTCCCTTTCTTGTGGTTGACCTCTCTGCGCCTTGTGTTGGAAGGGAGAGCATGGACGTCGACGTCCCCCCGGCACTGGGCAAGGGGCGGCCGAGGGCCGTATTGCAAAACTCCGTCTTGAAGGAGCAGTCCACCACTCCACGCTTACGGTTGACATCCTGTATTTACAGTTTTGGGCGACAGATGTTTCTGGGTTGGAAGTACGGGGAGGGGGGCAGTCGGGGGGGGTGGAGGGATTGTTTGTACACTGTTGTCCATGGTTGGACTTGTGTTATGTTTTTCCGTTCTTGACTAATTGGTCACAATGGCAGGCTCGGGTGGGCTCCATGGGAAGCACATACATTTGTCCTTATGCTTGAGCAAGCTAAGCGGGTCCTCTCCTGGAATGTAAATGGACTCTTGGACAAAATTAAGTGGTCCGCGGTCTTCTCCACTATCCGACGGTTTGCCCCGTCCGTGGTCCTGCTACAGAAAACCCACCTGTTGGGTACTAGGTGCCCTATGCTCATGAGGGGCTATGACAGAGTCTATCACGCTGGGTTTTCCAGGGGCTCGAGAGGTGTGGTGGTGTTGCTGCATCGTTCCTTGCCACTAGAGGTAGCTGACTCCAGGTTGGACCCGCAGGGGCAGTATGTTGTGGTGTCCGGCTTGCTTGAGGGATACCCGGTCAATATTCTTAGTGTCTATGCATCTCCAGGGGCTCGAGAGCGGTTCCTGACATCCCTTAGGTGGTGGTGGCGGGACTTCCCCCGGGACTGACCGTAATAGGAGGGGACTTTAACTCTGTCGTGGATCCTGAGGTTGACATCACTGGGCCCCCGTCCTCGTGCCGAAGGATGGGGGTATCTGGACTGTGCAGATGGATGGAGGGTCTGGGTCTCTGCGATGTGTGGCTGATTTGGCATCCCCATCTGCGGCAATACACCCATAGATTGGCGTCGCACCACACCCACGCACAAATTAATCTCTTTCTTGTGCCGGCTCTCGAGGTGCCTGAGTCTTGGGAGTGGAGATCCTTCCTCATGGGGTCTCGGATCAGGCGCCGCTCCTTCTTCATCTGGACGGGGTGAGTGCGGACAGACGACCGATATGGCGGCTCAACACCTGGTTCCTGCAGAACAGAGAGTGTGCCCAGGCCCTCGGAGATCGGCTCTCCGAGTTTTTCACTTTTAACATGGGATCCATGGCATCGCCGGGCATCATTTGGGAGGCCTGCAAGGCAACTGTCAGGGGTCATGCCAGGCAGCTCCTACGGGCATGGGAGCGCACACGCAATAAAAAAGTATCGGTACTCGAGGCGAGGGCGGTGCGCCTGGAGGGCCAGGTCGCAGGGTCGGCGGGTGCAGCGGTCACGTGGCAGTTGGCCTTGGTCCGAGAGGAGATTAAGGACATAACACTTGAGACTGCCAAACACATGTGGCGAGCCTCCACGGCCCGTGTATACGGGTGGGGGGACAAAAATGGCAAACTCCTGCACTGGCTTGCCACTAGACCAATGGCGGACAGGGTGGTCCTTGAGTTCGTTGATGACTCAGGTGCTATCCCTCCGGACACCAGGAGAGATTGCGCAGTTTCGCTGCCTATTATCGGAACCTCTATGAGGAGCGGTCTAGGCCTCCGGTCGAGGTCGAGGCCCCGTTGTTGACAGAGGTGACTCTCCCCAGAGTTCCTGAGGTGGAAAGGTGCAACCTTGACGAGCCTATCAGCCTTGAGGAGGTTGAGGCGGCAATATCGGAGTTGGCGACGGGCAAGACGCCTGGCCCTGACGGTTTCATGGCCGAATTTTACACGAAGTTTCGGGACACCTTGGCCCCCCACCTCCTAGCCATGAACAAGGAGGCTGAAAAGACAGGGGGTTTCCCCCCAGGTTTGGATCAAGCCACTATAGTGGTGATCCCAAAGACTAGGCCCCCCCACGCAGGACTGTTCGGCATACCGCCCCATATCACTTCTTAATACTGAACTTAAGATCTTTTCTACGGTATTGGCCCTGAGGTTGAAGAGGGTGGTCCACCCTGACCAATGCAGTTTTATGCCTGCTAGAAGTACCCGGCACTGTATTAGGCAGTTGCACGTGGCTCTGGCCCACCGGGCCCTCTAAACCTCTCCCCTGGCGCTTCTTCTATTGGACTTTGAAAAGGCATTCGATACAGTAGACTGGTCGTACTTCCGGTGAGTCCTCGTGAAGGCCGGGCTCGGGCCGCGGTTCTGTGCGTTGGTGGGACTCCTTTGCTCTAATCCGTCGGCCCGGGTGCAGGTCAACGGGGCGGTCTCGGAACAGTTTCCCATCCGCAGGGGAACCCGCCAGGGAGGCCCCCCTCTCCCAGCTCCTGTTCGCCTTGGCGATGGAGTTGCTGGTGAAGCTAATACGGGAGAATACCCTGGTCGAGGGATGGTTGTGGCCTACTGGGAGAGAGGACCGTATTGCGTTATACGCGGATGATGTACTCCTGTTCCTGGCCAATCCAGCCAGCAGTGGACCCAAGGTGCTGCAGTTGCTGGGACTGTTCGCGAAGGCGGTGACCTTCCTATAGCAGTGGTGATGGTTGATTGAAAAGGGTTTTTGAGAGGTGTTAAGAGGGGGAGGATTCTTACCCACCCTGTTACAAGGTCTGACCCACCACACACTCAACTGAAGCAAGGTCTTTTCAGTGACCATCAAACATTTGTGACAACCAGAAAACCAAGCAAACAGTTGATGGGCCTGCTAAAATCAAGTGAGGGATAAAATCTCTTAGGCTCCAAATTGTGTAACCTCTTCCACAACAATGAAAGGTGAGGCAGGGGAAAAACATGATGAATTAAGTCTAATGTGGCAGATACAATTCTGACCCCACGTTGGCCATCTACCACGCAACACTGCATTTTACAGACAATAACTCACTGGAAGACAATGGAGGAGACGTACTGTCAAAAAGCCAGCAATTCTCTCACCATTAACATACACAATCATAATTAGCAGCATGGTCAACATTTTTAAAGGAAAGTCATTCAGGGGCACAAATGGAGATACTATTAAAAAAAAAAAAACTGAAAACCAAATAAAGAGTGAAAAAAATTTGGTCGGGCAGAATTGATATGGTGGATCTAGTGGTCATTAGAATAGGTATTCTACAGACTTCTTAAAGGCTCAAAAGCCATTAAATAAACCTGGGCCAATTCAATGTTAAAACCATAAAAACGCAAATGTGCACAACAAGGTCAGAGGGTCCCCATCTTTTTCCCACACATTCTGAAAACCTGCTCCACCTTGCAGTACACAGGCCTGGTCGAATTTCATAACTTCAGAAAAATTCCAAATGTTTACACAAAGGCCTCTAAGTCTTCAAAATCTTCAAATTCCCTGCTGATAAATGATGGGTGTTAACACAAAGCATCAGTCCTCCTCACTGATTCAGAACAACAAGACTTGACTTTGCACAACAGTACCTGATCTACTTGATCACATATGAAGAATAACCTAGATCAAAGCCATAATTACATGCCAAAGTAAATGAGTCCCCAGTAATTCTTTCAGACAGCAGAGTGATATCCTTGGAGGATAACAGTTTACACTAGTAGATGGCAAACATGTTTATGTGGAATGTTCCCAATGCTCAAAGATAACACTCACCATCTATCACTAAGTGCAAAAAACATTGTGCTCCCTTGCTTATTTAGTGCACAGCTTTGGTGTTATCATGAAAGTCCATCAAGACCTGTTCTATCTGTCAGTGTGACAGAGCTCCACCAAGGATAACCCAATAGCACATAATTCCAACAAACTCATGAGAAGCTTCTCCTCCTGGTACATTGTGTCTGCTATGACTGCGTATAGGGTGGAGTCCACAATTAGGGTTGTTAGGGCATCCACTACTGTAGATCAGGGCACAGTAACATTTTCCATTGCTACAAAAGGCTCCACTATGTGCACACGTTTACCTGTGGCACTACAAAACAGCAAGACGTTCTAGTCACCACAAGACAAAGAAAGATTGCTGCGAGAAGGATGGAACAATGCCAGAAGACAGAAATGCCCTACCTGATATTGGGTACTCTTTGCAGTCTTTCCTTGAACTCTATAGAAAACTATGCTGACAAACTGTGGGTGCTTTGTGGTGACCACAAATACACAAAAACAGAAGCAGCTTTTCCCACGGATTATAAAACAAAGCAGCTCCGGCGATAATGCTTAACTTAGATATTGAAGTAGGCATTTAGCATTTCGACTACCACAATCTGGTCGTCAGAACAAGAGCTTCAAGAATCTGAGCTATGGTGACTATTCTGACCTTTGCTTACTGAGAAATAAATTGAGGCTGCAAAGCTTCAAAACATGCAAAAAAAACAGTTTTATAACTCTTTTTTATTGGGTTTGGAAAATATAACCAACAAGAATACAGTGCTGTGCATATCAATGCGCGATATCACAGTCTCATTTTGTCGCATTTCTGGAGGACAGAGTAAACATACAATCCAAGACAGGGATCAACAGCACCCACTGCAGCAGTAATTTCCCTCAAGCCTCCCTCCCCCAAGAGAGGATCCACATGAAACCAGTCCTTACGCGTATCATTAATAATAACAGAAACGTAGCCTCACCACAGTTGGTCGTCACCTTCCAAATTGACGCAAGGTTTACTTAATCAGCCATCATCATCCGTGCTTCCCTCTGAACTTAAATCATCCACTCCAGTGAACTGTTCCAATAGTGCCCCCCAGGCAATCACATCCGTTAGTGACCCCTCCTCCCTGCGTATTATCCGCATATATTGATCTTCAGCCCCACCCCATTTAATTAAATCTCAAATCCAGCAAGGGATGGAAGGGTTCTGGACATCCAGTCAATGGCCACCCTGCGCTTGGCCAACACCAGAGCCAGCTATGTCAGCTTATATGGGATACTCCTGCCCCCCGGTCTCCGCACTACACCTAAAAGGCATGTCAATGGTGCTACTTCTAGCCCCAGTCCCATAACCTCCTCTACTCTCCCAACCACCTCCCACCAAAAACGGTGCACCATCCTGCAGATCCAAGCTAAGTGTAGAAAGGAGGCATTGAAAGCCCCTCGTCTTGGATCGATCTTATTAAAACGGTCAGGTGTGAAGTATGTCCTATGCACAAAATTGAAGTGTAACAGTTTAAACCTACTGTTGCATGACACCTTGCGCACCAGCGACAACGCCATTGCCCAGTCAGTGTCCTTTATGAGGTCCCCCAGTTCACACTCCCAAACCCTACACGCCACACTTATCGCACCTGGCTAATCATCCCGAAGGGCTTTATAGAACCGAGTGATTAAATGAGCCCGCTTCCCAATTAATCAGCCCAATCAACACCGTCGATGCCTGAGGGACCATTGGGAAACCACACCAGATCTCCCAAGACACACTCCATTTTCACATACTGCAAGAACTGACTGGGGCCCAGACCGAACGTGTCCTAAGCATCAGGGAAGGAGATAAACTCACCGTTGGGGTATAAATCTCCCACCAATTCACATCCTCCAACCTTCATTGGACATTAGATTATCCATGTCCCTGAAGGGTGCTAAGTCCCAAATCTTCAATTCTTTATCAAACGGGGCATGTCGAAGCACATTCCTAACTGCCTGCTCTCAGATCCAGGCAGTGGTTCTGACCAGGTAGGGGACAGCAGACTCAGACCGACCGCCCAACATCAATAGATGCACCAACACCTTCCCACCCAGCATTCCTGCAAACAATCTCTTCTCCTAATTGTCCGATTCAGTCATCCACTTAGCGCATGTTGTAGGTGCGCCAAGCAATCCTCCCTCTTCCATATCCCTCTGCAGCACAGATAATGCCACCCTTCTACGTCGCCCAGCCCACACCAATAAAATCAACAAGCTATCTAGACGATTGAAGAGCCGAGCGGATAGCGGAGTGCTCTGGATCAGGTAAAGACACAGTGGCAGGAACACCATCTTAGCCACAGCCGCCCTCCCAATCACTGGAAGAGGTAGTCTATTCCAGAACAAAACCGAGCTGTCAAGGCCAGTCACCACTCGTTCCACATTGTGTTTTTCGTGCGCCGCTACGGTGTGACTGACCCAAATACCTAGATACCAGAAGCTCTCAAGTTCCCACCTGAGCCCCACCCTTGGTACATCTTCCTGCGGCACACCACAGAAGGAACCCAAAGGAAACAGAAGTAACTTTTTCCTATTCACCTGGAGACCAGACAACCCCAAAAGCTTCCAACAGCCGCAGCAACAAAGGCACTGAAACAATGGGCTCTCGAAGATACAACAACGCATCATCTGCATATAGGGAAATGATGTGGGTAGTCTGCCCCACCCGAATACCTCAATGTCCCAATTCCTCTCGCAGCCAGATCACTAGTGGTTCCACAGCTAAGGCGAAAAGGAGCGGCAAAAAACATGCAAACATTATTAGCCATCCTATGTAGGACGTGGCTATGACAGCCAAGATGGCGGAAGCTCACTAGTGGAGCTCCACCAACCGATCCAGTCATTCAGCGTTTATCCACGGTCCCGGCAACCATTAGTCATTCCCCGTCTCTCGCGGAGGTGATGGGAGAGACGAGGCACCCAGGGAGCCTTAAATCTGGGAACGGATGTATTGAGGGCCCATCTCATCCTCCTGCGTGGAGGACTGCGACCTGGGCCCAATGCCACGGTGTAACCGTTTGCTGGAGAAAGACGACTTGCCCTGCGGCCCGTCTCAACCAGCCATGTTGAGGATTGCAGCCTAGACCCGGGCTCTGCGGTGGGCCAGACAGCTGGTGAGGAGGGGCCCTGCCCACTGAATTGCGCCAGAGGTGCTGAAGTAGGGCATGCCAAGTGAGGTGCTGTGGCCCCGACTTAGGTGGCACTGCAAGGACCGTTGCCATGAGTACAGAGACCTGGCTGATGTAGTGGAGACCGCCAGAGTGGGCTCTGAGGAGACAGCGGCCGGGGACCCACTAGGCCCTGGATGAGTGCCACACATGTACAGCCACAGCCTATGCGACACAGGAGGCTGGCGTGAGCGAGGAGGTCTGACTAGAGAGCATCCAGAAAGTTGCTACACTGCACTGGAGAAGGTGGGGGACCCACACTGCCCTAATTTATTGCCCTAGTTTATTGAGGGGAACTGAGGCGGGCCTGTGAAGCCACTTTTGTGTTTGGGAGGCAATGCCTGCCATTAACACACAGATCTTGGGATCCAGAAGCCATGGCCTCTTTATGCCAAACGGGCGGTGGTGGAGGGGTGGGGTAGAGGACACGGTGGGCACCCTGCGACTCGGGAGGCACCCTAATTATAGACTCTGAACACATTTTGCCAACAGGAGACAAACTGTGATATACTGGTGAAATATCACATAGGGAGATTCTGGTCTGAGCCTGGGCCTCCACGTACAAACTTTAAGCACCACTCTTGGCCCACATAAGTGTTGACTGAAGTACATTGCAAGCTGAACTGGCCCAGAGACTGATTCACACACTACGAGCGCTAAGGTACTGAGCCCCTCTAATGTCCAGACACCCACAGTGGATACCCAGCGTTGTCCCAGAACAAACCCCCAGTATTGATGGGCTGCACATCCTGCGGGTGGGACCTTTGCTGAATGGTGCCCGCAAGCAAGCCCTTGCCAAAGACAGCAGAATCTTTCATCTGAATCAACAATGCAAAGCACCCATGAGATGACCTAGTGGCTCGCTGGATCACCCCTGTAGACTGCCAGACCCACTGGGCTACTCGTGCTGCAACTGACACTCGCAAGGGGGCCAACCTTCAGAGATGGCGTACCTTCACCCACTGGATGGCGCTGCCGCTCGTGCGGCAACAATGGGGCCCCTTTGCTCTGGGACCCAGCACATGGCGAAGCACCCCCAGATTCTGCCGCCATCAGCCAGACAGAGAGCTGATGCATCCTACAGGGCCCACCATGGGGGAAAACAAACTGGACATAGTCCTGGCACCTATCTTGGGGTCCCAGGTATCCCTGGAGAATAAAACTGACCACATTTTACTGAGAGACGACCACCACAATCTCATAGACAGAATCCGCACTGCAGAACGAGAACTGGCAATGCTTCAACCACAATCCCAGGAAGTATAATCCCAACTATGGGCTCAGCAAAACTAGGTGTGCAGTCTAAAAGACAGAGCGAAGGACGTTGAAGGGCACTCATGCAGGAACAATGAGCGCATAGTGGGGGTTCCCGAGGGTTTGTAGGCACAAGGTACAGAAGCCTACCTGGAAACTTGCTTCTGTAGCTTCAGCTCTGCCTCAGCCCTTATGACCTTCCTGATTCAACGTGGGCATCGGGTGCCAGTGCAGAAGCCCCCTCCAGGCACCCCAACAAGAAAACTTGTGGTTTGCCTGCTAAATTACAGAGACCGGGACCTCATTCTATGTGAAGCACGAAGACAAGATAACCTAGTGATAGACAGTATGAAAGTGATGATCTTCTCAGATTACACGCTCACTGTCCAGGCAGATGGCAGGTCGTACTTCTTTACCAACCCTAAAGAGGCATGGGAGTGGGTAGAGCACCCCGGTGGTGCACATTCTCTACATTAAGGTACCTAGTCACCCTACTGCATAGGCAAGCGCCTGTGCAGCCCAATCCCCTAATGAGCGCACACTGCCCTGCGGACTCACATGTGGGCGTTTGAATAGCTGTAGTGCATCAGGGATCATTGAAACCACATCTCACACCCCAGGCCCACTATCCTCCAGCTGGGAACTGCATGCTGGCATGCAAAGTTCACAGATTTGGGCAGGATGCTGGTGCATCTCTGCTCCTGATCGTATTTCATGTTTTCTGCTGTTGTATTGCATTTGTTCAAAGTTGCTGACCGCTCCGGTCCAAAACAACCAACCCCTCAGATTCCTGGCCCAGTCACTCGGGTAGATGCCAGGGGAATACTTAATCAGCAAATCTCATTTGGACTGACAATAACATCTTAACGTGGAATGTCCGAAGGATGCACTTCCCCTCCCATAGATAAGTCCTCTATTCATACATATGCTGCAGAAAGACACAAATAGCTTTTTTTAAGGAATCAAATCTCACACAAGCAGAGGCTATATGCCAGCAAAAACAGTGGAGTGGCCAAGTTTACTCCACTAACTACTCAACTTATGCTCAGGGGGTCTTGGTGCGGATCCAAGACGGGGGTACTGTTTTTGACTGATACCACTGTTGCTGACCCTGTAGGCCGCTACGCTTTTGTTGAATGACGATTTGAGGGCCGCCAGCTATTACTGGGTGCGATCTATGTGCCCAACTGCTGAACAAGTGGCATTTCTGCACACGCTGTCTGGAGTGTTTTCGTCCTGGAGTGGACTCCCCTGGGTGACAGGATGCAACTTTAACAGTGTGCTTAATGTAGAACTGGAGAGATCCTTCCCGCCACTCCCCCACACTGGCGCCACCTCCAACACCCAGACACTAACAAACTGGTTACAACAATTACACTTGACTGATGTCCGATGCAGTTGCAACAAGCAAACACGGGTATACTTGTTGTATTCTCACAAACAAGACTTACACATAAGTATAGACTTGCTTGTTACCACAGCAGATATAATGCCCCACATTACGCACATTGACTACCTGGGTAGGATGCATTCGGACCACACCCACAAAACTTGCATGTATGCTGAGACTATGGATCCTCCCTCAAACACCACTCCACCACATTCTTAAGTGGCTGCATTAGAAGACCCACCATTCAGGGCTACCCTTGTCAATTGTATCTCAGAATACTTCGATATTAACATGGGCACTGCCACTTCCCAACTCATTGGAGTTGGGTGCCTTCAAGGTAGTAATTCGGGGACATTGCCTGGGAAATGCCCTGAACAAGCAACAGCAGATTAATAAAGAGGTCTCGAGAGTAGAACAGAAGTTGCTCCAATTGAGGATGGGTGCAAACATCCTTGACGGGTAGACAGCAGTTGCTGCAGGCATGGCATGAACATACAGAACTACTGGAGGGGCTGCAGTGCCTCAACTATGCAGCTCATACTGCTAAGACACACTCTGAATCTGACAGGGCAGGAGCACTGCTTGCCCGGCTGATTCAACAAGAGCAGCCTGAACGCTTTATACTCTCCATATGCCCGAGACAGGAAGCCCGCCTCCACTCACAGAGGGGCATACATGAGGCATTTACAAAGTACTACAACTCCCAGTACAATTCTACATCCGTGGCTACACCAGAAGACACTGAATCTTTCTTGGTGCCCGTATCAACACCAGGCCAAAGAGAGGAACTTAATGGTGACATTACACTGCATAAGGTGCAAGAAGCCATCCATGCACTTGCCTCCGGCAAGACCCCTGGCTCACATAGGCTACCGCTTGAACTGTACAAAACAAATGCTGCAATGCCAGCCCCTAGGTTTAAGATGCTAAAAGATGAGGCTCTGGCTACTACTCACTTCCCGCCCATGTTATGGGAAGCCATCCTCGTATCGTTACCCAAGCCAGCCAGAGACCCAGAGGGAACTGGCTTGCTACAGGCAGCTAGCACTCCTTAATACCGATTAGAATAGCTAAATAAATACCGGCTGACAGAATAGTTTCCCCTGGTCCCGCAGCTGGTACACCTGGACTAGAATGGCCTTGTGCCAGCCAGGACTACCTCCCTGGACCTACACCAGTGGTCATTTATGAGGGAGGTGTCAGCAAATACAGGTTCAGAGACAAATATTATGGGGTGCATCCTGGTCAAGTAAGTAGCCTTAAGAGCCTCTGTTTTGGTCAATCCTAAGCTCACAAAACCTTTCCATTAAGGAGAGGCACAAAGTAGGGGATTTAACTTGGTTTGCAATGGTCATGGAACCTCTGGCAACTAACATCAGAGGAAATGACAGAGTGGTTCATTGTCACTGTTTCGCTCACTAAAAACACAACATTCTCTTATGCAAGGTGTTTGTCTCTGTTCTGTAGAGGTAGAATAAATGTTTCCCTTGGTCAAATATGGAGCTTTTTCCCATTTAAATAAGAGGGTATTACCGTTGTACTGGATGGTTGAGCTGCCCCAAAATTAAATCTTCTTAATATTTAATGCTGCTGTCACAAAATGAAACTATTTTATCTGAATGGTGACTGTCACCATCTGGGGTAAAGAGCAAACGTTATCCAAAGAGATGTGGATTGTTAGAAAATGGAACCTATTTACTAACGGAGTGAGTGAGACCAGTTACCACAAAGCATCATGGAGCTAAGACTGTAAGGAGACAAAAAATAAATTTAATAGCAAAGACTAACAAAATATGGGGACTCTTTCTTGAATACATGGCTATGAACATCCAGGGTTTTTTCTAGCCACATCCGAGTCTGAACACTGCAGATGCTTACAGGATCAATACTAAATCTTGGATAAAATGTCTTCCAAACATCTACTGCGTGGGCAGAGCTCGCTGAGGCAACTGAACTGATTATCACTTCTATTTTTATTTTAAACTGGACTATATGACACAAAAAATACTGTTACATCAATAATATAAAAAAGTGAAAAATGCAAGCAATCAGTCAAGGCAAGTCATGATGTGCCTACAGTTCATTCAACTGCAACTTGTTCAACCCATCTCACTGCCCACATTGCCTTAGCCATAGAATTAGGCGCATTGTAAATGTTAAGGTAGAAGTGGGAAGTCCAAGTTGCCTTCTCGCCAATGGTAGAGGTGAAAATGCTGGCTCCTACATCTTCTATAACATTACTGATAATATCACTGCAAAATATGCAAGAACATTATTGATGAGAAAACTGTACATGGTGGGGGCTACATGGGATAGAAAATAATTTCACATCTGTACTGCTCTATATGTACTTTACATACTGCTGACAAATAATGAGTGACACGAGTGAGTATGCCTCTTAACTACTGCATCTGCAGCAGCCGAAAGATTGTTGCCTATTCTAAGTTATTATTCACTTCATATTACTCTTTTCAAAACTTAGGCGCACTGCACCGTCAAAGTTTTTTTTTTCTTGTTGGAACACTTAACATTTGCATGTTATAAAGTCCCTAGTGTTGGACTTTGTGCTTGATATTGCTTAAGATTCATTACTTTAAGAAGACTTACTCAGACTCTGTATGAGGAAAAAGAGGTGGTGAATAGTTCTGTGAGGGCGTTGGGGGAGGTGACCATCATTTCTCTCCCACTTTCTTCAAGAAACTGCACATACATGAATGGCGGTGATGCTTGAAGTACGTCCCGAAGGCCGCATGCCGCCCTCCAGACCATTATATGCGGCTCTGGTCAACAGCACCGCTTTGGCTGCTGTTTACTCAACTCAGTACTACCATTCAAAAGATTAAATAAACATGCAAATGTTTATTTAATGATTAATTGAAGTTAAAGAAAGGAAATAAATAGAGTGCCTTACACGGCTTAACTTTAGGAACAACTTCATTTTTAAAGACATTTTGCAGAAAATGTGCACAAATATAAAAGTCTCTTCAAAACAAAAAAGTGTTTTTCATTAACATGCAGAACTGTTTCATCATAGTATATCAGACTATACTGAGAAGATTTTTTTTTTAAGCTATAGTTTTCAACATGCATTTAGAAACATTTATACTCCCCCCAGCCCCACCCTGAGAACAGTGACAATAGTGAACTAAGAGTCAAGTCAGTTGTTTGCTTTTGGTGGCCTGCATTATTACTGTTATATGTGAACATTTTAGTTTATTAAATCAAATACAGAAGAGGGTGTTGTAGAATATTGAAGTTGGATTCAATTTAAAACACAGATTGTCTTTCCTTTTTTTCTTTAAACCGGTCTTGTGCTGACAAGAAAGATTGGGTAAAATAATTCTGTGCAACTTACCAATAACACATAGATGTTTAAGCTTGACAAATGCAGCTTGGATTTCCTGAATAGTTGGTAGATTCTTGTCCAAATCCGATTTGTAAACATCACTTCTTTGTGGATGACTTCTGGTTATTGCATTACAAATCCTAAAATGAAAAAGGCAAGTTACTTTTGAATTAAACAAATGTATCTATAGTAAAGCAAAAAAAAGCACAAAACAACAAAGCCATATTAGGTTGCAAGCAATACCACATATTTGCCCTTTTCTTTTTCTTCAATTTTCTCAAGCTACTTTTCTTCCTACACCCATCTCAAAGCAAATGACATTATATTAGAAGAGCCTGTGACCAGATGAAATGGCTGGATGTTAAATGCATGTCTATGACGACCAAGATAACCATAAGAAAAAAAAGACAAATAAACGGGACCTGGAAGGTTTTACCATTGCTGTCAATTCTCATCTCCATAATTTGTAATGTATTCTGATCACAGAGAAATAGCCTACTCGAACATAAAAGCATGTAACAAAGCAAGTACTAGACTACACAAGGACCTCTTCAATAGGGGGAAACAAATGTTTTTAGATTAATTGTGCTGCATTGGGTGACAAATGCAAACCACTTATCTTGTTGTATGTCTTAATGCTGTATCAGCAACTGTGACAATGGGGATAAAAGTAGGGTGGAATAAATCACAGTCTGTTGGATTAGATAACATTTCCAGACATGATTACCAAAATAAACCTTATTGGTCAAAAAAGTGGAGCAAGTCAAGCTGCCTCCAATGTCCAATTTCTGCAGAAATTAACTGTAATTCTACTGATCATGTCTGGAAACTACCGGTGCCATTCGTCCACTGGACACTTCCATCGTATCATCCTCACATGGGATTTAAGTCAGTAATACTTCAGTGTTTTGGTATCTGATTCAAAACGTACAGGTTAGAAATTTCATTAATTCTGGCAACACAATTCCTTCAGTCACAACATTCAAATATTATCTGTCCGACTTGTTTGTCTTTAGGTTGTTACTGGTTCACAGGCATCAGCCCTATATGATCCCTTCTGGATATTTTTTTGTTAAAAATGTAAGTTATAACAAAAAAAAAAGTTAAAATAGCACAATTGTATTTTGAAGAACAGCTTAATTCTAATCTGAAAATTAAATAATTTCCTAATTTTTAAGGAAGGCAGTGTCTTTTCGAAGAGATTTTTATGGAGGTGTATATATGTTTGTGTCTATAAACAAAAATGAATATTTCCTGATGAAGAAGGAGTAGATTACTGACCCTGTAACCATCTATTTGTAGCGGGTAGTGCTGCAGATTCACATGCTATCCACACTCATGCCATCTAGTGTTTTTCTCGAAGATATCTTTTATGATCAACCTTTTGCGTCAAGACTCCTCCACCTTGAGGTAATGTTCATGTTCAATTAGATTGTCCTTTTTTTCCCTTGACAGGCGGGAGGTGAGGATACAGTCTTTTATTGGACACCATCTGATTTCTGCTGGGAGGGTGCATGTGAATCTGCAGCACTACTTGCTACAAATAGATGCTTACAGGGTAACATCCTCCATTCATAGTGTGTGTTGGATGCAGAAACATATGTTATGCATACATAGGCTGTAAAGCAGAACTCCCCTCACGGTGGCCTCAGGCATTAGATGGTGTATTTCCTTGAAATAATGTGTGTACAACTCTTTGTCCCGCCAAAGGCTGTTGTCTGGTGTGGGCATCCACACAGTAGTGTTTAGTAAACTTGTGTGGCTTTGTCCCGGTAGCCACTTTACAAATGTCTATTAACAGAATATTTCCTAGGAAGGCCACTGATGATCCTTTCTTTCTTGGAACTATTGGGTAGGGCTCTTTTTGCATTTGTATAGCAGATTTGGACGTATTTAACAATCCATCTTGCGATTCCTGCTTTGGAGAGGGCATTACCCTTCCTTGGATTTGAAAAAGCTACAAATAACTGTTTTGGTTTGAGAAATGTTTTTGTTCTTACAACATGGTACATTAAGCTCTCTTAACATCAAGGGTATGTAGTGCCCTTTCTGCCTATGTCTCTGCTTTCAGGAAGAAAACCGATCTAGCGTCTGATTTAAGCGAAAAGGTGAGATGACCTTTGGCAGAAACTTTGGATTTGTGCGTAAGCAAACTGTCTTATAGTAACTGGAAGTAGTTTCCTCTATGGTCAGGGTGTGAATTTCCCTAACTCTTCATAGTGATGTAACTGCCACAAGGAATGCCACTTTCAATGATAGAAATTGTAATGAGCGCATAGGTTCAAAAGGTGTGCACATTAGTTGCGTCAAAACTATGTTTAGGTTCCATGGTGGTGTACGTGGTGGGATAATTCTTTTGAGCCCCTCATGAAAGCTTTAATTATTGGTATTCGAAAGACACTGATGTTTCTGATTTTGAAGATATGCTGCAATTGCTAAGAGATGCAGTCTTAAGGGAGTATACAATAAAAAGGATTTTTGGAGATGTAACAAACAGCATACTAGTTGTTCTGCTGGCGCACAAGGGTCTATGTCATGTGCATCACAATAGTGTACAAAATGTTTCCATTTTGCTGCATAACATGGTCTTGTGTTGGGCCGTCAGGCCTCTTTTAGAATGTCCATGCATTCTGGTGTTAAGTGTAAGTATCCAAACTCTACAACTTCAGGAGTCAGATCAACAGGTTGAGTTGCCATGCCTTCGGGTGCCTGACCCTGCTGTGAGTGAGAAGATCTGGAATGTTGGAAAGCTTGTAGTGAGGTACTAGGGACAGTTCTAATAGCGTGGGGTACATGACTGTCACGCCCATGTTAGTGCAATAAGGAGCATTTTGAGGGATGTTTATCTGAGTTTCCTGACCAGATATGGAATGAGTGGGGGGGGGGTGGAAAAGTGTATGCAAATATCCCTGACCAGTTCATCTATACTGCATACTTTGGTATTTTGAGTCTTCTGCCGTGGCGAAGAGATCTATGCTTGGAGTTCCCCACCTTTGAAAGTAAGCGTGTACTACTTGAGTGTGGACTTCCCATTCGTGGACTTGTTCTTGCAACCTGCTTAGCAATTCCACTACAGTGTTGTCCACCCCTAGTAGGTATTGTGGTAGGAGGAGGATTCTGTGACTGATTGCCCATCTCCATATGCATTGTGCCAGTTGAGAGAGGTGTGATCAATGTGTCCCTCCTTATTTCTGTATGTAGTACACTGCTGTCATATTGTCTGAACGTTGCAGCAGCACATTTTTCCCCCTTATGTTGGGCAAAAAAGTGTTGAGTGCTAACTGTATCTCTAGATACCTTCTACAAGATTGATGAGTAAAGTCTGTTGTTGTGCTGTCCATTGTCCCTGTAAGGCAATACTCTCCATGTGAGCCCCCCCACCCAAGTGATGCATCTTTGGTGACTATCACCTGCGGTATTGGGTCCCTGAAGTCTCTCCCCTTTAAGGTGTTGTGAGTATTCCACCACTCCAACCCTGGGTGAAACACAAGATTCTCTAAGTTGCCCCAGCAAATGACCACAGAGATCCTGTATGGGGCGCATATTTAGTCTTGTATGTAAAACTATTATGCAAGATGGCATCATTCTGAGGCGATGCATCACCATTCTGGTACGAGACGAAGTGACTGAAAAGGAACCAGTTGGCTCTGGAGATTGAGCACCTTTTGTGGAGTGGGATAAGCTTTTGTATTGATCAAACTGAGTATGGCTCTAAGAGAAGGATGTACTTGGGGTGGCATCAGATGGTATTTTGTTGCATTGATTGTGAATCCTAGTCTGTGTAATAAGTTGATGATGGTTTGCATGCCTTATAGGCATTTTTGTTTGCTGGGACTTTTGATGAGCCAATCATCTAGTTAAGGAAAGACATTAATGTTTTCCCTTCTTAGGCTTGTGGCCACTATAGCTAAGCATTTGGTGAACATCCTTGGGACTGTTGTTAACCCAAATGGTAGAACTTTGAACTGATAATGCCATCCACTTACCACAAGCTGAAGTTACCGGCGATGTGCAAGGTGGATTGGTATATGGATCTAATGCTGTCATGAAGTCGCCCTTCTGAAGCAGTGGTATTACATCCTGTAGTGTGACCATGTGGGAGTGTTTTGCAAGGATGTATAGAATAAGTGAACACAGGTCCAATATGGGGCAGAGCGTTCCATTCTTTTTGGGTATCAAGTAGTACAGGGAGTATACTTCACTCTTGGTGTTTGAATGGGACTAGGTCTATGGCCCCTTTACCTCTTTCTTCAGCAGATGGAGATGATGAGGGAAGAGTGTGTGTTTGCACGGTGGAATATTTGGTGGTTGACGTTTTAGCTTTAGGCAGTATGCTTGACTGACAATGTGTAGGGCCAACTCATCAGACATGACTTCTGGACACAATTAATTGTGCCAGTCTTCCCCGACAGGTGATGTGTGATTGGGGTCAGAGGGGGAGGGGGAAGTCATTGCTTTGAGGTGGAGGCTTCCTTTGTGGGTGGTTGGTCTCCACTTCTTGCCCGTAGGTTTGAAGCCACCCCCTCAATAACCTCCCAGACTGTTGGTGGTACTGCTGGCAAATTGGGGTCTCTGGGATGTTACTCTGAGGCCTCTCTTCCTTGGTATCTCTGAAAGGGCTGGTTCTTTTGTGACACAAACTGCAAGGATCCCATTGATTTTGCAGTCTATATGTCTTTTTAAATTTTTCCAGTTGTGTCGCAACTTCCAGACCAAAAGGGTGCTGTCCTTCAAGTGGAACATTCAAGATGTGCTGTCGGACCTCTGGTTTAAATTCTGAGATGCAAAACCAGGCATGTCTACGAAGCATGACAGACAAATTAATCACCCTTGCAGGAGTATCTCTGCTGTCTAATGCACAATAGATAGTTGCACTGAAGATCTGACTTCTCTCGGACACTAGATCTTTCCCTTTCTTCTTGTATTGGTCTGGAAGATGCTGTAGGAGATCCTCCATCTCATCCTGCATCGCTCTGCTGTGGCGTGAGAGGAGGCCTACCAATTTGACTATCCTCCAATGGTCAGCATAGCCTGTAGCAACCCTTTTTTTTGCTGCATCGATCCCAATCAGCTTACTTTCTCAGGGGGCGGAACATCCCCTGTACTTTGTGAAGTAGCCCTTTTTAATCGCCGTAGTTACCACCAGTGAGTAAGCAGTAGGGTGTCCTCTGATGTAGAGAGGGTTGGAGGGCAAAGCCCTATACTTTCTTTCAATCCTTGGTGTTCGAACCTTGGATTACATTGGCGCCTTAAAGACTGCTTTAGAGACCTTCATCATAGAGCCATTCATTGCCGGGTACTGCACAGTACATTCTGTCCTAGACAGAGTTTCCACCAGGAAATCGGTTTCCTCCTCCTTCGTATGTAGTGGTAATTTGTAGCATTCTGCTGACCTTTGGATGATGTTGTGATAAGATGAGGTGTCCTCTGGCGGTGATGCTTTAGCAAGTTTGGGGGAGGGAGGGGCTCTATGTGTGTCTGGAAGGACGACATCATAGTGATCTCATGGCTCTGGACTTTGTGGAATCCCTCCTTGGGATTGTGAAAAATGTGTGTCCTGATCACTGAACACCTCCTCTGCTTCTTGTGTGGGCGTGGGTGACTTGCTATCTGGTGACACTGGGAAGCTTTGTGGCATGGGGCTTGTGTCCCTGTGCCCTGTCAACACCCTTTTTGGCAATGGTTGTTAAGCATCCAAATCTTTGCTTTGTTACTTAGGTGCTTTTCTGCTGACATCTGCATTTTGTCTGCGTTTTTGAAGGAACTCCTATATTCCTTTGAAGGTATTGCTGCCTTCTTCTGAAAGCATGGGCGTGTTTGCTGCTTTTGCCAGCTTCTCGGTCACCACTTTAATTGCCAATGAAGGCAGTTTTCTTTTCGGCATTCTCAAGGCTGAACTGTTCATCCTCATCGAGGCGTGGTCATGGTCTTCCCCCTTTATCGGTGTCAAGGATTGCTTCAGCTCCATATGACTGGACGTCGGGCACTGCTGCGGCTCAGAGTGTTTGCTCGATGCCAATGTAAGGAGCTTGGGTTTTTCCAGCACCAATGTAAGTGCTGGAGTCAATGTTATTTCTGCATTGATGCAGGCCTTGTGTCAGCTCCATGTTTCGCCCTTTGCCCAAACGCCCAATGAGGATCGAGAAAGCTGTTGTTCTGTCTCAGCTCTGGGGGTCTGTCTCTGTGTCAGCCAGAGCTTGAGAGCTGTGGCACACCTTGGCATTTGTGGGAGGCTTTGTGAATGAGTTTTTAATGTGGGGCGGGCGCCACAGAGCGTGGAGTAAATTTCGCCTGGTTCCGGTCTCTGGTGGTGGCGGAGCCACGTATGAGGTGGCTTGAAGGTGCACGTCTGACTCCTCTCCCCCACTGGACTTGTCAGAGGCGACAGTTAGGGCTGGCGATTACGCAGCTGCCCCCGGCCGTGACGTCTTCCTTCATTCGCCCATGATGGTCTCAAGTTGATGGTCTTCAGGGTAAAACTCTGCCTCATCACATTGGCCATTATAGATGTCATGAAAAATAGGTCACCCAGAACAGAACTCAGCCAGTTAACTTCTGTAATCCGGATGCATCTTTGTTGGTGCCTTATTAGACATTACAATTTTGCAACTGAGCAACCAGGAAAAACCCAAGCAGAAGCTAGTCTTAGGAGGATAGCAATATAGACAGAATAAGGATTGTACAGTATGATCCTGTGGGCCTGTGGTGGGCACTTCTGGATGTCCAGCTATTTGATAAAAGCACAGGAACTGTAGTTATAATACTGTGTGTGTATTTTCTCTGACAAAGTTAAAAAACATTGGTTTGTTACTTTCCAGTTGCATCCCAGACAAGAGGCCAAGATGAAGCCACAGGCTGGCTAACTTTCATCTCAACAGAAGTAAAATCAGAGTGCCTGCTCCTTTGTCACTGGTATGCCAGAAAGTGTTTTTGAGTGGTGAAATGGATCCTATACGTCCAGATCATAATAAATGCTGGGCTGGGATGATATAGAAACACTGTTTCAGAACAGGTGGAGAACCTGGGCTGAATATTTACGTGAGGGACAATAAAGGGTACACGTACTGAGGAAGAGTTATGATCAGACCAGAAAGAAAGGTGTTGAGAGGAGTAAACAATGGTTAAAAAACGAATGCAGTAGGCAGGTTGCCCAAGGCCTCTATCACCTGTGGAAAATTATAAACTGATAGTATGGTGGCAACGGTCTACAGGATTTGAAGCCTATTCTGGAAAGGCAATAGCATGAGTGGGGGATGATCAATACCTTTTTTTGTCAAAAGGTCACACTTGGCTGCCCTCAGAGGGCATTTTCAAGTTTGTGGCTCCATGGAAAAGACTGAGGCAGAAAACAATGTTTTACACAAGAACACTTCGAAATGCTGGATTAGAATGTACAACCACCCTTTTCACACTGGCATGCAATAATTACTGAAATGCATCTCAAACAAACAAACAATTGCATCATGTCTCTGACCTTTGGTCTACTTTTCTTTGTTGCAACAGGTCTTTGATGCTGGCCATTCTCACAAGTGCATTTCCATTGGGGTGATTCCAGCACCACACCTAAATTAAATTTAGAAAATGGATGATTTCAAAATCTTTCTCTAACTAGACATGTGTAATGTAGTACAAACACTGATATCAACATTGCTCTCTTTCCTAGCTCCTCTGCTCACTCATCAAATAGGGCTTCATTAAACTAGGACGGCCTATGTGGTCATTGTGTATGCGACTTCCAGGATCCAGGAAATTACTAATGAGTCATGCCAATTGTGTCTGTCCCTAGCCATACACGGCAAACAGAAAGTGACACTACTCCCAATTGTCCAAAAAAGGCCTGCCTGAACCATATAAAAGGGTGTGGAGAGAATCCCTTGCATAATCTGCAGTTTGTTGCAGGTTTTTGGGAATTAAAGATTGGTCCTCCTTAGGGATAAGCGTGTTTTTCTGTTATCTCTAAAATACAGGACATTGTAATCATTGCCACTGCCTTGTACAGCACCCCCTGACCTTGGCTATGTAGAAATACCTACATACCTCCAACCTGAGAGGAGCAACATTCCTGACTAATTCTGGTGGTAAAAGTCGCAGTACAATATTTTTAAAACACATACTACACAATTTTGTTAAATAAAAAAAGCTGGTTTGAATAGGAAAGGGCTTTTCTGCAGGTTTTGGCCACATGAAGCAACAACATAAAATAACCTAATCACAGGTAAGAATTGAGAAATCACAATCAAAGGTGGTTTAATATTCCTTAATAAACACCACGTCTGCTGCCTAAAAGCCGAAACAGCCTGGGTCATTTAGAACATTTCTTGCCCCGTTTGATGTTGTCAGTATTTCCAAAGTAGGTTCCTCTAACAGCACTAGCAGCAACCAGTTTTTACATGAAAGGAGCTATTTTATGAGTGTTTTCCCTTTTTTCAGAAAACATCAGAGCAGGACAAGTGACACATATTTTGCATACATTTGGGAAATCTTGAGTTAGCTAACAACAAATAATCTTGAAAGGTCCAGAATTAATGTGGCAGATCAATAAAATGCAATTTTTGTCACAACTATTTTTTGGGGTGAATAATGATAATGAAAATGTCACTTACCCAGTGTACATCTGTTCGTGGCATCAGTCACAGTAGATTCGCATGTTCTGCAATAGCTCGCCATCTGGTGTTGGGCCGGAGTGTTACAAGTTGTTTTTCTTCGAAGAAGTCTTTCGAGTCACGGGACCGAGTGACTCCTCCTTTTGTCTCCATTGCGCATGGGCGTCGACTCCATCTTCGATTGTTTTTCCCCGCAGAGGGTGAGGTAGGAGTTGAATTGTAGTAATAGTGCCCATGCAATGGAGTGACTAAGTATGCACCTATTTAAGGTTGAGATGATACATATATAAATAATTGAAGGTAACTTCCAAACTGCTACAGGCTCCCGGGGAGGCGGGTGGGCACATGCGAATCTACTGCGACTGATGCCACGAACAGATGTACACTGGGTAAGTGACATTTTCAGTTCGATGGCATCTGTCGCTGTAGATACGCATGTTCTGCATAGACTAGTAAGCAGTTATTTCCCCAAAAGCGGTGGATCAGCCTGTAGGAGTGGAAGTAGTCTGAAATAATGTCCTTAATACAGCTTGACCTACTGTGGCTTGTTGTGCGGATAACACGTCTACACAGTAGTGCTTGGTGAATGTGTGAGGCGTAGACCATGTGGCTGCCTTACATATTTCTTGCATTGGGATGTTTCCTAGAAAGGCCATGGTAGCACCTTTCTTTCTGGTTGAGTGTGCCCTTGGTGTAATGGGCAGCTGTCGTTTAGCTTTAAGGTAGCAGATTTGGATGCATTTAACTATCCATCTGGCTATACCTTGTTTTGATATTGGGTTTCCTGCATGAGGTTTTTGAAATGCAATAAAGAGTTGTTTAGTCTTTCTGATGTTCTTTGTTCTGTCAATGTAATACATCAATGCTCTTTTGACATCTAATGTATGTAGTGCCCTTTCAGCTACGGTATCTGGCTGTGGAAAGAACACTGGAAGTTCCACTGTTTGATTTAGATGGAACGGTGAAATAACCTTTGGCAAAAATTTAGGATTGGTCCTTAGGACGACTTTATTTTTGTGTAGTTGTATAAAAGGTTCCTGTATAGTAAACGCCTGAATCTCGCTTACTCTTCTCAGGGAAGTAATGGCGATGAGAAATGCCACCTTCCAGGTTAGGAACTGTATGTCGCAGGAGTGCATGGGTTCAAAAGGTGGACCCATAAGTCTAGTTAGGACAACATTTAGGTTCCATGAAGGAACAGGTAGTGTTCTTGGTGGTATAATTCTCCTAAGGCCCTCCATGAATGCTTTAATGACTGGTATTTTATATAGGGAAGTTGAATAGGTAGTCTGCAGGTATGCAGATATTGCTGCAAGGTGAATCTTAATGGAAGAGAAAGCTAGGTTAGATTTTTGTAAGTGAAGCAAGTAACCCACTACATGTTCTGGAGTTGTGTGTAATGGTTGTATTTGATTAATATGGCAGTAGCAAACAAACCTCTTCCATTTACTTGCATAGCAGTGCCTGGTGGATGGCCTTCTTGCTTGTTTTATGACTTCCATACATTCTTGGGTAAGTTGTAAGTGCCCGAATTCTAGGATTTCAGGAGCCAGATTGCTAGATTCAGCGATGCTGGATCTGGGTGTCTGATCTTTTGGTTGTGCTGTGTCAACAGATCTGGCCTGTTGGGCAATTTGATGCAGGGTACCACTGATAGGTCTAGCAGCGTTGTGTACCAGGGTTGCCTTGCCCAAGTTGGTGCTATCAATATGAGTTTGAGTTTGCTTTGACTGAGTTTGTTTACCAGGTAAGGAAGGAGAGGGAGAGGAGGAAAAGCGTAAGCAAATATCCCTGACCAGTTCATCCATAGGGCATTGCCTTGGGATTGTTTGTGTGGGTATCTGGATGCGAAGTTTTGGCATTTTGCGTTCTCCCTTGTCGCAAACAAGTCTATCTGAGGTGTTCCCCAGAGTTTGAAATAAGTGTTCAGAATTTGGGGGTGAATTTCCCATTCGTGGACCTGTTGGTGATCTCGAGAGAGATTGTCTGCGAGTTGATTTTGTATCCCTGGTATAAACTGTGCAATTAGGCGAATTTGGTTGTGAATTGCCCAATGCCAAATTTTTTGTGCTAGCAGGCTTAACTGCGTGGAGTGCGTCCCTCCCTGCTTGTTTAGATAATACATTGTTGTCATGTTGTCTGTTTTGACGAGAATGTATTTGTGAACTATTATTGGTTGGAAAGCTTTTAGTGCTTGAAAAACTGCTAGAAGTTCTAGGTGATTGATATGCAGTTTTGTTTGATGTACGTTCCATTGTCCTTGTATGCTGTGTTGATCGAGGTGTGCTCCCCACCCTGTCATGGAAGCATCTGTTGTTATTACGTATTGTGGCACTGGGTCTTGGAAAGGCCGCCCCTTGTTTAAATTTATGTTGTTCCACCACAGAAGCGAGAGGTAAGTTTGGCGGTCTATTAACACCAGATCTAAAAGGTGACCCTGTGCTTGAGACCACTGTGATGCTAGGCATTGTTGTAAGGGCCTCATGTGCAGTCTTGCGTTTGGGACAATGGCTATGCATGATGACATCATGCCTAGGAGTTGTAATACCATCTTTGCCTGTATCTTTTGTGTTGGATACATGCGTTGTATGATGGTGTTGAAATTTTGAATTCTTTGTGGACTTGGAGTGGCTACTCCTTTTGATGTGTCTATTATGGCTCCCAGGTATTGTTGTACCTTGCGTGGCAGAATTTTGGATTTTGTGAAATTGACGGTGAACCCTAGTTTGAAGAGGGTTTGTATGATATGATTTGTGTGATTTGAGCACTCTATTAACGAATGGGCCTTGATTAGCCAGTCGTCTAGATATGGGAACACATGTATTTGCTGCCTTCTTATGTGTGCTGCGACTACTGCTAGACATTTGGTAAAGACTCTTGGTGCGGTTGTTAATCCGAAAGGCAGTACCTTGAATTGGTAATGTATTCCTTTGAATACAAACCTTAGGTATTTCCTGTGCGATGGGTGTATTGGTATATGGAAATAAGCATCCTTGAGGTCTAAAGTTGCCATGTAGTCGTGCAGTTTTAGCAATGGCAATACTTCTTGTAGTGTGACCATGTGGAAGTGGTCTGATTTGATGAAAGTGTTCACTACTCTGAGGTCTAGGATTGGTCTCAGCGTTTTGTCCTTCTTTGGTATCAGAAAGTACAGTGAGTAAACTCCTGTGTTTATTTGTGTGTTTGGCACTAATTCGATTGCATTCTTTTGCAATAGTGCCTGCACTTCTATCTCCAGGAGATTGGAATGGTGTGTTGTTAAATTTTGTGCTTTTGGTGGTATGTTTGGAGGGAATTGTAGAAATTCTATGCAATAACCATGTTGGATAATTGCTAGAACCCAAGTGTCTGTAGTGATTTCCTCCCATGCTTTGTAATAATGACCTATTCTTCCCCCCACTGGTGTTGTGTGGAGGGGGTGAGTGACATGTGAGTCATTGTTTAGTAGTAGGGGTTTTGGGGCTTTGAAATCTCCCTCTATTTCTAGGGAATTGCCCTCCTCTATATTGTCCCCGAAAACCTCCTCTATACTGTCCCTGGTAAGTGGACGGTGTTGCTTGTGAGGTGCTGGCTTGTGTGCTTTGACCCCGAAATCCCCCTCGAAAGGGCGTTTTACGGAATGTGCTGTAATTCCCTCTGCTCTGCGGGGAGTAGAGTGCGCCCATGGCTTTGGCAGTGTCCGTATCTTTTTTGAGTTTCTCAATCGCTGTGTCCACTTCTGGACCGAACAGTTCTTTTTCATTAAAAGGCATATTGAGAACTGCTTGTTGAATCTCTGGTTTAAATCCAGACGTTCGGAGCCATGCATGCCTTCTGATAGTTACAGATGTATTAATTGTCCGTGCAGCTGTATCTGCAGCGTCCATGGAGGAACGTATCTGGTTGTTGGAGATGGTCTGTCCCTCCTCAACCACTTGTTTTGCCCTATTTTGGAAGTCCTTGGGCAGATGTTCAATGAGATGTTGCATCTCGTCCCAGTGGGCTCTGTCATAGCGCGCAAGTAGTGCCTGGGAGTTCGCGATGCGCCACTGGTTTGCAGCTTGTGCTGCGACTCTCTTACCAGCTGCATCGAACTTGCGGCTTTCTTTATCTGGGGGTGGTGCATCTCCAGATGTGTGAGAGTTGGCCCTTTTCCTAACTGCTCCTACAACAACAGAGTCTGGTGGCAGCTGTGTAGTGATGAAAACCGGGTCCGTAGGAGGCGGCTTATACTTTTTTTCCACCCTTGGTGTGATTGCCCTACTTTTGACCGGCTCCTTAAATATGTCTTTTGCGTGCCGGAGCATACCAGGGAGCATAGGCAGGCTTTGGTAGGAGCTGTGGGTGGAGGAGAGTGTGTTGAACAAGAAATCATCCTCGACCTGTTCTGAGTGGAGGCTAACGTTGTGAAATTGTGCTGCTCTAGCCACCACCTGAGAGTACGCGGTGCTGTCTTCTGGTGGAGATGGCTTTGTAGGGTATGCCTCCGGGCTGTTATCTGACACTGGGGCGTCGTATAGGTTCCATGCGTCCTGATCTTGGTCACCCTGGCTCATGGTGGTGTGAGCTGGGGAGTGTGATGGAGTTTGTGCTGGTGAAACGTTAATCACGGGCGGAGGAGAGGGTGGTGGTGTAACTCTTTTCACCACTTTTGGTTGTGGTGCTTGTTCCGTCTGGAACTCCAACCTTCTCTTTCTCCTAATGGGGGGAAGGGTGCTTATTTTTCCTGTCCCCTGCTGAATGAAGATACGCTTTTGCGTATGGTCCACATCAGTTGCTTGTAGCTCTTCCTCAAACCTATGCTTTTGCATTTGGGAGGTTAGCGAGTGCTCTTCTGTATAAGAGCCTGAAGCTGGGTCGCTTGCAGTTTGTTTCGGCATCGAAACTTTGTCTGCGTGTTTTTTCGGCTCCGAGGTGACTTTTTTCCTTTTCGGGGCCGAAACCTCTCGGCGTCGATCTGTTTCGGTGCCGCTGTCTCGGCGTCGAGCCGTGTCCACACCGGCATCTCGGTGTCGAGGCTTGTCTCCAGCACTTTCTCGGTCCCGAGAAGGCTGCGTGCCGGTGTCTCGACCGGAGTCGGACGATCTCGGCACTGTTTGGGCCTTTTTCGGTGCCGACGGTCGGTCACCGAATTTATGGGTCGAGCCATGGCCTGGTGGCAGTGGCGTCCCCTGGGCCTTGTAAATGTTTCTTTGTGTGGTTTTCGACGTCTTACTCACGGTTTGTGTATCGTCGAATCCTTCGGAGTCTGAGTCTTGGATCGAGAAGGTACCTTCTTCTTCCTGTTCCTCGAACTCCCGTTGGGCTGTCGGTGCGGACGCCATTTGAAGTCTTCTGGCTCGACGGTCTCGGAGTGTTTTTCGGGACCGGAACGCACGACAGGCCTCGCAGGTGTCTTCGCTGTGCTCAGGTGACAGGCACAGGTTGCAGACCAAGTGTTGGTCTGTGTAGGGGTATTTATTGTGGCATTTGGGGCAGAAACGGAACGGGGTCCGTTCCATCGGCGTTCTTCAGCACGCGGTCGGGCCGACCAGGCCCCGAGGGAGGATCGAAAAACTACCCCGAAGGGCACCGGAGCTCTTCGATCTTCGATGCAGTGTGGAATCTAAGTACGCCGATCCCGAACGCAACAATACCGACGAAAATCTTCCGAAATTAACTATTTTTTCCGTTCCGAAACTCGGAGCGACAGGAACACGTCCGAACCAGATGGCGGAAAAAAAACAATCGAAGATGGAGTCGACGCCCATGCGCAATGGAGACAAAAGGAGGAGTCACTCGGTCCCGTGACTCGAAAGACTTCTTCGAAGAAAAACAACTTGTAACACTCCGGCCCAACACCAGATGGCGAGCTATTGCAGAACATGCGTATCTACAGCGACAGATGCCATCGAACATTATGTTATACTTGTCTCCCGATAAACAGATCTGATCATCTCCGATAGCTCAACACAACTCTGCAAATGTTCATTACATAGCACACAAACAAGGATTTAGGTAAACAGCGGGCCACCTCAACTTCGGCTTCTAAAATGTTCACAAATGAGGAGACTTAAGGCAGAGAGACGATTTAACATCTTACTCCACCAGTAAAGTTTAACTCGAGACTTTAGAGTGGCAGTGCAAGCAACCTAAAACAGGTCAGTGCACTGCACCTATGCCCTCAATTACATGCTACAAAGATTTAGTCAAAATAAGGATTTTAGAATGTTATACAAGGTGTAACTACCCCCAACAGGACTAGATGTATGTTTCAAATAACCAACAACCATACAGACACAGGGTCACCATGAGTACATAAGTCAAAGTTGCAAGATCCAATAATAAACCTTTAATTTGTGAGAATGCAATGCTCTCTTAAGTGTGAAGAATGAGCACTATAAAAATACTTATTTACTCTGAAACAAGAATACTTTTGCTTCTAACTTATTTTCGTTGTATAAATTGTTCAAGTAAAAACCTTCTATTTAGAGTAAAGATATCATTAGCATAAAGTGTGATCCTCAAATTTGTAATCATGCAATTTTAATTCGTTTAAGAATAACCCACTTTTGGAGGCTGTGCTCCCAAATACAGGATAACAATAAACCTATATAAAAGTACAATATATTCACTTACTGGCATCCGCCTTCCAACAAAAGAATGAGAATACTGCTTAAGATCTGTATCTGCCAAGGAGGAGGGAACTACAAAATATTCTGGAAGGCTGGAAAAACAAAAACATTGATAACATTTAAAAAAAAAGCAAATCTTTTTAGATCTGAAAAGGATTACTGTCAATCTCATTAAAACCATGAAGGCACTGAAGGCAAAATGTAGACAATTCAATAAAATAAAACTCATAAGCAAAAGAACCAGGCCAATTTAGAAAAAGCACCTTAAACAAGTTATCATTGCTCAAAACATCTAGCAAGAGGAAACCCTCAGGTAAATTTAAAAAGCCATTCTTACACCACAACGATTTTTTTCTAAATTTAACTGGTGGAATACAATAGCCACTGTCTATGAGTATCATATACAACTTGAAATTTCATTGATAAATTGAGAGGCTGAGGAAATAAATGTTTATTTGTGGGACTCTCTGAAAGGATTGCTGACGTGAAGCACTGATGTACACATCATGGTACAGTTCTGTAATAGAAAAGTAGCCCAACAGAAAGGAGCATACTGTGTTGAATGTCAGTGATCAATAAAAGCGAAGCTAAACAACAAAATGTGATGTAAACAGCTTATTCTTTCACAGAAGAAGACACAGCTCACTGCTTAAGAGTCACTCTTTGATAGGGTTGCACGTCGTTTCCCCCAGAACTGTGCAAACAAGAGATGAGAGTGCAGCAGGTCAGTAATCGAAAACTTGTGCCATCCCACTTGACACAAGCGTCTTGATGATTTCACTTTCTGCTTCCAGATAGAACATTTTATGTTTCATACAGAGTACAAGCTTAAAACCTTAATGACCGCAGTGCTCTCTTAACACTTATGCTGGCTTGATGAAAGAATACAATTTGCCTTTTTGCTGAAAGCTGCAGGGGTCAGATGAAGGCTTCTAACTATCCACCCTTTTAGCTCCATTTCTAATTTTCTTTGACACACAACATTTCATTTTGGTATGGGTCTATGACTGCAGCATGCTGTTTGGATATGCACAACACATGATCAGGAAGACCTCTCTCAATAACCAATCCACTAAAGAAGACTGTGCAACGCATCCTACTGTTGAAGTATAAAGAGCTGGAGTTTGATTGTTGCTGCATACTCTTCTTTAACTCTCACATTACTTACTTTCTTTGAAAGAGAATTAATATTACACATGTGAGGATGGGCTCCTGGAAGGCCAAATCAAAGCAATGCAATGTAATAGGTGTAGTATGAAAGCCTTCACATGACAAATTAAAGCTCTGATAACTAGGTACTCCAATACCTTTCCTGGTCTCTCCTGTAATTTTGTTACCAATGTACTTGATAACATTCAAAGTTCCCTAGAGGCCATCCTCATCAGAGGTGAACCATGCCCTTCGGTACCAGAGGGCAAATCCAAATACATGGCAATGTCTTGCCTTATCCGAAAACAACAGTATCTAACCACCCCTCTCACTGTTCACAGGTTGGCCATGGCTTCCAGCCTTTGCCCCCAACTTATGATCAAAAACAGTAGCGGTACTTGGTCTGGCCTTCTGAAGCCCCATACAGGTCTGTAGTATGGAGCCATCCTGCTGCCTGTGACCTGCCTTGGAAGAGGAGAAAGCAACACTGCCAGTTCGTGTAGGTGACCTGTCTGTTGACCGAAAAGGTAAGTGCAACGCTTATCATGCTAAAACTGCCCACACAGTCCATCTGGTGAGAACAAAAGAAAAAATCACTTCACACTAGTTCACAGAGTAGTGTTCGTTGACTGAGGCTTGCAACTCTGTTTCTGGAACTGTAGCAAAGCCACTATAGAGTACAGATCTAGAAATATCAGTGTTTCAAGTCTCAGCAGAGTTCTAAATCTACGTTCCAGTCTCTTAAATTCTAACTGGCAAATGAAGAGTCCAGTGAATGCCTTTGTGGCCACATAACAAGCACTGCATTTGACACCAGCCATTGACTTTGTCAGTGTTCATTTTGTCATGGTTCTTCCAAACTCTATTGATGTGGAAGCTGCTGGGTCCTCATCAATTAAAACAAAAAAACATTTTAAAAGTAAAAATATATTTTTGGTGTCAGAATACACATTGACACATTGTAATGGTAGTCCATAGAGCTGAAAGAACCTACGTAGTTCCATTTGAGTAATCTTCCATTCGTAGATAAAAGATAGCAATGCGTTCCCGCATAACTCTCCTTATCAGTTTGCTGATTAGGAGGTTTATGCAGAACGAGCTGCTATCTTTTGTCTCAATGTTCTAATTGCACACTTGATCTTGGAACTCCATGTTGGGCGAATTAGGCTGCTTCTACGAATGGGAGGCTACTCAAATAGAATCTAGAACGCCACACTTTTCAAGTTGATTTGGATATTGCTTCATTAACCAGTTTCATCTGGGAGCCTTGTTATGATGTAATTTTCTAAACTTTCAATCCAATCCTCCCAACAAATGTCAGGTTGACCTGCTTGTTGTAGAAAAAAGGGTGGTGTAATAATGTTCCCAACTGAAGCCATGACCAATATTACACCAATACAAAAATCGCAAAAACTTTTCCCAAACACCACAACAGTAAATGTGACAATTGTTTTTTTCCTTAAACCACAATGATAATGGAAGAAATTCCTTGAACTAAAATAAAGACCAAATGCTGGTGAACAGTCTAGTCTTTGTTGAACAGCAAAGTAAAAATCAACAAATTGGTGTTTTTTTTCTTTTTTTCCCCCCTTAAAATGTAAGATGGCTGCCACAGATGTGAATTCCAAAGTAAAATGTCCAGGCGAGGAGTCTAGTTTTTAAATATGTAAGAGAGTGCCCCCTGCACTTCCTCTGGGCGGACAACACTCATTGACACGGCCGCGCAGACAACACTCGCTGCACTGCCTCCGGGTGAACGGCTCTTACTATGCAGTCTAGTTTGTAATTAAGTAAGAGTGCACCCCCTGCACTTCCTCCGGGCAGGCAACACTCATTAATGCAGCCGCTGCCACACCTCCTCCGGGCAGACAACACTCGTCGCACTGCCTCCAGCTCCGATGGAGTGGACCACCCAAGGAAGGGGTGAAAGATGGCGTGGCACTCAATCGGATCGTCACCTTGTCACTGTCGCCGAAAACAGGTTCGCTACCACGGCGGTAACAGCAGGTAAGTGTCTACCAGACCCAGGTTGTGTCCACACCTGAAGCTCGTCGCCAAAATGTTGCAAGTAATATCGGAGAGGCATATAAACTTGTATAATTAAGTTTATTGAATCAACGACACAACCTGGCGTCTGGCTCCCTCTCTGGCTAGTCCACCCTCGCACTTCTCAAGAACTAGCCTCTTCTCACTCTCTTTACACAAGCTACAATTTTGCACCCATTCCTTAATCTGATTTTCTATCCCTGGCCACCAAAAGTTTGCTCTTACCCTCCTGGTGGTCAGTCCTTGCCCAAGGCTTCTCCACATTTAATCATTTTAATTACATCTCTCATTACTGGATCCTCTTCCATCTCCTCTTACCACTGCATCCCCAAAAATGAACCAGTTCCTCTAT
This sequence comes from Pleurodeles waltl, assembly GCF_031143425.1. Taxonomy (NCBI): domain Eukaryota; kingdom Metazoa; phylum Chordata; class Amphibia; order Caudata; family Salamandridae; genus Pleurodeles; species Pleurodeles waltl. Next base: position 281,102,685 of record NC_090440.1, read on the forward strand.
CCACTGCATCTTGTACAGTGGCGACCGCACCCTCCACGTCTCTCTCACACCAACATCATCAACTTCCTCCCAATTCAACGACAATCTAGATAAGCAATATGCTTGAACATTCTTCCAGCCTTGTAGAAACTCAACAGTGTAGACATACTCCTGAAGTCTTGCTGCAAGCCTAGCCAACCTGGCTGACCCCTTTCCTGCACCACCTGGAGCTAAAATTCTTAATAGCGGCCTATGATCTGCCCGTATAACAAATGGTAAGCCCTACAAGTACACACGGAAATATTCAGCACCCCAGGCTGCAGCCAAAGCTTCATGCTCTATGACTGAATAGTTTTTTTTTCGGCCGATGTCAGTGTACGAGAGGCAAACGCCACAGTCTTTTCATCACTACCATGAAATTGGGAAAGAATCACACCCAAGCTGGATGCACTGGCATCTACTGTAAGCGCAGATTTTAGACTTCTATCAAACTCTGTTAATATGGTACTTTCCTCACTTTATGTTTCACCGCAACAGCTCCCCACTTCATACAAATTTTGTGAACATAATCCTTTAAGTCTCCCAACTCCTCTCGAAACACCTCACTCACTTCCTCAAGAATTGCACTGACGCCTCCATCATCCACAACCAAAATTTGTTCAATACCTCTAGGATGAACAATTATATTCAAATCATACTGGTGCATCCAACCCAATATTGGTGGCCCTGACTCGGCCACATACACTTTAAGAAGGGTTTCTCTTGACTTGAAACATATAACTGTCAAAAAGAAACCCAAGATCTCAATCTCCTCCCCTTGGTAGCCCCCAGGACAGATATCTTTTGTTTCCAACTCAAGTTGTGGCCAATTCTTCATAAAAATATCCTTGGGAATGATAGTGTACTTGGATCCAGTATCCACCATCAACTCTACATTGACTTTTGCGATAGTAAACCACGCTTTGGGACAGGTTACCCTCTTGTCACAGTTGACTATATCATCCTCACCTAAACAGAGTACACAATCTACAATCTCACACCTATCTTCACACACAGCCACTCCTTTGGGTTTAGACCATTCAGCGCACATCCGCGCATAATGACCTTTGTGCCCACACTTCCTGCACTCTTTACTCACCGCAAAACACCCCTTAAATTCGCTGTTGTGTAAATTACTACCACATCTGTTACATCTCTTCTTAACACCCATTCTCTGAGTTTTCTGGAAATCTTGTGTTTTCTTCCCTACAGCTGCCACACTGTTGCTTTTGGTTTCCACATCCCCTAAGACCTCTTGCAAGATTTGTTGCTCCCTACCTCCATTGCCATACTTTCCCATTTCTTTCATACACAATTCCGATTCTTCCACAACCTTGGCCATGTCAATGGCATCTCTCAGACAGGGATTTTTTGCAGCCCACAGTCTTTCCTGGATTTTCCTGCTCTTGCACTGAACCATTAGCTGGTCCATAATCATTTCCTTACACATCTCCCCAAAATGGCATTTAGCAGACAACTCCCTCAACCTGAACACAAATTCTTCAATTGACTCTCCCACCCTCTGTGGTTGTGTATAAAACTTATATCTCGCTAAGACTACATTAGTCTCTTTAGCAAACCTATTACTCAGTCTTAATCTAGCTTCTATGTAATCATCTGCAATACGTGCTCCATTGTCAGTAGCCACTGGCATAAACTTAAACAATCTCTGCGCTTCAGAACCCAAACAATTTAGTACATTATTTCTTTTTATGTGCAGACGTAAACTCTTCACTATCCAACGCCAACAAATAATTGTCAAACATGTCTATCCAGTCTTCCCACAGGATCGTAGGAGTACCTGGATGTGAAAGGAAACAAGGCGGTGCAGTAATTGAAACGTGCTCCATGGCTTTCACCAATATTCGAGATCACTCTAAAAATATACAAATCTGTAGCAGCACACAAATCCCAAGGTTCGTAACGAGCATCAAGGTGTGCACATCACCGTTTGTGCAATTACTCTGAAGCAGCGCACAGATTCCAGGTGCAATAACTCAGTGGCAGCGCACAAATCCAAGGCGCGCAACAAGCATTAAGTTGCGTAATGAGCATCAAGGTGTGTGCATCATCGTTTCCATAGCTCTGCAGCAGCCTTTAAATTCTATGCGCAATAACTCTACAGCAGCGCACAAATCTCAGGCGTGCAACAAGCGTGATAAGGTGTGCGCATCACCATTTCAGCAATAACTCTGGAGCGCAACAAGCATTAACATGAGCACATTTATACCGGCACCACAGGATGCCAGAAAAACGTTGTTACTCCAATACACCAGTAGACAATTACTGGAATCCAACCAACCCGCAAAATAAAAGGCGACCTCCCTGAGAAGATGATTTCTCCTTTAAGGTAAGGCCAGTAGCTTTACCTTTAAGAAAACTTCCTTATGATAGTAGGATCCTTCACCTTCAGGTGGGACATCCCCTTTAAATTTCCAGGCGCCACCTCTGTGTTGTTTCTCGCAGAACACAGCACGCTTCAATCACCGGAAACAAAGCGTCTGGTCGTAGTCTGCTCAACGACGATATAACCGCCCGGTAGGTCAACATCATCCTATCCTCGTCGCCAAACGATGTAGTACAAATACTTAATTGGAGTCGGATGGTTTCACCAAAATCCTATTTTATTGACCTACTCGAGCGGTGTCGCACTTTACAACATCAAACCGCTCCTCTCGCCCAACGCTCGATTTCCCTCCAACGCACGAGAGCGTTTGGGCTCCAGCAAAGCGCTCGAGCTCACAGAACACGCTCGTGCATAACCAGATATAACAATGTCTTCGGTTTGACATACTACAAATGTAATGGCTTATGTGATATAATCACAACAGAAGGATAACTAAATTGGATACATGATTAGGCAGAGAAGAGGAGACATGGGTAAGCATGGAGTATAGGACAGATGGGCGAGCTAGAATATTATGTTCTCATGTTACATAGTCAAATGGAAAGCAAAATTGTTTGGGGGAGGGGAGCAAAAATATGTAAAAGTGTCAAAATAGCCTTGCTGGTATTATGAGAAGACAATTTGTAAACACTATAGATTTTTTATTAATGTAACTATTATAGATTTTTAATGTATACTCACCACGTTGAGATCATGTAGCCCTCATTGACTGAGCAAACCCTCCACTCAGATGCATCTGTTCTTCGGATTTCTCTGTCCCAGTCAGAGTAAGTTTCAAACAAAGACGTTTTTGGACCACCTCCAGGATCTATACCATTTGTTTTATCAGCTAAGGGGAGAGAAAGAATGCATATGTTATGCCAAGCTACATAATACTGTTCCGATAATGTATTCCTTTATAACAATTCAGAAACACCCAGCAAAACCTATAATTCAATTCACACATATAAATGATCTTTTAAGTGACATAATTCAAATTGCTTAGGCAAGACAGACCTTCTAATTTGCAGTCCATCTCCCATAATCTGTTTTACATACATGTATTTAAATTTGTCAAAAACTAATGTGAATTCATAACTTACCTGGATTATGGTAAGACTTTCCAACATATTCAAAAGCAAACAGAAGCTGAATATCTGTTGGCTGGGAATAATGAGCAAGGGCAAGACAAACCTGAAAAAAATCAAACATATTATGAATGCCAGAAACTACTTCCATGAGCCAAGTGAACAAGCACATCTTCTCTGAGGAATTAAAATGATACAAATCACAGCTCAGGTGCAATGATTTTGAATTGGGTACACAGCTACAACAAAGTTTATTCTTGAGAAGGTTTGTATATGTGGATGCAAAAAGAAAAGAGTGAATATAGTAGCAACAGAATAGTATAACTTCATTGCGCTGTCTAGGTACTGTAAGAGCCTGCATGGTGTAGGAAGTTAGTCCAGTGCTCTCGGACACCACTTATGCCTCCACATGCATAGGATGCAAGAAACTCACTAGAAACCAGTAGCGGGTGTACATTTCAATACAAATAAAAAGGCGATGAAATTCCATGTACATCTTTTAAGCTGTACAAATACTGTATAACTGAATATTCAAAAACAAAACCAATGAAGAGATACCAAGAAGCAAAACCCATAAGGTTCTTATTTTCCAAAAGAAGCACATGAAGTCATTAAGCCTTGAGCAAACTGAATATCAAAATTCTATGGAATATTTAAAAAGTTTCTCAATACTTATCTTGTTTATTCAACAACCCAAACTTTGCTCATTAGCTTTAACAATAAATAGACCTGAGATTTTATGTCAGGACACGGAGGATAATATGATGCAAATGTCCCTTTTGTTGTGCGCTCACAGCAGCAACAATAGAGAGAACTTATAACTTTAAAGTAATCCATTGGGCTATAAAATCCAGCAACACACAGCTATCTTCCTTCTTGTGTTGCTGCTGCTCACAAGATCAGTATAATTCCTATCTCAATATGTTATTTAGACAAATACACTGATCCATGCTTGTATATAATGATTATCTTGTAACTGGTATCTAGTAACTGGTGTACGCTATTGGCTGTTGTCTTATTTGGTAATTCTCTGCCTCACTCGAATTACATTTCATTTTGAGTATTAGAAAACTTTACTTACTTTCAGGATTTCACCACTGCTTTGCAGCGTTGTCTGGAGTGCTGCAGGGGTATTTTTAACATTTTCTTTCTCCCACATGCACTGGCTTTTAAAAAATGTACAGCCATCGCAGGCGAGAGCGAGCTGCACAAAAGAAAGAAGCACTCTTTGAGGCCGCTGAGCACCTTATTTTGATGCACCTGGCCATGCTGGTCTTCATTTTTTAGAGACCCCTTCTCTGTGGCGGCCACGTGTAATTTGATGCACTTGATCAATGCAGGAGGTGCTTTTCAAAGTGTCCACCTGTGTGGAGCTGCGTTTTGAACGCGGTGCTGCCAGAGGACAGTGTTTTGTTTTGGGCAGCCCTAACAGGCTCTGATATTTGAGAAAAACACTGGGCAACCGCCGATCGCGGTGGTCATGTGGTCGGAGCAGCAACCATTTTAGCACATTAGGATAAAATACACTTTACAATACAGTCTGCCATCTTAACATCTTCGCTGCCAGGCCTTTTCCCCCTCAGGTGGCAGGCCTTTTTTTTGGGCTATTTGGGGTGTTCACGCTTAGGCCCTCATAACTTTTTGTCCACATAAGCTACCCACGCCAAAATTGCGTCCTTTTTTTCAAACATCCTAGGGATTTTAGAGGTACCCAGACTTTGTGGGTTCCCCAGAAGGAGACCAAGAGATTAGACAAAATACAGCAAAAAAAATCGTTTTTTTTTTGTTTAGTTTTTTAATGCGAAAAATGCAGAAGAAGGCTTGTGTTTTTTCCCTGAAAATGGCATCAACAAGGGCTTGGCGGTGCTAAAATCACCATCTTCCCAACTTTCAGAAACAGGCAGACTTGAATCAGAAAACCAAATTTTTCAACACAATTTTGGCATTTTACTGGGACATACCCCATTTTTACTATTTTTTTGCTTTACACATCCTTCCAGTTAGTGACAGAAGTGTGTGTGAAACCAATGCTGGCTCCAAGAAAGCTAAACATTTCTGAAAAGTAGACAAAATTCTGAATTCAGCAAGGGGTAATTTGTGTAGACCCTACAAGGGTTTCCTACAGAAAATAACAGCTGAAACAAAAAAATAATATTGAAATTGAGGTGAAAAAAACAGCCATTTTTCTCCACGTTTTACTCTAACTTTTTCCTGCGATGTCAGATTTTTTAAAGCAATATACTGTTACGTCTGCTGGACTCTTCTGGTTGCGAGGATATATAGGGCGTGTAGGTTCATCAAGAACCCTAGGTACCCAGAGCCAATAAATGAGCAGCACCTTGCAATGGGTTTTCATTCTATACCGGGTATACAGCAATTTGAAATACAGAGTGAAAAATAGGTATCAAGAAAACCTTTGTATTTCCAAAATGGGCACAAGATAAGGTGTTGAGAAGCAGTGGTTATTTGCACATCTCTGAATTCCGGGGTGCCATATTAGCATACGAATTACAGGGCATTTCTCAAATAGACATCTTTTTTTACACATTGTCTTACATTTGGAAGGAAAAAAATTAGAGAAAGACAAGGGGCAATAACACTTGTTTTGCTATTCTGTGATTCCCCCAAGTCTCCCGATATAAATGGTACCTCACTTCTGTGGGTAGGCTTAATGCTTGCGACAGGAAACACAACATGGACACATCACATTTTTACATTGAAATCTGGTGTGTTTTCTGGAAAGTCCCTAGCTGTGGATTTTGGCCTCTAGCTCAGCCGACACCAAGGGAATCCTAGCAAACCTGCGCATTTTTGAAAACTAGGCACCTAGGGGAATCCAAGATGGGGTGACTTGTGGGGCTCTCACCAGGTTCTATTAGCCAGAATTCTTTGCAAACCTCAAAATTTGGCCAAACAAAACCAAAAACACTTTCCTCACATTTCGGTGACAGAAAGTTCTGAACCTGAGAGGAGACATAAATGTCCTTCCACCCAGCGTTCCCCCAAGTCTCCCGATAAAAATGGTACCTCACTTGAGTGGGTAGGCTTAGTGCTCGCGACAGGAATTGCCCCAAAACACTATCTGGACACATCAAAATTATAACATTATCAAATACAAAACTACCTGTTTTTGTGGGGGGAGGAGGAATGGCGGGGGGCTTGGGCTCGGCAGCCCTCTAGGGAAACCAACCAAACCCAGACATTTCTGAAAACTAGACACCCGAGGGAGTCCAGGGAGGTGTGACCTGTGTGGATCCTCCAATGTTTTCTTACCCAGAATCCTCAGCAAACCTCAAATTTAGCTTAAAAAAAAAAAAAAAAAAAAATTCCCCACATTTCTGTATGGGATCACAGCATCAGACAAATTTCCTACCACCCAACATTCCCCTCAGTCTCCCGGTAAAAATGATACCTCACTTGTGTAGGTGGGACAAGTGCCTGTGACAGGGAAGAGCCAAAAACATGACGGAATTGAGGGGGAACCAAAGTGGGTCCAAAAGGGCAGTTTGAACAAAAAAATCTTTTTTAGGCTGGCAAATGCAGCAGAATTTTTATCAGTATAGATGAGACAATGTTGGGTGGTAGGAATTTTGTGGATTCCTGCAGATTCTGGAAGGTCCCATCACAAAAATGTGGGAAAATTGTGTGATTTCCAGCAAAATTGGAGGTTTGCAGGGCATTGTGAGTAAGAAAATGGTGTGGGGTGCATGTGAAGCACACCACGCTGGAATCAACCAGATGTTTAGTTTTCAGATGTGTCTAGGTCTTGTGGATTTTTCTACATGGCAGTGTCCCTAAGTCAAAAAAGTGCAGCCCTCACCACCATTCCATTTTGAGAGTTACCAATCTCTCATGGCCCAAATGTAAAACCAAAACCCAAAATAATCAAATGTCCTCTTGCTTGCCGTGGGATAAGATGTTTTAGTGTGCGGGGGAGAGCTGAAAGACTGTTACCCCTTCAGTTGGGGTGGGGGCATAACCAGGCCCATACTGGTTGGTAGCCACCACCCCACTATTTTTTTTATTTTTTATTATTCCCTGGCATCTAGTAGACGTTCTTGCCCCCCCGGGGGGTGGATCGGGGGTAATTGCCCAATCTGCCCACAGGTGGGCAGAACAACTTTGGCCCCATTTATTTGGGGTGGGGGTATGGTGTCTAGTGGTTGGCATAACAAAAATAGGCCGATCTTAATACAATTTGCCCCCCAGGGGAGCGACCCTTGCCTAGGGGGTCGCTACCCATACATAAAGACAAAGTAAATAAAAAAATATAGCTATAGAAGTTCTATTTTTAATGCTACACGGGCCGTGTGGAAATTTAACACGACTAATGAATTTGTTTCAATTGCTCAAATCCTGAGCAAATTTCCTAGTAAAGTCGCTCCTATTGCTTTGTACAGCTGTCCACTAACATTCTTGGAACTCATTTTGGTTTATCATACGTTGCACAGTAATTGTTGTTAGTCTGCTCCCAGGCTTCACAAAAGCAGTGTTATGGAGGTATTTTGAGACAATGCTTCTTGTATTTTGTCTGAAGATAAGCAGAGAGTTTGCTGAGTTGATGGCTTCCATCAGATATGAGCTTATAGAATGATTTCCACACCTTAAAAGGACTGTCCGGTTATGTCCCAATAGGGTTTGCCACCAGTTTCTACAGCTATATGTAAGACTTCAACAATAATACACTCATTTGAAGAATACTGTAGCTATATATCTGATATATCTAAAAAGAACAGTTGAATTTGTCACCACATTGAGTTGTGTTCCAGCCTGCCTCAATACTTTCTTTTTGGTGTTATAAACAATACAATTATATTGGAAGCTCAACAATTTTCAGATTGTATCCCAATACATATATATCTCTGTAGATGGTAGATATTTCTACACATCTTTTCTTGCTTCGTGTTCTTTTTTTAACATGATATATTTACAGGGCTTAACATTAAATCCTATGTTCATTACTTTTGAATATGAAATTAGCTTACCATCACGAAGGCCCAAAAACTGGGGTGGGTGGGGAAATGTTTAATACCTAACTATGAATTATTAGGTGATCCTAATGGTTTCTGAAGCTGTGATATGGGGGTAACCAACAGTTTATTCAACTTATTGTTGACAAGCACACTTTATGTTATGAGGATATGGCTCCTGTATCCTATTAGTTTAAAGTAGGCACAGCTCATGCGCTTGCGTTTTTTAACTCTATGTATTAAAAGTTTCCACTTTGCTACTGTGGTGGATATCGTCTTTGAAAGCTATCTTGAAATATAAATAAGAATGTACTAAGTACCTAATTTGCATTGTGATTCATTTTTATATTTGTATAAAAAAATTGATATAAATAACTTTGTTTCTAACAAGGATCCAACGTAAAATGTACTAATGTTAAAGTATACTCTTTATAAGGTGGAATTCCCACACATTACTTTCTCATATCTAATCTGAGAATATAAATTGCCTGTGAAATTCACCAGCTCTGCAGTACCAATAAATTATGAGCCCCAACGTTAATACAACTGGTAGAGGGCTTTGAAAGTTTAGACAACGTGGAATTTGCTATGATTTAATCTACTTTAAATTCGGTGCAACAGGGAAGGCACAGTTCATAAGACAAGAGTTAACTAGCAGGTACAACATGAGATGTGTTTGGCTAGCATGTATAGAAAAGGCAAATGAAAACACATAGAATAGCTCATTGTAATGACAGCTACAGGTTTAGTTAAGCTGGTTACAGGCTAGATAAGCACTGCCAATGCATATAATACATGCCTGTAAGGGACACTACTACGCACAAAGTGGTGCCAATATTCCACGCACACAAAATTGTGAAAGAAACTGAATGTAGCACCTATCTGCAGTGTGTAACCATCACACAATAGGTCATGCCCATCTATTGATGACATCGCCACTAGAGGAAGATAGCTAAAGATCTATTGCCAGATGTTATGAAGGACCTCAATATATTTAAGCAGAACAATGTGAATATGGTTAAAGGTAAGGCAAGAAGTCAATGCTCCATTTATAGATGAGGTACAAGAATTTCAAAGAAGCAGAATACATAGGAAATTAACAGACAACCTGAAGCCGATACCACATTTGAGGGGAAGACCAAATCCATTAGGAATATAAAATATGTGAAGTCTGTCCAAATGGAAGATTCAGGGAGCAGACTTGAAACCAAGAAAATAAAACGAGGATCGATATCATGGAGAAGATCAGAATAAACGGAACAGAAGTAAACTGCCATGGCCAAGCTGAAAGCACTGGCTGAAGTGAAAGTCCAAGTTGAATGTGAAGACACTGGCAAGAGCAAGACTAGGAAAGAAGGCAAAAGAGCAAGACTTGGGGGTCAGAAGCGCCAGGTCTAAGTCAGAAGGGACAGTCATGAGTCAGAAGAATAAAAACAAATACATAGACCGGTTAGAGAAGTTACAAAAATTAAGGAAGAAAGCAGAGAATCAAGACCTTAAAACAAAGTGTCACTTGTACCAGCTAAATCAAAAAGTATCCTTGCAGAATTGCACAAGAAGGTTCTACGGAAACAAGCCTAGTTACTAACTTTCAATACGGTGTTGTCTAGATAACACATCAACAAGTTACATATCTTTGGGAATGACCTCTCAGATGGATAATGTAAATGTTTCCCAGGCATGAAAATGGTTCTGGAAACTTTTGAAGCAGTACTCTTGTGCGCTGGTAGGTAGCGTCCTCTGGCTCAGTGCCAACACTGTTCCACTTTGGAAGTGGTGAGTAGAGCTGTATAGAGGCACCACCCATGCACACTGGCACCAGTTGCTTTCCAAGCTGCCAAGATGGCATAACTAGTATGCAGATCGCTATATTGAGACCTTTTAGATGGAAAAAGAGCCGAGTTCATGGAACTGGGAGGTGGAAGGTTTGGTGAGGAATCTGCGGGCAGATAGAATATCCTCCACAAAAAAAACTTTACCAAAGGCAAGTAACTTGTTCTCTTGGATACTTCTAACTGTAGATTTCTCACCTTGTGGGAAGCTACTATAGCAGTACCTCCCCAGGTGGTGGGTCTGTGAATGGGCTCAGACCAATATGTCCTGCAGGACTGCATGGGCAAAATGCTCCTCTCCGTGGACCTGACTGTCAAGTCAATAGTGCTTCATGAATGTGTACTGGTGCCTATGTGGCCGCTAGACAAATGTCTAGGGCCGGTACTCTCACATGCTATTGCAGTGGTACTTGCTTTGGTTCTTGTGGAATTAGTATGTAATCCTCCTGGAGGCTGCTTCTTCACCAATGAGTAGTTGATTTAAATGCAGAGAACAATCCATCATGAGATGGCCTGGTTTCGCACTGCCTTGCTCTTCTTTGCTCTGGAAAACCCTGCAAAGAGCTAATTGGTCACATGTTGTTCCTAGGTAGAACCTATCTAAAACCTTATTGGTCTCTTAGGGTCCAAATGATGGAGTCTCTCTTTCTCCTTAGAGGGATGAAGTGGAGCAAAGAATGACAGAAGGGTGATAGCCTGCCCGACATGAAAAGGAGTGACCATTGTCAGTAGAAAGGAGACGTGGGTCCTTAACACCAGCTTTTCGGCGAAGAAAGTGGTATTAGGTGGGTTGACAAAAAGAACATGTAGCTCGCTCACATATCTAGCTGATGTTATGGGGATGAGAACGATGGTCAGAAGCCTCAAAAACCAACTGTGCAGTGTTTCAAAAGGGGTGCACAACAAATAAGTGAGAACTACATTTGAGTCCCACTGAGGAATAACAAAGGGTTTTGTTGGAAACAGAAGTTGCAATTCTTTATACAATCTCATCTCAAGTGTTTTAAATAACTAAGGCTGATCTGCAACTGCAAAAAAAGCCAAACGAGCTAACAAGTAGCCCTTGGTCATGCCCAAAGCAAGTCCTTACTGGGCTAAGTAGAGAACAAGCAACAAAACATCAGAAAACTTTCTTCGAATTGGCAATTTGTTGCGCTTGCACCAATCCTCAAATTTATCTGAACGTATCGCGTACGTTTATTTTGAGGATGGACATCATGCTGCCAAGATGATGTCCGCCTTCAACTGCCCCCGAGGTTGCTGATAACTGCTGCAGCTCCATCTCAGGTTGATGCAGATTGTGCAGAACAGGTTGCAGCACCCTGCCCTGTTGCTGCAACAGAAGATTCCTCTGGAAGTCGCAGCTTGATGGGAGAACAGATGCACATGCCTGGGAGTTACGGGTGCCACAATGTCCTGCACGTATCCGTTGCCACTATGATGACTTTGGCCTGGTCATTTCTGATGCTCTTCAGAACTTATGGTAGAAGAGGCAGTTGTGCAACAGAATACAGGAGTCCAGCGCTATATTCTAGACAGACGGCATTGAGTGAGAGACAGCGTGGGTGTGAGTGAGAGAGCTGCTTCGGAACATCCAACTTGCAAAAGTGCTGATATTGTGTGTTCCTGGCGGCAGAGAAAAGATCAAGCCAGGGTTCTCCATTGCTAGAAGACGGCCTGTGCCACTTCCATTTGCAATTACCATTTGTTATCCGTCAAGCGTTGGTGCCAGAGTTTGTCCTCCCTGAAGTTTACAGATCCCATCAGGTGGTGTACCAAAAGAGAATTTCCTATGCAGTGCAGCCACTTTAGGAGGTGCAGAGCTTTCTAACAAATGGTCCAAGACCCCATCCCACCCTACTTGTTCCAGTACCACATGGTGGTGATGTTGTCCGTGAGCACTTGCACCACCCTTCTGCTGATGGTGGGCAGAAAAACCCTTGATAAGGAATCACCATCAACTCCAACAAATTGATGTCTAGTACAGCTTCTGTCGGAGACCAGAGGCCTCCAATCTTGAAGCTTTCACAGATGGCCTCACTAAGTCAGTAATGAAGAATCTGTTACCATCACCTCTGGGTGGGGTAGGGAGAGAGTTCTGTAACTGACCCAATCGCGGTCCAGTGGCCACCAATGCAGTTCTTATGCAGACTCCTCCGAAATGTTGATAAAATCTGACAAATGCGCCGGAAGCTGTGTCCACTGGAATTTGAGGCCCCACAGCAGAGCTAGCATAAGTCACCTGTATGTTTTACCAGCAGGATGCAGGAGGCCAACAACCTATAACCCATATGGAGGTGTAGTGCTTTGGAACACTGTAGGTTATTTTCAGGCCAGAAGAAAGTAATTACGCAGTCGAAAATGCAAAAAAATTCCAAGTTTTTAATTATCCAAAATTTGCAACATTTCTGGTTTGCACACACATATCTGAGACACTTAGTTCAAACCAGCCTACTACCTACATCTTACGAGGTGTGTGCTCACTTAAAAAACAAGCATTTGCAATGCAACGGGTCTCGCGTTTGCTCATGTTAGAGCTGATAGCGTTGTTAACTCATAACCCGACTTTTCACCTATCGGCAAAAGTGCATTTATGCATGTAACCCGAAAATGTGCAATTAACTATGTAAAGCGCTCGACTTCTGCCAAGCGAAATCGCACTAGTAAATTAGAGAAAAAGTAGTCCGCGAGCCGGACAGAAAACAGCGAGCCTCGCATGTTTTCTGTACTTGGTCCATGCGCTCGAGGAGGGCTAGCCACCGGAAAAGGCATGACGCATGCATGCCTTAGACTAATGAAAGCAAGCAGATTTTAATAAGCAAGCCCACGAACCAATGAAACACACTGACGTGACGTCGACAGGGCTCCGAGCCCTTTTCTAAACACTAAAGCGCGAGCGCATGCAACGCAGAATCGACCCTAAAAAAGTACTGCGAGATATCACAAAACAAAACTTGAATAAAAAAGCGTATTTTCTTGAAATTTTCGTGGACTTTCACATACTTTTTACGAAACAGTTAAGAACATTATATATCTAGGTGTTTTTCTCTAATCAGTCAGACGGTCTAGCAAACTATGCGATGGAAACAGGGCGAAGATGCTCCAAAAGAAAAGCCATGAGTGCGGCGCACGCTTAGCACTGATGTAAGTTCTGATTTGCAAACAGAATCAAGAACCTCCAACCACAAATTAATTTCAACAGCTTCATTTAGGAGTAGGATTATTTCGGAAACAGTGCTCATAACTTGCATGCGCAAGTGAATAAGTAGCAAACACAAAAGAATTTCTATACAGCTCATGCTGACCGAAAGTGAGAGAGCACGGGGGCGGGTTAGCTGCCCGGCGTCTTCCATGTTTGAGGTGAACCCATTTACAACTTCCCCCTTTTAATTTGTAAATAAAAATGTGCCGGCGCCCAGAGCTCTCACCTGAAACACGTGGCAGCTGCAATTCAACGAGCGAGCACAGAATACTGAGGCAACGTAACCCTGATGCCATATCTGGCCTCTGGGGACAAGTGGGCCGCTGAGCACCGGAAATCAGATGAGACGCCGACGTCTTGCACGTCAATACTGTTCACAAATCCCATTGGCAAGGCTCCTTTCCGCGGCCATGAGTTATTATCCTGGACCTTGCAAAGTCATCATATGAACGTGACAATGTTTAAGTCAACAAAGGCTACATCGTCTGTGTTGCACAGCATGCCTCCGTCTCCTCATTGTGTGACAAGTTCATCTGGTCCAGACCCTACTGCCAGCAGCTCTTTAGATTTTTAAGACTACATGGAATGTTTAAAGGGAGCCTACGAGTCCCAGAATGCAACGTGCTTTTTACTAAAAATCTCACACTGGCTGAATGCTTAATGTATTTTATTTGGATCCACATGGCAACTATGTTATTGTGGATATTAGCATGGGTACCTGTTTGAGGAAGCTTTTGTACAAAATCTGAAAGAGAGCTTTTAGCAGGGGAAAAGGGATCACACACTGTTGTTAGTAAGCAGTTTGTAATACCCTGAGACAGGCGTAGTGAACACTAAACGCATACTTATTGCAGACAATGTTCTCAGTTCAAGGGCGGCGATGACCTCTTTAAAGACTTGTGTAATGAGGCTGTGTTTGTTGACAATTTATCGCAATTGCTGAACCCATCTCTAAACTGATAAGGGTCTCCTGAGACCAAGGAGGTCAATGGCGTATTTGTACACATTCTTCAATGAAGCACCTAAACGGGTTTAATAACATGAATAAATAAATAACACAAGGGCATAAAGGTGTTGTTCGCCCTTTTGAACACTTGTTCTGAGTAGTCTAATAACTGCGTGGGGTCGAGTGGTTACCACCGTGACTAGAGGTAGCTGCCAGCAGTGCCCCCCCCCCCCTCCTCAAACACTGACTTAATAAAAGAACACTAAAGATCCGATTCACCAACATTTTACTCATGAGTGCACTGGATTAAGTCTCCCCTGCTCACACCAATCTCCGTGCTTCGGGCACTCCCTGCGTTGGCATGAGGCACCCCGTCCACAAACTATCAAACGCAGTTTCACTTGGCCGAAGCACTACTTTATGACCTTAGCAAGTACAGCTTTTTAGCCGATGTCTTCCGGAAAATGTGGTGTAAAATACCCTTTATTTTATAAGATTTCATGACGGGGAAACCCCCCTGCACGCATGGAAAACTAGGGATTGCTCAATGCAATTCGACATAGGTATGGTAGACTTGGTGCACAACACACCGATTTCCTCAATGGGGCGTGACTGTGGCTTCTTTCAGACACCTACAAGAGAGACCGTTAGCACCATTTTGCAGGCAACATAATTATGCTTGCTTCACTGTGTACCCATTAATTCATTATTTCGTCAGAGCACTGAACTTCCTAGGCCCCATCACAGGCTTGGCGCTCTCAGGCTTTTTGTTTTTTTGCATCAATTCATCCCTTATGGTCTGACTAATTTGTACATGACGGGTTGCATACTACAGATTATGTGCAAGCCATATTCATCATGACTAATGATCTGAGCTTTTAGGCACTAAAAGACCAAGCTCTACACTGGATACTCACAGTGCCGTTGGTTTATCACAAAATGCTTATTAAACAATTCTCAAACCGCGATCAAAAACTCAGCTAACAATTATACTAGTAGAGTATATTAATTATATCTTGTCCATTAAATGTAATTCATATAAAAAGACAGTCCAAATTCGCCCAACTGGGACATATCAAAGACTCAAAGGCACAAAAATAGCTTTAGAAATGAAAATGAGCCTCTATGCACCCAGCAAATGCCAGTGAATAGTCCTGTTGTTCGAGGTCCAAGCTGGCAGGTTTGAACACGTTCAGAATGTGATGCTTTTGCCAGAGAGAAGTGTTCACCATTTTCAGAAATCGCACATGAATGCAAGACGCCTAAGCTTGGGCAACCTGACTATGGCCCTTTCACTATAAACAAAAACAGGAGTAAACCAGTTTTCCACTGACATCAAAAGCATTTTCCAAAAACCCCACCCAAGCAAAATACCATATTCTAGAACAGCAAGTACTGCAAGTGTTCTGACACCAAATAGCCGAAGGAACTTTCTCAAAACCTGCTCCACAGTGAAGTGAATTGCCATGGAATAAATAGCTCTTCATGCAGGAGCAGCTGTAGGTTTTACAAATAAACATATGCTAGCTAGTAAATACTAGTGTAAATATTATATATTGCTAATTAACTCCCTTGTGCCTCTCTAAACAAGTTCTCTTCACCCATGACCAGGTATATTTGCAAAATCTATGATTTCTCATTAGTCAACTTCGATTTGTAACAAGTTACTTGTACACTGTGGTTCTCCAGTATTGAAATCTTTCATAGGTTCACATGCTTGAATCTTCCCCTTCGTCATGGTGGGAGCCCCATGGTATTTTTAAGAAAGAAATACTAAAAAAGTACATTGAAGGGCCGTAGAAATTCAAGTGACATTGTTAACCAATTCAAATTGTTTTATTAGTCCCAAACGTCAGCCAATCAGAGGCTGGACCCATGACCACTTTTCCCATGCAGAGCCACCATACCTCAAATTTCGAGCACAAGTGTGAAAATGTATTTTATTTGTGTTTGGATGATGAGGTATAAGAGTGGTAGGCTTAAACAGTGAGGTGGGTGGGCTCAGTTTCGATACTGGAGAACTACAGTGTACAGGTAAGTAACTTGTTTTTTTCTCCAGTATTAAACCTTTCATAGATTCACATGCTTGAATCAGAATATATAGCAGTAGATAACTTAAGAGCGTTTAGGCAGAACCACTCTTAACAAGGTGTACCTAAAATAAGCTACGAAGTACAGCGACATAGAGCTACCTTATTTAGCCAACAAGAAAAAACAACAGCTACAATATATACAGATATATAAAATGTATATACACAATGAAGCATTATAACATAATGCGTGTGGGGGGAAAAAAAACTAAAAAACTAAAATTCAATGAAAAAGATGATGCAAGACTGCCTGCTTGACAGCTGCATCTGCTCTCAATGCCAAGTCCAAACAATAATGCTTGGTGAAAGTATGCATATTCAAACATATTGCTGACCTACAGATATCTGGGAGCGACACTCCCACGAATAAGACTAAGGATGTAGCAGTCTTCCTAGTAGGATGTGCAGTCACTTTTCTGGACAGTGGTCTTTCTGTCTCATCGTGGCAGAAAGCAATACTTGATGATACCCAGCACGCTATGCTGCTTCTGGATAATGCATTCCCCGTTCTGGGAGAGCCGAAAGAAATGAAAAGCTGATCATATTTCCTAAAAAGTTTTGCCCTGTGAATGCAGAATTTCAAA
Organism: Pleurodeles waltl; assembly: GCF_031143425.1. Classification (NCBI taxonomy): domain Eukaryota; kingdom Metazoa; phylum Chordata; class Amphibia; order Caudata; family Salamandridae; genus Pleurodeles; species Pleurodeles waltl. The sequence goes on from NC_090440.1 coordinate 281,119,801, forward strand.
CAGCGTTTGACATCTAGCAAGTAAAGAGCCTGTTCCGCCACTGAAGAAGGGCTTTTAAAATACATTGTCAATATTATAGGCTCATTCAAATGAAAAGAGGTGGGAACTTTAGGAATGAATTTTGGGTTTGTCCTTAACAGAACATTGTCTTCCTTAAACTGAAGAAAAGGCTTAGAGATTGTAAAAGCCTGAATCTTGCTAACCCTTTTGGCAGACGTGAGGGCTAATAGAAGGGCCGTCTTCCATGAGACATACTTCAGGTCTGCCTTATGAACAGGTTCGAAAGGTAGCTTCATAAGCTGGGAAAGAACCATAATCAACTGCCAAGATGTATATGGTAGTTTGAGCGGTGGAAAGGCCCTGAAGAGGCATTTTGTGAATTCTTTTACCAGTCTAGTGGACCATAGAGCAATATCCCCAGTCCTTCTGCAGAATCTGGAAATTGCTGCTAAATGCCCCTTGACGGAAGAGTGTGCTAAATCTAACTTTGCCAAATGAAGAAGATACGGCAGCAGTTGCTCTTGGGAAGAATGAAAAGAATGAACGTCATTTTAGATACACCAAGAAGAGAATAACTTCCACTTTTCCATATAAGATATGTTTGTAGAAAAAGTTCTTGCCTGTTTCAGTATAGATTTGCATTCTGTTGCTATAGCTAGAGAGCCAAACTCATGTTCATGAGGTTCCATGCTGACAAATTGAAAGACTATCTGTGGATGCAAAATCTGGCCGTTGCTCATGGCAATTAGATTGGTCCTCAGCTTGAAGGGAATGGGTTTGAGAAGTTCTGTGTACTAAAACTGTCTCTGCATGCCACGGCTATTAGAATGAGATGACCTGGCTCTTCATCTTGCGCAAACACCCTGGGAATGAGAGGGAAGGGTTGGAATACATAGACAAATATTCCTGTCCACTAAATCTGGAGCGCATTCCCCTCAAGACCCTGTCTGTGGGAAGCTGCTTGCAAATCTTTTGCCTTCTCGTTGAATAGTCGCAAAGAGGTTGTGTTTTGGGGTGCCCCATTTCCTGAAGACCTATCACAGTTGCCTGTGATCCATTTCCCATTTGTGGCATTGACTGGGTGCCCTGCTGAGAGAATCAGCCCACACAATGTACATTCCTAGGTCATGTTCTACATGCAGTGATAGGCTGATTTTTAGTAACCACTCCATGATTTGCTGGGCCTGAGAGGAAAGGTTCTTTGACATTGTGCCCCCTTGCTTGGCAAGGTAAAACATAGTGGTGGTGTTGTCCATTCTGACTAGGACAGAGAACCCGCAAATTCTGGGTTAAAAATGACTGGAGTCCTAGGAAAACCACCTTTAGTTCTAGCATATTGATGTGCATTTGTGCTTCCTGGACAGACCATTTTCCGAAGACTTCTAGCTCTTGGAGATGTGCTCCCTAACCGTCCAAGGAAGCATCCGTTGTCATTATGAAACTTGGCCATGCTGCACTGAAGGAGAGATCTAGAGATATGATGCTTTCCTTTCCCCCATCATGACAAAGCTCTTCTAGTAGTAGTGGTGATGTTGATTATATCTTTGAACGAGCAGTGAATTTGAATCCACTGAGCATCCAACTGCTCTAGTAGAGGTCTCATTTGTAGACAGTTTGGGATTAATGGGCTGCAGAAAGATAGCATGCCCAACATAGATTTGAACATCTTCAATGACGTGGACCTTCTTCTTAGAAGGGAAGCAGCTGTCCTCATTATTTTTTGTCTCCTTTCCCTGGTCGGGTAAGCTTTTGCAACAGTAGTGTCTAGCGCAGCCTCTAGAAATACCAACACTTGAGATGGAAAGAGAGATGATTTATCCATATTCAGTTAGAGCCCTAGAGACTTGAAGAGCAGCCGACAAGTAAAGGTAGAATCTTTTGTAGTACTGAATGTGGATCCCTTGACTAACCAGTCGTCCAGGTATGGGAACACCTGGTGACTGCGTCTTCTCAGGAATGCAGTTACTGGTGCCATGCACTTTGCAAAGACGCTGGGAGCGGACAGTAGCCCAACTATGAATTGATAGTGTCACCCCGCCATCACAAACCTTAAGAATTGATGATGATTCATTTGTATGGGAATGTGGAAATATGCGTCTAAGAGATCGAGAAATGTCATGAAATCTTCTATGTTGATCATAAGCAGAATCTCATGTAATGAGAGCATGCAGAAGGGCTGTTTTTTAATGTATTTGTTTAGGTTTCTGAATTACATGACCTGTCTCAATTAACTGGACTTTTTCTTTATCATAAAGAAGTTGGAATAGAAGTCTTTAACCAACTGCCGGAAATGGTCTTCTTCTATAGCTCCCGTCAAAAAAAGAGCTGAAATTTCCTGGTTTAGGAGAGTGAGGTGTTTATATGCTCTCTTGCATGGCGGATGACATGGGGGCTTCTGCAGAAATTCTAGATGTGACCCTGATGTATGATGTCTAAAACCCATCTGTCGCTAGTGATACTCTCCCACTGATTGATAAAGGTGGTGGTACGAGGTGGCTAGTGCCAGAGAAATGTCACTGTCGTCTTGACGAATCTTGGGATTTTCCTCCCATCAAAGCCCTCCTTCAAGCTGGTTGTGTGGAGTAAGCAGTGCTGGAACCTCTGTACTTCTGCTGTTAGCTGGTGTATTGTGATCGGTATCCTTGCTGTGCGTACGCTTGGTACCTGTATGACTGGAAAGAGGGCCTCCCACCATCACTATAAGGGATGATTATATAGAGAGCGATCAAGATGATCAGCCTGAAGAAGGAGAGCCAGTACACCAGGTCAGGAATGGGATGACTACATAGCTCTATCTTCTGTCATCTATCCCTTCTCCAGCTCGTTCTCCTCCTGAGGATACATGAGGATTTCACGAAATAATGGAATGTGCTTTCAAAAGATTCTATCTGCCTCTCCCTCTCAGAATGGTTCCTGGTCAAATTCTGCAAGGAAATCTGATAAGTCTATCCCAATTTTGAGTCTGGTTCAGATTTGATTCAGAAATTGCACATCCTTCGAACGTCTCTGGCAAACACCTATTGATTGAATGGGCAATGAGACTAAACCTACTTCCAACGCTACCCTCATTGCCCTTTTGCACACCTGGTGCTACCCTCATCACACCTGATCTCAAGAGTCATTAAATCAGCAGTACAAAAATTAAATAAACAAGGTTGTAAGGTATTTTTTTATTTTTAAACTTTCTGCAGTGCCTCCTCTTAGTCCTCTCTTGCTCTATTGACTCATTAGTAGGTTGCTACAGAGGGCTCAGGGATGGACAATCTTGGGCTATTTAGTGAGCTGTCACATGTCTTTGATGCACATCACACTGACAGTAGTGCACAGAGACCATTCAGTGCAGCACACAGGGAATAAATACAGAAACGGAGGAAAAAAATGCTTGTGTCAGACCAGCAAAAAAACAGAGAATGAACGCCCACACATTTGTAAAAAGGAGCAGGCGGGGTCTCAAGTTCATTTGTCTTCTTACAAGAAGAAGATGAGGGATGGCGCAACTCTAGCCTCAAGCACTGGGCATAAAACTAGAATACCTAAAAGTATTTTTTATTTAAAAACTACTTTTTTTCAAAGAAATGTAAAATACTTTTTTCTAGAAGTATTCATTCATTTAACTAGACTTTTACGTATTAAAACCTTTTTAAGTGGAAAACTGCGTTTGGCAATGGTATCACCAACAAACCACACTTGTAATTATTTACTGTGGTAATAGCAGCCAGTGACTGGACAGTAAGGCCCTTATTACAGGTGTAGCTGTCCTGGGACTGCCAGACTCTCGGTGGAGGTCGGACCGCAGCCAAAGCAGCCGTCCGGCCTCCACATTATGACCATGGTGAAGCCGCTACGGTACGACTGCCGGCACAGACTGGCAGTGCCAGTGGTCTTAATCTGCCACGGCTGCGCTGCACGCAGCACTGCTCTGGGGATTACAAGTCCCCTCTCTGCCGGCTTTTACCTGGTGGTTCAACTGCCATGCAAAGGCTGGCAGAGACGGGGGAGCCGGGGGCCCCTGCACTGCCAATGCACTTGACATGGGCAGTGCTGGGGTCCCCATGGACAGCCCTATTGTGCTTTTCACTGCCTGAATTACACGCAACGAAAAGTGCGACGGGTGTTGTTGCACCCAATACACAGCTACATTGCTGCCAGCTCAATTACGAGCCGGCTTCAATGTGGTGGTCTGTTTTCCACTGACCCAGCGGGAAACTCATAATATAACCAGAATGGCGGTTTTCCGGCCCAATTAGTTTGGCGGGGGCCTCTGCCGCAAGCCAAACTCATAATGAGGGCCTTACTCTGTGGGGGAGAACGTAGACGAAAGGATAGCATAGGTGACAGAGACAGACCTAGTATTTTTTCTTTTATTAAATGTTATCTGTTATCCTTAACCTAATCTTCATATTTAGGTAGCATTTGTTTTAATTATGTTTAATACTCATAGATCATGGGGATCACTTGAAACAATTACACTAACCCTTGTAAATGAATTAATGTAAAGTTATTCTGTATTTCTTTAATACCAAAACGTACCATTTTTAATTATTAACTTTAAACATGTAATTTTGCTACATCAATGTATGGTTACTGAAGCAATGGAGCTATACCCCCTGAAGGCACCCACAATTGTGCATGCATTCTGCCCTCTCTCAACTCCATATGCTAACTCTGGGAGCATATCAACTGGAGAAAGTGCACTTTTTGATAACCATCCCATGGCGCAAACTGGGGTCGTTCACTGGATCTATATGTAACCTTGGTTTTGTACGCATACCTATTAATCGATGTCAAAATTACGGAAGTTTCACCAGACTAGCCTCATAAAGAAACACTTGTCCTACTTAAAAAGATATTCACACCCTTCATCATAAATACGGGAAAGTAGATCAAATCCACAGGTATTCTTTCTAGGGAAAATTGAACTTAATACGTGTGATATATCAGGTCAAACGCTTGAGTTCCATCTGAAGTGACAAATACCTTTTTTGCGCTTTCAGGACCTGCCTCATCGAAGCGAAAACGAACAATCCGAAAGTCCTTACAATAAATAATTAGCTCTGTCGGGTTGAATTTCAGTTTGTGATTGGATGCCAGTATCTTCTGCTTCCTCTTCGTGTCATTTACTGTAACCAAAACAATAACAGGTTAAAATATAGAGGAATACCCAGCATATCAGCAATAACATTTTTGCTACGTAGAGTTGCTGGCCTCCATGCAAAGAAACACACGAGCACTGAATGGTAGACGTACAACGTACAGGGGACAATGTCATGTTTAAGCCTGGAAGAAGCTTTCTGGCTGAAGTTTCAAGTAAAGGTTTGGAGTCCAACAGAGCCTTTACAAAGTATGTCGTGCTGAGTTCACTATATTGTTTTGTTTTAAATTATGAATTTGTTTTTAGGTGCCTTGCGCGGGAAGATACCATCCACGAAGGGCAATGTGGGACTTTTTATAGGCCCTGCATGATTGATCACATTTTCCCCACCAAATGTGCGACCTTCACCTTTCCCGCAGTAGTAATTCGGCTTTAACCTCTACCTTCAGAATACACTCTTCACAATGCCAAACATCTTTTCAAACACAAAGCAAACCTGTACAAAATGTACATCATATGCTAAAACACCAACTTTCATACATGCATATAACCAACATCATGCAGCAGATGACCTACATCGGGGGTCAGCGTGCAGCAAGCCCTGTACCAATAGGCAACAGGGCACAGGACACCTGAACCTTAAAAAGCCCCCGGTCACTGGCGAGGGAAGTGCAATTTCCCCCACTCTCCATGAGCACTGCGAGGGGTGTAATGCACAGGCAATCTCCATGTATTTTGGTAGTCCAAGAGGAAAGGGCCAACCCTCCCCTCTCACACCTCCACAATGTAAGGGTGGGGGTTAAGTTTTAGTTAGCGAGAGTGAGGAGCCACATACAACTGTAGAATGATTTCATGCCTTTGTGCAAGGTGGGATGACATGGATGTCACATACCTCCCTAGCAAGCAGGGTGTAAGTTCATTATCTCCCACCTTTCTCACCCACCCTTAGGCAAAGCAGGGGATTGCTGTTATTAGAACCAGGGATCTTGGCAAGGGGAGCAGGCTGAAGCAAATTCCTTTTTTTTTAAACTCTAGGACAGGCTGGGTAAAACATTCATAAGCGGGAGGATTTACTAACCCATCAAAGACTAGACTGATAGAATATGCCACATTCCAACACAAACATCAATACTACATAGCTTGACATGCACACACACAAAGTACAATAAACTAATTTGGACATTAAGCAGATTGCTCTTTCCGAAAAGCTTTCGTACAACAGAGACCCTCTTAGCAAGCTACATTTCTAATCTATCAAACAAGCCTGCCTTAACAGCAGTTTTGACACACATGAACCAGCTCCACTGCGAACGTTCCAACTGAAAATCAGAACTGTACACAACACAAATCCATAACACACACAAATACCAGAGATCCATGACAATACACCCTCTAACAAGCAACAAACACAAGCAATATACTGAAACCTATACAACCAGACTTAAGTACCCTACACCACAGGCAAATCATAAAAATGGGTGCCAGGCACTATACAATAACATAACATGCACTGTAAAGCACTGATGATTGTGCACAACCCCCTTTAGCTTTACATAGGCCCGACCTGGACTGAAAAGCACTCAGAACGAACTTGCATCTACTATCATTCAGGAAGGAACATAAGGCTAATCTATTCACAAACATTTTCCAGTCTAATAATCTGTCTCTTCAGATAAAATGTCCAAATCTCCCTTTGCAAATTCCTTAACTATTACCTATATACTATCTGTATCTAAAACCGTCTAAAACTTGTTTTACTTAAAGCACTCCATTGTCCTTGCGGCTTGGTACGCAGTATATAAACAACACAAAAATTAGCCTGCTTTAGACCCGACTAGTGATGCCTTGAAAACAAACCTAAAAGTTCAGGGTATGGCTACTGCTCACCTCAAAGAAAAACAGTACGTCGTTCGACACGCCAATCTATACATGTAATAGACTACAAAGATATGTATCTGGATCCAACCAACCATACGGTCACCTTAACACAAACCATTAGTTTAATTTATTTTTAATACACTGCTGTTTAATAACTTTACACAACCAAACAGTAATGCACAACTGATAAATATAACTCCGCACGACACATGAAAAAGCTACTAAATCAAGGAAGAGCTACAGTTAAATACTAATGAAAGATGGTGCTATATAAGTGCTGGAAATATAACACCTGGATAAAATGGAAGAAGAAACTAGAATAATAAGTCTCCTAAAACAGCTGACTTTGTCAGGGCCGAATTCACACTGAAAATATTTATTTAAAACTTAAAGAAACTGGCATGCAATCCCTCATTCAAACTGTTTGTGTGTGCATCCTTATCAAAAGCTATAACTTATTCACACAAACGGCTTACTTCAAGCCTTCTGGCCAACGGCCTTGTTAATAGTGCCCCAATTCCCAAAGCTCGTGAATGGAGCTGTACCAAATATTGTACGTTTATAAGTTTACTGCAATAGCAAGATAATATCCAGTCTGCCCAATTTTAAGATATTTGTTCTATTTGACATGCACTTTTAAAGAACAACCCCAATATATGTACGCCTAAAATAAAGTGATGTCATAAACGGAGGACTAAAACGTCAACATCGGACCAAAGCCTACAGGATGAACGCCATGTTGGGTGTGATTGGGGTCTCATTTCTACCACGAACTAAGCTGTCAGGACCTCTGACAGTAAAGCCAGACAACCAAAATTGGTGAGTCCGAGGACGTTTAATGTCAACTTATTGTCTACCCATTTTTTTGTCTGCATAAATAATCTGTGATGTATTCAGGTCATTGATTCCTGGAACAGATTTTGGATCCCAACTGCTTCCTGTATAAGACCGCACGATAAGGTGGTAGTGAATGCTACATTGACGGCGAACCACAGCCTCAATAAGGTATTGACGAGTTAAGTTTAGCTATACCATTCGTCCCCTAGTTGGCTGGTAATTCATGAGTCATGGGTTATATTACCACAATTGCCTCTCATCTTGTTTTGTTATTAGCCGATGTTGGTTTTCTGGCACTTATTTTGATTCACTTTTGTGCACCCACCAGTGTGCACCACCATTTTTCTGCTATTTCCTGTTTTGCCTTATTATTTACGTTGCATTTACATGGACCACATGAAGTGTCATTGGCACTTTGAGGGTGAAGGATACTGGATCTCCCTTTGCATTTAATGTATTCTGCCTGATTCGAACACTTTATTGTGTCTATCTTTTCACTGCAAATTCTTATTGTCTTCTGTAAGCATGATCTCCTTTATAGCATGTTTCTCCTCGAGTATGGTTGGCAACTAGACCAATTATGACGTATTACCATATCTTAACTTTGTCCTTTATTTCTATTTTACCCTTTTTTATTTCTCCCCTTCTTGGTCTCTTTCAGTATATACAACCTCATTCTCAGGCACTAATTCGTAGTCCTGAAGATGGTCCCATGCACATTTCCCTAAAGGGACCAAAACGTCGACTTAGAATTGTACCTTAATTCACTGACTAAATGAAGATTGGTTCTGTGTTTGAGTAGAGGTACAATACTGATTTTGACACATTATATTATATTATATTCCTCTGTGTTGGTTCCTCATGCCTGAGACAGATAATTGCACTTTAAAATTCCCGAAATCTGTCGACTGGTTCCCTGTACAAGGTTTGGTATACTATTGATCAATCTGAATACACTAAACCCTATTGGTTCATACTGGAGGTCAAGTGATATTTGTGTGTTGCTTCGCTTAAGAAATAAACCTTTCTGTGTATTTAGTCTACAGATATAACCATGTAGTCGCTGGAAATTGTGATTCCACGGTTCTACTAAAAGTCGAAAACATTACTGAGAGCTGCTTCCCTTCATTCGAGTTCTCTCTTTGCTGATGTATTTTATTTAGCTATTTTTTGGTTGTTTATAATAAATACATTTTAAGCATACTTACATAGATGTCATTGAATCTCAGTGTATATTGTATTCAGTATGGGAAGGGCCCCGTCATTCTCTATAACACAATTCCAGAATCAAGAAGGGGGACTCTTTATATCAGCTTACTCAGTTTATATTTAACCCAACTAATGTGCAAGAGTTTATGGTTCAACAGTAGCTCTCACCACTGTCAGGTTATGTATGGTCAATAACTTCCTGAAGATAAACGCAGTCTAAACTGAGACCTTTCTGGCCGCCACTTTAGCCATAGCATAATGGGACACATGCTTATGGCCAAATATAATGGGCAGCTCCGTAGATCCTTCAACACTGGTGTGGAGTTTAGCATTTCTTTTTTACTGTACCCAGCTCCCAGAAACAATCTTTTCAACTTCATATTCCCAAAAAGATTTTCCTCTTTATTGATCCCTCTATGCATACGCCAGTACTTAACACTACCCATTCAATCTCATCTTGACAATGCTAATTTACTCTATTCTGAATCGTCAGATAAAATGTTATGTCCACTGCAACTTGTTCATAATGCACAAGTGTTTAAAACGCTTTACAGAACATCCATAAAATGCCAGTACTGCAATCATTTAATCTCAGGTAGCCTTTAAGGGCCTTACAACTATCCATAAAGCCCTTCAACTCAGATCACAATTCCTTCTGGCTAGCAAATTTTCCATCTATCAACCATCTATAACACTTCCTCAGACAAACACATTTTTGCTTGCTACTGCCAGGGCTAACTCAGTCGCTTATTGAGATGACACTCCTTCTATACCAAAAGACAAGCCAAGGAACTCTTGCCATTTGAGTTTGAGGAGAGAACCAAGTGTACTCTGTTTTAGATGCCAGACGAAAACCTGGATTTTTAAAAATGTAGTATCTTCTAGCCTTTTTTACCGGGCACTTTTAGATTTTAAAGTCTTATTTTCCTAAAGTGCCAAGAAGCACCAGCATTCGAGCATAATGTTTCTTTTTCGATACCCAATAAAATGAAAAGGCCTGTACGTCATAATCAATGTATGAAAGGTCCCATCTGTGACTGCCACCTGTGCAAAAATGCTTGTTAAGTGGTCCCACTCGCTCAGCCAACATGTTTGCGCACTTGTTCATGACTAACCAGCACGGACCCTGTACCAACGTCTGAGCAGCAACGTACCTTATTTTAACCCCTTCCCCGCCACGGACGTAATGGTTACGTCCATGGCAGCGCCCGTGTGGCGCCATGGACGTAACCATTACGTCCTGAATGCTGCCCTCGGGAGAAGCGCTAGCGCTCCTCCCGAGGGCCGCCCCCCCACCCCCCTAGGTCAGGGCTGACAGGGGAATCCCTTCCCCTTCAACCCCCGACCCCCCCACCCCCCCTGTGACGTCAGCGCGCGAGCGCGCGCTGATAATCACACAACCTCCCCCATCGCGCTGGGCTTCAAGCAGAGCTTCCAGCGCGATCGAAAGAGAAATGCTAAGCATTTCTCTTTCGATCACGTGGGGGAGGCCCGGAGGGGCTTCAAAGGGAAGGAAATGTATTTCCTTCCCTTTGAAGTCTCTCCAAGGGCTTTTGAAACCCCACTAGACACCAGGGATTTTATTTTTTTCTATGAAATTGACAGAAGGGAGCGACCCCTTGGGCAAGGGTCGCTCCCAGGGGGTCATTTTTTTTTAAGGCCTTTTCTGCCCCCCCTGGGGGCAGATCGGCCTATTATTAGGCCGATCTGCCCCCAGCGGGGGCAGAAACCTCTAGACACCAGGGATACTTTTTTTTGGTTTGTTTTTTTATTTGTTTTCCTTTGTTTTTTAGGTGTGGGATGCGACCCCTTAGGCAAGGGTCGCTCCCATAGGGGGAAATTATATTTAGGCCATTTCAGCCCCCTTTGGGGGCTGATTGGCTTATTTTTATGAGGCCAATCTGCCCCCAAGGCAAGGGTCGCTCCCCTGGAGGGGCAAATTGTATTTAGGCCATTTCTGCCCGCTTTGGGGGCAGATCGGCCGATTTTAGGTCAATCTGCCCCCAAAGGGGGCAGAAACCACTAGGCACCAGGGATCTTTTTTTCGCGCCGTCACGCAAGGGGAGCGACCTTGTAGGCAAGGGTCGCTCCCCGTGGGGGGTGAGGGGGGCAAATTTATTTTAGGCCATTTCTGCCCCCCCTGGGGGCAGATCGGCCTATTAGTATTAGGCCGATCTGCCCACAGGGGGGGCAGAAACCTCTAGGCGCCTGGGCAAATAGTTTTTTTGTGGTTTTTTATTTTTATTATTATTTTTTTTTTTTTAGAGATGGGGAGCGACGCATTAGGCAAGGGTCGCTCCCCTGGGGGGCAAATTGTATTTAGACCATTTCTGGCCCCCTTGGGGGCAGATTGGCCGATTGTAGGTCAATCTGCCCCCAAGGGGGGCAGAAACCACTAGGCACCAGGGATCTTTTTTTTGCGGCGTCACGCAAGGGGAGCGACCTTGTAGGCAAGGGTCGCTCCCCAGGGGGGTGGGGGGGGGGGGTGAGGGGGGCAAATTTATTTTAGGCCATTTCTGCCCCCCCTGGGGGCAGATCGGCCTATTGGTATTAGGCCGATCTGCCCACAGGGGGGGCAGAAACCTCTAGGCGCCTGGGCAAATAGTTTTTTTGTGTTTTTTTTTTTGTTTGTTTTTTTAGAGATGGGGAGCGACGCATTAGGCAAGGGCCGCTCCCCTGGAGGCAAATTGTATTTAGACCATTTCTGCCCCCCTTGGGGGCAGATTGGCCGATTGTAGGTCAATCTGCCCCCAAGGGGGACAGAAACCACTAGGCACCAGGGATCTTTTTTTTTGCGCAGTCAAGCAAGGGGAGCGACCTTGCAGGCAAGGGTCGCTCCCCGGGGGGGGTTGGGGGGCAAATTTATTTTAGGCCATTTCTGCCCCCCTGGGGGCAGATCGGCCTATTGGTATTAGGCCGATCTGCCCCCGGGGGGGGGGCAGAAACCTTTAGGCGCCAGGGCAAATTTTTTTTTGTGTGGTTTTTTTTTTGTTTGTTTTTTTTAGAGATGGGGAGCGACGCATTAGGCAAGGGTCGCTCCCCTGGGGGGCAAATTGTATTTAGACCATTTCTGCCCCCCTTGGAGGCAGATTGGCCGATTGTAGGTCAATCTGCCCCCAAGGGGGGCAGAAACCACTAGGCACCAGGGATCTTTTTTTTGCGCCGTCACGCAAGGGGAGCGACCTTGCAGGCAAGGGTCGCTCCCCGGGGGGGTTGTGGGGGCAAATTTATTTTAGGCCATTTCTGCCCCCCCTGGGGGCAGATCGGCCTATTGGTATTAGGCCGATCTGCCCCCGGGGGGGCAGAAACCTCTAGGCACCAGGGCAAATTGTTTTTTTTGTGTTTTTTTTTTGTTTGTTTGTTTGTTTTTGTAGAGATGGGGAGCGGCCCATTAGGCAAGGGTCGCTCCCCTGGGGGGGCAAATTGTATTTAGACCATTTCTGCCCCCCTTGGGGGCAGATTGGCCGATTGTAGGTCAATCAGCCCCAAGGGGGGCAGAAACCACTAGGCACCGGGGATTTTTTTTTTGGCACCAATGTCACGCAAGGGGGGGCGACCCCATAGGCAAGGGTCACTCCCGGGGGGCAGGGGGGTTGGGGGACAAATTTATTTTAGGCCATTTCTGCCCCCCCTGGGCCCGGCTGAGCTAGAGGCCAAAATCCACAGGTAGGCACTGTTTTCTATGAAAAAATGTGATGTGTCCACGTTGTGTTTTGGGCCATTTCCTGTCGCGGGCGCTAGGCCTACCCACACCAGTGAGGTATCATTTTTATCGGGAGACTTGGGGGAACGCTAGGTGGAAGGAAATTTGTGGCTCCTCTCAGATTCCAGAACTTTCTGTCACTGAAATGTGAGGAAAACATGTTTTTTTAGCCAAATTTTGAGGTTTGCAAAGGATTCTGGGTAACAGAACCTGGTCAGAGCCCCACAATTCACCCCATCTTGGATTCCCCTGGGTTTCTAGTTTTCATAAATGCGCTGGTTTGCTAGGTTTCCCCAGGTGCCGGCTGAGCTAGAGGCCAAAATCCACAGGTAGGCCTTGTTTTCTATGAAAAAATGTGATGTGTCCAGGTTGTGTTTTGGGCCATTTCCTGTCGCGGGCGCTAGGCCTACCCACACAAGTGAGGTATCATTTTTATCGGGAGACTTGGGGGAACGCTGGGTGGAAGGAAATTTGTGGCTCCTCTTAGATTCCAGAACTTTCTGTCACCGAAATGTGAGGAACATGTGTTTTTTTAGCCAAATTTTGAGGTTTGCAAAGGATTCTGGGTAACAGAACCTGGTCCGAGCCCCGCAAGTCACCCCTCCTTGGATTCCCCTAGGTCTCTAGTTTTCAGAAATGCACAGGTTTGGTAGGTTTCCCTAGGTGCCGGCTGAGCTAGAGGCCAAAATCTACAGGTAGGCACTTCGCAAAAAACACCTCTGTTTTTTTCCAAAATTTAGGATGTGTCCACGTTGCGCTTTGGGGTGTTTCCTGTCGCCGGCGCTAGGCCTACCCACGCAAGTGAGGTATCATTTTTATCGGGAGACTTGGGGGAACGCTGGGTGGAAGGAAATTTGTAGCTCCTCTCAGATTCCAGAACTTTCTGCCACAGAAATGTGAGGAACATGTGTTTTTTTAGCCAAATTTTGAGGTTTGCAAAGGATTCTGGGTAACAGAACCTGGTCCGAGCCCCGCAAGTCACCCCTCCTTGGATTCCCCTAGGTCTCTAGTTTTCAGAAATGCACAGGTTTGGTAGGTTTCCCTAGGTGCCGGCTGAGCTAGAGGCCAAAATCTACAGGTAGGCACTTCGCAAAAAACACCTCTGTTTTTTTCCAAAATTTAGGATGTGTCCACGTTGCGCTTTGGGGTGTTTCCTGTTGCGGGCGCTAGGCCTACCCACACAAGTGAGGTATCATTTTTATCGGGAGACTTGGGGGAACATAGATTAGCAAAACAAGTGTTATTGCCCCTTGTCTTTCTCTAAATTTTTTCCTTCCAAATATAGGAGAGTGTGTAAAAAAGACATCTATTTGAGAAAAGCCCTGTAATTCACATGCTAGTATGGTCACCCCGGAATTCAGAGATGTGCAAATAACCACTGCTCCTCAACACCTTATCTTGTGCCCTTTTTGGAAATACAAAGGTTTTCTTGATAGCAATTTTTTACTCTTTATATTTCAGCAAATGAATTGCTGTATACCCGTTATAGAATGAAAACGCACGTCAGGGTGCAGCTCATTTATTGGCTCTGGGTTCCTCGGGTTCTTGATGAACCTACAAGCCCTATATATCGCCGCAACCAGAGGAGTCCAGCAGACGTAACGGTATATTGCTTTCGATAATCTGACATTGCAGGGAAAAGTTACAGAGTAAAGCGTAGAGAAACATTTATGTTTTTTTCACCTAAATTTCAATATTTTTCTTTTTCAGTTGTTATTTTCTGTAGGAAACCCTTGTAGGATCTACACAAATGACCCCTTGCTGAATTCAGAATTTTGTCTAGGTTTCAGAAATGTTTAGGTTTCTGGGATCCAGCATTGGTTTCATGCCCATTTCTGTCACTGACTGGAAGGAGGCTGAAAGCACAAAAAATTGCAAAAATGGGGTATGTCCCAGAAAAATGCCAAAATTGTGTTGAAAAATTGGGTTTTCTGATTCAAGTCTGCCTGTTCCTGAAAGCTGGGAAGCTGCTGAGTTTAGCACCGCAAACCCTTTGTTGATGCCATTTTCAGGGGAAAAACCACAAGCCTTCTTCTGCAGCCACTTTTTCCAATTTTTTTGAAAAAAACAAAAATTTCCCTGTATTTTGGCCAATTTCTTGGCCTCTTTCAGGGGAACCCACAAAGTCTGGGTACCTCCAGAATCCCTAGGATGTTGGAAAAAAAGGACGCAAATTTGGCTTGGTTAGCTTATGTGGACAAAAAGTTATGCGGGCCTAAGCGCGAACTGCCCCAAATAGGCAAAAAAAGGCCTGGCACAGGAGGGGGAAAAGGCCTGGCAGCGAAGTGGTTAAAAGACAGGCACTGACTGTTGACACAAAATCAGTTTAGCAGAGCTGAGAGTGATGAAGACTCCGTGAGACTCACGAACAGCAGAGGTTCAAAAACCATATGGCCTCAAGTGAAAAAAATCTAAGGGGGTTGAACAGGTCAGAAACCAATCTCACGAAACCGGATAACTGAAAACGGTATACTCCTCTGGACTCATCCAATATGTGCCTTAAATGAATGGCGGAAGGGGGCTGGCCCGAAGAACAATGTCTGTGCTCAAAGCATATCTTGGCCTGGTCGAACACAGTGAAAAGCAAGACCTTAGCTCTTTAATGCAATAATATTGGATTCCATGTAAAAAAACTCATAGTTTATTATGAAACAGAACAATGAAGTATAAAGACTTGGGCTACAACGTGAAAAGAAAAAGGGAAAAAACCTAATCTGAAGCCAATAGTGAAGCACTGGACATTCACAGTAAGTGTTATGCCTGTTAAGCATTTTAACTTGAGGACAAAGAAAGGTCTCTTGTTAAGAATACTGCAGGGGTGATTTCATACATTGTTCTCTTTCTGACAGAAGCCAACACAAATGTTCCAGTCTCGGCAAAAACCGTAAGAGGTTCGTATGTAAAACAAATTATGCATACATCTTCTTAAATATTAATTAGTACTTACCTACAACAATCTGTTCAATGCAGGTAAGTGGAACATCGTGCTCGCCTAGGAGGAGATTCTTGTAATGGAATTTCTGTTGGAAGAAGAAGGGTGAATTCGTATGCATACTATTTATATAGTAAAAGCTAGTAACATAAGCATCGAAGCACTGTACAAATATGTTAAAATGGGGGAAGATATGGAATTCAACAGATAAAGAAGGGCTGCAGAAAAAAAGAAAGATAACACAAGGAAAAAAAAAAAATGAGTGGCGCGAAGTATGTGGCTGGTGAAGGCTATTCTTTAAGAGTCCAATAGCAAAGGGGTTGCCTGGATTTTATGAAAATAAGTATTCAATGACTAAAAAGAGTTTCATGCTGGAGAATATTTGGGCATAAAAACATGCAAAATCAAGAAAAGTAAAAACGCTAGTACATCCGTCGTTTGCATGCAAAACAACGTAACTTCTGAAAAAACACAACCTTGTGTTAGTTGGTGAACATGTATATTTTGTTCCGAGCGTGGGAATTCAGTAGTACGAAATGTGTTTGCATTGCTAATAAACCCGCGTCCTTGGCACGGATTACTTCCAATTGTGGGTTGTTAAATGAAGCAGTTACAGAGTTTTGGTTAAGTTACTGAGGTTCACAGTACTCAAACATGTTCAATCATGCAACAGACAGGGTTAATCTAGGCTGCGCAGACTATTGACCTGGCGTAGTAAGTGCAGATCATGCAAATTACTTTGGAGCTTCCTTGCCAAAAAAAATATTTTAAACAGACCCTGCATGTGGAAAGACTATCTATGGTGCAACTAACCGATATTGCGAGAAACACAATTAAAATGTGTCCGGGAGCTGACAAGCGCGCACACACCCACAGTGTGTTCTCAGGGAAGGAGCATTTCTTAATTGGAAAGGTTTCAGAGAAATACATATTTTCCTCCTAAAATCATGTGATGTCAGTATGAGGAGTTTGTTCTGGAACCCTAAAACCGCTGTTTTCGGTCTTACTAAGGTCGATGCCATGACCTGGCAAAAATGCGATTTTTCTTAATTTATTTTGGGAACAATATTGGAAGCCCCGGCCAAAAACCCGCCACCCAACACTCTGTGTTGTTGTCCCACTTGTGTTACAAAATCTTGTGTACTTGTTGCACCCCCAACCCCCCAACAACTACACAAGTGTGACTGCTGTTCAGCATGGCTAAATGAATGTGGTGGGATAGACTGGAGTACGGTATACTGGGGCAGAGTGGAATAGAATGGAGTGGGTTAGATTGGCATGGTACATTGGAGTGAAGCAGACTGGGGTAATTAGAGTGGAGTATACTGGAGTGGAGCAGAGTGGAGTTGGGTGGGATTGGGGAAGAGAGGAGCGCAGTGGATTGGGGTAGATAGAATTAGGGGAGATTGGAGTAGGGTGGAGTGGGATAGATCATGGTAGAGTGGGGTAGACTGCAGTAGACTGGAGTGGAGTTGGGTAGATTGGAGTGCAGGAGGTTGGAGTAGTGTTGAACAGAGTGGTGTGGGATGGGGTCGACTGGGATGCGGTAGACTGGGTTAGAGTGGGGTAGACTGGAATGGAGTGAAATAGACTGGGATAGATTGGAGTGAGACGGATTGGATGGGTCTGGCTGGAGCAGGGTAATTTGGGTGTGGAGTGGGTGTAGGTAGACTGACGTGGATTTGGGTGAAGAGGGCTAGATTGGACTGGAGTGGGGTAGATTTGAGTGACATGAGGTAGTATCGAGTGGAGTGGGGTGGGGTAGATCAGGTAGAGCAAAATGGAATGTGATGCACTGGGTTGAGTTGCGTGAAGTAGATTATGTTGAGTGCAGTGCGGTAGATTGGAGTGATGTGGAGTTGGATGGAGTGGAGTGAGAGAGAGATTGAAGAAGAGTAGAGTGGTAAATTAAGGTGTAGTGGGGTAGACTGGAAGGGATTAGAGTAGGGTAGATTGGAATGAGTGGGGTAGATTGAAGAGGGATGATTGGAGTGGGGTTGTTTGGAGGGGGTAGATTAGAGTGGAGTGGGTAAACTGGTGTAGATGGGGTGGGGCATATTGGAGGGGTAGATTGGGGAAGGGTAGATTCAATCGGAGTGTGGTAGAGTGGAGCAGATTGGGGTGGGATAGACTGGAATGGAGTAGATCAAAGTAAAGTGGAGTGAGATATTGGGGTGGGCGGAGTGGGGATGATTGGAGTTTGGGTACACTTGAGTGGGGTACATTGGAGTGGAGAGGAGTAGATTGGAGTGGGGTAGATTGAGTGGACAGGAGTAGAGTGGAGGTAGATTGGAGTAGATTAGAGTGGGATAGATTGGGTGGATTATGATGAGGTAGATTGCAGTGAATTGAGGTGGACTGAAGTGAGTTAGATTGGAGTGGGGTGGACTGGAGTGAGAGAGATAGGAGTGGGGTAGACTGGGGAAGACTGCAGGGGCTGTAGACTGGAGTGGGGCATGCTGGATGGGGTAGATTGGAGTGGAGTAGATTGGAGTATGGTTGACTGGGGTTGAGTTGGTTAGATTGGACTGGAGTGGGGTAGATCTGAGTGCCATGTGATAGATTAGAGTGAAGTGGAGTGGGTTGGGGTAGATTGGGTAGAGTAGAATGGAGTGGGGTGGAATGGGGTAGATTGGGTAGAGTGGAATACATTGTGGTAGTCTGGGGTTGAGTGGAGTAGGGTAGACTGGGTGGATTGGGGTGGATAGACTGGAGAGGGGTAGATTAGGGTAGAGTGGAGTGGGGAAGATTAGAGTGGGGGGGACTGGAGTTGAATAGAATGTACTGGAGTGGAGGGTTATAGACGGAGGAAGAGTGGGGTGGGGTAGAGTGGAGTGTTGTGGAGTAGATTAGGGTGGTGCAGAATTAATGGGTTGGAGTAAGGTAAATTGGAATAGAGTGGGGTAGATTGCGGTGGCCTGGGGTGGACTGGAGTGGGGTGGATTGGATTGGCATAGGGTGAAGTGGGGTACATTGGAGTGGAGTAGACAGGGGTAGTTTGGGGTGGGTAGGGGTAGATTGGGGTGAATTAGGATGGAGTGGGCTAGAGTGGGGTAGGGTAGACTGGAGTGAAGTGGGGTATATTTGGGTATAATGGAGTGTGGTAGATTGGAGTGTGGTAGATTGGTGCAGTGGAGTAGAATAGAGGGAAGTTGGATTGATTGCAGTGGGGTTTGGAGTGAGGTAAATTGGAATGGAGTGGGGTAAATTGGAGTGGAGTAGATTGGAGTGGAGTGGGGTAGATTAGAGTGGAGTGTGTTGGACTGGGGTACATTGGAGTGGGGTGGTCTGGGAGGGGTGGAGCAGGTTAGATTGGAGTGGAGTAGATTGTAGCGAAATGGGGTGGGGTAGACTGGTGTACACTGGAGTGGGATATATTAGAGTGAGGTAAGTACAGTGGGGTGAGTGGAGGGGTGTAGAGTGGAGTGGTGTGTTGTATCTTGGAATGAGTGGCATAGACTGGAGTGGTGTTGAGCCGAGTAGCATGGCGGGTCGCAGTGCGTGTTAGAGTGGAGGGACGTTGAGTAGCATGGCGTAGAGTGGCATGGCGTAGAGTGGAGTGTTGTAGAATGGAGTGACGTGGCATAGAATAGTAGGGCACAGAGGAGAGTAGAGTGGCGTAGTGCAGAGTATGTATGGTGTGGCAGGGCACTTTCATCACAGAAACACATTTCAATTGAAATTACCATTACATTTGCACAGAAATATGGTTTTACTGCACTCAAACAATGTGTGCAAATGTCATCACCTAGTGTATTGATGTGTTTTGATTGTTTCCATCACACTTCAGAATTACCAAAGAAAATTTGCTTATTCGTACTAATTCTGATATATTCTGAAACATCAGCACAGTTCATTTTTTTGTGCTAGAAAAAAAAGAACATCCCTTCTAGTCTTACAAGGGTAATCATCAGGATTAGCACACACATTCTCTCACTTTAAAGCCAGAGAAAGAAAAATAAACACCAAGTTCCCAGGAAAAGAGAGTCTGACATTTGACCTCTGCTGCCTTTGAATGCACAGCAAATGTGCCAAGATGAGGACAAGATTTAAAGGTCTGTTTATAGAAAATGAATTTGTGGAACAATACAGTTAACAAGGTTTGGGCAACAGGAGGGACAAACTCAAACTGGGCAGCCTAAAGCAAATACAGCCAACAAATAGAAAGCCAGAAAATGTGAGTTACAGACCCCAAAGCCAATTGTAAACAATGAGCAGAATGCATTTCTGGGTCAGTTTTATGAATGTCTCAAAGATGTCTTTAGCAAATGAGACAGCTGGCTGTCTGGTAGGCTATGACCTAAAGAAATTATGTTCCCAGCAGCGTTTAGATATCTTGAAACCGGTCCTGGTTGCATGCGTTCTGGTTCAGGGAGGACCTGGCCTGGCAGTTCCGGCTGGACTGTTCCCATGAAGAGCAGGGTCAAGACTGATTTGCAAATGGCTGGGTACAAACTGAGGTGGCATGGTGTGCAAAAAAAAACAATAGATTGGCATGCGGCCTCGGACGATCACCAGTAGCTGAGATTAATTCAAGCATTCCATCCATCACCTTGTTATTTTTGCAATGTCCTGGGAGAAAACATGGAAACGCACTGAGCCTTAATTCTGGCATTACCTTGAAGTGTTTAACTTTATTAAAAGGTTTTAATTCAGGCTTCCAGGTAGACTTTCAAATGTCTGGCAGCCAAAATGGTAGTTACCAGAAAGAAAATCCAGCAAACTGTAAATCAAACTTCCCCATGCGCCTGACTGCGAGGGACTGGGCAACGATCAGTCCTGTGAAACTATAGCATTATTTATAGGTGGTTTCTAGAGCCCTCTATCTATATGGATGAACACACAAGAAATCCTGTATATTTTAAAAGGCTTTAATAAACCAATGACCTAGTCTAGCTGAGATTATATGGACACGTTATCAGCAAAATAAGTATAAAACCTGAAATCTAAGTGAGAGTAAGGAAAAAAGACAATATATTTGAAGGTACTGGACACAGTCTATGGTGAAAATGACTCCCAAGATTTATAGCTCTAAGTTAAACCTGTTTTGCATCAAACAGCTATACTTCAAGTGTTTGCTGATACCTCAATAAACATTATGATTTTTTCCACATCTGCTTATTGCGCGTCGAGTGCCAGAGAAGGTCTTCCAGTGTCTTTATTTTTCATTCTGTGCTCAGAGTTCAGATAAGAGGCCAACAAGAGTGCCAGCCTGCGGGCTCGGGTCTGCAGCACATCTTTCCTTTCAGACCTTCCTTCTTCCTAGAAGCTCAAAGATTCCCCTTCCCTCGTTATTACTGTGAATTCAGTTTAAATACATTTCCAAACACTATCTTTAAACATCAAATCTTGCATCAATTTTACTGTATTTTGCACGAAGCATCTATGTGATGCTTCGTGCAAAATACTGTAAAATTGTTGTTTAATGCTATTATTAGCATCTATTAGGATATCTGTTCTGCTCCATACCAAATTAAAACCTAAAATATATAATTTAATCTTTAAAACACAGAGTAAAACACTAAATGCCATATGTACGAACACATTTAACCATAGACACAGAATGGGTAAAAACCTTTGCTACATCTGGCCCTAAATGAATATATAACGCACCTTGCGTATAACGAATAATAAACAAAAACATCCACTTGTATATCTATGAATAAATGAAGGCAATGCAAAGCACAAATGACCGGCCCTACAATCCCTGAGTCACAGAGAGATGCACTAAAATATGCCTGTCGTGAATCTCTTTGCTTCCACTAAAAAAGTTGTAAACATGGGCACGACTTATATCAGAAGGAGGCAGCACATCAAGCCATGCACATAAATATCCCTGGCCTGCACTGCTTGTCAAGTACTCCAACGAGTGAGCAGCACAACACACATTTACATTTTCACCTGTAATTCAAGAGATGAGGACAGTATCATGCTGCAGACTAATCCCTCATCTGCAAGGGTGAAAAATGTTTTAAAGGCGTCTTCTAGTACACCTGCAGCTGTTCTACCAAGATGTTCCTTCAGAGGGAAAGGTTCCACTCAGGGACCACTGCCAGTAGCCCTCACAAGACTCGAAGGAGGGCTTTGGGTGGTGCTCTATCAACAATGGACTGCTTCGATATCGTAATAGTGGGCGTGGTCCATAGCAATGAGAGATAACGGATCAAAGTGACGCCTCAATGCATCCTATCTGAATCGATCTGGCAGGTTCACCAAACACCTATGCCTAAATCTCCGATTAAGAAAGCAGCTCTACAGAAAGCACCTGTTTTAGTTCCAAAAGCAGAGGGATAGAGGGGTGATCTGTAGCCTGTTTATTGGGCATAAGCCATCCAAGCATGCCAGGGCCGGTCTGGAATTAAAAATATGAATCACTTCACTGAGCCATCTTTCAAAACCGTCGCTTTTCAGAACATAACGTTAACTGCAGACATGTTACACGACCTGGATCTACATGATACATTACCATCATCCAACTTTTCATAAATATGAACCCTTCTCAACAGAAGGCCGGTGGTTCCACCTAGTGGACTCCTTTTTTTGGCTCACTTTGACCATAAGAGTATATACCAAGGCACTCAGCCACTTTTATAAGAAACAAGGCACTTTTTGCTATATCTTGCAGCAGGATTAATTACTTCATAATCATTCTTGAAGGTGCAGGTGCCTGAAAGTCTGCATAATGCTCAGAGTACCGCAGGTGGAGTTTCAGTCTGAAATAGTGACAACTGCAATCCATGAAGGTAGTAGAGTTATTCAGGCCGTGTTAAGAATTGATCTGTCCGGATATCGATCCCCGCCAAGTAATAAATGAAATTATAACCCAAACTGAAAGTCCTGCTCACCAGCAAAGGAAACAGAAAACTCAAAATAATGACTCCCAGTTAGGAGAAACATCTGCTTACCCCCAGTTGGTCCACTGAATACAACTTGGCCTAAAACTATTAATTTGCCAACTTTTGTCCTACTTGCAGAGCAGTTCAGAAATGACTGACAACTTCATTCCAGTTTCCCCAGTGATGCACAACTCTGACTGGTAGGTAGATCCCACTACTACTTCCGATGCCAAGTTGGTTAATTTATGGATTTCTACCATTTGCTCTGATATCCAGGGTTCGCTAGAACATAAATATTGAGAAATATGAGGTCCTCATGTTCTCTTCCTGTCCTTTTGAAGGAAGGCTTTCGGTGGTGCTCTATCTAGAATGGACTGCTTCAATATCATCACAGTGGGTGTTGTCCAAAGCAAGGAGAGACAAAGGATCAAGGCCCAAGTGCCTCACATTTTCACTTCAATGCAAGCCAGACGAAGCTGGCTCAAAGCAAATACCCAGAATGTCAATCTGCCTTTAATCATCCTCCTTTATTAAGTTATCTTTGTCCTATCTTTTAGAAAGAGTAATGACGTTTAAAGGTTAGGTCTACATTATAAAAGCTTCTCTTTGGAGTAGCAACTTGTGTAGTACATCTGCAACTCGTGAAAAATATTCCGTACCTGGAGTGGTTTCTCGATCACAGACTACCTCAATGTCTCTAACCCAGATCCTGATATCAGTTTTATGGCATTGGAGAGCATTAGATGTGAGTTCCTGTTCAATTGGAGGTGGGTTTCTGCTCCATATGCAGCAATGAAAAAGTAACTTGCCTCTGGTAAGAATTGTTTCTGGTGGATACTCAATCTTTCTTAGATTACTCACCTTATAAATATGCTCCAGGTGCCATACTGGGTTCAGAAACTTTTCTCCCCAGCAACAGCTCTTCAGTGATGCAAGGTGGCATCATGTGACTCCAATCATGGCACTATCTACTCCAGAAAAGACAAAATCCAGCTTTGTATGATGCCGTCTGGTGCACTGGCATAAGTTTTTCTGCAACTCATCTACACAGGTCAGGAGCACTTCGCTGGGTTTTACTGATGAAATTTCTCAGTGAATTTGTCAATGGCTAGGTCAAATGTCATCTCCTGAAGTCTCATTGTTGAAACCCTCTTGACGATGTTGTAAGATGACCTTATGGGATCCTAAGAACATTATGTAATTGGGATATTTATGATCCAACTAGGACCATGCAGTCCAAGACTGTTGCGCCTCAATACACCCGAAGGCCAATGAGGAACAGAGAAGTAAAAAATTTTTGGGGAGGTTATTTAAAAAGTGAGCACATCCCCCCTGTTCTCTTAGGAGTACGTTCTAAGATACAGTTATGACTGTGAGAGGAAGAGAAATTGGTGATAAGAGTATTTTGCACCAGTACTTCAATGTTGCTTTCATCACAGTCCGGCCAGCCCCTATTTCCCGCAACCATGTTCAAGCCTGATCATGGCTCACTTTTGGGTATGATAATGCATTTTTCGAGGGAAGGTCTTTATAACTGGAAATATGGAAAGAAATGTATTTAGAAATGGTGACCGTACAAAATGTGTAACACTAGGATACACATACTTGTCTCTGGGGTGAGGATTCACGACAATACAGTAAATACTATGTTGAGGATGACCAGTATGAAGAAGAATTTTTATAAGCCATCCAAAGTTATCTGCTTATCAATTGAGCCTATAAGCTGCGTAATTTAAATGCTTACCTTGAAGTGTTGGTGAATCAAGTTTACGGCTTCAACTCCTTATGCTTCCCATTTCTCCTCCATGCTAAGGCAGCAGATGAAGCAGGGAGGCTGTGGTCTGTGCGGGACAGTTCACTTAGAAGGGACATGATCAGGGTAAATGGTACCAACGATGAAAAATGGCCGAAAATGAAAAATGTATCTATATGCCGTAAAAGGCCAGAAGTGTTCTTAAAGGGGGACAAAATACAGCAGAGGAAATGCAGGTACAAGTGAAATAAAATAAAAAGATGAAGAGGGTGGAAATTGGATGGGCGAGTGGAAAGGATACAACAATAGAAATGCAAGTGAACAAAAGAAGAGGACACTGGGACAATAACAGGATGGATTAGTGGACTGGGTGAGCAGTGTGTGGAAATCGGTCTGTGAAAGATGGTGGGGCAATAGAGGGAGAACACAGGAAAGGAAAAGAAGAGAATGTGATACTACCCTAGTTCACATGTACAAGTTACATTATTTTAACAGTGTGGCACAACACAAGCAAAGCACATATTATGTGAGGTCAACTAGTTTTTTTCTGCATTCTTAAACAAAGAGGGTAAAAATAAATCATAAATGGAAAAATAATGCTGCCTTCATGGAAATGACTTGTGAATACTTTGTATTGCTATTACCACTGATTTTCAAGATACAAGTTTAAGATTGTCATACTGTTCTACAGTGTATCATGAAAAGAGCCCGTATTGCTGGGTTTTGACAAATAAATGCTATCATTTCAAAGTTGTGCTGTCAATACCTTGAGTGTGGAGAGACCAGATGCTTTGGCAGGTGTCTTGGGCGTTGATTGCCTTATTATGCGTGTAGCAATTCTACCTTTCAGAAAAATCAACTACTTTTTGTAGTCACTCATTCTTAAAGAACAATAAGACCAGTGAAAATTATACCTCCAACACATCTGCATTATTACATAAGGGCCCCCAGGCTACACTTTTGCCAGACCACATAACATACTTGCATATTCAGAAAGCATCTCAGATTCTAGATAGAAGTGCCTAAAAAACACAGATTATGGGGAAGTCACTACTGAGGTACTGTGTGTGGTAATCTCTTACACCCTTCTTAGAAAGATTTCTAGGGCTTGGATCACTCCAGTGGGAGCTGATCGCAAGCAGTGTCAGAATGATAATCCACAACATTCTCAGACTGACAGGGCTTCCAGTGAGGAAATCTTGAGTTGAAGAAAAGTATCTGAGCTAAAGTAGGTACTGCAGGGGCCATATTACGTAAAGTGCAGCAGAGGTACAAGGGGCTTGTGTGCCCTCAGCGATTTGGTGTTACAGAAGGGCCGCAGAAGATTGCATGGCCCCTTATGTAATACATATCGCACTGGGGCTTATCTGCATGGTGCATGGCCCATGCTAATGAGGAAAACATTTTGCTACTGCATTTACGACATATTTTGGACGTGGGCGTACAGGCAAAGAGACCGCCAGAAAGTGCACTCTCCCCCCACCCTCTAGGGAGAACTCTGAAAGGGGGGGGGGTCCCATAGAACCCTCCCCTCTGCAAGGGCACTCACCTGCCGGAGGGTGCAGTCACTCACTACTGCCTGCCTGCCTGCAGGGAAATCTCTGCCACCCTTTGAAAAACAGGAGAGGTGCTGCCTGCACTGTGAAAGACAGATTGCCTGCTTCAAACAGCTGGTTCTGTTTCTTTCACTAATGCACTGATCCAGGAGCAAACAGGGACAGTGCATCCTTTCATAATGCAGTCCATAGAGACCAAAGCAAGCCCTACCCCTTCAATGAGTCTTTCACTGAAAAATTCTCTCAAATGGAAATAACTCACAACCAGACTCTAACTGATGCACAATCTTATCTGAGCTCAGAGATCATCATTTTTTCTGACTGGGAAGGGGAAACCCTGCTAGAGGTCCATGCGAGGTCCAGTATATGCATGTGGTCAGCTCTTGCTGGAGTATTGAGGAGTATGATAATAGTTAACAGTGTTAGGATATTCTTACACAGTCACTATAGCCATATCTTGGTGTCACAATTAGTTCTCAGTCAGCGCTGAAGGTTAGTTTTCAGTTAGATTTTCTGGGAAAAACTGCACCATATCATAAATTTCAAAACTGAATTTGCCCTAGTGTCATCAAATATCAGTGACAATTTGTGTCCTCTAGTGTTTTCGGCTAGGCACCTTAAGGTCTCTTTAGAGTTTTCATGATGTTACAGCTAAACAGGATCTTCAAGAAACGGACATAACTGTGTGTGGGTATTAAGGAGCCAACCAAAGCTTTGCTAAAGACACTGGTCTGTCTTCTCAATTTACTAGCAGAGAAATGGGGGCGCAATTCTGAATTTTGAGAAACGTAGTCTGATATTTACTTATATGAAAGCCAAGTTGCCTCAAACGTTCCTTGATTTTGACTCTACTGAAAGAATTTTTGAGGATGGTGTTGTCAAATACAATCACAGAGAGGTAACAATCACGGGTTATCTGGTCAATTATTCTGACAGAGGCCAGCTCTTTTGTTCACTGAATCCAGAAAATGATGCAAAAACTATAGACCGAACAAAATGTAATATGTGAAAATACCATATTCTGTCTTTATAAAAACAGTCAAATTTAGTAGAATATACCTATAGTAATTTGGTTCCTCTCCCACCCAAATATGCAGATTTAATTTGGTGTTGGACCTGAAACTGTCTGCAGGAAACGTATTTGTTTACGTTTTTGACAGGTGCAAAGAAATGTGATATATATTACCTCTAAACAGCCATCACATATCTTTATCTGCAGTTTGGCAAAGTTAGACTTTTAATTGAGATCATAATGAAAGCGCCCAAGAGTGAACAACACACAGGACTACTGAAATCCGACCAATTCTTTGTGGAAGAGTTAACAAATGTGTAACATCAGGGGTATAAGAGAACATCTGGAAGAGCCGCAGAAGAGGAGGATAGGAAGGGTCTGCACATTACTTAGGGTTTGGCTGCATTAAGCATGAAGCAGATGAGGGGCATGCAGTGGTAGACAGCTCTGAGACAGGTAGGCAATTTGTTTCTGGAGGGGAGTGGTGAGGTAGAATGATGTTTGGTGGTAAGTAGATGGAATAAAAGGATGATAAGTGCAACAACATAAGTGGAAAATAAGGGCCCTAAAACAATGGCAAAAAAGGCATATGACACAATAGTGGAGGCGCATGTCAGAAAGCAGGGACTGAGGTACTGCTTACCATGCATGAATTGATTAGGGGAGTGGGTCATTCCAATCATCCTCACACTTTGTCCATCTCAAGGAAGGAAAAGCTGGCGGTCCCTGCAGATTTTCGGGACTGTCTGGACGGAGCCTTCACGTATTTTGACAAAACACCACACATTAGTGCTCCGACAACTAAATACATTTCCTCGCAGGCCATTTGGAGACAGAGCAGCCATCTTGGTTATCTAGGTTTAACTGACCAAGTGGCCCATGCTTCAAAGCAATGCTGTCATAACAGAATGATGCTGCTGCCAGATGCAGATTGGGGATTTTCTTTTTAAACAATTGCTTCATTTGTATTTGTCTGAAGAAAATTGGGAATATACAGGGAGTGCAGAATTATTAGGCAAATGAGTATTTTGACCACATCATCCTCTTTATGCATGTTGTCTTACTCCAAGCTGTATAGGCTCGAAAGCCTACTACCAATTAAGCATATTAGGTGATGTGCATCTCTGTAATGAGAAGGGGTGTGGTCTAATGACATCAACACCCTATATCAGGTGTGCATAATTATTAGGCAACTTCCTTTCCTTTATCAAAATGGGTCACAAGAAGGACTTGACAGGCTCAGAAAAGTCAAAAATAGTGAGATATCTTGCAGAGGGATGCAGCACTCTTAAAATTGCAAAGCTTCTGAAGCGTGATCATCGAACAATCAAGCGTTTCATTCAAAATAGTCAACAGGGTCGCAAGAAGCGTGTGGAAAAACCAAGGCGCAAAATAACTGCCCATGAACTGAGAAAAGTCAAGCGTGCAGCTGCCACGATGCCACTTGCCACCAGTTTGGCCATATTTCAGAGCTGCAACATCACTGGAGTGCCCAAAAGCACAAGGTGTGCAATACTCAGAGACATGGCCAAGGTAAGAAAGGCTGAAAGACGACCACCACTGAACAAGACACACAAGCTGAAACGTCAAGACTGGGCCAAGAAATATCTCAAGACTGATTTTTATAAGGTTTTATGGACTGATGAAATGAGAGTGAGTCTTGATGGGCCAGATGGATGGGCCCGTGGCTGGATTGGTAAAGGGCAGAGAGCTCCAGTCCGACTCAGACGCCAGCAAGGTGGAGGTGGAGTACTGGTTTGGGCTGGTATCATCAAAGATGAGCTTGTGGGGCCTTTTCGGGTTGAGGATGGAGTCAAGCTCAACTCCCAGTCCTACTGCCAGTTCCTGGAAGACACCTTCTTCAAGCAGTGGTACAGGAAGAAGTCTGCATCCTTCAAGAAAAACATGATTCTCATGCAGGACAATGCTCCATCACACGCGTCCAAGTACTCCACAGCGTGGCTGGCAAGAAAGGGTATAAAAGAAGGAGATCTAATGACATGGCCTCCTTGTTCACCTGATCTGAACCCCATTGAGAACCTGTGGTCCATCATCAAATGTGAGATTTACAAGGAGGGAAAACAGTACACCTCTCTGAACAGTGTCTGGGAGGCTGTGGTTGCTGCTGCACGCAATGTTGATGGTGAACAGATCAAAACACTGACAGAATCCATGGATGGCAGGCTTTTGAGTGTCCTTGCAAAGAAAGGTGGCTATATTGGTCACTGATTTGTTTTTGTATGTCAGAAATGTATATTTGTGAATGTTGAGATGTTATATTGGTTTCACTGGTAATAATAAATAATTGAAATGGGTATATATTTGTTTTTTGTTAAGTTGCCTAATAATTATGCACAGTAATAGTCACCTGCACACACAGATATCCCCCTAACATAGCTAAAACTAAAAACAAACTAAAAACTACTTCAAAAAATATTCAGCTTTGATATTAATGAGTTTTTTGGGTTCATTGAGAACATGGTTGTTGTTCAATAATAAAATTAATCCTCAAAAATACAACTTGCCTAATAATTCTGCACTCCCTGTAAAGAAGAATTTATCAAAGTAAGGTTGTATGGTAAAAATCCACTTCGAACTATTTTGAACATTTGACTGTAGGATTCTCGCTGTAGGCTTATGGTTTATCCTCTGACAGAACAGGAAGGATTCCAACATCAAGACTTGGTTGCTCAGCCTATGTACACACGAAAATATGTACCTAGTAGGTTTACATCAGTTGCTAAGATGGTAATTGCAGACCATCAGAGTTTGATAATTACCTTGTTGTAACACAATAGGGAAGCAGAAACAGTCTTCCGCTGAATGCAACAGAAAGAAAGCTCGTTTCCTGACAGAGAATTATCAGTGAACATTTATTTAAGATCTTCATTTCTTGTATGTTTAGATTTCAAGAATTACAAGTTCCATACCAAACTACAGACTGATGGTTAAAAAGATGTATTGCTAAGGTATATCCATTCATTGTTACAGTTAGGTGTAAGACGTTCATAAACTGTTACTAAAGATATCTCTTTGCCTTTAGAAACCCAGAGTCATTTTCTTAAAGGCTCACACAGCTGCCGGTGCCGGTAACAAAGGAGACCACCCTCGAAAGATATTTTGTGGTTGCTATTCTTATCAATAAATCTGCCTAAGGGAACTTTGGAGTGCGGTAAATTACTTTTTGGACACTATATATATATACACACACACACACACACACACATACACATACACACACACGTAGTTGGAAAAATGAAAAAGTAGCATCTTGAGATTAGAAATGCCTGCTCAGAAAATGATTAATTATAATGCAAGAGCACTTTCATTAATGTAAAATGTTCATCGAAGCAAGTTTAAACATGAGACTTCTTTTCTGTAGTGCACATGGCAGGTACACGGTGAACTTTCAAGAGGCTGTTGCTCTATTAGCAGAAGTATCGCAATAAAATTAATACTGACCTGTAGTGGCATTGGATCATCCGTAATGAAGGAAAGCTTGAAGTTAGTGCAGACCAGCTTGCCCCACAGGTCATATTGGCTAGTGTCCGTTGCTATACATTTCCTTACGAAGTTTACTTCATTTACCACAATTTCACCTGCAAAAGAGAACATGAAAATGTCACCTTCCAAAAGTATAGCGAAAGGTTTCTTGTTTTCCATCATGGAGGTATGGGGAGTGTATGGTGTAGGAAGATGCCCTCCCTGACTGTTTTATTGGGAGCCGTGGATAATAATGGAGGGAGAGGAACTATTTTTTAGGGAACCTCACATAGTCGAGTGGCACCACCCAGAGGGGGAAAAAACACAAGAATACAAAATAACGTTGTGGTCGACACAACGAGGGCTTGAATAAACAGCACAGCCATGCTTCGTTTCAAACAGCACTAAAAAGGTCAGAACTCAAACATATGCAGGTCAGTTAGAAAAGTCTCAATTTAAGGAAAATGGATCTTCATAGATTGGTACAGCAGGCTGGATTTCAGACTCAAGCATTTTAACTCTCATGTCTTAAAGACCAAGGACAGCTACAAACACTTAGCATAAAACATGCTAGTCCTGGTCAACAACTATCTCCTGCTCGACAAAAAAATCGTAAGCATAAATTCGCAACTTTCTATCCAAATATATTGTCACCCATTTTATTTGCATGCATATTACGGGGGCACAGGACAACATACAAGTGCATCTACACAACGCATCACAAACATGCTTAGGAGCAAGTCGATGCTCTTAACCTATGCACATCTATCATAACAGCAAGACCCCAGTAAGACATTCACTCTCCATCCCAAAGTTATATACAGATTAATGGTTATGGAAGAAGTCTTACATGTGGCAGGTCTTGTGTGTCAAGACACCAAGCCACCCTTAAAGTCTACCACCAAAGAGAAATATACAACTTCAGATGTGTATGCAAGCATTTGCGTGGTTCTTTCTAGAATATGGACTGTACCAGCAAAACATGTGGCGAGGATTACGTTTGCCTGGTGCCTTACCCATGCTACGAGGGAACTCTTTATATTACAGACACAGGTGTATGGGCAAAATAGCTATGAAGCGGTGCACTCACTGTGTGCCTCATATGTAGTGGTACATAGTGAGCACACCCTCCTCATTCCAAGCGTGCCCCCCTGAGAGTGGGCATGGAGAGCCCAGTTATATTCCAGGCATCCCATGCAGGTGAGTGCAGTCGCTCAATGAGGCTACTTGAGGGAGGAGGTCAAAGGTCACCCTTCTCCTTTTAGAAGTGAAGCTGTGTCTCCACCAGCAGTGAAAGACAGAGCGGCTTCCTCAAAGAGCAGGTCCACCACAAAACCACATCCATCAGACCACAGGATATTTCTGGTTCGTCAACATGCAGTGAAGAGAATGCACAAGTGAGTGGTTACCAACACCTTGAAATAAAGAAGCATACTACTGTGCAAAGCATCTTGTTAACAACGTAGACAGCCTTGATTGGGTATTTCGTTTATTCGCAGGAAACCGATGCATTAGGGACCCGAGCTTTGATGTGAGCTATCTGCAACATTTAGCAGGTGCATAGCCTTACCCCCAAGGACTTACTTGTGTTTGGTTCTCCAACCAGATAACCCGCTTGTAGATCCAGCTCCTGTGCGTTGAGCTGCCAACCTCGCCCCTGTTGGCCACCCTCTCTCACTCAGGTTTGTCTGTTTTTCTTATTCGTTACATATCTCTGCCACTGTTTGCTCTCTGCCATTTCTGGCTTTTTCTGTTTTTACCTTTTCATTGCTGTCACTGTGCACATTATCTATTTCACCTATTCATTGTTTGTCTCTGCCACGGTCAGTTTTTCTATTTCTGTCAACCTTGTTTTTTTCTTTTTTTTTTCTTTTCAAGGATTTATAGAGCGCACTAATCATCTGTTAGGGTCTCAAGGCCCTGGGGGGGGGGGGAGCTACTGGTCACGGAGCCATGTCTTGAGGCGTTTCCTGAATGTCAGGAGGTCTTGGGTCTGGCGAAGGTGGAGCGGTAGGGAGTTCCAGGTCTTGGCGGCTAGGTGAGAGAAGGATCTTCCTCCGGCGGTGGTGCGGCGGATGCAGGGGATGGAGGCGAGGCTGGCGGAGCGAAGATTGCGTGTGGGGGTGTGGAAGGTGAGTCTGTCGTTGAGGTAAGCTGGGCCTGTGTTGTGGAGGGCCTTCTGTGCGTGGATGAGGAGTTTGAAGGTGATCCTCTTTGATACTGGTAGCCAGTGAAGGTCTCTGAGGTGGGGAGAAATGTGGTCACGGCGTGGGATGTCCAGAATGAGGCGGGCGGATGCGTTCTGGATTCTTTGCAGCTTTGTTAGGAGTTTGGTTGTTATTCCTGCATATAGGGCGTTTCCGTAGTCCAATTGGCTGCTGACCAGGGCGTGGGTGACAGTTTTCCTGGTTTCGACAGTAATCCACTTGAAGATTTTGCAGAGCATGTGGAGAGTGTTGTAGCAGGAAGAGGAGATGGCATTGTCCTGCTGAGTCCTGCTGAGTGTGGAGTACAAGATGAAGCCTGGGTTGGGTGCGTGGGCGGGTGGGTGGGTGGTGGATGAGGGCGCGGCTCCTAGGGAGGTGGGCCACCCGGAGTCATGCCAAGTTGAGGGGTGGTGCTAAAGATTAGGTTTTCTGTCTTGTCTGTCTTTAACTTGAGGTGGCTTGATTCCATCCAGCTGGCGATGGCGTGAAGTCCGTTGTGGAGGTTGTTCTTTGCAGTTGTAGGGTCTTTCGTGAGGGAGAGGATGAGCTGAGTGTCGTCTGCGTAGGAAACTATGTTGATGTGGTGGGTTAGTGCGATGTTGGCGAGGGGGGCCATGTAAACGTTGAAGAGCATGGGGCTGAGCGAAGATCCTTGGGGAACGCCACACATGATCCTGGAAGCTTCTGACAGGAACGGTGGGAGGCGGACTCTCTGGGTTCTGCCTGAGAGAAATGACGAGATCCAGTGGAGTGCCTTGTCGCGGATTCCAGCGTTGTGTAGGTGTGTGCGGAGAGTGTGATGACATACTGTGTCGAAAGCTGCAGAGAGGTCCAGGAGGATGAGTGCTGCTGTTTCTCCTTCGTCGAGCATGGTCCTAATGTCGTCTGTGGCAGCAATGAGTGCAGTCTCAGTGCTGTGGTTTCTGCGGAATCCGGATTGGGAGGTGTCGAGTACCTTGCTGTCTTCCAGGAACCGATATAGTTGGCTCTTTACAATTTTTTCGATGACCTTGGCTGGGAAGGGGAGGAGGGAGATCGGCCAGTAGTTCTTGGGGTCGTCTGGGTCTGCCTTTGGTTTCTTTAGCAGGGCGTTGATTTCTGCGTGCTTCCATCTTTCTGGTGGCTGACTCAAAGGAGCTATTGATGGTTTTGCAGAGGTGGGGGGCGATGATGATGTTTGCCTTATTGAAGATATGGTGTGGGCAGGGGTCCGATGGTGATCCGGAGTGGATGGAGGCCATGGTGGGGGCGGTGTCCTCTATGTTGACGGGGGTCCAGGTGTGGATGAGGTGGGTGTTGCTTGGAGCGTTGTGTTCTTGGGTGTTTGTAGTCAGCTGGTGGGTCTGAAGCTATTGTGGATTTCTTCTATCTTTCGACGGAAGTGGGTTGCCAGTGAGTTGCAGAACTTCTGTGGTGACAGTTGGAGCAGGTCCTGGGGGTGGAGAGCTCATTGACGATGCCGAAGAGCTCTTTACTGTTGTGAGCATTGGTGCTGATGCGGTTTGTGAAGTGGGTCCTTTTGGTGGTGCGGATCAGTTGGTGATGTTTGTGAAGGGCATCCTTGAAAGCGATGTGGTTGGAGTTGGTAGTGTCAAGGTGCCAGGTTTTTTTCCATTCTGCAACATAGCCGTTTGGATTCCTGTAGTTCTGGGGTGAACCAGCTGGCCTTGATTCTGGTGGAGGTGTTTGGTTTTTTTTTGAGCGGTGCGAAGGTGTTGGTGCAATCTTCTATCCAGCGATGCAGGTTGGTGGTGGCTATGTTGGGGTTCGGGGTCCCAGGGGGTGGGGCCCGGGCGAGAGTGGAGATCAGTTGATCCATTGATATTTTGCTCCAGTTGCGTCGGGGGGGTTGTGTGCGGTGGTGGTGAGTGACTGGTTTTTGGTAGGAGAAGTGGATGCAGCGGTGGTCTGTCCAACTGAGTTCGGTGGTGTGGCTGAAAGAGACGTGGTTGCTGGCTGAGAAGATGGGGGTCGAGTGTGTGGCCTGCGGAGTGGGTGGGTGTAGTGACGAGTTGCTTGAGGCCGAAGTTGGCGAGGTTGTCGATTATGTTGGTGGTATTGATATCGTTGTTATTTTCTAGGTGGAAGTTTAGGTCACCAAGGAGGATGTAGTCTGTTGAGGCGAGGGCTTGGGAGCTGATGGCCTCGGCGATGTCATCACAGAACTGCAGTCTGGGTCCAGGGGGTCTGTAGACCAGTGTTCCTCTGAGTGTGTTGTTGGCGTTGATGTGGATTTTGAAGTGGAGGTGCTCGGCAGAGTTGATGGTGTCGTGGGAGTTGGTGGAGACTCTTATGGTGTTTTTGTGGACTAAGGCGATTCCTCTTCCTGGTCTGCTGATTCGGTCTCTTCTGCTGATCTTGTAGTTTTCTGATATGGCTATGGCTTCGTCATGTTCTGAGGCCGAATTCATCCAGGTTTCGGTGAGGACTGCGACGTCAGGCGAGTATGTGGTCAGGAGGTCCCATAGTTCAATTGCATGTTTGTGGACCGAGCGGGTGTTAAGTAGGATGCATCTTAGGCGGTTGTCCGTTTTGATTTGGAGTTTGGAGGTTAGGTTGCAGGTGAAATTGCAGGCTTTGCAGGAGAAGGGTCCTTTGGTGCGCGTCGGTGTGGACTGGAAGCAGATGGAGGAGCGTCCTGGATTAAGGGCGTGGAGTTTGTTGGCAATGTAAAGGTGTTTGGTGGCGTGGGAGGTGTGTTGGCCAGGGGGTCTGGCGCTGGGCACAGTCTTGGCCTGAAAAGGCGCAGACGGGCTTGCCTTTGGCGTGCCTTCGGTGCGCCAGCGGCGCGTCCGTGCTGCGGCCGGCATAAGAGGGGAGGCGGGAGGGAGGGGCAGCTGGAAGGAGGGAGGGAAACCTCCAATGGGAGTGCGGGGGCAGCAGGAGCAGGAAGAGCTCCGAGGAGGAGAGAGGGGGCGGGGCTTTCCGGGATAGGAGAAGCCAAGAAGCCCAAACAAGTCCAGACAAGCCCAGACAAGCCCAAAACAATGGCAGCACTTACCGGAGCAGTGGTGAGGAGGAAGCGACCTGCCTGCAAACTCTGGTTTGTGTGCTTTTGTTCTCTGCTTTAACTGTTTTGGGACCCTATGTGTTTTTGTGCTGCTCTCTTTGTGTTAGTGTTTTGTGCTTCTCCTTCTGCCTTTTTTAAAACTATTTCATGGTCTCTGCCATCTGCTTTTGTCTCTGTGTGACATTTTCCCAACCTTACTGTTCCCCTTGTGCCCTTCCCTGACACTCCTTACCTGTTCCTTGCACTCAGTTTCCTGTACCCCTCCTAGCCCTGGTAACCGTCCTCTGCACTCTTCCACCTTCCCAGGACCTACACAAAGGCGGCAGCAAAGCGGCTCCACTAGGACTTACCTGTGTCTGGACCTCTGACTAGACAAGGCACTTGGGGACCCCAATTCTGTCAGTTTAGGGAGCCACCTCGCTTCTTCCTCTCTCTCCTTTGTCTCACTCTGGTTTGTCTGTTTTTGCCTCTTCATTGCCCCAATTTCTTTGCCATGTCTCCCTGGGTATGTTTTTGCCTTCTCAGTGTTGTCACTGCCACCATTTGTTTTTCTGGCACTTCTCCCACTATCTGTTTTGCCTTTTCATTGTTTGTAGCTGCCACTGTTTGCTTTCACCATTACTTCCATTGTCAGTTTTGCCTCTTTTCCATCCTCTCCATCTGTTTTTGTGATATTTGTAGGTAAGAGTGAGGATAGATGCTTTACTGCGTTTTAAAACATCACAGTAGACCATGTCTTGTGAAGAGGTCGAGCCTTCAATAATCGCTTCGCACCACCAGATGCATCTCATAGCTCAACTGCTAAAACAATCCACGCCGTGAAGATCTAGACAAATGGTTAGGTCTTCAAGGTTATAAATAAATGAAAGGAAGCAAAAAAAAGTAAACAAGTCTAACCATCGGCCTGCAACCTCGTACAAAGTACTAAAAGGCCAGTTATTTTAGGGGATAAGTGGAAACCATGACTAACACAGCCATATCATCTGTTTAGGAGTCCCCTAAAATTATCATCTAAATTGAGCTCTCCTACCAGAGAACTGCATGGTTTTCCTGACCAAGAAAACCACGCAACCAGACAACACCCAATCACTTCCTACACCTGTTTTGTACCTAAACCAGCTTAGCAAACAGACTACGCGGTCACTCTGTCCGCTTTTACAATTATAAATGCAGAGCTCCGACTCGCTAAGTGCAAAGAAAACAGGTTTAAAAAATCAGTCCGGCAGGAGTCGGTGATGTTACTGGTGGGGCTATCGCTACTCAAAAGAAGGGAACTAACTGCGCTGCTATCAGGGGGAGCTGATATGTTACTGCAGGGGTTGTACGGAAATATCTGCATTGGGACCATTACTCCAGGGAGTAATGTTACTGCACGGCAACATTACTGTCGCGGTGCTATTGTGGTGGGTGGGTCCTCCGGCACCCCATGTGGGAGTGGTGAGCGGTATGTGGATGCTACAATAAACCATCTCACATGTAAATGATTTACATTCTCTCTACAGTTCTGCTATCTCAAAAAGCCTCCTCCCAGTGCTTTTCTAGAAAAATGGCATGAAAAATGACCTTAAAGGAAAAATATTGACGAGGTCCATTGCCTTTCTATCACATGGCCCGCTACTTACTTCCATCATCTACATGTCTCCTGTCTGTGAGTACGGTCTCCTCTAATTCGCATTACTGTCTGCCTTGTTGTCCAATACTGTGCCCCTGCAAAATGGTCACACCGCATTTCACAGACCACAACCCCCCTTTCTTCGAAAACATACCCCGGCAACGTAACAATGCCTCATCTCTTCTTCTCCAACCATAGGCATGAGCTCACAGACGCTCTTCTCGTGATCACACTTAACTCCAGTTCCTTTGCATTAGATTATATGAACATGAGTTAATACTTGAAATGTGTTTACGCAGCACAAGGTTCATCCCATTAACCAATAATCACTTGAGTAAGCACTAACCTTCCGTTCCGGGGTAGCGTGCTGCTCGCCACAAAGTGCTTTAACGAATTGCCATGGCTAGGAAGTGCTATACATATTAAATGACGATTCAATACAATTTTTACCTTTAATTTTAAAATGCATCAATCCAAACCACATACTGAAGTACTAGTTAAAACTTTAGGACACACCTGATTTCACAGTTCGACTTCATGTGTTCTTACATTATATTTTAGTTGATTCTAAAGATCGACATTGACGTCTTGTCGAAGTATTCGATACAATACTCTTTCTGAAAACGAAAACTAGCAGCTCCAATTTTTTTCGCTAATAAACCAGCTGCGCTACATGCTAGAGCTTCCAAACATTGCTTGGAAGCTCGAGAGAACCACCACAACAATGCGTCGCTTTGAGAAAAATTGAAATAAACAAAACGAGGAGCATTAAAACACACATAACATCTCAGCCTAGAGGGCGTTTCCTTCAATAAAAACCAGCCACTGTCTGCGTACTGCGCACAATGTACTTTATTCTCCCCCATTTGGGCCCAACTCCATAAATTGCCTTTTTGTGTTGTGCTAGTGGTTTGTGTACAAGTTTCTTTTTTATGCAATAAAGCGTTTGCATCGTTCACAGTTTTTGCTACGAGCAATTTACAAAGTTAAGAACGTACGGCAAAATACAAGAAACTTTTTTATGGATTACGGCTTTCGATACAGCTCTGCTGAGTGCCACATGGCAACTCAGAGCGCTCGAGCTGTAATGCAGATTAACCAAAGGATGCAATTTAGAGAGGTACATTGTGATAGATTATGCAGGGATTACACTTTACACTGAAAAGAAGCAATAGTTTCAGTAAAGGCGTCACAGTACATATCGTGCACCAGCCATGTGCATGGAAGGGAAATTGAAATGGAAGTACAGGTCACCTATGCTGTAACGATCAGTCAGTGCATGTACAATGTATCACGCAAATATTAAAAGGTAAGTGTTAGCGGATGCTCCGCAGTCAATGAACGAACAGCGCAAATAACAAGTCAAGGTGGGTAAGAGTTTAGTCAGGTTACATTACGTATTTTTTAATACTTTCATGCTTGCCCCCCAACTCCTCCTGCTTCCTGTTGTGTTACTGCCCTGCCACGGTTTCCCCTGCTTCCTCCAAGCCTCCCATTTGCCACAAAAACATTAACAAAGTATAGCGAGGGATACCTGGCTTTGTCGATGGCATTTCATGGTTTGAAGGGGAAAAAAAGAGTGCTATGAAGCACTATCAAGCATGTTGCACAGCAGCTGCTGTGCAATACATCTAAAACAAATTGGCAAAGTCAATAGAACTTGCTTAGGCGTAACCTACTGGCTATTCCAAAGCTCTTTTCCTGAGAAGTCAAGTTTCCCAGCGAAGCTCTAGAGCGAGTTGTGATACACAGCTTTATAGGTGTTTAGTATAGTTAATAGGCTTCCAGAGGAAACTGATTTAGGTGCTGGGAGAAATCTGGTAAAATGAATTGTTGTTGGGGGACCAGCCTAGATGCAGACTGGAGGGTTGAGCACTTTGCAGGATAGCTATACCAAGTGGCAAAACATTTTTAGCTACAGTTTGAAAATCAGATATGTGGCTTTCACAAGAGCTTGTACATCTGCCTTAATGTCCTATTTGGCAATGAACGGTTTAATATTCCATAGCAGTGTCCATCCATACCTCGATTGAAAACGTTTTTTTTCATTGGTTAGTCTTCAAGCAAATCAAAATAAAAAGTAAATAAATAAAAAAAATAAAAAAAACATTTGCAATAGTATAGTGTA
Organism: Pleurodeles waltl; assembly: GCF_031143425.1. Lineage (NCBI taxonomy): Eukaryota > Metazoa > Chordata > Amphibia > Caudata > Salamandridae > Pleurodeles > Pleurodeles waltl. The sequence goes on from NC_090440.1 coordinate 281,159,049, forward strand.
ACAACAATTCTCGAATTTATTCTGAACAACACTGTCTAAGGGTCTGATTACATTCTTGGCGGATAGGATATTCCATCACAAGCGTGACGGATATCTTGTCCGTCATATTACAAGTTACATTATATCCTATAGAAATTGTAATATGGCGGTCTGGATATCCGTCACATTTGTGACAGAGTAACCCATCCACCAAGATTGCATCGGGCCCTAAGTTTAGGTCTTTTTAACCAGGTCATCCAGAAGTTCGTGTTTTCAGAGTTGGTTAGGCAAAAGACTAAAAATAAACTTTCTTCCTACATTAGCAAATCTACATTTAGCTACAGAAGTTAGGTGCAGTGGAATTTCTATATATAATACAACCTCAATCAGAGAAGCCCAAGAAAATAAAACTGAAACCCAGATCAGACATTTAACCCAGGCAAACACAAATATAAGAAAAAAAAAACCATGATGCCCAAATATGTAACAGAAGCGGTAACATAGTGCAAAATATGTATCCAACGCAACATTTTATGTGGAACGGGTTTCGAATATGTACGAGCTCACCACACTGCACACTTATGCAAACAGGCCCCAATAATGCACTGTATGTTGCTGTAATTGCATTTATACAGTGCTTCGTACCCCTGATGATGTATTGAAGCTCATTTGAGCACAGGTACCAAAATACTTTGCAGAAGTGCTACGGACTGAAGAGGGGGTCCATCATGTGGTCTATGTGAGTAGTATGTGATAATGTGCCCGAGGACCAGAGTGGCGCTTTTATTGTGTTTTTGTTACTGTGCCTATTCATGAACAGAGTGATGGATGGGGCGTTTAAGAAATACATTAAAGCAGGACTTTTTACCTGCTCTGTAAACTGTAGGCGGTGCGCTGGATAGGACAACAACCTGCTGCATATACTTTTGCACTGCCCTAAGGTCCAATGATACTTGTATGGACTGTGAAATCAACTGTCTGACGCGCAAGGCTCAATGGACCGTCTTCGACTCACTCGGCCATTCAGCAAAGCCAGACAGATGTGACAGGACTCGCCACTCACGAGAAAACATGCTGTGCAATGGCACCGGCAGTGGCCAAGATCTCTATCTTGTGACACTGGTGCGCGATGACCAACCCTATCAAAGAAGGCTGTGATTTTTAGGGTTGCTGCTTAATTACCATGTTGTACTCCACTACGGACACCTGTTGTGATGCCATGTCGCTCTGACAACTTGTACTCAAAAACGCCAGCTCTAATAAAGAAGACATGCAAAAAAATAAAAATGGTAAAGTCGGATGTAGAGGAAGCATTGTGGCCTGTGTGTAAGGAGGACGTTGTTTTGGATGTATGGAAACGACTTCTCAAGACTGCGCTGCCACAACTGAGAACCTACACATCTGTGTGGGAGAACGTTTAACAAGAGACCAAATTAAAAATGCGTACACCTACCATCATAACATCATATAGAGAGGTCTCTGATATAGTTTATGGCCATTGACTACGGTGCTCAGGCAGTGAAGGATGTTACCTTTGGAGGTGCAGTACATGCTTTAGACTTTTAGAGGCAACCTCGGGGGTAGTAGAGGAGCAATATACTGAATGGACATATGCATCTCTTCTGATGGTTCCCCCAGCAACAGCAGGAAGTAAACAGCACTGTTTTTAATCCAATGTCATCCAGCCACATTCAAATCAGACTTGGCCCTGCTCGAATTGATAGGCTAAATAGAAACATAAGCAATCCGAGGCTGGCCTAGCCCTAGTTATTTCTCGTTAATGAAGTACAGCGTGTACATTCAGGACACTGAATGGGATTCGTGTCAGCGGAGGACCAACACTAATTTGTATATGGTTGCTCCCCACCTGGAGTTGTACAGTGTGCAAAAAACCATGGTCACAAATACAGCTCATGCAACAGTCAAGGTTATCTATACACCAACTTACGCTTTAGCATAACTCCTAAAAAACAATGGGCATGCCCAGATAAGCATCATGTCTCCTGTGCCCACAGGATCCTAACTGCACTTCACTGAAGAAGCCAAACTAGGCTGAAGCCTGTACAGATGTGCTTCTGTTCCCATTGAGAGAGCACGTGGCAAGGTAGTTCGAGCTGGAGTGTTACTACTGAAGTAAGACCAAGACTGATTTGCACATGGTTGTCCTTTCTACTGGGTCGTGCAGTGGGAAACAAAGAACTGTAATGTAGTTTCAAGCAATTTTCTGTGGTTCAAGCTTTAGAAAAGTTTCAACCATCACTGTGTGTTGTTTTATCATTGTGGGTCGAGTCACATCTTCAAAGCCTTCTTGAATTTCATCTGGTTGTCAATGGTTCTTATCTATGTTGGAAGACAGTCCCAGAATGTAGCTGCTTGTACGGAGGAGGAGGTGATCAACTGTAGTGCCAGTCTTGAGTGTAATGTTCTTACCTGTGATTATCTTTTGAGCTTTTCTTGGATAAAAGCTTGACCTTTTCCACTTAAATCAAAAGGGGTGATGCCAATTGCCCTGAAAGCTGAACGTTCAGTATCCAATGAAATGTTTCTAAGGTAACTGAGAAATGGTTATTTAAAGAAACGAGTAGCAGTTAAGAGGGGATAGAACAAGGGGGGGTGATTGCCTGGAGCCTCTTTGGCAATCCTAGATGTGGGAACATTGGATTTAAAGTACACATCATGTAGAAGGCATTAGCATAAGTCCATCGAGTGATCAACGTTCCTTAACCACAGCCTTTGTACTGAGTTGGATGAACATCTTTGCATAGGCAAGCAAACACGTGTTTTGTCTCAACTAGTGACTTTTTCAAGGCTCAAAGCAAAGGCGTGGTCCGGAAAGTACCAAATGTATGTAGAAAAAAGATGGAATATGCTTCAGAAATATGGTTATGAGTAACTCTTTCATGGTAGTCACAAAAAAGAAAAGTGGCAGTTATGTGAGATCATGCTAAGTCTCAAATCTCGGAGTACATGCTGAGGAAAGTCCCAGTGTGGAGACGAGTTCGAGATTTGAGCCTTATCATGGTCTCACATAACTGCCAAAAAACAATGTTAAGCACCACAATTAATTGTCATTTTCAGGAAGGAGTAAGGCATAATATGAAATGTGTAGTGATTTGTAATTCATTGTGGAGACTTCACAACTTCCATGTCATGTGGTCTACTTTGATGCCATCTACAGTCAAATTATTTCAGTGGCATCTGCATGGTCACTCATTTTAAAATGTTTATGTAAAAACCTCTCTCTGCAAGTCCATGTTTTCTGCATAGTGATATAAATCATGTGTGCTCAGTGCCTAGCAGGGATCCATTACTGATCACTGCCAGAGAAGATTTTTATTCCCTCAGTTTTCTTTGTCAGGTTATGTGCCTGCACTGCCCTTTAATGTTAGCCAAAAGATTTCCCCACGCACTCTTTTGTTAGTGGCCTGTGACCATTGCTGATTTAACTTTTAATGGAACAATAAGCATGCATCCAAAGTTATTACAGCTTCCCTGTTATGTGCCTTGACCTGGCATTAGGAACAAATACTTTTTAGAGAAGTTTGGAAACCTACCCTTATTTAGGGCGATATATTTCTTTCCTACTTTCCCAATAACTTTTGTTGCATTACATTTTTATAGTATTTGCAGCAGTCAAAGTGACTGCTTCAGAGCACCATGAAAGGCATCCATTAAAGAATTTACATCAGAATATTTTTGGAATACAAATGTAAGATTACACAACTGAAGTGACCTGAAGCTGATGCCTCGTATGTGACATGGGGGGGGGGGGGGGGGCACAGAATGACTGAGTCTTGTCTGGCTCTGTCTGACAGGCCCCTGTGATGTATCAGCCCAACATCTTTTTCAGTTCACCTCAGCAAGATTATATTTAATATAAAACAAACTGTTGCTTTTTGCCAGCAATAAAAATTATTGGATTTCTCTTTTTGCCACTGAAAATATGAATTCTCTGCATAACAGCATAAAAGAACACTAACTTAAAATGGCTTGCTCCCCCCATCATCCCTGACGGGCCTATCTGCCATCTCATGGCCTATAAACCCCTCCACCCTTCCAGTTATAGGGCTGAACTCAGTCGAGCTGCTTTTGTTGTTTATCAGTTTCAGTATGTTAATTACTGTTTTTTACTACACTGCATTATTTGCGGATGTATCTACACTGCGTTACACATCATGTACCCTGTAGCCAGGCCCATTGAAAGAGACCATGCCTTGTGTGTGTGGCATGTTAATTGCTGCACAGTGATATACAACCTGTAATGTCTGATACGAGCACATGAAAAATTATAATAAAAGACATGTTTAAAAGAAAATGGCTTGCTATATTGTTGTTTAAGACTGTTAAAATATTTCTTATTAAGGCATCTCGTTATATCCTTTCTTGACCTTCTTGCCCTAAAGCCAAAAAACACACACACACAACACATTTCAAAGGTTACTTAGACAGGTAGCAACCATTATCTCACCAAGGGCCTCGTACTTCTATTCAAAATAAGAAATCATAAGCTGTGAATAATTCCCTATTTAGGATTTATTTGGAATGTACTAAAGTGGGTTCTGTACAAGTGGTCACAATTTGGACACCAGATTTTACCAAATTAATTTGCATTTTTCAAACCAACCTAAGTGTTGACTGGTTGGGTCACAAACTACCCAACGCTATTGGGTTGCAATTAGACTTACTGCAATAATATGCATGAGGTAGGTGACCAACTGTGACCCATTACAATTGGTTAGCATTACAGATAAGGTGGCCCGCTGCTTTCGGCGGACCACCAGGTCTCAGATTGCTTTTAAATAAAGTAAGTTTTTTTTATTTAATGTAGCCCGGTTTAAAAAAAAAAAAAAAAATACCTTCCTGTTTCCAAATACTTACCAACTCTTTTGGCTTGGTGGTAAAATAGTAACGTTTTTTTACTGGATTTCAGTCGCAAAACATTAATACATAACTTAAGCGATTGGTATTTGGAAGGGAGGTTCTTTACATGCCCCTTCCAAATAACAATTCTGTAATTACTTGCAAACCCAAATTGCGTTTTTGTAATGTGTTACCAAATCGCAGTTAGGGTTTTGTACATGCAATAACTGCAATGTAAAAAATGCAGTTTTGCAGTTGCTACGGCTCCCATTTTGCAACCATAAAATTGCTTGTACCAAGGCCCCAAATGCCAAGGTGCTTGGTTTTGCAGTTTCAATTTAGTAGTCCACAAAATGCACACAAAATCCGTTTTGCAGTTTTCTTTTGAGTATGTTACACATGCAATGGAAACGTATTACGTTATAAAGACATGTTTGGCGCCTGAACTGAAAACAAAGAAAAAAAAAAAAAAACTACATTCTAACTAAATATCTTAGGAAGCTGGGGCTCCCAAAACAGTTGCAGTTTCGAGCCTTCATTTAAAGAAGGGGTTTGGTCACAATCGTAAGGGAGTCTCCTTACAAACACTGACTGTTTAAAGTCATTCACAATTTTACCCTAAACTCAAAATAGGATGACTAAGCAGGACCTGGTACAGCATGGAAATCTTTTGTGTTCAGACTGCAAAAGTGAAAACATTAGTTGGAAAGTGACCAGTCGAGGCTGGAAAGGAGATGCGCAAGCCCTGTTTAGCTCACACCAACGTGCCTCTATTCCACTACTATACAATTAATATGGCTGTTGTGCCCATCATTCCCCAGGGTTGGTCAGAACACGAATGTTACTCCTGCCAAAACACTTCCCAAAGCCTAGATTTTCAGCAGTGGTGCAAAGACCGTAGTTTAGACACTGAATGAAAAAAAAACTGGCATGTATTGCCCTGTCATTAGTTCTATTTGAATCTGCACACAGTCACACGAGTGATGTGGTTTTGAGGTTTACAGTTAGCCGTGAAAAGAGCAAATATTCGATAAAAGATCCAACAGATGCGTACAACTCGAGAACACAGCTGGCGGTCACGAGTTTCAGCAATGAACACATTCTTGTGCAACAAATTCAAAAGCCAGCCTCATTAGATTCTTGAGCGGCCCAAGACAGATTATGCGTGGAACACAATACCAAAGTTCTGTGCAGCACATATGCAAGCCACTGTTCCAAGCTCAGAAAACATCTTTGGAAAAATTACAAAGCTGAATCGTCCAATAAAAAGCAGGCATATTTTGTGTGCTTGACAAGCCTTATACAACTGGTGCAAAACAGCAGTAATCGCTTCTAAACATAGATATTTCTGCACGCAATATTTTATTTACCAATTACATAAACAAGCATTGGCAAACTAGGTCCATGTTGGTTCTTGAAAACTGAAAAAATATTTGCAAGTTTGAGTAGTACACAGAAGTGCAACCTTGGCAATAGTGAAGCTTCCAGTACTGCTGACCATGGTTTACCAGTGCTGAACCTTGGGGACTAACCCTTCACTATTCAAAAGGTCATCACAAGTGGCACTATTTTGCAAGACCACTGCAGAAGATGCAACCTCAGATCCAAGGAGGGACAGTTGGCAGGGGGAGCAACTCAGGTTACAGAAGGACGGGGTAGGGCAGTGTCAACAGTTCAGACCCCCGGGGATGGGATGTAGTGCATACTCCAAGGAGGGATATCATCTGACCCAAGAAGGGGGGGGAAGAACAGGGGACTGTGTAGGATTCAAGCATTCCTTTGGCACTTTGGCCTCACTGCAATTCTGCATGGAAAAGAAGTACACTCTTAATGATGGGCACCATACCAACTATGCTCCCACTACGCATGCCTCTCCCCCACCCCCCATAAAAACTCAGTGATAGGATTATATATGCTTTGGTTTTCCAAAAGCTAAATAGTTTATTTTTAAACAGTCAACTCGGACTATCACCATAGCACCATAACTATTCCTCCTTTATTTCCCCTTTCCTCCCTCGGACTTTCCAGGCATTTACAATACACCAACTGGTTATTTAAGATCTTGTTTTCAATAAAAGCACTACAACAAGAAAAATATCAATGGGATTTTGTACATATATTAACTTAAATTGACTCAAAATGTACTGCTGTGTCACCGGACCAAGGCCTTACCCACAACACAAGTAGTTCAGAAAATCTTCAGCGCAGGCATAAACCCTGCAGCCTACTTCCAGAGGGTCAACTTCAGCAGGTATAACACCACCCTCATCATCATCATGCCACAGGCCCTTGAGAGGCATCATAGTTTAGGGAGGATAGCATAATAGGCCTACAGGATCTCTTTCCTCTCCAATGTGGGACTGTGTACTACATTACCACTGTCTGGGGAAGCTGTCCTCGTTCTCCATCTTGTTTCATTTCAAGCCACAGGCATCCAAAATGGATCCAACTGGCTTAATACTGAATCTCACTCACACGCAAAACCCTGACTTGTGCACGTGCTACACACACTATACTCTTACATGCATTTGATAGATAAAATGCCTTTGCAAGGTTCTGGTTATACACATAGCATCTGAACTTTATACAAGTAGGGCATATTCTGTCAAAAAGGTAATGATCAGCTGTGTGTCGTCTGCAAAATTCAGGTATGTGACACCATGCATAATCAAAGGACAGATGAAAATATTGAACATTTTTAGACTGACTGTAGACCTTCGCAGCCCTACCTTGACCCAAGGACTTATAGGTCAATAATAAGGAGGACGGTAAACCACTTGTCTATGCTCAAGATGGACTTTGCACTAGTGAACTGCGCCTCCATCCAATCCTGGCCTCGACTAGCCTAGTGGGAAGGATTACTGGTTCCACATCATCAGCTGCCATTCTCAAGTCGTCAAGGACAGACAGCAGAGTACTTTCTGTATTATGTGCCGGTCGGAAACGAGACAGCGCGTTCTAAGGTGTAATGTTGTTACAGACAAGCCCAATAGCGGTTGGTTAACATGCTTCTCCAGAACCTTGGCTGCAATAGGGAGAAGAGATATGGGCTGATAATTGAAGATGTCAGCTTGGTCTGCATGGGGCTTTTTCAGCAGATGAACAATCCAGGCCTTTACCACTCTAAAAAGATCCAAGCATGGGTAAAGGAACCAGTGAACAACACCAGGAGACGTTGTGAAAGAGCTGATTTAGCTGGCATCCAGATTTTAAGAGGTGTGGGATCAAGTGGGGACCCCGACTTAATTGAGCTTGCAATAGTTACCAGTTGTTTGTCCATTAGGCAGTCAAACTGCTCAAGCCGAAATATCATGCGAGGTTCTGTAAGTAATTCTGACCATACTAATCTATCACCAAAGAGAGGAGTTTTTATCAAATGGATCTGGGTGTTTGAATTGAGCTGCCCATAATTTTACAGGTGGTCTTAACCTTATTTTCAAATAAGTTAGAAAGTCTCTCAATCAGATCTTGAGTTGTGTAACCACTGCAATGGCTCAGTTAAGAGAGACTAGAGAAAAACATTTCCCTGGAGCACAGCTACAAATTTTGTTTGAGCAGTTTTCAGCTTTAGCTGAGGATATCATGCTATAATGATCAGTCCAGACCATGGGAATAAAACCCCCATACTCTATTGAATTACGTACCAAATACAAGATCCAAGATTTGCCATTTCTGATGCATAGGGCCAGTGATCCTCTGGCTAAGTCCCATACAGGCCATCCCATCAATTAGATTGGCAATGGTACGGTCAGGGATGACAGAGTCAATCCATAAATTAAAATCTCCTAGAATCAGCAAAAGCATGTGCAATAAAGACAATAGTAACATAAAATCAAGAAAGGAGTTAATAAACAGTTCTGCTGGCACTGCTGGGTGGTAGCACCCTTCACCGCTCAAGATGGTGCAGGCTGGAGTGGTGACAGAGAACCCCAGTAGTTCAGCATGAGGAAACTCTGCCAATGTGAGTTCCTTAATGAGGAATTTATCACTACAAATTATTGCTACACCTCCCCACACTTGAGAGGGCGGGACCAGTGAACTATAGACTATACAATAGGGCAGAGGGAAATGGGAGGAGTATCTCTACCACAAGAAATTTAAATACAACATTCTAATTTCATGTCCTTTCATCAGCTTTTAAGAGAAAATGAAAGCATGTTATTTTAATTATATTTATCTGTCGGTGATGGTGGTGTGTGTGTATACTGGGGTTCTCACCGCCTACAGGGATATTACACCACAGGTAATTAATGTTTTCTCACTACTGTTTTGCGTGCAATCTCAGCTTCCACAATAATCCTAAAAATCTTGCATTAAAACTGATCTTAATTTAAAACTTCTGACCAGTGACTTGCCTTTTTCTTTCCATTGACTCTCTCCTTCCTTCCCATCCTCTGCATGCCTGCACTTTCTGAGCACGGCCTACTTTAAGACATATGTATGTTTGTCTTAACTCCTACTGTTGTATCTGTGCATATTACCCACATCTCTTTCCAACGATCACAACCTTGCTTTAAAAATCATACCCCTGAATTCTAAAAATAACTCATCTCCTGCAGCTTATTAATTAATACCACCTACCAATGTCTGAATCCAGATACCCGATTCCTTCCACTAAATGTCATAGCTAATTACAATGTATTTAATCTACCACAGAGAAGGTACAGTAAATGCATGGCATTGTTTTCCTCAAGAGCATAACCAATAATAAACAGAAAAAACCCCTACTAACACTGGGTTCCAGAGCAACGTGCTGCCCGACGTAAAGCACTACAGCATCTTGCATAGGACTGTAAGTGCTGTATAAATGCAATTACAATACAAATACATGATAAAACCCACACTACTATTAATACCGTAACACTTAGCAGCTGAGCAGTCGATTGTAATTCATACAGGCTGCATATTTAATTCCCTTTCAGTGCTTGATATTCTTACCTTCAGATAAGACAAAACTACCAAAGGCCATGCCCACCTCCTAGCATTGCACCAGTCCACAGTAGATATACCACGCATCACCAACTGAACAGGCACAGAATAGCTGGAGCGATTTGGCACATGCCACTGGTCAACAGACAAGTTTAATTCAGTTCAGCACTGCAGGTTCCAACTATCCACATTCTACGACCGTTTCTTGATATCTCACAATGACAATCAGATATGGGGAGATATGACTAAGGTCCATCCCGGCAGGTCCCTACACCATTTCTCCTTTTAACCCGTGTCTGCTCAGGACCATTAACTTTAAACAAAATATGCAGAATGGACAACCCATTATAGTAACCAGATAAGTGGACTCTGAACATAAGAAAAACCATAAAGGGACCTGCAGAGCTTACTGAAAACCATAAACTCTGTGCCTAGCTCTCACAATTTTTCATCCATCTCACTGCTAAGTACCAGGTCCCTTAACACAATAACCACACCTCGGTGGTACTCACGCATTGACACAAACACATCCCACATAGAAACAAAAAGACAACGCACTTGCTAACACACACCCTACGTGGTGTAGCATACTACCCATGGAGGCAAGCACTTCAGCACACCACATAGGGGTAGTTAGCGCCATATAAATACTACAATACAATGCTATCTATTCCTCCTGCTGCTGCAAAATGTTTGAATCCATGCCTATTTAGGCAGCATATGTCTCAAGAAATAATTATTGCAATCGCATAGCAAAATTCTCATGCAGTAACCTTAGATTAGAAAACTCTTCTACCCATTGAAAAAAGTCTTCTCTGTCCCTGGTATTTAAACTCGGATAAGTGATTTTGAACAGTCCGAAATAGACAGTAACCATCTCCAGGCACTACAGTAGGCCAAAGAGCCGACTATGGGAAGGACAAAAGTATCAACCCAAAGAAGGTCAAAAGACCAACAGTCAAGTGAAGCGCAAAAGGCCTGAAATCTTCTATTCACTTTCACACCACACCCAAAACACTGTTTTTGGTAAGCTAATTTTATCTCTGTGCTTTTTTTTCTAAGAGAAACAATGATACCTGTTAAATCAGGATAAGGATAATCAGTACCTTTCTTAGTGGACTAACAATCTATAGCCATGGATCAGACGGATGTCTTTGTTGTGCTTAGGTGTTATGCAACACAAATTGTTGTACAACAAACGGCTACACCCCTGCGACTATCTCTTCAAAGCTCCAGACTATAGCAAACTTCCAAACTTTGAAGGTGTCTACACTTAAACGTAGTTTTTTCAACTAATACGCTGCCATGCAGTCAAAGTAATGGCTGGTTCTACAGTTACTAAAATGTATTATTAGATGTTAAGAGTTGAAATCGCTAGTCAGCAATGTACCCTTTTCAAATTAGCCGTATGCTGGTGGAATCATACTGGATACTCGCTGCCGAGTATTCAGCTTCCCACTTTTAGACATTGGACAGATACTAGTTATAAGCTTCCTCGTTTGCTGATCTTGTGGTGTTTAATTTAATAACTGCCCGAATAAGCAATGAAGGTAATGAAAGACATCTTGCTGGAGACTACCACCAATAAACACCGTTAAAATCGTTTCTCTAACAATGGATATTTCAGTTTCATCGTACCCATGGAGTAAACGTTTCTAAACCATAACGGTTATAACCTATATGCATCGTCACTATTTAATACAAATTCACTTACGCCAATTCCAGTGTGCAGAATTACTGCAGCCTATTGTTAAAGTGTCAATGGGGCTCGAAAAACACCTAGAGGGAAAATGTAACAACTTGAAGCGCTTCCTCAAAAAAAAAAAATCAGCTGTGCTTTTCCGTAGTAACAGGTGAACACTGTTTATGGCACAGAGCTAAAACCAGAAAACTCGACCACAGGAAACAAACAAAATTGAAAAATGTTACCATAAATTATCTCTAACAAAAGGGACTATACTTGTGAGCATGTTGTCACCACATAATGTGCTTACATTTGCTTTTGAAGTAAAGGATTTTTGCTATGACTGGGCGGGAGGGTGCCCCTGGAGAAGGGCGTTTGGCCGGCATACAGGGGACCATTTAAATGGAGAAGAATGGTGCGAGATACTGAGGGACAAGAAGTTTCTTATACCAGGTCTCTAAGTAATTCAGCATGTTGGGTCTCTTATTGCCCTCCAAAGGCTCATGACTTGGATGCTACCAAGTTAAGCACATTTTTAGGCATCCTCTGTATGAGCCTCAAGGAACTGGACCCGCTCCATTAGGTCCTGGAGCTTAATCTGAAGATCTGCAGTGTGGGGTTGGAGGACAGGTGGCGTCTTTTCGGACTAAGTGACCTGTTCCAAATGTTTTCTGTGGTCGTCTCACAGGAGGTTGATGTCTTCGATCACTGAGTCTTTCACCTCAAAACACATTCTCTTGATCACCTGGAGGATGGCATCCAACATATCAGGGGTCTGCTGTGAGGCACTGGGGTGGGTAGCAGCCATGACAGGTAGCAGAGTCTGGGTGCTTGCCTTAAGAGGGTCTGTGAGACCCACTACAGTGGCCAGTAGGAGTAAGGACCTCCACAACTGGCCAATGGTGCCAGCTTGTCACCACTCGGACACATTGCTTGGGGGGAGGTCCTGGCCAATGTGGGCCTATTTAGGGCAGTTCACAGTCATATGGTCAATGAGGGGAGGCAGAAGATTTGATGTCCTCTTGCCTGTTGCTCTGGAGGGGATGGGAGAGATATCCCTCCACAACTGAGGCAAGCCCCACGTAATTAGGCACGTTTTATAAAGGATCAAGTTCAAAGTAGGGTGGGGTTAGCGATGGCCAGCCATGCCGCCACGCAGGCATGAGGTGGGCCCAAAGCACCCCTCTTTGATGAGAGATCAAGGCCACGAGTAAGGAACCAGCCTGCTCACTCCCCCAAACGGGGGCCACTCGAGAGTAACATGCCACGCTGCTCCTCTCAGCCACTATAGAGGGGTCCTGGGACTCACCCGGGTACCAAACGTCAGGCGGTGCGATGAGCATCCACAGGGCCCCTTGTACCACAGCATGATGGTTCCTGGGAATCAGAGGCAACCATCTTCTGCAACAGGCCTCGGCTCAGCAAAGCCGGACTCAGCCCAGAAAGTTGTGGCAGCCGAGGAGTCCTTCCCATAGCCAGAGACGTGCGGCATGGAAGGTCACCCAGGCTGTGCCAGCGATTCACCAGGGTCCCCTCGTCCAGACTGGGCCCAGGGAGTCTGCCAACGACCCCCAGTGGTATAGATCTTGTGCGGATTAATGAGCCCCAAATTGGAAGCGCTCAGCTTAGGTTTCCACCATGTTGGCTATCCAAACTATAGCCCCTTTTTGTAATGTTTAGTGGAAACTTTATACAGATTAGTAAATACAGCACTATGGGATACCGAATTAATAAACTGCACAAGTGTTTTCGACAGCTCTTAACAACTGATATGGCAAAGTAGCTGAATAAAAAAAACGCTTATTTGGTTGCTTAAACTTGAAATGTTGTAGGACTAAAGTAACTATATGCCACAATACCAATGAAATTAAATATTTGCTAAATAAAAATGACATTCTCCTTACAGATTCTACTGAATTATTGATTGCATCAGAGAAGAATGTGAATAATGTAATAACCTGATCACGTCAGTCTTCGTATTCAAAGATGAAATATGTTGTTTTTGGATCCCAAAACACTAAAACATGGTGGAATTCAGTATATAACCATATCAATTACAAGTATATAAGAATTTTAAAAAAAAGCAGAATAAGTGCTTACCTGGCAACAGAACAGCTTCTAATTTCTTAATCTTGGTTTCCGGGCTTATCTTGTCTTCATTCTGAAAGTGTAATAGCACAAAGCTATAAAGGATGCTGGGGATTAATAAAACCTCCTGTTCATTTAAAAATGGAGTATGTTGATGCATTTGTTAAAACACCTCAAGAAATAACAAGAAGGTAAAGGTACCTACAGTACAAGCTGCAAAAAACAGGAAACACCCCCAAGAGAAATTAAGTTAAATGTAAAGACTGCAGCAAACAGACACAAGGGGACAGAAAAAAACAGCAGCAAAGGTAATGTGATGCAGAAAAACAAGCTGCATCCAACATCAAGAGGAACCAGAAGCACTAAAATAAAGTGACAGAAAGAAAAACTGAAGCAAAACAGTAAACGGCATCGCCAGTGTTAACTGACAGAGAAACCAAATCGAAGAGGCAGAGAAACTGGAATCATCAGCTCAGCCAGCTTAAAAGAAAGGTTCCTGGACGGAAAGGGTAACAATTCCATGATCCATTCCTGAGCTGGATGGCTGAGACCCTTGTGGGACTGCTCAGTGTTTAGCGTATTGCGCCACCACCTATGTGGTATCAAACTATGCTTATTACACCAGGACATCCAAACAAGGCCTCAACCAAGGCAGTCATGGTCCAATCAAGGCCTCAACTGAGGACATCAGGCCTCAATCAAGGTTTCATGCTCTACCATCGTACTCTTTTTGTTGTAATTTTGGACTGGTTTTCGCTCCAGCTGGCTTAATGTGTGTGAGCCCACTTAAGGTGCACAAATGTGACTGTGCTGCTTTGCCAGTAGATTATACACAGTGTTGAAGTGAAGATGTACACAATGTGCTCTCCCACCTATTATAAGGCTCCAAAGGAATAAGCAAAAGCAGCTGGTCCTCTCACCCCTGGAAGAGGTGTCACCGACAGCAGGTAAAACCCGCAACTGGGGTGCTTCTCTTCCCTTATCCCCTTTAGAGCACTTCGAAATGAATCATTCACAGTTGTTTTTCCCACAATGGGTAACCAGGCCAAATTTGCATTCTGTTTTTTACCCATGTGTTGTTTGTGGATTCCCTAGGCCTAGAGGGAACCATGAAAATAGCCAATTTTTGGAGTTGTTTTGGAAAAATGGGAAAAGTGTGGACTGAAGGAAAGTGTATGTTCTGGTTTCTAAAAAATGAAATCAACAAAAGGTTGGTTGTGCTAAGATTACCATCTTCCAATCTTTTGGGAACGAGCAGAGTTATTAAAAAACAAAAGAGTTCTTGCATTTTTAAGTGGTAGACCATTTTTCCTAAATTGTTTTTTTCAAACTACTTGCACTTTGTGGTGGAAACTGGTGTGAAACCCAAGGGTGAAACACCCACAAGCTATTCGTTTTTCTAAACAAGACAAAATTCGGAATTCAGAAAGGAGTTGTGTGTAAAACACTCAGTTTTCCCAAAGAAACTAATAGTTGAAATCCAAAATAATGCTAAAAGAAATGAGAAAAAACAGAAATAGCTGCTATTTTTATCTGCATTGTTTTTGCACTTAAAGTTGATATACAAAAGCAATATCTTGTGAGGTTCAAACCCTTGTGGTTTCAGTGAAACAGAGTGTTCATTGGTTGTCCAAAAACACGATAGCTGAGATAGTCACAGCCAACAAATGAGTTGCAGCTTATAATTATTTTTCATTGTGACAACCATGAAAATTCATATGGTAACATCTAATGATTGAAAAAAGGGTATGAAGGAACCCTATGTATTTCTGACATGTGGCCTAGATATGGAGTTTAGAACAGTGGTTATTGGTACAACTCTGAATTTGGGGTTACCATTCTATTGCGATTCAAAGGGCTTGTTGCAAAGATTTTCTTTCTTGCACATGGACTTACATTTAGAACCCAAAAATGTAGAGAAATTCACTTGATGATTACAAATACTCAACTATTCTGTGTTATCACCCTTCGCCCAATAAAAACGGTATCAAACTTGTGTGGGTGTGCCCAACACTCATGAAAGGAAAGCACCCAATACACAACAGTAAAGACACCAAATTGTCATCATGAAAAATTACCCATTTTTACGATGTGGGTAGCTGCTGTATGTGTACACCACACAAAGGAAGCAAGGGGTAATAATCTATAAACCATACTCCCTATAGCCTATACTGTACACATAAAGGTTGATGAAAAGAAACCAAGTGACCATCTAAGATAACCCTAGCTGCTGTATTCCATGCCCGGCCAGAACCCAGGGACATCTACTAAACCCAGACATTCCTTAAACCTAAACACCAAAGGGGAGTTCACGATTGTGTTAACCGAGTGGATCCCAATTGGTTTTCTTGCCCAGAATACCTAAAGGTTTGAAACCTCAAATCTTGGCTAAAACACACATTCATCTCATATTTCCGTGAGGGAAAGTTTTAGAATCTTCAGTGTGCCACACATATTCTCCCACCAAGCATACCCACACGTCGGCCAATAAAACAGTATCCTCACTTGTGTCGCTGCGTCTATAACCTACTGTAAGGAAATGCCTCATTGGCATGGTTACCTCCTGACTTTTTGCCTTTGCTGATGCTATGTTTTGAATTGGAAGTGTGCTGAGGCCTGCTAACCAGGCCCCAGCACCAGTGTTCTTTCCCTAACCTGTACTTTTGTATCCACAATTGGCACACCCTGGCATCCAGATAAGTCCCTTGTAACTGGTATCTCTGGTACCAAGGGCCCTGATGCCAGGGAAGGTCTCCAAGGGCTGCAGCATGTCTTATGCCACCCTGGAGACCCCTCACTCAGCACAGACACACTGCTTACCAGCTTGTGTGTGCTAGTGAGAACAAAATGAGTAAGTCGACATGGCACTCCCCTCAGGGTGCCATGCCAGTCTCTCACTGCCTATGCAGTATAGGTAAGACACCCCTCTAGCAGGCCTTACAGCCCTAAGGCAGGGTGCACTATACCATAGGTGAGGGCACCAGTGCATGAGCACTGTGCCCCTACAGTGTCTAAGCCAAACCTTAGACATTGTAAGTGCAGGGTAGCCATAAGAGTATATGGTCTGGGAGTCTGTCAAACACGAACTCCACAGCACCATAATGGCTACACTGATGCCAGTGTACATTTTATTGTAAAACACACCCCAGAGGGCACCTTAGAGGTGCCCCCTGAAACTGTATCCAACTATCTGTGTAGGCTGACTGGTTCCAGCAGCCTGCCACACTAGAGACATGTTGCTGGCCCCATGGGGAGAGTGCCTTTGTCACTCTGAGGCCAGTAACAAAGCCTGCACTGGGTGGAGATGCTAACACCTCCCCCAGGCAGGAGCTGTCACACCTGGCGGAGAGCCTCAAAGGCTCACCCCTTTGTGCCAGCACCGCAGGACACTCCAGCTAGTGGAGTTGCCCGCCCCCTCCGGCCACGGCCCCGGCCCCCACTTTTGGCGGCAAGGCCAGAGAAAATAATGAGAAAAACAAGGAGGAGTCACTGACCAGTCAGGACAGCCCCTAAGGTGTCCTGAGCTGAAGTGACTAACTTTTAGAAATCCTCCATCTTGCAGATGGAGGATTCCCCCAATAGGATTAGGGATGTGCCCCCCTCCCCTTGGGAGGAGGCACAAAGAGGGTGTACCCACCCTCAGGGCTAGTAGCCATTGGCTACTAACCCCCCAGACCTAAACACGCCCTCAAATTTAGTATTTAAGGGCTCCCCTGAACCTAAGAATTTAGATTCCTGAAACTACAAGAAGAAGAGGACTGCTGAGCTGAAAAACCCCTGCAGAGGAAGAACAGAAGACACCAACTGCTTTGGCCCCAGACTCGCCGGCCTGGCTCCTGCCTTCCAAAGAAACCTGCTCCAGCGACGCTTTCCAAGGGACCAGCGACCTCTGAATCCTCTGAGGACTGCCCTGCTTCGAGAAAGACAAGAAACTCCCGAGGACAGCGGCCCTGCTCCAAAAGAACTGCACCTTTGTTTCAAGTAGCAGATTTAAAGACCCCTGCAACTCCCCGCAAGAAGCGTGAGACTTGCAACACTGCACCCGGCGACCCCGACTCGACTGGTGGAGAACCAACACCTCAGGGAGGACCCTCCGACGACTCCAAGACTGTGTGTAACCAAAGTTGTCCCCCCTGAGCCCCCACAGCGACGCCTGCAGAGGGAATCCCGAGGCTCCCCCTGACCGCGACTGCCTGAACTCCATTTCCCGACGGCTGGAAAAGACCCTGCACCCGCAGCCCCCAGCACCTAAAGGAACGGAACTCCTGTGCAGGAGTGACCCCCAGGAGGCCCTCTCCCTTGCCCAGGTGGTGGCTACCCCGAGGAGCCCCCCCCTTGCCTGCCTGCAACGCTGAAGAGATCCCTTGATCTCTCATAGGAAACCATTGAAAACCCGACGCGTGTTTGCACACTGCACCCGGCCGCCCCCGCGCTGCTGCGGGTGTACTTTTTGTGCTGACTTGTGTCCCCCCCGGTGCCCTACAAAAACCCCCTGGTCTGCCCTCCGAAGACGCGGGTACTTACCTGCTGGCAGACTGGAACCGGGGCACCCCCTTCTCTCCATTATAGCCTATGTGTTTTGGGCACCTCTTTGACCTTTGCACCTGACCGGCCCTGAGCTGCTGGTGTGATAACTTTGGGGTTGCTCTGAACCCCCAACGGTGGGCTACCTTGGACCAAAAACTGAAACCTGTAAGTGACTTACTTACCTGTTAAAACTAACATTACTTTACCTCCCCCAGGAACTGTGAAAATTGCAGTGTGTCCACTTTTAAAACAGCTTATTGTGTTTTATGTAAAAAGTATACATGT
The DNA here is from genome assembly GCF_031143425.1 of Pleurodeles waltl. Classification (NCBI taxonomy): domain Eukaryota; kingdom Metazoa; phylum Chordata; class Amphibia; order Caudata; family Salamandridae; genus Pleurodeles; species Pleurodeles waltl. Next base: position 281,177,401 of record NC_090440.1, read on the forward strand.
TAATGTAATGATTCAAAGTTCCTAAAGTACTTACCTGCAATACCTTTCAAATGAGATATTACATGTAGAATTTGAACCTGTGGTTCCTAAAATAAACTAAGAAAAGATATTTTTCTATAACAAAACCTATTGGCTGGATTTGTCTCCGAGTGTGTGTTCCTCATTTATTGTCTGTGTGTATGTACAACAAATGCTTAACACTACTCCTTTGATAAGCCTACTGCTCGACCACACTACCACAAAATAGAGCATTAGTATTATCTCTTTTTGCCACTATCTTACCTCTAAGGGGAACCCTTGGACTCTGTGCATGCTATTGCTTACTTTGAAATAGCACATACAGAGCCAACTTCCTACACCTACCAACAGGAACACAGCAAACTATGGACCACGTAAAGAGCATTATCAACTCTGCATGGACCCTGGCATCTCAACTCATTAAAAAAAAAAAAAAAAAAAAAAGGAAAAGAAAATATTTCTGGTGCAAGCATCAGAACAATCTGTCTTTTGCTTCAACTACACTACAGAGATACTTTGGCCAACATGAATGGTTCAGCCACCACACTAATGTGGTTAAGCATATGGGAGGGGTGTTGTTTTCATCTACATGCAGTCCATAGATGAAATGAATGAAGTAAAAACTGCATACAGAACATGATGGTGGTTGGCTGCAAAAATTCGGCCCATTTTTGCAATCCAGTCTTTTGGTAAGCAATTTAAAAGGTAATCCCATTAAAATGCTCTGGCTACTTTTTGTACAGTAAATCTCTTATATGAATTTAAAAATATGTTGTGGAGACTAAATGTCTGAGGAACTTTAAGGGGCATCATTTGTTTCCACATAAGCACACCTAGCTGCCAATAATAGTTGTGACATGTAACACCAACAGCTACTAATGATTTATAGCAGTGGTTCCCAACCTGTGGTCTGGGGACCCCTGGGGGTCCGCAAAGCCTTCTCAGGGGGTCCATGAGAGCCTAGAAAACTGAAAAATATGAACAAATATTGACAAATTAGGTCCCCAGCTTCCAGTAATGACTCAGACGGGGGTCCCCGGATGCCCATGATGATTCAGTGGGGGTCCCTGGGTTCCATTAATGTTAAAGTGGGGGTCCACAGAAATCAAAAGGTTGGGAACCACTGATTTATAGCCAAAAGCTGAATTTGTGGTGCAAATACTTGCAATGTTAAATGTTAAACTGAAAGTCTCAAAATCAGATCATGCCCAGAGTGTCTACAGAGGTTCTTCGAACACTACTACTGACACTCCAATTATCAATTTGCAAATGATTACTGTAATGTCTAAGGAAATTGACTTGATGAAGCGAGCTGTCCTCAGTCAACACAAGTTGGCACATGTGAAATTATGAATGAAATTAAACAATTGATTTCCACAGAAACGGACTTGAACTCTTTCACAAAGTGCAGACAATGGAGTGGTTTGAATATGTATGCATAAGTCAGCTTTATAATTAAGTTTGAATATGTTTCCCAGAGAAAGACTAAGTACTGCTCTTGGCCACAGCCTTATCCCCAGCCTTCGAAATCACATTACACTACACTACACTACACCGTCCCCTGGGGACGGGCGTCCCACAGTTTGAAGATCAATGCTCTAGATAATGTTCTAATTCGGACAATCACCCTGAAAGAAAAGGGATCGCTACTCTCCAACATTTAAAGCAGACAGACCTTGATCAGTAGGATAAGAAGCAAATTTCAGTGGGCACAAAAAAAATAATAATAATAATCGCACAATGAGAGAAGTCTACTAGTAGACACAAAGTAGGTCCCAAAGAGACGATCACTTGGTCCTTATCGCCTCCTCTCAGTTTTTTGCAGGGACTCTGCCCAATGGCTTGTTCAAGGCTTTTTGTTAGTTAAATAATGAGGTTTATCCACCAGGCATTGGGGTAGTTACAAAGATAAAATGTATGCACTAATTGTCATGTTATATTGATTGCCCAGTAGGAGAGCAAATTAGATTTATTTCACCTGTGTTTTTAAGCAACGCGTACACATTCAGAAAATACATTTTCCTTTTTTTGTACTTAGCTTAGTGGAGCCCAGCGTGTCAGGTAACAGCCATCCTATGGGGCCCACAAGGATCATATTCCTCATTCACAGAAACTGGATTTGATCTCTTCCGAAGCAGTGGAAAGCAATAGTAAGATGATACATTTGTTTATATCAAAAAGTACAAACAGCTCCAATGTGGCATGGATAAAGAACAGCAGCCTATTTAAGTAGCGGGTTCCCACTTTTTAATGGCTGCTACGCATGCTTTTTGATAGCTGTCATGAAGATATTTGGATTAACCATTGTAGAGAGTGGTAATAACTGCACTAGATTTGGCCCACAACAGACCTATGAGGGGCTCAAAAATAGCTGTCTGAGAGATGGTCTCCTACTGGTGTACTAAATTTGAGTCAACAATGTGATGTAGGCAGAGACAGACTGTGATGCTGGAGTGTGGCACCACTTAGTTATGACTGCCGTATTCTAGAGGAAATTATAGGCATTTTCAGAGGTGGGAGCAATCACTAATGAGTGGCACGGAGAAAGAGAGTGCCCAAGAGATCAAAAAAGGGCTGCTGAGTCTTCCAACATGGTTCTAAGACTGGAAGGAGGGACTACTGCAGCAATAATGAAGGTATGCCCATTGATGGATGTATATATGAGGGTTGAGGCACATGTATGGCAAGGTGAGAGACAGGTTGCCTCTCACCACTCAAACGGCCGACAGAGTTTAAAACTGCATGTGATTTGGGGATCAGGACCAACTATCAACAAGTGGAATTATGGTAGGTGAACAGACCATTCAAGAGAGCAGAGTAGCACTGTTGATTTTTTGTACATGGTGTGGGTCCCAGAAGAAGACAACAATATGACAACAGTGTGGGAAAGAACCTGGTTGGTCCGCTGAAAAATGGTCGTCCTAATTCACTGAATGCATTAAATGGGTGTTTTACTTTTTATCTCTATGGATAAATATTCCTACAAGGGCACCTTTTTGGGGAGTGAAACATAGTAAGTTCATTTTAGTTCTAGATTAACAGATACTAATATTTTATATGCTTTTGTGATTTTAAGTACAGCACCCGGTCTTGATGGGCTCCTGCTATACCTTTGCGATTCTTAGACAGTGAGTGAACAGGGAAGACATTTCTAAGTACAAGTGCTGGACACTGGTCTGTACAAGTTCCCAAGTTATATGATGGCTTCACTGAAAATAGGGATATTTGATATCACACATATCGTATTAATAAACCTTTATTAATGCCAGTGATGTATTTATTACTACAGGCACCCAGAAGGCACCTTAGAGGTGCCCCTGAAAACCTAATATCTACCAGTGTGCGGACTGACCTGTTTTAGCTAGCCTGCCAACCACAAGTCCGACCTCGCAAGGGTGAGAGCCCATTGCTCTAATGATGGTCATAAACCATGCCTGCTCTGGGAGAGGTGTGTACACACTCCACCCAACCGGATGAACTGCAAACCTGCATTCCAAGGCAGAGGGCTTCAAATAAGCCCACCGCCCTTGGTATGCAGATCTGGCTTCTCTCACAGGAGAGATGCCTACCTGCCTGTCCCAGGGCCTATTTGGCACTGGGACAGGTGGGAAATCTAGCATTCAGAGAGGTGTCTCCGCCACTCAGGTCAGTCCCACCCCCAAAGTGAACTGCCTAACGTGGACACAAATTTGAGAAATCTGCCATTTTGGTGTTGGCAGCTTTAGGAACTTTGGGACGGGGTTATGCACACCCACAGAAAGTGGTCATGTAGGGGGTGTAGTGACCCAGGGGCATGTAGCCCGTTGGCTACTAACCTGCACTCCTCCAAATGCCCCTAGATTCAGCATTTAGGGGAGCCACTGGCAGGAAAGAGATTCCTGCTGACCTATGAAGAAGGATACTAAAGAGCTGTGAAAGCAAAGAAGCACCTGAAATGGCCCCAACCCTGCCGGCCTGGCGGCTGTACCGACCAATCTGCACCAAAGCGGACTCCTCCTGCAAGCTGCTGTGCCTCCTAAAGCCAGGGAGGCCTGCCTGCCTGCCTTCAACAAAAACCCAGAATTCCAGTGGAGCAGCAGAGCTGCTTCCCTGCATCTTCCAGGCACCCCAAGGCAACTTCAAGGACCCCCGGACCATAGAAAATGCATCACAGGAAAGCACCACTGCACCTGTGCTGCCTAGCCCGAGTTGAAGTGGACCAATGGTGCCAACATTGTCACCCAGCCCTACAGAGACAAAGTTCAACTTGGGCCTGCCCACTGTGGACTCATCGAACCCACCTGCAGCCTCTGCATGCAGGCCCCCCTACACCGTGAGTGCTCCCGGTGGAGAAAACCTGACGCCTCAGGACACTTCTGCACCTGTCACCGTATCTTTGAATTTAGTAGGTATGAGGTCTACAGAACATCCAGGTCCATCACTAACTGCTGTCAATTTTGATGGTGCTGCAGTTATGTGGGATCTAAGGGGGAAGTTGCTGCACTCCTAAAGAAAGATATTCCTTTTCTTCTGCTGTTCCACTGTGCAGCTCACATGCTTCTGCTTGGGATTCCAGATGCTGCAAAATCCAATCCCTCAATTTGTCAGTTTGAACAAACTTTGAAATTGATTTTCAAATTTTACTGGTATAGTCCTAAGAGGCGAAGAGGTACCAAAGAAATTTCAAGAATAACTGATGAGAACTTTGCACATTTCACTGACATTAAGCAAGTTAGATGGCTATTCGGCAAAACCAGAGCTTTGGCAGCCATGCAACAAAACATGGAGACAGTGGTTCAACACCTGAGACAGGCTGCAGCTGGGAATGATAATTCTGCCGCTAAGGCAAAAAAGTGCCTCTCAATTGTCACTAGTTTTACATTTATGAAAAACCTTTACAGTCTGACTGTGATGTTCTGAAGTCAGTGTCTCAGCTTTCAGAATTCTTTCAGTCTAATGAACTGCTTTTATTACATGTTCCACCTGCTGTAAAAAGGTGTGCATTGACCCTGGTAGGTCTAAAGAGCGAGTTGGGTGAATATATGCAGCAGTTTAAAAAACTGTACCACTCAAAAAAAAATATGTTTGGAAACATTTATACTGATGGCTGGGAAATAAAGTTATGAGGACACTGCCTACCAGCGGCAACAATCCGAAGTGACAGTGAGCTTATTGACAATGTGCTTAAGTACATTGATGAGAGGTTTGCAAATTTTAATTGCATGACAGTTCAACATTTCAGGCATTTGATTGTACACTGTGGCCAGAAAGTAGGGAGGACCTCTATAAATATGGGCTCTCTGATATGGAGGCAATATTTCAACATGTTGAGCCACTTTTCACCACAGACGATAGGTTGGCAAACCCATATGAAAAGCTTTCAGACCAAAGGCATTCTTGTATTGATTGCATACTCTACCCTGCTAGCAACAAAACCTTCCACGTTGACAAATATATTAAAGATTGTGGAGATGATTTTCACATTCAGGTTATCTACAGCAGAAGCTGAAAGTGTTTTTTCTGCAACGATCATCATTAAGAACCCACTAAGAACACAGTTAAATCATGATGTGCTCCACGACCTAATGCTTCTTAAGATAGAAGGACCCAGTTTTGAGGAATATGACCCCAGCAGAGATATTTATCTCTGGCTTACAACAGGAGGCACAAAGCATGTGAGTGGACATAATAGGCCACATCTATCATAACTATTAAAGTATTGTCAATATGTGTCTAAGAGCAGCCTGCCATGTAAGATCCTTTATTGTTATATTCCTATACACTTTCTATACTTTTGAATATTAGGGATGACATCGCTTTTAAAGTTTTTATTTATCATTATTACAAAGCACTGACTTGTTTATTGATTTCAATAAAACAAAATAAAAATATATTGAATGTTTATCTGTCAGCCCTTATAATTGATGAAGAGAGTAGGTGAGACAAGTGGATTTTGCAGGACATTTAGATCTCAGTGGCATTTTGTTCCTTGGCCAAGTAGATTATTTTAAAAATTCCACACCCCTGTCCCCAATTGGACTCACTGTCCAAGCCTGAAGCCTCTTCTAAACCAGACCATTCCCCATTGACTAACATTGGGGCCCGATGCAGTACTACACCTCTGCACATGGCCACCCCAGTGCCGCCCAGTGTGACATGTTGGTGTGGTCCCTTGCCCAATACTTACAGTAATTCCAGGAGATTGGTCTCATAAGTCGCTTTACTATACCTGAATGCAGTACTTGTTTTTCCTTCCCAAAGGAAAACATTGCAGCTTTTCAGAAATTGCACGGTCGACTTTTTAACACTGTAAAGATCCTTCTTGAATAACGTATTTACCTGATCATATTGATTCTGGTGCCAAAAAATATATCCTGACCGTATCGATTCTGGTGCCAAAACATGTATAAAGATACTTGTTATTTTTGTAAATTGGTGTGGATATCCTTCTTGAGTCGTGTGTCTCCTTTTCTGACTGTGTGCGTATTTGCAGATGTCTGACACTCCTCTATGATAAGCCTAAGGCTGCGCGACCACACTACCCCCTAAAAGAGCACTTTGGGATTGTAAGAGCAAGACCCTGTCCATTAGTAATGGAACCCCTAAACTCTTTGCACAATAGATCTAATTTTGATATATCATATAAAGAGCCAGCTTCCTACACTGACCATACCAGCAGCTGAGGGATGGGGCCACGGAACAGATGCCGATTGATACTGCCATGATATGGTGGGATATCTCGAACTTTGGCTCCAGACAGTGGTTGCCCTGAAGCCGTCTTCGCGTTGGAATGTGCCCACAGAGTACTGGTGCACACGTTGGCCCCGGGTCGTCTTCCCTGCCCTGTTGTGCCTATGCTGCTCCAGAACATGGACAGGGATATTTCCTGCAAAAACCTTTCACAGCAGCCAACAGTAAATGGTCTGTGTTCCGAGACTTCACTGCAGCCGTACAGGTAAAACGTGCCTCTATTCGGGAACTCAAAAAGACCCTCCACGACAAAGAGTTAAAATACTCCCTAATGTTCCCAGCCAAGTTTCAGATTGTACTTGATGGTACCATACATTTCTACAAAGACCCCGGAAAGGCTTGACGCCTACAGAGCTGGACTGGCTCGCCCTAAGCCTAATGCTCCTCGACGCAGATCAAAGAAGCGGTCTTGTGGGACTTTGCGTGGTACAGTCCTGAAGAGGCCAACACTATCACAAACTGAACAAGAGTGGGTCACTCTTCTCCAGGCAGTGGCTGAAATCATGATGACACAGAGGTAAGACTCGGAGAGTGATACTCTTTCTGAATGTAAATTTGTGCTCTCAGAGTCAGAGTCTTCCCAGGTCCATGGTGCTGGTCTGCCTGTTGTGACGCCACAATCTGCTGACGATCTGATAACCGCTGCTGTTGGTTCACTGGTGTGTTGGGGCCAGGGGGAGGGGAGGAATCGGGATGAGGACCCAACTGTACTGTGAGCTAAAGAACTGCAGAGAACTGCTGCCTTGGGAACATTGTATGTGTAAGGTCCTGATATTCCTTCTAGGGGCAGAGACCATGAATGTGCTGTTGAGTGACCTGGGGCTGGGCTGAGCGCCTGGAGAGGGATCATAAGTAGGGTCAGCACGACACTGGTTTGTATGCACACTATTGCCTACCCCCCCACATAGACCACTGGCAGGTGACTGGAGGAGACGCTCTGTGAATTATACTTATACATTTCAGGTTTGGGTTGCCAGCCGTTGCTGTGCTGCTCTCAGGACAAGAGGTTAAAAGTTGGGGGTTCTTCTTTTTTGCGGAGATCACTCTACATGTTGAGATGGGAGGAGCTGGGTGCACAGGAGGGATCCGGCTGGCCTGGGAGGACCACGCACTCTATGCACTTAATGCCTGACCAGCTTCAATGTCCTGGAACATCCGGGGGAGTGGTTCGGCTTCCAAACGCCACAACATACACATATACTTAAAGAGGCGAAGGGTGCAAATGGCCATGTTACAGGAGACACATCTTATGGAGGAGGTTAGCCTCTTGCGCTGCAGGTGGCGAGGCCAGTTATATGCCAACTCCTACTTCACCTTTGCCTGGGGGGCATTGGTCTGGAATAGGACAGGAACACCTTTTGAGCTCACCCACTTCTCCACTGACAAAGAGGGCCGTTACGTAATGATCAAGGGCAGACCGCTGTGGGAGATATCACTTTAGGGAGTATTTATGCTCTAAACAAGGACCTGGTTATCTTCCTCCACTCCCTAACAGTACCCCTGGAATTGTTAGTAACAAATGACCTCCTGCTGGGTGGGTTTTTAACTGTGCCGCTGATGCCCCACTTGATTGCTCCCCCCTATCCCTGCTGGTTAAAGAGCGAACCCCGATTCCCACATGGAGACTTTACCCATTGTCTCTAGAGGATACTTGCTTCAGAGACTCTGTGGGGGATAAAATCTCTGAGTACTTTGATTTTAATCAGGGCTCTCTGCATCCTTGGGCCTGGTCGAGTGGAGGTGTTTAAAGTGGTGGCCCGAGGTCAGTGTTTAGGCCTCTTGGTCCGGTTCCAGAAAGAATTGATGGGGAGCTTCGGATCCTGGATGGCATATTGGCAGAGTTAGATAATGCTCTGGGAACAGGAGCAACATGTTAGGCCTGGGAGCAATGTAATGCTATCGGAGAACTTCTTGCGCTGCCATGACTACAAAAACTATGTGGCCAGGGCGCACAAGGAGGAGGGTCGGCCACTGGATTACTGGCTTGGCTTGTTTGGCCCATTCAAACCCAGCCACTGGACAGACAACCGCTGCATCCACTTCTCCTTCAAGAAACCCACAACACACCACCACCTACAACGGATCCCCCACCGCAGTTGGAACAAGGTCACCGAAGACCAACTTATCGCGACCCTCTCCCAGAACCCACCCATCGACACCACTGACACTGATGCAGCTGCCTGCAGCTTCAGGCAATGGGTCAACACCTGTGCCAATACTCAAAACCACATCAAGCTGAACTCACTAAAATCAATTTCTTACTCATCCGCCCGTCTCACAGCTCCCTCATTACACAAATGCCTCGATCAGATGGATAGTTTCAAATGCAAACCTATCATTGTTGAATCAACAAATTCCTTGGGATCAACTTAGACAAAACCCTAAACATGCAAGCCCATAATAGCTCATCAGCACACTAAGAGTAGCCTCTGACCCCGGTCTCAGTGCTCGCCCCCGCTGCCTCTGCTTTGCTGCAGCACACAAGGCCGCTGGTTCGATCCTGCGGTCTGCCTTGACTGACTCACTGCGTGTGTAATTACTGTGACGGTAATTGTTTTTTGTAAAGTGTTTTTTAGGAAGTGTAATTATAGTCTTGTTTTTCTGGACCCCTAGTTACCCCATTCTGTTCTGCCTCTTTGCTGTGCCCTGTGGTTACCTGTACTTTGTCAGTTTTTTCCTGCTCCTTTTTTGCCTCCTCCACCATCCCACCTCCCAGGACTACTTACGGAGGCTGCTGCGAAACCGCTCATGTGCAAAGGGCAAGCCCATGTGCACCCGTCCCCATCTGGACCGCAGCCAGCACCAAGAACCCTGGCCCTAGTCACCCCCCACAGATCTACTTGCTCTCGACCTCTGATGCAAAAACAACTGCTGCCTCGCATCACCCCGCCACACAGCAGGACCATTCTCCTGCACCCACTGCCGATACTCCTCCACCCAAAGACTGATCACCATCACTGCCACCAATGCCTCGCTATCCCTGACGACCAAGACAGTCTCTGAACAACTCAGGTGCATCCTATTCAGATCGCTCTGCAAACATGCAACCAACCATCTCCACCCTTCTCCCTGATGTAACTTTCATCACAGAGACCTGGCTCAGCCCAGTCTCGGCCCCAGACAGCATCACAGGAACATGCCGGGCTAAAGAATTAAACACTGTGACCGAACCAACAGGTAATGAGGCGGCATCACCACGATACACACTCAACAATGATAATACCACACCCATCATGGAACACATGACCTTCCAGCTCCACGCCGACAACACCACCATCAAAGGCACCCTTGCATACAGGCCACCAGGACCAAGAACCAGCCTCAGCAACTATATCACTGAATTCATCACACCGCGTGCCACTGAATCCGCTTACTACGTCTTCTTGGAAGGCCTCAACTACTACCTGGATGACCCCACCAACAGCAACTCCACCAACTTACTGGAAAGACTGGACAACATCGCCCTCAAGCAGCTGGTCACCGGCCCTACGCACAATGGAGGACACACGCTGGACACCACCTCTACGGCCAGCAACAGAATCAGCTACAGCCACACCATAGAACTCACCTGGTCGGACCACTACATTGTACACTCCACCTGAGTCGGATCCCCCTGCACCACCCCTATCCGCCACAACGCCCGCTCTCCCTGCTGGACCAAGGTCACTCAGCAGCAATGGACCGATGCCCTCAGAACCTCACAGCCCAACGTCAGCCCCCACTTGGATCAGGCAGTACAGAATTGTAACGAATGGATCAGCGCCGTCAAGATCCAAGAAACCACCCAAAAAGCCAGCTGGTACACCTCGGAACTCAGCAAATCAAAACACAGGTGCTAACAACTGAAGAGAAGATGGCGCACCAGCAAGAACCACACCGACCAAGCCACCTTCAAAACAGCCCTCAATGACTACCACCGCCAGATCAAAGCCACAAAAAATAGAGACCCTGATCTGCCAGACTGAGAACAGCGCCACTCAAACCAAGGAATTCTTCACCATCGTCATAGTTTACCTGTCCATCAGCCATCAAAAATCCCACCCCTCGCTCACATAAAATTTGCAATGCCCTCGCCGACCACTTCCACAACAGGATAGAAACCATCTACAGTAACTTTGATCCTCAAACCTCCAACCTCCCATCAACCTTCAAGGCCGCCCACCCGCTCACCGCATGAGGACATTGCAGCACACCAAACACGATCACCCTCATGAGCTCCATCCACTCAGGAGCACCCACCGACCCCTGCCCCCAAGGATCTTCAACCTCGGAAGAAGCGAGATCAGTCGCCAGCTCACCACCATCCTCAATACCTCGTTAACCACGGCCACTTTTCCAAAAGCCCAGAATCAGACCCCTCCTCAAGAAGCCCTCTGCAGACTCCAGTGAACTCCAGAATTACCGCCCAATCTCTCTGCTCCCATTCCCCACCAAACTCCTAGAGAAGGCCATCATCCTCCAACTCACTGAACACCTGGATAGAAACAACTTGCTACACCCCTCCCAATCTGGCTTCAGAGCCAATTACATCACCAAGATAGCCCTGATCGCCGCAACAGATGACATCTGCACCCTGTTCTACAGAGGAGGAGCAGCTGCCCTGATCCTGCTACACCTCTCCGCCCCCTTTGACACCACATCCCACCACACATTGATCAACTGATTATGCCAGATTGGGATCTCAGATGATACGCTTAGATGGATGGCATCCTTCCTCACATGACACACATAGAGTCTGCCTTCCCCACCTTCACCTCGCAGGTCAAGCACACCATCTGCGGTGGCCCTCATGGCTCCTCCAAAAGCCCAGCACTCTTCAACATCTACAGGACACCACTTGCAGACACTGCGAGATTGCATAACATCATCTCCAATACAGATGACATGCAGCTCATCCTCTCAATCTCAACAGACCCCACCAAGACGGAGACCAACTTCCACAACTGTATGAAGAACCTATCTGCCCAGATGTAGGACACTGCCTGAAACAACACAGACAAAACTGAAGTTCTGATCTTCAGCAGACACTCAACCCTCTGGAATGACTCCTGGTGGCCAGCAGAGCATCTGACAAACCCCCACACGGAAAGATCACGCCCACAACGTTGGAACCATTCTCAAAAGCAAACTCTCCAAGAAATGCCTGGTCAACGCAAAGTGGTTCCCCATCGGCACAAGGAAGACAGTGACGTAGGCCCTCATCACCAGCCGACTGGACTACTGCTAAGCACTATGCAGGCACCACCACCTAAATCATACAAAGACTCTAGATGATACAGAAAGCAGCTGCCATACTGATCCTCAACCTACCCAAGAGAACCTATATCACCCAGCACCTGAAGGACCTCTACTGGGTTCTGATCCAGAAAAGAAGCTACTTTAAGCTCCATGCCTGCAAAGCCCTCCATAACCAAGGACCCGTATACCTGAACCACTGCCTTTACCACCACCACAAACCGATTAGGAACCTCCACGCCCTTGCAAAGATACCATGCATACACCGCGCCAGAGGAAGCTCCTTCTCCCACCTTGCCACCAAAGCCTGGAACGCCCTCCCCCTCCAACTCTGCACCCTCACTGACTCCCTTCAGAAAGGGACTGAAAACCTGGCTTTTAGAATACCCACTCGGTGACAAGCCACGCTATACAAATAACACCTAATTGATTGAGAGTGCATTTCTACCAATCAGCCTCCTCAAGAAGTTGAAAACATTCATCTCACCAAAAGACTTCAAGATGGCAGTACAGTCCCTAGAACTATCCAGACTAGATTCCAAAAGAGCAACATTGACAGGGCTACCAAAATCAAGTCTATAATTGATAAAAGCCACCCTAAATGAAGCAGCAGGCTGATAACAGGAGCAAGATGCTTTGACAAAATTACACCCTCATTCAAACTCCCTAAAGCCTTTTGATATCTGTTATGTCAATTGCATCTAGAATGTTTAACATGCTATACTCAGAGCAAGGGAGACGGTGCACTGCCAGGTTGAATGTAAGAGATTACCTATTTCTTACTTATATCTTGGGCATATAGGGGATTGGTTCCTAACTAGTTTCCACAGTTTGTGTCTGGTGTAGTTAATCTTGTGGAGATACTTAAACCGAATAACATGCTGGTATGACAGTTTCTCTGAGTGCAATCACAGCTGACTGCCATTCGGTATCATCTATCTGCCCCATATCTTCCTTCCAGTGACTTGCAAGCTTTGGCAATATGCTTGGAGGTGAATTATTGGGTGCATATATTTTGGAACTCTTCTTATCTAGGAGAGGTTTGATGGTAACTTTGGCCTTAAGAGGGCTGTATTCAGGAATATGCAGCTGGGCACATCTTAGCTGAATGTGACAATACAAATGTGTTCTTAGTAATCTTCTCCTCTAAGAAGAGTAAACGCCTCTTGCAATGTTGCAAATATTTGAATTCCTGTATCGGTTGCTACATCTTCCACCAGCATAATTCCCAGAGTGCACCAACCCATAAATGCCTCCAGGCTGCTCTCACCTGGTATAATCTTTCCCACCCAGAAGGGAGTTTGTTGTGTGAGGGTTTTTTTTTTTTTAAATTCCATTCCATTCATTGTAGTGTGTGTCCCCAGATACCAATCACTGTCCTGGTAGCAGAGGGGACAATATTCAGCAGCCTCTTCCATACAGAATGTGTAAGACATTTTCTCACACCAAAGCACATCTCTCCCTGTTGCACGACTGGTTAGCAATGGTTTCAAATGTTCATACATTTAGGACTACAGGTTGGTTAGCTCGATAACAGATCACTAGTTCAGACATTCCAAGCCCACCATCAAAGGGAGACTTGTAGCATTTAGCCATGCCCAGCTCATAAGATAGCATTATGCTGCAGAAAGGACCTGGCCATAGAGGTGTGTTCCCCATTTCTCTCATTCCGCCCATTGTGTAAACACAGGAATTAACCCACCTGACTTGTAGCTCAGTAAAATCTTTGAAAGTCATTCTGAATCTGAATTATTTCTGAGCCAAAGATATTGGGATTGCTCACGTAGATAAGACGATCACCTGCATACAGTGAAACCTTAGCTACAACCCAGGTCGCCCACTTGTGAACTGCCACTCTGAGATCTAATTTAAGAATTTTAGACAGCAGGGAGGATATACCTCACGGCAGCTCTGACAACTGCAAATATCAAGACTCCCTTCTGCCACAAACTTGTATGTACATCACTGCTGTGACCCCCCCACCCAGAGGACGACGCCAGAGAGACACAGCGAGTCCCCTCCCAACAAGCATGCCCCACGAGATCTGGGGTGTGGCGGAGGCCAGATCAGCATCAGGACAGCCAGGACTGCAGCACGCCCTGTGAGGATTGCAGCCTGCTTGGAGGTCAGAAGCCGAAGCTGCGCAGAGGGCGCAACCAAGGAGAAGCCGGGCCGCTAGTGGTGTGTGACATAAGATGCAGAGCCTCTGCGGGGAGGCCTAAGGCAAAACAGACAGGCGGCGCGGTCCACAGCTCATAATTTCAAGAACTTGGGGGAGACAGGGGATTGGCACCCCGCAACACATGCATAAGAGACCCTGGGGGCAGCGCAGGTGTCCCTCCATCACAGACTGAAGCGAGAGGGATGCGGAGTTGATGGTACTCCCTACGGAGCAGGAGCCAAGTGGACACTGAACCCCTTAGGTGGGTGGATTGGCTTTCACACATATACTGGAAAGGACTATATGGTAAAAAAAATATAAAAAAACACAAGAGTGAACACTGCCCCCAGGAACAGGCAATAAGACTCAAGGCAATAGATTTCCTAGCCCACGTTGTTGAGGGAGAAAGCATGCGCCTGGCTCGCTTCCACCCTAACAGGACTAAGTGGCGAAAAATAGGGGTACTTTTCACTGGTTGAATCAATCTGCCCAACCCCATATCACCCCACCAACCGCACAAAACTACATAGTCCACTGGAGGAGCTCTGAGGGCTAGCCCTGAATACTGAGGTGGAGGGAGGTCCTGCAGGTGCTCCGCCCTCACTGCAACAGTTAGCAACATATGTAGGGTCGCCCCCCCCCCCCGTGTCCAGTGGGAGCAGCGAGGACCAGACTGATTCACCCTGGGCCTCGAACTAATCAGTGATCTACTGCCAGGTACGGAAGCTGCAAAAACCCAAAGGTGGTACGACCACTAAGACCCGCTACCGCATTGAAGAAGGACTGGCCAGAACGGCACAAAGCGCTGCTCCTATTGAGGACCCCAACATGGAGGATCCCTCGCCTTTGTCAAAACTGGAAATCAAAAATCTCAACCTGGAGGGCAAAAGGGCTATTACAAAAAAAATTTATGGGGAGGCCATCACAGTGGCTTTACTATGCCAGGATATGGACAAAATAAGGGACCGCATGAAAGAACTGGGAACTATAGCTTATGAAATGGATGAGGTACTGGGGACGCACACCAGCCAACTGGCTGATCAGGACTGGCGACTTCAGGCACAGGAGGCTAAACTGACAGATTTGGAGGGCAGGTCAAGACGCAACAATGTCGGCATACCTGGCTTGCCAGAAAGGATTGAAACCACCTGAGTGGAACAATTCCTTGAGTCTTGGCTGGGTGATGGAGAGGAGCTGTCGGTGGACAGAGCCCACAGAACACCGGGCAGCAGACCCAAATCAGGATCCCCACTGCGAATGCTGATAGCGCGGATGCTACAATACAAAGATAAGATGGGCATCCTGGGGCAGCTCGACTGCAGGGCAACGTGGAATACAATGGGAGCAGAATATCGTTCTACCCAAATTATGGCGTGGCTACCCAATGGAGGTTGTTTATGGAAGTAAAGTGAAAATTCGGAGAATGAGGGCTATACTAAGCATTGCTGACACTGATACGCCTCCAAATAGGCATCCAAGGGAAAAGATACTTCTTTCATAACACAGAGGACGCTATGCAGTATTTCGAAGACCACTTACCGGAGAGCACAAGGAAGCCACGTAACTATTGGCATGAGACTATAATTGAGGGGGGACCACTGATGTGAATATGCTTAAGCCCAACAGGGTTGGGGTGGGGGGGGGGAAGGGTATACACGACCACTGCTACTCTCAAACTTGTGTGTGAGACCTAGTGCGAGACCACTGGGATAACCCCACACCTGGGGGCATGGCACTAGGAGAGAGACAATAGATTGTTGTTTTTGGGGGGTGTTGGGATGACATCATGTGTCAATTTTGGTCACTGGCTTGGGGAAGGCCACACAGAAAAGGGAGGGGGTGGGGGGGAGGGAGGAAATAGTGCCATGAACTGTTAAATGCGACCGAGTGGGGGGCGCATGAGAGGTTCACACACTGCACACATGGGGGTGACAGTGCCATCTTGTAATGTTAAGGGGATACAGAATCCCATAAAACGACAAAGAATTTGGTCATATGCGAGAAAG
The DNA here is from genome assembly GCF_031143425.1 of Pleurodeles waltl. Lineage (NCBI taxonomy): Eukaryota > Metazoa > Chordata > Amphibia > Caudata > Salamandridae > Pleurodeles > Pleurodeles waltl. The sequence goes on from NC_090440.1 coordinate 281,193,550, forward strand.
CACGATGGCACAGACTGTAATGTTACAAGACACACACTTGCTACTATAGGAGCACGAGAAATAACGGACCAAATGGAAGGGGGAGGGTAGAATACGGTATTCTAGATTCACATCCTTGGCACAGGGGGTGCTATTGTGGGTGGATGCTGCATTCCCCTAAGAGTAACAGTTGAACTGAAGGCGGCAGATGCCTAGTATGTGAGCATAGTGGGCAAGATAAGAGGTAGATCTACAGTGTTACTAAACACATATGCTACACATATTAATATGCATGAATTTTTCGAGACAGTGGTATGAACCCCAACACCGTACACTCACCATGACATACTCTGGATGGACGATTGCAACTGGTACTGGACAGACATTTAGATAGCTCGAGGCCCAACGCAAGACCACTTGGCAAATCTTTAGTTAGAGGGCATGGACACACTCCACTTATTAGAAATATAGAGAGCACAGCATGGCAATGCGAAGGGATACTCATGCTAATATCCCCCGCATGGGACATTCTCTAGGATAGATTATGCGTTTATACACCCAAAGAAATTGAGCAATTTGAGATGACACAATGTTTGGATCAAATTCTATCAGACCATGCCCCACTCACGGCAGAAATGCTGAACCAGGTTTATGTGGTGCCAGTGTTGCAGTGGAGTCTGCAGCACTGAGCTCAGCAGTAGGTTCAGGGCTATAAAGTAGAATGGAGCACTGTCATGTGAGAATAAAAGCTGAAATGTGGTGGATAAGTAATCCAAAACAAGTTTATTCAATGAAGGAGCCCATGTCCTGCAGGCCCTGCCCCAATGAATTCCAAACATAACTTTTGTTGTTGAAGTTGGAATCCATGGAGAAGGAATGCTAGAACAGTGAGTCATTCCAAATGTAAACGTGGTGCGAGAAAATGTGTATCTCAACAAGGAACATTAAGGTAGGACAAGTGCCACATATTGCATAATAAGAAACTCATAACATACAGATGTATTGTTAATTTTCAACTGAGTATACTATCTCCCTACGATTGTTGTATAGATGAATGTGGTGGCTCTCTGATGGTCTCTAAGTCTACTTAACCAATAGATTTGTTACAAGCCTCGTATTTTGGGTTATAAAACTTTCTCTGGGGGGCGTGCATGCTTTCTGGGTTTTGGTTACCAACAAGTGGCGAATGTGCAATTTTGCAGTGTCAAACTCATTGCAGTGAAAATCATCTGCTTCAAGTCTGAACTGGGCTTCTAAATCTAAATCTGGGTATCCACCGTCTGAATCTTTTTACTCCTTTCCCATTTCAATCTGGCTATGCAATACATTGCTCTTCCCCTTGGCACGGTCTTGAACGCCCCTCGAAACATTGTTGGTGAGCCCACATTAAGGTTAAAGTATGGGGTTGTTTCTTCTCTTAATAAATGTCTGAAAATGTTCTTACATAATGTAGGAAGCTGGCTCTGTATATACTATCTCAAAGTGAGAGATAGTGTGCACAGGGTCCAGGGGTTACCCTTAGGGGTTGATAGTGGCAATAATAGATAATACTAATGCTCTATTTGTGGTAGTGTGGTCAAGCAGTTAGGCTTATCAGAGGGTGTTGTTAAGCATTTGTTGTACACACAGGCAATAAATGGGGACACACACTCAGAGACTTAACTCCAGGCCAATAGGTTTTTAAATAGAAAAATGTATTTTCTTAATTTATTTTAGAACCACAAGATTGAGAATTCAAGTAAGTACATAAATTGTAAGGTACTTGGCATAAGTAAATATAGAACTTTGAATGAAAACAGTAATGTACACAGTTTGGCACAAAATGGCAATAAGCTACTTTAAAAGTGGACACTGCAAAAGTCAACAGTTCCTGGGGGAGGTAAGTAAAGGTTAGTCTGTCAGGTAAGTAAAGGACTTACAAGTTCAGTCTCCAGGGCACAGTCAGCCCACCATTGGGGGTTCAAGTTAACCCCAAACACCCAGCAAAAGCAACACAGGGCAAGTCAGGTGCAGAGGTCAAAGAGGGGCCCAAATATCATAGGCGCCTATGGAGACTAGGGGTGCTCCGGTTCCAGTCTGCTAGCAGGTAAGTACCTGCGTTCTTAGGGACCAAACCAGGGTGGTTTTCTAGAGCACGGGGGGGTGGAGTCCCAAACAGGCACACAAAATACACCCTCAGCGGCACAGGGGCGGCCGGGTGCAGTGTGCAAACAAAGTGGTGTGGGGTTTGTGATTTAAATCAATGGAGGGACCCGAGGGTCACTCTGGCGATGCAGGCAGGGCACAGGGGGGCTTCTCGGCTAGCCATCAACTGGGCAAAGATGAGGGCCAACTGCTGGTCACTCCTGCACCCGCAGTTGGTTGCTCTCGGGCCTGGGGGCTGCGGGTGCAGTGCTTCTTCCAGGCGTCGGGTTCTTAGTTACCGGGCAGTCGGGGTCAGGGGGATCCTCTTAATTCTCTCTGCAGGCATCATCTTGGGGGTGCAGGGAGGTCATCTCAGGGTGGACATGTTGTGGGAGCTGCCTGAGGGTCCTCTCTGTGGTGTTGGTTTCTCTGGACACGGGTCGGTGGCGTTGGGTGCAGTGTTGGGGACTCACGCTTCAGGAGTGAGGTGGGAGTCCCTTTAAAGAAGGTTTCTTTTTTGTTGCATTGGACAGAGCCGATGTCCACTGGAGTTTCTTGGTCCTCTTGGGGCTTGCAGGGCAGTCCTCTGAGTCGGCAGAAGTCGCTGGGCCCGCTGGATGCATTGCTGTTGTAGGTTCTTTTAATCTGGAGACAGGCCGGTAGGGCTCGGGCTAAAGCAGTTGTCATCTCCTTTTTCTCTGCGGGGTTTTCAGGTCAGCAGTGCTTCTTCTTGTTTGGTCGTCAGGAATCTGAAATCCTGGGTTCAGGGTCACCCCTAAATACTGAATTTAGGGGTGTGTTAGGGTCACAGGCAGTAGCCAATGGCTACTGTCCTTGAGGGTGGCGATACCCTCCTTGTGCTCCCTCCCTTTGGGGAGAGGGGCACATCCCTATTGGTCTAAATCCTCCAAAACAAGATGGAGGATTTTCCAAGAAGAGAGTCACTTCAGCTCTGGTCACCTCAGGGGTGAACCTGGCTGAGGGGGTGACTCCTCCTTGTTTTTCTCATTATCTCCACGGACTTGCTGACAAAAGTGGGGGCTGTGTCCGGGGAGTGGGCATCTCGACTAGCTGGAGTGCCCTGAGGCATTGTAACATGAAGCCTGAGCCTTTGAGGCTCACTGCTACGTGTTACAGTTCCTGCAAGGGGAGGTGTGAAGCACCTCCACCCAGTGCAGGCTTTGTTTCTGGCCTCAGAGAACACAAAGTCTCTCACCCCAGAGGATCAGAAACTTGTCTCTGTGGCAGGCTGGCACAGACCAGTCAGACCTGCACTGAAGGTTTGGGTAAAATACAGGGGGCATCTCTAAGATGCCCTCTGTGTGCATTTTTTAATAAATCCAACACTGGCATCAGTGTGGGTTTATTATTCAGAGAAGTTTGATACCAAACTTCCCAATATTCAGAGTAGCCATTACGAAACTGTGGATTTCGTTTTGACAAACTCCCAAATCATATATTTATTAGGGCCACACTGTGCTTGCAATGTCTAAGAATGGACTTAGACACTGTAGGGGCATATTGCTCATGCAGCTATGCCCTCACCTGTGGTATAATGCACCCTGCCTTAGGGCCTTAAGGCCTGCTAGAGAGGTGACATACCTGTGCCACAGGCAGTATTTTGTGTGCATGACATCCTGAGGGGGATGCCATGTCGACTTTGCTTTTTTCTCCCCACCAACACACACAATCTGCAATGGCAGTGTGCATGTGTTAGGTGAGGGGTCCCTTATGGAAAACAACACATGCTGCAGCCCTTAGGGACCTTCCCCGGTCACAGGGCCCCTGGTACCTTTTACAAGGGACTTATCTGTGTGCCAATTATGGAAACAATGGTACATTTTTTGTGAAATAACACTGGTGCTGGGGCCTGGTTAGCAGGGTCCCAGCACACTTCTCGGTCAAGTCAGCATCAATATCAGGCAAAATGTGTGTGTGGGGGGGGGGGTATCTGCAATAAGGAGCCATTTTCCTACACATAACCACAATCATTTCTATGCCATATTCCATGACCAGGCTTGTTTTCACCATCAATGCTATTTGGGAGTTTAAACTCTTAAATAAGTGTATGTGAAAGGTATTTATTTTGTAGGAATAGTGGTCTGCACTGTCACGCATTGGTAAGTTAGGGGTGCCATCCTCTCTTGCCCCACAGGTTCTCACGCTCCCTTCTCATTTTTTCACCCCTTTGTCCCGTCCCTTCACCAGTTTAGGTCAATAGGTGTTGTAGCAAGAGACCGAAATCTTGAAACACACTGGCCTACAGGGTGTGCACTTTCTTGGTGTGCATGAGTGGTAAAGCAGCAGGGGAAGTGAAACTTTTCTGGCCTTCATAGCCACCACGAGAGCAGCAAGGACCTGTATTCAGATCAGGCCCAGCCTCTATGGAAGGAACAATTTTTAAAGTAACAGTCTAGCATCACTGAGGTCTGGGATTGAGCTGATGGTTTTTAACGTTGCTGGTAAACACTAGCACATAGCAGCTGTGAATCTTACTGGTTTGTGTAACATTCTAGATAAATGAGTCACATTACTGGTACTCTGACCCAGAGAGACTCAATCATGCCAAGAGTGGAGGCACATAGAACCTAATGCATTGAGCTTTCCCAGAGATCAACCCACTGCTCTCAAAGTAGGCCCAAGAACCTCTGCAACTTCACCTCAGGACAAGTCTTCAGAGACAGGGGCCACATATGCATCCAAGTCCATAGGCTCTTGTGCAGCTTTGCATAACCCCCACATCATTTGCATCATAGATATACTAGACACAGGTCCTAGCCTAATTTTGTAGTTGTTTGGGGACAGGGTGCTGGCCTGAAGGGGTTCTTGGTGACGTGTGAAGAGCCACATGAAAAAGCATCAGCAGGTAATTTGAAATTCCTGTACAAGAAAAACTCTTAAAATTCCTGGCTAAAAAGCCCAAGGACTTCCAATTTAAGGGCTTGAAGAGACTGGTTCAGGCAGGATCCACTGATGCAGAAGTTTCATGTCATGACAGCAGAGCTTAAAGTGGGCACATGAATTCATTAACAGAAGCAGATATTGATAGAGTTTCAAGCCTATACTCCCTCATGTAAGCCTTTAAGTGGTTGCAGCACATGCAGTGAGGGGTGGGGAAGGGAGGACATGATTATGCATGGTGCACACAAACTTGTGAGACCATGCCCTGCACTTCCTTATTTACTACAGGAACCATGCACTACATCGAGAAGTCTTAGAGGTAGGTTTTCCATAAGAAAGTCTTTCTTCTGAATAAGATTATATGCCATCACTGTAGTCAAAAATTACCATTCTGCATTCACGATTCGTAAGATCCATTCTAGCAAGCAGCCAATGGTAACCTTAAAAATAAAAGCTAAGAACATTTTCTGTGTGATTTACATAAACAGCAATTCAGCTTCCTTACATGCTAATCCCTAACGGTATTTATTTTACTGGCTGCACCGCCCAATGTCACTAAAAATTGAGTATTTAGTTTTTCCTTTGAACCTCTTGATGAGCTACCGGAGGCATACGTGGTGCAGAAACCTCACATTGTAAAGCAAATTTGTGCAATTACACACCTTTTGTTACCAACTTTCTGTTTAAAAAAGACCTACTTGTTTTAAAATCCTTGACAGATTATTACTTCATAATATGCAGAAAGTTAGAGGAAATAAACACTCTCTTAATCTGTGTACCATCTGCACCAGGGGTGTGCAATATAGGTCCAGATTCAACCTAGACTTTCAGTATATCCACGCACATTACTATCATATTTGTTTGTTAGTTATCCTGAAATTCTATCATGGATCCGGCTGTCCTGGACCTATAGTTAACACCTAAAACAAAGAACACAAAAAGATAGATTATACACGGAGGACAACATGTTTTAGAACACAACTTGGTCTCGTACAGCCCTGTATACCGTTCCAACTAAATACTAAAAGTATTAACTAAATCCAGTTTATTCTTGTTTTTTATTATTTTCTTTATTCGCTTATTTAGGTTTCACACCGTCTCCTCACTTCATTTGCTTACATCTCCATCACACAGACAGGCAAAAAAAATGAAAAAAAAAAAAAAAAAAATAGGAAAAGTTTGTCATTGACCACACAACCAACCACACCCCGAGTCTGCCAGACTGGCTAACATCATATCTTTTCTTGTTTCCGATTGAATCTATTCGAATTTCTCTTAGTACTTGATAGATGTGTTTTCTTTACTGAACAAGATGTTGGAATTGCAAATGTCTTCATCGTCTCACCTTGTGCTACCAGGGGACACAACTGCTCTCCCTAGATCTACTCGCTGAGTTTTTTTTCAGGTCACTTCTTGCTAAGTGCCGTGTGGCACCAGTTTGGATGCAGTAAAAGACCCCCTCAACAGCTTTTAGGCTTGAGGGCAGACTTATGGCGAGCAGGCTGAGATGCATGTCGAGGAGTTATATCCCAGCCCGCCCTAGGGGATTTTGGGGCCACCCTTGTGTCCCATATACTACAAACGAATGATAACGCTGACACATAACAGCTGTGATCGTTTACGTTTTGTAAACATTGATGCTTACAACAAATCGACGTTTTTTTCCGTTCTGTTCCTCGCTGTGTTAACTAAATCCATATCAAATGTGCATGTCATTTTTATCACTATGGTCGTTTTACCGACATCCTTTGTGCACTGTGTTTGCCTTGATTTTCAATAAATATGTAGTAAAAATATACCCTTCCATGGTTGGGGAACTAATCTGTAATCTCTAATGTGAGACCGTAAACCTACCATTCTACAAGAGTATCACTGACACTTGGAAGAGAAAGAAAATGAGACAAAAAAAAAAATCACTGTCTTACATGCAAACATTCTTTCATCTCTACTGGACAAGAGAGAACTTCATTCTCGTAGCCTAGGGATAACGTAATCACATTTGTCGGGGATGTTATGGGTATTACTAATATGTGACCTAGGTGTCTACAATGAATCAGCTCTTCAGGCAGACGCCAGAGCGTGATACCCTAACATGAAACCAACCAAAGCACAATGTTCAGTTTAGTCCTATCACCTGAAACACTGCGGAACTGTAACTCTTAGTGACAACACCTGAGTACACCGGTTTGTTTGTTCACTTACAACAAAATGCCACATTTTCATATATAATACGAAGCACGCCGCCTCTGCAACAACAACACATCTACACTCCACCCCATCTATGACTAAATGAAGATCAAATATGAATATGGGGAAATTTCGAACGGTTAAAGTTAGGACCGTGCTGCAGTCCTACGCTTACTAGAAACATTGAAAGCGCACTGCGCAGGGGACTTTGCGGAATAGTATTCGCAGGCAAGAACACAACCGCTAGAAACACTCAACACTGTGTAAAAAAGCGCTTTGAATGGACTTGCGGCAGGTGCAATACACAACAGCGGAACAGACCCCCTCCCTACGCCGCCACCACAACGATCCACCAGGTGCACGGCACAGCTGGGACCTTTCTGCCAATGGAGATTGTACGCTTCACTTCAAGTCCCCGTCAGAAGACATAAATCACGCACAAGTGCAACACCATAACTCGGTCACTTTGACGATTGTGCCGCCCCTCCCTCCAAAAAGGACACTTACCTGAGGGGGCAGAAGGTAGGATCGGAAGGTGGGCTTCGGAGGTTTTAAGGAAAACATAGTCGCCTCCTGGTGGGACAGAACTAGGGGACCCGCCCGTAACTCACAACTGTAGATCCGGGAGACAATGTGCCCCTCTGACAGTAGCTTCTTGTGACTGAATGTAACGGCCCACTGCTGCGCTTGGCAATAAGATCCCACAGAGCGGCTTCTATCCCCGGAGGGTGCACTGCAGGCAGTACTCTCCGGGGACCTGTGAACCTGCTCTAGCGGCCATGGGCTGGGGCAGCTCACACCCTCAGAGACATAGACAAGGGACTAGCGGACTAGGCCGAAGCGGCTGACAGTGGAGAGACACAAAAGAAGGAAAAGCGTGAAGGGCGGTTTTCACTCCCTTGAACAAAGTGGTGCGAGTTAGAAAGGTTATGCAAATTGCTGTGCCGGTAGCCTAAAGTCAAGACGTAAAGATAGGAGTAATTCCAAAGTAATGCTTTTCCGGTGATCTTTCCAGCAGTAATGAATTATTTTAAGTAAGATAAAGCTCTAATTATAGTAGAACACGATTGAAAATATGCATTCAAATAAAGCGCTAGTGAATGAAGTGAAAAAGCAATACCGGTTCTTTTTAATATAACCCAATGGCAGTGCTTGAAAAGCCTAGTGAGTATACTAAACATAAATATGACGCTACGGTAAACCTATTTTTTAAACGTTACCATATCGTTTCTTGCGAACTTTCTCCATTTCAAGATGGCCGTACTTTGCCGTATTTTGAGCAGGACATCCCGTTCTTTTTCTGTCTAGAGGTTATGTTGCTGCTTTTGGTCTGCGGCATAGGTTATGAGTAACAAACAACGTGTGTCACCGAAACTCGAGAGAAAACCTGTGTCTGCGCCAGTGTCTTTATTGTGAAACATTGTATCGATGTGTAGTTTATCAGCATGTATGCTAATAGACCCGATTCAGGCAGGAGACTCCCGATTTTTAAGCCAAAAACGGCTTTAATTTGTCTGTCTCCCTCCCAAAATTGCCTTTCATTTCAATAGAAGTCAAAGGAAGAAATAAACTTTCCTGATTATTATGTTTTTTTTAGATCTCCCACTTTCCTTTTCTACAGAGACAAATATTACATTTAAAGAGCCCAAAGCTCTTTGAGAAGAGAATGTGGCTTAATGGCAAGAGCTGCCTAGCAAAAATGAATGTGTCCTTGTGTAATGTAACTGGTGCTCATGTAAAGCACTCCAATACCTTTGGGTCAAGTTCACGTTATATAAAACTGCAAAAAAGCAGTGACACAAGACACAACAAACAACATTGACAGATATTCTTCCATCTACAAATATAAACTGTTAGGGCAGCATGCAGGTGAATGCTTAGAGCAGTAGTTCCCAACCTTTTGACTTCTTCGTACCCCCCACTTTATCATTACTGGAACCGGGAGACCCCCACTGAATCATTATTGGAATACGCCTCCCATGAGTCATTACTGAAAGCTGGGGACCTAATCTATTAATATTATTACATTTTCTAAGCAGTCGCGGACCTCCGAGTGGGCTAAGCAGACCCCCAGTGGTCCCCTGACCACAGGTTGGGAACCACTGTCTTAGAGGATAGCATTGACCACTAACATCCATGCATGTCTGCCAATATTCTGTAACCAAAAGAAACTAGAATTGTTCATGTTTCAAAACAACAAATTACTGTAATGACTGCTAGAGCGCTCAGGTTTCCCAGTTCCATTAGCATGAGTAACTCAGCCAGTTAGTTATTGGAATGAGGGTCGGACTAGCCATATCGGGCATCAGGTGTTTCCCTGGTAGGCTGGAAGGGTGGGGTGACGGTTTTGCAGCAGTGCTGCAATATCTCCCCCCAGTAACAAAAGAACAAAAGCAGCAGTGCTTCTTTCCACTCCCTCCAGGGGGCTTGTCTGACAAAATTACCAGGGCTGCTTTGGTTTCCCACTCCGGCCCTGATTGGAATTGACTAAAAGTTTTATATAACAAAATCCTTTGACTGTTGTTTTTGGAAGTACAATTGCTGAAAACACAGAGTTGAGCTATAAATGTTGTACTGATTCCACAAACAAATGAAGTACACAGTCATACAAAGTATTAGTGCAATGTACATAGGGAAGTCCTCAATAGAAATACGTACACCTGAAGAAATTGTGCACAGATAAATTGTAAATTAAGCTGATTTGGACCTAATAAATAGTAGACAAGTAGTAAATGTCTTTTAAGGGCCAAAGACCAATTCCTGAATGATTTTAGATGTGGTATGTAAGTAAGAAGATCCAGAGTAAACCATTAAGGGCCTGATTTAGATGTTGGTGGTAATGTTCTCACTGTCAGTTTTCCAATTGAAAACCCATCCATCGCCTTAGCGGTCTGCCCACCAGATTTAGATGTTGGCGGTCCCAAAGACGAAAGCCGGCCTGAGTCCCACTAACTCCTCCAAGGAGTCCTATCTGCTGCGACAACACCATAGGAAAGAGTGGCTGGACTCCAGCCACACTTACTGCCTTGCAGCTTTGGATGTGCCTTACCGCCAAGCAAAAAGTGGAAGTCCAACCTCCACTTCTGACGTGGCGGATTGGGGAGGGCGGGGATGCAAACTCACCTTTTTAGGTCGAGCGTAGCGTTCAACGTGTTGTATACTTTTAAGTATACTTATAATATGGGTTCAAGCAAATTCAAGCAATTTCATTTGTTAGTTCCAGTGTCCTTTAAAAATCCTTGCTTGCTACTGGTCAGTTCTGCCTCTTTGTCCTGCCTTTTTCTCTTTGGGAGCAGCACAAAGTACTGTAGAATTACGCTATGTCCTGTTTATCTCTTCTGTAAGGGACTTGTTTTTTAGTATTTGCCTGTTTGTCGTACACTGTGGGTGTGTGTTCAGTCCCTCCTCCCCACCAGCTCCCTCTGTAAACATAAACCAACATCAGAGGGGGGCTTTTCCAGGGCCAGCTCGCCCTGCTCTCTTCCTCTTGTTATTTTCAGTCTGTGTGGCAAGAAAAGTCCAGTCAGTAATTTACAACGCTAAGAACTCTAACTTGAGCAAACATGAAACTGTTGCATTCCAAATGTTTTTTTTTTTTTGTTTCTTGTCTCGGCTTGCTAGTTACAGTTGCAGCATGTGTATACAAAATTTAATTATATGTTTTTGGAGCCTCACAGTTTTTATTTTAGCAGAGCGGCACACGCGCTTGAGGTTTCATTTTAATTGTTTCCTGCCTCGGCTCGCCATTTACAGTTGAAGCGCATGTATACAAACTTTAACTATATGTTTTTAAGCCCACACAGCTTTTATTTTAGCAGTGCCGCACACGTGCTTCAGGTTTCAGATGAATGCAAAGCATTAAAGTAAGCCTATTGTTTAATTTTATTTGTTGCCACTTTAATTTTATTTATTACTCTAGAGCCAACACTAAGACTTGAACTCGGTTCCCCAGCCCCAGAGTCGGCAGCTCTGGATATTACGCAACACATCGCTAACTAAGCTCGTCTGCCGCTTTCCTCCAACGGGCTACAGGCTATGTGAGACAGCTTTACGTTGTGCGGATGCACATTTAGCAAAAAGATTTCTTCATATCTCCTCCCTGGCGGGAGTGCATGGGTTTTTTATTCGATCGGTGTCCCAGACAGCAGTAGCAGTAGGGAAGAGGCATGTGACTTGCCGCTTCCTTGTTGAATTAATTTAGGCTTCAGGACTGACTGGGCAGGCAGTGGGAACTCAAGCTCAGGTAAGCATTAGCATGAAGTCTCAGTGTACCCGCTGACCATTCCTGTCTGGGTTGCCACCATCCCAGCCCACCATTGAGTCGAGAGACAGCCCCACGGAAAACTGAAAGCCAGCCTTCTCCAAGGCACAGAGGTGGCTAGTTTTGTAATTGTTGCAGTGCGCCGCAACTTTATTGTTCTTCTTGTCTGTTCTTAACCCCCTGCTTTCAAGTCATCCGCGCTGACTTTGCCAGTGCTTGTATTTTTAAAATTTTACCATGTCCCCATCCCCATCCCCACTCGCCCACCCCTACCCTTGAGATTTGGGCGGCCGCTGCTGCACATATGCATTCCACGTGTCCTCTAGTGTGTCGTAATCACGCCTGCAGAACACGTCACCAGCAGGCATTACAGTTACCTTCGAGGCAAGTATGCTGGCATTCCTCACGATGAATTACACATACCAGATGGTGAGGAGTGAATAGCGCCCAGAGAGGCCTGCAGCATGCCATTAAAATTCAACAACAGCAGAATGTAAACATGGATACAGCTAAGAATACCAGCGCAAGGTGTCATTTAATTTCCCAACATACCGCAGGTGAACCTAAAGCCGCCAACTCTGAAGCATTCCCTAACCTGTGCATTGACTCCAGTACACCTCGCAGTCAGGTAGCGCAATTTTCACCAATCCACACAAATATGTCCGGCCTTTTCGTTGTCAGCTTAATCAGAGAACGGGGGCAGAGAAGTCGCAGAATGAAGCGTTTTTTCAGTAAATAAAAATCTCAGCCATGCACAATCCTCCAAACGAAATATTTCCCACAAGTATGGATGCCATAAAATATTATCCACGTTGACTCCACATATGGGACTCGGGAGTCAACAGGATCATTTTGGCCCATGTTTTTGGGCAGAGAGTTCCTCGCTATGCATGTATGTTAAATGAGATGCGAATGACACATATAAAGTACATTTTCAGCTGACTGCGGTAACAATGGCAACTATTCAATCCCTCAGAGAAATAATGACAGAATGATAAATAATAAAAGCTCTCAAGCAGGTCAGCAATATAAACAAGCAGGAAATGGTTAATGGCCACAGGTTAACAATAATGGCATCAAACTGGATTAGCAACATAGACTTCCTTGAGTCACACCATCACTGCTCATTGGACCCACAGTACGGTTGCCTGATCAGGACCTAGGTTGCACCTCTGCTATACCTAGACATACTTTTTAGAGATATTGGGCCATATGTATGAACACATTTTCCCATAGACACAAAATGGGTAAAACCCTTTGATACATCTGGCCCATTGTGCCTGGCTATATTAATACCCATTCTTATTGGGCAATGCCCTGCAGCTCTCTGATTAACTTTTCAGAACTTTTATGTTGGTTGTATAAAGCCTATTCTATAGAGTTTCTTCTCTGATGTTCCTGTCTGGACTCCTCAGAACGTACAGCTGGAACTGGATGTATGTGTTTCAGAGTAACACCTTGATGTATAATACCCTTGCGTATGAGTTTTTGCCCCTGACACACTTCGTGATGGCTCCTCAGTGCGTAAACCATGGCTGGTTGCATATTGGCTCAAGTGAACAGACTCCGAAGAACATATATACTGTGGCTGGTTGTGTGATGCCCGTTACCGTGGGCTATTTCCTGCCAGTCTGAGCGCCACATATGTTCAACATGACTTCTGCATGCTTATCAACTGTAACAAGTAAATAGGAATACTGTTTACTTGAATCCATTAGTGCTAACCTTTTTCTGGAAACTTATAGCCGTCTGAATCAACATGAAGAGTTCACCTGGACAGTAGGAGAATGATGGAGTCTGATTACCACTGAGGGCAAATTCAGAAAGACTTGTGCGAGTACCTAGAAGAGGTGTCATGCAATACTCATCCACATAATTTTAAATGCCTTGTGAATTGTCCTCAAAAGATCTAATACGTTAACAAAAATATACAACTGGTAGAAATTGAAAGGATTGTGCCCTTTTCATACTACAGAGTTGGACATTTCGGTGCACATTCACAGAGAAATGTAAGAGTATGTAAATGCTTACTCCTATAGTACTCCTTCCCATGCTTTTGTGAATTGCCTACAAGTATTTATCAGTCCTTCCTTACACTTCGTTTAGGGTGATCTGATCAGATCTTTAGTAGGATGCTAAATGGCAACATTTTCATTTTTTGCTGCAAATAGAGGAAGGAGGTAAATAGAAGTGCTTTAGTTATGCAGGACTTCTGGAATTATGTGGCAGGAAAAGACCAACTTAAGAGGCACGGTTGACCATTTTATGTGGCAAGAAAAGTCCAGATATCAATTTACAATGCCAATACCTCCAACTCAAGCAAATGGGAGACCTACTGCATTGCAAATGCTTGTTTATAGATTACACTCCAGTTTCAGACTGGACACGACCCTCTGTCACTGCTGCCATGGGTCCGCAGAGAAAACACAACCCTCTTTCGCTGGATATAAAGGTATGCAACCTGCATTGGCTATGTACTTTGGGGTCACTGCAAATGAACTCTGGACTACTGCAAACATATACATGTCACAGTACATTTTTTATATGACTGTGACATGCATATGACGGGGAGACAATTGTGTCAGACACGGATGGGAACACACTGGTACACAACAAACATTGTACACCTACACAACTGTCATTATGGCATCAGTATTCATTGCCAAATAAATGCTGACACCAAAGTGAAGGTACAATCACACTTGTCAATTGTGTCAACTGTGTCCATGTTTGCACATTGCTAGGGGACATGTACCTGTCATGTTGTGCATCGAATTGTATGTGTGCATCAGTCCATGTATGTGTGTGTGTGATGCGATTGGCTGAGTGAGGTGGAGGGAGGTGTAGTGGGTGTTGTTGTGTCAGCATATGTGCCACTTACATAGGGTGTGGATGTTGTTGTGTATGTATTGTGCTGTACTGCTGCAACAGTCAGGTGTGTGTTGTTGTATGACAGTTGTGATGTGTGTAGTTGCGCTTCTGTGTGTGTATGTTTGTGTAGATGAGTGTGTTGTTGTGTTGGTTATTGTGGTTGTGTTATGTGTTTGTGCAACAGTGTCTGTATGTTGTGTTATGAATGTATGGCAGTGTGTGTTTTCGGCATGTACGTGTTGTGGTGGAATGGCAATAACTAAGTGTGTATGTGGTGTGTTGTGCATGGTACAGGGGGATACATATGGCAAGGGGGCAGTGTGTGTTGTGTGTGACTTACCTGTAGTCCATAACCACTGCCATTGTCCGATGTCTACTGGGTGCCGTGATGTCCTCTTTCCATTAGCATACTGCCGCCAGTACACTGCCTGCAGGACTGTAACATGTAAATACGGTGGACGGAACTTGCAGCGGTTTGGCATTAACACTGGCAAGATCTAAATCAGCCCCCAAGTTTCTTGAACATAGGAAACGTTTCAACCAAGACTGAAAAATCTATGGGTCATCATCAGGACAGAGGCATGATTAATGTGCATCTGAGAGAGATCCATTGTAAAGACATAAGAAAGGGGATTACCCTTGATGACAATACAGGCCCATATTCATGTTTTTCTTCTTCAGTTGGACCTTTTTTGGGGTACTAGAGGGGTAAATCAATTAACAGTGTAAACTATTTGGTCACACATTAAACCCGGGAGGCGGAGGATACGTTCAAAGATTTATTACAAGCTTAAAGCCAAACTGACGTACATAAATCTCAGAAACATGCTATATAAGTATAGAATCACCAAAGTTGAAGTGAACCATCGAATATGGTTAAATCGTATAAGCATAAGGCATATGAGAATCATTTTGTATTTTGATCTTTTGAAATGTAGAAAACATAGACTGCACAAAACCTTTCGCATCAGGACTTGCTGCAGCATTACCTGAAGCAACTGCTGCACTATGGACAACCAAATTATAAGTTGTCTTTCCTGGGTAATCAGGCTTATATGTGGGGACCACAGGACCAATAGTTACTGGAACAGTAAGAGCATCTGCAGACTTTTGGATAGTAGGTTTAGCAGGAGCACAAATTCCTGAACCTTCTCTCATGGGTTCATGACTCACATTCAGTGAAGTAACCCCCACTGAACTGGAATTTACATTTATTGGAGCAATAGCTAATCCATTATTACCATCAATCAATCAAGATTTATAAAGCACAGCTAGTCACCCAATAGGGTATCCAGGTGCATGCAGGTACACAAGGCTTATTTGAACAGCCAGGTCTTGTGGGCCATTCAGAATGATGGGCTGGAGGTGTGTGGGGAGGCTGTTCCAAGTTTTTGCTGCAATGTGATAGAAGGTACATCCTCCACCTCTGCTTCCGTAGATGCAGGGAGTATGGGCAAGTAAAAGGAATGCCGAGCATGGTATTCTCAATGGCCGGTGTAAGTTCAGGTGGTGGTTAAGGTACGCAGGCCCATGGTTGTTAGAGCCTTGTGTGCATGAGTCAGCAGCTTCAATTGGCATCTCTTCTGTACAGGCAACCAGTGGAGTTGCCTGAGGTGGGGTGTGATGTAGGTTCGTCGGGGAAGGCCGAGGATGAGTTTGGCTGCAGCGTTCTGTGTGGTCTGAAGTCTCTGTAGGAGGTGTGGGGCAATTCCTCCATAGAGGGTGTTGCCGTAAAGTGGAGGTGATGTACTGGTTGGAGAGGATGTTCCAGATGGTCAGTGTGTGGTTCGTGTTGGTTGAGGTAGTGGCATATCTGTTGAGGAAGTCTGTAGGTGTGAGTTTGGGGTTTGAAGTTTCTTTATATGGTTGTGATCTTGTAGTGGAAGAAGTGGGCGAGGTTGTTGCACAGCTCCTGTGAGGGTATGATGTTGTTTTCACTGGCAAAGGGGTTGGAGAGTTCCTTAATGATGTTGAAAAGTACCTTGCTGTTTTTGGTGCTGGATTTGATGAGTGCGGCAAGGGCTGTCTTCTTTGTTGCCCTCAGCAGGCGGTGGTAGAGGTCGAGGGAGGTCTTGGAGGCTGCTTTGTCAGAGTTGGTCTTGCTGGCATGCCATCTCCTCTCTAGCTGTTTACTGTCTCGTTTCTCTGTTCTGAGTTCTTGGATCTAACAGGTGGCCTTTTTGGAGGATTTTCTCTGGATGTTGCTCTTGAAAAGGACAATTTTGTTGATGCAATTGGTGATCCAGGCATCAAAGTTTTTGTGGATGATGGCTGCTCCCCCTCCCGGCTTGTTGGTGTCATCCTGGTGAGTGATTTTATATCTGTCGGGGATCATTGTGGCAATGTCTGGGGCAGATGTGGCATTGAGCCAGGTCTCAGTATGGAAGACAGTGTGTGGTGCAAGGGTGACAAAGAGGTCCCATAATTCATTGGAATGCTTGCACTGTGAGCGTATACTGAGAGGGGCGCATGCAAGTTGGTGTTTTTGTTCAGGTGGTGTCTGTTGTGTGTTCTGGGTGGGGCAGGTCAGTGGGCTGGTGTGTGTGCTGTGACGGGTGAAGTGGCAGTGGGTGCAGGTGAAAGGTCGGAAAGAGGAGCATGGGTCAGCACCGTGGCAGTATTTGTTGCAGCATCTGGGTCAAGGGTGAAGAGCTCAGCAATGGTATATCTTTGAGGGAAGGGAGGGCTAGAGGTTGTGACCCTAGGTGCAGCCCAGGCATGGAGAGGCACAGATGGGCTTGCCTTTGGTGTGCCAGTGGCATCCCACTGCAGCCTGCATTAAGTAGGTCATGGGGTGGGCGGGGCTTCTGTTGGCGCAAAGAACGGTGAAAACCCAGCAAGGTGTGGTGTCATGGGATCAGTGTGGAACAAGCAGGAACTGGAAGCCACAGGCAAGTGGCAGGCTAGATGTTCAAGTGCCTACTGATGTGCTTGAACTGCGGCCTGCATTAAGTAGTCCTGGGGTCGGTGAGGCTTCTGTTGGTGGGTAGAACGGTGATTGGGAAAACCCGGACAGGAAAAAGCTGGTGGGAAAATCCAGGCAGCTGCGGTGCCACTGGATCAGTCTGAAACAAACAGGAACTGGAAGCCACAGGCAAGTGGCAGGCTAGGTGTCTAGGTGCCTACTGATGTGGTCGCGCTGTGGCCTGCATTAAGTAGGTCTTGGGATGGGTGGGGATTATGTTGGGAAAACCCCTGCGGGAATACCCATGGCGCTGTGGTGTCACTGGATCAGTTTGGAACAAGCAGGAATTGGAAGCCACCATTAGTCATGGTTCTGGTGTACAGGTATCTACTAACCACCACCACTAGTGCTATCTCCACCCTCCACTCAAGTCTCATTATACGGAGGTGGACGTTCTGCCAATAACACATTTAAAAGTCTATCACCAGAATTGCTGTCACTGATCTCACTGATAACATCTGGCTCTTTTCGCTTTCCATCCTTCACCTTCTTGTCCCTTGTCTTTTCCTACTCTCCATCAAATGCTTCTCTTGTTAAAGCTGGATAGAATCTTACTCCATCTATCATGTCTGTTCTCAATCTCTTTTTTCAGCATCCCATCTATCATCTGCATAAGTACGCACTGTTTTTTTAGCTTTTCCCTGATACTTCTTTTTCTCTCTACCATGAGCTGCATGTTCCTAAGTGTTCAACGTCTCATATTGTGCAGTTCTGGAATGTGATTTCCTCTCGTACAATACCCTCCTCAAGTTTTCAGTAATTTTCAGATTAAATGTGCCACAACATGAAAACCTCAATGAACCTTCCTTTTCCATGATCTTGTGCCCCTGACCAAGCCAAATACATGTGTGAAGTCTTACATCTATTGCCATATAATGACCTGGGGTATCTTCAGGAAGTGCCCCTTCTCCCTCTCTACTAGGTACAGGCACATCTCCTCTTACCAAATCTTGTATGATCTTAAACCAATTCGTTTTTCAATCAACTATCCATAATCACAGAATTTTGTTCCAGATCAGAAAATAACTCTTTGTCCATAGTTCTCATTTAACAGCAACAACCAATCGCAGCGCAATCCCTTGTGATGTAGACAACCAATACCAGCATAGCATTACAACAACTAACCAATACCAGCGTGGCACACTGTTACATCAATCTAGCTCATTCCAGCGGTTCACTCTCCTTTACAATCTGCACACATGTACTCTTCTCAGCATCAAACATGTATAACAAAAAACTTTTATCTGCTCTACTAAAGAATCAATAGTATCCAATCACACAAGGGTCAAAATAAGCACTTTGAATGAAACCTCGACCTGTGGGGTATAATTTAGATTGGTACAGATTGACCCTGCGCATTAGGATCCAGTATACCAGCTACATCTCAATTCATGCAAAGACAAATGTCCCTATCTCAATTGTGCTGTCGATGATGTCTCAAAACAAGCACCACCAAACTTAGCAGACAATTACAATACAGTGTCTTCTATACTTTTTAATACTATCCCAGGATCTTAGGTCACATCTGACCCGATAACAACTTCAACTTATTTTACTAAACATCATACTCACACAACATTCAAAGCATCTCCGCAAAACACCATCCAAACTCCACAAAGCACCACAAGCTAAACGTGAACCACTGCCACTCACAACCCTATTGATGCTCACTCCTCTGCTGACATTACTCTCTCCCGAATCTCCATAACTCAGCCAATCTTCCAAATTCTTGACATGAGCACTAGGGCTGTAGGGGCTAACATATCTAGGATAGAGGGTTCTAGCTCTCCTTACTTCTACACCCAAACCATCCTCACTCTGCTACCATCTGATGACACTCTGGGCCCATTTTCTTGCTTTTCTTCTTCCGACTGACCTTCTTTGGGGTACTAGAGGGGTAAAGGAGAGTTAAACAAACCCTTCAGATCAATTAGCAATGTAACCTATTTGGTAACACATTAAATCCAGGAGGTGGCGGAAAAGTTAAAACATTTATTACAAGTTTAAAGCCGAACTGATGTAAATAAACCTCAGAAACATGCCATATAAGTGCAGAATCTCCAAAGGTGAAGTGAAATGTTGAATGAGATTACATCATCTAAGCATAAGGCATACAAGAATCTCAGTTGAAGCAATACAAAAGATGAGAAATAGAATCTGATGCTCTGTATATAAATTGAGATCCTCTTATCTAATCTACACACCTAAACTAAGCTCAAAGAAGAACCTAATTAAGTCTTAGGGATTATAGGAAAGTGTCAGCATAGCAGAAACTTCAATAGATGTTCTGATAGAGCGGTTGTGTATGGCATAAAGCCACATAAAGGAGTAAAGATAGAAAGGTCTGTACCCCTCCAAGTCTCAAGGGAATCTGCCCTCTTTTATCTGTGTGAATACCTATTAAACCTACAGAACCTTCGAGAAAGTGAAGTCATCCACACCAGTAGTTTTCCACCTTCCGTGCACAGTTGAAACGAGTTGGACATCAGGAAAGAATTGAAGGTCTCTTGGTGTCTGGTACACAAACAGGAGTTATTTCTTCACAGTTCGTTAGCACACATTAATATTCTCCTATACCCCAGTATCTCCAATACACACAACATGCCTTTCATTAACTGTAGACTCTCACAAATGCACTTGCAAAGGAAGAATATTGCAATGCCAGCAAAACTCCACATTGAAGGTTAAACAAATCAAATGTTTCAGGCCTTGGGTTATGCTAACTTAATAAGGCGTTAATGCACATTCGCAATATATGGTTCTAAGTGCATTTTGCAATTGTAAATGGAAAACTGGAATTATAAATGAAACATGATTAAATGCAGTTACATTACTGTAATCAGGGTACATAAATATGTGTCCATAAGCACTACATTTTAACATGTTAAAATAAAACATTAGAAGAAACATATGTATGAATGTCTAATTCTCTACTATGATCCAATCCAATCTAATTTAGATGCTCCACTTTACAATAGTAACAATAAGACATATCATATATGCAGTGTTGATTACATTATTATGTCACTCACAACACACAGTTGTGCAACCAAATGTATGTGTTCCCACTCTTAAATGAATGAGGCCCTCATTACGAGTCAGGTGGTCTTAAGACCGCCAGACTCGCGGTGACGGTCGGACTGCTGAGGTCGCCACAGTCGACACCACCAGGTTGCGGACAGTCGACAGCCTGTCGGTCTCGGCGGTTGTAATCCACCAGGGTGGCGCTGCATGCAGGCCCGCCCTGGGGATTACGACTCCCCAATCCGCCAGCCTTTTCATGGCAGTTGGACTGGGGGTATTGGGGGCCCCCTGGGAGCCCTTGCACTGCCCATGCACTTGGCATGGACAGTGCCGGGGCCCCCAGGGATAGCCCTGTTGCACTTTCCACTGCCCTAACTTTTTGTACACACTACCACATTGCCGCTGGCTCAATTATGAGCGAGTGTCAATGTGAAGGCACTGTTTACCGCAGGGCCAGCGGGCGGAAACACTGTTTCCACCGCCGGCCCTGTGGTGAACTCGTAATAGGGCGGCGGTGTTCTGGCCGCTATGTCGGTCAGGTGGTGGTACGAGTTTTGCGTGAGGCAGAGGCCGCCCGCCAAACTCATAATGAGGGCCAGAGTGCCATTATGCTCAGCCTTCCATTGTACCCACCCGCTCATTGCAGGTGTCAACATTCTAATGAAGAAATTAGAGGGTCATTGGGCAGTAATGGGACTGTCTGAGACTCTTGTAGACTTAGCCTAGTACGATTAATAAAACCTGCATAGGACAAGATTCTAAAGTTAATAACCTTGTGGATTTATTAAAAACATAGTAGCATTACAAAAAGCAAAACACCTAATTATTAAATCCGAAAATTAGCATAATTGTAAGTATCTAAATAAATCTGCCATATAGATTGCCATAGAATTTGCCACCAAAGAACGACCACATTTTGTCTCTCTTCCAAAATAACATGTCTTTTGTAATGTTTTAGAAACAGAAGGCATACACATTTTTACCCCATGACATTTTGTAGAAGGACCGGTTTAAAATCCAACCAATGAAAACCAATTAAGTTATTAGTTGGTACAACATTCTTATAAGTCCTACTTCCTAAAGCTTCTTATTGGTTAAAGTTGTAACAGAAACCCATCCTTCTCTCGGGATAGAAGAACAAATTATTATACATTTGCATTTGGGTAGACCATGGATGAGGCTGTACACGTAAAAAACACATGCACTTTTCTGCAGCATTTCATGAATGATTGTCAATGCCGCCTGGAGTGGACTAGTTATGCTAACTGGAGCATGTCTAAATTACTGTTTTCTAGCAAATTAAAACTCTTAACAGTTTCCCCCCAGTGATCATTATTAAGTAATTATCACCCCATACTAATACAACATTTCCTTCATCATTATTGTTTTTTTTGCTCAATTTCTTATTCTGCAAAGCCTTCTGGCCACCATACTTTCTGGCCTTCATCTCATCAAGAGCAACCTTCTCTTTGTTCAGCCATCCCGTTGTTTTCTTCTTCTTGTCTCTGCAATTATAAATAAAACCTCTAATGCAAATTGCTTCCAAAAGTTGACATATTAGAACAACATTCATTATATCAAGGATTATTATTATTAGTACAACAACTATTTTATTAGTATACCTTTACCAATTTCACCAAATCATGAATCTATCTTTTTTCCAAATTCCAGGTTCTCCCATTGGGTGATTCTCATTCACAATGTTAGTTATGTTACCCGTATATCTGTTAAAACACTCTTTATTATCAGAAATGTAATTGCAGCACTGACTCTTCATCACTATAAGAGAAATACTTTACTCTTTAGCTAAAAGCAAAGCTAATGCCATGCTGTTTTGTCTAAGCATAGATCGTATCACAAACATCACTCCACTAAATTTAGTTAAAGAACCTAGTGCCAGATGTAGGAATGCAAAAAATAGCGAGTCGGAAATAGCGACTCCATGCGAATCGCTATTTCCGACTTGCAAAACAATACTTTAGTAAAAATCGCACCGCACCGCACCGCATCGCATCGCATCGCACCGCATTTTGCGACCTCGCTTCTAGCGAGGTCGCTTTGCATGAAGGGTGTGGTCCGGTGTCGCAAATTACGACTGACTCGCAAATTGCATGCAGGTGGAATTTAACTTTTGAAATACCCACTTCCTGGTTCTGAGTGATGACATCAGAACCAGGAAGTAACCACATGGAACAGGGAGGATGGAGGAGCCCACCCAGCCCAAACTTCAGAGCCACACCCAGGTGAGAGGAGCTGCAGCAACAATGGCTACACAGGACAAGGAGACACCCAGTGGAGGCAGAAAACGCAAAATCAAGTTTTTTGAGAAGGAGTTGGAGGTGCTGACCGAGGAGTGCTGCCTGCACCATGAAGAATTATTTGGCAAGGCAGCAATGAGTGTCCCTGACACTCAAAAAAAGAAGATCTGGTAGGACATCCAGTACAAAATCAATGCCATTGGTGTCAGCCACCGCACCCTGGATGAAATCCGCAAAAAGTGGTATGACCTTCGCTCCAGCACCAAGGAGAGGGTGGCGGAGCGCATGAGGGAGATGCATGGCACTGGAGGAGGGCCATCTACTGTTCCACCCCCTGCAGCAATCGAAAGCATGGTGGAGACAACTCTGGAGCCGGAGGCTGTACTGGGCATTGGAGACGTAGACAGTTCTGCACCAGGAACATCAAAAAGTAAGTACCAAAATAAATGCATTTACACCAGCATATGCACTATGCACACAATCACAGTACACACCAGCGGGTACCGCCAGAGTAGCTCCATTTACAGTTTTGCAACCTATAGAATAGTGCATTATGGGCAATGTAGTACAGTAGTCAAAATATAGGCAAATGTTTATTTTGAGGCATCAAACCTATGTGCGATACTGACAGTGTATCCCCTGTGTCCCACAGGTCTCCCACAAGGCCCCCCCATCAGCGACACGGTGCAGGGAGAGGAACATGGCACAGACACACAGGAGGAGGCTGCCACAGACACCGCAGGGGAGTGCAGGACAACACTACCCGTGGAATTGGCACATGAGTCCCTGGACGATCCTGCTCTGGGTATGGAGGCAGCCATTGGGACACCAGGGCCAATGCCTATGGAAAGGCAAACACATGGATCATCAGGCGTGGTGCGTAGACGATGCCACACAATGCAGTCTGTGCGTAGGGAGGATGTGTCCGATGAGGATTTTGTGGGAATTGAGGCATCCTTATTTCAGAGTCAGCGCCTGCAAAATAGGCAAATTATATTAATGACCCGTAACCTCTCAAGACTGCAGACCACTATCACGCATGGGCTGGCATATGTGGACAACCAGTTCACAACAATGAACACTCACTTGGGTAACCTGACTACCACCATAGACAATTTGGTCAGGGTACTGTTGGCTGACAGGGCACAGGCACGGTGCAGGGAGCGCAACACTGCTGCCCATTTAGACAGGCTAGGTGTGTCCATAGGGCACCTGGCAATCAATACAACCTGCCTGTCAAGGCGCACTGTCAGCCTGCAAGTGGAACTGGGGCCTTTTGCAGGAGATATGGCATGAGGACTTGGCCGCATCAGCCATGTGGTGGATCTGCTGGAGATCAGACAGGCTGCAAGGGGCATTGTGGATACCCCGCAGTACAGTGAAGAGGGCTCCACTGTGAGTAGTGTGTGTGCCACTGATGCACATGTTTTGCAGAGTAGCAGTGCACGGCAGGGCTCAGGGGACCAAGCTGGAGTGAGCCATGATGGCCACAGTCGCAGGAGGCTGTGAGTTACTGACACATACTGTTACAGAGGCACATGGACATAATGTGTCAGATTACACTTGTTTTTTCCCATACTGTAGTATAGTTCACAATTATTTCAACATTATAGTCCTGCAATAAAAGGGTTAGTTCGTTTGACTACACAACTGGACTATGTGTGCCTTACATTAGTGAGTGTTGTCACGGTTGCTACGTACCTGCCAAAGTAGTGGGTTGCAATGTGGTTCCGTCTCTGTCTGCCCTCCATTGCAATGCTTCTATCCCCAGGCTGTCGGTATGGTAGCTCTTGCTCCTCATCCTCTGAATCTGTGTCTTCAGGGGTGAGATATAGCCCACATCTGGTGGCAATGTGGTGTAGGATAGCACAGGTGGCAACTATCTTGCATGCTGTTTCTGGGGCATTCTGAAGTGCTCCTCCACTTTTGTGGAGGCATCGGAATCTTTTGACAAAAGAGGCAAATTTAGAAGGGCATCACAGGGTTACGCAGTGACATGTATGTAAGGCTTCAGAGTGTACTCGCCAGTACCTAATAAATATCCTTCTCCAAACTCCCCATGTTCTAGGCGTTGGTGTATCCCACTGTGCCTGAATATGTATGCATCATGTGTACTCCCTGGATATTTAGCCACGATGTCAGTAATGACATTATGGGCGTAACATACCACCTGGATGTTTAGTGAGTGGGTACATTTCCTATTGTGGAACATATATTCCAGATTTTCTGGTGGGCAAATTGGTATATGTGTCCCGTCCACACACCCAATTACATGGGGAAAGTTGGCAATTCTGTAATAGTCCAACCTGGTGCTGTTCATTTCTGCCTCATTTCTGGGAAGGTATATTGTCTGGACATGTGTGCGAGTATGGCATCTAGGAAAAGTCTGAAGAATCGTGAGAGTGCCCTTTGGGATACCCCACCTGCCACAGCAATCACCCCCTGATAGCTACCCGAGGCCAAGAGGTGCAGTGAGCATAGCACTTGCACATGTGTGGGGATGGCGCTGCCGTGCATTGTCTAGCGTTCAAGCTGAGGTTTCAGCAGTTCAATTATCTCTAAGATAACAGCGCTGCTCAGTCTGTATTTATCATAAATCTCTTCCTCAGTTTGTTGAAATAGTGTCTGCCTGGTTCAGAATATCCTCTCTTGTCACTGCCTCCTCCTCCTCTGCTGGGCAGCCTGGACTCTCTTCCTCCATGCAATCACATATAGTGCAGCCATTTTGAGTAGCCCAGTTGCCTTCTGGGTCTCCTTTTATACTTTGGTTCTGGTTACCACCTGCTCTGAATCAGTGGTAATCTGGGTGTGCAAAACGGGCTTTTTGCGACTAGTCGCAATTTGCGACTGGCCTTTGCATACGGTTTGCGACTTGCAATTTGCGACTTCCTAATTGCAGGTTGCAAAATCAGGTCGCAATTTTTGCGAGTCGGTAATGGGTCGCATCGCTATTTGGTACTCCAAAATGGGATTTGAACATCCCATTTCGCATTTTGCGGGGGTGCAAATAGTGCTGTGAGCTGTTTGCGACTCGCAAACATTTGCTACATCTGGCCCCTACTGTCTTAGGCCTTACTGTCTAATCGCTCTTCTAAAGTAGATCATTTTCTAATCTTAGCATCATTTAAAACTATTCCGTTAGGAGGAATCAAAACCCCAAACACATCTAGCACTTGTTGACCTACACTTAACTCTTCCATGATGCACTTCACTAAAATTTTACACATAATAAACATTCAGAAACACTAATGCTAAATAAAAGGAACCCCTGGGGAAGTGTAAAATGAGCAGTCTTATTAGAAATGTACTAGATTCACTTGAGCTTAATATTTATAGTACCTAACATTTAAAACATATCTATAATGTGCTTATGAGCACAATTCTTATTACCTACTGCAACTGGTTTGCCATACTCACTTAGTTTCATTTGCATTACTCACATACTTCCTCCTTCCTCTCTCCAAATTCTAAGACTAGGATGTATTTTGAGGTCTGTAAAGAAATGGCTCCCTGTTGCAGTTACCCCCCACTTTTTGCCTGATACTGATGCTGACTTGAATGAGAAGTGTGCTGGGACCCTGCTAACCAGGCCCCAGCACCAGTGTTCTTTCACCTAAAATGTACCATTGTTTCCACAATTGGCACAACCCTGGCACCTAGGTAAGTCCCTTGTAACTGGTACCCCTGGTACCAAGGGCCCTGATGCCAGGGAAGGTCTCTAAGGGCTGCAGCATGTCTTATGCCACCCTAGGGACCCTCACTCAGCACAGACACACTGCTTGCCAGCTTGTGTGTGCTGATGGGGAGAAAATGACTAAGTCGACATGGCACTCCCCTCAGGGTGCCATGCCAACCTCCCACTGCCTGTGGCATAGGTAAGTCACCCCTCTAGTAGGCCTTACAGCCCTAAGGCAGGGTGCACTATACCACAGGTGAGGGCATATGTGCATGAGCACTATGCCCCTACAGTGTCTAAGCAAAACCTTAGACATTGTAAGTGCAGGGTAGCCATAAGAGTATATGGGCTGGGAGTCTGTCAAAAACGAACTCCACAGCTCCATAATGGCTACACTGAATACTGGGAAGTTTAGTATCAAACTTCTCAGAATAATAAACCCACACTGATGCCAGTGTTGGATTTATTAAAAAATGCACACAGAGAGCATCTTAGAGATGCCCCCTGTATTTTACCCAATTGTTCAGTGTAGGCTGACTGGTTCCAGCAGCCTGCCACAACCGAGACATGTTGCTGGCCCCATGGGGAGAGTGCCTTTGTCACTCTGAGGCCAGTAACAAAGCCTGCACTGGGTGGAGATGCTAACACCTCCCACAGGCAGGAGCTGTAACACCTGGCGGTGAGCCTCAAAGGCTCACCCCTTTGTTCCAGCACCGCAGGACACTCCAGCTAGTGGAGTTGCCCGCCCCCTCCGGCCACGGCCCCCACTTTTGGCGGCAAGGCCGGAGGAAATAATGAGAATAACAAGGAGGAGTCACTGGCCAGTCAGGACAGCCCCTAAGGTGTCCTGAGCTGAGGTGACTCTAACTTTTAGAAATCCTCCATCTTGCAGATGGAGGATTCCCCAATAGGATTAGGGATGTGACCCCCTCCCCTTGGGAGGAGGCACAAAGAGGGTGTACCCACCCTCAGGGCTAGTAGCCATTGGCTACTAACCCCCCAGACCTAAACACGCCCTTAAATTTAGTATTTAAGGGCTTCCCTGAACCTAAGAATTTAGATTCCTGAAACTACAAGAAGAAGAAGACTGCTGAGCTGAAAAACCCCTGCAGAGGAAGAACAGAAGACACCAACTGCTTTGGCCCCAGTCCTACCGGCCTGTCTCCTGCCTTCCAAAGAACCCTGCTCCAGCGACGCTTTCCAAGGGACCAGCGACCTCTGAATCCTCTGAGGACTGCCCTGCTTCAAGAAAGACAAGAAACTCCCGAGGACAGCGGCACTGCTCCAAAAGAACTGCAACTTTGTTTCAAGGAGCAGACTTAAAGACCCCTGCAACTCCCCGCAAGAAGCGTGAGACTTGCAACACTGCACCCGGCGACTCCGACTCGACTGGTGGAGAACCAACACCTCAGGGAGGACCCTCCGGCGACTCCGAGACCGTGAGTAACCAAAGTTATCCCCCCTGAGCCCCCACAGCGACGCCTGCAGAGGGAATCCCGAGGCTCCCCCTGACCGCGACTGCCTGAACTCCATTTCCCGACGGCTGGAAAAGACCCTGCACCCGCAGCCCCCAGCGCCTAAAGGAACGGAACTCCTGTGCAGGAGTGACCCCCAGGAGGCCCTCTCCCTTGCCTAGGTGGTGGCTACCCCGAGGAGCCCCCCCCCTTGCCTGCCTGCGACGCTGAAGAGATCCCTTGATCTCTCATTGAACAACATTGAAAACCCGACGTGTGTTTGCACACTGCACCCGGCCGCCCCCGCGCTGCTGAGGGTGTACTTTCTGTGCTGACTTGTGTCCCCCCCGGTGCCCTACAAAACCCCCCTGGTCTGCCCTCCGAAGACGCGGGTACTTACCTGCTGGCAGACCGGAACCGGGGCACCCCCTTCTTTCCATTGCAGCCTATGCGTTTTGGGCACCTCTTTGACCTCTGCACCTGACCGGCCCTGAGCTGCTGGTGTGGTAACTTTGGGGTTGCTCTGAACCCCCAACGGTGGGCTACCTTGGACCCAAACCCGAGACTTGTAAGTGATTTACTTACCTGTGAAAACTAACATTACTTTACCTCCCCCGGGAACTGTGAAAATTGCACTGTGTCCACTTTTAAAACCGCTTATTGTGTTTTATGTGAAAAGTATACATGCTAATGAAATGATTCAAAGTTCCTAAAATACTTACCTGCAATACCTTTCAAATGAGATATTACATGTAAAATTTGAACCTGTGGTTCTTAAAATAAACTAAGAAAAGATATTTTTCTATAACAAAACCTATTGGCTGGATTTGTCTCTGAGTGTGTGTTTCTCATTTATTGCCTGTGTGTATGTACAACAAATGCTTAACACTACTCCTTGGATAAGCCTACTGCTCGACCACACTACCACAAAATAGAGCATTAGTATTATCTCTTTTTGCCACTATCTTACCTCTAAGGGGAACCCTTGGACTCTGTGCATACTATTCCTTACTTTGAAATAGTGCATACAGAGCCAACCTCCTACATTGGTGGATCAGCGGTGGGGTACAAGACTTTGCATTTGCTGGACTACTCAGCCAATACCTGATCACACGACAAATTCCAAAAAGTGTCATTAGAAATTGTTTTTGCAATTTGAATTTTTCTAAATTCTTAAAAGACCTGCTAGGGCCTTGTGTTAGATCCTGTTTAGCATTTCTTTTAGAGTTTAAACATTTGGTAAAAGTTTGAATTAGATTCTAGAACTAGTTTTAGTTTCTTAAAAAGTATTCCAACTTTTAGAAGCATAATGTCTAATACAGATGTGAATGTGGTGGAACTCGACACCACACCTTACCACCATCTACAGATGAGAGAGCTTAGGTCACTCTGTAAACTAAAGAAAATAGCAATGGGCTCCAGACCGTCCAAACTACAGCTCCAGGAGCTTTTGGCAGAGTTTGAAAGAGCCAACCCCTCTGAGGATGGCAACACAGAGGATGAGTATAGTGACTTGGAGGGTGATTCCCCCCCACCAGTCCTATCTAGGGAGGACAGGGCCTCTCAAGCCCTGACTCCACAAATCATAGTCAGAGATGCTGGTTCCCTCACAGGAGGGACCAACCTCTCTGAAATCACTGAGGATAACTCCAGTGAAGAGGACATCCAGTTAGCCAGGATGGCCAAAAGATTGGCTTTGGAAAGACAGATCCTAGCCATAGAAAGGGAAAGACAAGAGATGGGCCTAGGACCCATCAATGGTGGCAGCAACATAAATAGGGTCAGAGATTCTCCTGACATGTTGAAAATCCCTAAAGGGATTGTAACTAAATATGAAGATGGTGATGACATCACCAAATGGTTCACAGCTTTTGAGAGGGCTTGTGTAACCAGAAAAGTGAACAAATCTCACTGGGGTGCTCTCCTTTGGGAAATGTTCACAGGAAAGTGTAGGGATAGACTCCTCACACTCTCTGGAAAAGATGCAGAATCTTATGACCTCATGAAGGGTACCCTGATTGAGGGCTTTGGATTCTCCACTGAGGAGTATAGGATTAGATTCAGGGGGGCTCAAAAATCCTCGAGCCAGACCTGGGTTGATTTTGTTGACTGCTCAGTGAAAACACTGGATGGTTGGGTAACTGGAAATGAAGTGCATGACTATGTTGGGCTTTATAATTTGTTTATGAAAGAACACATTTTAAGTAACTGCTTCAATGAAAAGTAGCATCAGTATCTGGTAGACCTAGGTCCAATTTCTCCCCAAGAATTGGGAAAGAAGGCAGACCACTGGGTCAAGACTAGAGTAACCAAAACTTCCACTGGGGGTGACCAAAAGAAAGGGGTTACAAAACCTCCTCAGGAGAAAGTGGGTGACACTAGAAACAAAGAAAAAGAGTCCTCTGTAGGCCCCCAAAAACCAGACCAGGTGGGTGGGCCCCAAGACACAACCCAAACCAAAGGTGGGTACCAGGGTAAGAACTGGGATGCCACTAAGGCATGGTGCCATAACTGTAAACAGACAGGGCACCACACCAAGGACACTTCTTGTCACAAAAACAAACCCCCTTGCACAATCCCAGGGGTGACCAGTGTAGCCATTGGGGATGACTCCTCAGATGAGGAGGTCTTCATAGCCTTCAACTGGAAAAAGGGCCCAAATGGTGAGTTGGAGATTCCAGAGGGAAGTAGACACTTCCACCACCTACTGGTGAATGGAATCCCAGCCACTGCCCTGAGAGACACTTGTGCCAGGCACACTATTGTGCATGACAAGCTGGTGTTCTCAAACCAGTACATCCCAGGTGAGATGACCAGAGTAAGAGTTAGCCCAGACAGGGTCACTGATAGGCCTGTGGCTTTTGTGCCCATAGAAGTGGGTGGGACTTTTAGCTGGAGAAGGGTGGTAGTCAGTACAGACCTCCCCCTTGATTGTCTCCTTGGAAATGACTACCCAGAGGTTAGTCAGAGCCCAAGAGAGGAACTGGTCCAGTGCCAGTCCTCTCCCAAGGATTCTGGAGTTCCTGCCTCTGCAGTAAATGCAAGTAGGCCCCAGAAGAAAAAGAAAAGGAAACAGAGTAGGAAAGGTGGACAACCTTTAGCCAAGGTTCCAGCAAGCCAAGGAGATTCTGCTCCAGTAGGGGAGAACTCCAAAAGTGGCTCTGATAAAGTCCAACCTGACCCACAAGAAGTCCTGGCTAGTCAGGCAACTGTTAAGTCTGAGTGGGTGGCCCCTCAGCTAACAGAAGAAAGAGTGGAAGAAGGGTGTTTACTACAAGATATGGTAACCCCCCACTCTAATACAGCAGACAGGCACCCTGAACCCAAAGAAGCCTGTAACTTAGCCCCTTCCCTTGTAGGTGAAGAGCTAAAGGTGTGGTTCTAGGCACTGACAGCTGTCAGTGGCCTCTGCTGGGTGTTAGCCTTTATGGCTGCACTATCCTTGGCATGGTGGTCAGACCCCATGCCAAATAGCAAGTTAGGCCCCCTGACCCTATTGGTCATGGTGGGGTTACTCCAGCTCTGGATAACCTCTTTGGGTAAGCTAGGGGTGACCCTGGCTAAGATAAGATTGGCAGAGGTGGATACCTCTAACCCCAAAATAGAGAGAATGGGTGAAGACATAAAAAGCACAGACAAGAGGCAGTTCAGACTAGGTCCTATCACTGTGGAAGTGGGTCAGTTCCCCAGAGGGAATGACCTGAACAGGAGGATGTAAGGCAGAGTAGGCCCTGCAACAAACCAGCCATTTCCTCTACTCTTCCTCGCCTGACAGACTAGGAAGACTCTTCCAGCGTTGGCTGAGTCTCCTGGCCTGTGGGCTGGGGGGGGCTTGTGTAAAGAAATGGCTCCCTGTTGCAGTTACCCCCCACTTTTTGCCTGATACTGATGCTGACTTGACTGAGAAGTGTGCTGGGACCCTGCTAACCAGGCCCCAGCACCAATGTTCTTTCACCTAAAATGTACCATTGTTTCCACAATTGGCACAACCCTGGCACCTAGGTAAGTCCCTTGTAACTGGTACCCCTGGTACCAAGGGCCCTGATGCCAGGGAAGGTCTCTAAGGGCTGCAGCATGTCTTATGCCACCCTAGGGACCCCTCACTCAGCACAGACACACTGCTTGCCAGCTTGTGTGTGCTGATAGGGAGAAAATGACTAAGTCGACATGGCACTCCCCTCAGGGTGCCATGCCAACCTCCCACTGCCTGTGGCATAGGTAAGTCACCCCTCTAGTAGGCCTTACAGCCCTAAGGCAGGGTGCACTATACCACAGGTGAGGGCATATGTGCATGAGCACTATGCCCCTACAGTGTCTAAGCAAAACCTTAGACATTGTAAGTGCAGGGTAGCCATAAGAGTATATGGGCTGGGAGTCTGTCAAAAACGAACTCCACAGCTGCACAATGGCTACACTGAATACTGGGAAGTTTAGTATCAAACTTCTCAGAATAATAAACCCACACTGATGCCAGTGTTGGATTTATTAAAAAATGCACACAGAGAGTATCTTAGAGATGCCCCCTGTATTTTACCCAATTGTTCAGTGTAGGCTGACTGGTTCCAGCAGCCTGCCACAACCGAGACATGTTGCTGGCCCCATGGGGAGAGTGCCTTTGTCACTCTGAGGCCAGTAACAAAGCCTGCACTGGGTGGAGATGCTAACACCTCCCCCAGGCAGGAGCTGTAACACCTGGCGGTGAGCCTCAAAGGCTCACCCCTTTGTTCCAGCACCGCAGGACAATCCAGCTAGTGGAGTTGCCCGCCCCCTCCGGCCACGGCCCCCACTTTTGGCGGCAAGGCCGGAGGAAATAATGAGAATAACAAGGAGGAGTCACTGGCCAGTCAGGACAGCCCCTAAGGTGTCCTGAGCTGAGGTGACTTTAACTTTTAGAAATCCTCCATCTTGCAGATGGAGGATTCCCCAATAGGATTAGGGATGTGACCCCCTCCCCTTGGAAGGAGGCACAAAGAGGGTGTACCCACCCTCAGGGCTAGTAGCCATTGGCTACTAACCCCCCAGACCTAAACACGCCCTTAAATTTAGTATTTAAGGGCTTCCCTGAACCTAAGAATTTAGATTACTGAAACTACAAGAAGAAGAAGACTGCTGAGCTGAAAAACCCCTGCAGAGGAAGAACAGAAGACACCAACTGCTTTGGCCCCAGTCCTACCGGCCTGTCTCCTGCCTTCCAAAGAACCCTGCTCCAGCGACGCTTTCCAAGGGACCAGCGACCTCTGAATCCTCTGAGGACTGCCCTGCTTCAAGAAAGACAAGAAACTCCTGAGGACAGCGGCACTGCTCCAAAAGAACTGCAACTTTGTTTCAAGGAGCAGACTTAAAGACCCCTGCAACTCCCCGCAAGAAGCGTGAGACTTGCAACACTGCACCCGGCGACCCCGACTCGACTGGTGGAGAACCAACACCTCAGGGAGGACCCCCCGGCGACTCCGAGACCGTGAGTAACCAAAGTTGTCCCCCCTGAGCCCCCACAGCGACGCCTGCAGAGGGAATCCCGAGGCTCCCCCTGACCGCGACTGCCTGAACTCCATTTCCCGACGGCTGGAAAAGACCCTGCACCCGCAGCCCCCAGCGCCTAAAGGAACGGAACTCCTGTGCAGGAGTGACCCCCAGGAGGCCCTCTCCCTTGCCTAGGTGGTGGCTACCCCGAGGAGCCCCCCCCTTGCCTGCCTGCGACACTGAAGAGATCCCTTGATCTCTCATTGAACAACATTGAAAACCCGACGCGTGTTTGCACACTGCACCCGGCCGCCCCCGCGCTGCTGAGGGTGTACTTTCTGTGCTAACTTGTGTCCCCCCCGGTGCCCTACAAAACCCCCCTGGTCTGCCCTCCGAAGACGCGGGTACTTACCTGCTGGCAGACCGGAACCGGGGCACCCCCTTCTTTCCATTGCAGCCTATGCGTTTTGGGCACCTCTTTGACCTCTGCACCTGACCGGCCCTGAGCTGCTGGTGTGGTAACTTTGGGGTTGCTCTGAACCCCCAACGGTGGGCTACCTTGGACCCAAACCCGAGACTTGTAAGTGATTTACTTACCTGTGAAAACTAACATTACTTTACCTCCCCCAGGAACTGTGAAAATTGCACTGTGTCCACTTTTAAAACAGCTTATTGTGTTTTATGTGAAAAGTATACATGCTAATGAAATGATTCAAAGTTCCTAAAATACTTACCTGCAATACCTTTCAAATGAGATATTACATGTAAAATTTGAACCTGTGGTTCTTAAAATAAACTAAGAAAATATATTTTTCTATAACAAAACCTATTGGCTGGATTTGTCTCTGAGTGTGTGTTCCTCATTTATTGCCTGTGTGTATGTACAACAAATGCTTAACACTACTCCTTGGATAAGCCTACTGCTCGACCACACTACCACAAAATAAAGCATTAGTATTATCTCTTTTTGCCACTATCTTACCTCTAAGGGGAACCCTTGGACTCTGTGCATACTTTTCCTTACTTTGAAATAGTGCATACAGAGCCAACCTCCTACAAGGTCTTAGTCACCGTCTCTTCTCTCATATCAGGCATCATTTTTTTTCAGACCCTTCTAATCTTTCCTTTGATCTATTTCTGTTATATTCTTTGATAACATCACACTCAACCTCTTTCAACTTACACACAATCTTTGAGTTAGTGTTGCCAGTGTTAGTTTAACACAATTTAAGTAGGCTCTTAAAGAGTTCAGACATTTCAAGTTTTTAATATCAGGAAATCTACCTGTATAGCATCACACAAAAGGAAGAGATGGAACATTCTTTCAAAATAACTACCCTACACCGTCCACAACTAACATGCAAAGACACAAAAGGTATGACACCTAAATTTGTCACCATACAGAAAATCCTAGTGTTAGGAACTGAAAATCCAAAGATTATGGACAGAAAGGCCTCACCTACATTTTCTGGCATGCTTCATCATCAGCCAGTCTGTCCCCCTGTGATAGGACAGTGCCAACACACTGGTCTCAACCTTACTAAAAGAGAGAGCAAGATAAACTATTTCTGTTTAATCAAGGGGTCCATATTTTATTCTAGAAGTACCTCTGCGTATACCAGGAGACTCCCTTTATTGAGTGGGTATGTAGTGTAGGATTATAAGAACAATAGTGGAGTTTAATGTGAATCAGTGTCTCAAACATCTCTTAGAATCGTCAACTGCCAACATGTTTAGGCCACAAAAAATGATACCTCTGTAAAACAAAAAAGGGGGGGGGAAGGGTCCAGGGCCTTTGTCATGGCAAAAAGATTTACCCGGACAGTCTGTCCTGCGTGCGTGTCCATGCACTAAGGTAAGAATAGGACTTACCTCTACCTGTCCGGTATTCTTTAAATACCTGCAGTAAAGACAATAAAATTACATCTTTGTTTTGATCTGGATACATTGTTCATAACTTGGTTTTGGAGTACCAAGGGTGAGCTTTAGTGTCTATGCAGCAAACAATTTATGAAATGAGTAACATGTGTCACAAGCATGAGAAACATATCTTCTTACATTATTTCTTACACATATAGCATGTGTGAACACAAAAGAGTGAGCATGCTACCACTTACCCTAACATTTTAAGGGATAAATCAAAAGTCCCATCAGTCGGGTACCACTCCTGTAGTCACACAGTAATAGTACAATTTAAAAAAGACAAAATATAAAACAAACTACATATATAGGTATTTATATGTATATATATGACAGTCGCCAGTAAATAGTTATAGTTAGGACCATGTTTCCATAGAAAAAGCCTATTTTGACTTGCCTATATCTTTGGCACCGTTTGACGAATCTTAACAAAACTTTCCAAAAAAGTGTCCCAGTGATTCTTGTTGCACAAGGAACATTTTAGGGTGATCCATGAAGCAGGGGCTGAGGAAAAAAGGGGGTGGGGGGGTTAAAAAGTAGTGTTTCCCATGTTAATTCCCATAGGACCTTTGAACACGACTACAGCCCAAACCACTAGACAGAATTACACTAAATTTGGTAGAAAGCTAGTGTTCAGTATGCAGATTGTGCTTTTGGTTATTTGGTGTGAATCCAGCCTGTCTCTGGGTCACATGACTGGGTGTAGTTGACATTTGGGCTTTGTATATTCCTTCTAGATAGCCACATACAATGGGGAGCTTAGGTGTGCCTGAATGGGCCATCACTGGCAGGATGAGAGGGAGGAGCTGAGCACAGCTCTACTTACACTTGAATAGCCTGTGTCCTGCCTCCCAAAAAAGGGCTGCATATCACCTGTAGTTAGTCTGGAGCCAGAACAAGCAAGGCAGGGCACGTGCACACTTCAAAGGCATAACTTTAGAAGTTTCTCCCCACTTTAAAGGCACAACTGGGTATAAATACTGGAACTCAGATACCAACTCTTCTGAACACTTCTGGACCTGTGGACACTGCCAGGAAGAAGGACTGCTGTGCTGCTGAAAGTTCTGCCACTCTGTTGGACAGCTGCTCTGATGGACTG
This sequence comes from Pleurodeles waltl, assembly GCF_031143425.1. Lineage (NCBI taxonomy): Eukaryota > Metazoa > Chordata > Amphibia > Caudata > Salamandridae > Pleurodeles > Pleurodeles waltl. The sequence continues at coordinate 281,229,729 of NC_090440.1, forward strand.
CTGCCCTGCTGGGCTGATGTGTTGTCTGCTGTCCTCTTGCCTGGCTGAAAAGAACTGGACCTGAATCTGTTGAACCCAGGACCAAAAGAGTGGCTCCAAGGGCTAGTTGGCTTGCCTCCTGAATTGAGCCTCGGGGACAGAAGGCTTCAGCAACCTCGACCCCAGCACCTGGACTCTGCCCTGCTGTTACTCTACCTGGCCAAGTTGTGCCACCCCAGTCCTGGACCCTTGGAAGTGGGCCTAAGGTGCTGTGCAAGCCCATGTATATCCAGCAGAACTTACATATCTCCTCTACTGCGCAGCACAACCCTGAGCAGAACCTAGCATTGCTGCTGCTGCATGGATTGGACCTATTGCAAAAACCTCCAACGCCTCAGAAGCCCGCAGCCACTTTGTAGCTAAAGATGCACGATGCATCCTTGGCACAGGCCTGTCTTATCACTTGTTGATGGCAGCCTAGGCGACGATGCAGCTCCTCGGAACCGACGCATTGCCCCAACTTCGATGCCAGACTTTGCAACGTAACCTCAGCTCACCTCTTTGGAGACAGAGAGAGCTATTTAAGCAGCATCCCGGCGCAACCATGCAGGAATTATTAGAAATGCTATGGTTTTTAGCCTAAATCTGCACTGAATTACTGGTGGAACTGCTTTTAATAGAGGGGGGATTGTCTTTTAAAAAGGAGACCGTGTGTTACTGAGCAAACAATCCCTGCACAGTGTTTTGCATTACTGAATCCATTGCTTTCTGTTTTTAGAAAAAAACGCTTGACGGCCACCTTTTTGGCCTCAAAGTGAGCAGTCTAGTTGTTTTGACCCGAGGCAGGGAGGGCTATTTAAGTAGCATCCTGACGCGACTGAGCAAGAATCATTAGAAACACTAAGGTTTGTAGCCTCAATCTGCACTGAATTACCAGGGAAACAGTTTTAATAGAGGTGGAATTGTCTTTTAAAAAAGAGATATTGTTTTAATGCTTTCTGAGTTAATAATCACCGTCCTGAGTGTTTTTCATTACTGAATTCATTGCTTTCTGTTTTTTGCCAAAACCCGCTGACAGCCGCCATGTTGGCCACAAAGTGAGTGGAGTAGTTGTTTTAACCCGAGGCAGGCAGGGCTATTTAAGCAGCATCCCTGCGTGATCTTGCAAGAATAATCAGAAAAACTAAGGTTTTTAGCCTCAATCTGCACTGAATTACCGGGGAACCTGTTTCTAATAGAGGGAGAATTGTCTTTTAAAAAGGTGAGTTGATAATCACCATGTTGAGTGTTTTGTTTTACTGAATTTATTGCTTTCTGTTTTTTGGCAAAGCCCTAGATGGCCGTCATTTTGACTTCAAAGTCAGCAGTCTAGTTGTTTTAACCTAAGGCAGGAAGGTCTATTTAAGCAGCATCCTGTTTACATCCGCGCACAGTGGGTGTGCCGATGTTGTCCAAAGGCAAGCTTGTCTGCACCTGTCAGTATCCTGGAAGTGGCCAGTGCCAGCCATGCTGCTAGCTTTGAGCCAGAAAGGCAGAAACAAGTTTCAAGAATGATGTATTCCAGTAAGGAACTTTGGGAATTAAAGCCGAATACTAGTAAAGATAAGGTCAGTATATCAAGAGGAGAACAGAAGAGGGGAGCAGAACTCCCCTAAGGAAGAAGGGGGGGAGGGTTGGACAGATACTAATTCCCTCAAATGTGGGCTTATTAAAGCATGTTCGCTAGTGAAACATGCACCAGAATTAAATCTCCTGTTGGAATTCAAAGGCTGGGATATGTTTTTTATAACAGAGACTTGGTTTCCCTAGGATTTGGGGGTGGATTTGGGTTTTGCTCGCCCACTAGGTTATTATGCTATACACCAACCCAGAATTAATAAAAGAGGACGTGAGGTAGCGATTATTTTCAAGGATAAGTAGGGATTAGAGACACTTCAAGTGGAGGAACTTCAGGGAGTGGAATTGGTAGGCTTCTTTCTAAAAAGAAAGGGGAGGGACATCCCTGTCAAGGATATTTTACTACAGGCCCCCAGAAACCCTGCAAAACGTTTCTGAACTTTTCCTGAATTTGGCCTCTAATTTGGCTTTCACCCATTCTAACCTTTTGGTACGGGATGATTTTAAAATTTGGGTGGCGGATAGTTCGCATAATCAAAGTAGTGATTTTTTTCAGGTCAAGGGCCCCCACACATCAAGAAGGGCACATTCTTGATCTAATACTAGGAGGTATGATGATAGCTGGAGATTTGGTACCAGTAAGTTGATAGAATCACTTTTTAGTGTCTTTCCAACTAATTAGGCCCAGTTTGACAATGAAGATAAATACAAAGAGGGCTAAAGTACAGGGAAGAGCCTGGCCTAAATTTAAAAAAGTTGGAAGGAAGAAAGATATTTAATACTGCACACTGTTTTCACAATGCTGAGACAGTAGATGTAAACTATACATATTTACAGAGATCAGTTACTGGTACTCCTGACTAACTAATTCCGTTGAAATCACTGTTGCAGAAATCAAAACCCTGGGTGCTAGGTTTATGGGAACCTTGAAGAAAAATAAATTGAATTATAGGAAGCTGGAAAGGCAATGGCGCAGATCATACTCAGTTAAAGATAAGCTACAACTGAAGATGGCATTAAATGACTATAAAAAGGAAATTAGGAGAGCTATTATATGAGAACTATCACTAAAGCAGTCAGTTGATCTAACAAGGTATTTCACACAGTGAAAGGGTTAGCCCTCCCAGACTGCTTAAAACAAACAGTTGAACCATCACAAGAACTATGCAACAATTTATCCCACTTCTTTCATAATAAAATAGATCAGATTATAAATGAGATAAAAAGGGATGGCTATCCTGAACAGAGGAATGACCCTCTGAAAAAAGGCATGACAATGAGTTACACCCCAAAATCTAATGATAACATGCTTTGTGTTGGGACACATGGTGTTCTGGATAGCATGGAATGGCTAAAAGAAGGAGAGTTCCGAATCCTGGTCTTGTCAATCTCTTCCGGCTCCCTGCTGGATACAATTTCCACTAGAATCTGAAAGTGTAGAGTAACTGAACTCTACCCAGATTTACTAAAATTTGCAATCAATCCCCAGCTACGGGAAAGGTACTGTCTGCCTAGAAAAAAGGCACTAATTACAAGCCTACTCAAACCTCCGGCCGATGTCAAGGACCACAGTAATTATCGCCCTATCTCTATGCTTCCATACCTGGTCAAGATTCTAGAAAAATATTTCAGTAGAGTACTAGTGGGCTTTTTGGAACATAATGACTTATTAGAACCAGAGCAAATGGGCTTTAGACCAGCCCAAGGCATGGATGCAACTTTAGACATTGCGATGGGTAAACTGAGAATGAGGGTTGACGGTGGACAGGTAGCAGTTTTAATCTCATTAGATCTATTGGCTGGTTTTGCCACCATCAACCATTGAGTCTTACTCAACAGATTAAAAGAGATAGAGATAGAGGGCACCTTCCTAAATTGGATCGATTCCCATTTATCTGGGAGATCTCAAGCAACACCTCTCCCTCCAGTTAAGTCAGAGTTCAAAGAAATCTTGCATGGGGTACCACAAGGATCAGCTTTAATCTTCATTTTTTAAAAATGTTTATCTTTGTCCACTGCTGACCATGATTAAATCTTTTGGTATGTCATTTATAAACTATGCAGATGACATCCAAATAATACTGCCACCCAGCTAGAAAAATTTCTCGCCTGTTTAACCAAGATGGCAAACTGGCTCTGCAGGAATATGTTCACATTTAATAGAAGTAAGACTGAATTTCTGTGCAGTTCCCCCGGTAAGGTACCATATCAATTTCCGAGCAATTTAATTTTTGGCCTTGGACAGATGATACAGGCTTAATAACAGCCCTGTTTGTTCGAAATTTAGGAGTCCAGACTGATGAGAAGCTCTCTATGGAAACTCTTGTCAATATGTCTGTGGCTAGTTGCCATGGATTTGATTCTGCATCAGGGACCTTAAAAGAGCTCCACTGGTTACATGTTAAAGAAAGATGTATCTTTAAAGCCTTTTGTATAGTTCACAAAGCCTTAAATGGAACTGGAGCTAGGCCATTACAAAACAAATTCTGCACTGTGAGCCCCTAAGATCGTCATCAGCAAATCTTGTTTGTGTGCCCAGGTCTAAAAGGACAAGACTCGATGGGAGATCTTTTCAAGTCACGGCAGTGCGATTTTGGAACAAGCTGCCAAATTCTCTGAAAGAGACTGGAATTTTGCTGAGTTTTAGGAAGAAATCAAAGAAGTGGCTTTTCCCTAAATAGATGACATAGATTATAGCTCTTCTGTCTGCAAATACTAAGATGCCCCTTGCATAGATCGATGGTTTGATAGCACCAAGATGCCTGTTGGATGAACGTTGTGCTTTATAAATTACTTATAATATTAATAATAACCGATGCATCGCTTTGGCTGTGTGATGCATCTTCATCGCAGATCCTCGCAATGCTCAGAAAACCAGGTTTTAAGGTACTTTGTTCAGCAGGCCTAATCTGGTCCCTGTACTGGGCAGCTTGCAGTCGGCCTGAACTTCTGACTTTGTCCTGGTGTAGCGCACCCAGATATCTACAGTTGGTGCTTTGTGCTTTTTCGCTCTATTTTCACTAAAATCTTTAAAATTGCATATCTCCAGTTCTACTGATTGGATTTTTGTTGTTTTAATCTTTTTTTATTTATTAGAAATCACACTATTTGTCTAACTTGTTGTGGCATACTTTCATGTGATAGTTTCCGCTCTTCTATTGTTTGAATTGTTGCACAAACACTTTATACATTGCCTCTAAGTTAAGCCTGCCTGCTCTATGCCAAGCCACCAGAGGGTTAAGCATGGGTTAATTTAGGATTGGCTTGTGCCTCACCCTCTTGTGTTTGCTCCTTGACCAGGGCACGCACATTAGTCAACCAACAACCCCAGTTTCTTACAGGAGCCTTTTGCAGGTGTGGTATTGGCTATTCCCAAATTATGCCAGTAGTATGATAAGTTGAATTTTCATGCGCAAAGTCCACACACATTGATAAGGAAAAACACAGGGTTAGGAATAGACCTCAGCACCATATCCATAGATCAGAGAAAGGGCTGATTTAGAGACTGAGGGTGGAGGGTTCCCATCTTGCTGTTAGGTCTTCTAGCATTTGTCTGATCATGGAGATAGTCAGTGACATGGTTTCAGTTTTGTCTCAGTTGATCTTGTATCCTGAGAAGGAGGTGAAGGCAGTCATGGTGTGGAGCAGCACCTGGATTGCAGCTTTCAGATTTCTTAGCAACAGGAGGATATCATTGGTATAAAGTAGCATTCTTTGATTCTCCAGAAGTGGTGAGTATCCCAGAGATATTGGGCATGGAGCGTATTGTGGTTCCCGGGCCTAAAGGAAGAAACGTGGGGGAGTGGGCCTTGTCTTGTGCCTCTGATGATTGGTATGACATCTGAGACTAGGCCCTTGCAGATAATAAATGCAGAGGGTCTTGTATTGTGCTACTGTACCATCTTGAGGAAGGTCCCACCACTGCCAAAGCGCTCCATAGTGTGACGTGGTCGAATGCCTTTTTTGCATCCAAGGAAAGTGGTAATTTCTTATCTTCATCTCTCTTTCTGAACCAGAACCAGAACCAGATATGATGCCTGAACAAGGGATGGCAAGTGAATCCCACAATATTGTCGTGAACCAGAAGGTGCATCACTCTTCCAAGCCTGGTGGTCAGAAATGTTACCCAGAATTTTCATGTTGCATTTAATGAGGGAAATCAGCTTATATTTGATGGCGGAGATTGTATCTCTTCCCGGTTTAGGAATTGGGGAAATATGTACCCTGTTGAATTCTGCACACAATGAGCCTGTCTTCCGGGCATCTTAGTAGATGTGCAATTGAAGGGGGGTGATCAGAGGTTGTGTGTCTTTGTAGAATTCCACCAGAAAACCGTATTCCCCTGGGGTTTGCCAGTGTTTCAGGGTACTGGAACCAAAGCAGGGCAGGCCGATGTTTGAGTCCACCAGGGGGACTCACAAGAACCTATTAAATGCGAGCACGAAGGAACATGCTTACGTCACCCGGAATTCCGTCTCTCGGAGAAAAGCCGGAAGCTGTCAACACCAGGACAGTGCGCGCTCTACGGGCGACTAGAATGCAAAAACCCAACACTCTCAAGATAATGTAATTTATGCATTGTGCTGATATGTTATTGTTTAACCTTTTGCATTGCAGAATTCAATCCTGAAGACTCATTCTTAAGGTGCTTATAAATACTGTTCATTTGCAATGTATTGCTGCAGGCTTTCAGAGTGAGTCAGGGTGTGGTCGCTTTCCAGGGCCTTCTAGAAGCTTTCCCTGCAGCATGCCTGGGTGTGTTTGTGGGCTGGGCCAAGACTCTATAAAAGGGAGCCAGCCCAGCTCCACGTGCTCACTATTCAGAGGTCCCAGTGCAGACTAGCAGCAACTTCCTGAGCTCCTGTTCCGGTGGCCTACCTTGACCTTCCAGGCCTCTGCCCTTCATACTACAGTGGTGATCCTTAGTCAGGGCGGTAAGACGGAGGTTGGGCTGGGCCCCCGACCCCGTAATTGAGGACGCTCAAATTCTTGGGCCTAATTCTTCATGCTAAACAATTTTGCTCTTGCTCGTGTGAATGTGCGTTAGGACTTTTCATGGCATTGCATTCATGATATTCATTGTGCGCTACCATTCTTTGACAGTTACATGGTGGCCTTCGAATCGGCAAAACGCGATATTCGTTTCCTAGTGATTTAACCCTTGATGTTCACTGTACGCTACCATTTCCTTGGCAGTTTCATGGTGGCATTTGAATCAGCAAGACTCGCGATTCTTTCCTTGTGTGTAATTCATGAAATTCGCTGTGCGATACCATTTCCTTGGCAGTTTCATGGTGACATTCGAATTGGCAAGACGCGCGATTCTTTCCTTGTGATTAATTCATGATATTCATTGTACGCTACCATTCCTTGGCCGTTTCATGGTGGAGTTCGAATCGGCAAGACGCGCAATTCGCTTCCTAGTGATTTAACCTTTGATTTTCATTGTGCGCTACCATTCCTTGGCAGTTACATGGTGGCATTCGAATCGGCAAGACGCGCGATTCCTTCCTCGTGTTTAATTCATGTTATTCATTGTGCGCTACCATTCCGTGGCAGTTATATGGTGGCATTCGAATTGGCAAGACGTGCGATTCCTTCCTCGTGTTTAATTCATGTTATTCATTGTGCGCTACCATTCCGTAGCAGTTATATGGTGGCATTCGAATCGACAAGACGCGCGATTCCTTCCTTGTGTTTAATTCATGTTATTCATTGTGCGCTACCATTTTTTGGCAATTACATGGTGGCACTCGAATTGGCAAGACGCGCGATTCTTTCCTCGTTCCTAATTAATGTTATTTACTTTGCGCTACCATTCTAAGGCATTTACTTGGTAGTATTCGATTTGACAAGTCACGTGATTTATTCCTTGAATCTACGTTGTGATTCTCATGCTAAAGAAAGTACTTGAATCTGAAAGTTTTACCTAACCTCTCTTGTTTCCCCCACAGGTATTCAGTTATCCAAAAGCCTGGTCATTTTAAGACTGTTCTTAGGTTGTTCATGTTTTCAGAATGACGATGCTTAGAGTCATAGTATAGTACTGATTTCATGAGATGTAATTTTGATGTTGTGTGTTTTAACCATTTGCTTCCTACAGGTCTCCTTCCCAGCTTATCCCTTCCTAATCCCCTTTCCCCCACTTGGACTCTCTTAGACTCTGTAACAAATCTAATCAGAGTATTGGAGCTGTCTTGTGGTGGAAGTGTTGGGAACGTGCACAGACCCCGAGGATCTGGTGACTCAGACAGAATAGTGAGCCCACTAATTATTATCCTCCTGGTTTGTGTATGTTCTCAGCATGCCCACACTGGACGAGCTAGTCAAGGCTATCACCCAGCTCCAGTCAGAAGTGGTATCATCAAAAGATTTGACAAATAGCCTAGCTTAGAGAGTGAGTCAGTTACAGGATAAGGTAGAGAAGAAGGAACAAAGTCCCACAGGTGTGTCTTGGCCAGGTACTTCTTCTCAGACTTCTGGAGGTAATCCAACAAACATTTCCCTCAATGTTCCTTCAGCCATTCCTTTAGCTCCCCCAGAACGATTCTCAGATGACCCCTTGAAAGCACAATCTTTCCTGGTTCAAGTGGAATTATACTTCACCTGCAGACCACATACTTTTCCCGATGCCCAGTCCAAAGTAGCTTTCTTGTTATCATATCTTTCTGGAGATGCAGCTACCTGGGCGATTCCTCTTGTGCGTAAAGATAGTCCTCTGTTGTACAACTGGAGAAACTTTGTTCGTGAGTTTGAGCGAGTTTTTGATCGTAGAACTGTAACACTGTCAGCAGATCGTTAACTATTAGACTTACGCCAGGGGAATCAGGATTTAGTGTCATATTTAGCCAACTTTAATCGGCTGGTCGCTGAGACATCCTGGCCAGAGGAAAAACAAGCAGCCTTGTTTTACAAGGGACTCAAAGAGGAGTTAAAAGATATCTTGGCGCAAATCGACCTGCAACCTACAGACTGTCAAGAAATTAATAAACCTTGTCTTGAGGCTTGATCATCGTTTAACTGAACGAAAAGGAACGCGTAAAAAGACTGAAAAATATTCCTGGCGTGTTCACGATAACAGAGACTCAAGAATTCCGAAAGAAAGAACGCCTGAACCGATGGAGATTGGAACCATCAGGAGACCTTTGACCAAAGATGAAAAGGACCTACGCAGAAAAACTGGACAATGTCTCTATTGTGGGCGGAAAGGTCATTTCGTCAAAGACTGTTCAATCAAACCAAAGAACAAGCGAGGTCCAGTTCAGAAGGTTGCAGCCAATGCATCAGTTGAGTCGGAAAACTAAAACACACAAGATGCAGAGAAGGGTTGCTCTTGGGTGTCACCGTGGACCCTTCGCAATCTAGACATCTCAAACTGGGAATAAGAGTTCAGGTTAAGAAAAAGACCTATTTCAAGAAGTCTCTAGTCGATTCTGGGGCTACCGGAAACTTTGTTGACGCCCAATTGGTTCGTGCATGGGGGATCCCATGTACTGAAAAGAAGACCCCAGAAATCATCCAGGCAGTCGATGGAAAACTCTTGACTGGAGGTGCGGTAACTCTTCAGACTGTCCCCTTGTCGGTGATTTGTGAAGATAAAAATCAAAGAAATAAACATAAAGAGAAACGTATCCTTGACGTGATCCATGCTCCCCAGTATGGGATTATCCTTGGCTTGCCATGGTTAACTCATCACAATCCAGAGATTAATTGGGCAGAACGAAAAGTCGTGTTCTGATCTGCACTATGTAAAGAACAATGTCTCCAAAAGACTCAAGAATCGGAAGTTCGTAACTCTTACATAGCTACTGCCGCAGAGAAAGAAGTTCAGTTGCCCAAACAGTATTCATCTTATGAAGATGTATTTGATGAGAAAGAAGCATAGAATTTACCTCCTCATAGATCATATGACTGTCAAATTGATCTAGTCCCAGGTGCGATGCTTCCCAAATGTCGTGTGTATGCCCTGTCAGAACATGAAAATCAACATTTACGAAAATACTTGGATCAATTCTTAGAGAATGGTTTCATTCGCCCCTCTAAGTCTCCTGCAGCTTCTCCTTTGTTTTTTGTTCCGAAGGCGAATGGAGAACTTTGAACTTGAATCGATTATAGGGGTTTGAACAAAATCACCATCAAGAACAAATATCCTTTGCTCCTAATTCCGGTCTTACTGGAACAAGTAATGAAAGCAAAAACCTACACGAAACTTGACCTTCGAGGTGCTTATCATTTGGTCAGAATGAGAGAGTGTGACGAATGGAAAACAACGTTCAAAGCAAGATATGGCATTTTGAATACACCGTCATGCCTTTTGGTCTGTGCAATGCTCCCGCAGCATTTAAATTTTTCTTGAATGACGTTCTTAGAGAGTACCTCGATATATTTGCCATAGTCTACATTGATGACATTTTGATCTACTCAGACAATGAAAATTAACATGTCCAACATGCCAAGAAAATTCTGGCAGCCCTTCGTAAACACCATTTATATTGCAAACTAACCAAGTGTGAGTTTCATGTTACCACAGTTGAGTTTTTAGGGGTTATCCTCACCCCTCAAGGTATGGTGATGGCAGAAAAGAAAGTTAAAGCTGTATCTGATTGGCCCACCACAAAGACTGTTTGTGATGTACAATGTTTCCTGGGGTTTGCAAATTTTTACCGGAGGTTCATAAATCATTTCTCCTAGACAGTGGCTCCAATTACTAAGCTATTACGAAAGAAAGAACAATTTGTATGGTCCCCAGAAGCTCATCAAGCCTTTTCAAATTTGAAGGAAGCTTTCTCCACTGCCCCAGTCTTAACTCATCCAGATGCAGATCGACCTTTCATAGTGGAAGCTGATGCTTCAGATGTGGCGATAGGAGCAGTCTTGTCACATCAAAACAAAGACACTGGTCAACTTCATCTTGTAGCTTACATGTCTCGGAAGTTGAACGAAGCCGAACAGAACTATGTCCTTGCTGAAAAAGAGCTTCTGGCGATTCGTGACGCCTTTAAAGAATGGAGACATCATTTGTTGGGTGCCAAATATACTGTCAAAGTATATACTGATCATCGCAATCTTCAATTCATGAGATCCGCCAGACTTTTGACTACTGGGCAATTACGCTGGATGCTGTTTTTTGCCGAGTTTGATTTTGTGGTAACCTTCTGGCCGGGTAAAGATAATCGCAAAGCTGACGCCTTGTCCCGCCAAGAGTCTACCACGTTGCCTGCAGTTCAAACCTCCAGAGCTATCATTGCTCCTGACTATGTATAATAAAAACTGAAGATTTCTTTGAAGACATCCGCAATTTATTTACTGTTTAAAAAGTGCAGACGTTGGCCCAAGCAGATCCCAAAAGGTCAATCAAGCAAGGACTACCCTTTCATGACACTCGTTTGTTCGTGCCCACTACCAAACTTCGCAAGATAGTGTTTCATTGGTTGCATGTTATACCTACGGCAGGTCACCCAGGTACTCCTAAAACTCTTGAATTAATCCAACGCTATTTTTGGTGGCCTAACAAAAGATGTAAAAACAATGGTAAACAACTGCGAAGTCTGTGCTCGCACTAAAACAAGTCATTCAAAACCGAAAGGGTTGCTACACCCACTCCCAACCCCAAGTCGTCCGTGGGAGCACATTTCTTTAGACTTTATTACTGGTCTGCCAGTGGTTCAACAGCATTCAGTAATTCTCGTGGTAGTAGATAGTCTCACGAAATATGGACATTTCATTGCCTGTAAGAAATTGCCCACCTCTAGTGAACTGGCAACTATCTTACTGAATAGAGTGGTTCGTTATCATGGACTGCCAAAAGTGATCCTCTCCGATCAGGGGTCGCAATTTGCCTCCAACTTCTGGAAGACATGGTGTAAAACACTCCAAGTGACATCTATACTATCTACTAGCCACCATCCTCAAACAGATGGTCAAACGGAGAGACTAAATCAGACTTTGAAGCAATACCTACGTGCTTATGCTGAAAAAGCACTTCATTCTTGGACATCAATGCTCTGGTTAGCTGAGTTAGCCTACAACAACTCTTTCCACACTTCTACTGGCATTACACCCTTCTTTGGTTTGTTTGGCTAGCATCCTGACACCTTGCCCATCACAATTCCTCAAGAAAGTTCTCTTACTCCAGCTGTGTCAGAAACCATTCAACATTTGCATCAAACCCAGAAATTGATTCAACAGCATTTAGAAAAAGCCAAACAAAAATACAAGAAACATTGTGAGGGGCTGCAGTATCAACCAGGTGACAAAGTGTGGCTTTCCACAAAACATATAGACTTCAAGAAGAAGCACATGTTCAACCCCAAATTTATAGGTCCTTACACTGTCCTTCAGCAAATTAATCCTGTGACCTATAAACTGCAAATGCCAAGATCATTACGGATTCATCCAGTGTTCCATACTTCCCTTTTAAAAAAGGCAGTCCAAAAGGTCCGCCCTCATCCAGCTCCTGTTCTAGTACAGGGGGAAGAAGAATACGAAGTCAAGAAAGTGTTGGATTCTAAATTGAGAGGGCGTAACCTATGGTACTTAATCTCATGGAAAGGTTATGGCCCTGAAAGTAACTCATGGGTTTCGGCATCTGATATTCATGCTCCAGTACTTGTGAGACGCTTTCATCGACTCAATCCAGACAAAACAGGCCCTAGAGCGCGTCTGGGAGAGGGGAGTACTGTCAATACCAGGACAGTGCGCGCTCTACAGGCGACTAGAATGCAAAAACCCAACACTCTCAAGATAATGTAATTTATGCATTGTGCTGATATGTTATTGTTTAACCTTTTGCATTGCAGAATTCAATCCTGAAGACTCATTCTTAAGGTGCTTATAAATACTGTTCATTTGCAATGTATTGCTGCAGGCTTTCAGAGTGAGTCAGGGTGTGGTCCCTTTCCAGGGCCTTCTAGAAGCTTTCCCTGCAGCATGCCTGGGTGTGGTTGTGGGCTGGGCCAAGACTCTATAAAAGGGAGCCAGCCCAGCTCCATGTGCTCACTATTCAGAGGTCCCGGTGCAAAGCAGCAGCAACTTCCTGAGCTCCTGTTCCGGTGGCCTACCTTGACCTTCCAGGCCTCTGCCCTTCATACTACAGTGGTGATCCCTAGTCAGGGGAGTAAGACAGAAGTTGGGCTGGGCCCCCGACCCCGTAATCGAGGACGCTCGAATTCTTGGGCCTAATTCTTCATGCTAAACAATTTTGCTCTTGCGCGTGTGAATGTGCGTTAGGACTTTTCATGGCATTTGCATGCTGGCATTCGAATCGGCAAGATGCGCGATTGTTTCCTTGTGCTAAATTCATGATATTCATTGTGCGCTACCATTCTTTGACTGTTACATGGTGGCTTTTGAATCTGCAAGACGCGCGATTCATTTCCTAGTGATTTAACCCTTGATGTTCATTGTACGCTACCATTTCCTTGGTAGTTTCATGGTGGCATTCGAATCAGCAAGACGCGCAATTCTTTCCTTATGCGTAATTCATGATATTCATTGTACGCTACCATTTCCTTGGCAGTTTCATGGTGACATTCGAATCGGCAAGACGCCCAATTCTTTCCTTGTGATTAATTCATGATATTCATTGCGCGCTACCATTCCTTGGCAGTTTCATGGTGGCGTTCGAATCGGCAAGACGCGCGATTCGCTTCCTAGTGACTTAACCTTTGATTTTCATTGTGCACTACCATTCCTTGGCAGTTACATGGTGGCATTTGAATCGGCAAGACGCGCAATTCCTTCCTCGTGTTTAATTCATGTTATTCATTGTGCGCTACCATTCCGTGGCAGTTACATGGTGGCATTCGAATCGGCAAGACGCGCGATTCCTTCCTAGTGTTTAATTCATGTTATTCATTGTGCGCTACCATTCCGTGGCAGTTATATGGTGGCATTGGAATCGCCAAGACGTGCGATTCCTTCCTCGTGTTTAATTCATGTTATTCATTGTGCGCTACCATTTTTTGGCAATTACATGGTGGCACTCGAATCAGCAAGACGCACGATTCTTTCCTCGTTCCTAATTAATGTTATTTACTGTGTGCTACCATTCTAAGGCATTTACTTGGTAGTATTCGAGTTGACAAGTCACGTGATTTATTCCTTGAATCTACGTTGTGTTATTTCATGGTGCACAATCCTTCTATGGTGTTTAATACTTATATAAAAACCTGCAATGTGCGCAATTCACTTTCCAATGTTTTGAGAGAACACAAAAGATCAGAGTTCTAGAAGTAATGCTGTGTGTTCCTGATATGTATTCTTAAAATGAGATTCATATGATGGTTCAGAAATTACTCAGATTGTTTCCTGATTCTCATGCTAAAGAAAGTACTTGAATCTGAAAGTTTTATCTAACCTCTCTTGTTTCCCCCACAGGTATTCAGTTATCTAAAAGCCTGGTCATTTTAAGACTATTCTTAGGTTGTTCATGTTTTCAGAATGACGATGCTTAGAGTCCTAGTATAGTACTGATTTCATGAGATGTAATTTTGATGTTGTGTGTTTTAACCATTTGCTTCCTACAGGTCTCCTTCCCAGCTGTTCCCTTCTTATCCCCTTTTCCCCACTTGGACTCTCTTAGACTCTGTGACAAATCTAATCAGAGTATTGGAGCTGTCTTGTGGTGGAAGTGTTGGGAACGCGCACAGACCCCGAGGATCTGGTGACTCTGACAGAAGCAAGGACGAAGAGGGGGTAACGGAGAAGGAGAGGCGCAAGCCGGAAGATGGACGACAGCAGGAACCAGGATGACTGGAGAAGGCGAAATGCAAGGAGAAGGAGAGCGGAGCCCCAGGAGAGCTGATCCAATGCAAAGCCAGAGCAGAACAGGAGCACCAGGAAGCAGCCACGAGGAACGGGGAGAGTGGAAAAGCCAGCCACGTCCCTGGCTCTTCCAGGTGCATGACCTCTTGCGCGTCAACTATCAGAGCTGATGGGGAAGGTTGGGAGGGACCGTGGAGTAAGGCTGGGGCACTGGGAATCCTGGGCATCCAGAGGTGAAGAGGGCAACGTACAAAATAGGGAAAGGCACCTTCTAAGCACTGTAGTTTGTTTTTTCTCCTTTCTCTAATTGCACAAATTTAAAATCAGTAAAGAGAAAGAAAACAGAAATAAAAATTGTAAACAAATCCCAAACTGCTGAAACCGACACTGAGCCCTTGGGCAGCACTAATTAAACCATGTGTATTCAAACAGAGGATTCCTCCCCCCATCACCCAACCTGCATGCACATAAATGAAAAATAATAATAATAAAACAGAAATTAAAAAAGAATAAACACTTACCTGATAGGGATATTTGTTTTTCTCCCCTTCTCTCGCTGGCTACTTGGGAATGGAAGGCAGAAGAATTCCTGACGTCCTATGGAAAGAAACAAAGAAACTGTCACACGGGGAAGGAAACGAGAGACATAATACCAATACATCGTCCCAGCATATTCTAAGGAAAAATTAGAACTCTGTATTGGGGACAAATACAGTCCATCTGTTCAAATATACATAGTGTAGAGCACCTTATAGACTGAATAGAGCACTAGACACCTCCCTGGATATGTACCCCCTGTCACAGTGGTGTCAGAAGTGGGATTTAAAGACTTTCAGTACAGGTGAGAGAGCCACAGAGGTGAAACCAACTCTAGCTGACATGATCACCAAATTGGCCGAAGGGCAAAGACACCTACAGCTCCTATGGGAAAAACAAGTTAAGGAGGCTCATTCTGACAGGGACGCTCTGCAGAACGCATTAAATTATCAAGCTACCATAATAGCTAGTAATCAGTTTGTCCATGAAACGGCCCTAGAGAAACTGACGGAAACCATTGCTACTACTAGGGTACACCCAATGGTACCCAGCTCTGTATTGCAAAAATATCAGGAAAGAGAAGACCTGGACTCCTTCTTTACTAATTATGAGAGGGTTGCCACATCCACCAATTGGCCACGTGAGCGGTGGGGCCAGTATATCACCCCCCTTTTGACAGGTACTCTACAATTGGCCTAGCAAGCTGTCAACCTGGGGGGGGGGTGACACCTTATGGGGATATAAAGAAGGATATATTAGAGTGGGTGGGGCTGGATAAGGAGAGTTATTGTCTATGTTTCTGTCGCACCAAATGGAATCCGTCAGAGAATCCCCGAGCTCTGTTTTATCGAGTACAGGATGAGGGATGTAAGTGGTTGAACCCCACAGAAAGTACCAAAGTGGTCTTTTACAGGCCATATTATTGTAACAATATTTGGATGCCCTGCCTGTAAACACAAGAAATTGGATAAGACAACATCCCAATGTTACTATTCCTTCTGCGATTGAGTTAGCATATGTATATCACAGAGCCCCAGTCTTTCGAGTGCTCCAGGGAAAAAGCCTACCATCAGTCCAAAGGGCTCCACATCCTTTCCGACTCATGAAGACTCCTACGGGATTTCCCATAGATAAAACCCCAACTGGGTGTTTTCCTATTAAGGAACCCCTTTCAACACCTCCATGTTATAATTGTGCGGCGTGTGGGCACATAGCACGGAATTGCCCCCACAAACGCCCACCTCCTGAACCAATGGCGATATGTCTGGCTAGAAGAAGAGTCTTGTGGGCTGGAGGAAAAAACCCCAATACATGACCAGCATGACTGTAAACCATATACCCAAACAAGCCCTAGTAGATTCCGGTTTTAGCCAGAGCATCGCTAACGAAAACCTTGCTACTAGTGACAATGGTTATGAGAAGAGACTGTGGTCATAACATGCGTATATGGGGACAGCAACAGATAATCAGTGGCGGAGATATCGATAAACTGGAGAGGCTGGGAAGAGAAAGTCCGGGTGGGAGGGATTCCCGATCTAGTAGAGGACATTATTATAGGCACTGATTACTCTGCCTTTCAGTTCCTATTGGATAGCATCAACATGCAAAATCCCAAGAAGTCGTGGGTACACGAGGCACCTTTCTTCCAGGAGGAAATTGAACAGACAAAAAATAAGGATCAAATGACCAAAAGTCAGAAAAGGAACCAAAAAGCAGCATACCAGTTGAATAAAACAAGGGGAGATGTGGGAAGTGTTCCTGAAGAGAAAAGAGTACTGTCCAATTCAGGGGAGTTCAGGGTATGCCAGAGGGATGACCCTACCCTTAAAAATGCTTGGAATTCAGCGGTCGCTAACCGTACAGATCAGGTTGGTCCCTATCTTCTGGTCAAAAAAGGGTTGTTATATAGGTGTGTTCAACAACAGGGAGCACAGAAAACACAGCTAGTTGTTCCCAGATGTTACAGGGAAATGGTACTGCATTTGGCCCATGGTCAGGTAGGGGGAGGTCACTTTGGTAGAGACAAGACAGAGGAATACTTACTACGCCGTTTCTATTGGCCAGGAGTAGTCATTGACCTCAGGAGACACTGTTGAGCATGTCACAAATGTCTATTGATTAACCCCTGTAATGAGCTACAGGCCCCACTATTCCCGTTACCTATAATCGACACACCTTTTTTCAGAGTAGGAATGGACTTGGTGGGTCCACTTGTAGCTTCATCTAAGGGTTATCAGTACACATTTGTCTTGGTGGATTATGCTACACGATACCCTGAAGCCATCCCACTCACTAGTATGACGACCAAAAGAATAGCACAGGCCATGATTGGCTTCTTCTCTAGTGTGGGTTTTCCTATAGAAATCCTTACTGACCAAGGAACCCCCTTCATGTCCTGCTTAATGGCCGAAGTATGTCAGTTGCTTGGAGTCCAACAAATACTTACCTCTGTCTATCATCCACAGATGGATGGACTGGTAGAGAGATACAATAAAACTATCAAAAGCTTGTTAAGAGAGACCATAACCGAGGCAGGAAAAAAAATGGGACAAAAAGTTACCTTTAGTCTTTTATGCTATCCAGACTCATGTTCAGGCATCCACTGGACATAGTCCGTTTGAACTGTCATTTGGGAGACAGCCACGAACGCTGTTAGATATGGCCGCAGAGCAGTGGGAAGAAACAGAGGAAGAGTCTCGGGATATACTGACATATACCAGAGAGTTAAAAGAAAATCTACACACTGTATGGGAAGAGGTAAGATCAGTGCTTAATTTGTGATTGTTGTTTCCGGTGCTGAGCACCAGCACTTATTTTTGAGGGCCGGGTCTTATTCTTCTACCTCAAGCATTTGCTGCGAGCAAAAGGCACATATGGGAAAGACGGAGGAAGGGAAAAAAATAAAAAGCGTCACAAAGGGAGAAAGTAGAAAGCTGCAGGAGTGAGCTGAAGGGGCAGGGAGTGGCTTTATATGGATTGAAGAGACCCGAGATGGCTTCAGGATTGCACCGCCTCAGTATTCTGTGTTCGCACATTTAATTGCAGCAGCCGCGGGTTTAAGAGGAGGACTTTGGGCACCAGTACCTTTTTATTCACAAATTAAGCACTGGGTAAGATCCCATCTCGAAGAGAGTCAGAAAAGGCAAAAGAAACAATATGAAGTAGGCAAGAAATTAAGAGACCTGTCAATAGATAGCAAGGTTCTGATTCTCTTACCCACAACTGACTACACACTCCTGGCTAAATGGCAGGGACCATACTGAGTAATTGAGAAAATAACCCCTGTAATCTATAGGATTGAAATCCCAGAGGGTTGAAAAAAAAACAAATATACCATATTAATTTGCTAAAAATGTGGGAAGAGAATGATACACCTATCCCTCCAAACAACACAGCCTTTTTCATTACAAAATCAAAACCCTTAGATATTCCTCAACTCTCCACACTAGAAGAAGATCAGGGAACAGAACCCTCCTATGGAGTAGAATTAACTGAAGAACAAAGAATACAAATAGAATTGGTGATTGAAAAACAAGAAGGTATTCTCAAAAACCATGGGTAAAACTAATTTGATTCAACATCGAATTAGAACCACAGAAGGGAAGATTGCTAGACAGAATTCCTATCGGCTTCCTGAAGCCTGACGATAGCTGGTAGAAAAAGAGGTGAAAGACATTTTAGAGGCGTGTATTATAGAGACATCCACTAGTCCATGGTGTTCTCCAGTGGTTTTGGCACCAAAACCAAATGAAAGTATCAGATTTTGCATTGACTTTTGCCAGCTTAGTTCCATGTCATGGTTTGATTCTTATCCCATGCCACACATCGATGTGTTTATTGAGCGCCTAGGCCAGGCCTGGTTTCTAACTACCCTAGATCTGACAAAAGGGTACTGGTAAATACCCCTTAACCCCTTGGATAAAGAGAAGACAGCCTTCTCTACACCTTCCAGACTTTATCAATTTACAGTATTGCCTTCCGGACTACACGGAGCCGCTGCTACATTTCAAAGATTGATGGATGTAATTTTAAGACCCACCAGGAACACGTAGCAGTGTATCTGGATAACATTGTTATATATAGTCACATCTGGGACCAACATTGGAACAACTATCCAGAGTTCTACAAGCTCTACAAGAGGCAGGATTGACCGCAAAGGCAGAAAAGTGTAACGTAGCCGAGACTTTCATTAATTATCCTGTCTATGTCATTGTGGGTGGGAAAATTAAACCTCAATTGAATAAGATTGATGCCATCAAACAGATACCTGTACCTAAAAGTAAATGAGTCATAAGGGCCTTCTTAGGGATGGTAGGATACGATAGGCGATTTATCCCACATTACTCCACCCTAGCAGCGCCCCTAACAAACCTTCTAGAAAAGGCTCGACCCAACAAGATAACTCAGTTGACCGATACCCAGTTTCAAAATTATCTGACGCTCAAAGAACTCCTTACTACTGAACCTGTGTTACAGTGTCCTAACTTTAATAAACCGTTTTCCTTACAAACAGATGCATCCGATCACGGATTAGGGGCTGTCTTTTCGCAGGAAGATGACAAAGGACAACCACATCCTATTGTGTACATTAGCAGAAAGTTATTGCCAAGGGAGAATAACTATCCCACCTTGGAGAAAGAATGTTTGGCTATCAAATGTGCTGTTGAGGCCTTCCAATACTACTTGTTAGGTAGACCTTTCTTGCACCTCACAGATCATGCCCCCTTAACCTGGTCGGCTAGAAATAAGGACTCAAATGCAAGGGTCTTCGTGGTTCTTATCCCTCCAATCCTTTATGTTTCAGGTCCTACATACTCTGCCATCCTTGTTGACCAACGCTATTTATTTATCATGATATCCTACGGACTCGTGGCTACTGTCTGGGGAGAGCGAGTGTGACAGGGCCCAGGAACCAAGGCAGGGCGGGCCGATGTTTGAGTCTCCTCGGGGGGACTCACTAGAACTTATTGAATGCGAGCATGAAGGAACGTGCTTACGTCACCCAGGATTCCCAGCAAGGACAAAGAGGGGGTCGTGGAGAAGGAGAGGCACAAGCAGGAAGACGGACTACCGGAGAAGGAGAGGCGCAAGCAGAAAGATGGACTTAGGCAGGAAGCAGGACGACTGGAGAACGAGAAATGCGAGGAGACGGAGAGCGGAGACCCAGGAGCAGAATAGGAGAGCCGAGAAGCAGCCGTGAGGAACGGGGAGAGTGGGAGAGCCAGCCACATCCCTGGAGGGATGTGGCTCTTCCAGGTACGTGACCACTTACACAGTCAACTATCAGAGCTGGTGGGGAAGGTCAGGAGGGACCGGAAAGGAGGGCTGGGGTACTGGGAATCACAGGCACCCAGAGGTGAAGAGGGCAAAGACCTCGTAAGCCAGTACAAACTAGGGGAAGGCACCTTCTAAGCACTGTAGTTTGTTTTTTCTCCTTTCTCTAATTGCACAAATTAAAAACCAATAAAGAGGAAGATGATAATAATAATAAAACAGAAATTAAAAAAAACAGAAAACACTTACCTGATAGAGGCTTAATATTAGTTTTCCTCCTCTTCTTTCACTGGCTACTTGGGAGTGGAAGGCAGAAGAATGCCTGATGTCCTATGGAAACAAACAAAGAAACTGTCACACGGGGAAGAAAACGAGAGACATAATACCAATACATTGTCCCAGCATAATCTAAGCAATACTCTGTATTGGGTACAAATAAATTCAGTCTGTTCAAATATACATAGGGCCTGATTACAACTTTGGAGGAGGTGTTAATCCGTCCCAAAAGTGACGGTAAAGTGACGGATATACCACCAGCCGTATAACGAGTTCATTATATCCTATGGAACTCGTAATACGGCTGGTGGTATATCCGTCACATTTGGGACGGATTAACACCTCCTCCAAAGTTGTAATCAGGCCCATAGTGTAGGGCACTTTATAGACTGAGAGACCTCCCTGGATACGTACCCCCTGTCACAGCCAGCAGCCATGGATTTGATAGCATCTGCAATCTCATCTTTCATTATGTCAGCATCAAGTTTGTCTCAAAGGTAAAGAGGCAGAAGGGAGAGCCTAAGGCCGTTCATGATGATGTCTTCGCTGACTGTTGAAGCCAGACAGGCAGAGGTATAGAAAGCATTGTAGAAGGTGGTAAATTCTTTCATAATGGTGGCTGGGTAAGACTCAGGCATGCCAGAGGTATTACATATGGTCAGGATAGATGATTGGGCGTCTCCCTGCATCAACGGGCACATGAGGATGCATTCTTTTTTCTCCCTTTGTTTGTATGCGGTCCTCTTAATATGGGTGAGGGCCTTCTCAGCCGATGGTGTCATGAGGTAGGTTAGTTCAAAGGTTTTCCCTGTCAAGGCATGTAGTAAATCTGGTGCAAAATGCTGCTTGAAGGGTGTGTATGTCAGTTTCCAGACTCCTCTGCTTATCCCTTGGCACTTTGCATGCTATATTTAAGTCTCACTTGAGCATTCCCTTGAGGTAAGTTTTGCCCGCTGCCAAAGGTAGTTGCTGGGGTCTAAGTAGGTATGGAGAAGGTTTTTACGCTTCTACTTCTCCTATGGAAATTTTAGTTGAGAGACATTCAGGTGCCATGTTGAGTAGTGGGCCAAGTTAGGCAAAGATCGAGTGTCAGATATGAGAGCATGATCCGAGGTCCTGCTTACTCCAATCACTCAGGCGCTGACTTTAGGGAGTGTGAAAGAGTTGAGCAAGAAGAAGCCAAGTCTAGATTCAGTTCCATGCACAGGGGACAGGTAGGTGTACTCTTTCCCTGTTGAATGTAGTAAGTGCCAGGGATCCAAAAGAGCATAATCCTACATTATGTCCTTGAGGATGTACTTATCACAGACATCATGGGTGCCACAATTGAAGGTTTACTATAGGCATGGATCAAAGACATGTTCCATTCACCCCCCACTTTAAGTTTAATCTTGCCAAATTCTGCAAGAAACCTTTTCAATGAGGAAAGCCATGCACGTTAGAGAAATTTGGGGCATAGACTTATCCGATGATGAAAACATTGTCCTGTATTAATAATTTCATGAAAACATAGCAGACCACCTCATCAGTCCAGGTCTTCAGGACCTACGTGGTGAGTCATTTATGGAGGAATATGGTGAAAGTATGTTCAATCCATTGTTCAAGGTCTGAAGGGTCTGATGGTTTGGTTAACTGTTTCGCTTTTCCATCAGTAGTAACAATCATGGTGGCTGGGTCTAGCAGGACGTATTGGAGGTCTAATTTCTTGAGAAAGAGCCTGAAATTTCCTCTGGGTCACATGGGTCTCATAAGACAAATCAGCAGAGATCGAGATTTTACTACCATTATATGTATACAGGCTGTGTGTCTTTGCCACTAAACTAATTGCCCGCTCCTGGTGGGCACGTGGAAAAAACTGACTAAGATCATCCTGGGATGATTACAGAGGTCCAAAGGGCCCGTTGAAATTCTAGGGAGATTAAATTCCAGTTGCAGTATATGCATCACAAATGTTAGGAGGAAAGAACATATGTCCTTTGTAGCCACTGATTCCGGGTCATTAAACCCCCCCGCAACGCCTGTCTCCGAAGGTCTGTCTGCTTTCATGTCTTGATGAGCATCATTTAGCTCATCAGCACTGTTGTATAGCTATTTTTGCCATGTTTTAGGCACGTTATTTTAGCAAACTCGGCCTGTCGTTGTGCACTTTAGCCCAGTTACATTTTAATCAGCATTGCTTTACTTTTCTAGCATTAGCCACATTTGCGGTGTTGTTTTATTTTCTCTAGCTAGTTGTTCCTTCACCTAGGAAAGCATCACGTTCTTAGCACTGCATTCATTTCATTTTGTACTTTCCTCAAGGCTGCAGTCAGATAGGGTTGACGTCAAAAGTGGTACGCTGTGTCTTCGACATTCACAGAAACATATACATCCTTACGTGGGGACATTTTCTCAGAACATCAGTTGTTTTATTATAAAAACATTTCCCTGTGCCAAATATGTTAGAGGGAGATTCCAGCCAGATGACCCCGACTACAGCTACAGCTGCTTCCTGAGACTGCCGAATCTCTGGCCTGTATGTCTTTCTAGGCAACAGGTTTCCTTGCTCAGGGATGATGTCTTCCCAGGGGTAAACCTGAAGTGTGGATTAGGGTTTATCGCAATGCTCTAACATAGCTTAGGTAGGAAATACACATATATTATTCCTAGTGACAGTATGGTGGGACTGTTTTTATGTTTCAGTCTCCTTGTCACAATTTTGATTTTATTGTGTTTTATCATCCTAGTTATTGCAATACATGCCATTTTATCAAAGATGCAGTTACTTCAATAAACCTTATTGAACTGTACTGTGCTTCTGTTTGACTTTGCCTTTGTGAGACTAATATAACGGAGAGAAAGGGATGAGTGCTGATTGATCACGATTCCCCTGAGGAGTCCTCTCTATCATGCACCCGGTTGCCACAATCATCCCTACTCTCAGGTGGACATGAGGCACTTCTAGTTAGCCAGAAAGCCTGGATTAGGCCAACAGGCGCCACATGGTGTGGAATTATACTTAGTACCCACAATACAGGTGATTCTGCCACCCAAATACAGTAGTCTTATTAGGATAATGAGAACCTACGAGACATGGTGCCGCCAATGTTTGGTCAGGCACTGATTTCCGGATCCTCCTAAGTATCTCTGTCTCAATATGTGCTAAAGGCACCCCAATACTATATACGGAGCCGTCCATTGTATTGAGGACTTCCTCCTCAGCTAAATAGGTAGTACCTAACTAACACTGTAGGTGGTTCAAGCTAGAACCTTAAAAGGATCTAGACCCATCTCCGAACAATACTTTTACCATTAACATGACGAACCCACAACGGGTAACAATTGCAGTATACATGCGACCACCCCTAACTGCACATTTATTGGCAAATGGCCTCACAGGCCAGGGGGGTCAAGTCACATTTGTTGTAGAGGCTAATCCGGCCTACAGAGCAGAAATATTTTATTCTTGGGTCACCTTTCCAGCAGGTGATTGGAACACTAACATATTTCATCCCTACACAACTGCTAACATACCTGCACAATACAGAGCTTATGCATATTTAGAGATACCTCTATCTTATCAAGACCATATTAAATGGCTGGATGGCACTCTACTACATACAATACTACATGTTAGGTTAGGTCCTCTGAGTAATGAAGGTCCTAACTGGTCTATACTGGCCACCTTTACACCAGACCCTGACATAGCAGCCTTGGCGGTAGCTGAGGTTCGCTGCTTATATACAGAGCTCATGGCAATATACAGACGGTTAGTACAGTTTGTAATGCCGACATTAAATACCAACCCAGCACATGCTGCCCCAGCACAACCACATGCAGTCATGCCAAGCATTAATCCTGCAATTGTACATTCAATCATGGGTAAGGTACCCGCAAAACGGGAGGAGATTCTGTTTTTGTTATCTTAAAAAATAAATGCGCTGGAAGCAGTTTTTCCTCATACGGGTCCTCAGGTTAAACATAGAATATTGACTATGTGCTTGCCATTTTCGGATGGTTCCCACAGTAGATAACTTTAACACTTGGGGCACAGTATTTGCCACGCTCTATACTACCACACATGGTACACCAACACTTGCCAATCTTCTGGAGGTGTTAAAACAAATTCAAGATGAATACGGGGCAGCCCCTGCCCTGGACTTGGGGATGCAATGAATGGACAATTATGCCACTGTATCTTCAGTTATATTAAGAAAGGGGAAGCAGTTGCACTAGCAGTGCATATGCGGCTCCGGGATGTTCCAATACAGGATCAAGAACGTGACCTGCCAAAGATTATCGCTGAGACCTATTCAAGCATTGGTCAAGATAGTCTGGGGGCCAGATTAATTAAGCCACAATTACAGGATAGATCTAATAAAGATTCTACCAAGCAAGCACCTGAAGGTTCTAAAAACACTGGGATAAAAAAAAAATATATATCTAAAAAAGAAAGGGGGACCCCTCAAAATCTCTATAATCTTAGAAATAGAAATAATATAAAAACACCTAACAGATATCAATATACTGATACAGGCCAATCTCGTTTCTTTCAGGACTCACCGGACAAATGCAGTAAGTGAAGTGGTCAGTCAGAGCAGCAAACAGAGTACGTGAAACAGAGAAAGGACTCACAACACTCGTCTGAAGTTTCTGTTAAGAAAGAAGAGAAACTTCCCCAACAAAAAACACAATTCAAAAAGAAAAAGGTGGTAGCCGTTACAATACGACATTCCACTCAGGAAGAGGGCTTTACTGAAGAACAGGAAGTGGGCACTAGCACTGCTAGACAGTGAAGCAGAGGTCACAATAGTTTGCCGGGATCTTCAAGAGCATCTGGAGGTGAAAGCAACTGATGACATCTTGAGGGTAGAGACTGCGGACATGCCTGTCTCCAAGCCAGATATGGTGTATAAAGTAACTATACAGATAGAAGGGGACACAGAATGCACTATCTATACCATCTTTTGGGATTGAGTCATTGCCATTTATGATATCTTGCTGGCCGAGAAGGATTGGCCATCAGAATTTGTCTGTGATCTCCCTTATGGGGAAGAAATAGTTGAAAAGTCTTTCTCACCCCTAGTTCCCAGAAAGCTTGTAGAAATTCACACCATTGATTTGGCAGTGGTGCAGGTACCTGCATTATATTGCAACCATGTAGGGTGGGATAAAGATTCCCCCTATCATGTGATACCCATTAAATCCCAACCCCAACCTCAATATACAATAAAACATGAAGCTAAAGCACCTGTGAGGGAAATCCTCACTCAGTTAGAGTACCAGGGAGTAATTGAACTCTGTGTCTCACCATTGAACAATTGTTTGTTCTCTGTAGCTAAACCAGACCATTCATACAGAATAGTCTTACACTACAGACATTTAAACAGTCACACACACACATTTGCTATACAAAACACACACAGCACTTATGAACAATATAGTGCGCAAAAAATACAAAATGACTCTGGATATTTCCAATGGGTTTTTCTGCCAAATATAGGCACTCATTACAACCCTGGCGGTTGTTGTTAAAGTGGCGGTAATACCGCCAACAGGCCGGCTGTAAAAAAAAAAAATGAAATCACAACCATGGAGGAAACCGCCAACATAGACAGCCACTTTAACACTTAGACCACCACGGCGGTAGAAACAAACACCGCAGTGGTAACCGCCAACAGACAGACGGCTGACAATGTACCGCCCACAGTATTTCAACACGCCTATCCGCCACCTTTTCTGGGGCGGAACCAACGCTATCAAAAGCACGGCGGAAACAGTACACAGAAGGGAAAACACTCACCTCTCGACACCCAACGAGGAACCAGGACGCCAAGGAGCCCTAACAATAGGTGTTACCTATGCTGCTCTTCCTCCTGCTCTATCAGGAGCAGGACAGACGCCGTCAACGACCACGGTGAGTACTGCACCTACAACACAGGGGAGGGGGGAAAAGAGATTGACACACACATGCAACACGCAATACCCCCACCCTCACCCATACACACAACACCATACACACAAATATATGCAGCAACATTACATATATACCCCTATGCCCCCTGGAAGAACGCAAGGACAAAAGGAAATGATTGTAACCAGTGTAATCATGAAAAATCTGATAGTCAAAATTCAAAATTCAGTATATACAAATATGTACACCAACTACACAAGTCCGGATAGTGTACCAATCATTGTCCGTGGACCACTGGTCCCAAAATGCATGGGCGAAGCCCACACTAGATACCTGACTGGAAACTGAGAGAACACTGCTGGGGCATCAGACTGAAAACATACAGGCACCTCAGGGGGAGGGGAGGGGTGGCACCTCAGCACAACACCACTGCTGCACGAGGAGGCTCCATGCCCATTGCTGTATCCTGGGGAGTGCAAAGCCACAGTCACTCAAGTCTCTCCAGTGGGTGGTTTGCCCACTGCTTTATCCTGGGGAGTGCAAAGCCACAGTCTCTCAAGTGGATGTCATTCTCCACTGGTTCTGGAGGGGGCCTGGTGCCCAGAGTGCTTCATCCTGCCAAGGACTGAGGTAGTGGCTGTATCTCTCCACTGGTTCTGGAGGGGGCATGGTGCCCAGAGTGCTTCATCCTGCCAAGGACTGAGGTAGTGGATGTATCTCTCTACTGGTTCTGGAGGGTGCCGGGTGCCCAGAGTGCTTCATCCTGACAAGGACTGAGGTAGTGGATGTATCTCTCCACTGGTTCTGGAGGGGGCATGGTGCCCATAGTGCTCCACATGCAGTGTGGCTGGTACAATTCCCTCACCTGGGTGTGTGTGCCACACGATTGGCGAGGTACAGGTAGCATGATATGCCATGGAGGCAGCCACATACCCCACACTGCTGCGGCTTCGCCTTCTACCTGCAGGTACAAACAGTGATGGAAGTCATGCCTCATGGAAGCTGCCCAGGGTCCAGGAACTCTCCTCCAGCCTCGGACGACTGAAAACTGGGGATGGTAGCCATGTCAGCGGTGGTGCCACTGTCCGAGTACGTCGTGGGGCCGGTGGCGGTGCTTGCGGCGGTGTCTGTGGCAGCAGTGCTGGCGGCGGTGCATGGGTCAGCACCTGCTGAGGGACACAGCAGGACGTCTCCTGCAGCCTCGGACGGCTTCCCACTGGGGAAGAGGCTGGGGACTGTTGCTGCAGCTGTAGACGTGCCGGTGGCGGTGCAGGTGGTGGTGCAGGTGGCGGTGCAGGTGGCGGGGCAGATAGCGGTATTTGCCACCG
Source organism: Pleurodeles waltl (assembly GCF_031143425.1). Classification (NCBI taxonomy): domain Eukaryota; kingdom Metazoa; phylum Chordata; class Amphibia; order Caudata; family Salamandridae; genus Pleurodeles; species Pleurodeles waltl. The sequence continues at coordinate 281,257,398 of NC_090440.1, forward strand.
TATAGGTTGGTGTGGTCGTGGACAGAAGGTGTGACACTGGTCCCTCAGTTGGTGCCACCATGCCCTCTCCTGACCTGCTCTTCTGCTTTTGGCCCTTCCCCACCTTTGATGGTGCCGCAGTTGTCTTGCCACTATCCCCTTTTGTTTTTGCTGGGCCCTTGGTGGCTGGTAGTTTCGGCTTCTCCCTCCTGGATGTGGGCACCTTTTTCACCTTGGCAGGTGGCGGAATGTTCTTGCCCTCGCTACGTGGCACACTGGCAGCCCTGATGGGTGGCGCACTCGATGAGCCCGCAGTTGCTGGCACCAGTGTGCCTGGGGATTTGGTGGCTGAGGTGCTGGGCTGGGACCTGGAAAGCCTGGCCCTAGGGGAATGACGGGGGGAGGTGAAGGGAAGAGGTTAAGGGTTGCCAGGAAAAGTTTTTTAGACACACTGGGACAGGAAGATTGAGGGGGTTTGGGAGTGGAGGAAGAGATAGTGGTTGTAGGAGGTGTACGTCTTCTGAATTTGGGTGAAGGTGCATGGGCCGGAGGCTGTTGTGAGGTGGATGGCTGTTGGGTGGGTGTGTGCCTGCATTTGTGTAGTTTGGGAGGAGGGCTCACAGACACACTGGGAGAGGACACAGGGGATGTGTGAATGGTAGTGGGGGTGGTGATTGCACGTGAGCGGTGTGTGGTGATGGGCGTGCTGGTGATGGAGGTAGTTGCTGAGGATGTAGTGCATGCAGGTGTGAGTGGAGATGAGACAGGGAGGGAGGAGGAGGATATAGAGGAGGGGGACACAGTGAAGGCTGTGGATGTTGCTGTGTCTACATGGGGATGGTGCTTGTGTGAGTGCCTGCGGGATGTGTGGTGCTTATGTTTGCCAGAGCCACTCTTGTGTGTTGATGTGTGTGCATGCTGGTGTGATGGTGGGCTTGGGATAGGCTGAGGTACAGGGGATTGGGTCTGGGTGGAGGAAGTTGAAGGGGGGAGGCTGGACACAGGAACAATGGCTGCCATCAGTGCTGAGGCCAGAGCCTGAAATGCGCTCTGAAGGGACGCCTGCCCAGATTGAATGCCCTCCAGGTATGCATTTGTTTGTTGCAAATGCCTCTCAACACCCTAGATGGCATTCAAAAAGGTAGATTGCCCAACAGTGAGGGATCTCAGGAGGTCAATAGCCTCCTCACTGAGGGTAGCAGGGCTGACTGGGGCAGGGCCTGAGGTGCATGGGGCAAAGGAGATGCCCACCCTCCTGGGTGAGCGGGCACGGGACACATGCTGAGGGGCTGCTGGGAGGGCGGTGCTGGTAAGGGGGGTGGCGGCTGTACCTGTTGATGCGGTGGGCACAGAGGTGCCTGCAACCGCAAGGGAGCTCCCATCAGAGGAGGAGTCGCTGTCACTGGTATCTGCTCCTGTCCCAGCCGTGGAGCTCCCCACGCCCTCCGTCCCACTGGTGGCTTCAGACTCCGTTGCTTCACTCTCCAGGGCCAAGTGGGTTGCAGCTCGCTCCTGCTCCAGTGCCAATGCTCCTCTGCCTGATGATGCTATTCCACACAAGAACAGGGAGACCACAAAAAGGGGGGGAAAGACAGAAGAAAAACATGTTCAGTGCATGCAACACCACTACAGTTGGCGGACACAACACACAGGGAGCAACCCTCTGCACTATGCCAGTTCCTAGAAATTTCACCTGACCATGGGGTACGAGGCCTAAACCCAATTACTGCACACCTGGAAGTCACAGGAGCATGACTAGGTGTAGATGGCTCTTACCACTAGTGGGGTTGGGGTGCCGCATAGCCTGCCTCACAAGGGACCTTGCCTACCAAGCTCGCCCTGGCCTAGGGGAACCCACTGCCCACCTCCCCCACCCAGACACCTTGTTATGCGCGCAGAGTCAGTTGAATGAGAGTGTACTCATCCCCTTGTGGCTGCTGTGATGTCCTAAAGTGCCCATCCAACTCCAGATACGCCACCGCCAGGATCCGGGACATCAGGGGGGTCATTGTGCGACGGGCATCCCATCCACGTTGGGAGGCCATCCCCAGCTGGGCCTCCGACGTCTTTTTGCTCCAGCGGCGCAGGTCCTCCCATCTTTTACGGCAGTGGGTGCTCCGTCTGTGGTAGACCCTGAGGGTCCGGACGTCCTTGGCGATGGCACGCCAAATACCCTTCTTCTGGTGGGCGCTGACCTAGAGGAATGGTACAGGGGGAAAGGAAATTACTCACCCGCCCGGACAATCATACTCATTGCTCACCATGCCCTGACGCACATACACTTACCATCCGCACATGCAGGCCTCAGCCCCCCCATGTATCTTCCATCCACACCACTCAAAGCAGGCATTGCCCATGCAGCATGCTCACAGTGTACTCACCTGTTTGTCTGGAGGACCGTACATTTGTGTGTACTGGGGGAGGACCCCATCTACTAGTTTCTCCAACTCCTCCGAAGTGAAGGCAGGGGCCCTTTCCCCAGACACTGTAGCCATCGTTGCTTCCAGACACAGGTCACAGCAGCACTTGCAGTGTAGGTCCTCTCCTGTTGATGGTCAGGTATCAAGTGAGTGAACAGACAGAAAATGGCAGTCACGTCCGCGGCGGTGCGTACCGTCACCGCTGGCGTACATCGTAATTGGCTCCTTGGACCCATAGGGCCCAATGTTAACCAATGCAGAATTGCGCCGCAGTCTTCGACCGCCCACCGCAATGGTGTTCAACGCCAGCGCAGTTACCTCATATCCCCTTGTCTCACCTTACAGGTCAGGCAGCTGCCATTTCAGGGGGCCACATGGGATAGATGTTAACTACGTCACACCTACGTAGGCCGGGAATACAGACAGATACCGGCACATTGCGGATTAATAACGTTTCTGCAAATAACACATTGTGATACCTCAGTGATGGATGACTCTCTGCTCGCTGTTCTCCTCCATAGCTGGGGCAGGTGATGAGATGGCGACATCCTCCGGTATACAGACCCCTGGTGGACCTGTCGACAATGGAAGAGAGACACATCATAATCACATACAGACTTGATCATGCAACAATCCTGGAACTGTGTGCCCAGTTGGAGCCCAAACTGATGTCAGCTATCCGCCATCCCACAGGGATACCCCCTCTAATGCAGGTCCCAATACAGTTGACATAGGTGTCTGGGTATGGGGTTGTCCCTAAGGGTTAATGTGTGTCTAACAGTTGTTGCTCAACATTTACAGGTGACTCTGGTTACCCCAACCTGTCATGGCTACTGACCCCAGTGAGGAATCCCAGGACAAGGGCACTACAATGAGGCACATGGGCTAACTAGGAAGATAATAGAATGCATTTTCGGCCTCCTGAAGGCCAGATTCCGGTGCCTCCATCTGACAGGTGGAAATACCCTTCTTCTGGTGGGCGCTGACCTAGAGGAATGGTACAGGGGGAAAGGAAATTACTCACCCGCCCGGACCATCATACTCATTGCTCACCATGCCCTGACGCACATACACTTACCATCCGCACATGCAGGCCTCAGCCCCCCCATGTATCTTCCATCCACACCACTCAAAGCAGGCATTGCCCATGCAGCATGCTCACAGTGTACTCACCTGTTTGTCTGGAGGACCGTACATTTGTGTGTACTGGGGGAGGACCCCATCTACTAGTTTCTCCAACTCCTCCGAAGTGAAGGCAGGGGCCCTTTCCCCAGACACTGTAGCCATCGTTGCTTCCAGACACAGGTCACAGCAGCACTTGCAGTGTAGGTCCTCTCCTGTTGATGGTCAGGTATCAAGTGAGTGAACAGACAGAAAATGGCAGTCACGTCCGCGGCGGTGCGTACCGTCACCGCTGGCGTACATCGTAATTGGCTCCTTGGACCCATAGGGCCCAATGTTAACCAATGCAGAATTGCGCCGCAGTCTTCGACCGCCCACCGCAATGGTGTTCAACGCCAGCGCAGTTACCTCATATCCCCTTGTCTCACCTTACAGGTCAGGCAGCCGCCATTTCAGGGGGCCACATGGGATAGATGTTAACTACGTCACACCTACGTAGGCCGGGAATACAGACAGATACCGGCACATTGCGGATTAATAACGTTTCTGCAAATAACACATTGTGATACCTCAGTGATGGATGACTCTCTGCTCGCTGTTCTCCTCCATAGCTGGGGCAGGTGATGAGATGGCGACATCCTCCGGTATACAGACCCCTGGTGGACCTGTCGACAATGGAAGAGAGACACATCATAATCACATACAGACTTGATCATGCAACAATCCTGGAACTGTGTGCCCAGTTGGAGCCCAAACTGATGTCAGCTATCCGCCATCCCACAGGGATACCCCCTCTAATGCAGGTCCCAATACAGTTGACATAGGTGTCTGGGTATGGGGTTGTCCCTAAGGGTTAATGTGTGTCTAACAGTTGTTGCTCAACATTTACAGGTGACTCTGGTTACCCCAACCTGTCATGGCTACTGACCCCAGTGAGGAATCCCAGGACAAGGGCACTACAATGAGGCACATGGGCTAACTAGGAAGATAATAGAATGCATCTTCGGCCTCCTGAAGGCCAGATTCCGGTGCCTCCATCTGACAGGTGGATCCCTATACCACTCACCAAAGAAGGTGTGCCAGATAATCGTGGCCTGCTGTATGCTGCACAACCTGGCTTTGCGACGCCAGGTGCCTTTTCTGCAGGAGGATGGGCCAGATGGTGGTCTTGTGGCAGCTGTGGAGCCTGTGGACAGTGAAGAAGAGGAGGCAGAAGAAGAAGATATAGACAACCGAAACAACATCATCATGCAATACTTCCAGTGAGATACAGGTAAGAAGATGTCACTGCTTCCCACATCTCATATTATTGTTGGAGCTAGCATAAGTCTGTCATTTTCACTCAGTGTATTGACCCTGACTTGTCACTTTGACTTTCCATTTCACAGATCTGGGTCCCACTTTGTACCCTCTGCTATGTTTACTCCTGGTCTACAGCTGTGTTACATTGGTATGTGAACAAGTAAATTGACATTGCTATATGCCATAGATATTGCAGTTACACATTTGTGAAAGCACAGACTGACTCCAGATTGTTTTGTGATTGAAGTGTGTTTATTCTTGTGCAAATACGTGGAGGGGGTTGTAAAATGGGCTGGGGTGATGGTGGAGGTATGTCCATGGCAGAATCCAGTCTATTTGTTTCACAGGTGCATTGACCAAAGGGGCATAGGAAGTGGAGCAATGGCAGTTTAAGGATGGACAGGGTGACATTGTGGGACAGAAGGGTGACATTCAGGGGGGTCTTATTTCCTGGCGGGGGTCTTGGCAATGTTCTCTGTCTTATTCCTGGATCTCAGGGACCGTTTGCGGGGTGGTTCTCCATCTGCAGGGTGTGGGGTGCTGGTGGGCTGTTGTTCCTGTTTCGGTGCCTCCTGTCCACTAGCGCATGCGGAGGTGGAGGGCTGTTCATCGTTTGGGCTAGTGTCAGGGGCCCATTGGTGTGCCACTGTGTCCCTCCTGGTGTTGAGAAGGTCTGCCAGCACCCCTGCAATGGTGACCAGGCTGGTATTGATGGACTTCAAGTCCTCCCTGATCCCCAGGTAGTGTTCCTCCTGCAGCCGCTGGGTCTCCTGAAACTTGGCCAGTACAGGTCCCATGGTCTACTGGGAATGGTGGTAAGCTCCCATGATGTTGGAGAGTACCTCGTGGAGAGTGGGTTCCCTGAGTCTGTCCTCCCCCTGTCGCACAGCAGTCCTCCCAGCTTCCCTGTTATTCTGTGCCTCTGTCCCCTGAACCACATGCCCACTGCCACTGCCCCCAGGTCCCTGATCATCCTCTGTTAGTGGGTTTGCCTGGGTTCCCTGTAGTGGTGGACACACTGCTGATTGACGTGTCCTGGGACAGAGAGATGGGCCTGCTGGGTGGGTGCTGTGCTGGTGTTTCCTGAGGGGGGAAGCTCTGTGGTGGTTTGTGACTGTGTCAGGGGAACCGACTATCCCGAGGTCCCTGATGGGCCGGACTGGTCATCTTGATCCAGGCGTGCAGAGCTGCTGTCATCACTGTGGGTCTCTTCTGTGGGGGGACTGGATATGTCTGGCACCTCCTGTCCGGTGACATTGGGTATGGATCCTGTTGGGGTGTAAATGCATAGTTATTGTATGTGTGTGTGCTATCTTGTGCAATGGGTGAGTGACCCTCTACTCCTGCGCTTGCATTATTGGCTTAGTCCTTGTGTGATTGGTGATTTTGGGGCATGAGTGAGTCTTTGTGCTGGACATGCTTTGGTGATGGGTGTCCATGCATTGGTGTTACATGCAGGGCTTGGTTTTGGGATGTGTGGGTTGTGTTAGTGGGGTGTCTGTGGGTTGTTGGGGTGATGGGTGTGAGGGTAAGGGTGGCGGTATGTGATGGCATGCAGGTGGGGTGTGGGGGATAAAGTAGTAAAGATTTGCCTTACCAGGGTCCAGTCCTCCTGCTACTCCTGCGAGGCCCTCAGGATGCATAATTGCCAAGACTTGCTCCTCCCATGTTGTTAGTTGTGGGGGAGGAGGTAGGGCTCCACCTCCAGTCCTCTGTACAGAAATCTGGTGTCTGGATACCACGTTTCATCTCTTCCTGATGTCATCCCGTGTTCTTGGATGCTGTCCCACTGCGTTGACCCTGTCGACAATTCTGCGCCTTAGCTCCATCTTCCTTGCAATGGATGTCTGCTGCACCTGTGATCCGAATAGCTGTGGCTCTAACCAGACGATTTCCTCCACCATGACCCTGAGCTCCTCCTCAGAGAACCTGGAGTGTCTTTGAGGTGCCAGGATGTGGTGTGGGTGATGTGTGAGGTGGTGTCTGTTGTGATGTGTGAGGCGATGTGTTGGTGTGTGTTGTTTGAGGTGCGTGGATGTTGTGTAAGTGATGGTGTTGTGTGTCTGTGGATGCTGGTGTTGTTTTAGGTAGTCTCTCTCTCTCTGGCCTTCTTTCTAAATTTTGGTAGTAAGGGTTTGTGGGTGATGTGGGTGTGTGTTTTATATTGGATTGGGTGTGTGGGTGGTGTGTGTATGTGTATCAGGTGTGTGTATTTCGAATTGTCCAATGTGGTTGTGTTTTGTAAGTGTGTGTCTATTTTGAGCGTGGCAGTGTGTAACCGCCAATGGATTACCGCGGTTGAATGACTACCGCGTTGATTCGTGGGTCGTAATGGTGTGGGCGAATTCCTGTTGGCGTGACTGTGTCGGTTTTGGTATCGCCAGTTTATCACTGACCTTTGGTGTGGCGGATTTGTGTGGGTGTCTGTATTGTGGCGGATTCCGAGCTGTGGGTCGTAATACCTGTAGCAGAATTCCGCGGCCGCAGCGGTATGTTGGCTGTCTTCTGAACGGCGGAAAGCGGGATTTACCGCCAGGGTTGTAATGAGGGCCAGAGTGCCTGAAAGTAGGGACTTAACAAGTTTCAGCGCTTTAGGCTCTAGGTTTGCCAACTCCCACAAGGGTACAAGAACAGTCAGCTTGTGTTACATCTATTTTACATGACATTGACCCATACAGATGATGACCTAATTCAACATATAAGACGGGTAGCCCACATTGTTGTGGGATTTGCTGAAATAGGCTACAAATTCAATTTAAAAAAAACAAAAATAGCCTTCCTTGGTGTCCTGTTTTTGAGTTACAAATTATCAGATGAAGGCAAGAGCCCTGTGCCCCAATTTTTAAAAAAATGCTCACAATTACAACCTCCAAACACAATAAAACACAATAAAAAAGCTCCAGTCAGTGTTGGGCTTTTTAAATATTGGCAGAACATACATTCCAGATTATGCACAATGCATTAAACCTTTATATGACCTGATATGTCCTGACTTTTCGAGTAAATACATTCCCTATTGGTGTTCGCTGTAAAATGTTCCACCCTGGTGATGTAGACTTGAATATTTTTCAGTTCCACCATGATGGCCTCCCACATGATCTGAGAATTAGACTGAAGCCCAAATCGAATGATGTTTTTTTCAGGGGTATTGACTCTGAAAACAGAAGTTGTCTGGTTGCTTTGGCTCCTGAAAACTGTTGACAATGCCGTGGTCTAAGAAGGGGTGGCCAGAGGGGAAGAAGATGGAGGGGAAGCAACAATAAATTAAGGGAGCCTAGTGATAATAACATTCTTTCTCCAAGCAAGTAAATAGATAAAGCACACAGTAACCAGGAGCAGTGATGTCTCATAAGCAGGGTATCACACAGGCAGGACAGCAAGCTGCCAGCACCTTGGTAGTAGGAAGGCATTCAAAGAGGTAATAGTCTTGGACAGAAGCATTAAAAAACAAAGGAATTAGTTCAGGCCCTTCCCCTAGAATGATGCTGTCTGGGACACTAGTCCCAATCCACCCCCACTGCACAAAGAGGAAATTCCAGTAGATATGGGCTGATTTCCCATGTGTCACAGCATTCCTAGAAGAGCAGTGGTGGGCCTGAAGCCTGAAAGTGAAGGGAGGGGCACTTTCTCTCCCACCTGCCAGTACATGTAGTTTTAAGGCCAGGAGGTGGCATAATAGCAGAAGAGGGTGGGAAGCATCAGTGCCTCTCAGTCAGGCGGCAGGAGAGTAGTTGCGTCTCCCCAAGGAAACAGGTGAGCGATGTTTCGAGGGTGCGAGTAACAGTGCTGAGGAGGCCGTTATGGGTGGCAGCAGGTGCCGCAGGCCACTTCATATATGCTCCTCCAGTGCCACAGCAAAATGGAGGTCAGCACAGCTCATAGGAGCACCAGGGTCTCAGGTAAGTGGGTGGTTCAAACAGGGGACACGGTTCTCAGGAACACTCTTAATTCAGGGCCATGGTGGGCAGCGTATGTGGAATTTTAATAGGGAGCTGTCATTTCCTTCATGGCATAGCCCCCCCACCATCTGCAGTAACAATGAATCCAGCAAGACGCACCTCCTATCAATACATCTCCATAGTTCATTTTCATATTGCTTAATCCTGCTTTACCCTACCTTTTCTTTTATTTAACCAACATTTCATTATGCATATCTCCTAGCTAATCCGGTGTTTCTGCTCTTGAAACTGAGAGAAAATTATTTACATTATCAATAATGTTTTTTGATTGTTAATTTGTTCTGGCAATGTTGTTAACACAAGTGCACAATATTTGGCCACTTAATCAGATAAATTGCTACCTACCCAATGTAATCATATAATATCCAGTTCAGTGTGCAGCAAATTTGACAACTCCTTCTTTTCTTTGATAATTTCAATGCATGCAAAAAACAAGAATGCATGGCCCATGGCAAATTGGTGACCTAGCAGAAGTCATGAAACAAAACCTTGCTGTGACCACAATTGACCAAAATCATGCACCACTCCAAATCAATACTATTAGTATAGATTGTAACACTGAATTCATTAGCTATGCTGCAAGTGCTTGTAATGGTAATTAATTCAGCTACATGTACTAAGGTTACAGTACAAGAGTGTAAGTCCTGTCAGGCTTAGGGTGTTCTTCCCCCAAACATTGTGCCTGTTTGTCTACATTTTCCTGGATTTTTTGCTTGTGTTGGCCTTAGGGCTCTGTGCACGTTACCACTGTCAAAGAGTGCTAAAGTGCTTGTGCTCACTCCCCTAAACTTGGTTTGATTGGCATATGCCTGATAGGCATATTTAATTTCCTTCTTAGTCCCTTGTAGAGAGGTAAACCAAATAATCAAGCCCTGTAAATTAAATGCTACTAGTGAGCCTGCTGCACCCACTTAAGTAGCACCTTAAAACATGTCCCAGGCCTGTCTTTGCAGCCTGAATGCAGTGTCTAACTTTTATATCGACTTGGCAATTAAACCCCCTTGCCAAGCCTTAAACTTCCCTTTGATTACATATAAGTCACCCCCAAGGTCGGCCCTAAGGAGCCCATAGGGGAGGGTGCTGCATAATCAAAAGGTAGGACATGTGCTATTAAGTTTTACATGTCTTGATAGTGAAAAAGTCCCAAATTTGTTTTTCACTACTGTAAGGCCTTCTCCTCCCATAGGACACCATTAGAGATTCCTTATTACATTTAATAAGCTGTAATTCCTCAATGAGAGGAGGTAGACATGTCATGTTTCGTATTTATGACCTGGTAATGATAAGCCCTCTTTAATGGTAAAGTCAAATTTATCCATACCAGTTTGAAAATGCCACTTTTAGAAAGTTGACATTTTCCTGCACTTAGCCCTCCGTGCCTGCAGCCTGACTTAGGTCACATGACTCAGTGTAACTGACAGTTGAGTCTTTGTGAATTCACCCCAGACAGTCACACAATAGTGGGATTAGCAGAGCCTGAATGGCCCATCAACTGGCAGGATGGGGGTTGGAGCTGAGCGCAGCCCTACTTCCAACTGAATAACCTGTGCCCTGTCTCCTCACAATAGGCTCAATGACCCTGTATTGTCAGTGCAGCAAGCTTGAAGCCAGGGCAGGGAAGCAGGCAACTCCTAGAACTTTAAAGGACCTTTCCAGAAAACATCTTCTAGGAGCAGGGCCCCAGGGTATAAAATAGGGCTCTCAGACCCACTCTTCAGCTTACTACTGGACCTGGGGAAGGGCTCTCAGAGGCCTGCTTGTTGCTGTGACCTGCTGTGCACGTTACCAGTCTGCTGCTGTACCTGGATGGACTGCTTTGCTGCCTGGAGCATGTCTTGAACCCACAGAAGCCAGCCCTGCCACTTTAGCTGCACCCAGGAATTCCAGAAGTGACTAAAGGGGCTAGTTTGCTGGCCTCCTGTTCAAACCCACAGGGCCATAACAGGCTCCTACCATCTTGAACCCATATCTGGATCCAGCCTGCATGAGTCCTGAACCCCCAAGAGGTCTCTATCTACCATCTACTCCTCGACCCTTGATCAAGGTGCTAAAGGTGCCCAGATGGCTAATTTCCAAAAGTGAGGAAGACACAATTTGGCCAAAAAGTGCTTTGAGAACCAGGAAGAGACCGGGACCACCTGCTCGCCTATCCACTGAGTGCATCACCGAATGCTGAATCTTTCTGTTTATGCCTGGATGCTTATCTGTAATACAGATCTGGATTTTCCACTCTCCAAGGTAAAGGTGATTGTGTCTGGAAGCCACAATGTGATTACACACTGGAATAGATGGAAGGCATTTGCCCTCGAGGAGCTGACACTTTCTCAGGAGGGAAAAAGCTAAGTTGTAAAAAGTCTCCTTGCTGATGAAGCCTTTACGGGTTGGAGAAAAACAGGAATGAATCAGGAATCCAGAGGAAGACCCATGAGCAAAGAGTCAAGATCAAGTGGAGGGCGTGAATAAACAAGTGAAGGAATACAGCTTTATTGTGATGCACCCCCCAACCAGACCAAGGCTTTTAAATAATAAAAGAACTGGAAAGGGAAATGCAGCAAACACATGAACCATAATGGATTGAGAAAAACAGGAAGAAACCAAAGGAGGAACAGCCATGATGGAATAGAAAAGAGAATGGAAACCTGAAGTGGACAAGCTGTAAAGTCACCTTAAAAGGCACCTACAATTCCTCAGGCAAATAAATGCAATTTTGGAGTTGTAAAGAGGAGGAGCTGCAACCAGGAGCACAAGAGGAAACAGGCCTAGATGACAGACTTTACTAGCCTGCAGCTCTGGGCTTTGTAAGGTGTCTTCTGTGCCATGAGACCCCACAGTTTTGGGCACCCAGGCGGGCAAGAAGTCACAACACTTTCCCGGTGGTCAGTTCTTTGGACAACAGTCCCTATCTGCACCAGAGGTTCCAAAAAAACCAATTTGAGTGGGAATTCAAGAATAAAATCAATGCTTTAGGTGTGACCAATTGTAGTGGAGCAGTATAATTTTGGGCTTCACCTTCTATACATTATCTATATGCATTTACCTGTGACTGCAATATACAATGCATGTTTAACTTCATTAATTTGCATTCAATTCTAACAAAAGTTGTATTAGGTCACAACTTATTGGCCTATTGAGAATATATACTAAGTTGAATGATAATCAATATAATCATGTTTACTGAATATGTTGTGGGGTTATTTTAGCATTCTGCATGGGCACATTTATTCTAGCTCTTGGCCCGTGGCCGGAACCATTTTACCCAGATTCATTTCATTTGTTCCTTTTTACTATTTTAGCAAAAGCTTCATTTTAGCGGTGATGTTTTATTATTTTTATCAGCTGCCCTTCCGTGCAAAATTTTTTTGTTAGTTCTTTTGCATGACATTTCATCTTGCGCTCAGTGCAAGGCTGTATATGGCTGTACATGATTGTTTACAGAGTATTGTTGGTCCAGAGAGTACAATGTCTACCCTACACCGAAAAGACGTTTTATCATGCCAGGGCAGTTCTCAGAACAACAACACATTTTATTATAAAACAACAGATGCCCCTAACCAGCTTAGAGAGAAACATTCCAGCCAGTCAACTATCTTATCCTGTCGTTGCAGCTCTACTCATCACTTCATCCACCTGGAAGGACTGCCAGTAGATCAACAGGCTGCCAGTAGACCCCCATGCTTATTATCCAGGTAGAGGGATGAGCCTTTCTTGCAGAGACTAACATTACTATCACTTTCATGTAGATATTTAGTAGTGTAGGTAGGGATTTTAGATCCACTAGTGTGACAGAATGTTGGGACTTTTGATCTGTTTCTCTTTTTTTGTCACAATGATCATAATTGTGATCTTCTTACGTTCTTATAATTACAATCCATGCATCTTTAGATAGAACGCAGTTGCTTCAATAAATATATAGTGAAACAAATCCTGCTTCTGTTTGTCTTTGCTTGTAAGAGACTCGTGTAACTGAGTGAAAGGGGCAAGGTCTGTTTCACCACGTCTTCCCTAAGAAGTCACAGAGTGTTATGCATCAGACTACCAAAAACCACCTTTGCTTCTAGATTTTGGTAAGGTGCTGCTAGCTAGCCGAAAGGGTTAGACAATTACCTGACGGTGTGGGATAAGACTCAGTCCCCAACACACGGTGGTGCTGCCACCTAAATCCCCCAGTCTTGTCCTCATGACAAGAGTCCTACGACAAATATATTTACATTTTAATATTAATAATTTGATCACTAAGAATTAGTAATAATATAATGTGCTTAGAAATATTAATATTATATTATAATCTGCTTTCATATCTAATTCTCAAGTTAATTTAGCCTCACTTTGGGCATTAGCTGAGTATTTACACATATTAATGGTTGCCAGTGAGTTGTTTTCCTTTCCTCTGCAGGTGTATTATTGGGCTTCTCTTTAGTTAGAAAAAGGCTCATTGTTATGTACTAGACTAATAGAGAGGCATGGAAGGAGAAAGCTGGTAGTAGACATGAAGAGATGACAACTAAAGGATCCTCCGGCAAAGGTAGTTCCAGGCCTAGGTGAGCGACTCCCAGCCCTCAGTCTTCAGTACCCAGTGTGCTAGGATGATGCAGCTCTCCAGGATGAGCAGATGTGTATCTAATTGTGTGAGAGTAGGGATATAGGGAGTTTACTGGTTGCCACCACAGAATTGGTCTTGGAATGTGTGACTGAAATATGGATGTTCAGGAACCTTTGATTGTGCTTTTAATTTGTATTACATAGTTGTAGGAAGACTTTACCCTGACTTAGAAGAGAGCTGATTTTTCTGTTGAGGTTTTCCCTGATTGATAAGCTTTATGTTAGACACTCTTTTGTTTTCATATGAACTTCTACTGAGGTTCAAATCCCTGACCCTACTCATGCTATACTTGGAGAGTGGGTTTGATTATGGAACACATTATTTTGGATATTTTACATTCTTTATATATTGTTTATTACTATTATGTACTTCAGAATACTTAAATTCATAATACCTGAATATTATGGCTGTATTAATATACTTCCCGGACCATTGCCTAATTTGCTGATTGATGACTGACTAATAAATTGAAAAATAAACCTTTATGGTTGAAATATCATCCTCTGTCATCGTTGTGAAGCCTTTTGGGTTCACTGTGCCTGAAATACATTTCCAATTTTAACTCCTTCTCAGTGCGTCAAGTCAACAACCAAAGATCAATACAAGCAGAGGGGGATACTGTTTGATGATTTTGCAAAGAGATTAATGTTCAAATATTCCCCTCCATAAAGTGGTAGCGATCAAAGGATGGTTTGACATTGAAGTGTAGAGAGCCAGAATAACCTGGAAGAAATTAGGAGTCGCTAAACCCCAATCCATGCCTTTAAATTTATGGCCCAGTTTAGAAGACTGACGGTGGTGCAGTATGTTTGAAGAAGTTTACACCAGCTGAAGAGTGAGTATTACTAGGGCTGCACGTCAAGATTGTGTATGCTAAGTTTGCGCATTGTGTAACGGATGTGTGTTCTGCAGTGATGTTTTTTGACATATTGTGTAGATGCACATGCGTTTATTGTTGAGCAGTTGAGGTTGTTATGGGGCTTGACGCGGTCCAATATCCTGGGATAGGTAACGTGTTTACCGTTGTTAACGTTTGTAGTGTTGATACGTGAGGTATCATCAACCACACAATAGATAAGGGACTGTAACGTGAGAATACTAGCAATGATTAATGCCAATTGATCCTGTTGCGCTAAGGGTAAACTGCATTAGTCAAGGTGATTTCCCTCTGGTCAAGATCTCCTCTGTGTGCGTGTTATCATCAGAAAACATTATTTCTCTTGTCCCCCTGCATGAGTGTTAGTTTGAATTTCTTTAGTGGAGCCAACAAGGATTTTGTATTGAGAGTGCTTCCCCTAATGATTTTAGAGGGAGTGTGTGTGTATACAGAGAAGCTGTGAAGGAGGGTGAACTGCTGCAAGAGTTGCGTCGTAGTGTCCTGTGCTGGGATTGTTTGGTGGGTGTAGGTGTCACGCTGGTATTGTGTGTTATGTCATCAAGTATCATTCTGTGATAAGATAGGATAAGAGGAGCAGAACAGAGATTGGAAACTGGTACTTCAAAATAGTCAATTGTGATTTAATACAAATTGCAGGTTGATTGGAATAGTTTTCTTGTTCCTTGATTATTGAAAATTGCACCAAAATAAAATGTTTCAGAGATACTAGAAAAATTATGAGGGATGATGTAAGAGTTCCCGTCTGAGAGGGCAAAGAAGCTTCACCTGAAAGCACACCAGGTCATTATATGGCCTTAAATGTGTGGTTCTAAACTTGTATTTGACTTAACCAATGGCATAAGATCACCAAGAAAGAAGAACCTTTACAATTTCCTCGATATGGGATGTTTCATTTGAGAATAATTGAACATTTGAGGTGTGTATTATATGATATGAAGCATCCTTCTACACCTGCCCATTACAAGGCTGTGAATGCTTGGGAGCGCACTGCTCATTGCGAAGACAAGAAGAAATATCAAAACGGATCTATAAGAACTTTTTGGAGTTATGTGGATGCTGAATGGGACGCAGAAGTGGAGAAGGGAGATTGTCAAGGGAGTTACGATGTACCCTGTATTAACCCCTTCTGTGCCCAGGACGTAATGGTTACGTCCTGAGGCACAGTGCTCGTGTGCCCAGGATGTAACCATTACGTCCTGGGCACAGAGCCCAGAGGGAGCGCTAGCGCTCCCTCTGTGGGGTTGCCTCCCACCCCCCAAGGCAGGGATGGCAGCCCTTCCCCTTCCACCGCCCCGTGACATCAGCGCGTGATTGCGCGCTGACAATCACAGAGGCCTCCTCCCATTGCGCTGGAAGCTCAGCTTCCAGCGCGATCGGAAGAGAAATGCAAAGCCTTTCTCTTCCGATCACGTGGAGGAGGCCAGAGAGGCTTCAAAGGGAAGGAAAGGAATTTCCTTCCCATTGAAGTCTCTCTGAGCATTTCAAAAGCCGGATTGTAAAGCAATCCGGCTTTTGAAATGCCCACTAGACACAAGGGATTTCTATTAAAAAGGAAATTGGCATGAGGGAGCGATCCCTTGGGCAAAGGTTGCTCCCAGAGGGGGCATTTTTTTTAAGGCCTTTTCTGCCCCCCCCCCCATAACCCGGGATCATTTTTTTATTTTTTTTTTTTAGAGGTGGGGAGCGACCCCTTAGGCAAGGGTCGCTCCCCTAGGGGGCAAATTATATTTAGGCCATTTCTGTCCGCCTTGGGGGCAGATTGGCCTATTTTTATAAGGCCGATCTGCCCCCCAGGGGGGCAGAAACCACTAGACACCGGGGATTTTTTTTAATTGTTGTTGTTTTACAGATGGGGAGCGACCCCTTGGGCAAATTGTATTTAGGCATTTCTGCTCCCTTTGGGGGCAGATCGGCCTATTTTAGAAACCACTAGGCACCAGGGATCTTTTTTTTTGCACCAACGTCACGCAAGGGGAGCGACCCCGTAGGCAAGGGTCGCTCCCCGGGGGGGTGGTGGAGTGGGGGGGCAAATTTATTTTAGGCCATTTCTGCCCCCCCTGGGGGCAGATTGGCCTATTGTTATTAGGCCGATCTGCCCCCGGGGGGGGGGGGGCAGAAACCTCTAGGCCCCAGGGCAATTTTTGTATTTTTTTTATTTATTTTTTAGAGATGGGGAGCGACCCATTAGGCAAGGGTCGCTCCCCTGGGGGGCAAATTGTATTTAGACCATTTCTGCCCCCCTTGGGGGCCAATCGGACGATTTTAGGTCAATCTGCCCCCAAGAGGGGCAGAAACAACTAGGCACCGGGGATCTTTTTTTTTCTGCCAATGTCACGCAGGGGGAGTGACCCGGTAGGCAAGGGTCGCTCCCTGGGAGGGTTTGGGGGGGCAAATTTATTTTAAGCCATTTCTGCCCCCCCCTGGGGCCGGCTGAGCTAGAGGGCAAAATCCACAGATAGGCACTTTGCAAAAAACACCTCTGTTTTCTGTGAAAAAATGTGATGTGTCCACGTTGTGTTTTGGGCCATTTTCTTTCGTGGGCGCTAGGCCTACCCACACAAGTGAGGTACCATTTTTATTGGGAAACGTGGGAGAACGCTGGGTGGAAGGAAATTTGTGGCTCCTCTCAGATTCCAGAACTCTCTGTCACCGAAATGAGAGGAAAAAGTGTTTTTTTGGCCAACTTTTGAGGTTTGCAAAGGATTCTGGGTAACAGAACCTGGTCAGAGCCCCACAAGTCACCCCATCTTGGATTCCCCTAGGTGTCTAGTTTTCAAAAATGCGCTGGTTTGCTAGGTTTCCCCAGGTGCCGGTTGAGCTACAGGCCAAAATCCACAGGTAGGCACTTTGTAAAAAACACCTCTGTTTTTTGTGAAAAAATGTGATGTGTCCACGTTGTGTTTTGGGCCATTTCCTTTCGTGGGCGCTAGGCCTACCCACACAAGTGAGGTACCATTTGTATCGGGAGACTTGGGGGAACGCTGGGTGGAAGGACATTTGTGGCTCCTCTCAGATTCCAGAACTTTCTGTCACCGAAATGAGAGGAAAAAGTGTTTTTTTGGTCAACATTTGAGGTTTGCAAAGGATTCTGGGTAACAGAACCTGGTCAGAGCCCCACAAGTCATCCCATCTTGGATTCCCCTAGGTGTCTAGTTTTCAAAAATGCACTGGTTTGCTAGGTTTCCCCAGGTGCCGGCTGAGCTAGAGGTCAAAATCCACAGGTAGGCACTTTGCAAAAAACACCTTTGTTTTCTGTTAAAAAATGTGACGTGTCCACGTTGTGTTTTGAGCCATTTCCTTTCGTGGGCGCTAGGCCTACCCACACAAGTGAGGTACCATTTTTATCGGGAGACTTGGGGAAACACAGAATAGCAAAACAAGTGTTATTTCCCCTTGTCTTTCTCTACATTTTTTCCTTCCAAATGTAAGGCAGTGTGTAAAAAAAGTCTATTTGAGAAATGCCCTGTAATTCACATGCTCGTATGGGGACCCTGGAATTCAGAGATGTGCAAATAACCACTGCTTCTCAACACCTTATCTTGTGACCATTTTGGAAATACAAAGGTTTTCTTGATACCTATTGTTAGACCTGACATGCCTTAGGGTGGTCACCCCTAACTTTTTGCCTGCCTCCCTCCACTTTTTGGAACCTGTTTTGCTGGCTTGTAGACTCTGCACACTTTACCACTGCTAACCAGTGCTAAAGTGCATATGCTCTCTCCCTTTTTAAACATGGTAACTTTGGATCATACCTGATTGGACTATTTAATTTACTTATAAGTCCCTAGTAATGTGCACTATATTTGCCTAGGGCCTGTAGATTAAATGCTACTAGTGGACCTGCAGCACTGGTTGTGCCACCCACTTAAGTAGCCCCCCTTAACCTTGTCTCAGGCTTGCCATTGCAAGGCCTGTGTGTGCAGTTTCACTGCCACTTCGACTTGGCATTTAAAAGTACTTGCCAAGCCTAGAACTCCCCTTTTTCTACATATAAGTCACCCCTAATGTGTGCCCTAGGTAACCCCTAGAGCAGGGTGCTGTGTAGGTAAAAGGTAGGACATGTACCTGTGTAGTTATATGTCCTGGTAGTGTAAAACTCCTAAATTTGTTTTTACACTACTGTGAGGCCTGCTCCCTTCATAGGCCAACATTGGGTCTGCCCTCAGACATTGTTGAAGTGGCAGCTGCTGATCTGAAAGGAGCAGGAAAGTCATATTTAGTATGGCCAGAATGGTAATACAAAATCCTGCTGACTGGTGAAGTCGGATTTAATATTACTATACTAGAAATGCCACTTTTAGAAAGTGAGCATTTCTTTGCACTTAAATCTTTCTGTGCCTTACAATCCACGTCTGGCTGGGCTTGGTTGACAGCTCCTTGTGCATTCACTCAGACACACCCCAAACACAGGGTACTCAGCCTCACTTGCCTACATCTGCATTTTGAATGGGTCTTCCTGGGCTGGGAGGCTGGAGGGCCTGCTCTCACACAAAGGACTGCCACACCCCCTACTGGGACCCTGGCAGACAGGATTGAACTGAAAGGGGACCTGGTGCACTTCTTAGCCACTCTTTGAAGTCTCCCTCACTTCAAAGGCACATTTGTGTATAAAACAGGGCCTCTGCCCTACCTCATCAGACACTTGCTGGAGAAGAAACCTGAACCAGAAACTACATCCTGCCAAGAAGAACTGCCTGGCTGCTCAAAGGACTCACCTGTCTGCTTTTCTACAAAGGACTGCTGCCTTGCTGTTGGCCTGCTGCCTTGCTGAACTCTTGTCTGGCTGTAAAAGTGCTCTACAAGGGCTTGGATAGAGCTTGCCTCCTGTTCCCTGAAGTCTCAGGACCAAAAAGACTTCTCTCTTTCACTTGGACGCTTCGTGCGCCGAAATTTTCAACGCACAGCTTGTTCCGCGGCAAGAAAAACACCGCACACCGACGCTGATCGACGCAACGCCTTCGGGACGACCGAAACTTTGACGCACGGCCTCGCAAGGACAACGGCGCCCGACTTCCAAGGAGAAATCGTCGCGACGCCTGCCGTGAGATCGAAACTTTGACGCACGGCCTCGCAAGGACAACGCCTCCCGACTTCCAAGGAGAAATCGACGCGACGCCTGCCGTGAGATCGAAACTTCGACGCGCAGCCCCGCAGAACGACGCGCAGCCGGAAAACAAGCAGGAAAATCCACGCACAGACCCGGGACATCTGGTAATCACTGCGACCCACAGAAAGAGACTGTCCGCGCGCCGGAAAACAACGCACGACTTCCCCGCGTGAAAAATAATAACGCAAGTCCGTGTGTGCTTGGGAGAAATCGACGCACACACCAATTTTCCACGTATCTCTTCTCCTGTGGCCCTCTGAGGAGATTTTCCACCAGAAACCAGGTACTTTGTGCTTGAAAGAGACTTTGTTTGCTTTTTATAGACTTAAGACATTTCATATCACTTTTCAGTGATATCTCTGCAAATTCACATTGCAACTTTATTCGTTTTGACCTACAATTATCCTGATAAATATTATATATTTTTCTAAACACTGTGTGGTGTATTTTTGTGGTGCTATATGGTGGTATTGTATGATTTATTGCACAAATATTTTACACATTGCCTTCTAAGTTAAGCCTGACTGCTTGTGCCAAGCTACCAGAGGGTGGGCACAGGCTAATTTTGGATTGTGTGTGACTTACCCTGACTAGAGTGAGGGTTCTTGCTTGGACAGAGGGTAACCTGACTGCCAACCAAAAAACCCATTTCTAACATTGGTGATCAGCGGTGAGGATAGGACTTGTATTTGTGCAGTGACATACAGTAGCTAAGTATTTCACTACCTACCCACAGTTGAAGGTCAACTTGATTTTTATCTCTTTTTGCAAATTCGTTTTTCCTGACAATTTTCAAAAACTAAATCCTCACTCAACATGTCTCTGACTGGGTCTCAAATAGGAGACTTTGACCTAGTCCTGTTGGATACATATACGGTCAAACAGCTAAGAGGGTTCTGCAGCGCAATGAGGGTACCCACCCAAGGGGCCTCCAAAAAGGAGGACTTTCAAGTGGCGCTGAGGGCCTGGGCAGAAGCCCATTTAGAAGAGGATGATGAAGAAGAGGAGCCAGAAAATGGCCCCTCAGAGGATTTGTTGCTATCTGTGGATGATGTTACCACTGCAATTGTGCCCCCTTCCAGACCAGGGAGCAGTGTCTCTGTGCAAAGCCTGACCGCAGAGGAAAGGAGAGAGGAAAGGGAGTTCCAATTGCAAATGGCAAAACTGAAAATTGAGGCTCAACAAGAGGAAAGAAGGGCAGAGAGAGAAGCCAAGCAAGCTGAGGCTGAAAGAGCAGCCAATCAGATTCAAGATGAAGCTGAAAGGGCAGCCAAACAGGTGGAAGCTGAAAGAGCTTTGGCGGAAAAGAAACTATTATTGGCTCATGAACTGAGTCTCAAGGAGCTGGAGATCAAGGCAAGACAGTCTGAATCCAGCAATAATGGTGGCAGCATACAGACAGGACCTGCTGGAGAAAAGAAGGTTCGTATACCCCAAAATGTGGTGCCCAGTTTTGTGGTGGGAGATGACATAGATAAATGGTTAGCTGCTTATGAAGTTGCACTAAGGGCTCATGAGGTTCCTGAAGGGCAATGGGAGGTAGCTATGTGGGGTTATGTGCCGCCATTGGGGAGGGACACACTTCTCACATTGGATCAACCTGATCAAAACACATACCCACTTCAGAAAGCCACTTTACTTGCCAAGTTTGGGCTGACCCCTGAGGGATACCGTCAGAGGTTCAGGGACAGCACCAAACAAACCACACAAACATGGGTAGATTTCTTTGACTTTTCCAGTAAGGCACTGAATGGATGGGTGCGGGGCAACAAAGTAGATAATTATAAAGGGCTATATGACTTGATTCTGAGAGAATGATCTCCTTTACAGTGAGCGTAGGGTTCCAGGTCCTGGGGCACACCGTGTGCTGGTGGTCCCCAAGTGTTACCGGAAATTCCTACTAGGCCTGGCTCACGACATTCCCCTGGCAGGACACCTGGGCCAAGACAAGACCTTTGACAGGCTTAACACCCACTTTTATTGGCCCAGAATGAGGAAAGCCTCAGATAACTTCTGCAGAGCTTGCCCCACCTGCCAGGCTAGTGGGAAGGCAGGGAAACGGCTTAAAGCTCCCCTGCTCCCACTCCCCGTCGTTGACACCCCCTTTGAAAGGGTGGGCATCGACATTGTTGGTCCCTTGGACCCCAAAACTGCCTTGGGCAACAGGTTTATCCTGGTTTGGTGGACCATGCCACCCGCTATCCAGAGGCAATCCCTCTGAGAACAGTGATTGCAAAGGTGGTGACCAGAGCCCTGTTGGGAATATTTACCCGTGTGGGATTCCCTAAGGAGGTCGTGTCTGACAGGGGCACAAACTTCATGTCTGCATACATGAAGACCCTGTGGGATGAGTGTGGGGTGACCTACCGGTTTACCACCCCTTATCATCCTCAAACCAATGGGCTGGTTGAGAGATTCAACCAGACCCTGAAAGGCATGATTGGTGGCCTGACTGAGGCCATGAGGCGTAAGTGGGGCGTCCTCTTACCCTGTCTGTTATTTGCTTATAGAGAGGTGCCCCAGAAAGGGGTGGGGTTCAGCCCCTTTGAGCTTCTCTATGGTCACCCTGTCAGGGGACCCCTAAGCATCGTTAAGGAGGGCTGGGAGAGAGCTCCCCTGGCCCCTCCCCAGGATGTGGTCAGCTACGTGCTGGCCCTCCGTAAACAAACCCAACGCTTCTGGAAGCAGGCCCAGAGTAACCTCGAGGCCAGTCAAGAGGTGATGAAGGAGTGGTACGACCAGAAGGCCACTCTAGTTGAGTTCTCACCTGGAGACAAAGTTTGGGTAATGGAGCCAGTAGAGTCCAGGGCTCTCCAGGACCGCTGGACTGGCCCCTTTGAGATCAAGGAGCGTAAAGGGGAGGCCACTTACCTAGTGGACCTTAAGACCCCTAGGCAACCCCTAAGGGTCCTCCATCACAACCGGCTCAAACCTCACTTTGAGAGGTCTGAGGTCAGCATGCTCCTAGTCACAGATGAGGGCATGGAAGAGGATAGTGAACCTCTCCCCGACCTCCTCGCTGTCAAAGAAGGGGATGGGTCAGTAGGTGGTGTCATTCTCTCTGACTCCCTGACTCCAACCCAGAGAGGGGACTGCTATGAGCTGGTAGAGCAGTTCTCCCCCCTGTTCTCCCTTACTCCTGGACTAACCCACCTCTGTGTGCATGACATTGACACAGGTGACAGTGCCCCTGTAAAGAACAAAATTTACAGGTTGTCAGATAAGGTGAAGGCCAGCATCAAGGAGGAGGTCTCCAAGATGTTGACTTTGGGGGTTATTGAGAAATCCAGTAGTCCCTGGGCCAGCCCTGTGGTATTGGTTCCCAAGGCTACTGCCCCAGGTGCGAAACCAGAACTCCGGTTCTGTGTGGACTACCGGGGTCTCAATTCAGTCACCCGGACTGATGCTCACCCCATCCCCCGAGCTGATGAGCTCGTTGACAGGCTAGGCGCTACCAAGTTCCTGAGTACGTTCGTTCTTACTTCTGGGTACTGGCAGATTGGCCTGACTGAGGGAGCTAAAGAAAGATCTGCTTTTTCCACCCCTGATGGCCATTACCAATTCTGGGTGATGCCATTTGGGCTGAAAAATGCCCCGCTACCTTCCAACGGTTGGTTAACGGGGTCCTAGCTGGTAAAGATGCCTTCTGTGCAGCTTACCTAGACGACATAGCTGTCTACAGTTCCAGCTGGGAGGAACACCTGCTCCACCTCAAGGAGGTACTTCAGGCCCTGCAACAGGCAGGCCTGACTATCAAGGCTAGTAAGTGCCAGATTGGGCAGGGTTCCGTGGTGTACTTGGGACACCTAGTAGGTGGTGGAAGGGTGCAGCCGCTCCAGGCCAAGATTGAAACTATCAAGGCCTGGCAACCACCTAAAACACAGACTGAGGTGAGAGCCTTTTTGGGCCTCACTGGATGCTACCGCCGGTTCGTCAAGGGCTATGGTACCATTGTGTCCCCCTTGACAGAACTCACTTCCAAGAAACAACCTAGGTTGGTGAATTGGACAGAGGCCTGTCAGAAAGCCTTTGATTCTCTGAAGGAAGCCATGTGCACGGCCCCCGTGCTCAAGGCCCCTGACTACTCCCAGGAATTTATTGTTCAGACAGACGCTTCAGAGCTTGGCATAGGGGCTGTTCTAGCACAGCTGAATGAGGAGGGCGCAGACCAACCAGTAGTCTTTATTAGCAGAAGACTATTACCACGGGAACAAAGGTGGAGTGCTATTGAGAGAGAAGCATTTGCTGTGGTCTGGGCACTGAAGAAGCTAAGACCCTATCTGTTTGGGACTCACTTCCGGGTTCAGACAGACCACTGGCCCCTCAGATGGCTCATGCAGATGAGGGGTGAGAATCCAAAACTCTTGAGGTGGTCCATTTCCCTACAGGGGATGGACTTTACGGTGGAGCATCGCCCAGGGGTTGACCACACCAATGCTGATGGTCTCTCCAGATACTTCCGCCTTAGCGATGAGAGCTCCCAGGAGGTCGGGTAGCTCTCCCCACTTTCAGCTGGGGGGGACACATGTTAGACCTGACATGCCTTAGGGCGGTCACCCCTAACTTTTTGCCTGCCTCCCTCCACTTTTTGGAACCTGTTTTGCTGGCTTGTAGACTCTGCACACTTTACCACTGCTAACCAGTGCTAAAGTGCATATGCTCTCTCCCTTTTTAAACATGGTAACTTTGGATCATACCTGATTGGACTATTTAATTTACTTATAAGTCCCTAGTAATGTGCACTATATGTGCCTAGGGCCTGTAGATTAAATGCTTCTAGTGGACCTGCAGCACTGGTTCTGCCACCCACTTAAGTAGCCCCCCTTAACCTTGTCTCAGGCTTGCCATTGCAAGGCCTGTGTGTGCAGTTTCACTGCCACTTCGACTTGGCATTTAAAAGTACTTGCCAAGCCTAGAACTCCCCTTTTTCTACATATAAGTCACCCCTAATGTGTGCCCTAGGTAACCCCTAGAGCAGGGTGCTGTGTAGGTAAAAGGTGGGACATGTACCTGTGTAGTTATATGTCCTGGTAGTGTAAAACTCCTAAATTCGTTTTTACACTACTGTGAGGCCTGCTCCCTTCATAGGCTAACATTGGGGCTGCCCTCATACATTGTTGAAGTGGCAGCTGCTGATCTGAAAGGAGCAGGAAAGTCATATTTAGTATGGCCAGAATGGTAATACAAAATCCTGCTGACTGGTGAAGTCGGATTTAATATTACTATTCTAGAAATGCCACTTTTAGAAAGTGAGCATTTCTTTGCACTTAAATCTTTCTGTGCCTTACAATCCACGTCTGGCTGGGCTTGGTTGACAGCTCCTTGTGCATTCACTCAGACACACCCCAAACACAGGGTACTCCGCCTCACTTGCATACATCTGCATTTTGAATGGGTCTTCCTGGGCTGGGAGGGTGGAGGGCCTGCTCTCACACAAAGGACTGCCACACCCCCTACTGGGACCCTGGCAGACAGGATTGAACTGAAAGGGGACCTGGTGCACTTCTTAGCCACTCTTTGAAGTCTCCCCCACTTCAAAGGCACATTTGGGTATAAAACAGGGCATCTGCCCTACCTCATCAGACACTTGCTGGAGAAGAAACCTGAACCAGAAACTACTTCCTGCCAAGAAGAACTGCCTGGCTGCTCAAAGGACTCACCTGTCTGCTTTTCTACAAAGGATTGCTGCCTTGCTGTTGGCCTGCTGCCTTGCTGAACTCTTGTCTGGCTGTAAAAGTGCTCTCCAAGGGCTTTGATAGAGCTTGCCTCCTGTTCCCTGAAGTCTCAGGACCAAAAAGACTTCTCTCTTTCACTTGGACGCTTCGTGCGGCGAAATTTTCGACGCACAGCTTGTTCCGCGGCAAGAAAAACGCCGCACACTGACGCTGATCGACGCGACTTCCAAGGTGAAATCGACGCGACGCCTGCCGTGAGATCGAAACTTCGACGCACGGCCCCGCAAGGACACCGCCGCCCGACTTCCAAGGAGAAATCGACGCAACGCCTGCCGTGAGATCGAAACTTCGATGCGCAGCCCCGCAGAACGACGCACAGCCGGAAAACAAGCAGGAAAATCCACGCACAGACCCGGGACATCTGGTAATCCCTGCGACCCACATAAAGAGACTGTCCGCGCGCCGTAAAATGACGCACGACTTCCCCGCGTGAAAAATAACGACGCAAGTCCGTGTGTGCTGGGGAGAAATCGACGCACACACCAATTTTCCACGTATCTCTTCTCCTGTGGCCCTCTGAGGAGATTTTCCACCAGAAACCAGGTACTTTGTGCTTGAAAGAGACTTTGTTTGCTTTTTAAAGACTTAAGACAGTAGTTCCCAAACTGTGCGCCGCGGCACCCCGGTGCGCCACCAAAACTAGATAGGGGCGCCACGGTCACAGTTGCTTTGTAGAGTCCATTAGGAATTACACCGACTTCTGGAGTGCTTGCCGGGTGTGCTGCGTCTCATGCCCACTGGGTGGTGCACTTGCTGCCTCTAAAAACTTCTAGTATGAAGTGTTCCTTAAAGTATTTTGTTTCATTCTACAAATATAGAGCAGTATCTCAGACTTGCCATAGTAGGAAGGGATGGTGCCAAGTTATGCTATTACAAGTGTGCGTGCAGTACACGGATTCACTTATTGTTACCTGACATTGTTTTTACCTTTTCCACCGCTTTGCTAAAAGGGTGAATATGGCACCTGTACTGACGCTATAAGACCCAAAATCACGAAATGGTTAGCCAGAATCTGTAATTAACACAATGCATGTTGTTTTTCAAAACAGTGACATTTTGAAAAATACCGCTTTTAATGAAAAAAAATGTGTTTGGTAGCAAACTACTACAGAATGTGGCAATAAATACAGTTTGACGATGTGTTTACAAATTGCAGGAGATAGGAATTTGCGTGATGCACTAACTGGACCAAAGGCACCCTTGGGACAATTTAAGATCTTTTTACTTTTTTTCTGTGCTTGCAATCTTGGAAAAAGTAAAAGCAGCAACATGTCATGGAAAACGTGTTTCAAAAGACAGGATTAAATGATGTGATTATTACTCTATGTGAGTGCAATGAGATTTGATCAAGTCATTAAAAGAAATATACCCTTTGGAGTACAGTCACTCTGAAGCTGGTGGGAGATTTTTGTTACGTGTTTTAATGAGGAGGTAACACAAAATGACAGGACCCCTGCAGAATATGAAGAGCGTCCACCTGACCTTGGCATATGTTCATTAGTCTTCAACTAAATGGGGACCCCTGAAGTGCCCCTCACCCTGTGCCGCAGGGGTCTGTACTATACCCAAGCTTATTTCTTGAACCAGACACCCTCCTCAAAGTGCCCGCTATGCCTTGGGTAGGAGTCTGCCTCCTACATCTGCTTCATATTAATTGAAAGCTGTGTGCCTGCCACAACAATGTAATAGAGGCGTGAAGCCATTGTAAATGGGCTGTGCAAAGTAACAGTACTTGCTATTGTAACCCATCAATACATCTGACGGGCTAACCTGAGCTAAAGCACCCCAGATACCCTGTGTAATCTGAGACACGGAAATAAGTAAAACTCATTCAGTTGGTTGGCATTGCTTCACACCACCAGGCCCATATGTAGTCCGATTTTAACATGCATACAGCCCCTATTAAGTACACATTCTTAGACTAATGCAGGGATTCAATACTTTCTGTTCAGTTTTTTTGTAGTGGATGACCATTTGGCAGAACTATACTGTGTCCACGTTCACTGGAAAATATATATATGGCTTTAAGGCGTAGCTATCTCCATATGTATTGATGTACCCTTTATTTTGAATAATGGCCATGGAATGGACTTTAATGCCACCCAGAGTTTATCCGCTCATCACAGGTTATGGGAAATCATTCCACTTTCTATTAAGTACTTACACTGGAGTGCATGATGGGCTAGTTTACATCTAAAAAGTACCTTTAATCATCACCTCATATTCAGTGTATCTCCCATGTGTATTATATGCAGAAGAAAATGTATTTTGCTACTTGCCTACCATTACCCTAGGGAAGACCATGGGTGCACGAAGTTCATGCAAACAGAATTTATTAAAACCTTTGGCACTATAATGCCTGGCCTGTTGGCTTTGCAATTGCTTGTGCTTTCTGGGTTATAATTAATGGTGCTGCATTATAAGTTTTCATATTACTGGTGTTCTGAACCTTGTATCTATATACCCATAATCTGGAATTTTGAAATCCCAGTAGTGATACTAGGTATATCCTTTCTTCCACTCTTCTAGGTAGCTATGCAAATGCCTACATAAGAGTTGTAGAGTTCTTAACAAGTTATGTCATATCTAGCAGTCATACTGGAATAGTCGCCTGAATTTGCTAATGGACTTCAGTTTGGTAGAATATTGTGGATGTTTCTTACATTTCAGTTTGACTGCATTAATTATCCAAAGGTCCTTTGGCTTGCTGGAAAGGGAGTAAAGTCCTGTATTTTTATCTCTCAACTTGTGTTATCACTTTAGTCCAAGCAAGGGACCGGATTCCATTTTGCAAAACAGATTCATGAAATCCATTTTTTGACCTGCAGTGCTGATCATTGGATATGAACTGATCACCCATTTGTTCATATGAGTAATGTGGGGTATGAGCTTGTAACCCAGTGGTTCCCAAACTCTGCGCCGCAGCAAATCAGTGCCACTGGCTGGTTTTGGCTGGATGTTGCCAGCTCGAGGCTTAAAGCGCATGAACAGGAAACAGATGCTGTTACTGAGTGGCCTATGGGTGCACAAATATTGTGAAAAGAGAGAGCAGACACATCCTTCCACTGCACGCACTATTCTCCATACCTTCATCCTAATTATTATCAAGGATTAAAACAGAAGTACTCCCAAGGCTGGGTTTAAAGCTCCCACCCCCTAACATCCCCCCACACCGCACCGCCAAACAAAGTCATGTAATGGGGAGCCGTGGCCAACATCCAATTGGTCAAGGGGGCCGCAGGTCAAAAAAGTTTGGGAACCACTGACTTAAGACATTTCATATCACTTTTCAGTGATATCTCTACAAATTCAGATGCAACTTTATTCGTTTTGACCTACAATTATCCTGATAAATATTATATATTTTTCTAAACACTGTGTGGTGTATTTCTTTGGTGCTATATGGTGGTATTGTATGATTTATTGCACAAATACTTTACACATTGCCTTCTAAGTTAAGCCTGACTGCTCGTGCCAAGCTACCAGAGGGTGGGCACAGGCTAATTTTGGATTGTGTGTGACTTACCCTGACTAGAGTGAGGGTTCTTGCTTGGACATAGGGTAACCTGACTGCCAACCAAAAACCCCATTTCTAACACCTATTTTTCACTTTTTATATTTCAGCAAATGAATTGCTGTATACCCGGTATAGAATATAAACCCATTGCAAGGTGCAGCTCATTTATTGGCTCTGGGTACCTAGAGTTCTTGATGAACCTACAAGCCCTATATATCCCCGCAACCAGAAGAGTCCAGCTGACGTAACGGTGTATTGCTTTAAAAAATCTGACATCGCAGGAAAAAGTTACAGAGTAAAACGTGGAGAAAAATTTCTGTTTTTTTTACCTCAATTTCAATATTATTTTATTTCAGCTGTTATTTTCTGTAGGAAACACTTGTAGGATGTACACAAATGACCCCTTGCTGAATTTAGAATTTTGTCTACTTTTCAGAAATGTTTAGCTTTCTGGGATCCAGCATTGGTTTCTTACCCATTTTGGTCACTAACTGGAAGGAGGCTGAAAGCACAAAAAATAGTAAAAATGGGGTATGTCCCAGTAAAGTGTCAAAATTGTATTGAAAAATTGGGTTTTCCAATTCAAGTCTGCCTGTTCCTGAAAGCTGGGAAGACGGTGATCTTGCCACCGCAAACCCTTTGTTGATGCCTCTTTCAGGAGAAAAAACACGAGCTGCCTTCTGCAGCCCTTTTTTCCCATTTTTTTTCAAAACAACAAAAGTATCACTGTATTTTGGCTAATGTCTTAGTCTCCATCAGGGGAACCCACAAAGTCTGGGTACCTCTAGAATCCCTAGGGTGTTGAAAAAAAAGGACGCAAATTTGGCGTGGGTAGCTTATGTGAACAAAAAGTTATTAGGGCCTAAGCGCAAACTGCCCCAAATAGCCAAAAAAAGGCTCTGCACAGGAGGGGGAAAAGGCCTGGCGGCGAAGGGGTTATCTAATGAAAAACCTCAGAAACAAAAAAACCCAGTGTGAAATAGATACTTAGAAACCAGACAAATCCAGTACAGATAGTGACTCCAATGATGATATTCTGGATGACTTTTTGTCTCGTCCTCTGCCTTATAAGGCTCCCTCACCTTCTAACAGTCATGGTGCCACTAATAGTGGTGCTGTTGCTACAGCCTTTGTTGACCTCAGTGCGGTACAAGCTAGAGGACCCTCTTCAGCCCTTGAAGTGGCTGCTGTGCCCCATCATCTGTTGCCACTGGAACTATTACAGGTGCCTTAGGGCCCACTGTACCTGTTTGTGGGTTGCCAAAAACTATATTGCCTACACAGCCTGCCAAAGTCCAGAAAATAACTGCATTGTTAGTTAGTGCTCAAATGGCCAATACATTGGGGGCAGTGGGAGGAGTATCCACAGTTCTCAGGTAACTGTGTGGACACCATCTGAGATTGCTTAATGTAATAGACCTGGAGGAAGGTTACTGTTCACAACCACATGAAAAGACTGATGCACTAACACGCTTCTTTAACAGATCTCCCGATAGTGGTGAGACTGTGAGAGCAAGTGAGGAACATCAGTCCACACCAGGTGAGAGATGCTTACATGTTTTTAGATTACAAATAGAACTAGATGAGTTAATTTTGGGGAATCTTGACCTTTCTCATTTAGATAAGTATCAGGAAAATAAACTCGTATATTTGAGTAAAGACGTTACTCATCATGCAACTCAAGTACATGACAAATTAGTAGAGTTAGCTGATTCATATGACATAAATGTCAACAGCATTAAGTCTTTACAGAAATATATTTGCATGCAGTTAGATGAGGAGGCTATCCTGAATATGAGGGCTTCAGGAATGAAATTACAGGTGAAAGAATTGGTCAGCAGTGTGAGACAATGGAATGACTTAGATAAGTGGAATAGTAGATGGGAAAAGAAGAGAAAGAAGAAAAAAATCATAGTTGCTTTTGGGGAGAGAGAGAAGCTGCCACGCCCACCCCTTCCCTGATTGAACACCAACTCCAAATTTTCTCCTAAGAGAGGTACACAGATGGGTATATGTACATGTACCTTAGAGTCAAAGTGATCTTGTCTCATTTACAAATCATTTCCCGAAATTGTGGGAAAATCCTGATCAGTGGTACACACAAGTTGATTGATGTGTCTAAATTTCAAAGGTCTTGTGAGGGGACTTGAACATGCTGTTTGAAATAGTGGTTCCCAGTGACTTGTGGGCTGAATGTAAAGTGCCAATATGGTGGCTGAATGCAGAGCCACCGAGAGTGGCTGGGATGAATGCTCCTTCACCTGATTTGTTGACAAAATATGGCCAAGTAATAAACCTTTTGAAGGCAAGAGTCCACAGAAAGAGATTGATTGATTGGTTGAAAATAACTAAAATCGACTCAGGAGGCTGAGGTGTCATTGCATGCCTATTATGTGCAATTGCTACAAGTATTTAAATAGCACAGTGGGGCTGATAATCGTGAAAGTGGAAATATGAGCAGTTTTGTGTCTCAATTTGTTCTTGCATCATAGCTGGATATTAGCATGCATATTCAGCAGAATGTAATATGTTGGCAGAACAAGCCATTAGTTGATATCATGCAGTATGTGAAATATTGCAGTAATGAGCAGGAAATGAAGCAGAAGTGGCTTTAGGAAAAGTTTATGTTGGTTCAGACTAAGTTGGCTCACAAGGGATTTCACAATGGACCTTACATGGGAAATATTATTAAAATGCAAGGAATAGATTATCCATCTGGAGGACAGCCTGTGTATGGCAAAAGTGGTGATTCACAAGATAGAGGTTGTTGTGGTGCTGTTGATCCAAGTACAGGGATTGATGTTGCGACGTTGAAGAAATAGAATCCATGTCATTACTGCAATAAGTTGGGGCATTGGGAGTGAGAAAGCTGTTTGAACCCCAATAAAGGATTAAATGATAATCAGGTGGCAAACACAGTTCATCTGTAAATGCAGAATGTTAGCCCTGGTGTAGATACTGAATAACCATTTATAGAAAATGCAAAATCCTAATATGTCTCAAGTGCTGATGATGCAGGTTTCCTAAGCACCGATGCCACAAAAGAAAATGGGGAATCCTTGAATTAAATTGAAGCAAGTCGCCCCAGGCAATTCAAACCCTATTTCAACAAAAGATGATTTTCAGCAGTTTCCTGTTTTCTTATTCTGCAGCGAGCTAAGGCTTGGATCAGGCTTAATGACGGTGCCTGAGAGGGGAGGAAGATTGCATACTTGGCAAAGTTTTAGGGCTATACCAGAGTGGTCCATTTTTAGAAGGTGAGGGGATTGGCTATCAAGTGCCCTTTCTAATTGACACTGGTGCTACCCTTTCCACTGTAAGAACAGCAGAAGTCCCAAACTTACTAGAAAACAGATCCAAGTTGCAGGATTTGCCAATAAACAAAATACTAACCATATCTCACGAAAAGTGCCTGTAAAGATAGGGTTGTTTGAGGAAGAACAGGAGTTTGTAATATGTGACTCTAGACCCATGAACCTTTTAGGATGAGACATGTTGTGCAAGTTAACTTGCAGTTTATATCGCACATGTTGAATTCCAAATTCATGGTGAAGATGCTTATTTCAAACTGTCTAGACAAGCACTAGCTGTAAGATGATCTGCCCTTAGATCTTAGGGATACTGTGAAGCTCGAAGACTGGCACTTTTTCAGGTAAAGACATTGGTCTCATTAAAGGTGTTTGAGCCTGTTCAAATAACTATCAAACCAAATGCTGAATATCCTAGGACACCACAATACAACCTCATTTCTGAAATGAAAGCTGCAATCACTACAGTGACTGAGTCAATGATCCAACAAAGCATGCTGAAAAGGAAACAGGAGTCCATGTAACTCACCCATTATGGACCTGCACAAACCAAATGGTAAATACTGGATCATGCAAGACCTAAGGATAATTATTAATAATATTGTTGTTCCCTGTTGTCCTATGGTACGGAGTCCAGCTGGATAATATTCCAGATACCATGTGAAGCTCAGTGATTCACTGTTGTCGACTTGTGCCAGGCTTTCTTCTCCATTCCATTGCATGAAGAAAGCAGTATTTGTTTTCTTTCCGGTTTTAACATAGGATTTTGGCATGGTGACAAGTCCCTCCAGGTTATATCGAGAGACCCTCAAATATTAATCAGATTTTAAAGAAGAAACTTGAATCCCTAAATTTGCCATGTGACCGGTTCTTGTGCAATATATAGATAACTTTCTGGTTGCATCAGAGTCACAAGAAGCCTGTTGACAAAATACAATTGATTTGTCGAATCTCTTGGCGGACAATGTCCCCAAGCAAACTGCAGTACTGTCAGAAAGAAATCCTATACTTTGGGCATCATATTGAAAAGGAAGCAAGGAAGGTGTCACAAGACATCTTTCATTTTGAAAACAAACCCACCCACTACCTAGCGAGAGGTCAGGATGTTTTTGAGAATGGTGGGCTACTGTAGACAGTGGATACCCAACTTTTCCTTAGTGGCCAAACACCTACAAAGGTGGACACACAAAAATGTACCTAACCCACTACCATGGGACAAAGACTGCTTGATTGAATTCCTAGAGCTGAAGGAGCGTGTCTGTTGTGGCCTGGCACTTGGTATGGTATGGTATTATAATAAAGCTTTTACACTCTTATGCAGTGAGAGGTAGAGCTGCACTCTCACATTGCTTACACAAATGCACGGAGATGCTTGAGGACTGTGGCATATTTTTCTGCTACTCATGGTCCTGTGGCCACATGATTGCCTAGCTGTCTCTGTTGCAGCAGTAGGTGTCAGTATTGAAAGGTGAGACAGCATAGTTATGGCACATCCTCTTACAGTGATGGCCCCTCATTCAGTGGAGATCTTACTGACCCACACCCGAACTCAACATCTGACAAATAGCCAATTAACAAAGTAAGAACAAGTTATATTGGTGGCTGAAAATATTACTATGAAGAGGGGCTCATTGTTGAATCCTACTAGATGGTTACCATTATCAGAAAATGAACTGATTGATGGGGAGAATGAGCACCATTGTCTGGATGTCACAGATTTGTGTACCAAGCCAAGGCCTGGTATTAAAGATGAACCTTTGAAGAGCCAGATTATATAGTTTTCGTGTATGGCTCTTGTCTGTGGGATGATGGGGCAATTTGAGAGCTGCATACACGGTCTGCCTTGTTGAAGGTGTGGAGAAGGCCTCCTGGCTCCCCAGTGTTACTTCTGCACTAGTGGTTGAGTTAGTCACATTTTATGAGAGCCTGCAGCATCTCAGACTAATTGAGTATGGCTATTTTCAATGACTGTCAGTACGGCTTTGGTATCGTCCATAATTTCAGACAGTTGTAATTAAAAAGGGGTTTATGATATCTTCAGGATCCAACCATGAGAAATGGGGAATAGGTTATGAGATTGTTGGGGGAGATTCAGATGCCTCGAGAAATCACCGTAGTTAAATATGCAGAGCACAGGAGTGGAAATGATAATGTGACAGCCGGTAACCAGTATGTTGACAAAGTCGCTTGGTACTGCGCTCATGTGTCCTGTGCATTTAACGGAGAGTAAAGAAATGAATCCGACAATGAGATCTAGTTAAATCTTTTGTTGACTGTGGCTTATACTTGGGAACAGGTTAAAAGGTTGTAGGAGGAAGTGCCAGAGACTGACCAGCAGGGTTGCGTCAGAGCCGGTTGTGTTCAGAATGAGCATGAGATTTCGATGTCGACAGATGGAAGATCTGTGTTGCCCGATAGTCGGTGGGACCCATGGATAGACATTTTCATGGTCTCGCACACACAGGGAGAGATGCTATGGTTAGGTTGTTTTCAACAGAGCTGGTTCAATCCCTGGTTTAGGTTGATGGCTGAGAATTTATGCTATTGGTGTTTTGTGTGCCAGCAGATGAATGTAGGGAGACGGACACCTGTGTTGATGAGTCACATAGGGAGACCAGGAGGTCCATTTAATAGGATGTAACTGGACTTTATTGAATTACCTGTGTATAACAGCCTAAGATATGTTTTGGTTATCGTGTATATTTTCTCCCAATGAGTTGAGGCATATCCAAGTAGGAAGAATGACAGTTATACAGAAGCAAGGCTGCTGTTGAGGGAATTATTACCTCACTTCCGGTTCTCGACTTCTCTGGAATCAGACCAAGGGACACACTTTAATGATAAGGTCCTGAAACTGTTATGTGCTGCATTACAGTTGGAACAGTGATCACACTGTTGTTCCTGGCCTAAGGCTTCTGGAATAATAGAACAGGTCAATGAAACTTTGAAGTCTCGAAGAGCGAAAGTGTGTGCATTCACCTCTCTACAGTGGCCTGATACTTTGCCTTTATGGGATTTATCATGGGTCGAGCTGTGGGACTGCTTGCTGTCCCTTCAAATGTACTTGCAAATATGATTCTTTACTACTGCAAAGGACTGGCTGATGTGGTGCATTCTGTGTCTCACCAGGTCAGAGCTGTTACCCATCATCCACACCAGGAGCTGTGCCATGATCCCAGCCCTGGAGACTAGATATTAGTGAAGAAGCATGTCTAAAATCACTATCTAGAACCTCACTGGAAAAGGCCCTGTCCAAGTCATCTTGGTGACTAACATAGCCTTAAAGTGTGTAGGGGGGTAACCAACAGGGTTCATTCATCACATAAGCAGCTGGTGGAGTGTCTACTTGATGATGTTGCTGTGCCAATACCAGAAGTGTAATCAGAACCTGTTGAATTCGCTAAAATATCAGAGGGGGGTGACAAACAGTTAGGAGCGCACCTGCCTAACATCCCAGCAATTAATCTGCCCCATTGCATCATGGTAGATGTAGTTTCTTCAAAAAACGAACTCCATTAATTTTTAAATATTTCACCTCTAAGTAGGTACAGCCTTTACTGTGCATCTCTGGACACATGTGTTTCTGGGTTAATCCCTTCTTCAGCAGAGAACACATTTGCGGGGTGCTGGAAATGCTGCCATTAATCACCCGGTTTCAATACCTCTTCACTGGCATGCTGGTGCCTGCTCCAGAGCTCGTCAGCCCAGTAGCTCAAGGGAGCCTTTTTAAAGTCACAAACAGTTAGGAGCGCACCTGCCTAACATCCCAGCAATTAATCTGCCCCATTGCATCATGGTAGATGTAGTTTCTTCAAAAAACGAACTCCATTAATTTTTAAATATTTCACCTCTAAGTAGGTACAGCCTTTACTGTGCATCTCTGGACACATGTGTTTCTGGGTTAATCCCTTCTTCAGCAGAGAACAAATTTGCGGGGTGCTGGAAATGCTGCCATTAATCACCCGGTTTCAATACCTCTTCACTGGCATGCTGGTGCCTGCTCCAGAGCTCGTCAGCCCAGTAGCTCAAGGGAGCCTTTTTAAAGTCACAAACAGTTAGGAGCGCACCTGCCTAACATCCCAGCAATTAATCTGCCCCATTGCATCATGGTAGATGTAGTTTCTTCAAAAAACGAACTCCATTAATTTTTAAATATTTCACCTCTAAGTAGGTACAGCCTTTACTGTGCATCTCTGGACACATGTGTTTCTGGGTTAATCCCTTCTTCAGCAGAGAACAAATTTGCGGGGTGCTGGAAATGCTGCCATTAATCACCCGGTTTCAATACCTCTTCACTGGCATGCTGGTGCCTGCTCCAGAGCACGTCAGCCCAGTAGCTCAAGGGAGCCTTTTTAAAGTCATAAAACAGTTAGGAGCGCACCTGCCTAACATCCCAGCAATTAATCTGCCCCATTGCATCATGGTAGATGTAGTTTCTTCAAAAAACGAACTCCATTAATTTTTAAATATTTCACCTCTAAGTAGGTACAGCCTTTACTGTGCATCTCTGGACACATGTGTTTCTGGGTTAATCCCTTCTTCAGCAGAGAACAAATTTGCGGGGTGCTGGAAATGCTGCCATTAATCACCCGGTTTCAATACCTCTTCACTGGCATGCTGGTGCCTGCTCCAGAGCACGTCAGCCCAGTAGCTCAAGGGAGCCTTTTTAAAGTCATAAAACAGTTAGGAGCGCACCTGCCTAACATCCCAGCAATTAATCTGCCCCATTGCATCATGGTAGATGTAGTTTCTTCAAAAAACGAACTCCATTAATTTTTAAATATTTCACCTCTAAGTAGGTACAGCCTTTACTGTGCATCTCTGGACACATGTGTTTCTGGGTTAATCCCTTCTTCAGCAGAGAACAAATTTGCGGGGTGCTGGAAATGCTGCCATTAATCACCCGGTTTCAATACCTCTTCACTGGCATGCTGGTGCCTGCTCCAGAGCACGTCAGCCCAGTAGCTCAAGGGAGCCTTTTTAAAGTCATAAAACAGTTAGGAGCGCACCTGCCTAACATCCCAGCAATTAATCTGCCCCATTGCATCATGGTAGATGTAGTTTCTTCAAAAAACGAACTCCATTAATTTTTAAATATTTCACCTCTAAGTAGGTACAGCCTTTACTGTGCATCTCTGGACACATGTGTTTCTGGGTTAATCCCTTCTTCAGCAGAGAACAAATTTGCGGGGTGCTGGAAATGCTGCCATTAATCACCCGGTTTCAATACCTCTTCACTGGCATGCTGGTGCCTGCTCCAGAGCTCGTCAGCCCAGTAGCTCAAGGGAGCCTTTTTAAAGTCACAAACAGTTAGGAGCGCACCTGCCTAACATCCCAGCAATTAATCTGCCCCATTGCATCATGGTAGATGTAGTTTCTTCAAAAAACGAACTCCATTAATTTTTAAATATTTCACCTCTAAGTAGGTACAGCCTTTACTGTGCATCTCTGGACACATGTGTTTCTGGGTTAATCCCTTCTTCAGCAGAGAACAAATTTGCGGGGTGCTGGAAATGCTGCCATTAATCACCCGGTTTCAATACCTCTTCACTGGCATGCTGGTGCCTGCTCCAGAGCTCGTCAGCCCAGTAGCTCAAGGGAGCCTTTTTAAAGTCACAAACAGTTAGGAGCGCACCTGCCTAACATCCCAGCAATTAATCTGCCCCATTGCATCATGGTAGATGTAGTTTCTTCAAAAAACCAACTCCATTAATTTTTAAATATTTCACCTCTAAGTAGGTACAGCCTTTACTGTGCATCTCTGGACACATGTGT
This sequence comes from Pleurodeles waltl, assembly GCF_031143425.1. Lineage (NCBI taxonomy): Eukaryota > Metazoa > Chordata > Amphibia > Caudata > Salamandridae > Pleurodeles > Pleurodeles waltl. The sequence goes on from NC_090440.1 coordinate 281,295,120, forward strand.
TTCTGGGTTAATCCCTTCTTCAGCAGAGAACAAATTTGCGGGGTGCTGGAAATGCTGCCATTAATCACCCGGTTTCAATACCTCTTCACTGGCATGCTGGTGCCTGCTCCAGAGCTCGTCAGCCCAGTAGCTCAAGGGAGCCTTTTTAAAGTCACAAACAGTTAGGAGCGCACCTGCCTAACATCCCAGCAATTAATCTGCCCCATTGCATCATGGTAGATGTAGTTTCTTCAAAAAACGAACTCCATTAATTTTTAAATATTTCACCTCTAAGTAGGTACAGCCTTTACTGTGCATCTCTGGACACATGTGTTTCTGGGTTAATCCCTTCTTCAGCAGAGAACAAATTTGCGGGGTGCTAGAAATGCTGCCATTAATCACCCTGTTTCAATACCTCTTCACTGGCATGCTGGTGCCTGCTCCAGAGCTCGTCAGCCCAGTAGCTCAAGGGAGCCTTTTTAAAGTCACAAACAGTTAGGAGCGCACCTGCCTAACATCCCAGCAATTAATCTGCCCCATTGCATCATGGTAGATGTAGTTTCTTCAAAAAACGAACTCCATTAATTTTTAAATATTTCACCTCTAAGTAGGTACAGCCTTTACTGTGCATCTCTGGACACATGTGTTTCTGGGTTAATCCCTTCTTCAGCAGAGAACAAATTTGCGGGGTGCTGGAAATGCTGCCATTAATCACCCGGTTTCAATACCTCTTCACTGGCATGCTGGTGCCTGCTCCAGAGCTCGTCAGCCCAGTAGCTCAAGGGAGCCTTTTTAAAGTCACAAACAGTTAGGAGCGCACCTGCCTAACATCCCAGCAATTAATCTGCCCCATTGCATCATGGTAGATGTAGTTTCTTCAAAAAACGAACTCCATTAATTTTTAAATATTTCACCTCTAAGTAGGTAGCTCGAGCTCTGGAGCAGGCACCAGCATGCCAGTGAAGAGGTATTGAAACCGGGTGATTAATGGCAGCATGTCCAGCACCCCGCAAATTTGTTCTCTGCTGAAGAAGGGATTAACCCAGAAACACATGTGTCCAGAGATGCACAGTAAAGGCTGTACCTACTTAGAGGTGAAATATTTAAAAATTAATGGAGTTCGTTTTTTGAAGAAACTACATCTACCATGATGCAATGGGGCAGATTAATTGCTGGGATGTTAGGCAGGTGCGCTCCTAACTGTTTGTGACTTTAAAAAGGCTCCCTTGAGCTACTGGGCTGACGAGCTCTGGAGCAGGCACCAGCATGCCAGTGAAGAGGTATTGAAACCGGGTGATTAATGGCAGCATTTCCAGCACCCCGCAAATTTGTTCTCTGCTGAAGAAGGGATTAACCCAGAAACACATGTGTCCAGAGATGCACAGTAAAGGCTGTACCTACTTAGAGGTGAAATATTTAAAAATTAATGGAGTTCGTTTTTTGAAGAAACTACATCTACCATGATGCAATGGGGCAGATTAATTGCTGGGATGTTAGGCAGGTGCGCTCCTAACTGTTTGTGACTTTAAAAAGGCTCCCTTGAGCTACTGGGCTGACGAGCTCTGGAGCAGGCACCAGCATGCCAGTGAAGAGGTATTGAAACCGGGTGATTAATGGCAGCATTTCCAGCACCCCGCAAATTTGTTCTCTGCTGAAGAAGGGATTAACCCAGAAACACATGTGTCCAGAGATGCACAGTAAAGGCTGTACCTACTTAGAGGTGAAATATTTAAAAATTAATGGAGTTCGTTTTTTGAAGAAACTACATCTACCATGATGCAATGGGGCAGATTAATTGCTGGGATGTTAGGCAGGTGCGCTCCTAACTGTTTGTGACTTTAAAAAGGCTCCCTTGAGCTACTGGGCTGACGAGCTCTGGAGCAGGCACCAGCATGCCAGTGAAGAGGTATTGAAACCGGGTGATTAATGGCAGCATTTCCAGCACCCTGCAAATTTGTTCTCTGCTGAAGAAGGGATTAACCCAGAAACACATGTGTCCAGAGATGCACAGTAAAGGCTGTACCTACTGAGAGGTGAAATATTTAAAAATTAATGGAGTTCGTTTTTTGAAGAAACTACATCTACCATGATGCAATGGGGCAGATTAATTGCTGGGATGTTAGGCAGGTGCGCTCCTAACTGTTTGTGACTTTAAAAAGGCTCCCTTGAGCTACTGGGCTGACGAGCTCTGGAGCAGGCACCAGCATGCCAGTGAAGAGGTATTGAAACCGGGTGATTAATGGCAGCATTTCCAGCACCCCGCAAATTTGTTCTCTGCTGAAGAAGGGATTAACCCAGAAACACATGTGTCCAGAGATGCACAGTAAAGGCTGTACCTACTTAGAGGTGAAATATTTAAAAATTAATGGAGTTCGTTTTTTGAAGAAACTACATCTACCATGATGCAATGGGGCAGATTAATTGCTGGGATGTTAGGCAGGTGCGCTCCTAACTGTTTGTGACTTTAAAAAGGCTCCCTTGAGCTACTGGGCTGACCAGCTCTGGAGCAGGCACCAGCATGCCAGTGAAGAGGTATTGAAACCGGGTGATTAATGGCAGCATTTCCAGCACCCCGCAAATTTGTTCTCTGCTGAAGAAGGGATTAACCCAGAAACACATGTGTCCAGAGATGCACAGTAAAGGCTGTACCTACTTAGAGGTGAAATATTTAAAAATTAATGGAGTTCGTTTTTTGAAGAAACTACATCTACCATGATGCAATGGGGCAGATTAATTGCTGGGATGTTAGGCAGGTGCGCTCCTAACTGTTTGTGAATTTAAAAAGGCTCCCTTGAGCTACTGGGCTGACGAGCTCTGGAGCAGGCACCAGCATGCCAGTGAAGAGGTATTGAAACCGGGTGATTAATGGCAGCATTTCCAACACCCCGCAAATTTGTTCTCTGCTGAAGAAGGGATTAACCCAGAAACACATGTGTCCAGAGATGCACAGTAAAGGCTGTACCTACTTAGAGGTGAAATATTTAAAAATTAATGGAGTTCGTTTTTTGAAGAAACTACATCTACCATGATGCAATGGGGCAGATTAATTGCTGGGATGTTAGGCAGGTGCGCTCCTAACTGTTTGTGACTTTAAAAAGGCTCCCTTGAGCTACTGGGCTGACGAGCTCTGGAGCAGGCACCAGCATGCCAGTGAAGAGGTATTGAAACCGGGTGATTAATGGCAGCATTTCCAGCACCCCGCAAATTTGTTCTCTGCTGAAGAAGGGATTAACCCAGAAACACATGTGTCCAGAGATGCACAGTAAAGGCTGTACCTACTTAGAGGTGAAATATTTAAAAATTAATGGAGTTCGTTTTTTGAAGAAACTACATCTACCATGATGCAATGGGGCAGATTAATTGCTGGGATGTTAGGCAGGTGCGCTCCTAACTGTTTGTGACTTTAAAAAGGCTCCCTTGAGCTACTGGGCTGACGAGCTCTGGAGCAGGCACCAGCATGCCAGTGAAGAGGTATTGAAACCGGGTGATTAATGGCAGCATTTCCAGCACCCCGCAAATTTGTTCTCTGCTGAAGAAGGGATTAACCCAGAAACACATGTGTCCAGAGATGCACAGTAAAGGCTGTACCTACTTAGAGGTGAAATATTTAAAAATTAATGGAGTTCGTTTTTTGAAGAAACTACATCTACCATGATGCAATGGGGCAGATTAATTGCTGGGATGTTAGGCAGGTGCGCTCCTAACTGTTTTATGACTTTAAAAAGGCTCCCTTGAGCTACTGGGCTGACGAGCTCTGGAGCAGGCACCAGCATGCCAGTGAAGAGGTATTGAAACCGGGTGATTAATGGCAGCATTTCCAGCACCCCGCAAATTTGTTCTCTGCTGAAGAAGGGATTAACCCAGAAACACATGTGTCCAGAGATGCACAGTAAAGGCTGTACCTACTTAGAGGTGAAATATTTAAAAATTAATGGAGTTCGTTTTTTGAAGAAACTACATCTACCATGATGCAATGGGGCAGATTAATTGCTGGGATGTTAGGCAGGTGCGCTCCTAACTGTTTGTGACTTTAAAAAGGCTCCCTTGAGCTACTGGGCTGACGAGCTCTGGAGCAGGCACCAGCATGCCAGTGAAGAGGTATTGAAACCGGGTGATTAATGGCAGCATTTCCAGCACCCCGCAAATTTGTTCTCTGCTGAAGAAGGGATTAACCCAGAAACACGTGTCCAGAGATGCACAGTAAAGGCTGTACCTACTTAGAGGTGAAATATTTAAAAATTAATGGAGTTCGTTTTTTGAAGAAACTACATCTACCATGATGCAATGGGGCAGATTAATTGCTGGGATGTTAGGCAGGTGCGCTCCTAACTGTTTGTGACTTATCAGAGGGGGGTGGCATGACCGAACAAGAGCCTTATAATCAACTGGTGAGCTGAAACTCCAAACTGGTGTAAGAAGCAGTTGAGTAAGTCTTGACTCAACGGTGGTCAAAGCTGGAACAAATGAAAGCACTTGGCTGTTGGCGCAGGTGGAAACTGACTCTGATCCTGGTGAATGGCCAAGTGATGTGACAAGTGGAGTTTGTGGTCAAGATGAGTGGCCAATGAGACATGAGCGGGTGAGGCCAAGTCTGTTTGTGGAACGCATACCACAAGCTGTCACAGAAGAAAACCAAATCCAGCGAGTTAAGTGGCAGTGAGGATGAACAGTCAGTACTCGGAGACTGAAAATAACATAAGTACTCTGCTGGAGATATTCAGACCCTGAATGAATGTACTAAATAAATGAGGACTTTGGCCAAACTTTTTATGATCTGGGAGTTAACACTGCAATTTTGTCAAAGTCTTCATGAAAGCTATCAGGAAGTTTCCTTACTTTTTTTTGATTTTCTAAGCAGATAAGATAAACAAGGAACTGTGTTTCTGTTGAAATACTTCTGGAACTGAAACTTGACATTTTCCATGAACTCTGATCTTTTAATGAACTTTGTCCAATTGAATTAAGAAAAGTCCTAGGGCCAAGGCTGCAGAAGAAAAGTAGGGTTGTCATTCCAGAAGAAGTCAGTAGAGATAGGGATAACTCACGAAGATTGCAGTATATAAGGCCATCCACATTACATACTCAAAATCAGTTTTGCAATTTGCACATGTAGAAGCGTTGCAGAGAAACTCTGGCTGCTGCTATTTCTACTATATCCGTCTGACTGTAGAAAAGTCATGAATATTTACAATACTGATATACATAGGCTGATAATGGCTGGAGTATTAATTGTTACTATTATTGTGTTAACTGCTTTGCTTATAGGACTAAGGGGCTGATTTAGATTTCGGCAGAGGGGTTATTCCGTCACAACGGTGACGGATATTCCGTCTGCCGAAATCGAAATACCATTGCTTCCTATGGTTTTTAGATTTCAGCTGATGGGGTATCTGTCACCGTTGTGACAGAGTACCCCTCCGCCAAAATCTCAATCAGGCCCTAAGTTCTTCAGCACAAGGATGCTTAGAGGAGGGATTTCTCCTCCAATGCATATTTTAAATTGCTTTAAAGATATATTGATGCTATGGATGTGAAGAATTGCTATGTTTCTACTGAATTGCCTACTTCATTAGCTGAAAATATTACATGTCATCATATTCCTCTCACTTATGGAATCACATGTAGTATCTTACTTAGGGCCTGACTTAGATTTCGGCAGATAGAATATTCTGTCACAACCGTGATGGGTATCCCGTCTGCTGTATTATGATCCCCATAAGATATAATGGGATCATAATACTGTGAACGGGATGGCCGTCACATTTGTGACTGAGTATTCCCCTCCACCAAGATCTAAATCAGGCCTTAAGTCTTTTATATTGACAGCACCACATTGAATATTATTTTGTGAATTAGGATTGTCTTTTCAGAAGCTCCAATGTACAAACACTTCAGTTTACAACCTAATGCAAATGAGATGGAAACAGTCTTTTGACTTGATACCAAACGTGACACCACTTATGCCCAAAGACAGAATTTAACCTTTTCTGTGATTGCAATTGAAAATACATTTGTTGATAGGTTGGAGGATAGGAAAAGGGTGATTGAGGAGAGAAAGGAACTGGAAAGGGATTTAGGTAAAAATAAATGGGCAAAGGAAGAAATGAAACACAAGGAGGTAGGAACTCAACCCATGTTAACTTTAGACTGGCAACACAAAGGCACATTATGTGTATAAAGGGGGTTAAATGTAGGACATAAGTTCATGGGGGAGAGCACATGTGAACATACTTTTCAGTTGTGAGAACATTGACAAATTATGGGGGTGGTTGTTAAGGATCCCGTTATGCCTAGTGTCTTCTATGTGTATGGTTGCTTATTTCGAATTACCTAGAAATTGGATGGGTACCTGTTACTTGGCAGTAGTATGTCTAAGGATCCATTATGTAGAGACACTATTTTAACATGAAGCAGGTTTCCATGCTAAACCAAAATGTAGTTGTAGTGCTTATGAAATAGTCTGAGACATATTTGGCACTATGATGCCTTCTGTATGGGTTGTTTTGAATTACCTCAAGATCCAGAATCGTTCTATCATAGTTGATAGATTAGCAGCTAGTACTGTGGATCATTGCTTGGGATTGATACTGAGATGAGCTATTAGGTCTATGGTTTTACAAAACTGCCTGGCTCTAGATATTTTGTTGGCAATGGAAGGCGAAGTCTATAAAATGTTGAAAGTCCAGCAATGCTGCACCTATATACCTGAGAAGAGTGCGGAGATAAGACGGATTGTGAAAAACATCACTGATTTGAAACAGTGGGATTTTCAGGATTGAGCAGGAATTGAGAGAATTAACGGCTACAGAGGAATGGGAAGTGATTGGTAAGGGTTTTACAACTGTAGGTAATTGGTTAAGAAATATAGGTAGTTCGCTCTTAGGTGCTAAATTGAGGTCTTTTATGTCCATTGTTATTTGTACAATTTATTTTCCATGTTCAAAGGTATTAGGTATTTGAAGTCAAATAAAGTAGTAGTTGAGGAAAAGGGAATTAAGAGAAAAAGAAGTGGTATAGAACTGGAGGAAAGGCAATGTAAGTTTTATTATGAAATGAAGGAGCTGGAGAATTCCAGGTGCAAGATGTTGAAGACAACAAGGTTCTGAGATGATCTCAAGAAAGATTCATTTGATTTATGATGGCTGTACTAGCAATCAAAGGGGAGGATTAGAGCAGTGCAATTTTGGATTCTACCTTCTATATACCATTTACATGTTTTCAACGCTTTTATTAAGGATCACATAGTGGGCAGAGAAACCACTCCATCTGCAAATTTTTTGCCGACATGTTTTTTTTTTTGTGTACTAGTCTTCCATCTGGTACCTCCATAAATAAAGGACACAGAGCAGATGTGCGGTTAGTACAGTGTCACCCTTGACCATCTGTGAGTTTTACTGTTTTTAAAAATAGAATTTTGTTTTTTTCATAAATTCCTGTTCTTATTCTGCTGGTTGGGGGATTGGAATTGCTTTTATAAAGAGTCGCACAGTGGGAAAGGGAACTGCTGAATTTGCAGGCAACGCCAGCACATTTTTTGCCACCATATTGTTTTTTTTCACACACTAGTCTTCTGTCTGGTTCCTCCATAAATGAAGGACGTAGCATGGACGTGCAGCAGACAGGTGCAGCAGGCACGTCGCTGGTGTGCTGAAGGGGCACCTAAGGCAAGCCTGTCTGCACCCATCCATGCCTGAACGGGACCAAGGGCCAGGGATTATGACCCGTTTCCTCAAAATGAGGCATGTTATGGTGCCGATTAGTTGTTGGCCTTTAAATGCCACCTGATTTACCCTAATCTCCTTTCCTTATGTGTAAAAGCTACCTTTTCAACTTTCAACTAAGCCCAGGGACTCACACATGCGTATTACCACCACTGAATGGCGCTTGTCCTTAGTAAATTGTTGCTCTTTCTCCACCAATAAACTTTTAACGGACTCCACCCTCGATGTCCTCTTTCTCACTAAGACGTGGCTACATGAAGGCTCTGCCCCAGATGTGGTCCAGGCACTTACTCCTGGATGTTGCATTTCTAGATTAGATCATTCTGGGAAAGGAGGAGGGGGTATAGCGATAATCTTTCGGGACTCAATAAAGGGCACCTTCTCCCCCATGGAAGTGGGGCACTATGAGTGTCTCTCATTCTCTCTCACTCTTGATTCCACTTTTACCTTCTCTGGCATTCTATTGTACAGACCGCCGGGACCCTACATGCACTGTCTACAAACCCTTCTGGGAATTTCAGCGGATCTAGCTGTAAAGAGAGCTAACTTTACCATACTTGGAGATTTTAATCTGCATATTGACAACCCTAGTAATGTGGCTCCTAAATCCTTGCTTCAGGACCTGGGGTCTTTGCAATTAATGCAACTTGTGAATGGGTTACCCACAAGAATTAATTTTTTTGTTATTCTAACTATCTTCAAGTACCGGATCCTATCCCTTTAATTTGGTTGGAGCACCACCTAGTCCCATTCACCTTATCGCTTTTTCAACCTCCGACATTTAAGTCTAAGAGATGCAAAGACAGGATACAGGATAAGATGGTTGACTGGCTGGAATGTTCCTCTCTAGCCTGGTTAAGGGCAGTGTGTTGTTTTAATATAAAATGTATTGTTGTTCTGAGAACTGCCCTGACACGATAAAACATATTTTCCGTGTAGGGTAGACATTTCCCCAACAGTCCTACTATTGAGGATTCATTAGGTATCAAGCCTACATCTGCACAGCCAGTAGGGACGCTTTCAGCCTTCCTTCAATTGTCTGTCAGTCTTCTTACAGATCTTTTTATCAACAGTTAAATCAAGGTCTCCCTTTGATCCTGCCTTCTTACACATCCTTTGGCAGGATCTTGATAGCATTGCCTCTTCTCTGGTTGACCTGCTAAATTTGTCTCTTACTACAGGAGAAGTTCCACCACTTTGGAAGCATGCTGTGGTCAAACCCAAAGTAAAGAAACCAGGGCTAGGTCTGGGTTGTCTAAGTAATTTTAGACCTATCTCTCTTTTACCCGGTCTATAAAAAATCCTTGAAAAGCATTAACAAGCATCTTTCTTCCTTTCTTGAGGTGAATGACATTCTTCACCCCTCACAAATGGGATTTAGGCCACAACACAGTACAGAAACCGCACTGCTCACTGTAGTTGAGTAACTCCAATCTCTGATGGACTGTGGAAGCGCGGCAGCTCTGATCTTATTATAGTTGAGCGTATCCTTCGACACAGTGGATCATTCTACTCTGATTCACAGATTCTCTAATGTTGGTGTCAAGGGCGGTGCCTTAAAGTGGCTTTCCTCCTTTTTAGAAAATAGAAACTTTCAGGTTCTAGACCACTCCTCTTATTCGGACAGTCTTCACCTAAGGTGTGGGGTGCCGGAGGGCTCCTTCCTCAGCCCCACTCTTTTCAGTCTTTATGTCCTCCAATTGGCTGACATCCTACACTAATTTGGGCTGTCATTAGTTTCCTGTGCTAATGACACTAAATTGGTGATGTCCACCTCCTCCTATCCCAGCTCCAGTCATCAGAATCTGGCAGTCTGCTTGCAAGCAGTGTCGAGTTGGAAGACCAACAGTAAGATTAAGTTTAATGAAGACAATACTGAGGTCATGATCCTAGGCAATAACCTCAGTTAAGAGGTCCCAACTTTTCCAGTTAGCCTAAAAGGTCTGCCGAGCCCGAAGGAGGTGATAAAAAGTCTTGGACTGCAGCCTTACTATGGAGTATGAAGTCAAAAAGCTGAAAATCTAGCTGCTTACTGCTTTGGGGGCACTCAGACTTCTGAGAAAGGTCCTCTCTATTCTTCCTTTTCTAACAAGGAGACTAATCATCCAGGACTTCACCAATTCACGCCTCGATTATGACAATGTTCTTTACTTCGGGTCACCAGGATATGTTACTAATAGGTTGCAGGCTGATGGATTTGCCAAGACACCACTCTGCGAGAAAGGAGCTAAAGGCCCTTCCTTCATTGGCTGCCGGTCGAACAATGCATTCAATTTAAAGCTTTATGCTTATTGCATAAAGCATTTTATAGGAAAGACCCTCTCCTACTGAGATCTTTTGCCTCCCACATTCCGAACAAAGCACGTCAGATCCTTGCCCGCCCAGTTGCTTCAGATTCTCACAGTTAAGAAAGTTTGATGAGGAGTTCGATGGGGAGGCTGGTCCTTTTCTCACTTAGCCCTGAAACTGTGGAATACCCTTCCTCTTGAGATACGATGATTATCTAGTGAGCTCTCCTTTCACACGGCCCTGAAAACCTGGGTAGTTACTAACTAATTCCTGCTGTCTGGTCCTGTGGCACTGTAGTAGCGCTAGGAGACCTCCGTGTAGCCATGCGCTTTATAAATCTCCTAGACTAGACTAGACTAGCCAGGCATTTATTTTAATTATGACTCCCATATTCAATATTTGTTTAACTTAATTAATTTACGTTCCATTATAAAGGAGTTGTGTTACATCACAACTTATTAGCTTATTGAGAAGTTATATTAAGTTTAATAATAATCAATGTAATCATGTTTTCTGAATATACTTACATTTTAATAATAATTGTTTGATCACTGTGCACCCATCTCTTATTCTTGGGTTAACTTAGCCTGACTTTGGGCCTTAGCTGAGCATTTCAAATATTAAATTTTGCCAGTGTTTCATTTTCCTTTCCTCTGCAGGTGTGTTAGTGGGTTCCTCGTTAGTTAGAGAATGGTTTATTGCTATGTATTAGACTGATACTGAGGCCTGGGAGGAGGAAGCTGGCAGGAGACATGAAGAGATGATGGTGAAATGAGCCTTCTATACCCGGCATGTTAGGAGGATGCAACTCTCAAGGACGAGCACATGTGTGCCTAATTGTGTGAAAGTGGGAATTTGGGGAGTTTACTGGTTCACAGCAAATGCTTTCAGGGTATTGGTCTTGGACTGTGGATCCGAGATATGAATGTTCTGGAACCTTCCATTGTGCTTTTAATTAGTGTTCCATAGTTAGTTGTAGGCCGACTTAGAAAAGAGCAGATCTTTCTGTTGAGGTTTCTCCTGAGTGAAAGCTTTATGCTAGACTCTCTTTTGTTTTCCTCTGAACTTCTACTGAGGTTCACATAACGCTGACACCTTCTTCCCTTCTTTAGAATTCCTTGACCTTCTTTATTCTATATTTAGACAGAATGGCTTTCTTTATGGAACACATTGTATGGATATCTTGCATTCTTTGCATATTGTTTGCTACTATTCTGTACTTGATAATACTTAAATTCAAAATATTTGAGCACCCGAATATTATGACCTTATTAATATACTCTCTAAATCGTTGCTAAGTGTGCTGATTGATGAGTAACTAATATATTGAAAAATACACCTTTATGGTTGGAATACCATCCTCTTGGTCATCATTGTAGAATCATGTAAGTTGTGAATGACGGATCCATAATGGCTCCGGAAGGACTCCGTACAGTGGTGACGTAAGCATTTAGAATGTAGTGAAGTGAATGCTGGTTTTAGAATGGTGAGTTCATGGTTACACGCAGAGGAATAAAGACATGTTTTACTACAGCTCCATATGTGGGTTATTTACTGCCGGGTACCCAGGCTGAGTAGGACGCTACAACTGGCAACGAGATAGGGGTTGAGTAACCCGAAGATCGACAGTGCTCTCCCAGAGAGTTTGCCATGGCCCAAGCAAACTCCTCATGCGTGCCACATGTGCCTTGGTTGATGTACCAAATAGACATAGGGTGTTGAGTCAAAGTGCAACTCTGGCCAGTGTAAAGCATTTGAATATAGCGGAAGCTTTGCTAAGAAGACTGCGTATTGTTGACCTAGAACCTGCTGGCGAGGCCATTAAAAAAGGTACTGTGCTGCTACACAACATGAACCTATAGTCGTACAGAGTGATGCTAGGCAAGGTGGATGCCAACAGATGATGAAAAGGTGTACTGAAAACAATCATCATCAAATACAAACAGCCTATACAACAGAGCTGGCTGACAAAATAATTAATAACTGCAAAGTTTGCTGTTGTTGCTCATATCAGAGCCTTGATAAAAGGAGCTTTACGACCTCAGCACCGAGTGAAGAGACCCAAGATGAAGCACAGGGGTTGTGCATACTGAGCTGTCCACTACCTGAAGCGGCACACAACCAATGCTGCTGGGTGGCAGCTCATAACTTCTCCAGAAGTCTCCAGAAAAGTAAAGGGCTCCATGGAGACCAAGGAAGAGGACACCTTTCCCTAGACTGTCAAAGATGATCCAGAAGCCAGAACCGCACAAGGCCTTCTGGATTAAGCGGTTCCAAGCAGACAGCCTACAGCATCGGAGAGAACTCTGTCTTTAATGTCAGTCAATCCAGTATATGGTTATAATGCTGTGGCATTGCCTGAAACCACCATCCTTCGACACTGCCAGAAGGCAAAACATTGGTGATAGATAGACTACTTGGATAGATATATTTGAAGATTTCATTGATGCAGTGGAAGAAACAGCTAACAAGAAGATTATTAAATACCTTAAGAATCTGGCTGCTGAGGTCATAAAAAAAATCATAAAGAAAATCCTATAAGATGACCAAATCACTCACCATCATATCAAAGATGCTTTGAATTGGAAGTTCAATCCAATGCTGAATGTGGATAACGAAAGATACACCTTCTGTCAAGAGTGACAGAGAGTCAGTGAAACCATCAATTAATTTGTTGAGAGACTGGATACGCTCATCAAACACTTTAAGTTCAATTAATTTATTGATGAAGAAGCCATACATCTCAGAGTGATTGATGGATGCTTGTCAGACTCATTCCAAAGACGAATGTTGAGAGAAAACCAAAGACTAGATCGCTTTCTTATGGCTGCCAGAGCTGAAAAGCATAATGATCAATAAGCTTCTGACATTGAGGCCAGAGGTGCCCAGAGTGAGTCAGTCATGAATATGAAAAGTAAGCAAAAATACAAAGCTAAGGGCTGTAAAGTGATGTCTCCACAGAAAATGTTGTGCTTAAGATGCAGATTTTCAGTTCCTCATGAAGGTAAATGTTTTGTTATTGAACAGGTGTGTAAAGGCTGTGGGAAGGAGAACCATTTTTCACAGTTTGCAGGGCGAATGAGAAAGTAAGTGCGTCACAGTGTGAAGACAAAACGGCCGAGCAAATGTTTCAGAAGCGACACTCAGTGCACGCCCAGAAGGCCAAGTGACGACACCAGTGGAGACAAATTGACACTAAACGTTGTCGATCGTCATCTAAATCATCGTCAAAGAGCTTGTTAGTAGGTGTTTCAAGTGAAAGTGAAGGAAATGATTGTCCAATGTCAATGATTACCTCAACAAAACATGCACAAGTTAGACTGGCTGCCTGTAAAGAACAATATCAGTCACTGAACAATCAACATGACAAAGCACCAAAGTCATTCAAATATTGTCTGAAGATAAAGCTGGAAGTAAATGGTTGTTCAATACCTTTCATTATAGATAGTGGTAAGTCGATAAACATTATCCCTGAAGAAAAATATAATGAACTGTCTCCGTTTCCACTGTTGACGCCATTGAAAACAAAAGTGTATAAATGGGCTGTATGGAAGCTTCTGAAAAGTAAAGGTTCATTTGCAGTGATGATAAAGAAGAAGAAGACTAAAGTGCAAGTGCCATTCATGTATTGCAAGGTGCGGCCTGTTTACTAATTTTCACCACAGCTGCTGACATGGGACTGATTTAAGTGAATTACAACATGAAAGCTCACATGGTAAGTGCCCAACATCCTGGGAAGTCCATTATACGAGACTCTTCGCACTTCAAACATGTAGTTCAGTTCTTGTCAGATGTCTCTGCGGGAAAGAAAGCTGATATTGAACAACACAGTGAGGAAACCCTGATTGAAGTTACTCCTACATTAACAACTCATATCATGGACACTAGTGGTGATCATTCACATTTCCTAAAGACTCGTTTGGGACAAGTCATAAAAGTGCCCAGAAGACTCATTGAAGAACTATAATTGTATATATTAAAAAATAGAAATTTTTCATTTAACAGAGGGAGAGATGCAGTGTTGTGTGTGTTGTGAATGACAAAACCATAATGGCTTCCGATGGACTCCATAGAGTGGTGACATAAGCACTCACAACACAGTGAAGTGAGTGCTGGTTTAGGATGTTGAGTTTGCGGTTACATGCAGAGGGATAAAGACGTGTTTTACTACAGCTCTGTGTGTCACATATTCACAAGTTGGTACCCAGGCTGCTACAATCATTGTGAAGCCTCTTAGGTTCACTGTAATTGAAATGCATTTCCAATGTTACTTCCCTCTCAATGCTTCAAGTCGACAACCAAAAGTCCATACGAGCAATAGCGCATACTGTTTTATGATTTTACCAAGAAATTGAGGTTCAAATATCCCCACTCCATCAGTAGCATAGATGAGATCAGAAAGTGGCGATATGACTTGAGAGGCCGTACGAAGGAGAAGTTAGCCAGCAGGCTCTGAGAAGCAGCTGGAACAGGAGGGGAAACTTCAACTGCAACATAATCAACACTTGTGAATTCAATAATTACTCCCGAAGGGCTGACAGGATTCAGTAACAGACACATCAGCAGAATTGGGTATTGGGGTGATCTTTGGCCATAGGAGACTGTATGGAATCTGATACTAAGTCTGATGGCTTCTTGTAACCATGTCCATGTATGGCATGTATAGAGAGTGTAGAAGTAAACACTTTGAAAAGGATGACAAGACAGGCTCACCATTCAACCTCAGTGGGACAAGAGTCCTGAAGCAGGTCCTTGTTATTGAACCTCAGGTCAAAGGTAGCACCCTTTATGTGAGAAGGGCATCTGCAATTTTAGAACAGGTTATTGTGAACTGAGATGGATATGAGTTTAGATAAATAGGAGTCATTGTCATTTTCCCACTAAAGAATGAAATCTCCCAGGAAAATGTGGTCCCATGAATAGAGTTGATCCATGCAATATTCAAGAACTTCTCACTAGATGTCATGTTTGCTGTTAGATGAGCGTTTTCAGGCCTATAAGTTTAATATTGTGGCTCTGATCTCCACCTTCAGGCATTGGGAAATGGAAGATGTTGATGAGGCAGACTTTGCCTTTGAGAGATTCCTTGTGTATGAGTGTGACCCTTCCACCTAATTTTTCGGTTCTGTGAAAATCTAAAATGTTGTAACCTCAAAATACTTAGGCATCAGATACTAGTGTGGAGGACTGATTGAACCAAGTTTCTGTCAGAGCCAGAGAATCAGGAACATAGTCCAGGATGAGGGAAGATACAAATGTGGCCTTCAAAACTATTGACTTACAGTTAAGAGAACAGCACTGTTGCAGTGCACGGGTGTGTTTCTGTTGAGTTAGGAGGGTTAACTGTGTGGGAAGATGATCAAGTGGAATTTGGAGAAGGAGGTATGTTACGAGGGACCCAATGAGTAGTTCATTATATGAGGGGAGAAATGATAAATGTCTTCTGAAGCAATTCTGTTTGCTTAGCTAGATGATCCAGTTGCAGTTTGATTATTTGAAATGAATTGCCAGGGATAGATAATGTGAGCTTAGGGTAAGGTATGTAGTACACTACTAGGTGTTGGGCACACTTGTCGTTGGCCTCATGGACTAGGGTAGTCAAGAATTTCATAGGAGAGTCCTTGTGTGTGCTCTTTTCTTGGAATACCTGACTGTTTGGCCCATTTAATCTCCTGGATGTTTCGCTTATTTCACAAACTGATTCTAATTTACAGTAAATTCTGTGGGAACAGAATGAAAATTCTAACTCACAGAGGCTGCCTTTTAAAATAAGACTGTTTCTGCACAGCTATGGTAAGAGGTTCTGGGCTGGTTAAACAAAAGCATGTGCAGGCTCTACCATTTAAATCAAAGCAGTATCTGTGGACAGGTAGCTTATTACAGAAGGGACGCTTAAGGCATGTGTGCTGACCTGGTGTAGACCTTTTAATGTGGTTAGGCATTAATAGTGTACATCTGACAAGCTTACTGAGAATCTGTTTGCGTATCTGAATAACACATTGTTAGACTTGGCATCCTTGGCGTGGTCTCCCCTAACTTTTTTCCTTTGTTTCACAGGTTATTGATGTGTGCTGGACTCTGTGTTTGCTGTTTTTGTTACTGCTATCCTGTGCTAAAGTGCAAGTGCTCCTGTGTAAAATGTATGTGTAATTGGCTTTCCATGATTGGCGTATTTGATTTACTGGTAAGTCCCTAGTACAATGCACTAGAGGTGCCCAGGGCCTGTAAATCAAATGCTACTAGTGGTCCTGCAGCACTGGTTGTGCCACCAACCTTAGTAGCTCTGTAAACATGACTCAGACCTGCCGCTGCAGTGTCTGTGAGTGCAGGTTGCTAGCGCGCCTGGTCCTTGGTAAGTAAACTTACAAGGGGACGCGTTTAGGTCGATGAACCTCTTATATCGCATGGAGTATCCTAGTCATGCAGTGATCACTGAACCAATAATCAACAACTATAAATCAATATCAAACACCTAAGAAACCAAAAAGAAAACCATATTAATCAGAAATAACCATCACTCATGGAAAGAGTTAACAAGTTTTATTCCCTATTGATTACAATTTTAGGTCATCAGTTAGTTAAAAATGTATTCAATCAATTATTTTTTAATTCATCAGTTAGAAGACATCGGCCCTCATTAAAACCCTGGCGGTAAATCCTGCTTACCGCCGTGCTGAAGGCCGCCAACATACTGTGGCGGCGGCAGAAATCCGCTACAGGTATTACGACCCACATCTCGGAATCCACCACAATACAGACACCCACACAAGTCCGCCACACCAAAGGTCAGTGATAAACTGGCCATACCAAACCCTACACCGTCACGCCAACAAGAATACGCCCACACTATCACGACCCACGAATCAATGCAGCGGTCTTTCAACCGCAGTAATCCATTGGCGGTACACTCCGCCGCGCTCAAAATACACACACACAAAACACAACTACATTGGACAATTCAAAATACACACACCTGATACACATACCACACACACACACTCACACCACTATAAAACACACACCATCATTATCCACAAACCCTTACAACGACATTTATTTGAAAAAGCTGAGAGAGAGAGAATAGCAAACACAACACCAGCATCCACAGGCACACATCACCATCACTCATACAACATCCACGCACCTCAAACAACACACCCCAACACAACACATCACACAGCACAACAAACATCACCTCACACATCACCCACACCACATTATGGCACCTCAAAGACACCCCAGGTTTTCTGAGGAGGAGCTCAGGGTCATGGTGGAGGAAATCATCCGGGTAGAGCCACATCTATTCGGATCACAGGTGCAGCACACCTCCATTTCTAGGAAGATGGAGCTATGGCGGAGAATCGTCGATAGGGTCAACGCAGTAGGACAGCATCCAAGAACATGGGATGACATCAGGAAGAGGTGGAACGACCTACGGGGGAAGGTGCGTTCAGTGGTATCCAGACACCAGATTGCTGTACAGAGGACTGGTGGTGGACCCCCACCTCCTCCCCCACAACTAACGACATGGGAGGAGCAAGTCTTGGCAATACTGCATCCTGAGGGCCTGGCAGGAGTAGCAGGAGGACTGGACTTTGGTAAGTCATATCTTATTTACCATATCCCCCCAGCCCACCTGCATGCCAACACATACCCCCATCCTCACTCTCACCCTCATCACTCCAACACCTCACATATGCCCCACTATCACAACCCAGCCATCCCAATACCAAGGCCCTGCATGCAACACCTATGCATGGACCCCCATCACCAAAGCATGTCCAGTACAGATACCCACCCAGACCCCAAAACACCAATCACACAAGGGCAAACACCATAATGCAAGCACAGGAGTAGAGGGTAACTCACCCAATGCACAAGATGGCACACACAGATACTAAAACTCTGCATTTACACCCCAACAGGACCCATACCCAACATCACCGGACAGGAGGTGCCAGACATATCCAGTCCCCCCCACAGAAGAGGCCCACAGTGATGACAGCAGCTCTGCACACCTGGATCAAGATGACCAGCCTGGCCCATCAGGGACCTCTGGACAGTCGGTTCCCCTGCCACTTTCACAAGCCACCACAGACCCTCCCCCCTCAGGAAACACCACCATAGCACCCACCCAGAGGGCCCATGCCACTGTCCCCAGGACACATCAATCAGCAGTGTGTCCACCACTACAGGGACCCCAGGCAAACCCACCAACCCAAGACAATCAGGGACCTGGGGTCAGTGGCAGTGGGCACACGTTTCAGGGGACAGAGGCACAGGACAACAGGGTAGCTGGGAGGACTGCTGTGCGACAGGGGGAGGACAGGCCCAGGGAACCCACTCTCCACGAGGCACTCTCCAACATCATGGGAGCATACCACCATTCCCAGGAGACCTTGGGCAGGGTACTGGCCAAGTTTCAGGAGACCCACGGCTGCAGGAGGAACACTACCTTGGGATCAGGAAAGACTTGAAGTCCATTAACACCACCCTGGTCACCATTGCAGGGGTGCTGGAAGACCTGGCCAACGCCATGAGGGACACAGTGGCACAAAAACGGGCCCCTGACACTAGCGTGGAAGATGAACAGCCCTCCACCTCCGCTAGTGGACAGGAGGCACCGCCACAGGACCAACAGACCACCAGCACCCCATCCCCTGCAGAAGGAGAACCACCCCTCAAACAGTCCCTGAGATCCAGGAACAGGACAGAGAACATTGCCAAGACCCCCGCCAGGAAATAAGACCCTCCTGATTGTCACCCTTCTGTCCCACTTTGTCACCATGTCCACCTTAAACTGCCATTGCTCCCCTTCCTATGCCCCCATGGACAATCCACCTGTGAGACCAAGAGACTGAACTCTACCATGGACATTCCTCCACCATCACCCCAGCCCATTACACACCCACCTCCACTTATTAGCACAGAAATAAACACCCTTGAATCACAAATCGATCTGGAGTTAGTCTGTATTTTCACAAATCTATACTTTTAACCTCTCAGAAATATAGCAATGTCAATGTTCATGTTCACTTACCAATGTTACACAGTTGTTGGGCAGCAGTAAACATAGCAGAGGGCACAAAGTGGGACCCAGATCTTTGAAATGGAAAGGCAAAGTGACATGTCAGGGTCCATACACAGAGGTAAAAAGGCAGATTTATGCTATGTCCTACAGTAGTATGAGATGTGTGAAGCAGTGCCATCCTCTTACCTGTGTCTCACTGGAAGTATTGCATGATGATGTTGTTTTGGTTGTCTATATCTTCTTCTTCTGCCTCCTCTCCTTCACTGTCCACAGGCTCCACAGCTGCCACAAGACCTGCATAAGCCCCATCCTGGTGTCGCAAAGCCAGGTTGTGCAACATACAGCATGCCCGATGATCTGGCACACCTTCTTCGTGAGTAGTATAGGGAGCCACCTGTCAGATGGAGGCACCGGAATCTGGCCTTTAGGAGGCCGAAGGTGTGCTCTAATATCCTCCTAGTTCGCC
This sequence comes from Pleurodeles waltl, assembly GCF_031143425.1. Taxonomy (NCBI): domain Eukaryota; kingdom Metazoa; phylum Chordata; class Amphibia; order Caudata; family Salamandridae; genus Pleurodeles; species Pleurodeles waltl. Next base: position 281,314,606 of record NC_090440.1, read on the forward strand.
CATGTGCCTCATTGTAGCGTTCCTCTGCCCTTGTCCTGGGATTCCTCACTGGGGCCAGTAGCCATGACAGGTTGGGGTAACCTGAGTCACCTGCAGATATCGAGGGACAACTGTTAGACATCCTCCAAACATTAGGGAATCTCCCATACCCAGGCACCTATTTGAACTGTGTGGGGACCTTGGGCTCACCTATTAGCCACACATGGTGCCTCTGGAGTTGCCCTATCACATAAGGGATGCTGCTATTCCTCAAAATGTAATCGTCATGCACAGAGCCAGGATACTTGGCATTCACATGGGAGATGTACTGGTCTGCCAAACACACCATCTGCACATTCATAGAATGGTAGCTTTTACGGTTTCTGTACACCTGTTCATTCCTGCGGGGGCCGGGTGGACAAATGCCACATGTGTACCATCAATGGCACCAATGATATTGGGTATATGTCCCAGGGCATAAAAGTCTCCTTTCACTGTGGGCAGATCCTCCACCTGAGAGAAAACGATGTAGCTGTGCATGTGTTTTCAGCAGGGCAGATAACACTCTGGACAACACGTTAGAGAACATTGGCTGTGACATCCCTGATTCCATGGCCACTGCTGTTTGAAAGGAACCACTTGCCAGGAAATGGAGCACTGACAGGACCTGCACTAGAGGGGGGATTCCTGTGGGATGGCGGATAGCTGACGTAAGGTCTGGCTCCAACTGGGCACACAGTTCCTGGATTGTTGCACGATCAAGTCTGTAAGTGATAATGATGTGTCTGTCTTCCATTGTCGACAGGTCCACCAGGGGTCTGTACACCGGAGTCGGATTGTTAAAGTGTCTCTCTATGTTGGCGGTTTCCGCCCTGGTCGTGGTTCCATTTTTTTTACCGCCGGCCTGTTGGCGGTATTACCGCTGCTTTAACACCGATCGCCAGGGTTGTAATGCGGGACATTATCTTTTGAAAAAAAATATATGCGACCAAGCAACAACATAAGCTATGAATATCAGCATTAACAATGTAATTCAGCAATAAAGTTTGTCAGTCATTTGTCACTGTCCACGTCACCCCTAACAGCCTACCTAACCAAGCTTAGCATTAGCATGGGGGTCTTCATGCAAAAACAATTTAGAGAAAAACATTAATTTGGAAAAACCTACCTAAGAGAGAATTTCTATAAAAACAGCACAGTTGGGACCTAGAAGAAAAGGCACAAAATTAGTCAGTCACATTTTCATAGCTACCTATCCAGGATGGATCAGCAACAAGTCAGCCTTCGTCCCCAGGTCATCAATGGTCAGCTACGGATCAAGTTCACAGAGTATAAGCCCAATGGTCAGCACCTCGGACAGTGTCTCTTGACGTCATCAACTTTCTCCTCGCAGTTCTGATTTTACACCCTTGTCATGACTTTTTATTAGGATCTCACAGTCCATCCCACTAATTGCTAATTGGTCAGTCCGTCGGAAGTTATGACTCTAACCTATATTCTTTGTTTACCAAATCTCTAATTCTGCATATGCTTTATGTCCCATAAAACTGATTGGTTCTTCTTGCGATGAGAACATCATCCAGCTCTTCAGGCAACAAAATTGTTGCATACAAGTCTTTAGTCAGTGTCTCTATTGTTCAAGTCCTGGGAAAGGACATTTAGCCTACACTACACATAATTGTATCAAATTGTCTTCATCATCTCTTGTCCGTTGGTACATTGCAGAATGTTCCAGCTAAGCCGTTTGAACTCTGAACAGATCAAGGTTTCTCCTTTCAGTTACCAGTCCTCGCAAAGCTTTCCAAAGTCTCCACGTTATGAGCAAGCAAGGCCCAGCGAAACCAGGCCTTTAGTCTGGCTAATTTAAGAATATGAATTAACATAAAACATAGGTTATACACTTCGTTATGAGATATTAGTACATTTTGTTATTCCTTTTTCATTATTTTGCATCTGTTAATACACATGGTGACCATTCTCCGAGGGCACATTTTCAATTATACTCATTATTTTCTAATATGAATTTTTCTACGTATTTTTCTCATTAATAAACACACATTAATCATTAGCAATTTCTTTAATTAACATATCTGCTCCATCAAGGTTTAACTGTCAATTCCACTTGGCAAGTGTACCCACTTTCCAGGCCTAAACCTTCAGTTTTCTTACATGTAGAACACCCCTGAGGTAGGCACTAGGTAGCCCTATGGGCAGAGTGCAGTGTATGTTTAAGGTAGGACATATTCTAATGTGTTTTATATGTCCTGACAGTGAAATACTGACAAAATTGGTTTTCACTGTTGCAAGGCCTATCTCTCTTATATGTTAACATGGGGGCTGCATTTAAATATGATTAAGGATCTCACAAACAAGAGAGACTTTCCTTTGAAGTAGGCCTACGTCAAAGGCAGAAAGGGGTATAAGAAGAGCACCTAAAACCCCTGAAAATTAGATCACTTCTGGAATCAAGAGGAACCTCTGCCAAGGAGAAGAGCTGAAGAGCTGGGGAGAAGTGCATCCCTGCCTGACTGTGCTTTGTGGAGCTATCCTGCAGTTGCTGCTTCTGCCTGTGAAAGGGGACAAAGAATGGACATTGTTGTGCATTCCTGCTTGTGAAGAATCTTCAAGGACCATGAAAGACTTCCCCTGCCAGCACCTGGACTCTGCTGAGAATCCTGCCCTGCCAAGTGGTGCTCTATACAGTTCCTGGGCCCTTGAACGGTGAAGCTGGCAGACCAAGACTGAAAATCCTCGCATAGACCACCATGCGGGGAAATGTTCAACGCACCTTCCGTGACGCGGCTGATATATGACGTGCCACTGGCTTCGTGGCTGAAGTCAGCACTCCACCTGCATCGCGGCTAGAAGATCGATGCAACGCGGCTGGAGAAATGACACACAGCACCCCCTAACGGAGGCTGATAATGATGCAAACCCCACACAGCGCGTTTTGTGATACCGTGCGACCAGATTTTAAACGCAAAATTGCTGGGCGCAGAAAAACAATGCAAAGCCTGCCCGGAACCCGAGGTGCCTGTCGGAATCGACACACCACTGTCTTGCGGGAGGATCATACAATATACCATGAAATACAGCCATTTAACAGTGCTTGGCCCTGATCCTGGGAAAGGAAGGGGTGGGGAGGAAATAGTAAGGACCAAGACCAGAGTCAAACACAGGAGGACCTCCACTTTAAGGTATTGGTGGGAAGGTATCAGGCAGTTGTGTCTGTAAGAAGTGGAGCTGAGGCTCCCAGAAAGGTCTTTCCATCAATATCTTCAAGTCACCATCTTTAAATGTCCCAAATCACTGTGCAGCAGTACTGGGGCAGGGGTGGAGTGATAATATGGCACTCTCTTATTGGGCAGAGATACCCACCTTTTAGAACTTTCCACTCCACTTAAAAACCACTGTACAAGGAAGAGTCACTTGAGAAGTCACTAGACCTAGGAGTGACGATGCAAGAGGAATGCCCAGCTGGAAGGAGATGTCTTACTTCACTGCAAAGTTATCCTTAAGGAGTTTCACTCTAACTGACACCTAGGGAGTGGAAGTATTTCTCCAGGGCCACTAGTGCCGGCTCCCTTTTACACTCTGAGGGACAGTATCTGGATAGTCCTGCTTGGGGACCCTGGAGACCCTGTACTGGAGGGTCCCCTGGATCTTCTGTAGGATGGTCATTCAGATGGGAGAAGTCACCAGACACTGAAACACAGGTGCCCTGCAGGACAGCCAAAGCCATGGGGGCGTATGGCATGTGACAGGGAAGGTCCATTGCTGACAGGCTGCAGAGGACATGTGGAGGATGTCCCCAGGCAAAGACAGGGGCCAGGGGCCCAAACAGAGTACAGGCCCAGCAGCAGGAGCAAGAAACCTAGCTCTAGGAATAAAAATTGATTTTAGAGACCAGGAGGCCTAGGAAAATGCTCCTGGTTGCTGGAGTTGGCTACTAGGAGCAAATCAAACGCTTTCCCTTGAAAATTGTTCCAGCTGGCCTGAAGACAAGGAGGCAGAGAGCAGAACAATAAGCGCTCCAAAATCCTCAAATTTCCCTAGGAGTGCCAAGACCTCGTAGATCATTGCAAATACTTATCATTAATTTTTATGGGGAAGGGGTGTGCATAGGGCCTGGGGGGGACGCAATTTAGGTTTTGGGGGATGGTAACCCCATTCCCCGAGGCCAAAAAGCAAGGTAAAGGTTGTGGGTGCACTCGAGCCACTGGTCCCTCCCATGCTGCACACAGTCCGTTGGAGAGAAACATGCCAGCTCTTGTGCTATCACAGAGCACTGTCTGCCAGTTGAGGAGCTGGCTAGGCAGTGTGGGAGTGGGATTTCCATGCTGCTCAGCAAAGGGCAGCTGGACCAACAAAGAAACGTTGCGCACGGCCATTGAAGAGGTAAAACAAAAGAAAGAAAATGTCATTGATTACTGCATTGGGAAAGCAGGAACACACTATCAAATATTCACACTGGGGCCAAAGCAGCACATAAGCCTCTTAAACATGCATACTATTCACTGTGGTGCCCCAGGAAGGGCACTGTTAAAGTTTTGTAAAGTGTTCTTGTAGTGCCTTGATGCTAATTTTTATGAGCATTTACCACACTCTTCAAATTCCTGGGACTACCGAGAGTACTGCAGTCCCCGATTGAGCCTCAACAAAAGTTTTGTCAGGCGCTCCTCTAAGTTTCCTGGGGGGTTATATTCATAAACCCGGCAGTGTTTCTTCATGTTTGCAAGCATTTTTAGAGCTTGTGCTTTTGCATATGAGAATCTGAGTGTCACACCTTGATCTTGTGCACTATGTGTGGTGGGTTTTACTGGGCGAGCTCATGTCACCCTTCCCTTGTGGTGCCTTGCAGTCTCAAGCGCTACATGATTTCCCTCCCAGGAAGCCTGAACCATTGACCCTCCTGCCCTGTTGCTATGCAAGTTTGGTCTATTTTGCACCTGCAGAGACTTTACATGTCTATTTAACATAGTTAGATTTCCACTGTCAACCATTGATCTGTTTCATCATGCAGATGGGGTTCGATTGTACTTGCTTTATTGTTGCCAATTACTGTTTGCACATGCCACCTGCTAGGCCTCATATCTGTTGTATGTAACACATGATCTTCCTCAAGATCATTGGAATATTCCACGCTTCCATGTGGGACATGTGCTCTTCTGGAACGCTCTTTGCTTCCTGTATAAATGCCTCCTCTGAATCTGCATCAGCACTTGTCCTTGTTCCAGTCCTGCGCAAGCAACCTCCCTGCACTCACCTCCTGAGTTTCCTGGATCTTCCAGCACTCTAGACTTCCAAGCCTTCCTGTTGATCACATGATTAAGGTGTCTGCTATGCTTCCAGTGTCTTCCTTCATAAGCTACGATTCTACCTCCACCTGAGGTTCTTGCACCGAGTCTGCTGTCGTCTTTGAATTCCAGTTCTAGTACTGTCATGGCTAAGTACCTTACCCTCAGGTTAGTGTTCACCAATCCATAGGTTAGAAATTAATTCAACAACTGATTCCTTTGAAGGCATGAGCACGTTTTTCGGACATTGGACATTGTTTGAATATTCACCCCCCTGAGACCATTGCCTCTGGACTTTTCATTGCAGCACCCTGAAATCTATTGTACCCAAACTGAAAATTTGCTACTGTGTTTCTTGACAAATTGTATATAGTATTTTAGAAGAGACATCTCCAGTTTGAAGTTGTATTTGAGTTTGAATTGCAAACCTGCATGTTCTGGAGTGCCAGAAACTCTGTAGTATATTCTTGAAATGGTTCAGTTTTCTCTCATGCAGTATCTTGGATGAAGTCTGTAAGTGTACAAGTAGTGTAAACAATTGTTAGATCATTTGAGTTGGGAACCTGTGGGTAACATTGTCTCTTGTTGTTTTTGTGTATTACACCTGCATTGAGGATAACGAGGTCCAGGGAGTTCCAGTTTTACGAGTCAGTGCACAAGACAGCCGAGCAGTTCCGTCAGTGACACAAGATTATCGTTTCTTGTTTTAGCCCATCCCCCTTTCCCCTCTGGGGACAGCTTTTGGAACCAGACATTTGTTACTTGTTTCATTAAGCTGCCCCAGCTGGCATTGGAGGGTCCAGCATTGTCTATGAGGTTGGAACCAGGTGAGTTTGTGGCATGGAGTGTGGGGAATCCTAGTGGTTGGTTCGATGGCAGCATGGTAAAAGTAGAAATAAGACTCTTACACATGCTAGATAGTATTAACACTGCTAATTTGAAATTATAGGTGTTGACATATGGTAATATCCCTAGTGTTATAAATGGTGTTGCATGGGGCTGAGTTTGCCGAGCAACAAAATGGCTGTGCTGTAAGAGCGCTCCGTCACCCACCTTACAATCCGTTTATTATCCGTCATAACGAGCAAACTATAACATTGGCCTGAGTATGGCATTTGCTGGGGATAGGGTCCCAACGCTGGAGATCTTGATTGCGGATGCAGAGATAGTTCGCATCCACGTGAACCAGCCCTGCGGCCTAGACGGGCCTGAGGCCGGCACGCTAGGAGCGGACCTGGCTGTCGGGTCGGGGCATGGAGGTGTCCGATCAGGACATGGGGACGCTGCGGGAGTTGGACGTCCCGTGCCTGCGCGGGTCGGCGCTGCTTGGGGTTGGTCCCGGCTGGTGGGTGGGAGTGCGGAGGCTGCAGTGATACAGAGAGCCCCGGAGGAATGGAGATGGCGAGACGAGAGATGCCGGAGTCGGGTGCGGCGTGAGCAGACCATGCTGCTGGAACTTGTATGTGGCCTAGTGACATGGAGGAGTGTGATGTGACCGCATGCCCAGGAACATATTGGTGCTGCTCTGCGCTTGGTGAGATCAGCCCTCTGGCTCCCCTTGATTCTAATTGACCATTGATTGCTGGCAGCAACTACCCTGGGGTGAGACACTGAGAGACCTGCAGCTTAAGGGGTGAGAACATTGGGTGTGCCCCGTGGTGGAGAGAAACAGTGTGATTAGGGATTTGTGGATGACGTGACGCTGTGACGGGTGCAATTGGGGCCCGTGCTTCAGGCAAGTGGCAACGTCGGGGTGTGGAGGGCCTCACTTGGTGCATTTTGCCCTCCTGAAGCCCGCACCATGGGCAAATCGGATAACACCCAGGCCCAATTGAAATAATTATGGGTACGGCCTGTGCACCAGTGCAGCCTGCCCCAGGTGTAGTGAGGACTGCGCAGATTTTCTTCCCATGTCTTGGGCGTGTGCGGAGGTGCAGCGATTCTGGCTGCTGGTTGTTAAAGAACTGGAGGCGAAATGCGAACAACGACTTAGTTGCAAGCCCGTTCTGGCGCTTCTGGGGTGGGATGGAGATATACCGAAATCAATTAGACGGTTGGTGGCCATTGGCTTACTGTTAGCCAAAAGATGAATTGCTATGAGGTGGGATCGTGGCCCAGTGCCGACAATCGTAGACTGGCACAGAGATATGGTATATTGCAACATGCAAACAGATGTATACAGTGAATTATTACCACCAACTCATAAACTAACAAACTATTGGAAGACCTACAAGCAATATTTAATAGGTAAAGAAACTGGTGAATCAGAAGACTCATATAATGCTGCTCGAGTAGAAAGTGGAGACGGGTCGGGATGGTGTCAGAATAGATATGGATATAAATAGTGCCGTGCAGCTTCCTGCCAGATGTGTTTGTATGCTAACAAAATGTTTGAAACCTACATAATGGTCAACTGCACTGAGTATAGATGCACTTGCTTTTTCTTCCTCATACTTTACTGTATGTGAAAGTGTTTAAAAGTATAAATAATCTAATAGAAAAAAATAAATACAAATAAATGTTGTTGCATTTGTTTGAAATGATATATTTCTGCTTTTTATCTATGTGATGACACCCTCATAAAGATGGCAGGTTTGCTAATGTGATAATGACTCCCCCTTATATTGTGTTTTGCATTGTCTTTATACAGTTCAGGACTTGCTGAGGGGAGTGAATCATTCAGAGGGTTTCCCCAAAGTTATTTCCATCTACCTAATTGTACATATTTGTAAATTAATGCATAGTATTCAGTAGTGAGTGTGTAATAAAGTAAATTTAATTTTTAAAAGAAAAAGCACTGACAATGATTTATTGTGTGGTGTACTTGTGTCTCAACGAGGAGGAGGTACTAGCATCACAACCTACCTGAGTAGGCCTTAGACTACTCTGCTTTACTACCCTTAGAGAATCAAGTGCTACAATAGGGTACTTGGTTTCCAGTAAATAGAAAGTTCCTTTCTTGTGAAGGACTAACACCCTAACTAATAGCACAGTGTCTTACACTAACCCGCTAATGTCTAGTTCTAGGCCCAGCCACCCAGCTTGCAAATCCCTGCAATCTCTAGATTTGCTTATCCAGCCAAATCCACTTTAATGCCCCTTGAAACTATTTTCTACAGAACAAGACTCCTTTCTCTCTGCACCTCCCCATCTCTATTTCAATCCAAAGCATTACATATAGTACTGTTAACACCTAGCACTTTGCCATCTCGTTTTAACCAAGCTCCATATTATACAGTCTATGAGTAAGAACTTTATCAAGAAGGACCTTAGCTTCATAAATGTAATTTGGAAAGTAAATGACAATGTGCCAACGATTTTGAAGTTATACTTATGCTTACTTATACTTACTTATGCTGTTTGCCTAATCATAGGACAACAACTGTTCTTCAGTGAAGTTTTCTAAACCCAATAGCAGCTGTCATTTTTTAACACTAATAATTGGAGAACTCAACATCTTGTCTGATAAAACACGTTAACCACAGAAAAAACCCTTGCTTTGAAACCAATAAACATTCAAACTGTATCAGCCTGTAATGGTACCTACCCACATGACTGTATACCTATTGGATATCATCTGCAGCACAACCAATACTTGAACAGTCACCTTGGACTGACCAAAATGCCACCTGCTTCCTGCTGAAACACCTTCCCATAACCACAGTTTCACTGCATATTAAACCCAAAATAGTATGTGAAACCATGGAAGAACTTATGCCTTAATACACTACATTATCTTCTCAAGGGAACAGTGTCTTCAGGCCCCATAGGTGTATTTTAGACCTATCTAAGCCCTCGAAAAACTGATTTCAATGAGAACCAGTCACATCACTCTTGGCTGGTTCACCAAAGACAAAATTAATATTCAATCAAATCCTTTTGGGCGTACGCCTCCAGCTTTACACTGGTGTAAACAAAACAATCATTGGAAAACATACAATACCAGGTCTCCCACCTCTGATCCTATCTGCTCATCTAGGGAGAGACTTTTAAAGAAGAAATTCAAAACACTGCTTCCACATGTGATCATGGAATTGCATCATAAAGGCCCTGCAGGCCCTTATCTAGCTCCTGGTAATTAGATGCAGCTGGGTCAAGGTCCTCATTCACAGCCCTCTGCTTTACTCCAATCGCTGACTCAATCTGCCAATCTGGGAGCACCACAAGAACATTCCAGTTTCCAAAATCTAGAGGGTGACTACTAATGCATATCTCCTCCATTCACCACTTCTCAGTCACTTTCTAGTAACAACACAGTCACACCAAAGCCACTACCCTAAACTCCATCCAGGCACAAACACAGGATCTGAACCCCCTCCTGATGCTCCCAATGGCTTGACCAGAACACCAAAACCAGATAGGACATTTGGGACCTCATTACAAAATTGGTGGGTGGCAACCGCCGCCTGCCAAGTTGTAACCATCGTGCGGCCGCCCTCCCGCCATGCCCATTCTGACATCCCCGCTGGGCCGGCGGGGATGTGGGCCACGACATGGGAGCCGGCTCCAAATGGAGCCGGCGGTGTTGCGGCTGTGCGACGGGTGCAGCTGCACCCATAGCGCTTTTCACTGTCTGCTGTGCAGACAATGAAAAGCAGAGTGGGGCTGTGCCTGGGGGCCCCGCGACTCCCCTTCCTGCCAGCCTTTCCATGCTTGCAGCGCTGCCCTGGCGGATTAAAACCACCGGGACAACCATGACGGTAAACCGGCGGTGCGACCGCGGCGCTTCCCCCACGGCCATAATCTGCGAGTTTGTACCGCCAGCCTGTTAGCGGTACAACCTCCAAAACAGCCCTGGCGGTCTTTGACCGCCAGGGTTGTAATGAGGGCCTTGGTGCTTTCAGAACTCTTACAAGGTGTCATGGGGCTCGTTATCTCCAATGGCAATAGTGGCTCCCCTGTTCTTCTGTCATACTCAAGGACTTCCTTCTGTCAACTTGCTGCCTGGACTATTTCTAACTTTTTCCTACTAACTGCCTCCTTCCCAGAAGACCCAAGACACACTATATCGTACAAGTCTTGAAAAAGTAAAGGCTTGACCTATCCTACCTATCAGACATTTGAAAATTTGCCCTAGGGTGTTGCCTGGACAAACCGATTACAAAAACAACCCTCATACACATACATAAATTATTTGGTGATAATTACATCCTGAGTGAAGCCCAATCATGATATGTCCTGGTTGCAGCAGTTAGTCTTTAATGAGCTCCTTAATAAATAGCCTTAACTTGAAAGTCAACCAAAGTGAGATTGCAGCTGTCCTCTTAGCTGGCCTCTCAGCTCATTTGTCACAGTAGACCACCCAAACCTTCTATGCGTAATGTAAGAACTTTCAACAATCAAAACAGGCATCCCACAAGGTTCAACTATCATCTAATTGCTTTTCAATCCCTGTTTAACCCCTTTACAAGACATCATCAAACCTCTTTACTGGACATCATCAAACCATTCAAATCCCAACTGCCACGATCATTCTGAAATTGGAAACACTTGTATAGCTTGATATGAACATTTCTGGCCCTTGCCTGATTAACAGTAGGAACGTGGATGACTTCCAACCATTTAAAGCTCAACGTGGAATAAACAGAATTACTAATGTGTGAAACAAATCATTACACAGCAAAGTGCTCATTGACCCAAGGAACTTCAAGCACCTCCCACAAACGCCAGCAATGCCATGGATCTTCAAGGCATTATGGACAAATATCTCATTCTAACACCAAGGAGGAATCATCGAATTAAGGTGGTCATTACAACCCTGGCGGTCGGTGTTAAAGCAGCGGTAAGACCGCCAACAGGCCGGCGGAAAAAATTGAATCACGACCGTGGCGGAAACCGCCAACATAGACAGCCACTTTAACACTCCGACCGCGACAGCGGTACAAACAAACAGCATGGTGGTCACCGCCAACAGACAGGCGGAGGACAATGTACCGCCCACAGTATCACAACCTACCAATCCGCTACCTTTTCCGGGGCGGATTCACCGCGAACAAAAACACGGCGGAAACAGGACTTCAAAGGGAAAACGCTGACCTCTACACAACCCACAAGGAATCCGGACCCATGGAACCCGAGCACCAGATCCTGCCAGCCCTTATCTTCTTGCTCCTCTACCAGGAGCACAAACGCCGGCGGTGAAGACCACGGTGAGTACTGCACCTACGACACAGGGGAGGGGGAGGGAAAATACAGGGACACACACACACAACACCATCCCACCCCCACCCTCACCCACTACAACACACACACTAGTACAGCATGATACATTACAGGTACTTCCCCAAACCCCCCCGGAAGAATGCAAAGACAAAAGGAAATGAGTGTAACTATTGTGACATTAAAATCCAGTACGCAAATATATATATACACTATAAACAAATATATACACCAAGAATATTAGTCCAGGTAGTGCTCCATTGAAGTACGTGGAACACTGGGCCCACACGGCATGGGCGAGGCCAACACTCAATCCCCGAACATGACGGAGAGAACACTGCAGGGGCATCAGATAGCAATAAAAAAGGCACCTCAGGGGGAAGGGAAAGGGGGGGCACCTCAGCCGGTTGAGTGCACGACGCCAAATCCAAAAGGGGGCCACATGCCCACTGTTCAATCCTGGGGAGTGCAAAGCCACAGTCTCTCAAGTCTCTACAGTGGGTGGGTTGCCAACTGTTCCATCCTGGGGAGTGCAAAGCCACAGTCTCTCAAGGCTCTACAGTGGGTGGGTAGCCCACTGTTCAATCCTGGGGAGTGCAAAGCCACAGTCTCTCAAGTCTCTACAGTGGGTGGTTTGCCCACTGTTCAATCCTGGGGAGTACAAAGCCACAGTCTCACAAGTCTCTACAGTGGGTGGGTTGCCCTCTGTTCCATCCTGGGGAGTGCAAATCCACAGTCTCTCAAGTCTCTATAGTGGGTGGGTTGCCCACTGTTCCATCCTGGGGAGTGCAAAGCCACAGTCTCTCAAGTGGATAACAGTCTCCACTGGTGGAGGGGGCCTTGTGCCCAGAGTGCTTCATCCTGCCAAGGACTGATGTAGTAGATGTGAATCTCCACTGGTTCTGGAGGGGGCCTTGTGCCCAGAGTGCTTCATCCTGCCAAGGACTGAGGTAGTTGATGCGAATCTCCACTGGTTCTGGAGGGGGCCTTGTGCCCAGAGTGCTTCATCCTGCCAAGGACTGAGGTAGTGGATGCCTTACTCCACTAGTTCTGGAGGGGGCCTTGTGCCCACAGTGCTTCATCCTGCCAAGGACTGAGGTAGTGGATGTATCTCTCCACTGGTTCTGGAGGGGGCCTTGTGCCCAGAGTGCTTCATCCTGCCAAGGACTGAGGTAGTGGATGCGAATCTCCACTGGTTCTGGAGGGGGCCTTGTGCCCACAGTGCTTCATCCTGCCAAGGACTGAGGTAGTGGATGCCTTACTCCACTGGTTCTGGAGGGGGCCTTGTGCCCAGAGGGTTTCATCCTGCCAAGGACTGAGGTAGTGGATGCCTTACTCCATTGGTTCTGGAGGGGGCCTTGTGCCCAGAGTGCTTCATCCTGCCAAGGACTGAGGTAGTGGATGTGAATCTCCACTGGTTCTGGAGGGGGCCTTGTGCCCACAGTGCTTCATCCTGCCAAGGACTGAGGTAGTGGGTGTATCTCTCCACTGGTTCTGGAGGGGGCCTTGTGCCCAGAGTGCTTCATCCTGCCAAGGACTGAGGTAGTGGATGTATCTCTCCACTGGTTCTAGAGGGGTCTTTTGCCCAGAGTGCTTCATCCTGCCAAGGACTGAGGTAGTGGATGCCTTACTCCACTGGTTCTGGAGGGGGCCTTGTGCCCAGAGTGTTTCATCCTGCCAAGGACTGAGGTAGTGGATGCCTTACTCCATTGGTTCTGGAGGGGGCCTTGTGCCCAGAGTGCTTCATTCTGCCAAGGACTGAGGTAGTGGATGTGAATCTCCACTGGTTCTGGAGGGGGCCTTGTGCCCACAGTGCTTCATCCTGCCAAGGACTGAGGTAGTGGATGTATCTCTCCACTGGTTCTGGAGGGGGCCTTGTGCCCAGAGTGCTTCATCCTGCCAAGGACTGAGGTAGTGGATGCCTTACTCCACTGGTTCTGGAGGGGGCCTTGTGCCCAGAGTGCTTCATCCTGCCAAGGACTGAGGTAGTGGATGTGAATCTCCACTGGTTCTGGAGGGGGCCTTGTGCCCAGAGTGCTTCATCCTGCCAAGGACTGAGGTAGTGGATGTATCTCTCCATTGGTTCTAGAGGGGTCTTTTGCCCAGAGTGCTTCATTCTGCCAAGGACTGAGGTAGTGGATGCCTTACTCCACTGGTTCAGGAGGGGGCTGAGTGTTTCATCCTGCCAAGGACTGAGGTAGTGGATGCCTTACTCCATTGGTTCTGGAGGGGGCCTTGTGCCCAGAGTGCTTCATCCTGCTTGTGACGGACTCAGTAGCGTCAGTGCCCTTGGCGCTCATGGGCCAGCGGTGCTTGTTGCGGCGGTGTCCTTGGCAGCAGTGCTTGTGGCACTTGGGTCCACTGTTCAATCCCTGGGACATGGCCTACAAGGCTATGGCCGACATCTGCACACATGGATGTCACAGGAGCCTGACTAGGTGTACTTGGCACTGTACACAGGTGGGGTTGGGTGGGGTGCCACAGGGTCTGCCAGAACAAGGGGACCTAACTAGCACACTCGCCCTGGCCTAGGGAAACCCACAGCCCACCTCTCCCACCCAGACACCTCCACTGCGCGCAAGATCAGCAGAATGAGAGTGTACTCACCCCCTTGTGGCTGCTGTGATGCCCTCAAGCGCCTATCCAACTCCGGGTACGCCACCGCCAGGATCCTGAACATCAGGGGGGTCATGGTGCGATGGGCACCCCTCCCACGTTGGGAGGCCATCCCCAGCTGGGCCTCCACCGTCTTCTTGCTCCAGAGGCGAATGTCCTCCCATCTCTTACGGCAGTGGGTGCTCCATCTGCGGTAGACCCCCAGGGTGCGGACGCCAAATATCCTTCTTCTGGTGGGTGCTGACCTACATGAATTGTACAGGGGAAAAAGAAAAGTTATTACCAACTGCACCTTCACAGTCATTGGCCCCCATCCCTACCCTTGCCATGTGGCACATGCACTCACCGCCGTTTCATGCACGCCTAAATCTCCCCACCCCATCTTTCATCCACCCACTCCAGGCATAGCTCATACAGCATGCTCCCAGTGTACTTACCTGTTTGTCTGGAGGACTGTAGAGTAGCGTGTACTGGGGGAGGACCCCATCCACGAGTTTCTCCAACTCCTCCGATGTGAAGGCAGCGCCCTTTCCCCAGACACTGTAGCCATTGTCGCTTCCAGACGCAGGTCACAGCAGCACTTGCAGTGTAGGTCCTCTCCTGTCGAAGATCAGGTATCGAGTGATTGAACAGATAGAAAATGGCGGTCACGTCCGCGGCGGTGCGTACCGTCACCGCCGACGTACATTGTCATTGGCTCCTGGGACCCATAGGGTCCAATGTTAACCAATGCAGAATTGTGCCACGGTCTTCGACCGCCTACCGCAACAGTGTACAACTCCAGCGAAGTTACCTCACATCCCATTGTCCCACTTTACAGGTCAGGCAGCCGCCATTTCAGGGGCCCACATGGCTTAATTTTTAACTGCGTCACACATACCTAGGCCTTGCCTCAACACTCATACAGGCTAAATTTCGGATTATGATTCGTGTTCTGTGTAAGCTGTGGGTACGTACCTCTGAGTTGGTTGACTCTGTGCTCGCTGTTGTCCTTCATAGGCACTGTCCGCTGGGACATGTGAGGAGATGGCGGCATCCTCCGGTGTACAGACCGCTGGTGGACCTGTCAACAATGGAGGAAAGACATGTGATCATCACCTACAGGCTTGATCGTGCCACAATCCTGGAACTGTGTGCCCAGCTGGAGCTAGACCTGATGTCAGCTATCCGCCATCCCACAGGAATTCTCCCTCTAGTGCAGGTGCTGTCAGTACTCCATTTCCTTGCAAGTGGGTCATTTCAAACAACAGTGGCCATAGCATCAGGGATGTCCCAGCCTATGTTCTCCAACGTGTTGTCCAGAGTGTTGTCTGCCCTGCTGAAACACATGCGAAGCTGCACCGTTTTCCCTCAGGTGGAGGATTTGCCTACAGTGAAAGGTGACTTCTATGCCCTGGGACATATCCCAACATCATAGGTGCCATTGATGGGACACATGTGGCGTTGGTACCCCCCGCAGGAGTGAACAGGTGTACAGAAAACGGAAGAGTTATCATTCCATGAATGTGCAGATGGTGTGTTTGGCAGACCAGTACATATCCCATGTGAATGCCAAATTCCCTGGCTTAGTGCATGACGTTTACATCCTGCGGAATAGCAGCATCCCTTATGTGATGGGTCAACTCCAGAGGCACCGTGTGTGGCTATTAGGTGAGCACCTGGAAGCAAGTCAGTGGGAATGGTTGTCTGGGTCTTGGGATATCCCTACAGGTTAGTGTGTGTCTAACAGTTGCCCTCGCCATTTGCAGGTGACTCTGGTTACCCGAACCTGTCATGGCTACTGACCCCAGTGAGGAATCCCAGGACAAGGGCAGAGGAACGCTACAATGAGGCCCATGGGCGGACTCAGAGGATTATAGAGCAGACCTTCGGCCTCCTGAAGGCGAGGTTCAGGTGCCTCCATATGACAGGTGGATCCCTATTCTACTCACCAAAGATGGTGTGCTAGATCATCGTGGCCTGCTGTATGCTTCACAACTTAGCTTTACGACGACAGGTGCCTTTTCTGCAGGAGGATGGTCCAGATGGCGGTGTTGCGGCAGCTGTGGAGCCTGTGGACAGTGAAGACGAGGAAGCAGAAGAAGAGGACATCGACAACAGGAACTCGGTTATCCTGCAATACTTCCAGTGAGACACAGGTAAGAATGCAAACCTCCCTACTACATGTACTTTAACACTACTACCGCTCTACTGTCTGTCGTTTTCACCCTGTGTATGGTCACTGAGTTGTCACTTTCCCTTACGATTTCACAGATGTGGGTCCCACTGTGTGACATCTTCTTTGTTTCCTCATGGACTAGAGCTGTGTGACATAGGTATGTTGACATTACAATTGAAAGAGCATTTTGTCACTGTAATTGCTAATACACTATTTCGAAATCACAGACAGACTCTAGATTGTTTTGTGCTTTAAGGGTGTTTATTTCAGTGCTCAATATTGGAGGGGGTTGTAAAATGGTGATGGTGGAGGTATGTCCATGGCAGAGTCCAGTCTATTAGTCTCACAGGTGCATTGCCCAAATGGGCATAGGAAGTGGAGCTGGGGCAGTTTGAGGATAGACAGGGTGACAAGGTGGGACAGAAGGATGACATTCAGGGCGGTCTCATTTCTTGGCGGGAGTCTTGGCATTGTTCTCTGTCTTTGTCCTGGATCCCAGGGACTGTTTGTGGGCTGGTTCTCCCTCTGCAAGGGGTGGGGTGCTGGTGTGGTGGTCCTGTGGTGGTGCCTCCTGTCCACTAGCGCTGGCAGAGGTGGTGGGCAGTTCATCGCCCAGGCTAGTGTCAGGGGCCCCTTGTTGTGCCACAGTGTCCCTCCTGGTGCTGAGGACTTCCTTCAGCACCCGTACGATGGTGCCCAGGGTGGAATTGATGGATCTGATTTCCTCCCTGAAGCCCAAATACTTTTCCTCCTGCAGGCACTGGGTCTCCTGAAACTTGGCCAGTACCGTTGCCATCGTCTCCTGGGAATGGTGGTAGGCTCCCATGATGTTGGAGAGGGCCTTGTGGAGAGTGGGTTCCATTGGCCTGTCCTCCCCAGTCGCACAGCAGCCCTCCCAGTTCCCCTGTGTTCCTGTGCCTACGTCCCCTGGACCGTGTGCCCACTGCCCCAGGTCCCTGTTGTTGTTGGGGTGGTGGGTTAGCCTGTGTTCCCTGTAGTGGTGGACACACTGCTGCTTGACGTGTCCTGGGGACAGAGGTATGGGCCCGCTGGGTGGGTGCTGTGCTGGTGTTTCATGAGGGGGGAAGCTCTGTGGTGGCCTGTGACTGTGTCAGGTGTACCGACTGTCCAGAGGTCCCAGATGGGCCGGGCTGGTCATCTAGATCCAGTTGGACAGAGCTACTGTCATCACTGTGGGCCGCTTCTGTTGGTGGTGTGGACATGTGTGGACCCTCCTGTCCGGTGATGTTGGGTAGGGGTCCTGAGGGGTATAAAAGGATGTTTATTACATTTGTGTGTGCCATGGTGTGCAATGAGTGGGTGACCCTGTACCCCAGTGCTTGCATTCCTGTGTGGGTCCCTGTGTGATTGTGGTTTAGGGGGGTGTATGGGTATGTGCAATGGCCATGCTTTGGTGATGGGTGTCCATGCTTTGTTGTTGCATGCAGGGCTTGGTGTTAGGATGTGTGGTTTGTGATGTTGGGACATTTGTGAGGAGTTGGAGTGATGGGGGTGAGGGTGAGGGTGGGGGTATGTGATAGCATGCAAGTAGGTTGGGGGATGTAATAGTTAAGATTTGACTTACCAGAGTCCATTCCTCCATCTACTCCTGCGAGGCCCTCAGGATGCAGAATCACCAAGACTTGCTCCACCCATGTTGTTAGTTGTGGGGGAGGAGGTGGGGGTCCGCCACCAGTCCTCTGTACCGCGATGTGGTGTCTTGAGACCACGGAACGCACCTTCCCCCGTAGGCCGTTCCACTTCTTCCTGATGTCATCCCTATTTCTTGGGTGCTGTCCCACTGCGTTGACCCTGTCCACTATTCTGCGCCATAGCTCCATCTTCCTAGCTATGGAGGTGTGCTGCACCTGTGATCCGAATAGCTGTGGCTCTACCCGGAGGATTTCATCCACCATGACCCTGAGCTCCTCCTCAGAGAACCTGGGGTGTCTTTGCCGTGCCATGTGGTGGTATGGGTGATGTGTGGGGTGGTGTGTGTAGTGATAAGTGGGGTGATAATTAGTGGTGTGTTGTGTGAGGTGCGTGGAAGTTATGTGGGTGATGGTATTGTGTGCCTGTGGATGCTTGGTAGTTGTTTGTAGTGTATCTCTCTGGCCTTCTCTCAGTAATTCTGTTGTAGGGGTTTGTGGGTGATGTGGGTGTGTGTTTTATATTGTAATGGTTGTGTGGGAGTGGTGTGTGTATGTGTATCAGGTGTGTGTATTTCGAATTGTCCAATGTGGTAGTGTTATGTAAATGTGTGTGTATTTTGAGCGCGGCGGTGTGTACCGCCAATGGAATACCACAGTTGAATGACTGCTGCATGGATTCGTGTGTCGTGATAGTGTGGGTGTATTTCTGTTGGCGTGACAGTGGAGGTTTTGTTTTCGCCAGTTTATCACTGACCTTTGGTGTCGCAGACTTGTGTGGGTGTCTGAATTTTGGCAGATTCCGAGCAGTGGGTCATAATGACCGTGGCAGAATTCCGCAGCTGCGGCGGTGTGTTGGCGGTCTTCTGCACAGCGGTAAACGGCTTTTGCCGCCAATGTTGTAATGAGGGCCAAAGTCTTCTTTCTATACGTGCAAAACTCTGATGGGCATTTCCATTTTCCTGGTATTTTCTCAATGAGTCCAGGTCAGAGTTGTGCTTGTTCACTTTAGAGTGAACTATGTTAATGGTTTATATCTGGAGCACTCAAGTTCCTACATCAGATCAAAACACTGCCACCAGAACTCCTCTGCACATGTGGTTAAAGGGTCACATCCTATTAGCACTTCAAGCTCTTCACACCCTTTCATGGGTCTATTCAAGGCCCTGTGCCCAGCTCACAGCGCCATTCATGGAATAGTGTTTCTGCTAAAGAAACTCCAATTCTATTTACCCTGGAGGAACCTGAGATGTAAGGCAATGACTTCCTCATCAACCCCAGATGCCCAGAAATGTAGCTTTTCTCAGTACAGTCGGCCAACTTCTGAAACTCTGTCTGATCTTAATAGGAATGTTGATTTTGGTTTTCAGATCTGAAAATCTATAATGACATGGTGGTTTCCACCCATGTCTGATTAATGACTTACTACTCTTGGCAACCAGACCCTTGCCTAGATGTTGTGCAATAACACCCTGTAAGCAAGCACATTGAAAATTTAGGGCATTCTATTACAAAAATGAGACAGTCCTCCAAATAATGGTCCTCCTGGGTCTGGTCTTTCTCATCCCTGTTGGAGAAATGTCTTCCTATTTTCCATGTTGCGTGTCACCCTGGTTCATGCAGCCCTTGTCTCTGTGGTGTATGATCCCTATGAATCTGACCCTCATAGACTTTTTGATCCTAGTCACATTGGGCCTGGACTTCCTGGTCCTTTAGATCCATTTTGTCCTTTCTGATCTACGGTCTCCTGGTTTTGCAACCCCTTAGTCATTTCCGGTTGTGGTCTTCTTGGTCCTGGTCCATTCTCTTCTGGCCTCTTGGTCCTCCTTGATTGATCTGATCTCTGTGGTTTTGGCCCTTCTGTGCCTCATCCTTCTGTCCATTGGACTCCTGGTACTGATTCTTTTTGTTCTGCCTACCTGAGTCTACTACTGCTGGCATTGGTTGACCTCATCCCTATGGCCCTGATTAGTGCACTGAGGCCCTCCTTTTTGTTATGATCCAGGGCCTTCCGTTTCTTTTACCGTGATCCTTCTTTTCCTCCGGTCCCTAGTACACTGGGTCCAAATCTCACTTTTTCACATCCTCCTGATCCTTCTCACCCTAATTCCAGTACATTTAGTCCTGTTTTTCCTTGTCCTATTCCTTTTCACCTATTTGTTCCTGGTCCCTGGTAGCATCGGTAACCCTGATCTTCATGGATTAAATCTCCCTTGGCCTGGTATTTCCTTATCCTTATCTTTGTGGCTTTGGTCGTCTTACTCCTAGTTAGCACAAGGCCTTTCACAAGAAGCCCAAAAGGAAGCCAACCTTACAAAAATCATCAAAAGAAGGATCATGAACATTAAACATTTAAAAAACAGTGTATTTGCATGAGTGCATGAAACATTTATCAAACATGCTTCAAAGCCATACTAATTATTCTTTGCAGACAGCTAAATACTCGTAGGTTGCAACACAAAATATTTGTGTATCAATCCTAAAGTTCCTAAAACAGAAGTTTGATTCCTGCATTTCTTATTTGAATATTAAAATAACATACATGTTTTTATTAAAAATGTATTTTCTGCTTTTCATCTATAAACAGTTTAGCTTAATCCATGCACTTACCTTAGTACAAACTATTATACATTGTTTATGCACTTGCTTTCACATGCTTCATACATGTTGCATCTCCACTAGAACATGGCCATCACCCTATCATTGCCTGGAGTCAGTTTTGTCTTATGGCTGACTAAACAAAGAGCCCCTTCACACTATTTATCCAACTAACGGTCAGATTGTACAGCATTTCTACTATTTAGCCTGCGGCCAGCTAAACAGCAAATATTATGTACCATTTTGCTGGCTGCTGAGTAAAGAGCAGAGTTAAGTACCATTTGGATGGTAGATTGTAAATAGGCACTCCTTTCCAAATACTGATATGTCCTATAGTGGGTGGTACGTGCTACAGTGTTGTAATCCTGAAACTGTCCTGAGATTTCATCTACAGCTTCAGACTCCACTCATGAGTAAAATGTTCCAAATGTTCCAAATGCAGATGCTGCATATACAGATATTACAAATGTAACCTCCGTTCCTGCATTGGAATGCCTCTATTCTTGAGGTGTCGCATGACTGCCTCTCTGTAATTTACACCTATTATGACAGGAGCTTCCATTGTAATAAAAAAGGGATTCCAAAACTGCTTTTCTTTCAAAAGACAGAAAACCCACATACGAAGACTAACCATTTAAAAATCAAGCTTGACAAATCTACAAAAACAGGTGCTCACTTATTCTGTACAGGAGATAACCACTACTACCACAAACAGATTCGTAAAATGGTAATGAGGATGCTTATTCAAAATCTACTAAAGAGCCCAAACAAACCCGAATGCCCCACATTGGGCACTGTGTTGTGTAAACTAAAGGACATAGTTAGGAAAAAGTGGTCCAGCACATCAAGTCACTGTGCTTGCTTGCTGTGCTGCTCTGTTTCACTGGGAAAGAGCAGGAATACACCGTATTTAAGGCAATACAGTGCATTCCTGTCCTTTCCCATGTGATGCACTGGGGCACCTTCCTGCACAAAAACAATTCTGAGAGACATTTTCGTCTTTCTATGTGTGCTGCAAAATGCACACATAGAAGGAGGTAAAAACGGGGAGAAATAAAGATATTTTTCCTTTTTGCACCTCTGCTGGGAGGGTGTATCTTTTTGGCACATTTCCAAGTTTATCTGTTCTTGTAAATCTGGGAAAGCATCAAAATACAAGGATGTTGCTTGGGCCTTGCATGGCTACATAAATCTAATTTTTCATTTTCATCTCTCTTGCACCTCATTGCATGGTACGGTAGCGACGCAAAGAGTTCATAAATATGCTCCTGACTTTATAAGCTTAGTTCTACAAGGTCTGACTTCCTGCCCATGGATGCCTGCACTTAGTTCAGTGCACCAATGCTTGAACACGAAAGTCCAGGTTCTTGTAGCCCCACATGACCTTACCCATCTCTCTAGTTGATGTGATGTCAGTGTTTTATAGGTTACTAACAGTTCTGAAAAGATTTCAGAAACAGAGTGGTAAGTCAAACCCATTTACATTTTTTACAACATAACACACAAGCACTGCGCTAAGTAAGAGATATTTCATGGTTAAAAAGTGTTTATTTCAACATTCAAATACTGTTGCTTAGCGTATGAAAAATAGCCACACAGATTATGATCAATACAGCACTGAGGCACATGACCAAAAATGAGAATAACATGATAATTTCCAACAAAGTAAGACATTTATCAATTTAGCAACCTAACACTTACTTTTATCTGCTAAACTATGGGAGCGTGGAGTAGATTAACTTGCTTCTAGAGTTTCTTACGAGACACCGTACTGCATACCTGTTTACAGAAAAGTGTTGTGATTATCATGAGGGCTGGAAGTGAGTGTTTTCTTGAAAGAAAAACACACAACAGCGGAGTTCAGCTCTTCTCCTCAGCACATTATCAGCATTCATCATGGAACTGGAGGCTGTAGCAGCACGTCGATGTGGCAGGTTCGATCGGAAGAAACTCGGACAGCCTTTGGTGTGATTATCTGGGGCAAAACCTCTTTGATTTGATGGTAATTTCAGGGGTATTTATAGTATATCAACCATTCTTATCTTTCTAAACCAATGGATTGACATAAACATATACATCGGACAGATGCACTAATAAGGTAAGGATATGTCAATATAATCTACTTTGTTTGGGTTGTTGCTGTTATTTGACCTTGGAAAATGAGGAACTTTCATTTGTGTCACTACCAGGAGGATATGACAACTTTTGTATGTCACTAAAGGGGATATGACTACTTTGGGACATTAGGGTCAGAAGTATGTGACACATTTACGGGTCAAAGGGATGAAACATAGGGATTTTCCCCAGAAAGGTAAAGTCAGGGTCACTGGAATTATGCGAGCATGTAGCTGCAGCATTTTTTGCATAACTATAGATTTGCCAGATGTGCCACATAATCTATCTTCTGATGCATAAAATGCAGATTTTAACAACAATTCTTTTCTAGCTCAAACAGTTCAAAAGTTACTAAACATGCAGTGTCACATGTTGCTACAAAGTGGAAGACCCATTGCAAAGGTTAACTGGTCACCTTTCTGTTGTGTATTGCTGCCTTTGGGTGTTAAACTGGAAGTAATGATGTGCAACCAATCCCTGTACAGTGTAAAAATGACAAAATAATATAGTAATTCTATCACAAAATGTGCTGCCTTATCCCTCATAATTTGCCTTTTCTTGCTGCCTTTTTTTACTCAACTGTGCCGCATAATTTGACTCTCCTCTGCTGCATATTTCTAGTGGCCCTGGGTAAAGATCACCATATTTTAATATTATAGGAAGGAAAAGGTTGCTATTTTCCAACTAAGGCCTAAAACAAAAATAGAGTCCTAATCAGGGACAAAATGGAGTTAGGACATAGGATCTACACGACAGTTATGAACGGTATGACAGAGCACACCACACCCAGAGCACAATTCATTAGACATTCAGATCTTCTATGTTGCATTCAGGGGTAACAGATCACATTGGTGGAAGCTTTTATACCAATCAGCTGTAGTGTGAAAGATTGTCATGACCTATTGTGTATTGCTCAGTAGCAAAGTGTCCCAAAACAACAGGTGCGATGTTCCACTTGATTACTCACAGAATTAGTCTTCTTAGGTCCAAATTATTTCACCCACATAAGTGGCATGCTTGCTCCTTAGGTTTTGCTCTTGTTGGACAGGTAATAGAAGATCTGTTCCTGGTCTCCAAGTAATGGGTGCTCCTAATGAAGATATTTTGTTTTTATCTACATTTGATGTTTGGTAGAAGTAGCTACAGTAGTGGGGCCTGCCTGTCCATTAATCCAGCTGACAGAATGTGAACAATGAATTCCTTTATTAGAGTTCCCTGCTGTAAGGTTAAAAAAAACACAACAGGAACTAAAAGAGACACCGTCCCTTTTAGTCCCTACATCCTGGTCAACATGTTTCTCCCTAATCTTTGCCCAACAATGATCAATGGCATTCATCAGGACCAATTAGGCAGATATGTGAGGGACCCAGTTCTATACCTACCCTACACATTAACTAAACTTACATTTGTGTATGGAGGAGGTTCTGCATGTTGGAAAAAAATCAAAAATTGAATGAAAGGTTAGACAATTATTCAGTTTTTAGACCCAGAAAAATGGCATATATCCATTAGATGTGTTATATTAATATCCAACAGACACCAAGTGAGTGTATTCCCTAAAAGCTATGCTTTGCCACTGAAAACATGTTGAGTGAATGAAAAAACCATATAGGAGAAAGTAACAAACAATGTGTGGGATTTTTACCCGGCATTGTCTGCTGAAGGACCTCATAGGATACGGGGCTGTACTGACTATCTATATGCCAAACACTTTTAAAAGTTGGCACATCAGTTCATAATCCTATTCATTGTTACCCAACATCACTTCTGTTACATATTTTATGGATCTATAATTGTATGAAAATACACAATATAGACAGTAGGGACAGCCATGTTAGGAGAACTCAGTGTTAGGGGAACTCAATTCAGTTTGTAACATTAAATTTCAAATGAGAATTTACAGCTATGGCAGGGTAAACAAACATTAAGGATAACTTGTAGGATTTATTACACTGGTAAATAAGTGTATGTGATTTATTCACAGGTGCATTTTTTAACAAGTTTCAGGAAGTAACGTTTTAGGTTACCTTCGATAGCAGAACATTGCTGTTTATGGTGGAAGACAGTATGAAGAAATGTATTTGATAAATAAGAAAACATACAGTTTTCATGATTCTTATGAAGTAGATTATACATAATTACAATTAATACAAAGACAGCATTCAATTTGATGGTTTATTTCAGACTCTTCAAATAAAGTCATATATTATCTCAGAGGTAGAAAATTCCCTTTTTAAGATTTGCATATTAAAACATAGCCATAAATGTGGTCTTTTGTTTTAAATGTTATATACTAACCTATCCTAAAGAACAAAAACATAATTTGACAAAGGGGATACAATATTGTATTGTAAATACATTATACAATCATTGTGCTATGTAAGAAAAACAGTCAAATTAAGCAGTAGTTTCAGCAGCCTTTGAAAGATTTTAAAGAAACACAACTTTCTGGGGTTCTGAATTGTTATTAAAAACGTGATTGCCAAACCCATGAGATAATCACACCTTTCCTAAATGCACAAAATATTTTTTTAGGCTGATATTTTACTGTTATGTGAAATAGCAACAGTCAGTGAAGAACCTTTTTTTTATTAAGAAATGCCAAACCTTTAGGGAATTTTTCCAGACAAAGTATAGTTCTTTCCTTAATTTGAGTGCAGTACAGCTTCAGAAACTACCAAGTATGGCCATTGATAAAATATAGCTTTAGAGGGCATCCTAAATCTTGTGAAATGTTTTGGGGATTTCAGATTATGTGAAACTAACAAAAGGATATAATGATTGCAAGTGTAGGTCTCGATTGGATCTTTCACTCAATAATGCATTTTTGAACTTGTGTTAAATGCATAAACAGTTTCAAAAATACAAGGTCTTTGTCAAACGTATGCAATAATACTGTGCATGTAACTATTGATACTGTAGGCTATAGTAATTATCAGAGATGATGTCACTACACATATTCACCATCCGAATGAAGAATACCTCAGGAATAATGTTTTTGCCTACCAGTTACCAAATGCTTTCCCTTCTTCCTCATTTATTGGATAGATTATGGCTGCTTTTCAAAGGTGAAATGTGTCCACAGAAAAATCCAAAGGTGGGGGATTTACTCATAATATAAATTTAGTCGAAAATTCAGTATTTCATGTATAGAGGCATAATGGCTGAGCATTTGTTTCTAGCTCTAGAAGATATTTTAATGCATTTTGCTCCACCAATCTGAGAATACTAGTTATAAACGTTGCAGTAACAGTTTGGTAGGGCATTTTTGCTTTGTGGGGATGCAAATGCCATTTGTGAGCTTGCACATTTAGAAAGTTTGCTCCAAATAATAAAACTAAAGAGTAGGCTAAATGATGTGAAATGTGTCAGGCGTCCTATTAAATTAGATTACTAAAATGCTTTGAATGGATGCATGTACATCATTCCTTGGTATGTGGATGTTAGTATTTCTATGGTACGAACTTTCAGGATTTCATTTGAGAAAATGCGAATTTATTTGTAAAACTTACTGTGTGAGTCTGCTAAGGAAAAATAGTCAAGCATAATTCACAAGCAAACATTAAAAGGCATCTGTATATTAGCCACTGGTCATAAACTACATTGGAAATGCATCAACTAGCAATTTTGTTAACTCTGAAGTACAATGATTTCAAACGTTTTTCTGTTCATAAAGAAACTAGGTGATAAGAGTTGAAACCCAGAATGCACATGAAATAATAATAACCCTAAACAGCAGTTTTCATGATGTTGATACACAGAGGAGGAGATCATAATTAAAAAATAGAATAGAGAATTGTCTTTTGAAATTGAGCTTTTGGGCAAATGTTTTACCTCAAGTTCACTTGTATTTTTCACAAAGGAAAACAGAATCTAGCTTTTCTTGAATTAATGTGGTGCAGAAATGAAATACCCTCACGTACGTTTGCAAGAGAAAACCTTGTGCTTTGTTCAGGGAAAAACTAAACATTGACCAATGGCAGTGCCTGTTCATGGGTTTGTTTTGTCACTTACAATCCGCACAGTAAATTCCATACGACCTGACAGGCAGTTATGGCAGTGCTTAATTTGTGCTTGTTGTTTCTGGTACGGAGCACCAACACTTATGTTTGAGGGCCAACACTTATTTTTCTGCCTCAAGCATTTACTGCAAGCAAGAGACACATATAGACCAGACAGAGGACGAAAAAAACGAAAACGCGTCATAATGGGAGAAAGCAGAACGCTGCAAGAGTGAGCTGAAGGGACAAGGAGTGGCTGTAAATGGATTCAAGAGGCCCGAGATAGCTTCAGGATTATGGTGCCTCACTATTCCATGTTCGCACATTTAATTGCAGCTGCCACCTGTTTAAGAAGAGGGCTTTGGGGACAGGCATGTTTTTATTTACAAATTAAGCACTGAGCTATGTTAACCTTACATGCTAGACTCACCGCAACAGAAGTTACTTTAATCCTGACATGCTGAGTTATGCCTTTTTCAAAGTGATGCTTCTGTTGTATCACAGAATGTCTACATTTCACATATCAGACTTTTAAGGTTCTGGATAGTGAAAGGCTGGTTATAAGGCATACTTTCTCCGTCCTCGACTTTTAACATGTCAGTGACGCATAGGACTGTGTCCAGTATTCATTATATGTCTTGCAGTTTTATCCATCAGAAGAGGAAGCAGAATGCTTTTTAGCACTAGAAGTGGTATTATAGCAGAAACTGTAAAGGTTTGTTATTGTTGTTCCCATCACTGTTGACATACTACATGGAACACTATGTCCATTTCTGGAGGCGTATCTCAAGAAAATCTGTAGAAGGATAAACATAGATTTCTGAGAGTCCAAAACTGAGCTTTTTAGTTGAACCTAACTGGAGTTGCTCTAGAAAGTAAACATGTATTCTCTGGATGAAAGCAGACTAGTGGGATATGGCATACACATAACTAACCTGAAAGATACATGGACTTTCCATTGAGCAACTGCTTCGTGCTCAATGTGTGTGACTGGCAGGACGAAGACCGGGAAGAGATTTTGGAAAAATAGTTCATGGAACAGGCCCTCTATAAAAACATGAAACAAAGACATAGAAATGCCTGCCACAGATATAGTAAAGTAGCAGCACAGAAAAATCTAAAATGAATCCAAAATCTATGTGTGGCCTATGTCTCTAAATGAGTAAGCTTGGTGGGTTGGTGGTCCTTATCTGTCATGAATTGTATTGTGTCTATGTTTCTATTTTACCTGGTGCTATAATGCTTGCTTTTTAATCCTCTGAACTATTGAATATTAAAACTTCAAAAGGTTTGCATTCATTGCATACACCTCCTCTGCTTTTAGCAACACCCTCGGCCAATTGCTGCACATGATTTTGCCAAGTTTTTGTCTCCATTTCATATGTCCTTTCTGATAGGATGTCATACTGATTGAGTGTTTTAGATGTGATGCAATAAAAGGTGTGTGTAATGTGGTTTAGACTGTCACATGTGTCCTTCCTATTTTCCTTGACAAGCATATGTTTGTGCTAGTGTGTGTATATGAGTCTTTGCAATGTTTCTTACTGTGAGTTTATCACCAATTGGCTTCCTTCAACAGAACTTAAAATGAATACATATCAATGTAATGCAGAATTCAGAAAAGGTGATGGTAATGATGATAGTTAAGATGTCTTCCCGATGGGGCACCACATAGACTCAGTTAGAAAAAGGAGAATAGGTACTATTTAAAAAAGGAAAGGAAAAGAGAACTGGTGAGGAGTGGACAAATATTTCACTGCAGTCCTGCAAATTTGGGGAATTCTTTACTTTAGGAAGCAGTACAAAGAAGGTAACTGAATTTTCCTGAGGCCAAAGTAATTAAATGCATTCAATCCCATTGTTGAATGCCATGCTCAACATGGCGCAGTGTGTTCTCTGCTGTCACCTGACTGGTAACTGTCAACTCAGTGGTGGTTTGAAAATACAATGAAGATGCTTGCTTGTGCCATCTCCTTTCCCTGGTCTCACTCTAGGACTTCAGGCAGCAGGGTAAGTAGAAGTAGCATGGCACTGTCAAGAAAGATGGTAAGCAGCTGCTGCTGCTAGCCCTACACAGTAGTGGCAAAGTACCTGCTGCCGAGCATGGTCCTGTTTTACTGTACTGAAAACAATCTTCATCATGCCACATGCAACGAAGCTGGCCCACGATTTTTAGCGGTAATTAAAATCTACAGATCTGTGGTGCGACCCTCTTCTAAAGGAAAGTGCTCATTTGCAGAGACCTCATTTTTAGAGACAAACTGAAAAGCAGAATAGATTGAGAGACAGTCTCTTAAAAGCCTACATTATATAAACCATAAAATGAGATTTCTACTCTGGTAAGAAGAAGAGTGACATATACTGTAAGGGACTCCTAAATGACTTACTGATTACTGTACACACATATCAGTCCAGTGTTTCACCAGGCATATATCGTCAAGTTGAAAGAATACAGTGAAAATCATGGGTAAATTACAGGTACACATATGCAACCAGTGGTGTTCCAAAGCTCATATTTATGCTCATGTAAGTGCACCCAAATGTAAACTTCTGTTTTGGAATGAGGAAGGATGTTGTTGTGGGTTACTTGGTAGCACACTTCCTCAATCAAAAAAAAGGGAAACTGTGCATGGGCAGAAGTTACATTGTGCAATTATGTTACCTCTAACATGCTATCTCATATTATACCAAGCAAGCAGTTGCAAATGAAGCTGGGTTGTGTTTTTTTCATTAAATAGACTTTGGTGTGGTGCATGTTTGGATGACCTGAGATGTTACTTGAAAAAAGTAATACACCAAATGTTGGAATGTAAATGTTTGTGCTGTTGTAATGTTTTTGTAATTGTAGTGCTGCAGCTATTGTAATGCTAAGGTTGTAGCTGTCCTAAAAAAGTTGTAGTAGTAATTTTAGTGTCTTGTTTTTGCAA
Organism: Pleurodeles waltl; assembly: GCF_031143425.1. Taxonomy (NCBI): domain Eukaryota; kingdom Metazoa; phylum Chordata; class Amphibia; order Caudata; family Salamandridae; genus Pleurodeles; species Pleurodeles waltl. Next base: position 281,344,105 of record NC_090440.1, read on the forward strand.
TTTCAGTACAATAGCTGCAATGCTGCAGTTGCACAGAGAAGGTTTTACTTGAGCTTGTAATATTGCAGTGGTGTAGTTGTACTAACAGTGTTAGTGAAATATAATGTACTGCAACCAAATTCAGAATTATATTCAATACATCATGCACTTATTTTACTTGCATTTGGTTAGTATCTGTGATTCTGTTTCCGTATCATTGATTCAAATGTAAATTCATAAAATGGTATTTTGCAATCTTGACAGCTTCAGACATCAATGGTCTGATTACTCTCGAGTTGGAGCTCATTTGAGCTCATTATCCAATATTTGAATCTCTACATAAACACATTTAAAAATCAACAAATAACCATTCTTCCCAATTTACAAAAGAGACTACGTGGAACATTTCTTTCTAAAATTCAAGTTAACAAGTTTAAATTTATATTAAAGTTACGTTTACAAATACAGCATTCAGTGCTGGAATAGAAGTCACTAATCTCAGGAAGAAACACATTGTCACTACATTACCATTTTATAAATTATCTGCACATATACGGAGTGTATATTTGATTGCCACGCCAATCACATGAAACTGTTTCAATGTTGGAAAAATAATAACTATAAGAACTTGTCAGGGCCATCTGAAGTCACGATCCAAATTATTTCAAGAAAAACAGAGTAAACTGATTCAGATACAAAAAGCTTTTTCTTCGAATTTAAACAAGGATCATAAAGTGCAATTTTTTAAACATATTTAGAACGCTTATGATCTCGGGATAGAAATAAACCACTTTTTAAACAGACTATTGGAAACCTATTAAACTATTATGTGCTCATGTGGATTTCATTTGTATTTCTCATAAAGATAAAGTATGTATATTTTAAAGATGTACGTTTTCATAGAAAGGTCTGCAGATTGAGTCATACTGAGTACAGAATCCCTTCAGTTATCTAATCCAGTCCTCTTTGTATGCAGTTGAATAAGAGAGAGACATCTTAAGGTTCATGCATTGTATTTACAGCTTTTCTGTGAAGCACACTCCTTACAATATCAAGTACTTTCAAGGTGGCCACCAAACATAGGGCCAGATATATAGAGACACGTCACAAATAGTGGATGCAAATTGCACACCATATTTTTGTGAACTTTCTGTAATTTTGCGATGAGACCTAGGTACTAATAAGTCACATCACAAAATGCCCATTTGTAAGGGGTCCCAGACAGAACGAGCTGCCTAATGAGTATTAGCTAGTCAGGTCACTATTTTCATTCCCTTGCAATTGGCAACCGATGCATACATGATGTCCTATATAGGCATTCAGACCTTCATCTCCGTGTTTGCTCCTAAACTGGAAAACATGTTTAAAGCAGCAACTGTGAATTGAATTGAAGAAACAGGTGCTGCTTTAATAAAAATGTTTCAGGATGGGAAGATTTTGGGGCCAGCAGTCAGTGGTTTCCAGGACCACTGCCTACTCTCCTCAAAGGTCATCCAGTAAGATTTCTAAAGAAGAAGGTGTCCAAAGTGGACAGCTTCCCCTTTGCAAAAGACTTACCTCCTCAGTTGAGGTGTCAATAACTTTCCCATCATTTTGTGAGTTGAATAGTGGTCGCAAACCACTGACACATCTCAGTGCAGATTGATAACTGGGGGGGGGCACTTTCATGCCCTCTACTGATTGTGATTTGAAATGAGTTGCAAAACTCATTTGTGATACAGGAATTCTCTGTCAAATTGTAAAAAGCTACAGTGCATTCATTTTAAAAACATTGTGCTGTGGCAAACTGTTTCACTTGTGGATTGTAGGGTTTGTAGGTGGATAATGGTTTAGTCCATCTGGCCCACAACTCTTTTTTACATAGATAAAACAAGAAGGACATATTTACCATACTTGAAAATAGAAGATGCACAACAGATATATGTTTACACAATAAGGTGGGAACTGCTTCAGCATGCATTTTATCCGGAAGATAAACTGAGCAAATCTGTATTCACCAGACCCTGATATTGAACTGAAGTTGAAGGTATGCTTCCTTAGAAATTTATAAATATGTTTATCGAAAAGCTTGAAGAAACTTCTGGAATGAAGTGAAAAATGTTTTGGTGGCGTATTTTTGAGTTATATTGTTCAATAGAAGAGTTTATTAAATTGTAGAAATGTGAGTAAACTTCAAGAACAGGGAGGCATAATGTGAACACTAATGTATGAAACTAAATTCTGTTTTAAGAATTTAAGATTGATTCAATGCTACAGAAATACATTCATGAATATTAATCAAATTCAAATAAAACAGTGAAATAAAAAGCTGAATAAAGTTTGGGATTCCAATGTGGTCAACTAATTGTACTAGCATTGCTGTTGTCATAGAGCTTTGTTACAAGCTGTCTGGAATTAGGAGGTGGGGGAAGAGGAGATCTTGAGGCCGAGGTTATTGATTTAGGATGGTATCTCCACTTCTGAATGTGAGTATTACAAGTTAGTTCCTTGAATGGGGATTCACATATGGACCTTTGAAGACTGGATCATTTACTGCATGTGGATTGCTGATTCTGGGAACTTTACTATGAGCATTTTCCATATGGTCTGAGAAGATGGAAAATATCAGCGGACTTACAGTAGTTTTACTGGCTGCAGATATGCACCTGCTACAACCAGGGTCTGCATTCCTACACACAATAATTTCAGGTGTGGGAATAAAAGACAACTCAAAATCAGCCAGAGTGATAACCCACCGAGGATACTCTTTGGCCGACTGATATTAAGGGCCATAGTGGGGTAGTTTTAATTGTAGTGTGGAAGTGTTGTAGTGTTGAAGTGAGATGGTGCTGTCCTGTAAGTGGTGTGATTGTAGTGTTATAGTGCTTTAGTGTTTAATTGGCAAAGGTGAAGTTATAGTATTGCTGCACAATTGTAGATTTGTAGTGGTGCTGTAGATATGCATTCCTAGGGTTGTTCAGTTGTGTTTGTGTGCAAATGTAGAGTGATGGTATTGCTTTATATGTGCAGTTGTGCAGCTGTAGTGTTGCAGTAGATGTTCAGTTGAAGATTTGTTCATTTGCAAAGTTGTGGAGCCATATAGTTGTAGTGTTGTTGTAGACATGCAGTAGTGCACTTTTTGAGTACTAGTGCAGATAAGTTGTGCATATCTAGATGTCTGCAGATGCACATTTTTAGAGGTGAGGTATTGGTGCTTACTGCAGGAAGATAAAAAAATAGGGACAGTAGAACCTGAAGGGGAGGGAAGGCCTTCCCTAGGACTGTTGCAGGGGACATAAATATGCAGCACATTTTAACCGAATGTTCTTATCCTGGATTTCTGCTCTAATTTCAAGTCTCTTGATGAAGTTTGCTCGGTCATTTTAAGTAAAATGCTGCCACAGGGTAAGTGGGGTGAAAATGGCAATAGAAATTTGACTTCATGTTGTTCCTCATTTGTATATCCTAATGTTATGTGTATTTGTAAAGCACACTAAACTTGCAAAGGCATTCTGCCGCTGAAGAGAGGAGGAGGCTAATCAAAAATCCAGAGGCAATTCTGAATGGTTATGCTATTACTGCCACTAGGTTTCTACCTCTTAATTTTGTAAAGAACTTAGAATGAGAAGCTAAGTATTTTCAACTGATGATGAAATCCCCTTCTCGTTTAAATCCTACAGTAGATGCACAGAGGTCCACAGAACAAGCACATGTCAACAACACTTTGTCCATTGCTTATACTGGCCTCAGGTACACACTATTGCAATAGTTTGGGCTAAATAACCAGCTCAAATCAGTAAAAAAACATTTTGCGTATACATGGATCCACAAATCAAATCTGTGCAAAATTATCATGAGGGCTACGCCAGAGCCTGTGGCAGGCACCGATTACCAATTAATCTCATTCAGAGAGGGATTTGCTAAAGTTTTCAGCTGAAACACCTCCCAGTCCACTGCAACATGCATGCGCAGTGGAGTACAAGTTTAAATTCCTACCCCGAGTGAGGGATTGAAATATGATTTTTCATCTCATTCAATATTTGGGCATAGTATTTGAGTAATGACATGGGTTGGGGTGGTTTTACCAAAACCGAAAAAGATTAAAACAAAATTCTATATAATTGACTAACACATAGAAGCAGCTTTCTCTAAAGGGGACATGTAACATGGAAGCTACACTGCAGGTCTATGCAAAAGGCACCAATAGTCATGATGTCCAAACCTACTCAAATTGCCTACTGTAATGACATGTTTCCTTTGATTAAATGAATACATGGTCTACAATTATTACCTACGTTTTACTACTCTTCTGCTTCCGGGAAGTATGTGAAATTACATGAAGCAGAATTCAGATATGTAGATTTGAAGGCGAAAATCCCATTCATCTGCTTCTAACTGGGCTCTCTGCCTGAAACCCGTCCATGGGCCATTTAATTGCACAGTTTTCTTTTTGGGGAAGCTGTGGTCTTAGATACTGTACGCATGTTCACAATGGCTACCTTCAATCATATCACTTAGCTTCTTATAAGCCAGCACTCGGACTAAACCTGCAATGTAAGCCTGTCGCTCCCCACTTTCAAATGTACTTTTATTTTTTGATGGAGACTTTCACTGCTTGTACTGGCACTCAGATTTTTTTTTTTTATCTTCTGCTTGAGATACTTTTCATCATAAGCTTTTCATTAATATAAAATGTTCATACTTTTGTAGTATGTGCACCCGAGAATGTGATATTCCAATCCAAAGAATACCAAAGAGGGCAGCGTTTTCCTTTCTAGCATTCGGTCTCTGTGGAGGTCTTCTCTTTCTTCATTATTTCCTCTGTTGCACTTCCGCATGCCACCACTATGTTCATTACACTGCTGGCATGCCCGGGTCTATCCAGTTTGTCCATAAGGGACTTGGCTTTCCGTGAATGTCCTTGCAGACTCTTTGACCTCACCGACGGAAATACACAAGTCCTATCTGTTTGCAACAATAGTACATTGTCTGCCTCTACTCTGTCTGTGAAAGGTGTGCATGGGTAAGAGACACTCATACCTACTTCACCAATTTCACTGTCATCTTCTGTGTCTGTTAACAATGGCTCATCTTCTGCTTGCATTACAGCTTCAGAAGCAAAGCTTGGAAATTCTGGGCAGTGCTCATTAGCGATTGTCTTCTGGGTGCTGTACTTCCATTGCCTAGCCCATTCTTGCATTGCTGAGGGACACATCTGATCCAGGATGGCATAATCAGTTGTCCAGTTGTCCACGCCGCCAACCAGTTTCCCTCCTTGGGCAAATATAAAGCTTCTTGATTTAGTCATGGTTGTTTGACATGTATTGAATGCCTCAGCTGGGTAATAACGCATTGCGGCAGACTTTTCTAAAGGGTAGGAGATAGTGGCTTCTAGCTTTGTTCTTTCCATAGTCAGCTGAGTGTTCTGAAAGTCTGGTTCCTCAGCTTCTGTTGTCGACTGCCCATTCATAGTGATATCTGAATGCTTTGCATTTTTGGTTGTTATCTCTTCATCACGTGGATTGCTAGCTCTGGAAGTGGCAATTTCCAAATTAGGCTTTAAAATGTGCTGTGAAATTCCTAATGTGGCTTTACTGTAATCATTTATGGCAACAGCACTGGCACTTGAAGCATACCGAAGGCTACTCTGACGTTGTGGGACCAACTGGTTCATTTGCTCAGCACCATCTTTCTCAGACTTCATCCCAAAAGAATAAGCTTTTCGGCGTAACTCTAATGCTGGAGACGTGGAGCCAGTGCTGTCATCACACGGCAACTCATCCCCCTCTACATGGTACTTGTAGACGCTGTAGCCTTCAGAACTGTTCACACTGCTTTGTCTTAGAAGATATGCTGTATCGCAGTCTGATAAAGCCCTTGCCCGTGCGTGCAAAAGTTCAGATTTGTCTATGCCCACCAGCTTCTCCAGAGCGTTCACCATGCGACCAGATAGCTCCTCCAGTTGAGAGAGGCGAAGGTCTACGGTTTGGAGAGAAGCTTTCATAAAATGCTCCCTCTCGTTGACCTCTTCTAGCCTCATGGACATATTTTCCACTCTGTAATACACAATAAATTATGGAGGTTTGTTAGTAATTGTTCAACTCATGGTAACAGGCCTGAAGACACCTAGGTGGTATTTGGATTAAAAATTACACATAATGTTTACAAATGAAATTTGGTCGAACTTTAATTCCTGAGAAATGTCATTTCAAAGAGAAATGTTCACTACACAGCAAAAGTAAACTCAAGCATACTCACTGGGTAACTGTCATGTATAGATAGTTTATAAATATGGACAGTTCTAATCTATATACAGTTTTCTTTTGTGCTTTCAAAATTACTTTAGGTGTCCTATTATTGCTTGTCCCTGGTCACTTATAGAAAACATATGTTTTAGATTAGCCAACTTTCATGTCTGAAATCAGCCGGTATGCCGCCACCCTTTTGCCTTTACTAATATTGTCACATAGTTGGGCACTGTGTATGGCTGTAGAATAATATATCTCAAAGTCCAGATAAGAAATAAATTTGCTACCAAAAACAGCTAATTGAAATAAAATATTGGTATAGTATTGTCAGAAAAATAGCCTAGTCAGATTTTGGATCAATATATGGAGAACGAGACATAATCACAACTATGAATGCCACAGTGAGAGAGAAGTCTTCTTGAGTTAATGAGTGGCTGATTAGCTGGGAGAATGCTAGAATTAAAATCCAAACAGCAATGGATTAATACACATGTGTAAAAAGAAAATGGGCAATAATGTACGCAAAATATTTTTTTCGCCCATTTATGAATGTTTTTTCCGCTTTATTATTTTGTGATTGTGCAGTTACTTCCAGCTGAAAGCTTATCTAAGGAGTGCGTTGCTTGTGATAAGAGATAGTGCAATAATGGGCAGAAAAGATGTTTGCGGCATGCTAGCGATCAATTCTAAATTACCATTTTGAGTTTGAATTTTAGACTGAATAAATGAGGAGAGGAGCAGTACTGTTCTCTAGATTTTGCTGTACTGTTCTCTAGATTTTGCTTCGGACCAGTTTAGAGGTGAAGTAGGGCTGGAACTGCACTTACCAGACTAGAGAGGGTTCTTCCTTTTCTCTCCTGAGTACCTGTTCTGTGCTGCATCCCCTAAATCGAGAGCGGGCAGTGATGTTAAGTGGAGTTTGATAGGAAAACTAATTTCACCACCACCTTCGTGTTGCTGTAGCTTCCTAGACTCTCATCAAGTCTGTAGAACCTTTGGAAATCCCCCTATGCTTGGGGAACTTGGGGGAATCCCCGAGGTCCATCAAGGATGAGTAAGGAATGGGCAGGGGTTTACCCTACCAGCACTGAGGGGATAGCATGATCCTATACACAGCCATGCGTGACTTTTATTGGTTCTGGGCTGGAGAAGCAAGTGTGATACTGGTGAGACCCAAATGATGTATCTGGCTTTAAGATGGCCGCTCAACACTTTTTAGTGTTTTGACCACCATTCTTGGCAAAGCATTTGGCATTTAACACTTTGACCAGTGCCCACCTTCATGCAAAGTTATCTAGTTAACTGCCACTGCCTCTTAAATGGTCCAGAAAGGTGCTAAATAGTGAGCATGAGCGTTTAGGTTCAATGAATGTAGGGTCACCATTGGCCTTTTTTAAAACTTTATTCAGATATTTCAAAAGTGAAATGGCCATGTAGTGACCAGTACAGGAAAGAGAGCAAAGGCATAGACATTTTGTTTATGCAAGGTTTTAAGCACAGTAATACATCTTCTTGTGAAGGCCGTCCTTTAGCTTTTGTATCGGCCTGTGTCCTACAGGTGTTCCAAATGCACCTTGCCCCCCTTCAAGAAGAGGGGATAGAGAGATAGTCCAACAAGAGTGAGAGATTGTCCCCGGACTAATATTGCTAACACTGATACATATAGATAAGCTCAGTGAAAGGGTGGTTTGGTGGGACATGTTTTAGGGCAGGGGGACAAGGTTTGGGGGATCGAGGGTGATGAGGGACAGGGGAAATCAAAATAGATCTAACAGGATTTTGTTCTGTGTTAATATTTATTAAAACGATGGATAGGATTAATTACCTATAATTTAATTATATTTTAATACAAATTCATGTTACATTATTTCATTAATTAAAAATGGTTATTAAAATATGGTCAAATAAAAAAGGTTTTATTTTTAGATTTTTGTAACATTAAATTAAGTATTTAGGGGCATATTTATACTCCGTTTGCGCCGAATTTGCGTCGTTTTTTTCGACGCAAATTTGACGCAAAACTAACTCCATATTTATACTTTGGCGTTAGACGTGTCTAGCGCCAAAGTTCATGGAGTTAGCGTAATTTTTTTGCGTGAACACCTTCCTTGCGTTAATGATATGCAAGGTAGGCGTTCCCGTCTTAAAAAATGACTCCGATGCATATGCGTCGGATTTATACTCCCGGGCAAAAATGACGCCCGGGAGTGGGCGGGTCTAAAAAACCCGCATTAGCGCCGGATTTTAGCGCCTGGGTCAGGGCAGGCGTTAAGGGACCTGTGGGCTCAGAATGAGCCCAGAGGTGCCCTCCCCTGCCCCCAGGGACTCCCCCTGCAACCCTTACCCACCCCAGGAGGACACCCAAGGATGGAGGGACCCACCCCAGGGACATTAAGGTAAGTCCAGGTAGGTATTTTTTATTTTTATTTTTTTGGCATAGGGGGGCCTGATTTGTGCCCCCCTACATGTCACTATGCCCAATGACCATGCCCAGGGGACAGAAGTCCCCTGGGCATGGTCATTGGGCAAGGGGGCATGACTCCTGTCTTTGCTAAGACAGGAGTCATTTCAATGTGGGATGGGCTTCGTAAAAAAATGGCTCAAATCGGGTTGTGGCGATTTTTTTGCCTCAGCCTGACTTGCACCATTTGTGGACGCCCATATGCCATTTTCCCCCTACGCCAGCGCTGCCTGGTATACGTCGTTTTTTTTAACGCACACCAGACAGCGCCGGCGGCTAACGCCGGCTAACGTCATTCAATAAATACGGCGCCCGCATGGTGCTTCAGAATGGCGTTAGCCGGCGCCAATTTTTTTGATGCAAAACTGCGTTGGCGCAGTTTTGCGTCAAAAAGTATAAATATGGGCCTTATAGTTTTAACTATTATAAACAATTCAATGTACATTAACATTATTTCATATGAGGATTTTATTTGAAGTCCCTACCTCCATTATTTTCAATAACGGGGTGCTGCAGTACCTGTGAGTGGCCATGTGTGCTGCTTGACTTACACATGCTCTGACCTGCAGTACATTTACAACTGTTTTGGGCCCTTGTGGCTGTAGTAACTTGAGAGATGCAGTTTGTAAATAAGAATGGGCTTACTCTTGTTAGTGGGTGCCTGTCCCTCTATACACCCCTCCCTATCCCTCCTTGAACCCACTGCATACTCCTCCCTTAAACCCCTCCCCTTTAGTATTAAGTATTTTCTGTTTTCCAGCCTCTCCTCCTATGCCTACCACTTTCACTACTAAAACATATAGTTATGTTTGTGGAGACTCCACAGTCGAGTTGGAGATTGCTGCATAGAAAAAGATAGAAGAGGGGGAGATGGACCCTCTGCACATTATCTTGTGAACAGCATTTTGTAGTACATTAGTACTTTCATAGTACTACTAATGTACTACAAAATGCAGTTTATGAATAGGGCCCAGAATGCATTGGCTTCAGTAAATCGACTAAGGTGAGAGCTGCATGGGTGGATGGTGGTAGGGAGCATGACCATGGGTAGGGTGAGGAGGGTGTAGGGCTTGGTCTCAGGTGGGAGGCATTGACTGAGAGACCATCCAGGTAACACAGGATGGCAAGGGAGCACAGAGCTGCAGAGGGAGTAGACTTAAGGGTAAAAGGGACACTTCCATAGGCACAACGTTCATCAGGAGAACTGGATCAGGACAGGAGTAGGGAGGAGATTGATTACTAGGGCTAAGCTATTGGCCCCCTGCCATAAGCTGGTGGTAGGGAGAGGTGAAGACAGACCTCCTATTTATAGTTGGGGGAGGTAGTGATTTAGATTTTTGTGCAAGTGGGTTTGAACAAGTGCACGCGGGGAGTAGTGCTAAACCAGCCTTCCTCAAAAGACATTGGTTAGATTACTCGTTCCCAACCTTTTGACTTCTGTGGACCCCCACTTTATCATTACTAGAACCTGGGGGCAACCATTGAATCATTATTGAAATCCGGGGACCAGCCACTGATTCATAACTGGAAGCCAGGGACCTCGGCCTAAACATTGTCAATGATTCGGACCTCATAACATTGTACAAAAAAAAGAAACAAACATTAAAAAACACATACACAAAGGATGGCACATTTTATTTAATTTCCAAACAAATATAAATAAAAAATACAAAGAAATAATTTTAATAGGAAGATTGGAGCTTTTCTAAATTTAATTGAAGCCACACATTGTTCATACTATATTCTGTTTGTTGCACCTGCATTGCTCCCACAAATCAATCTGAGGATACTAATTATATTTTTGGCCTCCAATTTCAAATTACTTGACATTTACAGTACATTAAAACATATTTAGCCACTTTATTTATATTCACTTTATTAATCTATAAAATATTATTTAATTTTCTAAGCAGTCGCGGTCACGTGGAGGAAACTTTGCGGACCCACAGGCATCTCCAGACCACAGGTTAGGAACCACTGGGTTAGATGACCAGTGGTGGACCTTTCCTATATAAAGCTGACAGTGGTATGTGGACAGTCAGACAATGGCAGACTGCTAGGTCCTAATAGCAGTATCCTGAGGGAGCAGACAAGGAACAGCTGGGTATCCTCAGTACTTAGTTAATAGATTAAAGAGCTCATAAGGAGATAGCCTTAGTCTGAGGGTGGCTAGGCAGAGAGTGCAGGAAATGTGTAGGGTGGTGAGCTGAGACCGAGGGTGTTAAGGGTCTAATTCAAGATGCAATGTTGTCATCTCTCTGTATGTGTGTAATCAAACAGTAGATGCCATGATGTTATGTCCGTTATGTCCTTTTATTGCAGCAGAGGTTTCAGAAAGCTTATCGCAGAAAGCTGTCCATCTAGTTGAGACTATTGCGCATTCATCAATATTTTTGGATGGACAGTTTGAATGGTGTTTAGTTTCTCTCACTTCCTTTACTTAACATTACTTTCTATCAAATTAAGTACACTTTTGTGACAAGTGACAGCCAACGACTGAGACAATGACACAGGGGCAAATTTACTAATAAGTCATGCAATGCAATGCAGCAACCAAATTGTAGCGCTGTGTTGCATGAACGGAAAGCAGCCGGGCTGCTCCATATCTTCTAAGATATGGCATTGTTGCTCTTTCCACTTGTGCTGTTGCCCTTTAGACTTTCTTGTATCACACACACACCTTTGCACCATAATGCACATAATGCAAGGGTGCTCGCATGCTGTCTAACAAAGGTTTTGTACTGAAAGGGTATCCTTCCAATACAAAATGCTATGCTTAGAAATAGTTTTAAACCTTTCCAAGTTTGTAGGTTTGCTGTACAGTACAGCAGAACTGCAAAGTTGAAAAAGGTTTGAGAAAAGAAAACTTTTCTCAAACCTTACACTTACCTCGAGGAGGCATAATTGTTTGGACACAAAACCGTGTTTACCATTTTAGTAGCTTGTGCTTTGAATCAAAAACCGTGGGTTGTTGTATGGGAATACCTATGTACAACTTATGAAATGCACTCTTTACGCAAAGTATAGTGCGTTACTTTAGTGCACATTTTCGGTTCCTTATACCAGGGCAAATAAGTTTCACTTTTCAGCAATCAGCTTCACATAAGTCTCAAACATGATTTAGTTAATACCTTTCAGAAGTAACTCGAATCCTCTCGTCGTTTGATGACTGTTGTTCATCTTCCTTCTCCTGAAAATACTCCTCCACACACTGTTCTTCAAATTCATACAGTTTCTTTAGCTCCTCTTCATTTAGGAATAACTCTGTTTCGAAAGATAAAACGTGTCTAATTTAAAATTATGAGTCCCATTACAATTTTTCCTGTCATTTACGCATGCCCAGATTCCCTGTGTCAGTATCTATTGTCTGCACAAGCAAGGAGAATGTGTAGAAAAGGCACTTTAGATCCCGCATACAACCAGATGATTTTTCTGAAGCGGTGCCGTGAGTGATAGCACCCAGAAGCCTGGCCAATATTGGTCAATGCATCTGGATATGGCCAATTCATGTGCAGGGACAGAATCTTGCTGTGGCTGCAACCTATCCCAGCATCTGCGGGGACTGAAGTGTGTTGTGGGCCTTTTCTGCCCCAGTCTTCAGGATTATGTATTTAAGGTCTGCAAAGTAAGTGTAGCACAAGCTGTAGTTGCAAAGGCAAAAACAGATTTGTCATGTACATTTACAATGTTCAGTTGAAAGCAATCAAAAAATGTCTTTGGGAATTAATGCAACCAGTTAACACAAAATAATGGGTCTCTCATGCAAAGTCAAAGCAGGTGCCCAGACAGTCCAACCCAGGGCAAAATTGTCCTTTCACAGGCATGCCACCCTAAACGTCGCCGTCGGGTTAAATGTCAGTTTAGTTATTGTTTGCAGTGTGTTTGGGGGCTTCTATTTTAATGACACTGCAAGTTTGACATTCTGAATGTATTTAGTGCCTTGTTTATAGGCAGAGAAACGGGTGCACACAGCAGGGTTGTGAGGCACATCTCGGAATGTACTCCAATAGACAATGTAGGGTAATTTCCCCATACCCAGCAGGCCCAATGTCCTGGAGTTGCAGGTGTGGCAGGCCGCTTCCCTTTAACTTGCAGCAGCAGACAGCAACTGCATGTGAAAGCAGAGGACCGAGATTCACTACATCTTGTGAAACCAAAAGCAGGAACGAAGTCTGCCCTACCCAGTGGGTAACATTAAATGATGGGACCTCCCTGCAGAATGAGGAGAGGTGCCCCTGAGTCTGCCATATCTCACAGATATTCATTAGCCTCAGGGCGGAAGAGTAGCCACTGAAGGATGTAAGGGCCCCTGACAGGCTGAGGGCCCCTCTGCACCCCAGGGGCTTGTGTTACCTCCCTGGCCGTACCTCGCAGGCCTCCGTCCCCGTGGGCATTCACTTTCAAATCCCACTTTACAAGTACCTGTGCAGTTCTGTGTACACAGAACCTTTGTAGAGCTGCTGCGTAATGAAGACATAAGAGTGACTGTCCACAGTAAAATACTGTGCTATGATTACATTGTAATATAAGCAAGCAGCTTTGTACATCTGGCCCTATATGTATAAAGGCTAATGTTTTGATTGTGCTTTGTGCGATTATTACAATTATTTCTCATGTTTTTCCTTTGATTGTAATGCTGTGGCAACTCGATTCTCTGGACTGTCTGAATGTCAGCAACAGGTAGGCAGCAGGCAGGAGATCTAGTTCAATTCATTGTCAGACGCTTTCGCTCTTGTTAGCTCGGTCTCAGATTGATAGTTGGTTACCTCTTGCTGCTTTTAGTAACAACAGTAAATTATAGGCCTGATTCACAAAGGTAAACTTAGACTTCAGGTCTAAACTTAGACTACTGGTCTAAGTTTAGACCTAAAGTCCAACTTTACTAGTAGTAAAGTTATACTTTTGGTCTAAGTTGAGACAAAAAGTCTAATTTAGACCAAAAGACGAAGGTTACTACTGGTAAGTTAGACTTTTGGTCTAAATTTAGACTTCAGGTCTAAATTTAGACTTTGGCCTCATCTTTGGGATTCAGGTTCTAAGTGTTTAACCCTTTCCTGAATCTGGGGGGGGGGTCCAAGAAGGGCATCTGTTGAGAGACTAGGGGCCAGATGTAGGAAAGGAATTGCAACTCGCAAACGGCAAAAACTGCCGTTTGCGAGTTGCAAATCACATTTTCCTATGCAGAAATGCATTCTGCGAGTCGGACCGACTCGCAAAATGCATTTCAGAATCGCAAATAGGAAGGGGTGTTCCCTTCCTATTTGCGATTCCTAGTGGTATGCAACACCATTTGCGACCGCATATGCGGTCGCAAATGGTGTTGCAGTTACCATCCACTTCAAGTGGATGGTAACCCACTCGCAAATTGGAAGGGGTCCCCATGGGACCCCTTCCAGTTTGTGACTGGACCCAGAAACATTTTTTCAGGGCAGGGAGTGGTCCAAGGGACCACTCCCTGCCCTGAAAAAATACCGAAACTAAAGGTTTCGTTTTTTTTTTAAGTGCAGCTCGTTTTCCTTTAAGGAAAACGGGCTACACTTAAAAAAAAAAAACTGCTTTATTTAAAGCAGTCACGAACACGGAGGTCTGCTGACTACAGCAGGCCTCCATGTTTGCGAGTGCCCATAGTCGGTATGGGGCCGCAATTTGCGACCCACCTCATGAATATTCATGAGGTGGGTCATTGCGACCCCATACCGACTTGCAGACGGTGTCTGAGACACCGTTCTGCATAACATTTTGCGACTTGCAAACAGCGAGTCGCAATGACTCGCTATTTGCAAGTCGCAAAATGTTATTTTGCTACATCTGGCCCTAAGAGCGCCCAAACAATAAGACACAGATGTACCGACGACACATATCAATTGCTTGTTTCAGGTATGTTTCTAATCTATGTATTTTTGACAAAGGGGTTTCAAAACATGTATATCGTGTATATGTCGTTCTTGGAGCTGGCAGAATTCTCATTAGACATTTTGTCTTTCCAGTAAAGTCTAAGCAGACCCTTAGTCTGAATTTTCTGATGGAAGACATTTTGCACAGGTTGGCCAAGACCGACACAGATGGTGCTGCACATGTTAGTCAACCTGCATTCAAGCTGAGGCTGGAATGCCACACTAATACCAGCTCCTAAAAACACTTCAGAATGCTGGTTTGCACTAATGGTGGGGCATTTACAATGGCAGGAACAGCAGGTGAAAGTTGTCTTCAGCCACATCATGTTTAAATTGCTCCCTTAACGACTCATAAGTGACTATCGTTTTACAGCTGAACATAAGTGGAAACTTGTTAGCAGGCATGTAACTCAAAGTGCTGTTCCTCGAGCTATGGCCTTGCCTAGTGTAAGGCACAAACTTGAGTGCTAATGATAGGAGATGGTCTTCTCATTAGCACTTCTGTGTCGGACTGTGTACAGAAGAGGTAAAGAGATTTGTTTCTGAAGAACCCTACCTGATTTGTGGTGTGGCTCAAAAGGAAACACTAATATGGAGACTTTAAGCAAGCATTTATTCATAACCAGAACCATCAGATTTCTTAGGACCTGGGTACAGCTTGGGCCGGGTCTCCTGAGTCTTTCTCATCAGTGTTAGTTTCTTACATCTCTGAAAAGGCACTAAAAACTCTCAAAATGCTGCTATAACCTCATTTTGTTAGGTAAAAACCTTCCGCCCTACCTACAGAAAAGCCAAAAGCTTAGCAACTCTGCAAAGGTACAGCTGGCTGAAAAAACACACCATCCAATGATCTTGCATTATCACTGGCCAGTAAAAACCACCTTTCCTCACCTGAAACTTATGGTTTTTATTCAAACACTTTGTTCCAGTGACTCAACCAGCAATTCCAATATTGTGGACTGGTTTTGACATAAGACTTTAACTATATATTTTAAAATAAGGGGCAGATTTATAGTCTGGTGACTAGGAAACTCTGTCACAAATGTGACGAATATCCCGCCTGCCGTATTACAAGTGAGATAGCATATAATGCTAATACTGCAGATGGGGTATCCATCACATTTTTGATGGAGTATCCCATCCACCAAACTTTAAATTAGGCACTAAGTGCTTTTTGTCCACTGCTTTACTACATTGCTGATAATTCTCTGGAGGCATGCTGCTAATAACATTACATGTTCTAGAAATGTACAGCAATTTTCCTGGCAGCTCATTGTTTTCAGAGGAAAGATGCACAAATGATAATGAACCCACCACTTATTGATGATATTCATTACCATGAATGGCAGACTTCCTTCCCCCATCACAGTACACATAATAAGAGGGCAGTCATGTACTTCAACACCACTACCTTACCCATGTGTCACATTCATGCAGTCTCTGTCTATCTTCTATTTGTATGAAGATTCTCCTGTCCCTCACAATAGCCTTCCCTCCCACTTCCAAGACTTCCTGTAGATACCACACTTCTATAGATACCTAAACAAATGAAATGGGTGGGAAGGAAGTAAGGATACTGTGAGGGGGGAAGACTATGATTCATAGTAATGCACATATCCCGTAAATAATAGGCTCATTACCCCTTCACCTTTCTTCCCCATCACAGCACTAACAACATGACAATTTACCAATAAGAACTCTTTATATGGACATCCTGAACAATGATGTACAGCAAAAGAAAAGAAATGCTGCATGTACTTACCAGTAATAGCATTACTCTGAGTCCTTCTCTCGTCGTGATGACTTACAATTGGAGACCCCTGTGTCTCCGATCACAAACATTTCCCACACATAAAATTCCCCTCCCCTCTTCTTACTTCATGTTCCACACGAAGCCCAAATTCCACACAGTTCAAGTGGTCAAAGAGGGTAGGGGGAGGGCCTGAGTCATCACAGCAAGAGAATGACTCACAGGAATGATATTACTGGTAAATAAATCCAGCATTATCCCCTCATCCCTCTCGCCATGATGACTCATCAATTGAGATGTACCCAAGCCAATATGCAGACCAGGACAACTGCACAGAATATGTAAACACAGGTTTAATTCAGAGGCACAATAAAGAAAACTGGTTACAACACAGAAGTCATCCCCTTGGAACCCAACAACCCAGGAACTTCCAGACCCATGACCACTGAATAATGAGACACAAAGGTAGACGGAACTGCATAAGTGGCAGCCGGACAGATCTCCTGCAAAGAAGCACCTATGCTCCTAGTAGACTTCCCCAGAATCCCCAGAGGAGAAGCCAGACTAAACTGCTTATATGCCACCAGGATCATAGACTTGATCCACCTGCTCGATGTCTGAGTCGACGGTTTACCCTCCTTCTGAGTGGGACGAAAGTTAACAAATAAAGCGGAAGAGACCTGATACTCCTTCATCTGTTCCAGGTAGATCAGAACCGCCCTCCGTACAGCCCCTGAATGAAGTGGCACATTCTCAGGAGACTGAGGATCTGGACTAAACAGTGTAAGAATCACTTCCTGCTAATGATGTAACTAAGAATTCACCATGTGCACAAAAACAGGGCCCAACTGAAGAAAAAGCCTATCCAAACACACACAAAAGAAAGGAAACAAACAAGACAACAAACTCAACTCTCCCAAAGGCAAGCAGACATGGCAGTCTCCAGAAAGAAATACCTTCAAGGTCAGAAGGTGTAACCCAACAGAGGACAGAGGCTCAAACGAGGGGATACTAGAGAGACTGCAACACCAGGAGTAAATCCCAAGCTGGACACACCACCGGGGGACTGGACGAAGATTGGAAAACCCATTAAAGATCTAGGAAATCAGGCCATGCTCCATCAGACCCCCCCATGGAGACCAAAAAGCCTTAATCACTGCCCATTGCACCTTAAGAGTGGCAGGATGCTTGGCCTGACAATTCAGAAATCCCCAAATAAATATGGCCTGCAATTACCCCACAGTTGACTGAACCCAGAGGAACCGCTGATCGAAATCGCAGTCAGTGACAGAGACCTCAACCCCCCCCTGTTGGATTGACATAGTACGTGGCCCTGGTTTTGTCGGTTTGGTCGATGACAGCCCTGTCCTCTATATGAGAGGAAAAATGAAGAAGTGCCAGACGAATTGCCTCCAACTCCCTTCAGTTGGAAGACCAGGAACTCTGGCACACCTGCTAGAGTCCCTGGACTGTGAGATCCCCTGACTAGGCCCCCCAGCCACTCTTGCTGCCATCTGTCATGATGATGAGCAGCTCTGGAGACAACAACGAGACCCCCTTCAGGAAGTTGGATGGAAGGATCCACCACCCCAGTTCCTTCCAGGTGTTAGCTACATCAGCTTGTGACAGGGAAGACTTCTTTGAAGAAAATTAGGGCTGTATTTATAGGCCCCAGCGCCACAGGTGCATCACTTCTAGTGACACTCCTGTGGAGCTAAACACAGCTCTGTATTTACAAGGTGGCGTTAAGCCCCTTCCCACACAGCACTGTGCGTGGTAGGGGCATGCAATGGGTGTTGCTGTGGGCGTGCCACAGCAACACACCCATTGCATTTTGACGCTGCCTCAGATATATGAAATTTCGTAAACCTGAGGCAGCGCCAAAATCTAACACCACCCCCAGGGGTGGCGTTAGCAGGGCGCAACGAAAAGGAATACTATTCCTCCTCGTTTTTTGCTATTTTTATTAGTGATGCATTCTGCTGCACGCATAGAAAAGGCAAAATGCCAGAACTTTTTGTTTATGTGAGGGAAGGTGTCCCTTTCTGCACATAAACAATCATTTGAAAATGAAGCTTTGGCACTTCTGTGTGTGCTGCATTGGCACACAGAAGTGCCAAAGGGCCATTAGTGATTGTTTATGTGCAGGAAGGGACGCCTTCCTGCACATTAACAATCACACCCCTCAACACAGACATCCTTGCACGATGGTGCAAGGGTGCCTGAGTTGGAGCTGATAGCTAAATTTAGTGTGAACGCAGGGGGAAACACAGGGGTGCGCTGTATTCCCTTAAATACAGCGCATCCCTGCATTTCTAAAGTGACGCAGCGCAGCGCTGCCAAGTTTGGCGCAGCACTGTGCTGCGCCACTTTTCAATAAATCTGGCCCTTAGTTTCCTGGGCATTGGCAAGACGTTTTTTTTCTCAGAGGAAGAGAACACCTCCCCACACCCAAGGCATTTGTCTCAGCTCTGGGAGCAGGTTCATGCATTATCAAGGAGCCATTTAGTTACTGGTTGATAGTTAGATGCTCATGAAAATGGGCCTGTAGAGACTTAAGTCAGGCAAAAGGTGACTTTTTAAACATGCCTTTTGGAAAATATTTAGTAGAAATCAAACTTTACCACTGAATTGGATTTGTAATAAATATTTTAGAAAGCCATCAAATGAACTTTTAGCAGGTTCCTGGGCAGAGATACCATTTTATAATTTACATTTTAACCCCCTACTGCTTTCCTATGGAAAAGCTAGCTCTGCTAAAGTAAAAATAGGTTTTGGGGCCTAGTCACTGTAAGGACATGTTTTATATTAAACTTTTAAATAGCATGTACCCTTCCTTATTGGGCATAAAAGCTTATTTAGGGGTGACATTATTATTTGAAAGGAGGGCATAGGCCTATCAAAAGGGGGTGCCTTGATGGTTCAAATTTGTAGTTGAAACCTGGACAGTCAGGTCACTGGAGACATGCTTGCAGTCACGATTTCAGTATACTCTAGTGATGGCACAAGGTGTGCTGTAGTCTACCAGCGACGTTTAATTTACAGGCCTGACTACACTTGGTACTGTATACAAGAGCATTAAAGAAAGGGATTTTAAATTTGCTAAGTAGGTGTATAGCTAATTTTTACATATTTTTCAGGGTCAGAGCACATGCACAGTGGACTGGAAGAAGAATCTCAATGCACAGGGTAAAAAATAACAGCAACATCCATCCACAAATTAGGGCCTTTTCAAACACCATTTTTTTGCTAGCCCATAAAAAAAAGATACATTATGACTCTCTAAACTCTTTTGTTCCATTTAGGTATACTTCCAGCACCTTCTTAACATCCATAATGCAGATACTGTATCTTTGTTAAAATCTGGTAAGATTACTTTCTGAAGGATGGGACTGAATTTTGGGGTTGAATTTTAATACAACCCGATCAGGGGAAGATCTTAGGAATGGAAAAGTTACTACTAAAGAATCTAACTCGTGTAGCCTTCTTGCTGGTAAAAAAGACACTTTTGCTCTTAATTACTGTAAAGTAGCTGAGTGTAATGGTTCAAATGGATTTTTTTTGCAATCCTCTCACAGCTGTTGGCAAATCTCAAAGAGGTAAAGGACTGTGAATTATAGTTTTTTTAATTGTCAAACCATTCAATAATCTAAAGGCCAAAAGGACAGTCACAGATATATCCTTCCATGATTGTCTAAAGTTCCATTGCTTTGAAAGAGTAGAGAGTGTCAGTTGTAAGGCAAGTTATCCTTTTTGTCCTGATCATCCCCATATTTTGATGGGCGCTAGTGATTATTGACTCTGAAAGTGACCTGGGCTGTGCTAACTAGACCCAGGGCCAGTGCTCTGCTCTCTCAAGGTATATAGTAAATGGTATAATTCTAATTGGCCAAAAAAGCCCACATGTAAGTCCCTAATATCTGGTAGGGCATATAGGTTTGTGGACCCCAGTGGACTTAATGCACTTAAGTGTGCACTGCTGTTTGTCTGGTGTCATTTTAAAGCCAGGCCTGCCTTGCAGGCTGTTTTTATAATAAAACTGTCCACATTTGGGATTAAAAGTATTTCCAAAGTTCAAACCTACCTTTTTATAATGTATAAGTCATCCCTAAGATCTGCCCTAGTTCCCCCAGGGGTAGGGTGCATTGTTATACAAAGCAGGGGCAATATAAAACATGTTTTATATGCCCTGGTAAGGAAAAACAGCCAAATACATTTTCCCTATTGTAGTGCTGATAGTACCATAGGCTAACATAGGAAGGCAATAATATACTTAATAAAGTCTAACTTTGGATTGTAGCTAGCTAGACATATCATCCAAAGTATCAAAATAATGCTTATAATAAATGCAATAACTTGCCAAGGGGGACTTTATTATTACTATTACAGGAAAGTAGTTTTAGAACTTACTACCCTGAAGTTACCTAAAGCAGCCCTGTAGCAGCCTCTTCTGATTGGTCAGCCTTTTACAGCCTGAGCCAAGCTTCTTCCTGAGTAGATGTGAAGAGGCCCGGGGCAGAAAGCAATACAGCTATTTGATGAAATTGTATTACAAGGTGTGGCACACCTAAAAAATTTTTTTTTTTTTTTTTTAGTCCGTAGAAAATTCTACAATTTCGAGTATCAACTTTTAATACAAGTTCAAAAAGTCCATTTAATGCTTTACATATTCGCTCCTCATAGGTATAAACATATCTCCAACATGGTACAATTCAAGCCGGTACAATTCAAGCCAACACGTGTTTCGTCTTGGGAACACTTCAAATCGATCCCAAACGACTTCTTCAGGGCTAAAATTGTAAATGAAATTAATTAAGTTAGAAATCAAAATCCTACAACCTAGTCCTCAGAGTTAACAAAGAAAGTGTTAGTGGACATTCTAACTTGAGTCCCAAACAAATTGGCTGAAGTGTTAAACCGTATAGTATCATTATCTCTAATCGTGTCCCTAAATCAAAAGGAAAAAGGAAAAAGAGAAAAGAAGAGAAAAGAAAAAGAAAAACGATGTGAAACAAGTGCCCAGATAATCCCCAATGGATTATCAATGTGTAAGAAGTTCGAGAGGCGATTATAAATAGTCTACAAAACAACATCTAACCTGTACTAGAACCAACTTCCAACAATCCATGAAGGAAAACACCACTGTGTCAATTATCGTGCAGTAGCCTACAAAAAATCATACCTCTTAATTTTTCCAAAAGGTTGACCCAACTTCAACCATCATCACGCACCATCCACGAAAAATCACACAAAAAGTAAGTGATAATTATCTGAAACAAGAATATTAATGCCAATTATACTTCCTAAATCAGAAATGCTCAAATAAAATTAAGTCAACAAGGTTCGCAATACAGTTACCTCTCATCACAGGATTTCTATAGTCCAATGTACGATTATGAACCATCCATGTTGATAATAAGTCCAAGAATCAATAAATATCCAATACAGTAACCTTTATTGCGCCTCCAGATCTAGCAAACAGATAAACAAAATCCATAGCAAGTGAATAACAATTTCATGAAAATAGTCTGTATACCATGTTACAGGGGAACGTAGTTCAATTGTTCAATCTAGTGCGATCACATGAAGTCCCAAAAGCAATTTACTAATACCATTACGTTTAACTAGGGGCACCCTCAACCATCAAATATCAATCAAAATTGAACGCACGTGGACACTATTCAAATGCCGAAAAACACCCCCACATCAGGGTCTTTTAACAAACAACAAAAACATAATCCCGTTCAAGAATCCACAACCCGATACTCACCGTATTAACAATATGAGCAGGAATAAGCTCCAAAAGCTGCTACGTGAAAAACGGAGAGGCGAGTACGCCAGTCTTCGGCTGAGTGATATTGTAAGACCGACAGGAAACGCGAGTACGCGATTATTCCAGCTAGCGTCTGGAACCCGGAAGTCCAAATAAACACAAAATCAGTAACATAGAAAACGGACTACCCGGCAAAAACGAAGGCATCATCATAAAACTAAACAAAAGACTCACATTAATACTAAATGCAAAATATCTTCATAATGCCTCAGAAGAAAACCCCAATGTTAATGATCTAGACTGCTAATTTAAACTCACGACTTGAACAAGACTGATATAAACACTAGCATTCAAAATAGATGATAATCCAGGATGCCCCTACAAATACTGAAAGCAATCGAATCATCCTATTAAATGGATAACCTCACCAACTCTAATATATCAATTCAAGGGGCATAATTACCGAAATTGAATAATCGCAGGTTTAGAATAGAGATTTTTAGAGATAAAAAGATTTTTATATAAAATATGTGTGTTAATTTGGTGATGGAGCCCGATCGAATAGTCCCCGTTAAATAAACAGGACATGTATTGAACCCCCGACGACTTCGTTGAAAGATTTTGATTAGTAACTGAAACAATGCAAATCTGTTAACAACAGAGGGAATAAAAAACAAAAAACACAAATGTATAACATACAGCACATTCAATTGACACATAGAATAACACATGACAACAATATTGATTAAATGATCAATAACATCAATGCCTAGGTAACCCATTTCTTTGATTATTCTACAGGGAAGAATTCCAACTCCCTATCAGTATTAAGACCAAACTCAACGGCCTTTAATCTCATAATCCAGAGTGCCTCTCTTTGTCGCAGGGCTAGTTCCCTATTTCCACCCCTCGGGTCTTTGGGGATGTGTTCCAACCCAAAGAATTCAAAACTCTTATGATTGGTCTGTGAGTCACAAATCATTATGTGTGTCACTAATGGATATCTCATATCCAAATTCTTTAGCGCTCTCATGTGTTCACCAATTCTAATTTTAAGTGCACGAATTGTGCTGCCTACATAAATTTTCTGGCATTTACAACGTATAATGTAAACAACAAAGGTGGTGTTACAGTTAATCATTGAGCAAATCTTAATTTGTGTTTTGCCATCCGAAAATTCTTTCATCTTGTGACAGGCCCAGCGGCATACTCCGCAACATCCACACCTGAAAAAACCGACCATTTTAGTGGAAAGCCATGTCGTCTTAGGAGAATTAGCAGTAAAACTGGGACTCAATATGCTTTTTAGATTACGACCCCTCCGAAATGTTACTGATAATCTTTCAGGCAAAATATCCTTCAGTGATTCATCCTGGGATAATGACGGCCAATGTTTATTCATACATTTTTGTAAAATTAATGAAACATCATTATAGTCAGTAATACTATATATATACATATATATATATATATATATATGTATATATATATATATATATACTATATATATAATAAACCTATATATTATTCTGGGGAAGATATATTGATGATTTGTTTTTTGATCTGGACGGGTGGTGAAGAGAAATTTTTGGAATTTGGTGAATTTTTAAATTCTAATAACATGAACGTGAAATTCACACATCAATATAGTTTTACAAGCATTGAATTTCTAGACATTGAAATTTTCATTGCTGATGGCAAAATTCAGAGCAGACTATTTCGCAAAACCACAGCTTGCAATTCCATACTTCATGCAGACAGCGCGCACCCTAGGCATCAAGTAGCATCTATCCCTTACTCAGAATTTGTGAGGGCTAGACGTAATTGTAGCTTAGATGAAGAATTTTTCCATGAGTTAGATAACATGGGTGAAAGATTTCTAGCACAAGGTTACTCGCATAAATTGGTTAAGAAGGCCCATCATAGAGCTAAAAGCTTAAAGAGAGATGACATATTAAAAAAGATCAGCAACATTAAGAGGACTAATCAATCTAATATAACCCGATTTATTACTGACTATAATGATGTTTCATTAATTTTACAAAAATGTATGAATAAACATTGGCCGTCATTATCCCAGGATGAATCACTGAAGGATATTTTGCCTGAAAGATTATCAGTAACATTTCGGAGGGGTCGTAATCTAAATAGCATATTGAGTCCCAGTTTTACTGCTAATTCTCCTAAGACGACATGGCTTTCCACTAAAATGGTCGGTTTTTTCAGGTGTGGATGTTGCGGAGTATGCCGCTGGGCCTGTCACAAGATGAAAGAATTTTCAGATGGCAAAACACAAATTAAGATTTGCTCAATGATTAACTGTAACACCACCTTTGTTGTTTACATTATACGTTGTAAATGCCAGAAAATGTATGTAGGCAGCACAATTCGTGCACTTAAAATTAGAATTGGTGAACACATGAGAGCGCTAAAGAATTTGGATATGAGATATCCATTAGTGACACACATAATGATTTGTGACTCACAGACCAATCATAAGAGTTTTGAATTCTTTGGGTTGGAACACATCCCCAAAGACCCGAGGGGTGGAAATAGGGAACTAGCCCTGCGACAAAGAGAGGCACTCTGGATTATGAGATTAAAGGCCGTTGAGTTTGGTCTTAATACTGATAGGGAGTTGGAATTCTTCCTTGTAGAATAATCAAAGAAATGGGTTACCCAGGCATTGATGTTATTGATCATTTAATCAATATTGTTGTCATGTGTTATTCTATGTGTCAATTGAATGTGCTGTATGTTATACATTTGTGTTTTTTGTTTTTTATTCTCTCTGTTGTTAACAGATTTGCATTGTTTCAGTTACTAATCAAAATCTTTCAACGAAGACGTCGGGGGTTCAATACATGTCCTGTTTATTTAACGGGGACTATTCGATCGGGCTCCATCACCAAATTAACACACATATTTTATATAAAAATCTTTTTATCTCTAAAAATCTCTATTCTAAACCTGCGATTATTCAATTTGGGTAATTATGCCCCTTGAATTGATATATTAGAGTTGGTGAGGTTATCCATTTAATAGGATGATTCGATTGCTTTCAGTATTTGTAGGGGCATCCTGGATTATCATCTATTTTGAATGCTAGTGTTTATATCAGTCTTGTTCAAGTCGTGAGTTTAAATTAGCAGTCTAGATCATTAACATTGGGGTTTTCTTCTGAGGCATTATGAAGATATTTTGCATTTAGTATTAATGTGTGTCTTTTGTTTAGTTTTATGATGATGCCTTCGTTTTTGCCGGGTAGTCCGTTTTCTATGTTACTGATTTTGTGTTTATTTGGACTTCCGGGTTCCAGACGCTAGCTGGAATAATCGCGTACTCGCGTTTCCTGTCGGTCTTACAATATCACTCAGCCGAAGACTAGCGTACTCGCCTCTCCGTTTTTCACGTAGCAGCTTTTGGAGCTTATTCCTGCTCATATTGTTAATACGGTGAGTATCGGGTTGTGGATTCTTGAACGGGATTATGTTTTTGTTGTTTGTTAAAAGACCCTGATGTGGGGGTGTTTTTCGGCATTTGAATAGTGTCCACGTGCGTTCAATTTTGATTGATATTTGATGGTTGAGGGTGCCCCTAGTTAAACGTAATGGTATTAGTAAATTGCTTTTGGGACTTCATGTGATCGCACTAGATTGAACAATTGAACTACGTTCCCCTGTAACATGGTATACAGACTATTTCATGAAATTGTTATTCACTTGCTATGGATTTTGTTTATCTGTTTGCTAGATCTGGAGGCGCAATAAAGGTTACTGTATTGGATATTTATTGATTCTTGGACTTATTATCAACATGGATGGTTCATAATCGTACATTGGACTATAGAAATCCTGTGATGAGAGGTAACTGTATTGCGAACCTTGTTGACTTAATTTTATTTGAGCATTTCTGATTTAGGAAGTATAATTGGCATTAATATTCTTGTTTCAGATAATTATCACTTACTTTTTGTGTGATTTTTCGTGGATGGTGCGTGATGATGGTTGAAGTTGGGTCAACCTTTTGGAAAAATTAAGAGGTATGATTTTTTGTAGGCTACTGCACGATAATTGACACAGTGGTGTTTTCCTTCATGGATTGTTGGAAGTTGGTTCTAGTACAGGTTAGATGTTGTTTTGTAGACTATTTATAATCGCCTCTCGAACTTCTTACACATTGATAATCCATTGGGGATTATCTGGGCACTTGTTTCACATCGTTTTTCTTTTTCTTTTCTCTTCTTTTCTCTTTTTCCTTTTTCCTTTTGATTTAGGGACACGATTAGAGATAATGATACTATACGGTTTAACACTTCGGCCAATTTGTTTGGGACTCAAGTTAGAATGTCCACTAACACTTTCTTTGTTAACTCTGAGGACTAGGTTGTAGGATTTTGATTTCTAACTTAATTAATTTCATTTACAATTTTAGCCCTGAAGAAGTCGTTTGGGATCGATTTGAAGTGTTCCCAAGACGAAACACGTGTTGGCTTGAATTGTACCGGCTTGAATTGTACCATGTTGGAGATATGTTTATACCTATGAGGAGCGAATATGTAAAGCATTAAATGGACTTTTTGAACTTGTATTAAAAGTTGATACTCGAAATTGTAGAATTTTCTACGGACTAAAAAAAAAAAAAAAAAAAAAAAAAAAATTTTTTAGGTGTGCCACACCATGTAATCCTTTTTGTTGTGTTGTTTCTAACCTATAAGGGAAGGGGGTGTTCCCTTGTGTAGGCACCCAGGTTTTTCTTTGTTTTCATGTCTACTTGATTTATAATTGATGCTATTTGTTGATCCTGAGCGCCTATTTAACCCCAGTTTTTCACCCCACTAGCAATTTTGTATTTGATGAAATTGTATTTGTTTCTGGGAGAAGCCAGGGAGAGAATGGAGCTGGGGAGATAAGCTAGACTCCAGAGGCAGGGGAACCACTGTCATAGGACCCAGGCCAGCTCCCTCTTCCTTGATTCTCAGCCAGATTAGATTAAGAGGGGGCTGGAAGGGAAGTGTAGTCAGAGGTTAGCCATACCTCTGTGTTGATTACACAAACACACTCACACCAAAGAGAGAATTTCTTAATTTTGATTCTTGGGAGAACGGTGCTTTGTGGGTCAAACAGATGCCACACTTTGCAGGAAGTGGTCATACCTATTGGTTGAGGTGCCCCCCTCCTGCAAACCCAGAATGGAGGGTAAATATGGCAGAGCTGCAGAAGATCCTCAGATCACAGTCTGGAACATCAGAAGAAGAAGGACTGCCATGTTGGACCCTTAGACTTCATCACTGAATGCTTAAACTCAGAAGAACTGCACCCGCCGCACTTACATGCCTCCCCCAAAAAAGGACTGTGCCTGAGTCAAAAGAGAAGGAGTGGACTCCTTGATCAGCAACAGGTACAACACAGCTGGAAGAAGTCACCTGCCAAGCCCAAAAATGGATCACTCCTGCTTACCAGTTGTAACTGGATTTTTCCTGGACTGTGCGGGTGCATTGTGGGAAATTGAGTCCTAACCCCCATGAGGCAATCCAGAGTCTATGAACCCTTGGTTGGTACTTCTGGACCCTATTTTTCCCAAAGGAACTCGGAACCAACAAAATCTCAAAGTTTGGAAACTTTCTGCCTGGTTTTAAAGAAAAGCTTCAGGAGAAGACTGGCTCGACGTCAAGTGTCAAGTTGCTGTTTTTGACTCACAAATTGGTCTGGCAACCCTGGTTTGTCCTGCTGAAAGCTCCAGAGCCCCTTGCAGTCGACATCAAGAACAAAGATTTCGAAAGGCTCACCGAGACATCACAATGCAGAAAGCCGTCGTCACTGAATTCAACTCCAGATCCGAGGAACCTGAGGAGTCAACATTTTGAGAAAAGCTCCCAGAAAAAGACTATGGGCATGATTTAGATGCTGACGGATTAGTTATTCCATCACAATGGTGAGGGCTATCCCATCCACTGAAATCTAAATCACATTGGAAATAATGGGATTTAGATTTTGTCAGGAAGGCTATCCGTCGCTGTTGTGATAGAGCAACCTATTTGCAAATAGGTAAATCAGGCCCAAGTCTGAAGGTAAACTTGTGACCGGGACCTAGCGGTGAACCTATCCAACCCATGCTCCATCGCAGTTGACCTAAAACTTTGACCTTGTCCTGATCCTGCGAGACCAGATAGCCGCATTTAGTGCTTTATGCTTTTTGATGCTAGAATGCACAAATGTTTATTTAGTCTTTCAAAATTCATAACTCCGGTTCCCTGCATTGGATTTGTATAGTTTTGGTGTCACTTTAAAGATACAAATATTCTCTATTTTTCTAAATTGTTGTTGGAATTTTATTGTGTTCTGTCTTTTACTTATTTACTTATTTTGGTGATATTACCTGTCTGCTAAGTTAGGCCTGTCTACTCATTTGCTAAGCTATCAAGGGTTGAGCCAGGATTAATTTATTGAGGCTTGACTGGAGGTATTAGTGATTGTAGTGTCATTACTAGCTGAAGGTGAATACCCCCACATACTACTAATCCAATTTCCTACACAGTCCTACCTGGAAATCATCTGGTCACAAAATGTTGAAATTAGACCTCTATTTCTAAACCAGGCGTCAAAGTTCTTACAGTCCTTTGCATAGAATGTTATGATGGGAGGTTATCCTAGACTCTAGTATACAAAAAGCTACTTCTTTAGAGCATCCTGGATGTTGTAGGCTTAGTCTTTAAACTATCCCCTGCAAGGCAGTGCTGAAACAGATTTTCCTCAGATATTTACCGATGTCTGAGAGGAGACGGATGCATTGGTGTATTGCTACATGCACTATGTGCAAGGTGATCAGTGGTGCAGGGTAAGGGCAATGAAATATACGATGGACCATTGGCCTCTGCTTCCATTTTGCATTGGCTCACGACTCCATTTTGTCGAGTCTGGTTCTGTGTGTGAAGCACTGTTCTGTGTTTTTCCACAAGCTTCTGCAAGCTGCAGGGTGGGGTGTTTTTCTGCTCAACTTCGCTCCATCTGCCTGGTACGGAGGGCGCTATTTACATTCCACAAGCTATCAGTTAGGACAGGGGGATGCGCCTGTACTCATGGAGGAATGCAAGCTTCACCTTGGAGCCCTCTTCTGGGAACCTGGCCCGTTCCGAGGAGACGTCTTGAAGGGTGAACAAGGTACCGCCAATTGCACAATTTGTAAAGGAGGGGGTCTTTTTCTAGAAAAGACTCCTGGGTGTTAGTAAATACTATAAAGGTCAGGAGCCCTGATGGACTAGTTTAGTAACTCTCTTCTGGGTTGGACGCAACGCCAGGAGGACTGATTGTCCCGAACAAGACTCCCTGCGCCAGTCGATTTGGGTTCCCCGGCTTGGTGTATGGCAGAGGGATGCAGAATCTCTTTTCGGTGAAGCCTTTCAATTTATAAGCATTGAAGCATATTGTGTGTGTGTGTGTAATATGCACTTATTTTTGCAGCTATTTTCATGTTATTTTTCCTTATAACACAGAGTGTTCATATTCTCGCAGTTATCCTCATGTTATTTTTCATGATATGTTAGTGTGGTCAGTTGTGCTATATGAGAACTTGCCCCATAAATAAACTTGATTATCCTACTTATTAAGGTGTTTGAGAATGATTGTTTCACATTGTACCCTAAACTATCCTGAAGTGCATAGTTCTGTTATTCTGAAGAGTGAAGCAACACAATTGGAATCATGAAATGTTGTTGAACTGACCCCTCTAATAACCATGAGCATCTAAGCCAGAAAGTACCAGTATTACTATTGCTTTCTCCTCCCTCCCAAATCTTCTGAAGCACCTTCTGAAGCACTTTCAAGAGACGGTGAATAGTAGGAAAGGGTTAATGAATTCATTTTGGCCAGACGTGAGTAAGTAGATTGTTGGTTGGTGAAGCACAAAGGTCCAGCTATGGCTGGCCAAACCTCAGAATCATCTCTTGAAACACCTCAGCCTCCTCATGGTAGCTGACTGAGGATGGACTATTTCTACTGCTTTCCTTTTATTTGTGGTCAAAAACTCAGCATTCCCTTCTTAATTTCTGATAACTCCCTCCAATTTAAGGACTGCAGGGCTACTGTAAGGGGCCATGAACCCTGAACTTTAATCCCATTCAAGGTTGCTCTACAGCATCAAAGATGTGCCATCAAAGATGTGCTTCTGTTGTCATCATCAGGGACAGAAGAGAACAGGAAGGAACTCTTGTGTCTAGATTTTCCAAAATCAGCCACCATTGAATGTTGTTGCCTATCTCTTAAATAATTGGCAACAGCACTTCATAATTCTTTGATTTTGGAGCACAATGTTTCAATAGGCGATAAAGAAGTGATTTCATATGATATTGTGCCAAAGGCACTACTGAGGTTGTCGAAGCCATCGGTCTCTGTATCCTTAACAGGTAGAAGAGACAGAAAGGAGAGAGAGATTCCTGCAGAGCTATTCTTCCTGATTCAGAAGGAAACACATATGCCTTCTGATGTCGAAACATACACCTAGGAGTAGTCTTTGTTGTGACAGCACAAGCTTTGACTTCTGAAGATTTAGTAGGAAAGCCAGGTTTTGAAAATATTCCAACCCTCTTGAGAGGTTGGACTCCACCTTGAGAAAAGAAGATGCAGGAATGTGTCAGTCTTTCTGGTAATAGAACATTTTTATACTGTCCAGGTGCAAAGCCACAAACAGGGCTAGTGCCTTTGTGAAGACTCTTGGAGCTGACGAGAGGCCAAACGGTAGATCCTTGAACTGAAAGTGTCTGTTCAGAGAAAAACAAGGTATTGCTGAGATTTCTGATGAGTCAGTACATGAAAGTTCTAATCTTGGAGATCAAAGGACTAAGCAATCTCCCATGGAAATCAATGGGAACAATGTCTGGGTTGGTGTCACCTTGAATTATATATGTTGGACATATTGGTGAAAGAATTCTAGATCTAAGTCTGGTCAAAGTCTACCATCTGGGTTTGGAACCAGGAACAAAATGGAGTAATCTTCTTGATGTCTCTGGGGAAAAAGGAACCTCTATTATCGTTCCTATCGTCAATAAATCCTGGATTACCTTTAGGAGTGCTTGCAGCTTTACATGGTTTACTGGAACTGGAGTTTCCTGATGGACTTGGGGGATTTGAGTTCTATAGAATGACCACTTGAGATGATTGAGAGGGCCCACATGTCCTTTGTTACACGTGACCATTCTGTCAAGTGTCAAGTTACCATCCTTAATAGAATTCCATTATTCTGTCCCCTTCCATCACACCACAATAGCCACGACTTTGCGTTTTGCTGCTACTGCTGCTTTGTCTGGAGCCGGGATGTGTCCTGCAGTACAGCCCCTGCCTACGGGCTCACCCATGAAAGGGATGACCAAAGTCCTGAGTGCCCTGCACCAAGTATTTTCTCACAAATCATTTCTTTGCAGGAAAAACAATGAAAGCCCACAGCAATTGCCTTCTTCTGCAGTCTCTAGACCTAAATCAGTCAATTCTGGCCAAACAAATAAGACCCAAAAATGAAAGTTTAAAAATTATACAATGTTGTGACGCATTCTAGAGTTTTAACCGTAATAACCTCCTGGTGTCCGTGGACATGCCTG
The DNA here is from genome assembly GCF_031143425.1 of Pleurodeles waltl. Taxonomy (NCBI): domain Eukaryota; kingdom Metazoa; phylum Chordata; class Amphibia; order Caudata; family Salamandridae; genus Pleurodeles; species Pleurodeles waltl. The sequence continues at coordinate 281,375,778 of NC_090440.1, forward strand.
CTGCTGTGGCAGAAGACCATATGGAATTGAAGGTGGTATCTGACAAAAACTTTGCTCATAACTCCATATTCCCTAGTATTGAAATTGGGCCCACTTCCACCTGATGACATTCATTAAAGGATTGAAAGTCTTTAAGCAAGGTTTGCACTGCGTAGGAGGTGGTTCAGACTGTAAATTTTGAAGCAACACAAGAACAGTTTAAGGAGCTTTGAATTTTCTTATCTGTTTGATCAGACAGTAACTCAAGCCCAAGATGAAGGAGAGACCATGGTTGACTGAACTGTATTTACTTGAGGTATTTTAAGGAAATATTGTTCAAAATCCTGAAGCTTGTCTTTTAAACGTCTTTTTTGAAATATATTTGTATTGACGTTTTTAAGATACAGAGGCATTCTGTTACCGAGTGATCACCATTACATGGTCAACAGGCATTGTCATGCAATCAGATAAACATTGACATGATAAAAGACAACATCTGCATAAAAAGATCGAAGGATGGATATCGATAAGTGGCTGTTGTAGGATTTGCAAACCGGTATTCAGGGATAATTAGGAGAAATATATTTTTCTACGTGCAATAATAAGTTGAGAAAATGATTAACCCCTCCCCCCTGTGGTTCACCACATGGATCAATTACAGTTATTGTGCTGGTTAGGCAGGAAATGGATCTAATAGTTTGATCATCAAGAGTGATGGAGTGCAGGGGAAACGCCAGGTGTTGGGGCAGGATATTAGGGGTAGGTTGGACCCAAGAGAACGGTGTGTGTGTGTGTGCACATGTTGGAGACCATAAGGTGGTCTAGTATTGTCTGTGGCTAGGTCAGTTAAGCCCTGGGAAATAGTGTGTCCCGGTAGGTCATAGATGTACTTTCTCAGGCTTTGTTTGGCCTCCCTATGAAGTACTGTGCTCCCTGCCTGTTCCAACCATATCAATGCACCTCGCCAGTGGAGGGTCGATGGAGGCACTGTCGATTTTCATTGAATAGCTATTGTTCACTTAGGCAAAGCAGAGCGCCGTATGTGAAGCAGGTTGTGGCTTTTTTATGTTTGAGACGGGTGTAGGCCAAGTATGCAGTGGTGTGTTGTTGCAAGCCACACACAAACCGTAGCCCATGAAATATCTGAAAGCACCATTTCCCAGTAATTTGTAGCAATCTGTAGGCCCCAAAGGACATGAAGCAAGTTGGCAGGGTCAAATCCACAGCAGGGTCACGTGTCCGTAGCCGATGATTAGATGAGGTGAAACCGTTGGGGGTTAGGTATGCCTTGTGTAGAATATACAGCTCTACACATTTAAAACATGAATTTATGGAAAACTTGCTGGGTATTTTAGGGCCCTAAGCTAGTCTGAGTCCTAGAATGGCTGTCCCAGGGGGACTTCCCATTTGGTCCTTAAGCATGGCAATGCTGTCAGAGGGTCTTTTATAGAGGCTTGGTATAACCAAGCCACTAGCCATCTGCCATGACCCCCAGAGTATGGCACAATGGGTTAGTCTTGGGTTGGCTCAGGGCCACAGAACCCTCAGTATTGTAATAGCATCCCTTTAATAGTCACAAATGTCAGGAAGGCCCCGCAGTACAGGCTATAGTGATCCAGGAGTTCTTGAGAGGTCATTAGATACCCTTCTGTAAAGAGTCTCCAAGTCTGGCAATGCTGACCTCTGTCAAAGCTCTCAAGGCATGGCTGGTTAATGTGCGCTCCCCCACAGGGAGTCTCTGAAGGGTTAGTAGTAGGAAGTGGCATTGAAATGTGGTTTCCCATGGGAATCCACACCTCAAACATTCCTGAGTCATCAGCAGTTGAAGTGGATAAGGGCCACTAGCTTGGGAGCATGGGAGCAGTAGGTTGAGGAGGTAGCCCCTCCCGAATTTTGGTCCTGTCTTCTCGGAGGGATGGCCCGCCAGTCAGAGGGTCACCTGTTTGAGTTGAGCTGCTAAGCAATAGTGTGGGAAGTGTGGGGCGCACATACCACCACCGACTAGGGAAAGTTGCAGCATGCTCAGTGCAACCCTCATTCTGCTGTTTCCCCAAATTAGCTTGGTCAGCAGGGAATCTAGCTCTTGGAGGGCCTGGGGCAGGGGGACCACGGTCTTCTAAACATCTTTCCACTCTTTAGTTACCATATCTTTCAAACATTGTGGAAAGGTGAATGTTCTGCAGGCTGTTTGCTGTACTGAGCCTAATAACCTTCTTTAGAAGGTTAGGCTATAGATGCAAAACCTCAACACTTCTCTAATGTGGTCTAGCATTTGCAGAGGTCCTTTAGGGCCTGGATCTCGATCTTTATCATCCACTGCCTATTTCTTGGCTGTCGGTACATAAAGAGAGGAAGAAACAGCTTGAGCCACCACTTCCTGTAAACCGCTTATAGAGATAGAAATTATCTCTGAGCTTGACTCTCCAGACCCAGACTCCATTTCCTTGTGGTCATGCTAGGCTCCACAGCAATTCGCAGCTGAATATTTTGCTAGGCTCCAACAGTTCTTATTTGTAGTTGCTATAGGAACCGATTCCTCTCTTGCGATACTTGGAATCCTTCTGTAGCAACTGTGGTGCAAGCCTCTGTCTCTTTTCGTGAGCTCCCTTCAGCATTTGCCACAATGCGTTTCACCCTTCTTTATAGCACTTGCTGCGCTATGTCTGCCCTGCTGCTAAACCCCTGTGTCTCAGCTCAGCGCGTGAACGACAAAAAGCTTGAAGAAACAGGCACTATGAAAAACCGCTTGCTACCGCAAAGCGATCCAATTAGAGGTAAGATACCTCCATTTACTTGGTGTTTACAAGTCCAGGGTAGCTTTTGATGAACGCAGCATCCATGAAGCACAGGACCACGCAGGTAATCCTGGAAGCGGGAGGGGAGGCTCTGGGGAAGGTTGGGAGTCTGCATAAGTATTGAAAAGAGTCTAGATTAATTCGATGTGTGTGTAGGGTAGCTGTATCAAGGGGCAGGACCGCTCTCTTCATCTTGTTAATACTATGACAGAGAAGATGGGTGAAGGAGTAATAGCAACGTTTCCATCAATCATTCACTATCCATACAGGACATTATCTAATTATTGCCATACTGATTACTGGTAATGCTATTACCACCGCCACCGTTATCAACACATTTACTGGTATGTTTGTAAGCCTTATTGATAACCCGATTTTCTCTACTATTGCAGCTCTGAAGCACTATATAGCTCTCCATTTAATTGTAAGTCATGTTAACTTTCATATACCTCCCTCTGAAATATAGTAACTTGTTTGGGTTCTCGAGATGCATTTCTGAGTTTTGCAAGAGTAACTTCTTACATACACAATGCTTTTCACTATTTCTGAGTGGGGAATAATATAAATCAATAGGAAGTCCTGCCATATATTTCTTTGCCCATGCACGAATAATGCAAAACAAGACTATTATTATGTATAACTGAGAGCAGATGCAACATTTCTTTATATAAAGACAGCTAGAGTGGCTGCGTAACTCTTTCTCCTGTTGTACATAGCATTTCACCACTCTTCCTTCAGCCCTGCCCTTTTTATTGTTTCATTAATGGAATAAAGAGGAGTGTCAGCAATCCGAATGTAGACTGAACATTTAAGAGCAAAATCCAAGAGCAAGACACCATGAAAGCATTTTTGATTGGGAAAACTAAGCAATGCTTTGAAATTAATTTAAACTCAGCACCACTAACAGTGGAATAGAATGGGCTATCTCACAGGAGATTAAAGTTCGGAATGAGCGCCAAAGAATCCTAGAAACATTATCTGACAAGTGCCGATATCCCTGAGAAAGCTCAAGAGGTCGGGAAGCTGTTGAAAGCGAAAAATACAAATGGGAACAAGTAAATGAGATATATAGAAGAGGAGGAAATGCATGAATTAGTCTAGCTACCCCAGAAGTTAGCCACATTTTAAAGGTCGAGCGTGCAAGCGCTATGGCCTGTTGTAATCTCTCTGTGGGCTTTTAACCACATCTCTGTGGGCTTTTAACCACACCCACTACTGCTATTCGTTCTTTGTTGTGCTTGTCCTAAATGCTTCATTTTTATTGATGCATTTTGTGAAATGTCCCTCTTTTGTGTGCTGAGTTCTCTCCCAGACGATTTCACTAAGTGAACATTTTTCTTGGCCATCAGGCTACGCCACTCTTTCTCCTGTTACAGTGTGTGATGGCCCATCCTTCGGTTTCGGTTTGCCTTTCCTCCCAACCGTGATTCTTCCTAGACATTCACCCAGGGAGCCAATAACTCTTGCACTCACGCTCATGGCAGCCGTGGCGCATTGAACTGACTTGCTTATGTCAACTGTTTTACTTTTCATTTTCAATTTTTGTGGCAAGAAAAGTCCAGTTAGGAATTTACAACGCTTATAGCTCTAACTCGAGCAAATGCGAGACCCGTTGCATTGCTTCCATACCCATCCATGCCACTTGTAGTATAATTCGAATTCAAATCTCCTGTTATAAATATGAAACCAAACAGTTTAAGCATCAATTAGGATTGATGTATAGACTCAAATTGCTTGCAACAATCTTCAAAAAATGCAGCATTTTCCTAGTAGCAGGTAATCCTTGCAACGAGTATATTACTGTTTTAATATTAAGGCAGCAAATTAAAATGTGTTCATTCAGAACTATCAACATTTTTTTTTAAAGGTACACCACCATCTGACTACATTGTGAGAATACAAGAAAAACAAAAGTGCAGTTGTATCCACAGAGAACAGCAAAAGCTTTAAAAATGTAGACATAGAATCTACATATTAACATGGGAAAAGCAGAAATTATATTGGTAAACTATCCGGCACATTGAAAATAGTATTATTCACACTATTACACCCACTCGTGTTGGCACACTTTTCATAGTGGAGTTGCTGACCTCAAGGTTACATCACTGAAGTCATAGGGATTATGAACAATCAAAGCATCACACAAAGAACAGCTATAGCAAATGAGCCACGGCCATTCAGCAGGCGAGTGGTAAGGGTGTGGTATGTAGCCGGGGGTTCATTTTGAAGCACACTGCCACAAATATATTACTAAAGCATGAGTGTTTCATTTACAGTAAGCACATTTTGCATTGAAATGGCTACAAAATTCGCACTGAATGGCTGCTTTATTTCAATTATCCTTGGTCTTTTCCAGGTAAGTGCACTCTTCAGCTTCAGATAGGAAGTTGTAGGAGGCAAGCAGGCTTCAATTAGAGAGGCTCAATTTTGCCCTTACGTACCCGCAGGTCTTTAGCCTTCAGAACAGGCCTAAAGTTCCAGAGAGTCTAGACAAAGCTGTAGACACAATTCTCTTCAAGGTGCTCAAGCTGGAACATGGGCGTTCTTTCAGCAAGCGTACACCTTCTTGTGTCTTTTCCAGGCAGCTGGCTGTTTGAGACTGCCCAAAGCTGCAGTTTTTAAAAAGTGAAGTCAGTCTGTGATTGGTGACAACTCCTACAGTTTTCACAATTTCCCAGCTAATACTTAGACCATTGTGACCACTCTGTGCCTGTTTCCTTTCACTTATCAAACTGTGAAATTGGTTATTTAAATCTCAAAACACGCTTTTCCATTCTTTTAAGCACAGAGCATGTAGATGTAATTAGGAAAAACATCCCCTGAAGGCTTTAATCTAAAATTTAACACTTGTGTACCTGTGCAAAAAATGTACACGCTCACAGCTGACTCAACCAAAGTTCCAAATATACTAATTTAATCACAAAACAGATTTCATTTTCAAGGCTGAAAAGATTCAGCTCAGAGCTGGATACCAAGTCCTGGTTCCTACAGCGGTCAAAATATCACATGTCCAGAATCTAAAACTCAAAACGAATTTGAGAAAGCACAACAAAAAGATGGATTTCCTATGGTAATTTTGTAAATAATCCAGTAAAGTATGTGCTAAACCAACCAAAAGACACATGTACCTGACACAAACTCCCATAGCGAGGTTGGTGAGAGCCAAGCTTGAGTCAGGCCTCTAATCGATTTGTTAAACCTAAAATGCTATTAAGAGAAAAGTATGCGCAATGTTTTGATATTGCACTATGAGTGTAACATCAAGCACACAAAGGGCCTGATTACAACTTTGGCGGAGGGGGTTAATCCGTCCCAAATGTGACGGATGTTCCGCCCACCGTGTTACGAGTTCCATAGGATATAATGGACTTGTAATACGGCGGGTGGGATATCTGTCACATTTGGGACAGATTAACCCCCTCCGCCAAAGTTGTAATCAGGTCCAAAATGTTATGGAGGGAATGCTTGCAAACAGTCTAACCTATTGGCAGTCACTCTGGGTAGCATTCCAACCCAATGTTTTACACCAACTGTGTCACTCTAGAAAGAGTCCTGCCTACTGCACATCAGTAAGGATACTGCTTATCATGGTAACAGTCTGCCTGAAACAGCTAGATGAGGCCCCCTCTTAAAGGGAATACAAGGAGCCTCAGACTGTGTTTGGCCTTATTAGGCCTCATCATTGCGGTCTAGTTTGAATCCTGTGGCACAGTGAGCAAGGGACCCATGTCTGGGCATACTCAAATAGGCTGAAAACAGTCTAAGATTACTTGTGTTCTATTTCAGAGGGGGCCTGCCCTGGCAGGTTGGGATGGACTGTTACTATTAGAGCAGGGCCGAGGCTGATTTGCATATGGCTGGGTCCAAACTGAGTTAGCGTGGTGGGCAAAAGAATGATGGACTTTGATGCAGCCCTGAGTAATTCCCAGTGGTTAAGATTAGCTCAAGCATTCCATTCATTATGTTTTTCTGTTCCTTGAATTTGCACTATGAAATTAAATTAGCATTTTCTTTGTATTGAAAATTCATTTTACAGTCATGTGTTCACTACCTATCACCATTCTTAATATACATGGCATCATTTGGATTGTCTTATGTTGTTTTATCTAGATCTCTAGGGCTTCAGTACATCATAGGACACTAAATAATGAGAGAATGACCCTGATTTAGAGGAAAGGCTAAGGATGAATTTTCCAAAAATCAGCAGAATCTTTGACAGCCAAAACACCCCATTTGGGGTTGACCAGCTTGTAGGCGATGTAGGAAAGTATTTACTGCTTTTTCCATCTAAAGAGATACGTTTTATTTTTGCAAACAGTGCACACATGAAAGGCTCCAAGTATTAAGTTTTTGTTACAGAAAATCACGAGAACGAATGTGATGTCTTATGAGCTCCCATACCCATCCATGCCACTTGTAGTATAATTCGAATTAAAATAAATCTCCTGTTATAAATATGAAACCAAACAGTTTAAACGTCAATTAGGATTGATGTATAGACTCAAATTGCTAGCAACAATCTTCAAAAAATGCAGCATTTGCCTATTAGCAGGTAATCCTTACAACAAGTATATTACTGTTTTAATATTAAGGCAGGAAATTAAAATGTGTTCGTTCAGAACTATCAAAAAAATAATTTAAAGGTACCCCACTATCTGACTACATTGTGAGAATCTGAGAAAAACAAAAGTGCAGTTGTCTCCACAGAGAACAGCAAAAGCTTTAAGCATAACCCAGCTGAGAAATGTAGACATGGAATCTACATATCAACATGGGAAAAGCAGAAATGATATTGGTAAACTGTCCGGCAGATTGAAAATAGTATATTCACACTATTACACCCACTCGTGTTGGCACAATTTTCATAGTGGAGTTGCTGACCTCAAGGTTGCATCACTGAAGTCATAGGGATTATGAACAATCAAAGCATCACGCAAAGAACAGCTATCGCAAATGAGCCACTGCCATTCAGCAGGCGAGTGATAAGGGTGTGGTATGTAGCCGGGGATTCATTTTGAAGCACACTGCCACAAATATATTGCTAAAGCATGAGTGTTTCATTTACAGTTAGCACATTTTGCATTGAAATGGCTACAAAACTGGCACTGAATGGCTGTTTTACTGATAAAACTACATAGCACACAAACAATAAAGTGTGGAAATCGTTTTTCAGCAACAGTGTACCATTTGCACAACATAAAGTAAAGAGCTTTAATTTATTTTGATCCTGTTGAAACCTTTGTGTCTATCACACTTCAAAATTTTAAATAATGTGCTTCATTTGTTCTTTTGTTACTAGTGAAGTAGTTTGAATATTTGTTCAGTTATTTTACAAGTACTTAAATACTGTGTGTTAGAAAACACTGACATCCAACATCATTTCCTTTCAGACTCCTTGCACTCCATAAAGAATGTCAGATAGTTCACTTTATAAAATCCTCTAAGATCACAGTCAGAGCAAGAAAAGTAAATGCAATCTCTGTGTTAAAAGAAGAAGCAGCAATTTGTCATAAGGCATAGGCTGACATTTAACTTCTGTCTCTGAACATACAGCAAATGCGACAAAAAAATAATAACTATTAAAGACATATTTTGAGGTTTTTGCAGCAGCCCCAACACCCCTACTTCCATCGACTATGATTGGACCTGTAGGGTGTTTAAAAGGCATGTCTGATACACACGTATATCTGTAACATCACCATTACATATTGCCCTCTGTAACAATTTAATTTCTGAGTGAGGTATCTGTGGTAAAATATTATGGAGAAGAAGACAAAAAGCTCCTCACATACTCAATCCCCGGTCCCTCTCATCCTGCTCTCCTTCTTGCTTCTTCTTGCAGCGACAGCAAAGGCTCTTGATAATTATGTACATGTGGCTGAAGATGATCATTGGAGGAGGAAGGACTGGCCTGTCGTGGAATGTCATGATCAGCTGATATCGCTGAAATTTCCAAACTTGATTTGAAATTGACTTCACTTCAAAGAAGGTGTTACTGTAAGAAACACGTCTTTAAGTTTCATGTGTAATAAAAAGTTAAAACACATAAAAGTTATCAACAACAAATATAAATTACAGAGCAAACACCTTTGACGTAGGAAAGGAAAGCCAAGGGCATCAGGCAAATGTTACACAGAAGCATGGCTCAGCCTTGTGCTCTATTTTATAGCCAGTGGTGTGGTGCTCAATATTCTAGTGTCGTGGCCTCAAAGCCGTGAATGAACACCTGCGTCATAATAGTGCCCATACTCATTCTGCCACTGTGTGTTACAGGACATCGTACAACCTCCAATGCGACAAACAGAAAGTGTAGAAAACAACCCGTTTCTCGGATTGGTCCTGAAAATGCGAGTAACAACAAAAGTTACTGTGTATTCAAATTCCCTACATTCATATAAACTTTGAATTAAAGTGAATTGTCACCTGTAGTGCTTTGAACCACTGACAGTATGCATAAAGACTTCAAGTAAAATGGTAACACACACACGCGCGAGCCTGAAATACATTTTCCATTACCATACGTTTTGCACACATAATACACAAATGCATTTACATTTTGTTTCTCACGTTTAATTGTTGACATAGGGGGTTATTCTAACTTTGGAGGAGTGTTAATCCGTCCCAAAAGTGACGGTAAAGTGACGGATATACCACCAGCCGTATTACGAGTTCCATAGGATATAATGGACTCGTAATACGGCTGGTGGTAAATCCGTCACTTTTCCGTCACTTTTGGGACGGATTAACACCTCCTCCAAAGTTAGAATAACCCCCATAGTGTTGTATTGTGAATGTAATGGCTCGCGCTGGTAGCGCGAGCCGGGGAAGGGTAGAATGTTGTGGGGGAATGTTGGTGTTTGAGTGAGCTATTGAGGACGGTTGAGCGGTGAGGAAACAGGACGAAGGACGGCGGCTGTGTATGCGGTCGGGGCTTCATATTATGGAATGTATTTATATTCTCTAAACTATTTTATGAATAAAGAAGTTACCTACCTTTATCGTCTCTGCGGCTGAAGATACTCAACAAAATTGGCGACGAGTTGACAAGTTTGCCCCGTCTGCATCCGGTTGTGATCCTCTACTTCACTATCGCACTCCTACGTGCCCACGCAACTCGACCTGCGAACGCTTGTGAGTGTTTTTTTTTCAGCCTAAAGTGCTGAAACATTGTTTTTGCTACTTGCGTGTTTTTTTTTGGGCGTCTCTTAGCAACGTTCAATTGTTTTTTTCCAATAACTATACCGCTGACCTTCTTACGTCCTGAATAACCTTTGGAACTAAGGAAATATACTGGCAATAGAATTTCTTGTGGTTTTAAGGAGGTTTAAGTGAATCTTCACTTCGTTACGAATATTTAGACATTGATGTTATATATTTTTTTAAGTTGAGGCACGCATTTATGGCTTCTAATAACTTGAATCTTCCACCTCCTCAACCTTTTATTCCTGGTAGCGGTGATGTTTCTATGACATGGCAAGAATGGCGAGAGTATTTTATGAACTACATCTCTGCATGCGATGAAGACAATGCCTTTTCAGGAGAAAAGAAGAAGAACATTTTATTGCATTGTTTAGGGCCGCACGGTCTTAAAATTTACAACAGAATTGAAAAGAAACAAAGAGACCAGGGAGATATTTTTGTTCATGCATTAGAGGATCTAGACAGATACTATTCTCCAACGGTGTGTGTGGGAATTGATCGCTATAAGTTTTTTCACAGGAAACAAAACAAAGAAGAAACGATTGAGGAATACGTTTCAGCTTTAAAAAATTTGGCTTTAACGTGTAGATTTGGTACCTTACATGACGAGTTCATTAGGGACCAGATAGTTATGCACGCTGCCAACCAGAATATACAGGACTGTTTATGGACTAAAGGAGAATCGCCCTTACAAGAAGTAATTGAAGTGGTCAAGAAAGCGGAACTTACAGGAAGGTGTGCAAAAGCTGTTCTACTGGGGAATTCTAAAATAGATGATTCGAGTGGAGATGCACATAAGTTGGTGAACAGAGTTATAGAGTCAAAAAAATGTCCACCAAATGAGTTTTCGAGGAAGACCAGTTCTTACAGGAACAAGAAGTCAAAAAGAAATACTTCTAAGGCGGAAGTTACTTGTTTCAGATGTGGATTACTGGGCCATTACGCAAATGATAAAAGCTGTCCAGCACGCAATCAGAAATGTTCCAGTTGTGGTACTCTTGGCCATTTTATTAAGGTTTGCAGGAAAAAGAAAGGCTTGGCAATAAAGTTGTTAGAGGATGCTTCTGAATCTGCTTCATCCTCAGACAGTGAAGACAAGAATATGTGGGTGCTTAACATAAGGAATGCTGGAACGGGAACGCCAGATGGACTGCGGAAAAGACCAAAGTGTGACATATCTATAGAAGGTGTTACTATTACGATTACCGCAGATTCAGGGTCACCTTATACAATCGTTAATGAACAAGTTTGGTTAAAGAAATTGAAACGTACGGTTGGTGGGAGTTTGGACACACCTGATATCTCACCTAAAAGCTTTACGGGGGAAACAATCCAGCTTCTTGGCTACAAAAAATTGTCATTTGCATTTAAGGATCGTAAAGCTGAATGTAAGATGTATGTGTCAAAATCAGGACCATCAGTTTTAGGTTGGTGGGACCAAGGTGCACTAGGAATGGTTTTAAATCCCAATGGTTCAGAACCTGTGTCGGTGGTTCAGGAAGATTGTGTGTGTGATGCTACTATGAAGGACATGTATCCTTTGGTATTTTCAGGAACTGTAGGAAAGTTAAAAAGTTTCCAGCATAAGATAATACTTAAAAAGGACGCCATTCCTGTTGTTCATAAGGCAAGGAATATTCCTTTTAGCATCAGGAATGAAGTTTCAAACGAGTTGGACAAGTTATTAGAAACTGGTATCATTGAACAGGTTGAGTCATCAGATTGGATTTCTCCCCTGGTGGTAGCCAGACGTTCTAATGGCAGATTGAGGCTGTGTGTAGACCTAAGGGACCTTAATAAGAATATTTTGGTGGATCAATTTCCTTTGCCAAAGATCAATGAAGTTGTAGCACTAACTAAAGGCAAGGAATGGTTTACCACGATAGACCTTACTTCTGCTTATCATCAAGTTCAGTTACATCCTGATAGTCGTAGATTAACCACATTTATTACGCCCTTTGATTGTTACCAATTTGTTAGGGTTCCATTTGGTTTAGCCTCTGCAGCGGCTATGTTTCAAAGGCTGATGTATAAGCTTTTTAGTAAAATGCGGGATGTGTTGTTTTTTCAAGATGATATTTTAATTATGGGGGATACGAGATAAGACCATGACATTAGAGTTAAGAATGTTCTTCAGATATTAGAAAATAATGGACTTACGGCTGAGCATAGCAAGTGTAAAACAGCCATGAAAAGCGTCACTTATTTGGGACACGAAATAAGTGGCAAGGGTGTTGAACCAAAAGCTAGTCTTGTTGAAGCTATTAAGAATTCACCAGCCCCTACTAACAAGAACGAAGTCAGAGCTTTTTTGGGTCTAGCAGAATATTATGCTAAGTTCGTGCATAACTTTTCTCACAAAACGTTTCCTATTAGACAATTGTTAAAAGGAAAGTGCATTTTTAAGTGGTGTGAAGAATGTGAAGCAGCATTCAAATTGATTAAGAATGATATTATTAATGCACCAGCCTTACAAGGCTTTGACCCAAATTTACAATGTATAATTATAACTGATGCAAGTAATAAGGGTGTGACAGACCGAACAAGATGAGGACAACTAAAACAAGAAGTTATGGTGCTCAGGTAAGTGTTTATTGTTTTCTAACCAAATAGGATAAATCAAGTGAAAGTTCGTTCTGTTGTTGCTCTTAGTTTCTTGCGCAGTTCTTCTTGTCACTGACGTGTTTTCCCCTTTTCTTCTCTTTAGGTGGAGGTACTGTCAGTCTCGCGGACGTCCCATGAGGATATCAAAAAGGGAAATAAGGAAAACGAGGGTAAGTGGGACGTTAAGAGATACGTCTTTCTTATTAAATTTTATCAGACTGGGGTGGATAACAGAGGGGAGGGGGTGGTGTCTGTGCGGAATAGAGGGAAGTGCTTATTACTAATTTTACTCGTGTTTTATTGTGTCGCTAGTGCTTCTTTTGTGCCCTCCCACCTCTTTTCCCCCATTCACCCTCTACCCCTTCCCTAGTTTCCTTCCCCAGTCCCCTTCCCTGCCGTGCACCCTTTATTTGTCCAGAAGGACCGTACCTTCGTGAGCCACGACCCTCCGGGGCCGTGGCGGGCGTTGAGGTGGTCCTCGCTGAGGTAGGGTTCGATACGGCTTCCTGGTTCCAGTTCGCCGTCCTCCAGGTGGTATTCCTTCTCTTGGTCTCTCGCCGCGCTTGCCGTCGGGTCCCTCGCCTCGGTCTCCCTCCGTTCGCCGGCGTCTCCGTCTTCTTCTCGCTCGTCTCCGGTCTCTTCCTCCTTTCCTCTCCTCGCCGGCTCCACCGGCTTTTCATTCGTGACGCCGTGCTCCTCTGGCCAATCCGGGGTCGGAAAACCTATCCAGGTTTCCCCGGCAACGTCCTGACGCCGGCCTCGCTCGGGACGCGTTTCCCCGGTAACAGGGAAACGCGGAGATGACGTGTCAGAGGAGTCCGACACGTCAACTCCGGTCTCCCGTCTTGCGGTGATCGGGTTTACCCCGTCACATACCCCTTCCCAAGACAGGTCCTGTTCCAGGACCGAATCGGAAACCGGGAAGCGAGAGAGATAATCCGCAGGGACCTGCGAACTCCCAGGAACATGTCGGACCTGAAAGGAGAACGGTTGAAGTTCAAGGAACCACCTGAGAATCCGGGCATTCGTATCTTTATGAGCGGCAAGCCAAGTGAGGGGGGTGTGATCCGTAAAAAGTACAAAAGACCGGCCCAACAAGTAATACTGTAGACAATCCACGGCCCATTTAATGGCCAAACACTCCCTTTCTATTATGGGGAAACGACGTTCCCGAAGACCCAGTTTGCGGCTGATGTACACAACGGGATGATCGAGTCCCTCCGTTCCCGGCTGTGTCAGAACCCCCCCGAGCCCCACATCGGAGGCATCAGTGTAAAGGTGAAAGGGTTTTGAAAAATCCGGGCATAACAATATGGGTTCTTTGGTTAAAGAGTTCCTCAAGCGTTCAAAACTGGAAGTTTGAATAGCAGAGAAAGGTACTAGCTGATTTGGATGAGATTTGGACAGAAGATCCGTAAGGGGAGCGGCTAGAGTGGAATAGTGAGGTATGAAACGCCGATAATATCCTACTAGGCCTAAGAAAGAGCGTAAGTCTTTTTTAGTTTTCGGGAGAGGGGCATGTAAGATTGCGTCCACCTTCTGGGCTTGGGGTTGAAGTGTTCCCTGACTGATTCTGTATCCCAGATATGAAATGTCGGTTTTCCCGATAACACATTTCTTGGGATTGGCTGTCAACCCAGCCTCGGTGAGTGCATTAAAAACTTGGTTTAGATGGTCCAGATGGTTTACCCAGGTATCGCTAAAAACAACTACATCATCCAGGTAGGCCGCTGAAAAAGCAGGGTATGGTTTTAATATGTTATCCATTAATCTTTGGAAAGTGGCCGGTGCCCCATGTAGCCCAAAAGGTAATACAGTAAAATGATACAGCCCGGACTGGGTAGAAAATGCCGTTTTTTCTTTATCTTCGGGGGCTAAGGGTATCTGCCAATATCCTTTGGTTAAATCTATTGTGGACATATATTTCGCCTTTCCTAATTTCTCTAGGACATCGTCCACCCTAGGGATTGGATATGTGTCAAATAATGAGTTCTCATTAAGTTTCCGGAAGTCTATGCAGAATCTGACCGTACCGTCAGGTTTTGGTACAAGAACTACGGGTGAACACCAGGGACTGGTAGAGGGCTCTATTACTCCTAGGGTCAACATTTTCTGTATTTCATTTTCTATAACCTGCTTCCTTGCTGCGGGGATGCGATATGGTCTGACCCGAACTACTGTGTCGGGTTTTGTTCGTATCTTATGTCGGATTAGGGTGGTTCTACCGGGGTCTTCTGAAAACAATTGGTGATATTGTTGTAACAAGCGGTATACCTGCCTCTTTTCCGCTTCCGTTAATGCTTCGTCTATAGTGGGTAGAGTTGTCCCCTTGGCTAGGGTGGTAGGGCAAAATTCAATCTTCAATTCCTTATTCGGGTACAGAAGGTTAACTATTCTTGGGGTAGTGTTGGGTGTCTCGGGTGTCTCCCATTTCTTTAAAAGATTGACATGATATATTTGGGTTTTCCTGGGGTTGGTTGTTATTTCCACTAGGTAAGTTACAGGGGAGACGGCTCGGATGATTCTATGGGGGCCTTGCCATTTCGCCAGCAATTTATGTTCGGACGTGGGTCGCATGATTAAGACCTGGTCATCGGGTTGGAAAACTCTTAACTTACTCCCCTTATCATAATAATGCTTTTGGGTTCTTTGAGCCTGTTCCATATTGTCTTTTACCTCGTCCCATAATCCCTGTAAATGCGTTCTCAAGTTATGAGCATACTCCAACAAAGGAGTCCCTCCCTCCATGGCTTCTTCCTCCCAGGCCTCTACCGCCATGTCCAGAAGGGAACGTGGTTGTCGCCCGAACACTAGCTCGAAAGGGCTATGCCCCGTGGAAGCCTGTTCGTGCGTTCGGATCGCGTATAATACCAACGGTAATTTCTGATCCCAGTCTCTCCCTGTGTCATGTACAATCTTTCGAAGTAACGTTTTGATTGTACGATTATATCGTTCGACCAAACCATCGGTTTGAGGATGATAAACGGATGTTTTGATCTGAGATATGCCTAACGTTTTACACACTTGTTTCATCAAGGTAGACGTAAAGGGAGTGCCCTGATCTGTGAGTATTTCCTGCGGGAAACCAAGACGCGAAAACACCGTTATCATCGCCTGGGCTATGGTCTTTGTTGTCATACTGGTTAGGGGAATAGCCTCTGGGTATCGAGTAGCATAATCAACTATGACCAGTATGTAAGTGTGTCCTTTTGAAGAAGGAACCAAGGGTCCAACCAAATCCATCCCTATTCGTCTAAACGGGACATCTATGATGGGGAGGGGCATGAGTGGTGCTTTTTTTGGTTTACCTGGTTCCGTCAGTTGACACCTGGGACATTGCGCACAATATTTTCTTATGTTGGCAAAAACACCAGGCCAGTAAAATCGTCTGAGGAGATATTCTTCCGTTTTGTCTCTCCCAAAGTGTCCCCCTCCCGGATGATTATGAGCGAGCGTAAGGATGTGATCCCTATAGTATTCAGGTACTATGAGTTGTTTTCTTTTTTCCCCGGTACGTGTGGTGTTTACTCGGTACAGGAGATTATTTTTGATTAGGAAGTAGGGACCTACCTCATCCATTTCCTCTGACACTGCAGTTCTCCAAGCGTGAGATAGGGAGGGATCTTCTCTCTGTTGTTGAGCAAAACTGACAGGTGCCTCGTGGAATTCTGCTACCACTCCTCTTATAGTGTCCTGACTAGTACTATTTCGGAACTGCTCTCTTTCTATTCTTTTGTCCCTTCGGGTCAGTTTTCTACGGGTTATTGGACATTCAATGGGACTTCCTGAAAACGGGGCTTCACCCCACCAGTCCTGTGAGATTTTAGAGTCTCTAACCTGATCCAATAGTTCTTGAAAGTGAAGGTAATCTGTTCCCACGATACAATCCTCGATCAATTTTGGCATTATCCCCATCGGGAGACTATCCCGGTAGGGCCCCCATTCTATCTGTAGAATTTTTAATGGATATTGCTCCTTGTCCCCGTGAACACAACAAATATGTACCCACTGTCTCGTTTCGGAACCCAGAGTGGTTATCAGGTCTTCCCTTATTACAGACTGGCTGCACCCGGAGTCGACGAGGGCACACACATACCGTCCATTGATTTTTACAGTCTGTTTGAACTTGTGGTTACCTTTCCCCGTACATAGGACCCTACGCCTGGTAACCCCTATTTCCATCGGCTCACCTCCTTCGTGTTTCTGAGGACACATACGGGCGATATGTCCCCATTCTCCGCAGTGGTAACATTGGGGTCCCTGTATAGGGGGGCCTTCCGGGATTCTACGGGAAACGGTATTGTCCAGTGGATTCTTTGGGAGGGTTTTTACAGGTGGCAAGACTGGTTTTATATTGGACCGTGGTGGTATATTTCTTATGTCGGAGGAGCGATGATACGCGCAGGCCAAATCAATTGCTGTGTTAGTGTCTACTTTTGGATGCTGTCGTATCCAGTGTTTTGTGGCTAAGGGTAGAGCATCCAAGTACTGTTCCAGTATAATTATTTGTATCACTTCTTCACGGCTATCGCCAATAGGCCCCAACCATTTTAAGGCCAAATCTTTTACCCGGAAATAAAAGGTTCGGGGGTCCTCATTTGGTCCCCACTTGACCTTGCGGAATTTCATCCGGTAGTATTCCGTATCATGCCCAACACGTTCCAAAATACTGGATTTTATATCCTTGTAGGGTGTGAGGCCTCCGGGATTAGCAGCCTGATAGGCTGCTTGTAAGAGGCCAGTTAGTAATGGAGCAACATATTGTCCCCAGCGTTCTTCAGGCCACTGGGCTGAAGAAGCCACTCTTTCAAAGTTAGTAAAGAAAGACTCTGGGTCTTCTCCCTCTTGATATTTCTGCAATACTGAGCTGGGAACGTTCGGGTGGACTTTACTAGCGGCAATAGTCTCGGTTAATTTTGTCATGGCCGTTTCGTGTACCAGCTGGTTATTTGCCAGAATGGTGGCCTGGCTTTTCAAGGCCGATTGTAAAGCCTCTCTGTCCTCTTTTGCTTCCCTTTGGTGAGCCTCCCATACCAGCTGCAAATGTCTTTGTCCTTCGGCTAGCTGTTTGATCATATCCTCAAGGGAAGGGTTGTCGCTCATTGTGTACTCTGTTCGGTTGTCGTAGGGCCCCTAAGGGATCCCACTTCTGACACCACTGTGACAGACCGAACAAGATGAGGACAACTAAAACAAGAAGTTATGGTGCTCAGGTAAGTGTTTATTGTTTTCTAACCAAATAGGATAAATCAAGTGAAAGTTCGTTCTGTTGTTGCTCTTAGTTTCTTGCGCAGTTCTTCTTGTCACTGACGTGTTTTCCCCTTTTCTTCTCTTTAGGTGGAGGTACTGTCAGTCTCGCGGACGTCCCATGAGGATATCAAAAAGGGAAATAAGGAAAACGAGGGTAAGTGGGACGTTAAGAGATACGTCTTTCTTATTAAATTTTATCAGACTGGGGTGGATAACAGAGGGGAGGGGGTGGTGTCTGTGCGGAATAGAGGGAAGTGCTTATTACTAATTTTACTCGTGTTTTATTGTGTCGCTAGTGCTTCTTTTGTGCCCTCCCACCTCTTTTCCCCCATTCACCCTCTACCCCTTCCCTAGTTTCCTTCCCCAGTCCCCTTCCCTGCCGTGCACCCTTTATTTGTCCAGAAGGACCGTACCTTCGTGAGCCACGACCCTCCGGGGCCGTGGCGGGCGTTGAGGTGGTCCTCGCTGAGGTAGGGTTCGATACGGCTTCCTGGTTCCAGTTCGCCGTCCTCCAGGTGGTATTCCTTCTCTTGGTCTCTCGCCGCGCTTGCCGTCGGGTCCCTCGCCTCGGTCTCCCTCCGTTCGCCGTCGTCTCCGTCTTCTTCTCGCTCGTCTCCGGTCTCTTCCTCCTTTCCTCTCCTCGCCGGCTCCACCGGCTTTTCATTCGTGACGCCGTGCTCCTCTGGCCAATCCGGGGTCGGAAAACCTATCCAGGTTTCCCCGGCAATGTCCTGACGCCGGCCTCGCTCGGGACGCGTTTCCCCGGTAACAGGGAAACGCGGAGATGACGTGTCAGAGGAGTCTGACACGTCAACTCCGGTCTCCCGTCTTGCGGTGATCGGGTTTACCCCGTCACAAAGGGTTTAGGAGCTGTTCTTACACAATTGGATATGAATAATAAGGAATGTGTAATTGCATTTGCTTCTCGTTCTATTACCAACGCTGAAGCAAAATACTCAGTAATTGAAAGGGAGGCCCTTGCATGCGTGTGGGGTTTGGAACATTTTAGATCATTCGTGTGGGGTATGAATGTCATCTTGCGTAGTAATCACAAACCGCTTACCAAAGTGCTTACGACAAAAGGATTATTTAAAGCTTCCCCACGTATTGCTCTGTTATCCATAAGACTGTTGGACTACAAGTATGAAATACAATATGTACCCGGGATTAAGAATAAGGTTGCTGATTTCTTAAGTAGAATGCCGTTGGTAAATACTGTGGAGGGTAAGAAGGAGTTCGAGGATTGTTGTGTAGCTGAAGTTATACCCACAACTTTTCAGGGCATCTCAGAAGGTGAATGGGATAAAGCCATGGTGGAAGACGAAACATTGAATAAGGTTCAAATTTTGTTAAGGGAAGGTTGGCCTCTTAAAAAAACAATTAGAAGAAGATGTGAAGAGGTTTTGGGAAGTTAAGGAGGAGTTGTCTGTGGAGCATAATAGATTGTTGCGCAGTGGTAGGGTAATTCCTCCAGAAACACTCAGATGGAAAATTCTTAGTTTATGCCATGATGGACATTTGGGCATATCTGAAAAGAAAAGTAAAGTTAAACAACTATATTGGTGGCCAGGAATTGATTTAGCTGTGGAAAGGACAGTGAGGAATTGTGTCCTATGTAATGAGTCAGAAAAAACGTTATCCACGTTCAGACCACCGTTAGTTCCTATAGGATGTCCAGACATGCCCTGGGAGAAGATTGGTCTGGACATTACTGGACCAATACAAGTGGAAGACGGTTATAGATATATTGTGGTAATGTTTGATCATTTCTCTAAATGGCCTGAAATTGGAATAGTGTCTAAGGTGGATTCTGGGACCATTGTAGAATTTTTGGATAATGTTTTTTTGAGAGAGGGTCTACCCAAGACCATTATCACTGACAATGGGGTACAATTCACATCTGACAAATTTAAAGCTTTCTTAATGAGGTGTGGTATTAAACACATTACTACTTCCAACTATCATCCAGCTGGGAATGGTGCTGTGGAACGCTTCAACAGAGTGTTAAAAAACAGTATACAATTGGCTGTATGTGCGAAGTTAGATTGGGAAAAGGAAATTTGGAAAACAGTTTGGTCATACAGAACTACACCGTGTAGCTCTACAGGTCACAGTCCATTTGACATTATGAGAGGGAGGGTTCCACTGAGGAAAGATAATGTTGGTTGGATGATTGATGGTAGGGAAAGTTTCTGGACAAGTAAGAGTGTTAGGAAAAGTATTAAGAGGGCGCAAATCCGTTCAAAGGAATTTTATGATGCAAAACATAAATGCAAAAGTGTAAATATACAGGTGGGTGATTTAGTTAGGGTGAAAGTTCCAGGTTTTAAAAAATATGAGAAGGGAAGGTTCTATCCTCCTTTGAAAGTCACAAAAATTTTGTGTAATGCTGTACAACTTGAAAACGGGAAAATATGGCACTTAAGTAGAGTTTCCCCATACAAAGGTTCAGGAGGAGAAAAATCGATTGGAACTGACTGGCTTATGCATGATGATACAGGGAAAAAAAGGGGTTTGCAAAGTGCCAATGTTGCACAGACTGCGCTGGGTGGAAGAAACAGTGTTAGTCCTGCAAGTGTGGAACACAGAACCGAAACAATGGCTGAAGGTGACAATGTACGGATTGGTGACATGACAAGCGTTAAGAACAATATTAGCAGATGTGGTAGGAGGATCATAAAACCAGGAAAACTCAATGACTATGTTTGCGACTGAGTCACTGTAAGGATTCAGGAACCAAATTAAGAAATTATAGAGAATGAATAACTTTAGATACTAATGAAATATTCGTAGGATTTATTTAGTAGATATTGCATTGTAGTTTTATGCTTCATATAACGTTAGGATATTGTTTTTGTATCATTTCACGTAGCGATAGAAATATAGTAGTGTATGTTCTTTATGTTATTGTTATAGAAAGGAAATATTGTGTAAGGGGGAAGATGTGTTGTATTGTGAATGTAATGGCTCGCGCTGGTAGCGCGAGCCGGGGAAGGGTAGAATGTTGTGGGGGAATGTTGGTGTTTGAGTGAGCTATTGAGGACGGCTGAGCGGTGAGGAAACAGGACGAAGGACGGCGGCTGTGTATGCGGTCGGGGCTTCATATTATGGAATGTATTTATATTCTCTAAACTATTTTATGAATAAAGAAGTTACCTACCTTTATCGTCTCTGCGGCTGAAGATACTCAACACATAGGCAACATATTAAAGTGGCCAACGTCAGATTAGCGTGTTTTTTTCTTGTTGTTTATCTTCTTTTTTATTCCAGAAGAAAAAGCTGTACCAGCAATTTTGAACACTGCAGCATTTGTTATTCTATTCTCGGGTGAATGTTTAAATTTACACAATCTTTGTAGGCCACAGGGATTTCATTGAGCTTTAGATTGTGAAAATAAGGAATCTGCCTTATCAACATGCACATTCATTTGAGAACAGTGTGTAAAGGTAGCTTAAAGTAGAAAAGGAATAGTTTAGACTAATGCAATGCAGGCTTTCACTCAGATGGCTTATTCCCTCGCCCAAGGAAGCTCTGTTTGACTCTTAGCGTAATGCCTTTCCCACTTGCTAGAAGGAGCTTTACTTGATTCATACTTACTGCCTTGGAAATGCTTTTCCATGCTAACTTAGTCATCCTGACTTTTCCCTAATTTTCTGTGGCTTCGTCCTAGCTTTGCAGTGCGGGGTTTTCCTTCATGGGAGACTGAGTCTGCTTTCTGTTATTTCAGACAACTGTATAACAGTTAATGATTCTGAATTGCTTTAAGATATACTGACTAATACATTCATGTTTTGCCTATTGATTTAAAACTAATTTGATGATTTGACTTTGTAAGTTTGCTTATCTTTTAATAAACCTTTTTGGTCTGCATATCTAGTACTCTCTGTCATTTTTGTGGGGCCTAATGTGCTTCTCCTTTTTTAAATGTACTGATTGTCCTGTCAGCATCAGTTTGAACTAAAGCTCAATACAAGTGAGTGCAGTCCATCAAAATCTGCATTGTACAAAGCACTGCAACAGGCCTCAAAATGTCTAACTTTTCCTCTTTCTTTTGTAGTGGGCTGGTGGGTGGCTGGTAAGGACGACCACAAAATGACCTGGATGATCTTCTTTCTCTTACATCCACTTAGGGTGTGTTGTGGCCTGGGTGGTTTGACAGGGCCTGTGCCAGGGAATGTCAATGACACAGGCCTTCTGGCAACTAACCACCTCTTTGTACATGGTACTACTCACTATTGCCAAATGGTGAGAACTTTAGATTTAAAGTACTGCTCTAATAGGTCATATTTCTTGTGGCTGGTTATTTCCTATACCAGTTCGAACACATCACCAATAGAATGCTGTTAAACCATCTGACCTCGGGCTAGCTCTGAGCCCCTTGATGACATGACATAGGCTCTGAAGGACTCACATCCACCTCATCTACCTTTTATCCCTCCTCCTCCTCTACCCATGTTTGCTGTCATGGCTTACTGATGAGAAATCCACTAGGAATTAAAGAACAGGTTGCATTGGCCTCACAGCTCATACCTATAGAGATACATACTGCATGAGAGATCGTGGTGACAGCTGCACCAGACACAAACCAATGTTGGTGCAGTGGTTGTAGAACCTTTGTGTTGTTACAGGGCATTTTCTGTCATGTAAGTGGCCATTTGTAGATCCCTGCTACTGTCTACCTCTTGAGATTCCTACTGCTTGTCCTCCCTGCTATGAGGAGGTATGTATCAGATCAGGCCTGCTTTTTTATACTTACGTGTGTTTCTTTATCAAGATGTTTCTATATCACATGTGTGGCGTTGTGATGCAGGTTGCACCGCAACAGGGCTCTGTAGATGATTTTCCAAGCAATTCCTTTCAAAGCAACATTAGTTTTTTGTGATTGTATCTCCTATCAAAAAACTGCAGCAATTATTTATATATGTATGTGTAAATAAGCAACTATTAAGGTTGTGTTGCTAGATCAAAATAGTTTATTGGGGGCCAGAGAGATACAGTGGCCGTCTGGCTGTAGACTCTTTACCAGCTCCTCTAAGACTGAACCCCTGGCCTAAGCCATCCCCTACACACGCTCCCAGGTGCACAATGTGCATTGAACCCAGTCTTTGAACATGGGTAGTTGAAGTATACATTTTTATTCCCAAAACATGTTTAATAAAATATGCTGATCTACCTACAAATCTGGAGAACTGGTGACAGTTCCTAAATAATCCAATTTTTCAGAGCTATGTCTGTCTCTTTGGGATTTACACTAGACAACAAAATACTCAGTTTAAATGAAGGTCTAGTTTCATGCCAAGCTTGGTGTAAATGAGAGATTTTAAAAATTGATGTTTAAGTTAGAACGGGGAACACAACTTTTTCCCCTTCCCTTAACCCACCTTCGCCTAGATGGATTTAAATGAAACTTGCAGAAGCGTAGTCAGATGCACAGAAGAAGCATACAATAGATACTGTGCTCTATACTAAAGACGAATAGGAGTAATGTTCTTGTATGACTTGTCTAGGGGTGAGCATGAGTGATCTCAAAGGGAAAAGGTTCTCAAGATTCTAAAATAATGTGACCACTTGCTGCACTTTGCACTGTGGACCTAAGAAAACAAATACAATATTTCTACAATGAAGGAAGCTAGTACTGTGGTTGCTGAGACTGAAAAAGTAGCACAGGATTTAGAATAGTTTAAGTAATCTCATTATACTCACTTGAAGACAGCAATCAGCAGGTTTACTAGGAGAATATTGGCTACCAGAAGGTAACATGCCATTATGGCTGGAGTGAGCCATGCACCTGGGATACATGGAGGGAGACGCTTCCCATCTTCATCAAAAAGATTCTCACCACATGGAGCTGAGGAGTATGACAAACAAAATACTTTTTCAGTGCCACAGAAAAATACATGTTCCTGCAAAGTTATGCAGAAACTATGTAAATTAACAGTGTAAAATATTCATGGCATGTGTTTGTGCTATCTTATCAATTTTTACATCTGATTTACTGATTGGTGGTAATACTGCATTTTAGAACTTTGGAATTCACCGTTGCTGGTGGTAATGGTAAGGGAAGAACCAAAGCAAGCCAAATCAATGCTACACTCATTATTAATGTGGTATAAAGTCAGGCAACATTACAATTTGCTTCTGTTTTCGCACTATGACTAAGATCCGAATGAACCTTTCTTCGTCTGAACATTAAGGCCACCAATAGTTTGATTACATTTCACATTTTTCATTATTTATATACATCTCTATACAACTAGAAAACACTTCTTCATGTGATTCAGACAGCCATGACTACAAATCACTCTTTCTGCACTTAGGGCCTGATTTGAAGTTTGGCAGGTGGGGATTACTCCATCACAGATATGATGCATATCCCATCCACTGTATTACAATCCCACTTATGTTAATTGGTAGTGCAAAACTTACAAAGAAGCCTATGACATTGAGGACTTTGATAGTTACAGTCACTATGTTTTTTTTTTCATGATTGTGCCACGCAACACTGAGTTAGCACAAGTGAATCTCAATAGACTCACTTTGATATTTGCTCATGAATGGCAGTTTCATGTCCTCCGTTATAATCAGAGGCGGCTCCTCCGCAATGGCGGAGGAGCGCGCCTCACTGACTAAGAGCCAGCAGCAGAAAAATAAAATGATATTTGAATAATGTTTTATTTTTCTGCAGCTGGCTCAGCCAGCAGCTGCAGAGAGGGGTGGGGCTGGGACTCAGGAGGTGGGAGGGGGGATGAGAAATTGTGTGCACTAAGTGCGCATATGTGTTTGGACAGCCTAAGGCGGCTGTCCAAACACACATGCACACTTAGGTTTATCCAGCCCGACTGTGTGCCGGGGCACCAGAACAGGGAAGGAGGACGAGCGAGGCAGCAGAAGAGGACGGTGGCAGCGACTAATGGTACGTTTATTTATTTTTTCAATTTCATTCATCCCCCTACCCCTGTTGTCCCTCTGCCCCTCCCCTTGATATCTGTAGCAGCCGCTGCTGAGTATAATAACATGTTACAAAAGGGACAGAGTAAGCCAGAATGCCGAAACTTGCAAATAAACCTGCACTTACAAATGTAATGTAGGCCAATCATATATACTCTAGTTGTTTTTACCATAAATGGCATTTACTCGTAACGAGGCAAATAATGTCTGTAACCATTGTTTGCCTAGGAAAGTTAATTTTAGACCTCCTTTATGATCTGTTTTATTAATGCTGTTCAATGCTTAGCCTCAAGAGGGGATTTATATTATCAGTTAACAAATCTTTGCCAAACTAAAAGATGTTTCTGAAAGGGAATGAATAGTCAGCTTTTGCGAGATAAAATCTTTTTGGGAAATTCTCCATGGCTGTGCCAAATAGACCACATTACATCATTAATGGGGCTCAGAATTATGGGACTAATTTAGAAACTTTACAGACTTATGACTGGCTTACACCTGTAAAAAGGAATAAGGGAGTAAGCTATACTGTATTAAAAAAATGAAAACTGCCATAAGTCAACAAATGAAGTGTGCAAAATGTAGTTGTAAGTAAATTTTACACTGTTAAGTTTCCTCTTGAAAGGCATTTATGGATGCATCCCAGGTTGTGCCAGGCAAGTGACTAGAGAACTTTCACATATATAGGTGCACATCCTTTCAGGTGTGACATTTTGGAGATGTACTAACATTGTAAGTGCATTTCCCACACTTAACAACACAATTAAAGTTCTAGTAAACGGTCCAAAAGTAACTACTGCAGAAAGTGTGGGAAGGAGCAACAATTACCAACGTTTCCACAGGAGTAAACAAGGGGACAAATTAGGGGCAAAATTGACAATGCACAAAGAAAGGATTTAATAAATTCATTTAGATTTGAAAGTGTTCATATATCATGGCCAGTGTCATGAATGTAAGCTCAACTTAGTGAAGGTTGCTAAAAAGAAACAGAGTGGACACATACTGAATCTAACTATGAACCGAGTGCACATGGCCCATTTGCTACAGTATTTTCTGAAGGCATTTGAAAGGCAGAGTTCATAAACATAACTCTTCCCCAATCACTTTGACTTACGGTTTATCTCCATTGCATAGACTACACAGCAATCCAGCAGCCGAAAAAAAGCCAGAAAAGGAAACATGTTAAGAGGTAACGTGGCAGCAGTTACTGCTGATATGCAGCAACAACACGGAAATATTGAAGGCACAATTCTGAAAAAAGAACAAACGGTAGAGTTCAAAACACTAACTCCAAATGTTCTAGCTCAAAAAGAAAGTCCGCACACACCTGATAAAGCATAAAACTTTCTATTTAAAAGATCAATGCACCTGCTTAAATCGCATTTAATTGACAAATCTTCTGAGATTAGCCTTGAAAATGTATATTCAGTTCTTCATTTTGGATACTTGATTACCATCTCATATAAATGTCAATAAGCAAGGAGTATAATTTTGAATGTATTTAATGTTTCTGTTCTGATTATTAATGTTTTGAATACATTTAATTTCCACGCTTTCAAAGTGATAGCTTAGTGACACTAGCAAAAATACAAGAATAGCTTATTATGTATGCTTTTAAACTATTTCGCCTGAATTCTCGGTAATTACACAGATTCAAGTTACACTACATTTTCTATTAAACAGATGTATTTGATTAGAGAACAAGAGCCCTTTAGATGTGGAAAGCGGCATAAAGTATTAAAATGCATTTTGATTATTATCATTAAAACATTATCACCCACCAGGTTTTCAACTGAACACTTGTCTGGTCATTGCTGCTTCACAATCTGTTAATCATGTCATACAACTACACTGAATGATACGAAAAACCTGTCCTTGAAATGTTTCATGCTTCTTTTCATAACATTTCATATTTTTTCTCGCTTCCCAGTATGAGCAATTAAAACAACTAAAATCCTGCACATTTCAAAGTTAAACACACCTGTCTGTCCAGAAAGTCATACATTTAATTTAGTTGACAAAATTAGTACAGCAATTAAGTGCAATATTAACATCATCTGAGACCACACAAGTCCCTTCTTCATATCTAAACTCATATTAGTTGTAAACATTTGCACTTTGCTACCAACAACATACTGAATTTCTTCTCTGACAGATATGGTGACAAACCGCCTTTCTGCGGACCGTGTACTCCTTCACAAACATGGTGGGTCTCCCGTCCGCCTTATTGCAGTGTACTATAACTTTTGGCGTTTGCAATACAGTGGAGCACTATCTGTTCCAATCTGACGAAGCAGTCTTTCCGCCACTCTCAGGAGAAGGCCTAAAATAATTACAGCTAAGTTTGTGAATTCAGTGATGTGCATTCACTGGAGCTTATCTGTAATACCCATAAATGCGTCACTAGAAATGCATTATAAAAAAAGTCCATGTGGGCTCGCCACTTAATAGCTGCTTGAAAGGGAGAGGGTAACCTGAAAAAAAACACAACTTCCTTCTCCTCCGGTTGAGAATCAATGTAGGCAGGAGGGTTTGTGGCAGTGACAATGACACAATGACAGTGGCAGAACTGACCATGAAACGAGCAGTACCAGCACCCACTGCAATAGTTCTCAGATATGTAATTATAATGTAATCAGTGCAAAAATTGACAGACTAACAAAGAGCATTCAAGACCTTCCTGAACTTCTATTCTCAGCACCTCAACAGACAGGTTCCAGGCTCCAGGTTTCCCCTCAGGATTTGGGTACCAGTCATACCTGAGTCTTCAGCCTTCGCTTACTCCATCCTTCCTGTATTCAATTCATATTAGTCTTCCACACCGCCCGCAGCAAAGAATAAGTCCGGACTCTCTGTCCCTGCCACTAAACTGGCAATGACTCTCATGGTCTTGCTGACTTCCTCAAAGCCAGCAGAATCCACAGGTCCCATGCCCATGGTGGAGTTCAGCCTCTAATGCTAGATCCTTTCAGGCAGTACTCAGTCTTATCTTATCCAGCCTCACCCATAGACGACAGGTTGTGCTCAGTGCAAGCCTCTGGAACATGCACAAGTCCCCCTCTGCTGTGCTGTGTGTGCAGATGCATGCAAAGGTTGCATCACATGCACACGTCTGAGCGAGTGACACCCATTATATCAACTGCCCAGAGTTATACTTTGTAATTTTGTGTTGAGAGCCTGACTTTGAGTGAATGCTCATTCGATGCCCAAGAATCGGCATTCCTAAGGCTGGTGGAGTGATGATAATGTCCATGTATCTTGCAGTGGTCGAAGTTGTTGGCATTCATTTCCCTTATTCTGAGGTTAAGTGAATTGAATTATATGTACAGATGCACTTCAGCATTTATGTTAATTGGTATATATTCACCCTTGTGATGACGCAGAGACAAAGGTTTTACATTTATTAGCGCATAAAACGTAGTGCTGCAATAATCAAGTGTGACTTTAACCGAACTAATAAAGATTGTACGGGGACAAATGTGCCCTCAGAGTAGTTCGCCAACATTTATAAGCGTGCTTTATATAACGTGATGTATTAGAATTGTACTAATCTGACATAACCGTAAACGTGTGCCATGATTTGCTTGTTTGAAATGTTTTAACTTAGCATAACTTTAGTGGAGGCTTCGGCCTAGTTGCCTTGTCTCACGGTTTAGATGCTCGTATTTTTCTAATGTGCTAATAAAACGTGTATTCTTGCTTGAAGCTGTACTTTTCCAGTGAGATCGGTTCACATGCTTATCTTTAAGGTTTCGTGCCAGCCTGGCATCTTCTTCTTTGCTCCAAGGTCAATCTGCAGGTGCAGACAATGGAAGCTCTGAAAGTGAATTAATTGGTAAAATATGTTGCAACTTACGTTCCCGACTCCAAGGATAATGTAGGCCTAGGTAGAAGCTTGTAAATTGTTGTTTTTGATTGGACAATTTGAAGCCAACCTATGAACCCTCCAATGGAAGACCCTACTGGATTTGAACTGTTGATTATTTAAACCTGGTGCACAAGAAGAAAGCAGCCATTACCCATTGCACCCATTGAGGACACTAGACATTGCAGACATTATGGCCCATCTTGCCGACCTCGTCATTTTGCCATCTTCTACGATGCCAATTGATGTTCGACGCCATTTTTAATGAGACTTTGATGCTTTCTCTAATCGAGAGAAAGAGACTTTAAGAAATTCTCACCCTAGAGACTTTAACTTTGAGTCGTCCCTTTGCATAAAGTAGTAGTTTTGTCCTTTTATCTTGCCGCTGTGAGGCAATTGCCCCGTCCACCCTGCCCCTTTACCCCCGTCCCATGCTGATCAACCGGTACCTGTGAGACGAAGACTTCTTTGAATGCTGATTGAATTTGGTAAATATGAAAGGATAAAATGTACAATTGCATTGTGTTTTCTTTTTAGGTAACCAACTGCTGATTTTTGATATGAGCCCTAGTTAGGAGTTTTTTCCAAATTAATGTTGCTAAATTGTTTTTTTGCATGAAGTCCCACATGCAGATGCTAATTTGATGTTAGATGAGGATTCATTTGTTGCACAATGCAATTTGAGACCTTGTTATGCTGACTAATGTATGCAATTAGCCTATTACGGATTATCATTTTAGTGGTTTGCGTTGCTATCATCGAATGCATTGTTATTCAAATGCTGCATAGATTGCATCTTTTCGCCGTTATGGACAGCTATTAATGTTCATTTACATATATCATTTGGTGTTGAGACATATTTATATCGTGCTAGCTTTGTTAATATAGGGAAATAAATTCATTAATTTTGAATAAACTGGTGTGGTTATTCATGGCCGAAAGGTCATGGTTCGCCGAAATGTTTTCTGGATTAATTGTGAAGTGTTATGTTGATCAGGGCATTGCTTATGTTCGTTATTGATTATTGATTTGATTAAATTGATTACTCTCGGGTGAAGAGAGCCCCACTTGGTCAAAAGATTCATCGACCCAAGAGCGTCCAGATACAGGTAATTTATTAGGACGGAACGCTCTATCAGTAGATGGTAGCAGAGGACGGTTTCGCCCTTTGGGACCCCACTCGAGAGGTAACGGTTTCGCCCTTTGGGACCCCACTCGAGAGGTAACGGTTTCGCCCTTTGGGACCCCACTCGAGAGGTAACGGTTGCGCCCTTTGGGACCCCGCTCGAGAGGTAACGGTTGCGCTCTTTGAGACCCCACTCGAGAGGCATATGGTGTTGGATTAGATTTTTCTTGGGTAAAACAGATTGAGAGAATGATGATGCCCTAAGTGCCCCGCGACTTTCCCGGGATCTCGGAGCTTGCGAATGGAGAGAATGGAGGTGTGAAATCGGCGTTGGCGGTACTAGTGACGGTATGAGTGAAGTCAGGGTTTTGCGCTTGCACAGCTTATTGCCGCAGATTGTTTGAAAAGGTTGCGAGGATTTTAGAGAATAGCGGAGGTGCGACTCCGAGTGTGAGAGTAGGGAAGTCGTCGAACTTCATGTGCATGTGGCGCTTTGTGCAGAAAAATGTCCACGTGGTTGTTGATGTTGAGACGGGCCCTGCGAGGTCAAGAGACTCCGGAGTATGTTGAAAAGTGTATGAGACACTTGTTTTATGTTGTGGTCTGGTCGGTTTAATAGGTTGACCGGGCGTGGTCAACGAGTCGGTACGTGTGTTAAGGGAGTGAAAGAAAACTTCGACTTCGGGCTTTGACAAATTCTAAGTGCACTAGAATAGATCATTGACAAGTTGAGAGCAGAGTCTGCGGGTCAGGATTTGCTTGCGAAAGTGGGGACCGAGAAAGATGGAATAACTGCCGAGGCTAGTGAAAAATCCCTAAGGTCCTGAAGCGATTGTGTTACCCTTCCTGTAGTAAACCGACAGATCTGTTTTATTATTATTTGTTTGCTCACGATACATGCCAGAAGTTGTTACGAGAGGAGCTGAGTGAAGGAGGACAAGCCGCGAGGCTTTGTCAGCCGCAGTGTGTGTGAGTGTGACGTCACTAGGAGCCGCGCTGGGATAGGTTGGTTGCAGAAAAGGGCCACGCACGGATTGGACGCAGTCCGTGGGGCTCGATTGGAAGGGGAAAGGCAAGCGAAGAGTATTCCGGGAATTAAAGTCGCTTATTGATTACAAACTTTGTGAAATAAAAGACGAGAAAATGAAATTTTTTAAAGCATTAAAGAGTGCGATGAAGGGGGAGTCTTACATTAAAGCGAGCGTAGGAGAGGAGACGCCACCCGAAGGTACACCAGCTTAAATTGTAATGGAGGAAAGGGGGGTAGCTCCGTGCCTTTGGCTAAAGCAATGGCACAAGCTGACAGAGAGACATGGGAGCGTAGCGTTCCCGATCCATGGGACATTCAATATAAGGATCCTAGAGAATTTGAGATTCGCGATGTACGACATGAAGGTACCTCCAAGGGCAGCACAGTTTGAGGCTCTAGCGATTTGGGAACTAATGGCTAGACAGCAACAGCAAAAGAAGTTCGAGACCAGGATAAGAAAGGTAGAAAAGACACTAGCGGACGCTAGGTGGGATAATGCACAGAAGGTGTGGAGGTCAGATATATTGCAGGGGATAAAATTGTTTCCCGCAATTGCTAAGGAAGAAGAGGCGACAGGCAAGAAAGCTACCTGTAAGACAAACAGGAGGTGTTCCAAAGATAGAGAGGACGAGAAAAAGTTAAGGAGAGAAGACGAGTCAGAGGATGAGGAGTTCATCATGCAATTGCTGAACGACCGTCCACCACCTTATGCAGAGAGTGAACAAGGTCCAAGTACCAGTTCTGCCCCTCCGGCACCGGTACAGAATAATGAAACTCCGAATTCAGAAACGCCATCGGGATCTAAGGACCCGAGTTTACTGTTTACCCCGCAGATACCGCAGTTTAGGAGAATATATCCAGATGTGCCTATGTTGAAAACAGCAGAAAATTATCAGCCGCAGGTCCCAAGGTACTACAGCAGTGACAACAGTACGGGAATGATTCTAGATCCAACCGTAATGGGAGTACAGAATGGTCGCAACCCAACATTGGCACAAGCTGAATCAACACAGCTTTTGATGTCTCAAAAGCAGATGCAGGGGGGAACCGCACATGCTCAGATGACGGGGAGTCAGACGGGCATGCCGGCAATGATGACCCATAGTGTGGGAATGAACATGCCTCAGAACCTGGGGAATGGACAGAACCCAGATGCGATATCCCTACCCATTACTGTAGGTTCACCGGTACCTTTGTACATTCAGCCTAACTCAGGTATGAGCGGTCAAGGATCAATGGTGCAGAGTGGGACGGAAAGGAGGTGCATAGAAAACACTCCAGAGACAACTCCGATAGCGGCTCTGCCGACTGGATCTGGGTCCTTGATGGAGTTTAGTCCCATGTGTGCTCAGTCAACAGTGGTGAGGTCGAGTCCCCCACTGATGATACCGCTATCATCGAACACTGAAAAGTTGCCGCAACCATCAAAGGCAGTCGATATGAATGCTACACTGATGGGGTTGAATGCGCAACAGCTGACGCAGTGGTTCAACAGTCTGAATTCCACACAAAGCTCAGCCAGTGGGAAGGGAGAAGACTATCTGAATAAGGTCAGGTTGAACATGGAAGCAGAAGAATTGGTGGAAGGGACTATGGGTTTGAATAGGTTAGAGTCCTACTCGGAAGAAGAGCTGAGGTATCTATGTCCCAGGATTACGAGAGAAGTGAACAAGGTACATAGAAGGTTGCAAGAAATAGCTGACAAAAACGGGGTTGAGATAGACAAGACAAAACACTTGAGCAGGAGTTATAGATTGGATTTCGGGACCACAGACTTTGAACACATGAGGTCAGCAGGCATGAAAACGCACCTTAGAGAATTGCTGCAGAGTGCACAAGTGTGGAGGTGCTTAGACAAATGGGAGAGCAGATGGGCAAGGAAAAAGGAAAAGAAGAAAGACAGTGTCCCAGAGCACAAGGAGAAAAGACCACAGAGTAGTGATGCAATAACTATGTTACCAATGAGGGAGACAGCAGGGGGAAAATTAATACATGTACCGTGGCACAGGAGCGACATTCAGTCTTTTATGGATGATTTTCCCAAACTGAGAGAGAGACCGATTGAATGGTATCAACAGACTGATAGGCTTGTGAAGCTTGCAAAATGTCTTTGGGAAGACCTGAACACCCTCTTTGAGATTGTGGTTCCGGCAGATTTGTGGGAAGACTGCAAAAGGGCTGTAGGTTGGCCGACAAGTGAACCAGAGAGAGACAGGGATACGGGTGCACCATCACCAAGCTTGTACTATAAGGTGATTGAGCACTTGAAGACGAAGGTTGCCGCGAAAAATGTGGATTGGCAGAAGATTGATCGGACTGCCCAAGAGGCTAAAGAGTCGATTCATGGTTACTATGAGAGGTTGTTGAAGGCGTTCAAGAACTACAGTGGCACGGAAACAATAGAGGCGAAGGACATGCTCCATTTTGTGTTTAGATTTGTGGAAGGGCTGAGACCAGAGATAAGTCAGATGATAAAGACGCATTTGATTTGTTGGCAGTCAAAACCGATTGATGAGGTGTTGAATTATGCGAAATACTGTAGCGACGAAATTGAAGTGAAACAGAAAAGGTTGAAAGAGAAAGTGATGGTGATGCAACGTAAAGCAGCTCAGACAGGTTTGCAAGGGTTGCAAGGGTTCCAACAGCAGATGCCTCAGCCGCAGCCGCAGCCGCAGCCGCAGGGAAACATGGTGTTTCAGCCACAGGCGAGAGGCAGAGGCAGAGGAGGTTTTGGGAGTAATGGTCCGGATTTGAACACTGTTGCAATTCCGAATGGTGTGCAGGCAATGAAAAGGGTGATGCCGTGTCACGTGTGCGGAATCGTCGGGCATTGGAAACGCGAGTGCCCGATGGTGATGCAGGAAGGTGCAGGTGTTGGTCAGCAAAACAATGATGTCAATGCATTCCAGACAATGAGGGGACCAAAAATGAGAGGTCCAAACCCAAATTTCCAGACCATAAATCAGCTGCAAGGATTACAGCCCATGCAGCCGCAGCAGATGCAGATGCTCCGTATGCAGATGACGCAAATGCAGCCAATGCAACAGCAGTTTCCCATGGTACCTAATCAGCAAATGCAAATACCTTTGGCACCAATGAGTCAGCAGCAAGTGATGGTTTCTCCACAGGTCTCGGGTCAGGTGATGAATACAAATGGCACAGTACAACAGTTCCCATTACACAGTGAGAATGGAATAAACAATGCATGGGAGAGTGAAAGTTCAGATGAGGAGGGAAATTGTGTGCTTGCAGCATCCTTGGAAGTTGATCAAAAGGGTCCGTATGTGGAGGGAAGAGTTATGGGTCATTGTGTTTCATTCTTGGTTGACACAGGAGCCACACGCTCAACTGTTAGGAGCATTGAAGTACCAAATTTGCCACTCTCAGGGAGAACAGTTCAAGTAGTGGGAGTAGCAAACAGGCACCTGACGAACCCAATCACAGATCCAGTACAAGTCAGAATTGGTAACTATCAAGGGTCACATCATTTTGTGGTATGTGACTCAAGCCCGATATCACTGTTAGGGAGAGACCTATTGTGCAAATTGGGATGTTCGATTATGTGTTCGAACGATGGAATTAGAATTCAGACGAGCAGTGATGGGGAAGAAGGGGACAGTGTAGAAGGGGATGAGATGGAAACTGTCGATGAAGAATATCCTCTGATTACCCTTTTTCCGATGATAACTGAAGCAGATATTCCAGCTGAATTACGGGAAACAGTCGGAAAGGAAGTGTGGGATATGACAGGAAAAGAGGTGGGATTGGTGAAAGGAGTGGAACCAGTGAAAGTGACCATAAAACCCAATGTAACCTTTCCCCAGACCCCACAATATCATATGGCACAAGACACCCTCATGAAAGTCGCCCAACTCATTGACGAGTTTGTAAAACAGGGAGTACTGAAAGAAGTGTTAAGCAGTCCATGTAATTCACCAATCATGGGACTAATAAAGCCGAGTGGAAAGGTCCGAATTGTGCAGGACTTGAGGAAGATGAATGACATCATAATTAAATGCTGCCCTGTAGTACCGAATCCAGCTGTGATAATGTTTCAAGTCCCTTGCGATGCCGAGTGGTTCTCAGTCATCGACTTGTCACAAGCATTCTTTTCGGTGCCTCTTCATGAGGACAGCCAATTTCTCTTTTGTTTCAAATTCTTAGACAGAGTTTACAGTTGGTGTCGAATTCCTCAAGGGTTTTCGGAGTCACCGTCAATTTTCAATCAGATTCTAAAGAAAGACTTGGAAGTGTT
This sequence comes from Pleurodeles waltl, assembly GCF_031143425.1. Classification (NCBI taxonomy): domain Eukaryota; kingdom Metazoa; phylum Chordata; class Amphibia; order Caudata; family Salamandridae; genus Pleurodeles; species Pleurodeles waltl. The sequence continues at coordinate 281,410,827 of NC_090440.1, forward strand.
AGAATTGCCATTCGAGTCAACCCTAGTACAGTACATTGATGACTTACTGATTGCATCTAAGACAGAAAGTGACTGCACAGCCGACACCATTGCCCTATTGAACCATTTGGGAAGGAATGGACACAAGGTGTCTCCTTCAAAGTTGCAGTTCTGTCAGAAGAAAGTGAAATATTTGGGTCATCAAATAGAGAAAGGGTCACGGAGAATAATGAAGGAAAGAATAACAAGTGTACTTCAAATGAGTCCACCAAAGACGAGGAGGGAGGTGAGGAAGTTTTGGGGGATGGTGAGCTACTGTCGCCAATGGATTCCCAACTTCTCAACTCTAGCAAAGCCTTTACTGAAACTGAGCCAGAAGGATGCATTGGATGAAATTGAGCTGAAAGGAGATGAGATGGACGCTTTTATTGAATTGAAAGAATGCATGTGCAGGGCTCCAGCTTTAGGTATGCCTGATTATACAAAGCCTTTCACATTGTTTTGTCATGAACGTGATGCGTGTTCCTTGTCTGTCTTGACCCAAGCCCATGGTGGCATAAACAGACCAGTAGCGTATTTTTCAGCTACTTTGGATCCGGTTGCAGCAGCACTGCCAGGGTGTTTGCGCGCCGTAGCAGCAGTTGGTATTAGCCTCACTCAGAGTGAAGGAATAGTGATGGGACACCCATTAACAGTCATGGTCCCTCACTCAGTTGAGATACTTTTGACCCGCTCCCGAACGCAACACATGACTGGAGCAAGACTCACAAGGTATGAAACAATAATTCTGGGCTCACCGAATGTGCAGCTGAAAAGGTGCACTACGTTGAATCCAGCAACCTTGCTTCCCAGTGAAAATGCTGAAATTGAGAACGCTGAAGACGTCGAGCACGACTGCCTTCAGGTGACTGAATTTTGCACAAAACCCCGACCTGATATTAGGGATGCTAAGCTTGATGAAAATGACCATATTATTTTTGTTGATGGTTCATGTCTAAGAGATGGGTTGGGAATTTTGAAAGCAGGATATGCTGTATGTACTGTAACAGGTGTCTTGGAAGCGTCCTGGCTTCAAGGAGTCTATTCCGCACAAGTAGCAGAGCTTGTAGCCCTTACAAGAGCATGTCAACTGTCTGCATTGATGAAGGTTACCATTTACACTGACAGTCAGTACAGGTTTGGAATTGTGCACGACTTTGGGCAACTTTGGTCACAGAGAGGTTTCCTGACCTCTTCAGGGTCCCCAGTGAAAAACGGGGAGAGAATAAGGGAATTGTTACACGCCATTCAGATGCCAGCCGAAATTGCAGTGGTAAAGTGTAGTGCTCATACAAAAGGACAGGACTATGTTTCCCTGGGAAATGCATATGCGGATCAAGTCGCAAGATTTTGTGCCTTGAACTGTATATTGCTCAGGGATGAATGGAATTTGATAAGTGAGCCAGAGCTCGAACCAGCTGAAGCATTTGCCTTGAAGGTCGTGGATACAATGGATGAGCTAAAAGCATTACAGAATAGCGTTAGGGAGGATGAAAGAGTTTCCTGGATTAAGTCACAATGTACATGGAGACCAGACGAGTTATGGGTTTCAAATGAAGGAAAATTTGTTTTACCAAATAGTCTCTTATCGCAGCTAGCGCGGTTCTATCATGGACAGGCTCACCTAGGGAGAGATGCCATGATAAGATTGTTCAAAACTGATTGGTTTAACCCCAGATTCCGTCAAGTTGCAGAAGCAGTTTGCCATTGTTGTGTCATTTGTCAGCAGATGAACCCAGGAAAGGGAACGGTTGTGAACGTGAGCCACATTGGCAGGGCGGGTGGCCCGTTCAGCAGAATGCAGATGGACTTTATTGAGATGCCTGTGCATGGAGGTCTGAAGTATGTGTTGGTGATTGTGTGCATTTTTAGTCACTGGATTGAAGCATACCCCACACGTAGAAAAGACAGCCTTACAGTTGCAAAACTATTGTTGAGGGAGTTGATACCACGTTTCGGATTCCCGATCTCTTTAGAGTCAGATAGGGGAAGTCACTTCAATAACGAGGTGATAAAGTTACTTTGCGCAGCGCTGAACATTGAGCAAAAACTGCATTGTAGCTATCGCCCTGAAGCCTCAGGACTGGTGGAACAAATGAATGGTACACTGAAATCAAGAATGGCGAAAATATGTGCATGGACAAATTTGAAATGGCCTGACGCATTGCCTTTGGTGTTAATGTCAATGAGAAACACCCCTGACAGAAAGACTGGATTGTCCCCGCACGAAATTCTCATGGGCAGGGCCATGAGACTTCCTGCAGTTCCCGCAAACGCGCTTTTGAATATTACAGATGATATGGTGTTAGACTACTGCAAGGGTCTGGCTGACGTGGTTCGCTCTTTCTCTCACCAGGTGGAAGCAACCACCTTGCCACCGATCCAAGGTCCAGGACACACACTGAAAGCAGGTGACTGGGTCGTGATAAAGAAGCACGTGAGGAAGTCGTGTCTGGAACCCCGTTGGAAAGGCCCTTTCCAAGTGATCCTGACGACCACTACCGCTGTGAAGTGTGCGGGAGTTCCCAACTGGATCCACGCCAGTCATACAAAGAAAGTGTTGTGTCCCACCGAGCGCTGAGGCAGAGCAAAACAGAACTAGAAGCGAACAGGCAGAAATAGAGGAGGGAGAAATATTCTCTGAGGACGAAGCAACCGATTCACTTGGGGAAGGCCAAGGAGGAGCCTCAGAAAGCGACGAAGCAGCTGAAAGTGACAAAGAGCCTGAAGAAAGTAACGGTGACAAAGGGCTCGAAAGAGGTGAAGAAGCAGGAAAGCCTGATCAGAGGAGGGCTTTCCCAGAAGCAGACGGTACAGAAAAAGAAAAGGAAAACCTGATTGACTCCCCAGAAGGAGGGGACAAGGCAGAACAGAACGAAACTGTTCAAACTTCTTCAGAAGAGATCGCAGGTCCATCAAGTGGACACAGTGCAAAGAGAAGACCAAGTATATCACCAGTAAAAGTAAGGACCAGAGAAACGTTGAACGACAGTGAAGGGCCAAGAGTGAAAGAGAAAAAAAAGGAAGTGTCTGTCGTGGTACCAACATCGAGTGAAGGAAAAGACTTGGCCAAAGAGGAAAGTACCAGTGAGACAGAATCAAAGAGAGATGCAAAATTGAAAAGGAAAAGGATACCAAACAGGAGATATTCCGGTCCAGAATGGGCATATGTAGTCAATGACGATTGGACCGACGAATTTGTATCTCTTAGCCTCGAGAACGAAGAAGAAGAGATACCAATAGAAAAGAAAAGTTTTATGGACACTATTGATTGAAAAGGTGATAAATGACATTGCTTGCTATAATATAACGTGATACAACCAGCTGAGACATTGCTAAACCGGATGAGACGTTTGCTAACTTGATAAGACTTTGATAACCTGATTGACTCTTAAACCCGATTTGAGACAACGTTGCTAACTGATAAAAGACTGAGTTATTGCCGAATTGAGACAAATGCTGCTAACCGATAAGTGACTGGGCTCCTGAAGAAAACTGTGTGAACATTGCGCTCGTTCAGCTTCGTAACAATTTGCTAAATCGTTTCTTTTATAAGTGCTTCTAGCTCTCTGATTCTATACAGATCATGACTAAGTACGCTACACAAAACAGTAGAGTGAAATATTGTAAATGTGCGTGTATAGGCTTGATAACTGCATGTGTACTAATAATAATGGCAATAGTGCTTGCAACGCGTGGTAAGGGTGAGAATGAGAAAATTGATGCTTCTACTTCTGCTCCTGTTACTGTCACTGAACTAACCGCATTGAAAAGACTAGAATTAGATGAGAGACACTTGCACGATAAGAAGGAACTTTCGTATAATGTTTTCTATCGCCTACTAACAGAATATGTTGAGACTATGGATGCGAAAGATTGTTATGTGTGTACACAGATACCGACATCGGTAACGGAAGGGGTGACTTATCACCACATGCCTCTTACATATGGGATTACATGTAGTTTAGTAACTTCTAGATTTCATGGTCAAACTAACATACAGTATTTTTATTCAAATTATGATGTTACCTTTGCATATGTTCCTATAATAACGCAACTAAGCCAGATTGCTAAAGATTGGGATGCTAAAATAATGAGGGAATTTTTCGAGCCAATGCAACCTTTTGAAACAGCTCACGCTCATAGGGAAAACCTTACCTGCTCGCTCTCTGCAGTAGAAATAAGCTTTTTAGATCGCACAGATGATAGAAGGGCACAAATGAATGCGAAATTAGAAAAAGAGCTAAGTAAGAGGACTTCAGTAGATAATTATGCTTTTGCCGCAATAAAAACACAAGGAAAAATAGCTTTAGACGCTTGGCATGTAGGGAAATTTTGTATATATCGTGGTGAGTCTTATTATGATAACATTTTCGTGGGAGCGAGTGAATGTAAACATACGTTTATCTTTAAGGCCAAATGGACATTCATGCTGAACGGACTTGACCCTGTCATACCTGGTGTATATTACATTTGTGGGCATAATGCCTATTATCGTCTTCCAAAGGGATGGTGGGGGAGATGTTATTTGGGTATAGTGTTCCCAAAGGTTTATCAACTGGATGACCTATCGGTGATTCCAAAGACGTCTGGATCTCATCATATCCAGAAAAGAGAGATCGCAGCTGCTGTGGTAGGAGATATATTTGGAGCCATAATTCCGTCATTTGGAGTTGTGTTGAATTCCATCAAATTAAGAAAGTTGTCTACTATAGTGGATAACATGTTGACAAAGTTTTCAGGTGCTATAATCCTGATGGATGCTGAACTTGCAGCGGAAAGAGCTATGACTCTTCAAAACAGGCTTGCCCTAGACATTCTTTTAGCAAAGGATGGCGGCGTTTGCAAAATGCTTGGTGCGCGTCACTGTTGCACGTATATACCAGACAACAGTGTGAAGATTAAAACAATGCTTGCAAATCTAACAAAAGAGAGTGCAGACTTGAAGGAATTGAAAGAACCAGGAGTTTGGGAGAAGGTTGGAAAGGGAGTTGCTTCAGTGGGAAATTGGCTTGGTGGCATTTGGAATGGAATATTACTAAAAATAATACAGGGAATACTAATAGTACTAATTTGCATCTTTGGGATTTGGGGAATAAAGAGGGGAATACTAATGATCATGGAAACAATTAAACGAAGGAAGGAAGAGAAAATAATGAAAAGAATGGCAGAAGAATACAAGGCAAGAACAAGGGGAACTAAAAGGCAAAGAGAACTGACAGAATTTTAATGGAATAAAATTTGTGGGAATGGTTTTGTGTGATGACAAATAGTCATCAGAGGAGGGATTGATGACGCAGAGACAAAGGTTTTACATTTATTAGCGCATAAAACGTAGTGCTGCAATAATCAAGTGTGACTTTAACCGAACTAATAAAGATTGTACGGGGACAAATGTGCCCTCAGAGTAGTTCGCCAACATTTATAAGCGTGCTTTATATAACGTGATGTATTAGAATTGTACTAATCTGACATAACCGTAAACGTGTGCCATGATTTGCTTGTTTGAAATGTTTTAACTTAGCATAACTTTAGTGGAGGCTTCGGCCTAGTTGCCTTGTCTCACGGTTTAGATGCTCGTATTTTTCTAATGTGCTAATAAAACGTGTATTCTTGCTTGAAGCTGTACTTTTCCAGTGAGATCGGTTCACATGCTTATCTTTAAGGTTTCGTGCCAGCCTGGCATCTTCTTCTTTGCTCCAAGGTCAATCTGCAGGTGCAGACAATGGAAGCTCTGAAAGTGAATTAATTGGTAAAATATGTTGCAACTTACGTTCCCGACTCCAAGGATAATGTAGGCCTAGGTAGAAGCTTGTAAATTGTTGTTTTTGATTGGACAATTTGAAGCCAACCTATGAACCCTCCAATGGAAGACCCTACTGGATTTGAACTGTTGATTATTTAAACCTGGTGCACAAGAAGAAAGCAGCCATTACCCATTGCACCCATTGAGGACACTAGACATTGCAGACATTATGGCCCATCTTGCCGACCTCGTCATTTTGCCATCTTCTACGATGCCAATTGATGTTCGACGCCATTTTGAATGAGACTTTGATGCTTTCTCTAATCGAGAGAAAGAGACTTTAAGAAATTCTCACCCTAGAGACTTTAACTTTGAGTCGTCCCTTTGCATAAAGTAGTAGTTTTGTCCTTTTATCTTGCCGCTGTGAGGCAATTGCCCCGTCCACCCTGCCCCTTTACCCCCGTCCCATGCTGATCAACCGGTACCTGTGAGACGAAGACTTCTTTGAATGCTGATTGAATTTGGTAAATATGAAAGGATAAAATGTACAATTGCATTGTGTTTTCTTTTTAGGTAACCAACTGCTGATTTTTGATATGAGCCCTAGTTAGGAGTTTTTTCCAAATTAATGTTGCTAAATTGTTTTTTTGCATGAAGTCCCACATGCAGATGCTAATTTGATGTTAGATGAGGATTCATTTGTTGCACGATGCAATTTGAGACCTTGTTATGCTGACTAATGTATGCAATTAGCCTATTACGGATTATCATTTTAGTGGTTTGCGTTGCTATCATCGAATGCATTGTTATTCAAATGCTGCATAGATTGCATCTTTTCGCCGTTATGGACAGCTATTAATGTTCATTTACATATATCATTTGGTGTTGAGACACATTTATATCGTGCTAGCTTTGTTAATATAGGGAAATAAATTCATTAATTTTGAATAAACTGGTGTGGTTATTCATGGCTGAAAGGTCATGGTTCGCCGAAATGTTTTCTGGATTAATTGTGAAGTGTTATGTTGATCAGGGCATTGCTTATGTTCGTTATTGATTATTGATTTGATTAAATTGATTACTCTCGGGTGAAGAGAGCCCCACTTGGTCAAAAGATTCATCGACCGAAGAGCGTCCAGATACAGGTAATTTATTAGGATGGAACGCTCTATCACTTGCGAATTATCCAGGATCTCTCCACTCCCCAGCACAGGACTGCTAAGGTGCCGCTGTTATCCAACTGATCACTTTGAACTTTTGAACAGATCAAATTTGAGTGCAGACACACCTTTAAAAGGTAAACCATATTAAAACTCGATCAATTGCACTTCGAAAATAGGACAAAACAGAAGAAATTGGAACTAAAGCATGCACAAAGTATATTTTTCCAGTTATTCCAGAGCATTACAAACCTTAATGGAAACGGATATAATCAAATGGAGACAGCGCGTCTCTCATATCTAGATGATAGGGATGAAGTGAGGCATGTGTGTCTGCATTCTTACTAAAGCATTCTTCAATAGTCGAATTCTCATACTCAAACCCAGAGCAGATCTGCATATAGCGCTTTTATGTTAAATAAAAGTGATGAAAGGAAGACATAAGTCCACTCCTGTTGACCTTTCAAGACAAAAAAGAGGGTGATATGTACACAAAACTGCAGACACGAGGTGGTTGTTTCCAGGCAGGAAATTTGGATGGTGCTCTTTAAAGCAGGATTGACTAACAACATTGGTCAGAACTAGGTATACTTTAATGACAGTGAGAAATCGATATCCACAGATCAACTTGCCTCTTCCACCCTACCACACAACCACCGTACAATTTCTTATTTCTTTGCCTCTCCTGATATCTATAGGGAACGGAATGTAGGGAATGAGATGCTGGGAGGCAGTCTAGGTGGTAATTGCAAACTTGAGAATCGGTCAAAATGGAATGAATCACAGTGCCTCCATAGCACTGAACTGTGTGTTCCTGAGCAAATCACCCGGTGGCTCAAATCTCTTAGCGTTTTGGGAGCTGCTAGTGGTGCTTTACTAGAGACTGCTGCATAAAAAGTAAGAATAACCTTCGTAGCAATAAAGATGGAAAATGCATGAGTGAGAAGGAATGCTTAGGAAAGATAAGATTGTCTTTAAATGATGGATTTGTTTTCACGACTATAGCATGTTTAATTGCCTGAATAATATTAAAGTTTTGGGAGAGATGTATGGAGACCTAGGAAACAGCTGGTGACTGGGGGGTTGCATATTTAAGTTCCCGTGTGACGTTTAAACTCTTATTTTAGCACTGATTTGATATGTCACTTGTCACTACGGATTCACAAGTGGTTCGTTTTCGGGGTTTATGAATGATGTTTCCACCATTATATTAACGTAAAATAAGAATGGAGACATACCTTTTTAGCTTCTCAGGAGTCACTGTAGATTTATGTTTTGTGTGCAATGTTTATGTTTTAAAAGATGCATTTATTGCTCTTGAATGTGATGTTGTACTGCACATGATTTGAAAGGCATTACTGCACAGAGGACAAGGGGTTCATGGGTTGGAAACATGTTTTTGTGTTTATTGGCCAAATCGGATTAACAAAGCAGTTATGTTCAGCGATATCTCGATGCTGGTTCAGTTTAAATTGGCGAACAGGTTACTTCAGCACAACAGTGACGGATATCCTGTCCGCCGAAATCTAAATCCCATAGAACGTAATGGCATTTACATTTTGGTGAATGGGATATCCGTCACTGTTCTGACGGAGTAACCCGTCGGCCAACATCAGATTCACTCCACAAACATTCCCATGGGTTTTAACCTGGCTGTTCGAGCTGATACCTCTGTAGGGCCTCTCCTTAAGCCTGGTAGACTAGTTTTTACTGCACAGGAAATACACTGGAGTCTCACACCAAGGGATGCACTACAGAAGGTCTCCTGGGGGTGCAATAGGCATGTGCACCTGCTTTGTGCACCCAGGGGCAGTTTGGTATTACAAAAGGGGATAGAAATGCTTGTGTGGCCCCTTCTGTAATACCGATAGTGCTGGCGCATATGTGCCCCAGGGCTATTGTGAGAGGGTTTTCTCTTATTTACATGGGGACGTGGCCCCAGGCAAAAGAGGGAATCACTATGCCTCTGTGCTCATGCCTATTACCAAGGTGAGGGCAGAGACAAACATGACCTCTCAGTGCAGCACAAAAAGGTGGGGCGCTGTCAGTGCACCCCCTGAGGGCAGCCCTCCCGAGAGTCTCCCCATACCCTTGAAGGGGGGTGAAAGCTCTCACTGCACCTGCCTGCAAGGGGATCTCAAATCTAAAAAAAAAAATCCAGCTTTTTAACAGCAGCTCCATATTTCTCTTTAATGCACTGCCCCCTGGGTAGTACATTTGCCATAATTGGGTGCACTTTCTCTGTTTGCATCTGGCACGCGCTTTGAAAGGTGTGTGATGGCGCAAACAGCAAAAAGTGCGTCCTGTAAATAACACAGCCTCAGGAGAGGAGGAGCACCTACTGAGGGAAGTCTATCCAAGTAGACTGCACCAGCACACCCTGTGACCTCCTTTATGTCAGGCATGACGTGGCCATTGTCGTGCCCTGTTTTACATGTAATGGAACAAGTATAATCTTCCCATGTCATCTAACCATGCTGTGAGTTGATTAGTTCTTCCCAAAATCACACTGACAGACAGACTTCTTTGCATTTGTGGGTGGCAGCCTCATTTTGTTGGTGTGCTGATCTGTAACTCAGAATGAGGGTGACACAGACATTGCGGGTGAGTTCACAGGTCTGCGAGCCAATGAGTTGATGTTCCAAGTTGAAGGAAAGAGTCTTAGGCCCTCATTTAAAGTATACCAGGTAGTCAATTGGTCCTCTAGGGCAGCACAGCAATGTTTTCCACTGGCCTAACTGAAGATCAACCACCATACTTAGAGATCTCTGCCAAGCAGGGATAGATCTCTTTGCTTTCAGCTGAACTTCTGTTGCGTTGACTCTGCTGAAGGCACTGCCAGGTCAGCAAATACTTTTTGTTTTCCAACAACAAATTCACAAAGCAAGAGGCTTTTTCCCCAGTGTGGTGGGAGCTTTTTTGCAGTGGGGGATGGCCAGAACCAGAACATGAGGGCCCACTCTTTCTGACACCAAACAGAGCTGCGTAACCACATGCTTGCGGATAGGTCATTCACACTTTCTTCATAGAATAGCCCTCTCCTAAACACTAAATAAGTACATTAGTGACTACAGAACTCTCAGATGATAAAAGATAGGCTTCACTATAGACCTTGCCTAAGCTATTTTTTTGTGTGTCTTTATTAGCATTTATAACATAAAGCATCATAAATTGTACAAAATACAATGATCGACATGGTCATAAGGTGAAAATGCAAAACACCCTTCATCATTTCAACATCAATAGCAGTTCAGTAGCAGGCCATATATTAACCCAAGAGGGATAGCACAAGATAATGAGAGTGAGGTGCATCGGATATATATTGCACCTCACTCTATAATGTGTCCTGTCCTACTGAAGGTTGGCCTCTATGTATATTATAAAATAAAACTAAGTAAAACAATAACTGAACTTTCCTGGCTGTGGGTGTTGCTTGCAGCTAGGTATAATTGCAAAAGTGTGTATAATTGAATGATGCTGCAAATATGGACCTGGGACACTAGGGTATGTACAAGGGAGACGGAGCCAAGGAGGAGGGGCAGGTGGTGCACCGTAGTATATGAGGGGTCCTAAATAGTGCTGGATCATTCATTGGTGCCCTATGAGCAATTGTAGGGCTGCAAGTGATTCATATAATGGCCCTGTCTTATGAGGCTTCAGGTTTTTATGAGAGGTTCTTATGAGAGGTTTCATCATCAGACAATTTCAGAGTATGTGTCCCACATTGTAGCTGCCACTCCACATGTAGTCTACATTCATGCATTAGGGTGTCTGTCTCAGCCACAACCCATCTATAAGTCACCCGAAGCTAGCATTCAATCGTGGGTGGTTGAGAAGCTTCCCAGCCATAGCAATTAGGTGTTTAAATAAGACTAGCGCTAGCTCAACTAACTTCAAGTAATTTTTATCATCCTTAGTTTGCTTTGTGACCCCTAAAAAACAGAGGAGCAGATCTAAGGCCAAACCATGTGAATGAAGGTAGCATCTATGTGTCTACATCTAGGGCATGTTGGGGATACTTCTGAGAACATTTTGTGTAAGCGATGAGGTGTAAGGTATGTTTGATGTATGTAATTAAATTGTGTAAACTTTAGGCGAGCATTGCATGAGACTCGCTTCACTTGTTCAAAGGCCATGGTTCACTGCTTGGTGGTTAATTCTATGCCCAACAGTTATCCCATTTGGGCTTGCTCTGAGTCAGGAATAAACCGTCCCCCTCCTCCGATGCTGTGTACAATATTGAGAAAGCACTGCAGACCCTTATGTACTGACGGTTCAGCCAGGCCAGACTCCTATATTTTCTCAATTTCCGTCTTAATCGCAGTGTGTGTAAAGAAGAAGCCTGCTCCAAATTCGTAAAGTTCTTGTAGGCCCTGGAAGGATACCAGGGTTCTGTCACTGTACAGGTCACCCATTTGGGTGAGCCCAGTATTTCTCCACAGAGTGGAATCCTGAACCCTCAGTAGATTGTTCATGACAGGCACACTCCATAGGGGCAACTAACGTGCATAAGGGGTCGGTGCATGTCTGGTTTGAATATGGGTTTGCCCAGTCTCTTGGATGGTTTCCCGGTAAGAAAAGCCTCTCCAATACATCCTTGTCCCTTAGATCTGCTCGCACCAGGCCACTATCTATTGTTTTTTCCCTGGTGAGCCAGTGCATTGGCTATTGCAATTGGGCCACTGCAAAGTACAGCTCCAGGTCCCCCCTTGAGCATGAAGCTCTGGAGTGTAGAGATCGCAACCCTCTTTCAAGCAGGTCCCCAAACGAGTTCAGCTTCCAGACTCCTCAAGGCCATGAAAAAGGATCTAGTGAGTAACAAAACTGCACAAAACTATAAGAGCCTTGGAAAAACCAACATTTTAGCCACTGATCCTCTGCCCATAGGTACTCCTGTTCAAAAGTGCATAGATTGGCAGATCAAGATTAAGGCTTTGCTATGATTGCCTTTGAGCAAATATTTATGCTGAGATAATGAAAGGTCTTAAAGGACTGGCTATTTCCCACAAAGCGGTCAAGTAGTTCATATAGGGGTGGCAGTGAGGTCATATTGTCTCACAGGTAGGCCAACACATCGTCCGCATATAGAGATATTGTATGCCAGTCCAGTCCTAGCCTAATGCCCCACTCAGGACCCCAGATGAGCAGTATTGCTGCTAGAGGCTCTATGGCTAAGGCAAAGAGCACCAGTGATAGGGAGCTACCTTGGTGGGTACCTCTACTAACAGTGAAAGAACGTGAGGTCTTATGGCCAGTGCGGACCCATGCCTCTGGGGCGGTATACAAGAGCTTAATCCAACCTACAGAATCAGGAACCATCCCAAACTTCTCTAGGACCTGTAGTAGGTAGGACCAACTCAGTTTATCAAAAGCTTTCTTGAAATCCAGGGGGACCTCTCTCGGGAGGTTGGCTACTTTGGACATTGCATTTTTATTATGTTGCACAGACGTTGGATGTTAAAGTGTGTCGCTCTCTGAGGCACAAACCCACATTGGTCTGATTGAAAAAGTGAGCCAAGCAATGGGAGCAGTCTGTTTGTGAGGACCTTACTCAAATGTTTGTATTCAATGTTCAGCACTGACAATATTTGGAAGGAGCTCACTTTAAGAGTGTCTCTACCCAGTTTCGTGAGCTACACTATGATGGCTTCACACAGAGAGCACGGTAAAAAGCCTTGGTGATGCGCTTCTTAATAAACCTCTAGTAGGTGAGGAGCAAGGGTAGCTCCAAAGGCGACATAGCACTCTACGGGGAACCCTTCTGTACCTGGGGTCTTGCCGCAAGCCATCTGACGGATTGTTAGATTGATCTCCTCTGTCTGGAGAGGTTGTTCCAGGTCCAGAAGCTGCAGTGGGGTCAGCTGTAGCACTGTCACCGCTTGCAGGTAATCCTGGACTTGTGGCAAGGAAAGCTGCTGGGGGAAGACTGAAATTGCTCATAGTAACAAGTGAATACTTCATTAATGTCTGTCTGAGTGTTTCTCATATGTCCTGCGCTATCACGTATTTTAACCACCAGGGTCTTGGGGGTTTCTGATTGCAACAACCATGGCAGCATACGCCGAGGTTTGTCACCATCTGTATGTTGGTGGGCTAGAAAGGCCGTATAGTTCAGATCACAGAGTCACTTAATCTCCTAATGGTATTGGCACCGCAGCTTCACCAGACGGGGACACACCTTAGTAGTCGACACTGCCTCTAGTTCCATGGTTCGTATACATGTCTACAGCACCAGTACACTATGTGTAAGAGAGGATTTGACTCCCCACGTGGTGGCGATGCAGCATTCTCTCATGACTATTTTCATGGCATCCTATTCCACCCTATAGGACCCCACCAATCCCGTATTTTCCTCAAAATATGTGGAGATGTGTGTGGCCAGTGTGTCTTTGTAAGCTGATCTTGCAGGGCGTCCGTACGAAGCCGCCATGTCAGGATGAGGGCCCTGTTCCCCCCATTGGAACGTGACCTTGAGACGGTCATCATCATTTTGTCCAAGTACTCACAGTCAGGAATAAGGGGCCAGCAATCTGTGGTGTAAAAGAGACAATCTAGTTGTGTATGAAGCAGATGTTCCAGTGCATAATAGGATTATTCCCTCTCCCCAGGGTGCTATAAGCACCAGACATCATGTATATCAGACGGCCTGGACCATAGCTGAAAGTGTTTATTTGCTTGTGTATCTGGTGTACCAGGAAGTGGGGGTACTGAGCAATCCAGATTGGTATTATGTACGCAGTTGAAATCACCTCCCCACAACCCCAGAGCCTGGGGGTCCAGCAACACTGTTGGGGAAAGCGAGCCTAAGCATAAAGTGATACTACAGAGAAGGGACAGCCATCTAGGGCACCCTCTAATATAACATAATGACCCTCTCTATCAGTCAGGACTCTAGTTTTTACAAATGGAACTTCTGGAGAAACCTAGATAAGGACCCCTCAGGCATAAGCAGAGTATCATATCCCGTATACCTCTCCACTCCAATGAGGTAAGCCTCCTAGAGACAAGCAATGTGTACAAATCTGTGTCTAAGATAGGGATATATCCTGTGCCTCCTGGTGGGGGTCACCATTATAGGGATATTCCAAGTTAAAGCAGTAAAGATAGTGGCCATGAGTAGAGATTTTGCATCTCAGGGTACTCATGGCCCTGCCAACTTCCCTCTCCCCCACCCACCTTCCAGCATCCCGACCATCCATTCTGCCAGCCAGATCAATAAAAACAGTCAGTTAATCTTAAGAAACAACTCTCCTATCCCTGGCCTGAGAGACTTATGGCTTCAAGCCACAACCCTGCAAACAGTTCAACTGATATGCAATATGTGCCTGCAACTTAGTTATGTCCATACAGTTTAGGTACACTGTGAAGCATGGGAGATTCTGTCTTATAGTTCCATATTACAGGTCATGGATGAAAGGGATGGGCCATCCAGAGCAAGCATAGAACGGGCGCGGACCCCCAAAGTGATCAACCATAGGTGTGAGTGCAGTGAGCAAGGAATGTCCCTGTAGCGAAGGGCGATGAGTGTCACAGATCATTAGTGGATCGTGGGGGGATCACCGGGCCTTTTTCAAGTGGGATTTGTGAGGAGTCTGAGGCCCCTGTGTCAGATCCAGGATCTGATGGTTGGTCTGTTGGTAATGGAGTCAAGGAGTTCATGTTGAGTTGTGAGGCCTCAAGCACCCCCATGGCCTGTTCAACAGCTGCCTGATCGCATGTAGGCTTGGCCTTGGTAATTCTGCATTTATGTTGGCAGGGACGAGCAGTCAACCAGGTCCCATCATTGGAGTCTTCTGGTAGGGGTTGTACCAGACCTTATACGTGTAGCCAAGCCCATGCATCCTCTGGCGTGGCAAACACATGGACTACCTCACTATCGACCACGTATAGTTTTGCTGGGAAAAGTAGCGCATATTTGTAATTCAGCTCCAGTCGTTGCTTGACCTTGCCATAGTCAGGAAAAGTCAGGATAAACAGTAGTTGTGGTACCTTAATAATGCCAGGGGCCTTTCGCTCGGAACTGTTGGAGCACCAAATCACAGTCTTGATAATTGAGTCGGGTAATAATGGGACATGGTGGGATGCCCGGAATGTGAAGTTTTCCAGGTATCTTATGCGCCCTTTCTACAGAGAACGGCTTAGTGGCTGTGCCCGACAGTAATGTGTTTATCAACCAGTTTTCAATAAAGAGTTCTGTATTGGGGCCTATTCTGCCCATTTAGGGAAGCCCAGCAATCGAGTTTTGTTGTGTTTGGACCTCCCTTTGGTGTCCTCCACCCTGAGCTGCAGCAACGCCACGTCAGCTTGCAGTTGTTTTATCTGTGTTTGCAAGCCTTGCACTGTGGGGCGCAGTGAGGTATGTGAGTATTCCAATGCATCCACGCGAACTGTCAGGTTGCGGTGATCCACACCTAGCAGGTTGACATCTGAGGAGATTGTGTCTATCTGGCTTTCCAAGGATGCTTTAGTCTCTAGGAAATCTTGTAGGATCTTTTCAAATTGGGCAGAGTCTGCTTGAAGGGTGCTCTCTAAGTGAGTCAGGGCCACCGTAGTGTGGTCCATAGAGGATGAGGAGGACATTGAGGTGTGTGATAGATACTTGTTGGTTTTCGGTTTCACCATCATGGCGGAGCAGTGCAAGGTGTAGGACACCTGATCCACTTTTTGTTTTGGTCCCTTCTCTAGCAACACTCACACCAGGAACTGGTGCTGGGTAGTCAGATAATACCTCCAGGTAGTCATTAGTCCCCAAGGTTTCTTGTCCCAGATATTAGTTAGACAGAGCACTCTGTCTCAAGCAGCAGTAGGGACTGTGCCGGGGAAGAAGGGTGGAGAGCATGTCAAGATGTTACTGTGGGAGAAAGGTTAAGTATGGAGATTGCAGCTCATAGGCCTTTTTTACAGATTGTGCACCGTTGTAGTCACTGCTGCTTAATTAGGCCATAAATGGGGGGCACATTGGGGTGATTAGTTAATATGTCATCCTGGTAGGAAGGGTTTCATTAATATGGTGTATTTTGCACAGCGGGTGCTTCGCAGATTGCACAGCTCACACATCAGGCATGTGGAAAAATATAGTTGATGCCTGTGTATTAAGGAGCTCGCTGCAACTGCTGAGCTCAACTTAGGTACAACTGGAAGGGCGGGCTGCAGTTCCCTCTAAAAGAGATCCACATTCCTGACATGGGGTCTGGGTGGAGCAAGTAAGCGAAATTGGGGGCAGCAGGTACTTGAGACCGTGTCTCCTTGTGGGAAAGGTGAGGCCTTTATTAGCATTCTCATGAGGCTGGTGGGTGCTGGGAGAGCCAAGTTGAAGGGGGGAGCTCTGTCGCTTTGGTAGCTGAGCTCCCAGGAGGTCCTTGTAGTGAGTCTGTGGCCGCCATGCGGGCCACGCCATGACCCCTGCCAAGCGAGGTGGCATGCTGTGAGTTCAGCATTGCAGCAGCCCAACAGGGGGAGCACAGCACAGACAATTGGATGCAGGCAGGAGTCAGGCATCTCTGAAGGCTCAGCGAATCTCAGGGGCCGATAAGCCGTTCCCAGGTATGCGCAGCACCCCCTTCAGGTCGCACGACAGTCCCTTGCGGCAGGGGCTCATTCCCCAGCTTCACTGTCTCACGGGGACCTAGCAGGTTGGACCGATTTGCGACCTGGTATCACACCAGGGGTCTCGACAGCTGTTTACAGATTTGGGGCTCTGGATCGTTAGGATTATTTGAAGATATAGAGTGGGCCTGCACGGAGCTCACAGCTATTTGTCTGTTTCTGCTGCCATCTTGGCCACGCCCCCCTAAGATAACTATTAGGCTAAATATTGAAAATAGATGAAATATTGGAAATATATAAAATTGCCTTTAGAGTGAAAAGCTTATTCATATTATTAATAGTGTTAGAAATGGGGTATTTGGTTGGCAGTCAGGTTGCCCTCTGTCCAAGCAAGAACCCTCACTCTAGTCAGGGTAAGTCACACACAATCTAAAATCAGCCTGTGCCCACCCTCTGGTAGCTTGGCACGAGCAGTCAGGCTTAACTTAGAAGGCAATGTGTAAAGCATTTGTGCAATAAATCATACAACACCATAATATAACACCACAAAAATATACCACAGTGTTTGGAAAAATATATAATATTTATCTGGATATCTTCAGGTCAAAACGATCAAAGTTGCAATATGAATTTGTAAAGATATCACTGAAAAGTGATATAGAGTGTCTTAAGTCTTTAAAAAGTAAACAAAGTCTCTTTCAAGCACAAAGTACCTGGTTTCTGGTGGAAAATCTCCTCAGAGGGCCACAGAAGAAGAGATGCGTGGAAAAAGGGTGTATGCGTCGATTTCTCCCCAGCACACACGGACTTGCGTCGTTATTTTTCACGCGGGAAGTCGTGCGTCGTTTTCCGGCGCGCAGACAGTCTCTTTCTGTGGATCGCGGGGATTACCAGATGTCCCGGGTCTGTGCGTGGATTTTCCTGCTTGTTTTTCGGCTGCGCGTCGTTCTGCGGGGCTGCACGTCGAAGTTTCGATCTCACGGCAGGCGTCGCGTCGATTTCTCCTTGGAAGTCGGCCGGCGTTGTCCTTGCGGGGCCGTGAGTCAAAGTTTCGATCTCACGGCAGGCGTGGCGTCGATTTCTCCTTGGAAGTCGGGCGGCGTTGTCCTTGCGAGGCCGTGCGTCAAAGTTTCGATCTCACGGCAGGCGTCGCGTCGATTTCTCAGTGGAAGTCGGGCGGCGATGTCCTTGCGAGGCCGTGCGTCAAAGTTTCAGTCGTCCCGAAGGCGTCGCGTCGATCAGCGTCGGTGTGCAGCATTTTTCTTGCCGCGGAACAAGCTGTGGGTCGAAAATTTCGGCGCACGGAGCGTCCAAGTGAAAAAGAGAAGTCTTTTTGGTCCTGAGACTTCAGGGAACAGGAGGCAAGCTCTATCCAAGCCCTTGGAGAGCACTTTCACAGCCAGACAAGAGTTCAGCAAGGCAGCAGGCCAACAGCAAGGCAGCAGTCCTTTGTAGAAAAGCAGACAGGTGAGTCCTTTGAGCAGCCAGGCAGTTCTTCTTGGCAGGATGTAGTTTCTGGTTCAGGTTTCTTCTCCAGCAAGTGTCTGATGAGGTAGGGCAGAGGCCCTGTTTTATACTAAGTTGTGCCTTTGAAGTGGGGGTGACTTCAAAGAGTGTCTAAGAAATGCACCAAGCTCCCTTTCAGTTCAATCCTGTCTGCCAGAGTCCCAGTAGGGGGTGTGGCAGTCCTTTGTGTGAGGGCAGGCCCTCCACCCTCCCAGCCCAGGAAGACCCATTCAAAATGCAGATGTATGCAAGTGAGGCTGAGTACCCTGTGTTTGGGGTGTGTCTGAGTGAATGCACAAGGAGCTGTCAACTAAACCTAGCGAGACGTGGATTGAAGGGCACAACAAGATTTTAGTGCAAAGAAATGCTCACTTTCTAAAAGTGGCATTTCTAGAATAGTAATATTAAATCCGACTTCACCAGTCAGCAGGACTTTATATTACCATTCTGGCCATACTAAATATGACCTTCCTGCTCCTTTCAGATCAGCAGCTGCCACTTCAACAGTGTATGAGGGCAGCCCCAATGTTAGCCTATGAAGGGAGCAGGCCTCACAGTAGTGTAAAAACTAATTTAGGAGTTTTACACTACCAGGACATCTAACTACACAGGTACATGTCCTGCCTTTTACCTACACAGCACCCTGCTCTAGGGGTTACCTAGGGCACACATTAGGGATGACTTATATGTAGAAAAAGGGGAGTTCTAGGCTTGGCAAGTACTTTTAAATGCTAAGTCGAAGTGGCAGTGAAACTGCACACACAGGCCTTGCAATGGCAGGCCTGAGACAGGGTTAAGGGGCTACTGAAGTGGTTGGCACAACCAGTGCTGCGGGCCCACTAGCAGCATTTAATCTACAGGCCCTAGGCACATATAGTGCACTCTACTAGGGACTTATAAGTAAATTAAATAGCCAATCATGGATAAACCAATCAATAGTACCATTTACACAGAGAGCATATGCACTTTAGCACTGGTTAGCAGTGGTAAAGTGCCCAGAGGTCAAAAGCCAACAACAACAGGTCAGAATAAATAGGAGGAAGGAGGCAAAAAGTTTGGGGATGACCCTGTCAAAAAGCCAGGTCCAACATGACCCCCTACCAGCCTAAAGCCAGGGGAGAACAATAACTATCCTGATGTACTTCCCTGTTTGAGGCGACAGAACAAGGACCCAGGCCCACAACAGCAGGGGCATGCTCCAGTTCTTCGCCTTCCTGACTCCAATTGGATCCCTCTGTCCATACTCTCAGGGCCCACTAAGCCAACCCATGGGGAACCTTTCTCCTTACCTGCGGATCCCATCTGTGCAGCACCTAACCTTACTTTGCTCACAGATGTATCCCAGGAGCAGGACAGTACCACCATGAACAAAACAGTGGTGTTGCCCACTCTACCCCCGGGGTGTGACACTTGTCCCCTCCCCAGGGATAACTCTGTCCACCCCGACAGCAAGCCACAGTGGTTACTGACAGCTGTAAGGGATGAGAGCCAGGCCCCAGGCCTCTCAAAGCTCTCCCACCACTGTGGCTGTGGAGAGTGGGGGGCGGAAGCCCCAGGTACTGGGCACCCTTTAACCACTCTCCCTTCCACCAGGTCAGGGATGACAGCCTGAACCTGGTCCTCCCCTCTGGGGCTCTGTACCCTCCCTCCTGGAGCGGTACCCCCAGAGTCCAACATGGTCAGGGTGCTTATAGAAGTCGCCCTGTACCATTCCTCCACCAGTGCAGGGCTGTTAACCTGCAACTGGCCCTCCAACCTGGGGTCTGTACCTTCAGGTTGGACTAGGGCCCGGGGTGAGGCTTCCCTCCCCCTGCCCTCCCTTCTGGGGTCCAGCACCCCCCAACTAGGAGTGGCCTCCTCAGAAGACAACATGGTAGGGGCACTGTTATCAGTAGCCCCTCCCTCCAGGTCCGGGAGGACACTCTGAACCTGGTCTTCCAGCCCAGGGTCTGTACCCTCAGACTGGATCACTGCCTGGCAAACCAGGACTTTCTGGGAGGCACACCTACCAGGTCAGAGTTTAACCTCTGCACCTGACCATTCAACTCAGAGTCACCACCCTGAAGTTGCACAATTGCCTGGCACGCTAGGACTTCCTGGAGGGCACACTGACCCTCCACCAAGTCAGAGTTTAACCTCTGAACTTGGCCATCCAACTCAGAGTCACCACCCTGAAGTTGAACAATTGCCTGGCACGCCAGGACTTCCTGGAGGGCACACTGACCCTCCACCAGGTCAGAGTTGAACCTCTGAACTTGGCCATCCAACTCAGAGTCACCACCCTGAAGTTGAACAATTGCCTGGCACGCCAGGACTTTCTGGGGGCACACCTACCCCCCACCAGGTCAGAGTTTAACCTCTGAACCCGGTTATCCAACCCAGAGTCAGCACCCTGAGGTTGGACAACTGCCTGGTACACCAGGACTTTCTGGGAGGCACACTTACCTCCCACCAGGTCAGAGGTTAACCTCGGAACCTGGGTATCCAACCCAGAGTCACCACCCTGAGGTTGAACCATTGCCTGGCATAGCAGGACTTTCTGGGGGGCACACCTACCCCCCAACAGGTCAGAGTTTATCCTCTGAACCTGGTTAGCCAACCCAGAGTCACCACCCTGAGGTTGAACCATTGCCTGGCAGGCCAGGACTTCCAGGGAGGCACACCTACCTCCCACCAGGTCAGAGTTTAACCTCTGAGCCTGGTTCTCCAACCCAGGGTCACCACCCTGAGGTTGGGCAATTGCCTGGCACACCAGGACTTTCTGGGAGGCACACCTACCTCCCACCAGGTCAGAGTTTAACCTCTGAACCTGGCCATCCAACCCAGAGTCAACACCATGAGGTTGGACAACTGCCTGGCACGCCAGGACTTTCTGGGGGGCACACCAACCCCCCACCAGGTCAGAGTTTAACCTCTGAACCTGGCCATCCAACCCAGAGTCAACACCCTGAGGTTGGACAATTGCCTGGCACAGCAGGACTTCTTGGGAGGCACACCTACCTCCCACCAGGTCAGAGTTTAACCTCTGAACCTGGGTATCCAACCCAGAGTCACCACCCTGAGGTTGAATCTTTGCCTGGCATGCCAGGACTTCCTGGGGGGCACTCTCACCCCCCACAAGGGACAAACCGTCCCCAAGGGCCACACAAGAGTCTGGTTGGCGCAGGTCTCCCGACCTCTGCCCATCCGGCAGAGTCTGGGTCTCCCCCAAACCAGAAACGGTTTCACCTGGGTCATTCCTGGGGGGCTCTGCTCTCAGAGCTGACCCCTGACTCTCAAGGTCCTCCACTGGGGTCTGCAACCAACTCTCAACCCTATGTCTGGACTTCTGCACCCCCTCACTAGGAGGGGTACTGCCAGACACCAGAACTGTTGGGATGCTGGCTACAGTCACCCCCCCAAGTTCTTCTGACACTGCGGGGCTTCCCTCAAAAGGTGGCCCTACGGTACAGGCTAGGCTTCCCTCCTGGTGTTCCCTCATGGAACCCTCTAGGACCTGGGACCTACCTGGGACACTACAATCCTTTCCCACCTCACTCGGTTGGGAACCACCTAGACCACTCCCTTCAGGAGCACCCCCAAATGCCTCTTCAGACTCTCTGGTACTCACCCAGAAGTCTGCCTCCATTGTAAGTTCCCTGGGGTCAGAGAACTCACACTCCACCTGGTGTTGGCGTAGCTCTGGAAAATAAGGACCAGACATATGCTCTCCAGCAATTACATCACTCTGCCCTTCACATGTATTAACCACAGTACCCTTCACCCAACCACCCAGTAACTCAGCCTTGGAAAAGCACTCTACATCACCCTCCTGAGACTGGTGAGACAGTATCTGTCTGTCCCTGACACTCAACCCATACTCTTCTGGGATGTCTCTACACTCTATATCCAGGACGTCCACCAGGGGGGAACCCCTTTTCTCTGTCACTCTCTGCTAGAGTCAGTAAAGTGTCCCTCCCCCCAGTAGGAATATGACTCCCTGTGCCAGTTCCCCAATCCTTCTCAGGGACCCTGTGCATAACGGGAACTAGCTCATACCCTTGAACCGCCTGGGGTGTGCCAACTCCCTTCTTCAAGTTGGGCACCACATCTCTGGGCTTGTGCCCTACTTCAGCAGTACTAGATGCAAGATTTTTGCTGCCACCATCTGAACTGGACTCAGCCCTTCCGGCTTCCAGTTTCAGCTCTTTACAGCTCAGCTCTTGAGCTGCAATCTTTTCTTCTTCCAGGGCTAAGAGACTTGCTGCCTCAGCCCTTTCAAGAAACTCATCTAGCTCTTCCATCCACCGCTCTTGAGCTAGGAGCCAATCATCTCTCACTGGTTCTCTTTC
The DNA here is from genome assembly GCF_031143425.1 of Pleurodeles waltl. NCBI lineage: Eukaryota > Metazoa > Chordata > Amphibia > Caudata > Salamandridae > Pleurodeles > Pleurodeles waltl. The sequence continues at coordinate 281,433,134 of NC_090440.1, forward strand.
CTCATCTGAGTAGTCATCCTCCTCATTTGAGCAGTCCCCCTCCTCATCTGAGGGGTACTTAGTCATTTGGTTTTTTTCTGCCTCTCTCTCTGCCCATCTTTCTTCCCCCCAGACTATGTAGGCATGTAGCATTTCCATCTTAGTAGATTTCCTTGATACAGGAAGGCCCCATTTTCTGCAAAGCCTCCTTAGGTCAGCCTTAGTGAGGTGGTCAGTAGGCACAAAGAGTGAGTAGGTAAGCAATCTCATTGCTGATAAAGTCTTACTGGCAAAAACCAAAATCCAAAGTCCAAAATATCAATAGTATATCCAGGAGGACATCAGAGAACCAAAAGCACAAAAAAAGATGAAAAATCAAGTTGACCTTCAACTGTGGGTAGGTAGTGAAATACTTAGTTACTGTATGTCACTGCACAAACACAAGTCCTATCCTCACCGCTGATCACCAATGTTAGAAATGGGGTTTTTGGTTGGCAGTCAGGTTGCCCTCTGTCCAAGCAAGAACCCTCACTCTAGTCAGGGTAAGTCACACACAATCTAAAATCAGCCTGTGCCCACCCTCTGGTAGGTTGGCACGAGCAGTCAGGCTTAACTTAGAAGGCAATGTGTAAAGCATTTGTGCAATAAATCATACAACACCATAATATAACACCACAAAAATACACCACACAGTGTTTGGAAAAATATATAATATTTATCTGGATATCTTCAGGTCAAAACGATCAAAGTTGCAATATGAATTTCTAAAGATATCACTGAAAAGTGATATAAAGGGGGTCATTCCAAGCTTGGCGGGCGGCGGGAGCCGCCCGCCAAGCAGGAACCGCCAGAAGACCGTACTGCGGTCAAAAGACCGCGACGGTCATTCTGGGTTTCCCACTGGGCTGGCCGCCCGCCAGCCCAGTGGGAAACACCCTTCTACGAGGAAGCCGGCTCCGAATGGCGGAGTGGAAGGTGTGCGACGGGTCATCGCGAATTTCAGTGTCTGCTAAGCAGACACTGAAATTCAAAGTGGGGCCCTCTTACGGGGGCCCCTGCAGTGCCCATGCCATTGGCATGGGCACTGCAGGGGCCCCCAGGGGCCCCACAACACCCCTCACCGCCATCCTGTTCCTGGCGGTCGAACCGCCAGGAACAGGATGGCGGTGAGGGGGTCGGAATCCCCCATGGCGGCGCAGCATGCTGCGCCGCCATGGGGGATTCCTCAGGGCAGCGGAAAACCGTTGGGACACCGCCGGTTTTCCGTTTCTGACCGCGGCCATACCGCCTCGGTCAGAATGCCCTTAGGAGCACCGCCAGCCTGTTGGCGGTGCTCCCGCCGACCCCGGCCCTGGCGGTCAAGGACCGCCGGGGTCGGAATCACCCCCAAAGTGTCTTAAGTCTTTAAAAAGTAAACAACGTCTCTTTCAAGCACAAAGTACCTGGTTTCTGGTGGAAAATCTCCTCAGAGGGCCACAGAAGAAGAGATGCGTGGAAAAAGGGTGTATGCGTCGATTTCTCCCCAGCACACACGGACTTGCGTCGTTATTTTTCACGCTGGAAGTCATGTGTCGTTTTCCGGTGCACGGACAGTCTTTTTCTGTGGATCGCGGGGATTACCAGATGTCCCGGGTCTGTGCGTGGATTTTCCTGCTTGTTTTCTGGCTGCGCGTCGTTCTGCGGGGCTGCGCGTCGAAGTTTCGATCTCACGGCAGGCGTCGCGTCGATTTCTCCTTGGAAGTCGGGCGGCGTTGTCCTTGCAGGGCTGTGCGTCAAAGTTTCGATCTCACGGCAGGCGTCGCGTCGATTTCTCCTTGGAAGTCGGGCGGCGTTGTCCTTGCGAGGCCGTGCGTCAAAGTTTCGATCTCACGGCAGGCGTCGCGTCGATTTCTCCTTGGAAGTCGGCCGGCGTTGTCCTTGCGAGGCCGTGCGTCAAAGTTTCAGTCGTCCCGAAGGCGCCGCGTTGATCAGCGTTGGTGTGTGGCGTTTTTCTTGCCGCGGAACAAGCTGTGCGTTGAAAATTTCGGCGCACGGAGCGTCCGAGTGAAAAAGAGAAGTCTTTTTGGTCCTGAGACTTCAGGGAACAGGAGGCAAGCTCTATCCAAGCCCTTGGAGAGCACTTTCACAGCCAGACAAGAGTTCAGCAAGGCAGCAGGCCAACAGCAAGGCAGCAGTCCTTTGTAGAAAAGCAGACAGGTGAGTCCTTTGAGCAGCCAGGCAGTTCTTCTTGGCAGGATGTAGTTTCTGGTTCAGGTTTCTTCTCCAGCAAGTGTCTGATGAGGTAGGGCAGAGGCCCTGTTTTATACTAAGTTGTGCCTTTGAAGTGGGGGTGACTTCAAAGAGTGTCTAAGAAATGCACCAAGCCCCCTTTCAGTTCAATCCTGTCTGCCAGAGTCCCAGTAGGGGGTGTGGCAGTCCTTTGTGTGAGGGCAGGCCCTCCAGCCTCCCAGCCCAGGAAGACCCATTCAAAATGCAGATGTATGCAAGTGAGGCTGAGTACCCTGTGTTTGGGGTGTGTCTGAGTGAATGCACAAGGAGCTGTCAACTAAACCTAGCCAGACATGGATTGAAGGGCACAACAAGATTTTAGTGCAAAGAAATGCTCACTTTCTAAAAGTGGCATTTCTAGAATAGTAATATTAAATCCGACTTCACCAGTCAGCAGGACTTTATATTACCATTCTGGCCATACTAAATATGACCTTCCTGCTCCTTTCAGATCAGCAGCTGCCACTTCAACAGTGTATGAGGGCAGCCCCAATGTTAGCCTATGAAGGGAGCAGGCCTCACAGTAGTGTAAAAACTAATTTAGGAGTTTTACACTACCAGGATATATAACTACACAGGTACATGTCCTGCCTTTTACCTACACAGCACCCTAGGGGTTACCTAGGGCACACATTAGGGATGACTTATATGTAGAAAAAGGGGAGTTCTAGGCTTGGCAAGTACTTTTAAATGCCAAGTCGAAGTGGCAGTGAAACTGCACACACAGGCCTTGCAATGGCAGGCCTGAGACAGGGTTAAGGGGCTACTGAAGTGGGTGGCACAACCAGTGCTGCGGGCCTACTAGCAGTATTTAATCTACAGGCCCTAGGCACATATAGTGCACTCTACTAGGGACTTATAAGTAAATTAAATAGCCAATCATGGATAAACCAATCAATAGTACCATTTACACAGAGAGCATATGCACTTTAGCACTGATAAGCAGTGGTAAAGTGCCCAGAGGTCAAAAGCCAACAACAACAGGTTAGAAAAAATAGGAGGAAGGAGGGAAAAAGTTTGGGGATGACCCTGTCAGAAAGCCAGGTCCAACAAACAGGAGCACTCGTTTGCTGCTTACCACCCATAATTGATATTTGAAACTCTTTATGATCAATTGCCTTTGTCCATATTAAGCTTTAGTTTACATCTCTTCTATCCATTTAAGTGCAGCTGACAGATATAATATGGAGTACTTTCTCAGGACTACTCTAGAATGCAACAAGGATCTCTGTATAACAAACCAAAAGTCAGTGACATAACATATCAGGCCAGGCCTTAAAGCAACTTCGACTTAAGCCTAATATATAACTTAAACAGCACAAAAAACAACATAGACCTCTGAAGCAAATGGCCTATACAGCACTTAAGAGTCAATCAACACTCTATTAGCACTGAAGTCAGTGTGATCCTTCAAGTGGGAACGTGGCAAACGGTGATAATAATCATGGACACGTATAGCATGATATTATACTTCCCAACATAGGCCCTCATTACAACCCTGGCGGTCGGTGTTAAAGCAGCGGTAATACCGCCAACAGGCGGGCGGCAGAAAAATGTAATCATGACCATGGCGGAAACCGCCAACATAGACAGACACTTTAACACTCTGATCGCCATGGCGGTAGAAACAAACACCGCAGCGGTAACCGCCAACAGACAGGCAGAGACAAAGTTCCGCCCACTGTATTACAACACGCCTATCTGCCACCTTTTCCGAGGAGGTACAAACGCCATCAAAAGCACGGCGGAAACAGGACTTGGAACGGAAACCACTCACCTCTCGACACCCAACGAGGAACCAGGATGCCATGGAGCCCGAACTACAGGTCCTGGCCATGCTGGTCTACCTCCTCTTGTATCAGGAGCAGCAAAGACGTCGGCGACGACCACCATGAGTACTGCACCTAGCACACAGGGGAGGGGGGAGGGAAAAGAGAGTGACACACACACGCAACACCCCCACCCCCCCACCCTCATCCACAACACCATACACACAAATATATGCAGCAACATTACATATACACCCCGTCACCCCCTGGAAGAACGCAAGGACAAAAAAAAATGATTGTAAAGAGTGTAATCAATTAAATATCAGCTAGGCCAAATTCAAATAGCAGTATATACAAATATGTACACCAACTACACAAGTCCGGATATTACTGAAATTATTGTCCGTGGATCAGTGTCCCAAAATGCATGGGCAAAGCCCACACAAGATACCTGACTCAAAATGGAGAGAACACTGCAGGGGCATCAGATGGAAAATAAGCAGGCACCTCAGGGGGAGGGGGAAGGGGGTGTCCTCAGCCAGATGAACGGACGACGCCACTGTTCCACTAGGGGGCTCCATGCCCACTGATTGGTCCTGGGGAGTGCAAAGCCACAGTCTCTCAAGTCTCTCCAGTGGGTGGGTTGCCCACTGCTTTATCCTGGGGAATGCAAAGCCACAGACTCTCAACCCTCTCCAGTGGGTGGTTTGCCCACTGCTTCATCCTGGGGAGTGCAAAGCCACAGTCTCTCAAGTCTCTCCAGTGGGTGGTTTGCCCACTACTTTATACTGGGGAGTGCAAAGCCACAGTCTCTCAAGTGGATAACAGTCTCCACTGGTTCTGGAGGGGGCATTGTGCCCAGAGTGCTTCATCCTGCCAAGGACTGAGGTAGTGGATGTGAATCTGCACTGGTTCTGGAGGGGGCTTGGTGCCCAGAGTGATTCATCCTGCCAAGGACTGAGGTAGTGGATGTGAATCTCCACTGGTTCTGGAGGGGCCTTGGTGCTCAGAGTGCTTCACATGCAGTGTGGCAGGTCCCATTCCCTCACCTGGGTGTGTGTGCCACGAGATTGCCTGGGAACAGGTAACATGATACTCCATGGAGGCAGAGACACACTCCACCCAGCTGCGACTTCGCCTGCCACCTGCTGGTACAAACAGTGCTGGGAGTCATGCCTCATGTATGCTGGGCAGGGTCCAGGACGTCTCCTGCAGCCTCGGGCTGCTGGCCACTGGGGATGATTGCCATGTCAGCTGTGGTGGCACTGTCTGAGCACGTCGCGGGGCTGGTGGCGGTAGTTGCGGCGGTGTCTGTGGCGGAGGTGCTGGTGGTGGTGCAATGGTCAGCACCTGTTGAGGGTCACAGTAGGACATCTCCTGCAGCCTCAGACGGCTGCCCACTGGGGATGATGCTGGGGATTGTTGCTGAGACAGCAGATGTGTCCACCGCAGTACAGGTTGGTGTTGTGGTTGACAGAAGGGGTGACTATGGTCCCTCAGCCGGAGCCACCGTGCCCTGTCCTGACCTGCTCTTTGGCTTGTGTCCCTTCCCCACCTTTGATGTTGCTGCTGGTGCCTTGCCACTGTTCCCTTTTGGCTTGGAAGAGCCCTTGCTTACTGGTAAGTGCGGCTTTTCCCTCCGGCATGTGGGCACCTTCTTCACCTTGGCAGGTGGTGGAATGGCCTGCTCCTAGGCCTCGCTAGGTGGCACACTGGCAGCCCTGATGGGTGCCGCCCGCGATGTGATCGAACTTGCTGAGACCACTGTGCTGGAGGATTTGGTGGCTGAGGTGCTGGGCTGGACCTGGACAGCCTGGCCCTAGGGGAAGGACGGGGCGGAGATGTAGGGAAAGAGGTCAATGTTAGCCAGGAAAAGTTTCTTAGACACACTGGGATGGGAAGATGGAGGGGGTTTGGGAGTGGAGGAAGAGGTAGTGGTTGTAGGAGGTGTACATTTGCTGAATTTGGGTGTAGGTGAATGGGCCGGAGGCTGTTGTGAGGTGGATGGCTGTTGGGTGGGTGTGTGTCTGCGTTTGTGTAGTTTGGGAGGAGGGCTCACAGACACACTGGAAGAGGACAGAGGGGGGACACAGGGGATGTGTGAATGGTAGTGGGGGTGGTGACTGCACGTGAGCGGTGTGTGGTGATAGGCGTGCTGGTGATGGAGGTAGTGGCTGAGGATGTAGTGCATGCAGGTGTGAGTGGAGACGAGACAGGGAGGGAGGAGGAGGACATGGAGGAGGGGGACACAGTGGAGGCAGTGGATGTTGGTGTGTCTGCATGGGGCTGGTGCTTGTGTGAGTGCCAGTGGGAGGTGTGGTGCTTATGTTTGCCATGTCCACTCTTGTGTGTTGATGAGTGTGCATGCTGGTCAGATGGTGATCTTGGGGTAGGCTGAGGTACAGGGGATTGGGTCTGGGTGGAGGAAGTTGGAGGGGGAGGCTGGACATAGGGACAATGGCTGCCATCAGTGCTGAGGCCAGAGCCTGAAATGCTCTCTATACACTATATATATGGCAACACAAAACCTAACTAGGGCCGCACACTTCCCTGTCAATATAAATTATAATAGACGGTGCTCACACACAGGAAAACATATTTGTTGCCTAATATGTATACTGAAATAAGAATAAACTTACATCAGTAAATGCACACATGTAAGAAACATCATGTGGAGCACTCAAAATTTTTTAATGTTAAGTATTTCAATATAATGGATTCACATACAGTTCTTAATTGATTTAAACCGTCATAAAATTGAAAGGAATGTGTTCAATGAGTTAAATGTGGCAATGACATGTATCAAATATTTATTCATAAATGAATATGTAGATCATTCAAATGAAAAATAACAACAAAACAAAAAAAAACAATTATTCAAAAATCTAGACTGATACGATACACATTTAAAACACCTTGTTTAACACATATGATGTAGAATTTACCATACACTTATATGACCTATGAAGTTTGAAACTTCAAGTCCAAACAGAAAGTTAGCAAAAAACAGGATCAGTCCATCAAATAAGTGTCACATTCCTGCTTGCAGATAGGAAGTTTCATCTCCTAGTATAGTCCATTAAAAGAAGATGCTGCTTGTAGTCATAAGAATCAACCAGACAGAGGCAGCCTGGGGGTTCAAAAGTCTAGGAATTCCTTTTACTGGGCCCCTCTGAAATGCGGGCTGTTTGCATTCAGTCAACACTTACTTTTATAGTGCTGCAGAGCCAGGCGCTCCTAGACTTTTGAACACCCAGGCTGCCTCTGTCTGGGTACACCCTTCATTTCTGGAGCCAACTTTTTTTGTTACCACCACCACCACAATGCGAGGTAATTAGGAATGAATTGACATGGGGTCCATGAGAATCCCTTAGAGATGACCGGTTCTTTGCATGGTCTTTTTGTACCGGTATCCTTATCAAGATAAATTTCCATTATTATTGCTTTGTATATACAGGACATTATCAGGAACATATGGGATAGAGTCTGTATATGAAAGCCTTGATAAAGTCCATATTTGGCCGAAACACGTGTTGGCTGGGCTGGAGATTTCAACTAGGTTGATTCTTATGACTACAAGCAGCATCTTCTTTTACCCCCAGTGAGGAATCCCAAGACAAGGGCACTGGAACACAACACTGAGGCACATGGGTGAACTAGGAGGATAATAGAGCGCACCTTCGGCCTCCTGAAGGCCAGATCCCAGTGCTTCCATCTGCCAGGTGGATCCCTATACTACTCACTGAATAAGGTGTGCCAGATCATCGTGGCCTGCTGTATGTTGCACAACCTGGATTTGCGATGCCAGGTGCCTTTTCTGCAGGAGGATGGGCCTAATGCTGGTCTTGTGCATCTGTGGAGCCTGTGGACAGTGAAGAAGAGGAGGCAGAAGAAGAAGATGTAGACAACTGAAACAACATCATCATGCAATACTTCCAGTGAGACACAGGTGCGAGGATGGAACTGCTTCCCACATCTCATACTACAGTAGGACCTAGCATAAGCCTGCCTGTTTAACTCTGTGTATGGACCCTGACTTGTCACTTTGGCTTTCCATTTCACAGATCTGAGTCCCAATTTGTGCCCTCTGCTATGTTTACTCCTGGGCTACAGCTGTGCAACATTGGTATGTGAAAAAGTACATTGACATTGCTATATTTCAGAGATTTTGCAATTACACATTTGTGAAAGCACAGACTCCAGATTTTTTGGTGATTCAAGGGTGTTTATTTCTGTGCTAATAAGTGGAGGGGTGTGTGCAATGGGCTGGGGTGATGGTGGAGGAATGTCTATGTCAGAGTCCAGTCTCTTGGTCTCACAGGTGCATTGTCCAATGGGGCATAGGAAGGGGAGCAATGGCAGTTTAAGGTGGACAGGGTGACAAAGTGGGACAGAAGGGTGACATTCAGGAGGGTCTTATTTCCTGGTGGGGGTCTTGGCAATGTTCTCTGTCTTGTTCTTGGATCTCAGGGACCGTTTGCGGGGTGGTTCTCCTTCTGCAGGTGGTGGGGTGCTGGTGGCCTGTTGGTCCTGTGGCTGTGCCTCCTGTCCACTAGCGCCGGCAGAGGTGGAGGGCTGTTCATCGTCCAGCCTAGTATCAGGGGCCCGTTTGTGTCCCACTGTGTCCCTCATGGTGTTGACAAGGTCTGCCAGCACCCCTGCAATGGTGAGCAGGTAATCCTCCCTAATCCCCAGGTAGTTTTCCTCCTGCAGCTGCTGGGTGTCCTGAAACTTGGCCAGTACCGTGCCCATGGTCTCCTGGAAATGGTGGGAAACTCCCATGATGTTGGAGAGTGCCTCGTGGAGTGTCAGTTCCCTGGGCCTGTCCTTTCCTTGTCGCACAGCAGTCACCCAGCTTCCCAGTTATCCTGTGCCTCTGTCCCCTGAACCGTGTGCCCACTGACCCCAGGTCCCTGATTGTCTTGGGTTGGTGGGTTTGTCTGGGTTCCCTGTAGTGGTGGACACACTGTTGATTGACGTGTCCTGGAGACAGAGGGATGGGCCCGCTGGGTGGGTGCTGTGGTGGTGTTTCCTGAGGGGGGAGGTTCTGTGGTGGGTTGGGACGGTGGCAGGGGAACAGACTGTCCTGAGGTCCCTGATGGGCCGGGCTGGTCATCTTGATCCAGGCGTGCAGAGCTGCTGTCATCACTGTGGGCCTCTTCTGTGGGGGGACTGGATATGCCTGGCACCTCCTGTCCGGTGACGTTGGGTATGGATCCTATTGGGGTGTAAATGCATAGTTTTAGTATCTGTGTGTGCCATCTTGTGCATTGGGTGAGGTACCCTCTACTCCTGTGCTTTCATCATTGTGTTTGCCCTTTTGTGGTAGTTGGTTTGGGGTCTGTGTGGTTATCTGTACTGGACATGCTTTGGTGTCGGTGGTCCATGCATAGGTGTTGCATGCAGGGCCTTGGTATTGAGATGTGTGGGTTGTGATAGTGGGACATTTGTGAGATGATGGAGTGATGGGAGTGAGGGTAAGGGTATGTGATGGCATGCAGGTGGGGTATGGGGGATATGGTAGTAAAGATATGACTTACCAGGGTCCAGTCCTCCTGCTACTCCTGCGAGGCCCTCAGGATGCAGTATTGCCAAGACTTGCTCCTCCCATGTTGTTAGTTGTGGGGGAGGAGGTGGGGGTCCACCGCCAGTCCTCTGTACAGCAATCTGGTGTCTTGAAACCACGGAACGCACCTTCCCCCGTAGGTCGTTCCACCTCTTCCTGATGTCATCCCGTGTTCTTGGATGCTGTCCCACTGCATTGACCCTGTCGACGATTCTCCGCCATAGCTTCATCTTCCTCGCAATGGAGGTGTGCTGCACCTGTGATTCGAATAGCTGTGGCTCTACCAGGATGATTTCCTCCACCATGACCCTGAGCTTCTCCTCAGAAAACCTGGGGTGTCTTTGAGGTGCCATGATGTGGTGTGGGTGATGTGTGAGGTGCTGTCTGTTGTGATATGTGTGGGGATGTGTTGGTGTGTGTTGTTCGAGGTGCGTGGATGTTGTATGGGTGATGGTGTTGTGTGTCTGTGGATGCTGGATTTGTGTTTGCTAATCTCTCCCTCTCTGGGCTTCTTCCAAACTTTCCTTGTAAGGGTTTGTGGGTAATGTGGGTGTGTGTTTTATAGTGTTGTGGGTGTGTGGTTGTGGTGTGTGTATGTGTATCATATGTGTGGATTTTGAATTGTCCAATGTAGTTGTGTTTTGTAAGTGTGTGTGTATTTTGAGTGCAGCGGTGTATACCGCCAATGGATTATCGCGGTTGAAAGACCGCTGCGTTGATTCGTGGGTGGTGATAGTGTGGGCGTATTCTTGTTGACGTGACGGTGTAGATTTTGGTATCGCCAGTTTATCACTGACTTTTGGTGTGGCGGACTTGTGTGGGTGTCTGTATTGTGGCGGATTCCAAGATGTGGGTCGTAATACCTGTTCGGTATTCCACCGCTGCAACGGTATGTTGGCGGTCTTCAGCACGGTGGAAAGAGGGATTTACCGCCAGGGTTGTAATGAGGGCCTTAGTTCTTTAAAGTACCCTCCTTGCCAAAGATGGATAAATGGTCTTTCAGGACTGAATAAAACCTAATGGCTGCCATTAACCTCACAGGTCAGAATTGAGTTATCTACAAACTGAATGCACCGTTAAAAAGGCCAAACAGTTACTCTGATATTAGTCTGTTCAGTTTTCCAATGAGCAACTAAATCACAAATAAAAATGTGCTGGAAAAATACATTCACAGTGCAGTTGTGATCTTCCACTACACAATAAAACAAGCAAGCATATCCTATGGACCCCCTAGTCCCTGCAAGGTATGTTGCCACAAGATGTCATGTGGCATTTATTAAACAGTCGTCCGCTACAACAGTGCAGGGGAAATGCAATTGTACAGAGGTGATACCTGTTGCAAGCTACGCCATTGATAAATGAAGTGTATTAAACATATATTTAAAGTATAGAGCTTGACCATAATTCAGAGCAGAGAGTAAAATTATATATTCAACTACAATGATCTCACCACCAAGGTGGATCAAGGAGATGTGATGAGAGTTAAAGCATCACAACCACTGACCACATTTCCACATTTACTATCTTTTCTTGATACTATTAGCTCTTAAGGCGCTTCAGGAACATTGTACTGATCTTGAATTCCCATTTCTAATACACAGACGTGGATGAAAGGTTAGAAAAAGAAGTATATTTCAGGAACCGTTATCCTCAAGCAAGAAATGTCCTACCATATGCCGTGCCTACTATCAATTATGAGTGATAAGTTCAAAATCAGAGCTCACTCAGCAAAAGGCTTTGTTGAAGGGTTGTAGATGAGCCTGAGCCGATTATGCACAGACACTATAACTGCTGCATAGAACAAGTGAACACTTATTTTATGCTCTGGGACTCCCAGAGATGATTTCACTTCCAGTCACGACAGTCCTTAATTGTGTCCAGTCACCTCCTGGTCCGTCTTAGGTCTGTAAATTGACAGCGCTTGTGATAAAGGCTCAAAGTATACGGCGCCTGCTACTATGTATCCAAGATGGCTCCATTTCATTATCCATTTGAAGTACTCCAATACTATCCCACGTACATCATGGTGTTCTTATTCTGAAATTCATGCAATACTTTACAGTTGATAGACCGTATTTCCCAACCCTGTCTGAATTAAAACAGAGGGAGCTCGTCTGCATAAATTGAGTTCATCAACTTTTTAAGGGCCTTTTGTTCCTGGTGACATTCTAGAAACTAGACAGATTCTTAGCAGAACTACACAGCTTACACATACATCTTAATTGATCAGTAGATTCCTGTGAGTAATTCATCTTGAATATATATTTCGTCACTCCATACTGAGCATGTCTTATGCTACTTTTGTCCGCTCTTTAATTTGTATGCACATAGTTTCCATGGTGCCAAATCTAAACACATTCTACACAACAATATATATTACCAATTGTTATAAGAATCCCAACATATGAACACAACTTATCTGTTGTATCTAAATGAACGTGCTAATGTGGATCTCACATCCCTGAGAAACAGGAACAGAATCTTACTATGAACTCTGGTCTTACGGTCTATCTGGTCTGCAAACACCTCCCCATAGATCATCCAGTAGGGCATGTAGAAGATGTTGCGGGCTAGCCTCCAGGAGGGCTCCTCTTCTGGATGCAGGATAGCTTGGCGGGCTACTCCAAAGCTCATTAGCACCACAAGCATGATGACCACAAAATAGAGCATATCAATCATCTGTGAAAATAACACAACAATGGTGTCACTGTAACAACGCCACAAATGTTGTCTTTGTGAGGCAGTCAAAAGAGTGATTGGCTACTAGACTGAATAGTAGAGGACATTATTTTTTCCAGCAGCTTCTAGGGGAGTTTGTAAAGAAATATCACTTCCTCTTGCACAGAGTACACAAGGAGACACATTTATAAAGAATGTAACTAAAAAAGCTGTATTAAACACCAGATACAGTTCTTTTTTGAGTGGGCTTCATCTTAGTAAATGTTCAAAGGGTGAATGGGCAATATGAGGCCATAATAAATGAAACAAGTGTTTTCATGTTTTTTGTAATATTTATTTTAAGAAATGTGTATAAAATGCAGCAAATGGTGCATTTTAAAAACATATTTAAAAATGTAAAGATTAGAATGTGTGTTACAATCTGTTCTGATGGGGAGATTGTAGACCACTTGAATAATTCAATATTTTCCAGTTTCCCACAAGCACGAATCCCATGCGAAATATGTTGTGTTCAGTTTGAACTCTGCATACGCACCTGACAATGCTTGCTGTAATAACTAAATGATGCAAAAGCAACGGTAATGCCCATTTGTGTGAGGAGAAGCAATTCCCAGCAAGATTACTACATGTATGTTCTGTCTTCTGGTGTTCATGCTACTGTACCTGTTTCGTGTTGCCTTCGCTTAGTTTTGTGGAACGTATGAAGTGATTCAGTCCTGGTGAATGAAGGATTGATTGTAATGATGTGGAAGAGATCAACAGGGTGAGATGGAAGGTTCTAGAAAAAATGGCTTCAAATTGGTGGAAGTAGGAATTTACAGAAGTTGTTATCTTTAAATTTGAAGAATAAATCTACTAAATGCCCTTCAGGACTTTTTTGCAATACAGACTACTGTTAGCTTACACTCACTTCAATTAAGATAATACCGTGGTTCACTTGGCACTTTGTAAAACCCATGCACACTCAGCTGTCAATACATTTCCCACTCACTCTGTTCTTGATAAATCCCAAACTTATTTAGCTCTCAATAAATTCAAGCTCACTCAGCTCTTGGTACATTTCAGCCTAACATGATATAAGTAAAGTCCATACTCAACGTATGAATAATCCAAGGCTTAATTGGAAATTGGCAACTTTCAGACACACCTGGGTATTAGTACATGCCAGGCTCACTCAGTTCATTCAGCTACTAATAATGCCCAGATGCACTCAGCTCATGATACCATCTGCTCCCACTGAGCTATTGAAAAAAACGTACAATCACCAAACTCTTACTAAAGCCCTGACATACTTGCTTCATGATCGATCGATATCACTATAATCCCAAATAAAGCCCAGGTTTACTAATTTCTTGATAAACCCAAAATCACTTTGCTTTTGAGAGAGCCAAGAACTACTCTGCTCTTGAGAAAGACCAGACTTTTTAGGTTCCTTGTACAATTCATGGCCACTCAACTGTTAATGGTTTCCGTACTCATGCAAATGTTCATAATGCTCAACCTCACCCACTTCTTCATAAAACGCAAAGTCACTCAGTTCTTGGTACACACAGAATTACTTAACGCTTAAGAGATGCCAGATTCACTTAACTCCTGCTAAAACCAGGATAGCCCTTGAGAGATTCCCGGTTTGCTTGCCTCCAGGTAAACCTCCCCTCCACGGGCAACCAGGTCACTGTATGATCCTGACTCAACTTATATTGTCCCATCTCTTAAAAAAAAACAAGAATTAAGCTAATCATAAAATCCAGATTCTCTACATTCTTAGGAAAGCCCATACTAAATAAAGACCTCTGGGTAAAGCTGAGGCTCAATCAGATTTTACTAAAGCTCATATTTGTTCAGCTCTTGAGTAAATCAATCTCACTCAGGTCCTGCTAAAGAATAGATTGTAGAAGCTCTTGGTAATTTCCGGGCTCACTGTAAAAAATCCAGAAATCAGTTAGGTTTTCACTAATATCAAAACCTGCTTTCAAAAATTTCTAGGCTGATTCCTATATGGTTAATCCCCACACCCATTTACATCAATTGACTTACATATTAATAATCATTTATTTTTGACAATGCGTAGACAGTGTCAATGATGCTGTTGACAATACCTGACAATGTATTCAACCATACAAAACCTGAATAAGTCAGCTATTGATAACGGCCAATCTCAAATTCTTCTTTTCTCAGATTGACTCAGCAAAACCAAATTTCCAAAAGTACAAAATAGTGACACTGATTGGGTGACTGAGAATCCCTAGACTCATTTTCTTCAATATCTAGACTGACTTTGCTATTGAAAATGTGCACCTCACTTTCTTCAATACCCCAAATCACTCACTTATTGATGATGCCCATCCTTACTTTCATAAGCACCAATAATGACTCAGATGTCTGTTGCTTGTATGTTTTGGTATTTCTAAAGTGCAATTCTAGCTGGCAAGCCACATTCTGGCCTTCTGTCAATTACCTTCATATATTGTTAGTTTGTTAGGTTGGTTCATAGTAGCATTGATATAGACAGCCTTGTAAGTGATGCACCTGATCTTGAAGATTAAGGGGCTTGAAGGAAGAGGTAGTGTAAATCCATTAGTGTGAGGGAGATGTGATCGGATTACTTCAGCTGCTTGATGAGCTGTGCCTGTGTATGAAGGATGCCTTTCAGGTGAGCAAGAGTTGTTTAAGGTGAATGGATTGTCATTTCTGAGATGCTGTTGAGAAGGGTTATGCTTCATTCTAGGAGAGGGAGAGAGCTTAAATTGTCATTCTCAAGCCTTCTCCACAGAGAAAGGTTTCACTTTGTTTCAGGAGAGAGGGTTTAAACCAGGCAGTTTTAATCTTCTTGGTAAGGTGTTCTTTGAATGAGAGGTTTGAATTGAGGATGCATATGAGAGACTTGGTCTGTTATGGTGTGAAGTCCATTAGGTTTAAGTTGGAGAGCCATGGCTGAATCAGAGAATGTTTCATATTGCTGATAAACACTAGGAATTCAGTGCTTGTAGAGTTTAGCATCAGGTAGTTTGTTGACATCCAATTCTGGATGTGTTTGAAGCAGATTTGAGCCTCTATGTCACTGATTGAGGAAATTTGAGATAGAACTGGGTGTTGTCAGCATACTGGTGGATCATGATGTTGCTGTCATGCAGGAGGGCTCCCAAGGGGTCTCTGTAAAGGTTGAAAATGATGCCCGGGCTTCATCCTTTCACCCAGAAGTTTCAACCTTTATTATGGACCTCTTGGTCCGCATGTGACGGGGGGAGTCTGGAATGTGGTACTTCCACTATGATTGAGTTGCTGTTAGTTGGTGAGGTAGGATATGAACCATTGTAGGCTAGTACCAGTGAAGCCCATTTACATTTACAGTATGCAGATCAAATGCTGGATGGTCGATAGTGTAGAAACCTGTGGAAAGGTTGAGCAGGACCAGGCGGCAAGGTTCATCTTTGTTGTTGAGGAAGAGAGTGTCATTGAATACTTAGTGTGTGGCAGATTCAATATTGCAGGGTGGTCTGGATCATTATTGATATTCGTGAAGTAGATTATTTTTGTGGATGTGCTCTTGTAGCTGGGTGGTGGCTGCCTTCTTAATAATAATTTTTTTCTAACAAATGGGAGGTGGGTTACAGGACAGAAAATGGCAAGGTCAGTTTGCTGGCCTAGTGCAGGCTTGTAAAGTGGGTGAGCATATGGCTGGTCCTGAGGCTGTCTGGAAAGATACCCTGTTTAGCGAAGTGTTAAAAATGCGTTGACAATCCAGAGACTTGATGATGGCAGACAGAAGAATGCAACCTTTGAAAGAGGTGTCTTTGAGTGAGTTCAGAATGTTGGAAAGGTTTGTGAGAGATAGTGTTGAACACTGACCAATAAGTGGTGTGGCAATTGTGTATAGGTGATAGTGTGGATGATGATGAGAAGAGGGTGTTGTTAGATCTGACTACATTGGCTTTCTCTGCGAAGAAGCTGTTCATAAAGTTGCATTTGTCAGCTTATTGTAGGACAGTGGGTTATGGGATAGGGCTGGCACACTGACAGCCTTTACGAGGGCTTTGCGTCCGTTGATTGCTACATTCATTGTGGTCTTGTAATAGGTATCTTTTGCCATGGCAATAATAAATAACAGTTGAAGTGGAGTGCTGTCAGAAGGGTACAATCAGCCTTACATTTTGACATTTTCCATTTCTTGTCCTGTCTATATGAGGTGCTTGTTTTGGTCAAGTTCTTAGGTTTACAAGGGTGCTGACGGATGAGGCTTTAAGGTGGGAGTTTTCAGAGCAGCATACCATTCTATGTGTTTCTTCGGAGTGGTGTTGTAGGTTTTGTGAGTGCTGTGGACACTGTTGAGGGTCCAGTTGCCTAGTTCTTCTTAGTTCTTATTTTTTCTTGGAAACCTTCTAGATAGACGTCCTTGATGTAGTGGAAAGTAACTTTCTCTTTTTTTTATCCTGCCCATCATCTGGAAGAGTGGCATGTGTGAAGGTGATCAGTTCAGAAGTGTGGATGGACACTGGATTTTGGGGAATTGAGTGTGAATGAATTGCATTATGTTGTCTTTAGAATAAGTTGGGATGGTGATGTGTTGTTTTATATCTTGGGCATTTAATAAAAACCTGAGGTCTACCCTTCATGTTTGTTTTGGTGCTGGAGCTGCCTGGCAGATTGAAGTCTTCGAGGAAGGTGGGGTGGGACTGTTGGATGGAGGTAGAGGTGATGATGTTTGACATTTCATCTATGATGTCTTTGTGGCATCTGGATGGTCTGCAGATGAGATGTTTTGCAGACTGAGAAAAGGAAAGTAGCAGGAAAGAAGCTCAAAAGACTTAGCTGTGGCCATGTTGCTGATGGTGCAGGGTCATATTGACTTGATAACACCTAGATGTGTTTGCAATGATTCCCAGACTGGTTCAGCTTTTAATTTGATTCTTTCATCAACTTTTTAATTGATTTTTACCATGCATCAATGGTGCAGTACAGTGCAGCCATAATCGCAGATCCCATTACTTTTCAGGTTCATATCTGAAATTTGCTGTTATAAGCCCAAATTATACCATATAATTTTATTACTCAAACACCATCCGTAGTAAATAATAGGGTGAGTTAATAGATTTGCACATACATTATTGGTCAGAACACCCTGTTTCAGTTGTAGCCTGCTCTATCTCTATAAGTCAAGGGGATGGCCATATCCTATTGCTTCAGTATTGGTCCCTAACTAACCATTAATTGAGTCTCCTTGTTTGTTCTAGCATTTCCACTGTGTACTTTGTACACTCCACACTTGTAAGTTAAACTATGTGCTGCATCATATCTTCAAAGGATGGCGTTATCTCTTTCCATTTCTGGTCTCCCTCGGACCCCCAACTCACCCTTGTTTCTGTTAGTGTACTACTCCACTTTCATTCTCAGCCCACTTATTCATGTCACTTATCCATGTTCTAGGTTGTGGCATTCTGGGAGACCTCTACAACCGTGCAATCTCTATCTGGCCTGCACACACCTCCCCACTGATCATCAATTAGGCTATGTAGAAGATGTTGTGGACTACTGTCCAGATAGGCTCCTTGTCTGGATGCAGGTTAGCTTGCTGGGCTGCTACAAAGCTCATTGGCACCAAGAGCAGCCCCCGGTATCCAAAACTACTCTTCACTCTCCATCTGTTTTTCTGTGTCTCCCTATGTCATTTATTCATGTCTCCCTTGCTTGCCTTATAACAGGCTCACTGCCTTCTTTTTCATCCTCAAGTGTCAACAGCACTTATTGCACCAGGCAACAGGGTGGCTCCATTGTGCTGTTTAGGCCCCATAACAAGTACATTGTCCCTACTAATTTGCTGTAAGATAGAAGATTTCCCTTTTGAATTTCAAACATTTGTGTTAGTTTCTGAAACATTTCCAACCCAATAGCCTGTACAAGTACCCATCATTTCAATCCCCACTCACTGTCAGCATTAATTTAATACCTACCTTCTTGAGGCTTTTTACCACATTAAGGAACCCATCATATCTTTTGGAAATGAATTGGCCAGTGCAGCATCAGCTTCAATCATGATGGCAGCTGACAACCACCAAGCTACTGCTGGACTGCTTATAGTTAGGGGCACCCCGCTTGCCTTTTTCTTAGTGTAAATGGAATTCACCCAAGTCAATCCACAGTCTTACAGAGCCCCGGATCAGGTTGAGCAATAAGGAATCTTTCACTGGCAATTGCACTTGCAGGTTAGTCAAATAATCTAATAGTCTGGACTGTGCAACCCTCCATCTAAGTGCTTTCTTACCCATTCATGACAGGGTGAGAGAATTCCAGAACTTGGTATTTCCCCTCGAAAGTTCTCGAAACTGATATTTACCCTAAGAACTGATATTGCCCTAGTGATGTTTCCTGCTACAACTTCCTTTCCTTGTGTTAAGTCTGTATTACCAATACTTAAATGTAATTAAGCTATTTTGTGTTTTCCATGGCATCAATAGTCTGTTCTGAATATGCCAGCTTTTTTCAGTTAAGTTTTAGTCCCAAGATCAGTATCGCAATAGTGGTGCAGAGCCCAGATTGGCCATCCGTTAGAAAGGTGAAAAACAGTGCCTACATACAATGATATGGTATGAATGATGGCAAATATTTCAATGTCATTATAACCATTCTATGTTCACATAATGTTTGCAAGAAGTTGCATGAAGAAAATCATTGATGAAAAAGCATCCCTTATGCATCCTTCCACCCACAGCATATTGTTTGGAAATCAAACGTTCTGTTATAACTTTAGCTGTTAGATCAGAATACAGCAGTGCTCGTCCCTCCATGTCATTTCTAAGCCTCATGCAATGTAGCCCGGTAAAGATATAACTCCAACTCACTGTATTTGGAATACATTGTAGTTAGGCTGCATCAGATAGGATAGAATCCCAGGTTGCTGGTTAGTCAATATCTTACTCAAAATTTTGTAACTGGTGTTAGGCATTCCCAAGGACCTAAAATAAGTGTTATCCTAATCTTTTCTACCGGGATTGCAAAATAATACAATCAATGCCTCTCATGTAGTAGGCAAACGGTTTCCCTTTTCCAAAGTAACTTCATACATATCTAGCACCTTCGGGCCAGCACATCAATAGATGTTGCAAAAACTCAACGCATTTCATCAGAGCCCAGTTTTTTCCCTTGAAATCAGACATAGCTTTTCTTATCTCCTGAACAGTCATCACAACATCCAGGGACTCCATTTGCTCTGTGTGTAATCGGTAAAACCATGTTTAATTTATGTAATCCGTCAGTTCAGGGTCAGAGGTTATTGCATAAATGGAGAGTAATAATTTGTAAACACTTTGTTAGTGGAAAATGAACTAAACTTATTTTTGTAATTCTGTAAACTCACAAACAGGTCCTTCCTTGAGTTAACAAGGCTATTAAAGTGCACTTCCTCACCATATAATTGTTACAATCCAGACATTTTAGTTGTTCAGTTAGTACTAAGAGCCTCTATGTTTTGTCAACATCTCAGTACTCTCTCCAGCAGTCTGGGAACAATGCCTTCTAGTTCCATCACCTTTTCTCTGCTTGAAACAATTCATTCTCAATTGACTTATTTGCTCCATATGATGCCCTAATACAATGCCCCCTAATTACAACTTTAAAAGCTCCCTACTCTCCCAATACATCAGTTGCTATCCTGTTTTAATGCACAGGTTGGAACTGGTCAGCTGTGCAGTTGTAGAAAAGGCCCCTGGGAGGTTGTTGTATACCTGTAGCTCAAACAGGAGGTCAGCCAAAAGGCACTTGGAGTCACTTCTGGGGCACTGGGTTCTATGTAAGCAGGTCCAGTCTTTCCTCTGGTTCTTCAGATAGCAGGGCAGTCCTTCATCTGATTCTTCACAGGTACAGGTGTGTTCTGATGAGGGTTACGGAGGTTGCCACATTCATGCCTTGTGCCTGTGGGTGGGGAAACTACTGGTCACTAAATAACCAATGGGGTAAAGTTCCTAGGGGTGACCCTATCCAGTTTTGAAGCATGTCTTGCATCTTTTAGTGTAAGCTATCAGTGCTCCTCCTTTTCTAAAACCAACATGGCAGAGGTGTGGATATGGAAATGCACAAACAGCCATGTGGTCACTTAATAAAATTCTACTCCCCCACTACATTGGTTTTAGAGCCATGCTTACTAGGAAGACAAAGAGAGACAGGATTAGATGTGAGCTACATCTGCCAGTGACAGGCTAGGCACCCTTTGAATTACAGGAAGGGGTTGGACACAGCCCCTATGTCATCCTTCTCTGTGGGGGAAACACTCCTCCACACCCAGGCCTTTTGTATATTGTCTGGGAGTAATCCGCATCTCATCAAAGGGAAGCCATTAAATAGTCAGGTGACACTGAACACTGGCAGAAAGGCATATTTTGGCTTAGCAGGAAAATGAAAACTTTCTAAGAGAATCATTTGCAAAACAGTAATATAAAATCTGACTTTACCATTAAGTTGGATTTTAAATTACTATTAAAACAAGCCCTTGAATCATATTTCTAGCTTCTCCCAAACTGAACTTAAGCATTATAAGTTGTTAGACTGTAACCCAGTGTTTTCCTATGGAAAGCAAGTCTTGCCACAGTGAAAAACAGCTTTGGGCGGTAGAGGGATGTTCACGGCCAGTACATGTAAAACATTAAAAATTAAAAATATTTTGGTATTTTGAGGTTTATTGATAAGGGTTTCTTTCTGCAAAAATAACTGGTATGTTCTGGCCACAAGAACAGTCAACCATTTCAGAACAATTTTACCATGATAGGAGACACAGAGGAGAGGATACACCAATGCATAGCTTGAGTCTCTCTCCACTCCTTCTTCTACTCTCCCTTTCCTGATAGAAACTGGAGATCGCCTATTATAGTCTTTTATACATTGTTGTTCACTTGTATCCACAGGCACTCCTTCTTCTTATGGAATTAGGAGTTCTGAGTCATAACGGTACTCCTCCCACCGCAGGCTTCCATTATTCAGCTTCATCAGCTTTGGCACAATTCCCATATATACTAATATTGGGAGGTTAATTTCACCAAGCCACTCTTTGTCCTCCATGTCCAGTTAATGGATCTAAGCCTCTGTCCTTACCAATCTCAGTGGACCCGCCTTCACCTTTCCCATTCAGAAGATTACGCTGTCCACCAGTCTGCTCCAGTGCACTTAGAGTCTTGATCACTGTCCGGCCACCAGAAGCACCCGGGATCTCACTTCCATAACCACAGTTGCTGCATGTATGCTCTTGCATTGGTCATCTTACAATGATGGGCCTGATTTAAATCCTGGTGATGGGATTACTCTGTCACAAACGTGATGGATATCCCATCCGCCATATTACGATCTCCACATCATAGTATGGGATCATAATACGGTAGTCGGGATATTCGTCACGTTTGTGAAGGAGTATTCCCCTCTGCCAAGATTTAAATCAGGCCCTATGTCTTTTGGCAGTGCTCCACCATCTATGCCACTGTGCTGTTGGGCATGACTGGACCCTAGTTGACTGTCAGCACCTGTTGCAAGCCTGCAGTTGCATTGAGGACTAAAGCCCTGAGGAGCTGACTGAATGCTGATAATGCTGAAGAACTTTGGAAAGTTTTGCCATTTTGAACAACCTTTAAAAGACCTAACTATATGTGAACATTTAAATTAATTAATTATTTACTCTCTGCTATTTTATTTGTAACTTTTGGCTATTTTCCATTCACTTTCTATTCACGCTTGAAAGACTGTATCAGGTTAGTACCTCGAAGCGGGCCTGGTGGCACGTAGCAATGCATACGTTTTAAATACACAAACAAAAATTGGCTGCAAATTGTTAGGCCTGGCATCCTTGGTGTGGTCTCCCCTAATGTTTTACCTCTACTTCCCAGGCTGTTGCTTTGTGCTGGCCTCTGTTTTTGCTGTTTTTGTTACTCTGGGGACTTTTATTACTGCTGACTAATATTAAAGTGCAAGTGCTCCCTATATGAAATTTTATGTGTAATTTGGCTTTTCCATAATTGCCATATTTGATTTACTAGTAAGTCCCTAGTAAAGTGCACTAGAGGTACCTACGGCCGGTGAAACAAATGCTACTAGTGCGCCTGCCTAAGATAGGCCCTAGGTAGCCCCTTGGGCAAGTTGCAGTATATGTTAAAGGTAGGACATTTAGTGATGTGTTTTTCTACGTCTTAACAGAGAAAATTTGCCAAATTCGGTTGCAAGGCCTATCTCTCTCTTAGATTAACATGGGGGCTACCTTTAAATATTCTGAGGTTTCCCTTTGAGAGCAGATGAACATGTGGAGTTCGGGGTCTCTGAACTCCCAATTTAAAAATACATCTTGTGGTAAAGTTGGTTTTTAGAATTTTAGTTTGAAAATGCCACTTTTAGAAAGTATGTATTTTCTTGCTTTAACCAATCTGTGACTCTGCCTGTTTGTGGATTTCTTGTCTGGGTCAGACTGACAATTGGGCTGTTTGTGAATCTCCTCTAGACAGTGACACAGAGGGAGCTGGGGTTTAGCCTGCATATCCTGATGAGCCATTTGGACTAGAGTGAAGGGAGGAGTGGTCACTTACACCTGATGGGCTGTGCCTGCCCTCACACAATGCAGTCTCCAACCCCTTGGTGTGTGTCTGTGGCCTGGCCCGGGCAAGGCAGGATCCTGTAAACAACAGAGACTTTTCTTTGAAGTTGGACAACTTCAAAGCCAGAAAGGGGTATAAGTATTGGACCCAAAACCCCAGACTTTAGATCACTTCAAGGATTCAAGAGGAACCTCTGCCAGGAGAAGAGTTGAAGGAGAAGTGCTGCCCCTGCCTGTGACTATGCTTTGTTGGGCTATCCTGTAGTTGGTGCTTCGGCCTGGGAAAGAGGTCTGGACTTTGTGGTATATTCCTGCTTGAAAAGAATCTCTTGGACTGAGCTTGCCCCCTGTTCGGAAGTCTCAGGGCCATCAAAGACTTCCTCTGCCAGCACCTGGACTCTCTGCTGAGACTCCTGCCCTGCCAAGTGCTGTCTAATCCAGTCCCTTTGCCCGTGAAAGGAGAAGCTGGTGGAAAACCAAGAATATCCAAGGATACCAACTTCGGACGACTCCGGACTGACGCCACAGCTGGATCCCGTGATGCCACCTGCAACTGAAGCCGTGGTCCTCGCTGGAGTGTGACAACCCCACAGGCCCGTTGCTGCTGCAGCCTCGCTGTAGTCCGCAACTCCGTGGAAGTCACCCCACCGCTTTGTGACTGCTGGATACCGACTCCGCCGGAAGTGCACAGATCCAACACTTCGCACAACGCCTTCTCACCTCCACAGCTCCGCAGCAAGAACCCGATGCCTCTTTGGGATGCCTCTGCTCCTTCACTCCACAGTACCAGAACCAATGCCACCACGGATCCAGTTACGCCACGATCCACGACTCTGTGCACGGACTTGTTTCCTCATTTTCACAAGGTTCACGTGACTCTGTGACCAGCACCATTGGCATCAGATTGTTGCGAACGACTTCGTCATGATACTGTGATATCACCAATTCAAAGCATTTGTGTTCCTAAGAGCTATATTGACGTTTTAATCTTTAAAAATTCATAACTTTGCCTGTGTATGTTGGATTTTTGTTGTTTTGATCTTTTATTTAGATAAATATTTACTATTTTTCTAAACCTGTGTGGCGTTCATTTTGTAGTGTTTCACTGTATTACTGTGTGTGTTGGTACAAATATTTTACACATTGCCTCTGGGTTAAGCCTTTCTGCTCATGCCAAGCTACCAAGTGTGTGAGCGGGGGTTAACCGGGTGTGTTTATCCTTTGCCCTGACTAGAGCGAGGGTCCTTGCTTGGATAGGGGGTAACCTGACTGCCAACCAAAGACCCGATTTCTAACACATATTTTCCCAAAACCTCTGCTATCGATGAGCCTCTCTAAATTTGAGGCTGCAGTACCAAGTGTTAAAGTATTTTAAACCTTATATGCTCAAAGTCTTCTTTATCTTATTTTAAGATATTGACCATACACATCTATTCAATGTAGCAAAGTATTACCTGTTAGCAATGTCTTTTAAAATGTGAAACCCTGGAAATACTACTGAGGATTCCTGGAAGCTCTCTGGACCGTTGGAGAAGGCATAAACTTCACAGTTGATCAGGAATAGCCTCTGGTTGATGTCATGGAAAGCTATAATTTAGAATGTAGAAAGCCTTGGGAATAAATATTTGCTAAATTTGCTTTCACGCATGCCTTTGGCCTCTACATTCCTCTTAGGGCCCTAGTGATATACAGGTTTGTTAGGGCTGATGTTCCTGAACATGGATTTACTGTATGATATAACGCCAGCCCAACTTTACTGGTCAGGCTTGGGATGTAGGCACATGCACAGACATATCCCATTTAACCCCTCCTATGGCATGAAGGGGCATGGAACACCCCCCCACTGTCTGGCACCAGCTTCCACTGCCCTAGTCACCCTACAGCCCATCTGCCCACTGTGTCTTATCTCCGGCGACAACCCCGCATAATTACCACTTGTTCAATGAGGTTGGTAAATGGGTGTGGAAAACGGCCTGTTATTCCACTTGGAGTAGTAATCCAAACACAGATGTTTACTCAGTGAATCTGCATCCGAATTGGGTAATGCAAGGGAAGAATTACTGGTAGAAATTGGTAATACCCAGTCTGGTAAATCCAGCACTCCTGCACCACCCAACTTGTAATCAGGCCCTAACTCTATGTCTTTTTTAATGCTTTTCTTTCCTAAAGCATATCAAATGTTAAAACTGAAGCATTTAGCTAGGAACAAATCAAATTACAGAGCCTACATCATCTGAAGGTAAGAGTAGCACCCCCTATAACAAATCGAATAACAGAGCATAAACCATCTGAAGGTAAAATGTATCACAAACTATAGATCCTTTAAACATGTCTCAGGCCTGCCTGTGTGTGCAGTTTAAACAGCCATGTTGATCTGCCAAAATAAACCTTTTGCCAGGCCCAAACCTTCATTTTTAATGCATACAAGTCACCCTTAAGGTAGGCTGCGGACATTCTAGAGGGCAGAGTGCAGTGTATTTAAACTGTTCCGTAGGATTACATTGCAGTATTCTTATGACATTTTGTAAGTGTAATTTCTGAATGGGAAGATATTACCTTTTCAAGTTTGGTGTTTCTGGAATCCTATTTTATAATCTTAATGTATCGTGGAATAAGATTTCAAGTTACAATTCTGAAAATGCCACTTTTAGAAAGTTGCCATTTTCTTGCCTTAGCCGTTTGGTGCCTGTAGCCTACCTGAGCCACATGAATGGGTGTAGTTGGCAGGTGGACTTTGTGTATTCCTCCTAGACAGCCACACAGAATAGGAGCTTAGGTGTGACTGAATGGGCCATTGCTGGCAGGAGGGCAGGGAGGAGCTAGGCCTAGCCTCACGTACACCTGAGTAGAATGTGTCCTGTCTTCACACAAAGGGGCTTAACAACCCTGCATTTTCACTTCAGCCGGTTTTGAGCCAGGGTAGGAGAGACAGGGCATATGTGCACTTCAAAGCTGCTCCCCACTTCAAAGGCACACTTGTATAAAAGAAGGATCTCAGACATCACCACTTCAGTACACTTCTGGACCTGTGGATACTCTGCCAGGAAGAAAGACTGCTCTGTTGCTAAAAGGGCTGCCCCACTGCTGTAGTGCTACTCTGAAGGAGCTTCTGCCTTGCTCTGCTGATCTGCTGCCCTCTTGCTTGGGGAAGAATAACTACAACCTCCATCTTGAACCCAGGACCCCAGAGTGACTCAGAGGTCTAGTCTGCTGGTCTCCTGATCTGAGCTTCAGGGACATGTCAGACTCCCAACAGCTTCTGGGCTGATCTTCAGTGAGTTTCCTGATCCCAGGAGGCACCTCTCAGGTTCTGGAACCTTGGTGTCACTCTCAAGCTCTTAAAGTAAAGCTTTTAGGATTTTTCAGCAATGAATGGGCCTGTACGCACCAGAACCCAGCTGCTCTTACAGAAATTCAGCACAAGCCACTGCAAGTTCATCTCCTTGCACAGCAAGCATCTTCAGCATATGTGCACCAATGTGAGGTTCTAGCCACAGGACTCTTGGCAAAAACTTGAGTAGGTAAACCTTCCGCAAGACTAATCTGGGACTATATCCAACATGCGCGCCACTGTGGTCGGATTGAACCTTTGAATTTGACCTGGTCCAGTGTGACTAGGTATCCCCATTTAGCGCTTTATGCTTATAGGAGCTATTTTACTGCTTATTCTTCAAAAATTCCTAACTCTAGTTCTGCTGATTGGATTTTTGTTGTTTTGTTCTTGTTTTATTTATTTTCCGTTTTGTGTGGGATCTTTTTTTTGGATGTTTTTGCTGTTTTACATTTTGAAGTGTTGCACAAACACTTTACACTTTGGGGCATATTTATACTCCGTTTGCGCCGAAATTGCGTCGTTTTTTTTTACGCAATTACGACTCAAAACTAACTCCATATTTATACTTTGGCGTTAGACGCGTCTAGCGCCAAAGTCCATGGAGTTAGCGTAATTTTTTTGCGTGGACACCTACTTTGCGTTAATTATATGCAAGGTAGGCATTCCCGTCTAAAAAATCGACTCCGAGGCATGTGCGTGGGATTTATAGTCCCGGGCAAAAATCACGCCCGGGAGTGGGCGGGTCAAAAAAAATGACGTACGGCCGCTTTTGCGCCGTTTTTTAGCGCCTGCAAAAGGCAGGCGTTAAGGGACCTGTGGGCTCTGAAGGAGCCCAGAGGTGCCCCCCATACCCTCAGGGACACCCCCTGTCACCCATGCCCACCCCAGGAGGATACCCAAGGCTGGAGGGACCCATCCCAGGGACATTAAGGTAAGTTCAGGTAAGTGTTTTTTTTAAAAAAAAATTGTGGCATAGGGGGGCCTGATTTGAGCCCCCCTACATGCCACTATGCCCAATGACCATGCCCAGGGGACAGAAGTCCCCTGGGCATGGCCATTGGGCAAGGGGGCATGACTCCTGTCTTTGCTAAGACAGGAGTCATTTCTATGGGGGTTGGGAGTGAAAAAAAATGGCGCAAATCGGTTTGAGGCGCAAAAATTGCCTCAACCTGACTTGCCCCATTTCTTGACGCCCAAGCCCCATATCCCCCTACGCCGGCGCTGCCTGGTGTACGTGGTTTTTTTTAACGCACGCCAGACAGCGCCGCCGGCTAACGTCATTCAATAAATACGGCGCCCGTATGGCGCTTCAGAATGGCGTTAGCCGGCGCTAATTTTTTTGACGCAAAACTGCATTGGCGCAGTTTTGCGTCTAAAAGTATAAATATGGGCCTATGTCTCTGAGTTAAGCTTGACTGTTCTGTGCCAAGCTACGAGGGGGATGAGCACAGGTTAATTTGAGGGTTGCTTATGCCTTACCCTGACTAGGACTGTGGTTGCTGCTAGACCTGGACTCACACCCCAATCAACCAGTAACCCATTTTCTAACAATGCCTCACATTGCATTATCGTTAGTGAAGGTCTTGTACTAAATCATCTGAGTTACCTTTAAAACGTTAACACAAAGAACAAGTACTAACCATCTTTCCGATCATCATGACATATGGTCCCAAGTATTTGTTGACCCCAAAGATGTCCAACACTCTGATGTACCAGAAGATGATATCCACACAGTAAATCACTCTTCCGTAACCCATATAAGGCTGGTTTTGAAGTCGAAGAATTGCTCCAATTAAAAACACAGAAATCGCCACCATGTCAGTGATGTTCCAATATTCCTGAAGCCAAACCTTCACCTTCTGGCTCAGCTTTCCAGGCTCTGACATCAGAATCTGAAAATGATTTAAAAGAGTCAATCAATTCTGTTTTTGGATCAAGTGTTTACAATGTATTGACCCCCAAATTGGCCTCATTGCCTGACCAAATCCAACATTACTGAAAACAAGCTCCAGACTGCTTCATTTATTGAGCACAGTACTTATTTGACATGTCTTTGATTCTGAGGGAATGGACTATGGGGGTCATTCCGACCCCGGCGGGCGCCGGCTGCCGGGTGGAAACCGGCCAAACACCGCCCCGCGGTCAGATGACCGCGGGGGGCATTCCGACTTTCCCGCTGGGCCGGCGGGCGATCTGCAAAAGATCGCCCGCCGGCCCAGCGGGAAAGCCCCAGCAAAGATGAAGCCGGCTCCGAATGGAGCCGGCGGATTTGCTGAGGTGCGACGGGTGCAGTGGCACCCATCGCGATTTTCAGTGTCTGCCAAGCAGACACTGAAAATCTTGCTGGGGCCCTGTTAGGGGGCCCCTGCACTGCCCATGCCAGTGGCATTACCACTGCGGTCAGAATTGGCCAGGAAGCACCGCCAGCCTGTTGGCGGTGCTTCCGTGGTCGTTGGCCCTGGCGGTCAATGACCGCCAGGGTCAGAATGACCCCCTATGTCTGCTGTAGTTTATTACGTTACTTAATCAATATGAATGTTGCTGGGCTGGTTGCATGTCTTAGCAAAAATATAGTTTGACAGAAATATTGTATTTTAAAAAACCATAGTCCTGTGTGGCTTAAAATGTATATTATCATCCTCAATGGTGTGAATGTGTTTTCCTTCAAATGCTATTTTGGTAACTATAGTCCGGTACCACACTGCAAGACACGCTTTGACTTTACTGAGTTGTTGATGAAGCCTGCATAGTATGCATTTGATGCAGGATAGATCACAGGGCACATTCAAAAAAGGGGAAGGAAGCACATTGCCTGGCAACATACCGCCACACAATGTGCCCAGATGTATTGTGGTAAACAAAGTGCATAGCATTCACTTTAGTTAAAAGTCTATATTATTCATTATTGTTGAACAAGTCAGCTGTGTATCTCTGGACATGTTTTGCAAGATATTTGTCCTTTGGTAGAGAGTAATGATTTAAATTTGGTGGTGTTGGGACTGCTGCTCACAGTCTTCCCACTTTGCGCTAAAGTGAGTGTCATCATGCACTGCATTTACCACAAGTACACAAAGTAGCTTTGATTCTGAAAGCTTTGATGACAAGCTTTGGACGGGCCTCCGCAATAAAATACCACATTCATACACTGAGCCTGGAGGTAACAGGAAGGTTAAATATTTCATTCCAACCAAAAATAAATATTGCCCCTTGTTTCAAAGCATACAACAACTTGTCCCTTGGTGAAGAAACATTGGACAGACCAGATAATCCTAAATTCAGACCTATCACAATTCTCCCTTTTATTAACACAAGTTAGGCCATGCAACAACTGTAAGAATTAATATAATCAAACAATACTCAACACAATAGGGAATCAGGTTTTATACTGGGGAGACAGAGAGAAACTGCAATAGTCAACATCAGGGAAGACTTGTTCTTCCCCCTCGACAAGTGACAGCCTGCATCTCTAATTCTCCTTAAACGCTGAGCAGCATATGTTAGTGCTGATCATAGTACATTATTGGAGCCCTGGACTAGCTTACCACTCAGTTGCACAGAGGAAATACAAGCCTTTACATTCCCCAATCATGAAGTAAAGAACTTTGAAGTATGGTTTTACAAAAACAAGTGATCACTAAATCACAGCACTAGTCAAAATACCACCAA
This sequence comes from Pleurodeles waltl, assembly GCF_031143425.1. NCBI lineage: Eukaryota > Metazoa > Chordata > Amphibia > Caudata > Salamandridae > Pleurodeles > Pleurodeles waltl. The sequence continues at coordinate 281,462,953 of NC_090440.1, forward strand.
CTTCTGCCTTATGTTTGCGAAAAGGAACTTCCAACACTCCAGTTTCCATTACACTTTGAATAGACCAGGGCCTTTGTCTTTCATTACTCAATTATGTTAACATTGTGTACACTATAACCTAAAGAAATCGGCTAACAGCACACCAGCTCTCAAAGTCCTTCACTGGCTCCCAGGAGTGCACAGCATAAAAAACAAGTTTCTCTGTGCCATCTTCAGAGCACATGAGGGTCATTGCCCAACTAAATCAAGGCACGTTTCCAAACTACAAATGAGTTGGAACTTTGGGTTCAACAAGTCAACATTTATCATACTGTCCAGTTTGAACCACAGATCATACAGAACAACCCTGCAATTCCATATAACCAGTAATTCAGGAACCTACTAAATCCGGAAGCTTTCAAGGAAGAATAGAAAACAAACATCGGAAGCAAGGCTTTTTACTCCCTTCTGGGAATTCCAGTGTGATCTCCACCTCCAGTATGGATAGTGTCCTGCTAGGAACATCTTGCCCTCCACCATAGTCTGAAACTGAATAAACTGTGCAAGAGGTCTAATCTGTCATGAAGTAGGACAATCCTATTCTACATAGGAATATAGTAATTTGAAGCACAAAATGTAGCACTACCATCTGACTATCTATCACATGGCAATGCTTTACAAAAGGACATATTGAATACATTGATTGAAATTATTGATTCTTGGATTATTATCCAAAAGTTACAACTATTTCACTACTTGAGAGATGTCAAATGGTTAGAGTAGCCTGCTGAGTCTTGAACACAAAATATTGTGTTTCAATGGGGTTCCTGAGTGTTTTTCAGTACATTATGTTTGCCTATCCACAATCTGCTTTGCCTTCCATTCATTTCAAGGCATTCCAAATCCAAAGCTAAAGAAAAATGCAGCAAAGCAAATCAGGAGCATTTTTGTTCATGTGCTATACTTTTGTATGCTGTTCAGAAACAGACCTAAAATATGCTTAGGATCTCTCTATTCAATCTTGAATTGTGGCTATGACTATTCTGAAGTAGATTTTGGAATCTATGCCCAACAAGCTAAATGGCCAATGCTGTTTCACTTTATTATCAAGGTCTTTCTTCTATCAGTTTAGTATGTAGGCAATTAATAAAGTGATTTTATATAGTGATGTTAAACCTATGTTTTGATTGTCTTTGACTTTTTGAGCTTTGTTGGCCTTGTGAATGCCTCTATGAGAACACATGTAAATAAATAATCACCAAGAAGCATTCTACAGAGCAATCCTTCTATTCTACCCCTTAGTAGATAGAAAGATGGTGGTTTGCAGAAGAACTTCTGAACATGAGATAGCCAGGTGGCAAACCATATGTGACCAGTGCTTAATTTGTAAAACAAATAACTGCCAGTGCCCTTTTTCAGGAAGCCACTGCAGCTTGCACCACCCATTGCAACCACTAGCGCTGCCAATGACAGTACCATCACAAGTAGCAATCACACTCATACAATTGTGACAATTCAGACTTTAGATATACATTACAAATGACTGATGCATGCTGACAAAGCTAATCTTATAGTTTTCGGTGGCAGGTATTAATGATTTTAATGTATATTTAATTATTATGCAACTTTTGTTGTGCTCCTCACAAAATTAGTCAAACAGGGCCACCATGTGGTAGGCTGTCATAAGAGCCATGCTGACAATATAGTGCTGGTGCCCAGCACTGGAAATCACCGGCTCAAACTAAGCAGTGTGTGTGACCTAAACCAGGAAAGAAGAAACAAGGCCCAACTTCTGTACAGAAAATGCAGTTGGTAAGAGAATTCATCATCACACCTTTTAATTCACATACATGTAGTCTTGACTCAAAAGCAGCAATGAAACTACCATCTTGTTAAAATACACAAGTCACCATTTACCCAGGCTAGTGGCAGTGATCACCACTGTGCTCTTAAGCAAAATTTTATTTCAGAAGGGTAAATTTGTAGAAGTCTGGCTATCAGGCGTTTCCTGGTTTGTGGATTTTGTGAGGATCGTAGAAAGTACGTGGTCGTATATGTTGAAATTGCATGTACATTTTCACATTTTGCATTGAACTCAACAACTTTAAAGAGGGATACTGCACAACTAATTTACATTACTCTCCACTTCTACAAGAACAGGAGGTGTGGAAAGAGCTCTTGACATTAACACATGTATTCACTCAATTTACCCAAAACATATGCATGATTTTTCAGTACATATCACAAGTTACACACTATACATTCCACGCAAATGATAACTAACAATACCAGCAACAATAACGTAGAGGCACGCTTTAGCTATGAGTACTTTTTCATTTAATAACAGAAACATATAACCCACAAATATAGGCAACAAACACAATATTGAATGTGGGACCAATTAGGGTAGTTATAGAAATATTTCCATTTACTTTGGGATGATGAAGACTGACTATTCTAATTCCAGCCAGAAATTACTCGAATGTATATGTTCATTTGAAATCTACCACATAGTGACTATTCTATAAAATTAGATCTCAGTCAGAAATATTTTCATTTAAAGAAGACACAACAGGCATGTTGGTTGATATTATCTATTGGCATACTCAATTCAATGGCAGCTGGTGATGTGAGTATTACCTCTCTTATCTTCTCCAGGGCCAGGGTAATGATGTATGCGATCACAACCCACTCTTGAACTGAGGGCCAGCGCTCCATCTTCACCAAGATGATATAATTGAAGAGTAGTAAATATGCCAGGTAGGCTATCTGAAAGACAGAAAATAGTTAATCTTTCCCATAACCTTTCACCTTACAAGCACCCCACTATGTTTCTTCTTCTCCACACTTCATGCAATGCATGAGCTACTACGCTCTCTTGCAGTGCCTCTGGAAGTTGGTTAGAGCTGAGAGTTTTCTAATCCTACGTGTCCTGCTGCAAGACTACCTTTGTTATGTACACAGCAAAGATGTGCACCTGTCCAAGTAGAGATATTGTCCTGTCTAAACTACTGTCACAGATTTCACGTGAGGCACCTTGTAAATAAACCTATGGAAAGCACGATTGTTCCCCAAGTCCTTCCTCTTTGTACTGACATACACAGTTTATGTTTCGCAGCAAGAACATCTCTGCACAGGCTGCCAGCTTACGAAAGTTCAAAGTTCAACACACTGCATCATACCTACCAAGCACTATTTGTCCTGTCTAGAGCACCCTTATCTTACCAGCTAACTAGACCTTCCGCATATCCTCTGCCTGGAACCTGATGATGTGAAGTTCATAAGCCCACTGTAACCCCACTAGTGTTCTATATCAGCACAGGCTAGTGCCTTGTCGCCTTCATTGCTCGCTACTCCTGCAATATTAGCTCCTATATTTGTTCACTCCTCTTGGATATGAACTTCTGACTTTCTGACTGCTGTGTGAAACTCCAGAATAAAACCATAGGCAGCTTCTCTCTATTCACCAGTTGATATGCTAATATTTTATCTCTCTCTTAGAGAACACTGATTGCAAATCCACTTTCACTTACTGTGTAAAACCAAAACTTCACAATAGGAGCATTGTAGAATTCATAGATTTTTGTTCCTATTGGAATGCTTCTTTGCTTCTTGTTCCCATTTTCCTCATCTCCTTTTCTGGAATTAGCATCAGCGTTTCCATCCTAAAGAACAAAAATGCATTACTATTAATCAGAAAGTAGTTTATGCCAAAATCTCTGGCCTGCTACACTTTTAGAGAACATGCTCACTCACCCAAACGTTACCAACAAATGCAGCATTCACCTTTGCTACCTCAAATTGTAAACATCAAACAAAGTATCACAGGCACACCATGGAAGAACATGTTTTCCTGGAAACAAACATTTTCTGTAACCAGAAACATTTATTGGATAGAGACGTCCACAGAAGTGCTGAAGAAATCTACATTCTGAGTGCTCTGATAAGATGTCAGCCTCACCATGTTCTCGTCCTCTTTCTCTTTGCCATCCTCATTTTCCCTCGATGTTTGATATGACAGGTCATCATGCGAGCGAAACTCTAGGAACAAGATGGTGGGTGGAAGCAGAATTCCCATTATTACCTGGAAATTTAGAAAAAGAGTGCTTGTAACAACATCATTTCACAGCCCAGCATGTAAGGATGAGCAGATCAACAAGATGGCATTTTGCAAAGCTCTTGTTCAATTATTCTTCTGATTTCTTAGATAGTAAAGTTTTACTGAAGTCAGGTGTTTTATAGTGCTGCGATGATGGTGGTGAATCGATCATCTTTTAGTGATGAGGGATCTACTTGTTGGTGGCTTGGACCCATCATATTTACTGCATGGTCTTTGTCTGTCTTTGCTGTTTTTTTGCATTTATGGGCCATATGTACGAAAGCGTTTTCCCATAGACACAGAATGGGTGCAATCCTTTGGTACATCTGGCCCTATGTTCGCTGGTTATGTACCTTATAGTTACTCTAGAAATCCTTTACATTTATGAAGGAATGTTGGACATTTCTTTTTTGCAAGAAGTGGAAGTAGTTCACAGGGTGCATGTGCATGGACACACACACACACACACCCACATGCACACACCCACACATACACACACACACCCACACCCACCCAACATAACATACCTATAATTATGAGGACCGGCCATTGACCGTAATGAAGTGTGCATTTACTATTCTAACTTCACGCACGCTTTGATAGTAGGCAAGGTTAAGAAGTAGACCAAGGCAAATATAATTGCACTTTTAGTTTTTTGATACACTCGCTTGAAACTACCTAAACACACCATGGGGACAGGTCCTCAGGCATCGGACACCATTTCTATTGCAGGGAAGGCTGTAGAACGCAGGTGAATTGCTACCATCTTTCCAATTGACAGTGTTGGCACTTTTTTCACAGATAGCGGGGTTTGTTCAGTAGTATCTGATGGCACCCCAAAGATCAGTATCCATAAAGGGGCATTTAATTTTTCTGTTTGTTGCTAGCCTCAACATTTGGAATAAAAGTACTACTAAAGAGAACCCACACTTCAACAAAGGGTGACGATTTGTATTAGCATGTAGGCTACATGTCTGGACCCATATTTACTTAGATTTTGCATTGGGATTTTATCACTTTTTTGGCACAGCCAAAATGTAACATCCCTGGCATCGCATGGCTTTGTAAAGAAAAAAGAACGCAATGTAGCACACAGCATTTCCTTGCATTACCTTGCACCAGGGAGGTATTCCATGGGTGGTGCATGGATTTACCCATGGATTTTGATGCAAACCCATATTTGCAAAGCTTTGTGAACATGGGCTTGTGCAAAAATACTACGCCTACCTGAGGCTTGCGTAACAAAGATAAATATTATGTCTCCTTATTTCCTCTTTGTGTGTGTGCTACATCCTGCAGCACACATGCAGAGGAAATAGCCTCATAGGATAGTTTTTGTGCAGGAAGGTATCCTTATCCTGTGAACAAAACACAGGCACCCTTGTGCCATGTTACAAGGGTACCTGCATCAGCGCTAGGCACCCCAAAGTGTGCCAGTGCAAGGAGAGAACTGAATTGTGCCTTATCTTTGTAAGTACGGTCTGCTCTCTCACTTTCATGCAACACAGAGCAGCCACATCCCTTGCTGTGTAGTGTAGTGTGTCATCGTAGTTTCCTCTGATAAGAGTCTGGCAGGTCGAAACTGTCAAAATGTGTTTGGGGGGGAAGAAATCTAGAAAAATGCAAACCATGCAGAATTCGGTGTGTTAAAAGAGATTCTGTATGTTCTGCCTCATTTTAAAATTGCAAACTCTGACCGGGTGGTATTTCAGTAGGGTGGCCTCATCATTTTGTATTAGGCCACTGCTAATAGGTCCTTATGTGGAAGATAGACCCTTGGATCTATTATATCTGATATGGAACTATTGTATTGTGTACAGTTAAGTGTCGAACATGAGGTGTTTTAGCAACATGTTGCTAAGAAGTGAGTTTAGAATGTCCAGGTCAAAGGAAGCAGGAGATGATGAAAGAGACTTGGCAGGGTTGGTCCCATTCCCTTACCTGGAAATAAACTGAAGAAATAAGGAAATGTGTGCGGCGAGTGGCAATGAGGGTGGTATGCACCCATATCTACCCATACGTGGACCAACCCTGATTTATGTGCAGTTGGGTATCACGACAGGAGACTGGACTTCATGGAAAGTGGCAGAATAAAAAAAAAACTGCTGACTTCTAAGAAAATATATTATTTGGTAAGAATATATTGTTAAGGAAGAACTATATCATTCGGTAAATATGTGTGAAGTATTTTTGGTGTGAGGAAGCTGTCTATGCTAGTGACATTCAAAACCGATTGAGGCCTGTTATGATAGTTCGTATCCTTAACAAGACGCATTGCAATGGATTGAGTGAGTCTCAAATGTTATTGTGCCTTTCAGGACGTCTGGGTGAATACAGTGAAGTTGCATGACATTTGAGAATACGACAAAGTTTTACAATCTCGATCACAACCCAACATTTTGTTTAAACGGCGAGTGCAGTACCTCATGCACCATTATGTGGAAGTGGCATGTTTTGGAATGAAAGCAGTGGTATGTTATAATTATGATTAAAGCATAGTGTTTGTTTTTGTAATGGTGAGTGCTCACCTTGCGCCGCAATTGATCACAACGTCCGCATGCTGAGCCGGCAATTACCAGCATTTATTCTTCTATGAACACGGAGAGCGCTTACCCTGCGTGTTCTGCGGGTGTTCCCTTGTTATTACAGAAAAAATACTGATGGCAATGACAAGTCTCATGTGAAGAGGACATCTGAAGCAAAATACAAGGGCTGCAGCACATAAAAACAAACTCAATGTGTTTATTATGAGTCAGCCATGTTTTAACTTTGGGAAAGGCCACATTACATTTAATGTTAAGAACTGTGTACCAGTAGATGCTTATCAGATGCATTTAAGAATATGTGAGAATGAGAAGTAAGAAGTGTACATCAGACAATGGTGACCACTTTTGTTATATTAATTTATTGCGTGAGGAAAAATAAGACAACAGTGACTACTTTTTTAATATTAGTTTGTTATGTGATTTAAAAAAAATGTATGTGTTAAAATTATTTATTGGTGATATATAGGAAGTGAAGTGAAAATACTAGTCATGCAGTCAATTGCTCCTCCTCCTGTATTTTTAGCTACTCCAGGGGATCCAATTATGTGATTGGCGAGAAGCCTTTGAAACATATTTGGAAGCTCTGGGAGGGGCCATGTTTGTAGCAAATAGAAAATTGGCTTTATTGAAACATATTTGGAAGCTCTGGGAGGGGCCATGTTTGTAGCGAATAGAAAATTGGCTTTATTGAAACATAGTTTAGGGGTGAAAAGAAGGAAAGTACTTAAAACATTGCCTTGTGTGTACCCAAACATTGAAGGTGATGAAGGTGCAGATGAAGAAAGTGAAGAGGAGGATGTTTTCAAAGAGCTAGAATAACATTATGACAAAAAGGTCAGTGTGGTGGTGGACCGACACAAGTTCTTTTCGAGGGCGCAAGCATCAAATTAATCTATTGACCAGTATGTTAGTGCCTTGCGAACACTGACAATTACATGTAAATTTAATGAGATACATGACGAAATAGTATGGGACCAATAGAAGAATCGTATAAGAAATGGTAAAATACAAGAAAAATTGTTAAGTTTAAAGGATTCATCATTAGATAAAGTCATAAGGGTGGCTAAATGGATTGAGGATACCACACATTATGTGAAATAATTATACAATAATTCAAGATGTAAAAAGGGAGGACAAGTATAAGAAATCAGTAAACAAATTTGGGAAAGTGAATCGCGAAGAGAAAAATATATGTTACAGGGGTGGCAGTACCAAGCACATAGCATCCTCAGAAAATTGTCCTGCAATTAAAAGCAAATGTTTCAATTGCAATAAATTTGGCTATTTTTCACGGGCATGCAATCAAAAGAAACCTAATTACAAAAGTAATGTACATTTTGTACAAAACAAAAAAAAATTTAAGAGGATAATAACAGTTCATTAGAGGATGACATTGAAGGGTTAATGTTATGTGACAGCTAAAAACAGACATGTGATGAAACAAAATGCATTATACAATCAGAAAACGTTATGAATATGTTAAAACAAGATGAGTACAGACATCCTAAATGTACATTGAATGTACAATGAATGGCGTCATGATACAAATGTGGGCAGATTCATGTTCACCATACACATTAATAGTGCAAGCAGCATGGCACAAATTGGGTAAAGTAGAGTTATCCAAAACTAATGTAGATTTATTTGGTTATGGTGGCAATAAATTACAATTACAAATTATTGGCTGTTTTCAGACAGAAGTAGTTTTCAAACAAAGGAAAACTACGTGTTGGGTGTATGCCACAGAAAAAGGACATTGTTTGTTGGGGTGGAAATAACAAAGAATGCTAAATATGATACTGAATCCAGTACTGAAGAACAAGTATTAGTAGTGATGAATGAAGATGTAGAGAAATGGAGAAATTTATTCCCAACTCTATTTGGAAACAACATAGGATGTTTAAAAGAATTGAGCTATTAAAAAAGCTCATAAAGTGAGGAGTGTATCTGTGGTATTAAGAGAAGCATTGAAAGCAGAGTTAAGTAAACTTCTGGAAATGGGTGGGATCGGAAATATAGAGTCATCAGAAAGGTTAAGTCCTGTGGTTATAGCTTGGAAACCTAATGGGAAAATTAGGATGTGTGTGGATTTGAGAGACCTAAATGACAATATATGGGTGGATCAGCATCCTATTCCCAACATTAATGAATTATTAGCAAGTATTAAATGTGGAAAAGTGAATTCTACACTTGATTTGTCTGGTGCATAACACCAGATTATGCTGCACCCTGAGTCGAGACATTTAACTTCCTTTATAACTCCTGAAGGTGCATTTAGGTTTATACATAAACCTTTTGGACTCACATCCACGTATTCCAAAGAGTAATGCAGAATATACTGGGAGACATGAAAACCTACGATTTTTTCAGGATGATATTCTGGTATGGGCAGAGAACAAAAAAAAAATGATGACCTTTTGAGAAAAGTGTGTGAGAGATTAGAAAAGGCAAGACTTACTGTGGAGATCTGTAAATGTTCTCAACAGGGTGTTGAATATTTAGGCCACACAAAATCATGTGAAGGAATTAAGCCCAAAATAAAGTTAAAGCAGACTATTGAGAAAGCACCTCGTCCAAGCAATAAGGATCAATTAAGATCTTTCTTAGGGATAGCGGAATATTATGCAAAATTTGAAAAACATTTTGCAAATATTGCACAACCTTTGTGAGGGTTAATGAAGAAAGGACAAAAGTATGAATGGAAAAAAGAGTGTCAAAGGGCATTTGAAGAATTAAAAACAAAAATTATAAATGCAGTAGAATTTAAACCATTCTAGGTTCCAGAGTACAGTATAGTGTCTACAGATGCCAGTACGCATGGTTTAGGAGCACTGCTAATGCAAGTAAGTAAAGGGAAAGTGTTAGAAATGGGGTCTTTGGTTGGCAGTCAGGTTACCCCTTGTCCAAGCAAGGAACCTCACTCTAGTCAAGGTAAAAGAGAATCACCCTCAATACTAGAAAATGACACAACACAGGTTTAGAAAAATAGAAAATATTTATTGAAACAAAACAAGACCAAAACGTCAAACATCTACAATACACAAGTCAAGTTATCACTAAAAATGCAAAAAGAGTCTTCATGTAATTTTAAACACAACGCTCATGCTGTTAGCATGAAAATGTACCTTGGGCGTGTCAAAAATAACCCCGCACGGGCGAGTGTACGTCAAAAAGGGCTTGCGATGCGTGGGTATCGCTCACGAGCGAGACCTTGCGTCGTTTCTCCTTCAGTCAAATCAGCATGTGTCATTTCTTCTCTCCGCAGGAGAGCGATGCGTCGATCCGGTCAGCACTCTCGTGTCCGGCAGGCCTTGTGTCGTTTTTACATGCCCAGAGATGTTTGCATCAGAAATCCTGCTGCACGATGATCCGAAAACCAAGCAGCGCTGGTTGTGATCTCACCGGTCTCCGTCAGCAATGCTGTGCATCGTTTGTCCAGCCGCGGGCGTCAATCTTCTGGTCGCGATGCAGGCGAGCGTCGACTTTCAGCCGCAAAGCCGGAGGCGCATCGATTTTTCAGCCGCAGATCGGAGACATGTCGATCTTTTCTCCGCAAGGCAGTCTGTGCGTGGATTTCTCACTCTTGGGCTGCCAGCTTCTCTTCTCAGGGTCCCAGGAACTGGATGGGCACCACTTGGCAGAGCAGAGTCTCTCCAGAGGCTCCAGGTGCTGGCAGAGACAAGTCTTTGCTGTCCCTGAGACTTCAAACAACAGGAGGCAAACTCTAAATCCAGCCCTTGGAGATCGTCACAAGAAGGAAGGCAGCTCAAAGTCCAGTCTTTGTCCTCTAGGACAGGCAGAAGCAGCAACTGCAGGACAGCTCCACAAAGCACAGTCACAGGCAGGGCAGCTCTTCAGCTCTTCTCCTGGCAGAGGTTCCTCTTGGTTTCCAGAAGTGTTCTAAAGTCTGTGGTTTTGGGTGCCCTTCTTATACCCATTTTGCCCTTTGAAGTATGCTCACTTCAAAGCAAAGTATCTCTTGTCTGTGAAATCCTGCCTTGTCCAAGCCAGGCCCCAGACACACACCAGGGGGTTGGAGACTGCATTGTATGGGGGCAGGCACAGCCCTTTCAGGTGTGAATGACCACTCCTCCCCTCCCTCCTAGCACAGATGGCTCATCAGGAAATGCAGACTACACCTCAGCTCCCTTTGTGTCACTGTCTAGTGAGAGGTGCAACCAGCCCAACTGTCAACTCTGACCCAGACAGGGAATCCACAAACAGGCAGAGCCACAGAAATGGTTTAAGCAAGAAAATGCTCACTTTCTAAAAGTGGCATTTTCAAACACACAATCTCAAAATCAACTTTACTAAAAGATGTATTTTTAAATTGTGAGCTCAGAGAACCCAAACTCCACATATCTATCCGCTCCCAAATGGAATCCACACTTTAATCATATTTAAAGGTAGCCCCCATGTTAACCTACGAGAGGGACAGGCCTTGCAACAGTGAAAAACGAATTTAGCAATATTTCACTGTCAGGACATATACAACACATTACTATATGTCCTACGTTAACCATACACTGCACCCTGCCCTTGGGGCTGCCTAGGGCCTATCTTAGGGGTGTCTTACATGTAAGAAAAGGGAAGGTTTAGGCCTGGCAAGTGGGTACACTTGCCAAGTCAACTTTACAGTTAAAAACTGCACACACAGAAACTGCAGTGACAGGTCTGAGACATGATTACAGATCTACTTATGTGGGTGGCACAACCAGTGCTGCAGGCCCACTAGTAGCATTTGATTTACAGGCCCTGGGAACTTCCAGTGCACTCTACTAGGGACTTACTAGTAAATCAAATATGCCAATCATGGATAAACCAATCAACCATACAATTTACACAGAGAGCATATGCACTTTAGCACTGGTTAGCAGTGGTAAATTGCTCAGAGTTTAAAAGCGAACAGAAACAGATCAGAAAAGATAGGAGGAAGGAGGCAATAAGTCTGGGGATGACCCTGCAAAAGGGAAAGTTGCAAATGAAAGAAAGAGTGGTAGCATTTGCTTCTAGAACATTAAAAGGAGCAGACAAAAGTTATTCTACCATAGAAAAGAAGGCACTTGCATGTTGGTGGGGAATGCAGCATTTCAGAAATGATCTATGCAAGAGAAAGTTTGAATTGCACACTGATCATAAACCATTAATTGATGTGTTAACAACAAAAAGGGCTGTATTACAAAAATGTTTGGTCTGAATTATAAAAAGAGGAGACAAATTTGTTGTGCCACAAAAATAAGAGGGAGAATATTAGAGATTTTACATGAGAGTCATGGTGGAATGTCTGGAATGAAAAGAAAAGTAAGAGAGGATTTTTGATGGCTTGGTGTGGACCGCGATGTAGAAAAATATGTTAACGGATGGTTGAAGTGTGTATGTAGTGACAAGATGCATGTTGCAAAAGAAACTCCTGGTGTTCCTATACCATTCCCATGTAAACCTTGGAAAAAAGTGGGAATGGATTTGTGTGGTCCATATGAAATTGAGGGAAGTGGAAGAAAGTATGTAGTGGTGATGATTGATTATTATTTCAAATGGCCTGAAGTCATTATTGTGAGTGACATTAGATCTTGCATGATGATAGATTTTGGTGAAGCGGTATGGATGAGAGTAGGATATTCCAAGGAACTAGTTACAGATAATGTCCGCAGTTCACTTCAGAAGGGTTTGAAAATAATTTAACAAGTTGTGCTGTAAAACTTGTAAAAATAGCAATAGGACACCCTTGTGAAAATGTTTAGTTGAACGATTCAATAGAGTTCTCAATGAGAATATACAATTGTCTGTGCAAAATGGATTGAAGTTGAAGGACGAGATAAATTATTTATTGTGTAGTTATCTCATAACGCCACATTCAACTACATTGGAGTCACCTTTTGTGCTATTGAAATGAAAGAAGCTGTGTACAAGAGCTGGACTTGGTTGGATGGGAAAAATGGGATGGAAGGAGGTGAATGAGAAGGAGTGATTTAGAAGCGAACATAGAAGGCAAAGTGAATATAGTAAAGAAGTGAAAAGTGATGAGAGAGGTTGTGTGTATGAATGTAGGGATTTTGTTTGGTCCAGGGTATGCGGAGGTGTGAGGATAGGTGTATCTAAATGGTCAGTACCAAAATGTATAATGAAGGTGAATAGATATAGCATGGAATTAGGTGATGGGAAGAGATGGAACATGAGAAGTGTAGAGAAGTGCAATGAAACTGAGTTTCAAAATTGGAACAGGTTGATGGCAAATGGTGTGGAGAAGAAGGGAAATCAAGGAAGAGAAAAGTGGAGTGATAGAATGCGAGTGAAAAAAGATGGAAGAGATATTAGGAGGAGATCTGGAAGGGAAGCTAAATTACAAGGACATTTACGGGAATATTACATATGAAGTATTATAGAATTTTTGTATAGTAAAATAGTAAGCTGTATTAAATGCATTTAGAAAATATTGTATAATATAGTAACCCTATAGCTTTATTCTGAATTTTACTGTACAGAATGTATTGTAAGTAAAAATATATGTATATTGGTATTGATACTTTTGTTTGGGAAGGAAGATATGTTGTATTGTGGAACTTTAGGTGTAGAACATGGGTCATTTTAGCAATGTGCTGCTAAGAAGTGAGTTTAGAATGTCCAGGTCAAAGGATGCAGGAGATGATGACAGAGACTTGGCAGGGTTGGTTGCATTCCCTTATCTGGAAATTGTAGGAAAGTACCCTCTTTTTGGCATGGCTACCCCCACTTTTTGCCTATTGTCAGTGTGTTTTGACTGTGTTCACTTGGATCCTGCTAACTGGGACCCAAGTGACTGTGCTCTCTCTCTCTAAAGTTGGTTGCTTAGGACTTAGCACACCCCACAATTGGCATACTGGTGCCCCATGTATGCCCCTGGAAATAGGTGTTACATGGCTTGGAAAGGGTAGCCTCCCCAAGCTACCGGTATGCTTTGAAGCACACATTCAGTGCCCTCCTTGCATAAACCAGTTTGCACCAGTCCGGGGACCCCCGGACCCTGTGCAGGCACGAAACTGGACAATGAAAAGGGGAGTAACCACTCCCCTGTCCGTCACCACCCCAGGGGTGGTGCCCAGAGCTCTTCACGGTGGCCACTTGATTCTGCCATTGTGAGAGGCCCCTGGGAGCATCTGAGTGGCCAGGTCAGGCAGGTGACATCACAGCCCCGTCCTGATATGTGTTCACCCTGCTAGGTGACCAATCCCCCTTCCTGGGCTATTTAGGGTCTCCCTCTCAGGTGGGACTTCAGATTTCACACACAAGATTCCAACAGGACTCCTCTGCATTGTTTCCTTCATCTTCTGGCCACCGGGACTGCAACTGGGCACTCAGGTATTCTATCACCAGTGTTATTCATTTATATCTGACCTTTATCTCTGACTGTCCTTACTATCTGTTCACAGATTGCTAGCATTGTTCACTGCTGTCCTATAGGGGTATACGCTGTTGAAAGCTGTGGATAGTTAAATTGCCTTGGGGAAAGGATGGGGAGACAGGCAGTGGCTTTTGGTGACCAATGGTGTGTCTGTCAATGCTCTAGCCTACTGTGGAACTCTAATACTTTCCAAAGAGTTCTCATCTGTTGTTGGCAGGCGTAAACCATTTAGTGCTTTGTGACCACTTAAGCAATTTCAAAGCATTAGAACATAAATAACATGGAGGAAAACTTGTGTTTGCTTTTTGCTATTCACAGGGCCTCCTAGCAATGAGATGACTGCAAGTTGCAAACTAAACTGTGCATTGCAATGTCCATTAGAACATTAACCATTGGGGCTTTTCATTTGCTAGACTCTTTGTACAGATCTGACTTTGCAAATATAAAGTAGTTGTGTATGTCTTCCTTGACGAGGTAGCTCTTGCACCAGGATAAAGCTAGAATTGGGCAATCTACCCTTCCATGGTGAAAATTAAGATTGCAGTGTATTAGTTAACACTGTAATAGTCTGTGTGACACATTCACTGAGGTCTCCATATTAATGAATTGGTCTCAGTGAGGTATATAAAAATGTTTTAAACAGGAAACCTGTGGTGTCTGTGGGCTGTTCTGTGATGTCACCCTAACACACAACATTAGGTGGGTTTAGAATCTGGGAAACATCAAGGGTGTTGGTTGGTGACAGCTGGCATTAAAACGTGTTGGTGAGTGCTGAGTGGTGCCATTAAGATTGCATATTTCTCTTTCCTTGACTCTTTGACTGCTTATTCCTGCAGTGATAACATTACATTTTTGACAAGTGGTAGCAACTTGCTTGACTACTTTGTGGGGCACTGCAGCCAACTATACTCAACAGCAGGATCCATTCCCCATATGAAGTGAGAGTTCATGCTGCTTAACCAGTACTCAGCTCAGTCTTTGTGCAATATTGGTATATTTTAAAGACTTAGGGCCTGATTTAGATATTTGAGGATGAGTTACTCTGTCACAACGGGGACGGATATCCTGTCTGCCAAATCTAAATCTCATTATATCCTATGGGATTTAAATTTCGTTGGACGGGATACCCGCCACCGTTGTGACCGAATAACTCGTCCTCCAATATCTAACTAGGGTCTTTGTTTGCATGGTATTCCAGCTTAACTCAGAAAGGATAGCCTACACATTCTCAGTTAAGCCCAACGTAACTCTAGCTTAAACCCAGTCTTCAGCACAACGATGTATTAACATGAGCACTGGTCTTGTATGTGCATTGGCCTCACCTCTGTGTTACAGCTGCGCCACTGTCATCAGAAAGGATAGCCTACACATTCTCAGCTAAGCCCAACGTAACTCTATCTTAAACCCAGTCTTCAGCACAACAATGTATTACCATGAGCACTGGTCTCGTATATGCATTGGCCTCACCTCTGTGTTACAGCTGCGCCACTGTCGTCAGCATTTTGAGCAGTGTGGTGCGCCGGAGGTTTGTAATTGCATAACTTACATACATCTATCCATGTTGTGTGCAGGGCAGGTTCTGTGCTCCTTTAAACTCACCTATCACTCTTTCTTGGATTCTTGTCCTACTACTTCATGTGGCTACCATACCACAACACCCTTCTCTGGGTGTTGATTACCTTACTTGAGGATTCATCCCAGATGAACTCTTATTACGTTTTGCTAGTTGGACCTAAAATAAACCTTGCACTTAACTGTGGCAATATGGAAAACATTTATGATCTGAAGGACCACATCTTACTGTAGTGAGCAACTTTGTCTTAGATTTGGATCCTTTCCATTCTCAAACTGCTTGCAATATAAAACACAAAACCTATCATAATGACAGGTTGCAGAGAACCGAATGCTAAATTAAGCATCGGCGCTGGAATGATGAATTATTTTCTAGAAGGTCTAGAAGGTATGAGTGCCACTCACTTGTAGACTTTCTGAAAGGAATATACATTTGAATCCCAGTTAGCATGGAAACTACTTCTGGGTATATCCTTTGCACTTAAGGCATCCTTTGAAAAAACAAGAAGGTCTGAGTAATCTCAGCCATTGGCAGGTGCATTTACTATCCTGTGTGGTCTGGGTTTTGGAAAAAGTGTTCATAGGTTATACCTGTGGGTCCATCGGCCACATCTTGCTGTTTAAAATGCAGCACCCAGTTACCTTGCTTGCTAGCTGAATCATGAAAATTGAAAAAAGGTCATGATTCTAGATTAAGCTTGTGCTGAAGGTCTAGAATGATCTAGATTCCAGGTCTGCAAATTGACCAACTGCATCTGAAGAATGAATGAGCTGCAATCTGCTGAAACTAAATTAGAAACGTTTATCCCATGTAGCCCCACCTTTTTGGTAATAATCTATCTGGTCCCATTTATTGTGTGATCAGCTGAAGCCTGTCTCCTGTGAGAAAAATCAGGGGGTAAAACTGGAGTAAAAACTGAAATTGACAATGCAAAATAACAGGGTTGTTAGCTTGTGTTTCTTTCAACTTCATATCCTGAAGGGTATTTTCCAGCTGTCTTCCTTTTCATGCAAAATTCTGATCATGAATGCTTTTATATTGTTTTCCTTCTTGATTATCATAATATGTTTTTTTGAGTTACCGGAGAGTTCACTGCATAGCCTTCACTGGTTTAGAATGCCACAGCTTACAATTAAACAATGGATCTTGTTTAATTCCATGTGCCTAGTTAGTAAAGCGTTAACCAGTCAAAGGCGAACACCATTAATTGTTTGTTTCAGGTGGTTCCAACCAAAATATGTTGTAAGATTTAATGAGCAATTTCTACATGGTTGCTCAAGGCCAAACAAGTTAGAAATTGGCTTAGATATTCTCTATAGCGGCTGCAAATCCCTAGAATGTTCTCCTTCTGGAAATCAATTTATTAAATTTAAGGAAAGCCTTGAAAACCTGACAGATTAATTTTAAATAGTTGCTGCTGGTATGGCTTGAGGTTTTAAAGCTAATAAACAATGCCTTGATACCTTCCAGTAGATGATGAGCTTTCAGAAGTTTCACACACTCATAAAATGCCCAATATTCCTTTTCATTCAATAGTGTGCCATGTGTGGAATTTCCAAAAGTCGGTCCGAAAGCAACAGGCAAAAACAGAGTCAAAAAGAACATAATCCCAAAACCTTAAAACAATATCTCAAATGTGGTGAATCTACTTTTGTTCCAAGTCTGATTATTTCCAAAGTCAAGCTTTATAGATTTTGAGTTTTGTCATTACAGTAATGGCCTAGATACTGACGCAATTTGAACCGACATGTACAATTTAATTTCCTTTATTTTTCTTCTTCATCTGTGAGATTATAATCAAAAGCATCCTTTCAAAATTACTGGATTACTGATTTAATCCACACAGAGAATAGTAGGCCAAGCAAACTAAAAGTGGACATTTTCCGCCAGTAGGTTGGCAGTTGGAGCGAAAGTATCACATAAACTGAGTGGGATCAATCCCAGCAAGGTGAGCCTTGAGAAAGTCCAATTCATTATTTATTGCATGTTAAAAAGTTGTGAAACACACTTTAAATTTATGTTCATGT
Source organism: Pleurodeles waltl (assembly GCF_031143425.1). Lineage (NCBI taxonomy): Eukaryota > Metazoa > Chordata > Amphibia > Caudata > Salamandridae > Pleurodeles > Pleurodeles waltl. Next base: position 281,480,555 of record NC_090440.1, read on the forward strand.
CATTATCAAGTATCCTTTTTCATCCAGAGACCTCAGAGATCACAATGCTCAATGGCAAAGTGAGTCACTGAGAAAAATGAGCATGAAACCCACGCAGACCTGCCAAAATCTCAGTGTGAGGAGAGGGCAGGGCCTTGGAGGGGGCGTGGCCTCATGCCAAGAAGCACCTAAGAGGCACTTTTGCCCTACTCTGTCCCCAAACCCCATTCTCTGGGGAAAAAAACAAATGCTTGCTAAGGCTAATGCCGATGTCTTGGGGTGTTTTCACACTCATTAATGGATATGCAGTGAAAAGCCTCTGAATAGGAGCTGAAAACCACTGTTTACAGTGTTTTTCAGCTTGTTTTCCATGCCACTGTGTGATATTGGCTCCTCAACGGGTGACCATGCGATGAGAGACAATATCTTGTGTCACATGGTGGCACCGTGTGACTTGGCAGGTCTGCCCACGTCTCGGCATACCAGTCACTCTTAAGGAGTCTCACTGAGAAAATCAAAAAAAGCTATGCATATGGAATGCATATGAATGAATCACTACAGGCAATGAAGGCAAGCAACAATAGCAGGTGACGTCTTAGTAATACAGGTTGAATTTTGCTTTAGTCTGACACATGGCCCTTATTTGAATACAAAATGTAATTAAAACAATTAATAACACAATATACGTGGGATGAAGTGCATGGATACCCTACCGGTGTTCTTTCATAGGTTATGTTAGTATTGTGTTAGACCTAATCTTTGGTTTGTACCATGTGACATCCAATATTGCTTTACTACTATACCTTTTGCATGCTTTTAGTGACAAATGAGGGAACTATTTTCTTGTTGCATTGATTGTATTGTGTGTGGCATAGGTGGGGAAGCTAGCAATGCGGATTGGTGTGGCATAGGTAGGGCAACTTGCAATGTGGTTTGTTGTTGAAGCCGTGGGAGGCTTGAGAGCTAAGTACTGATTCTAGAAACTAAGGAGAAGGAATGTGCTTTTAGGTTAGAAGAACAGAAGCAGGTCTCACAAGAGGCATTGAGGTGATACTCCAAAATGACAGTATTGCCTGCAAATTAGCCTATACTCAGTGATGGATATTATGAAGTACATAGATTTTCTAGTGCAAGAGAAGCTTCTCCATCTTACAGACTTCCAGTCTGTCATTATTTACCATGTTAGGATATATGTAGTTTGTCAGAGGTTGGCTTGTGCTGTATGTGCACTTTTCAATTCTAGACAAACCCAGGGAGTGACAGGTCCATTAACAAATGAAACTTAGCATTTTAAAAATGTCAGAATACTCATGTTATCATAGCATATAACAGGGAGGTCGAGAAGTGGCATTACCTTAAGGCCTGGGTTTTTCCGCATACGAAGTCTCCCCATCCACATGTCTGTTAATAACATTTGGCTGCAGGTATGAGCTATGAAGTCCCTGTGCTTGGCGGCCACAGCTAGTTTCAGACAGGTGGAGTTGCTCCAGTTCTTAAGCTCATAGGTCAGGAGCTTCATGGCAACCTGCTCATCGTGTTTGTAAGACTGGTCTAACAACTCAACAGCAAGCTGTCCAAAGTCCCTGAAAAGAAGTATATTGATAGCCTTCACAACGAAAAACAATGCTCAAAACGATGCAGTTCTCAGTCAATGAGAATGATGTATTCCTAAACTTGAGCAAACATCCTTAAAATCATATCATAATGCAGCAGAACGTCAATTCAAAGCACATTCCATAATTACAATGAAATATACAATAGCTCCAATTTATAGCAGTTGTTACATAAAGTGCAGACAGTGCAATCAGATCTGCTAGGAAAAAGGGTTCAAACACATTTCAGTGATACTTTTCTTCTTATGTAACGTTTCTTAGGAATTGTGCAGAAAATTTTCCTAATGGATAACATACATAAGAAATCCTCAACATCATAAATTGTAAGAATGCAGGTCTGCAATGTTTAGAGCCTGATGAGTGTATGACTGCGTTAAATATGTATGTCATGAAAATTTCACTAGACCCAAAATTGGTTCTTCTCCATAGCACAGACAGCATAGGCGGTAACAGATACAAATGACTGCTTTTGTTCCTGGGTCTTACCCTGGTGAAAAGGGATACAGCCAGGACATGGAAAGCTCTCTTGGGGCATGGAAAAAAGGGGATAGATTACTGTGTGGGCTGGAAATTGCAGTGTATCAGATGAGAGGGTACCCCCCCCCCAAAAAAAAACAGCTTAAAATCTGGCAGATGTGGGCTGATTAGAAGGGAATTGTTTTAGATCCTGTCTGCTCTGCTGATTTCGTCCTTGAAGAGTACGTTTGGCGATATGGAGCTGCAAAACAAGGGAATGATGTATGCAACTAATGTTTAACATGTTGTCAGACATGCATGATATCATATGGTGTTTGGATGGTGTGGGTGGGTATCACTGTGCACATTATGTTTTTTTTTTATATTTTCGGTATACTCATTCAACATCCTGTATGTACCTTGCAGCCCATGTGGGCAAACACCTTTAAAAAAAACAAATCTATTAAAAAAATATATATATGTTTTTTACAGAAATCATACAATCTAAAATTGTTTTTTGATTATTCATTCACATAAGCAGACACATTAATCAATAAGACATTCCTTCCATTTAGTTCTGCAAAAGAATAAATGGCGACAGTCTACCCTGAATTGAAGAATTTGGAAAGTACACTCTATGCTGATTAAAGTACTGTGGTTAAATTATGCCCTAGAACAGTGGTTCCCAACCTTTTGATTTCTGTGGACCCCCACTTTAACATTAATGGAACCGAGGGACCCCCACTGAATTATCATTAGAATTCGGGGACCCCCGCCTGAGTCATTACTGGAAGCTGGGGACCTAATTTGTCAATATTTGTTAATATTTTTTCATTTTCTAGGCTCTCGCGGACCCCCTGAGAAGGCTTCGCGGACCCCCAGGGGCCCCGGATCACAGGTTGGGAACCACTGCCCTAGAAGAATACATTACAACATGTTGGCTCTCTAGCCAATCAAATTAGTATATGATTGTGTTTACCTTTATCAAGTTAGAGAACATATAAGACCACCAAGTATGTAAGCACTTGTAAGAAACAGTGCAATGAAATTCTTCCTCATCGAGACAGAATGCTATGGTTTTAATGCTAGCTATTGTTTGCTCCATAAATTAAAGTCAACAAGCAAAATCCCATTAATCTGATATCATTAATGTGGGGTTATCAAGATAACTAAGCTTATACTTATGCATTCAAAGAGTTTTTCTTTTTAGGTGGGCATGGAATCAACGAAGATTGTAAGAGTTACATGTTTTAAATTAAAGCACTGTTGTCAAGGTGTTTTAAAAAGGGATGCCTTCACCTACGCTGTAAATTCTCTGTAAAGACATTTCAGTTCTAATACAATTCACCACAAAACTCCCATTAGATAATTTTCTCTTTGGATAACATCATAATATAGATACAGTTCAACAGTGTCATCTACTTTCTTTCAGTATGCAATTAATGAATAATTATTGCACGAGGATTAAAAAGCTATAACCCACACAAGATAACTTATAGCTACATGTAAACACGATACATAGAAACACTTGTACTTATGTACGTATGTATGCATGGGTTCAAAATGAGCTGCATAACTATGGAGAATTGAACATTGCAAACGAGGCATAAAAATTGACAATTTACGTTGATGCTGTTCCAGATGATGAGAACATAGAAGAAGGTCCGTCTTCTGGTTTTCCCTTGTTTTACAGTTGTTTGTTTTTACTAGCATTGGTTTGGATTTTTTGTGGAGCTGTCTGCCTGGGGCAGTTATTTTCTTTGCTGATCATGGAACAGTTTTGTTCGTGGAAAGCTTGTAGGTGAAGCAACTGATCTTGAAGATAAGGAAGGCTTATGGTTTGGTGTGTGTTGCGTCTTTCATTGAGGCTGAATATCCAGCTCTAAATGAGGTTGATGCAGGTTTCGAGCCATTATATGTCAGGAGCAGTAGCGATTTTCAATTACAGCTTTATGTCATTAGCATATTGATGGACCTTGATACTATTGTAAGTGAACAGAGTTCAAGGGCTTCCAGATAGAGGTTGAAGTTCATGGGAGGTTAGGATGGCTGCCTGGGTTACTCCAGAGGAGGTGGAGGGTTTCTGAAATCTTAAGTGCAAGATAAGCCATACATGTTTCAAGGGCATGAATCAGTACTTAGTGGTTGACTGTGTCAAAGGGTGCAAAGAGGTTGAGTATCATCAAGAGGCAGGGGTTATTCTTGTCGGTGGTCATGAAGGCATCTCCCACTATGTGGATAGTAGCAGTGTTTGTGTTGCTGCATGGTTTGAAGCCAAATAGATCGTCCTGGAGGAGGTGGCTCATGCTCATCTAGTTTTTCATATTAAATGGAGATTGCTTTATACATTTTCAAATGAGTTTAAGATGCACAATGGGCAGATCTTGTAGATATTCTCTGAGTTCAAGGTGGCTTTCTTCAGCAGGCAAAGGATCTGTTTTGTGGTAATCTGAGAAGGATCCTTAAAGGAATGAAAGGAGTGATTAACAATGTTGAGGTGTAGCTGGGCATAGTTTTGAATGATCATTGCCTAACATGTGGTGAAGACGAAGTCATCTTATTGCATATGATATGGATAATTCAATCATTCGGGCTGGAGGAGAGGGATGAACATTCTAAAATGCTCGATGCTGATGTTCACTTAACCACACAATTTGTGATTCTGGACATTCCGAATGATGCAGATATGGTGAGATGTAAACTAACACTTTGCTCCCTAGATCTGATAATCAGCAACAGAGACTTTGCAAGTGACAGGAATAATTGAATGTGACCAACTAAGGCACAATGGTTTGTAGGCATGAATTAGGGTATGGAAGTAGAAAAGATAATCTATGAAAGCAGAGGACATCCAATGAAGTTTCAAAGGGTGTGGGGGCTCTCTGTGGACTTTTGGAGACTATATAATGATGCATGCAACCTCACTTCCAGGTCTAGTGTCATTTAGACATTGCTGGAGACATGGGCCCTGATTCACAAAGGTAACTTACGATTAGCTCAGAGCAGAATCTCCGCACTCAGAGCAGAATCTCCACACAGGACACTCTCTTCTTATAAGTTACATTTACGAATTGGGCCCTAGGGGAGTGTCTGGCAGAAGGTGAAACATCCATAGCTGCATACTATGAATCCTCAATCTGCATTGGCTCACATTATTCTTATTAAGTATGAAAACTGTGCATCATTCACATTGTTGTCTTATTTTGTGTCTTATTGATAGAAAGGAAAAAGCAATAAAGTGTTTATAAAAAACAGTGTTGAGGAGTGGTGTGAGGGTATCTCCAGGGAGAGGCTTCAAAATGTAGTGGTCGCTACAAGGGAGTTGATGTCAACCCGCATGAAGAACTTGAGGTTTGTCCATTTGGGTATGGTTCAGGGGGAGATATGGTCAATGTTTGTGTGTTGTAGGTTCTGACTTGTTTATGTATCATTAAAGAACTGATGATATTGTTCTTATCAACTCAGGCCTGTTTCATAAAGGTAAATATACACTTTTGTGTAAGTTTATGATTGTTGCTCTTCATAAAGGGATTTATGAGTGTTATCTTTACGAGTTTGCAGTCTCCACAAATAAAATTGCTGGATTACTACCAGAGCAGGGCATGGCTGATGAAACAATGTCACACGTGCGCTCTCCGTACGGTGGATGTTGGAGAATAGGATGTCTAAGATGTGTGTGGATGAAGATGTCAGCTATGTTTTTGTCATGACGAGAGCATCCAGGTTGTGAAATGTGATAATAGTATTGTGTGGGTATGTGTTCTGTGAGCAACGTGGTGTGGATGGCTTACCTGAGGGGCAGTTGGATGTGACCTTCATTGCCCTGACACACCCAAATAGTTGGTGTAATTATCTTAATCTATCTTTAAGTACGGACAACTGTGTGGTAGGACACCTTAGGTAGGGTATCAGGTGCTGTGTGGGGTGTTGTCATGATGTATCATAAGTGGTCACACAACTACCAGACTGTAGGTGTTTACAGAGCATTCTAGAGGGCTCACTTGAAGAAATTCTTAGCTGGACAAGAATCTCTGGGGTATGCTGATTACCTTTCTGGGTTGACTGTCTGGAAATAGTTTTTGTGGGTTGCACCGGATGACTCAGTCATAGAGATTGACTATTTGAAATTTGTGTCAAGTTAAGAAGCTCTGCAGTATGCTGCATGCAGGTAATATAATCTTAAGGCTTTGGGTGTTAGTGAAGGGCACCGTACTGACTTGATATATTTGATAACAAATATGTCCGCACAACAGATTTATTTTGATTCACACCAGCTTGTAGAAATGTCCAATAAATCAACTTGGCATCCAAATTCAACCTTCAATATAATTATAAGATATTTAGGGAAGTATGTTGTTTACAAAGGAAACAAGTAAAGCATAATAAGAAGCATGTTATGTTACTAAAATGGTTGCTTGTAAAAAGACTTCACAAAAGGAAGGCATCATTGTACTAAAAGGATTCACAAAGAGTTCAAATTAAACTGCTGAGAACAAAATCCTGCATGGCAAAGAGCCAAATTTGTGGGCACTTCAAAGGGCCATAAAGGAAGGAATAAATGTAAAGAAATGGGAAAGAAGTTCCAGATGACATGAAGAAGAACAGAAGATTTAATTACACCTATTCAAGAAGATGTTTCCAAAGGATGACAAAAAACTAACCATAGTTGAATGGTGAATCGTACAGGACTTTAAAGGTAATACCGTACAGGAAGCCAGTGCAGGGCCACAAAAAGATTACCTTGGCTAACATGTGTTGCATACAGCACCAAGCAAAGTTGTTGGGACATCCAGTATAGAGAGTTTGCAAAGTTCAACTGTGAGCTAATAACAATTGAGACAGCTAGGTACTCACCACTTTCATTAATAAAAGGAAGGACTTTACTGAGACAATGTAACTTCTAAGTGCTTCCATAAACTACTGCCAAAAGACATGGGTTCATGAAAATCTCAGTCAAAACTGATTCTGCTTCAACCGTCATTCCACCATCACCACAGTTAAAGCCACCTGATACAAAACCACAATCAATAAAAACTTTCAACAGAAGCAAAGCTCTCTTTAATGAAATAAAATAGTGTGTCTACCCCATCATGACAAATACAATGCTATCAACCACTTCTTCATCAAGAAAATCCATAAAATGAGATCTAACATTGCCCATTCATCACCATCATCCACACTCTTACATATACTTGGTCATCATCCCACTAACTGGTAGACTTCTCCAACTTTCTGAACTCAATCTAAAAACCCCATCAAGGATGACTTGCTTCCATTCTCCATCATCAAGTTTTGGCATTGAGATGCTCTCACACCCATTCTCCCCGTTGGCATAACCCAGTAACCCAGGGCACTTGCCTGGACTGCCTCAAGACTGGACAAATCATCTTACTGCTGAAGAAGCACAGACTAGATTCCAGCCCTTTTGTTGGAAAATCATTAAGACCACAGTTCCAGTCAGCTACAGGAGCACATTAACAAGAAAAACTTACTTCAAGCCTATCAATTGTGTTTTCGACTAACTGCAATATGAAAACAGACATGCTCCAAGTGTAGAAGATGCCCTGTTCCTGAAAGATAAAAACGGCCCTTGCTCGACTGCTTTGTAGCCTTCAGTGCCACAGACCATCAAGCATTTACCCACACCCTGAAAACTTGTATGGACTTCACTGACCCAATACTACAATGGTTCACACCTAACATCACCAACCAATAGCAACTTGTCAGATAGGACATACCAGATCCCAGATTCTCTCAGTCACCTGATGACTCCTACAGGTCTCCATCCTGTCACCCACCTCAGAACCCTTGGCAGCCACCCTTGCAGCCAACAATATCAGGATCTGCCAGTATACTATGGCTACAAAACTCTTCACCCAATGGCATACAGAAACTCAAGGTCTCCTCAAATGTATCAACACTGGATGTCTCCATACTACCTAATGCTTAATTCCATGAAAACTGAATTCCTCCTTTTTGTCAAAAAGGCCAAATACTCTCTGATTCATTAATGGTTGTTAGAAATGGGGTCTTTGGTTGGCAGTCAGGTTACCCCCTGTCCAAGCAAGGATCCTCACTCTAGTCAGGGTAAAAGAGAATCACCCTCAGCTAACCCCTGCTTACCCCCTTGGCAGCTTGGCACGAGCAGTAGGCTTAACTTTAGAGTGCTAGGTGTAAAGTATTTGTACCAACACACACAGTAACTTAATGAAAACACTACAAAATGACACAACACAGGTTTAGAAGAATAGAAAATATTTATCTAAACAAAACAAGACCAAAATGACAAAAATCCACAATACACAAGTCAAGTTATCAATTAAAAAGCAAAAAGAGTCTTCATGTAGTTTTAAACACAAACTAACACTGTTAGCGTGAAAATGTACCTTGAGTGCTTCAAAAATAACCCCGCACGGGTGAATGTGCACCAAAAAGGGCTTGCGGTGCGTCGATTTCACTCGCGAGCGAGACCTGGCGTCTTTTCTCTTTTCGTCAGGTCGGGGCGCATCGTTTCTTCTCTTCGCAGGAGAGCGATGTGTCGATCCGGTCAGCACTCTCGGGTCCGGGCAGGCCTTGCGTTGTTTTTACATGCCCACTGGTGTTTGCATCGGAAATCCAGCTGCACGATGATCCGAAAACCACACAGCGCAGGTTGCGATCTCTCAGCCTCCGTCAGCGATGCTGCGCGTCATTTCTCCAGCCCCGTGAGTCGATTCATTGGTCGCGTTGCAGGCGAGTGTCGATTTTCAGCCGTGAAGCCGGCGACGCGTCAATCTTTTCCCCGCACGGTGTTCTGTGCGTGGATTTCTTTTTCTTAGGCTACCAGCTTCTCCTTTCAGGGTCCTAGGATATGGATGGGCACCACAGGGCAGAGTAGGAGTCTCTCCAGAGACTCCAGGTGCTGTCAGAGAGAAGTCTTTGCTGTCCCTTAGACTTCAAACAACAGGAGGCAAGCTCTAAATCAAGCCCTTGGAGATCTTCACAAGATGGAAGGCACACAAAGTCCAGTCTTTGCCCTCTTACTCTGGCAGAAGCAGCAACTGCAGGATAGTTCCACAAAGCACAGTCACAGGTAGGGCAGCTCTTCTTCCTCAATTCTTCAGCTCTTCTCCAGGCAGAGGTTCCTCTTGGTTTCCAGAAGTTTTCTAAAGTCTGTGGTTTTGGGTGACCTTCTTATACCCATTTTCTCATTTGAAGTAGGCCTACTTCAAAGCAAAGTCTCTTTTGAATGTGAAATCCTGCCTTGCCGAGGCCAGGCCCCAGACACTCACCAGGGGGTTGGAGACTGCATTGTATGAGGGCAGGCACAGCCCTTTCAGGTGTCAGTGACCACTCCTCCCCTTCCTCCTAGCACAGATGGCTCATCAGGAAATGCAGACTACACCTCAGCTCCCTTTGTGTCACTGTCTAGTGTGAGGTGCAACCAGCCCAACTGTCAAACTGACCCAGACAGGGAATCCACAAACAGGCAGAGTCACAGAAATGGTATAAGCAAGAAAATGCTTACTTTCTAAAAGTGGCTTTTTTAAACACACAATCTTAAAGTCAACTTTATTAAAAGAGGTATTTTCAAATTGTGAGCTCAGAGACCCCAAACTCCACATGTCCATCCGCTCCCAAAGGGAATCTACACTTTAATCATATTTAAAGGTAGCCCCCATGTTAACCTACGAGAGGGACAGGCCTTGCAACAGTGAAAAACGAATTTAGCAGTCTTTCACTGTCAGGACATATAAAACACATTACTATGGGGGTTATTCTAACTTTGGAGGAGGTGTTAATCCGTCCCAAAAGTGACGGAAAAGTGACGGTTTACCACCAGCCGTATTACGAGTCCATTATATCCTATGGAACTCGTAATACGGCTGGTGGTATACCCGTCACTTTACCGTCACTTTTGGGACGGATTAACACTCCTCCAAAGTTAGAATAACCCCCTATATGTCCTGCCTTAATCAAACACTGCACCTTGCCCTTGGGGCTACCTAGGGCCTACCTTAGGGGTGCCTTACATGTAAGAAAAGGGAAGGTTTAGGCCTGGCAAGTGGGTACACTTGCCAAGTTGACTTTACAGTTAAAAACTGCACAGCTAGACACTGCAGTGGCAGGTCTGAGACATGATTACAGAGCTACTTAGGTGGGTAGCACAACCAGTACTGCAGGCCCACTAGTAGCATTTGATTTACAGGCCCTGGGCACCTCTAGTGCACTTTACTAGGGGCTTACTAGTAAATCAAATATGCCAATCATAGATAAACCAATCAACCATACAATTTACACAGAGAGCATATGCACTTAAGCACTGGTTAGCAGTGGTAAAGTGTTCAGAGTTCACAGGACAACAGCATCAGGTCAGAAAAATAGGAGGCAGGAGGCAAAAAGATTGGGGATGACCCTGCAAAAGGAAAAATTCCAACAATGGTTCTCTATCTTAAAACTATCTAACTACACAACCCAAATGACATAACATGCTAAATCCCTTCGATTCATTATTGACCAAAACCTCTCACTTAAAGAATACATTACCAAGACGGCTAAAGCACCCTGATTCCAACTCCCTCATGAAAAAAGTTCAATGGCAGTTCAGGATCCAGTCCTCTCTCACCCAGGAGAAAATGTCCTGCTCAATGGCATGCTAGAGATCACCCGAAGCCTGTCAGCTCCGAGACACTACAGGTCCTAGTTGTATGGGAGGTCTCAGGCCCATTCACAGAACTCTTCCAAGCACTCACCATCACGCTCAAAGTCATTGGGTAAGCCACACAAAACATCTAAGAAATCCAAAAAGTCAAAGCACTCTTCAACTTCACTGCACCAGTCCAAGTCATCAGACGAAGCACAGGAACAAAGTCACTACTCTAGGCCCATTCTAGGCCTGCCGTAGGGACTGTTTCTGGGTTGGCTCCACGTCTCCCTGAAATTTCCATAGTTGGGGTGACCCCACCCAGCTTTGTGAGATTTAGGAGGTCATGCACGTCATATTTGGGTGGGCCAACCCCTCTGGAGTGTATTTGGGCCTCATGGGTTCAGCCGGTGCCCTCACTGGACTTTTGCTGGCAGATCGTGGTGCCAGTTGGGGCCCCTGGATATGGACTGACCCTGGTCACGAGACCACGACCTTCTCTGAAGGCAGTTCAAGTGATGATGTTTCTGGCACCTCCAATTCCCCACAGCGGCACCGATCCCATCAACATCCCGACTCTGATATGGAGCCGGATCAGCATTGCCCAATGTCAACTCTAGTGTAGGACAGAACTCAATCTTCTGAGTCTGAGACAGGGCCTTTTCTGATGGGCCCTGTGAGGCATATGATTAGGGAGGATCTAAGGATCCCTATGGCTACCTGAGCCCTTTAGAAGAATGCAAAGACAACTGGTATGAGGAACTGGTGAATACCAGTGGTTTGGATTCCTCCCCAGACACTGGCTACAAAACTCTTCAACCAATGGCATACAGAAACTCAAGGTCTCCTCAAATGAATCAATACTGGATGTCTTCATACTACCTAATGCTTAATTCCATGAAAACTGAATTCCTCCTTTTTGTCAAAAATGCCAAATACTCTCTGATACATTGATGGTTCTCTATCTTAAAACTAACTTATTTGCTTATTTCTGAGAAGTGCCAGTACTCTCTAATTAAAAGTATTATGTTTTGGGGCGTGGCTTCGGGCGTCAAGATAGCGGTCGCACTCTGAGAGTGCTCTGGACCCCTCCGTCATCCGCCCTTAACCACTGTGGTCCAAAGGAGCGGAAAAACAGTGTCCCGGGGACCCGTAGAGAAGTTTGTTGGGGCGAATCGATGGAAAGCCAGCGGCCCGCCCTCATACGGCGACCCGGCTGCTCCCGTGAAGAGGAGCTCAAGATGGCGGCCGCTGCGAGATGCGCCCGGCGGATCTGAGGTGGGCTTGGGGGCCCCGACGAAGTTGACTGCCGCGGACTGAGAGGCGGCGAGAGGCCCGGTGAGAGCTGGGGGCGTGCCCCGAAAGTGGTTCCCTGCCGCGGGGGCGCTGGCGGACCCCCCCCTCCTGTCGTGGAGGAGGACGCGGGGTGAGCGGCGCCGGCGCGCGAGGCGCGAGTGTGACCCGGAGGACCGGGAGCCCTCCCTGACCGCCTGGGCGAGTTGCAGTGCCGCGCTGGGGCCGTGGCGGAGGCCCTGGCCCCCGAGATCCCCCTGCTGGGGGGAGTTTAAATTTGAAGGAGTGCTGGGGACCAGGACCCAGCTGAAAAGCGGAGTGGTGCCCGGGGGGGCAGGGAAGTGAATCGAAGACCGGGGGGGGAGTGGAAGGAGAAGACGAGCGGTGACGCCCCCGCCCCCCCCATCCCTGCAGCAACAAGAGGGGACTCCGGGGCATGGGGACTTGGCTCCGGCCTCTCTCGGGCCTGAGCCCAGGTGGAGCGCGCGCTGGACTGCGGCAAAATCTGGACTGCGAGCCGAGCGGTGGAAGGCAACACCTTGAGGCAAGTGGATACCCTGGGTTCCGGGTCGTGCTTGGTTGACTTTAGACCCTGGTCGGAACGACCTGAGAGATCGAGAGCGCGATCGCGACGGCACGAGGCCTACAATGGAGGCGCAGAGCCCTTAAGGTGGAGAGACCTGGGTCTGGGTCTCGGACGGGTCCCCCCCAACTGATGGAGAGAGCGAGAAAGGGAGCTGAAAAGAAGGGGCCAACGGTGTCATTGCCGGCCGTCCTTGGGTGATCAGACACAGCGAACCCACCCACAGTCCATGGTACTTAACAACGCACTAAATTCTCAGGCTTGAAACCGCGTTAAGGAAGGGGTGGCCCACCTGACGCCCGCCTCAAGTGCCACGATGGGGAAGGATAAAACGAACAAACAACCTCCGCCCTCCCAACAAAAAATCGACCAGTTCACGACTGCGACGGGCCAACGAGGAGGGGGAGAAGTGGCTGGTGGGGGTTCAACCCCGGACGGGGTGAGTGCCATTCTCCAAGCTATTCAATCATCGCAGATAGCCGTGGAAACGAAAATTGGTGAGGTGCGAGTGGACATGGGCCTCATCAGACAGGACCTTAGAAATGCTGTAACCCGAATTACGGAAGTGGAAACCCGAGTCTCCCAAACCGAAACTGATTTGTCTGACCTCAAAGCCAAAGTAGCCCAGCTGCAGTCCCGAACCGGCGAGCTTCACCGTCGTGCAGAAGATGCGGAAAACCGAGCCAGGCGCAACAACCTACGCTTCATAGGTTTCCCGGAGGGCATAGAGGATGACAAGGCCGCCGAATTCCTGGAGACGTGGATCAAATCTTGGATGCCTGACCAATCCCTCTCGCCCTTGTTTGCAATTGAAAGAGCCCACAGGGCGCTCGCGCCTCGCCCACCTCCAGGCGGTCCGAAGCGCCCGATGATCGCACGATTCCTTAACTTTAAGGACAGGGACAATATCCTCAGGGAAGCAAGGCGGCAAGATGGTACGCAGTGGGAAAACCACAAAATCCTAATTTTGCAGGACTACACCAGAGAAGTCCAGACCCGCCGTAGGTCGTACGAACATGTTAAGCAAAAACTAAGGGCAATGCAGCTCTCGTACATGCTCCTTTTCCCCGCTCGCCTCAAAGTCCTCATGACTGGGAAAGCTTACTTTTTTGATTCCCCGGAGGAGGCTTGGGACTGGCTGACCGAGGAGGGCATTGGAGCCCGAAAGGGTCCCCCTGGGACCACTGGAAGAACCCCTCATGTCGGGTCTTCACCATCAGAGGGGCCCCGGAGGAGCAAGCGGCGCACCAGATCCCGGAGAGGCAGACAGAAAGACACGATCGCTCCTGCAGAGAACGAAGCAGCCCGGGACTCTGGTCCTCAGACTAAATCTAACATTGAGACTCTTCTGGTGGCCCGAACACCGTCCCAACCCGCTGAGGATGGGCGATTGAGTCAGTCTCCGGTACTCGGCTGACAGGAGATGTAGGACCCCTGCGCGAGACGTAAGGGGATTCGGGCTTCGCCTGATCCTCTCAGGCGACCCCTAGCGAGATTAACATTGATGACTCCGGAGGCTTCCTAGAGTATGGTGTTGAACGCTTGTTTTGTGACTACTAATTGCAATTGATCCGAAAGAAAGGAGGGGTCCACCACTCCACCCCAATGACAGTTTTACTGGCTGTCTGGTTTTGGTTGGGTACATGGGCGAAAGATGCTTCCGGGGGGGGAGTATGGGGAGGGGGGGAGTTTAGGGGGGAGGGTAAGTTCAAGTTAGGTTTAAGAGGCGACAAGTTGGTTAGCCTGGTTTGTAGATTTAAAATTTTACGGTCATGTCCGAAACGGTCATCCCTGGGCTTGCTCCCGCACATCCAAACATGCCCAACAGTGTTACACCTCACGCTTGGTCCTCAGTAACCCAGGTCCTCTCCTGGAATGTAAACGGCCTGTTAGACAAGATCAAACAATCGGCAGTATTTAACACCCTCCGCAGGTATTCTCCCTCAGTAGTTCTACTACAAGAGACCCATCTTCTTGGGTCCAGATGCCCTATGCTTGCGAGAGGAGGATGCAATAGGGTATATCATGCAGGGTTTTCCAGAGGCTCTAGAGGAGTGGCCATTCTGCTCCACCGATCTCTGCCCATGGTAATCACTTCCACGCAATCTGACTCACAGGGTAGATTCATGGTGGTCACGGGGACTCTTCACGGACAACCGCTAAACTTGGTATGCGCCTATGTGCCCCCGGCAAATCACGACTCCTTCCTACTTTCGCTCCACCGAGTAACCTCAGGATTACCCCAAGGAACTACCCTGCTGGGAGGCGACTTTAACGCGGTCCTTGACCCAAGGCTGGACATTTCTGGGGAAGCTACCATACATAGATCCAAGCGGGCCTCAGCCCTAAGTAATTGGGCGGAGAGCCTTGGCTTGTGTGAGGTGTGGTGCACCTGGCATCCCAGGGAGCGCCAATACACACATACCTCGGCAGCCCACCAGACGCAATCCAGAATAGACCTGGTATTCATGAACGCCCTAGATTTCTTAAAAGTAGCAGGAGCTGAGATTCTTCCACGGGGGGTCTCCGATCATGCGCCAATACGGATCCGGCTGGGTAGAGCAGACCCTACCAGACGGCCTATGTGGCGCTTGAACGCGTGGCACTTACAAGATACAGAGTACACCCAAGAGATCAGGTTGCACCTAGACCAGTATTTCGAATTAAATGAAGGCTCGGTTCGATCCCCAGGAATGCTATGGGCTGCTTGCAAGGCCACTATTAGAGGACATGCCAGAAGCATTCTTCGGTCCCGCGAACGAGATCATAATTCCCAAATCACCGAGCTAGAGAACAAGGCCCGGAGACTCGAATGCCAACATATAAACTTGGCATCGGCCACGACCATGAGGAAACTGACCAGGGTAAGAGAAGATATTAAACATATAATGCTAGATTCGGCCAAGCACATGTGGAGAGCCTCAGCAAGCCGAATTTATGGATGGGGGGATAAAAACGGGAAACTACTGCATTGGCTGGCCACCCGCCCCATGGCTAACAGTATTATACCGGAGATCTTAGATGACTCAGGCACCCTTGTCAAAACAGCAGTGGAAATCGCACATAGCTTCGCCTCCTACTACGCCCGTCTATACGCCAGGCATCCACGCCCTGCTGTTGAGAGAGAGTCCCCGCTACTAAATGAGATTACCCTTCCCGTGGTAACTCCAGAGGCGAGAGATAGACTGGACGAGGCCATCGGTCTTGTGGAAGTCTGCAGCGCAATATCGGGACTGGCATCAGGCAAAACACCAGGCCCCGACGGCTTTCCAGCGGAATTTTATAGTAAATGTAGCGATATTCTGGGTCCCCACCTGCTCAACATGTACGAAGAAGCGGAGAATCAAGGCCGCTTCCCAACAGAGATTGATCAAGCCACTATTGTGGTGATCCCCAAAACTCAACTCCCATCACGACAATGTTCAGCGTACCGCCCTATCTCGCTCCTAAATGTGGAAGTCAAGGTGCTCTCTTCGATCCTTGCTTCCAGACTGAGGGAGGTAATGCCCACGCTGGTGCACCCTGACCAGTGTGGTTTTATGCCCACTCGTAGCACAAGACACTGCATCAGACGATTACATCTTGCTTTGGCGCACCGCAAAGTGCTATCGCATCCGCAGTTGGCACTGCTTTTACTCGACTTCGAAAAAGCCTTTGATACGGTAGATTGGTCCTTCCTCAATCAGGTCCTATGTAAAAACGGGCTCGGACCTAAATTCCGGGGACTGGTGAAACTCCTATACTCTAACCCGACGGCTCGAATTAGGGTAAACGGAGTAGTCTCCGACCTAATCCCCATTGGTCGTGGGACTCGACAGGGATGCCCGTTATCTCCCCTGCTCTTCGCACTAGTGATAGAGCCGCTGGCGATATTAATGAGAGGCGACCCACTGATCGAGGGCTGGCATTGGCCCTTTGGTTCAGAAGACAGAGTGGCTCTGTACGCAGATGATGTGCTCCTGTATATCTCTAATCCATCCAAAAGCGGCCCACGCGTCCTAGAGATCCTTAGACTTTTTGCGGAAGCCTCAGGGCTGACCCTGAACCCAGCCAAATCTTTACTGATCCCCCTTCATCGCTCGCACGACTGTATAGATTGGCAACGGAATATCCCGATACGGAGAAACAGCTTTAAATATCTTGGGATACATATCTCACTTCTCCCCGAGCTAGCGTGGGAACTCAATGTCACGCCGCTATCAAAGAAAATCAAAACCGACCTTCTGCGCTGGAGGGCCCTCCCCCTGAATCTACTTGGTAGAATAGCGCTGTACAAGATGATGATTCTCCCCAGGATCTTATACCTCCTGCAGAATTTTCCGCACCCCTTCCCCGTGAGATGGTTCAGGGAGATGGATTCTTTAGCACGCCAATTCATATGGAGTGGCTCACGTACAAGACTGTCGCTGAAAACCTGTCAGAGGGATGTTTATGAGGGTGGACTGGGCATGTCGAATATTCAATACTATTATCTAGCGATGCATATACTTGTAATTAATGACTGGATGGGAGGTGGATGGACAGACCCCGCATACCAACTAGAATTGCAGACAATGGGCTACCCACAGATCCTTGACATACTCTACGGGAGCCCGATACCCCGGGATACTCCAGATGTGACCAAAATGGTACTTCTGGGTTGGCGTACAGCCCAGAAAGTGACGGGGTGGTGGGGGCGCCTAACCCAACAAACCCCGCTATGGCAGGGGAAGCAGCTGATACATGTAGCAGGTCTGGAGGGCTTCCAGAAATGGGACACCATAGGGATCTCCACGCTGGGAGATATTTGGAGAGGGACACATATACGATCTTTTCAAGACCTCCAGAAACAATATTCCTTAAACAAAACACAATTCCATCGATATCTCCAACTACGTCATGCCCTGCTAGTTCACCTGCAGACAGGAGACACCATACCTGAGCACAGCCCCATGGAAGCCAAGGCACTGATGGGAGTCCTGGGAAGGGGAGGGGTTTCTCAGATTTACCGCTCCTTAATCACCGCCACGGGGGACCCCTGAGAGAGCTTCGCCAAAGGTGGGAGAGTTGGGTGGGACCCATGGAAGAAACGGACTGGACAGAAGCACTAATGGCCCCACGCTCCCTAACAATGGCCACACGCTTCCGTTTAATACAATCCTATTTCCTTCACACCGCATACCTCACACCCGCCATGTTACATAAAGCAGGCCTCCGCCCCACAGCGGAATGCCCCCGCTGCAGGTATCATACAGCGGATTTCTACCACATGGTATGGACATGCCCGATTATAATGACCTATTGGGAAAGGGTGGTGCAAGAGATATCTGAGGCCCTACAGAAGGAGGTAAAGAGGTCGCCATTGCCCCTCCTTCTCGGGGTAATGGGAGATACAGAGCTACGAAGAGCAGATCGGTCCTTCTTAGGGGTGGCATGTCTGGTGGCCAAAAGGGACATAATGGCAGACTGGAAGGCCAGGGTGGCCCCGGCACTGACTAAGTGGAGACGGGGAGTGGATTGGTGTGCGCAGCGAGAGAGACTTGTGTACGAGGCCAGAGGTTGCTTACACAAACACAAGAAGATATGGGGGAAATGGGAGGATGTAGCGGGCCTTTAAGAGGGGATGGTGAGTAACATTAGTGATGAAAGCAGCAGGGACCGGGGACTTGACCTTTATTGTATTGTTTTGATGCCCGTTGGCATCATGTTGTGCTGTATTCATAATTGTTCTATGCAAAATTTAATAAAATGTCTTTATCAAAAGTATTATGTTTTTTCTTGAGAAGTGCAGGTACTCTCCCTCCAAAAATAAAAAAAGTGGCAGTACTCCGTATTGGACAGTACCGGCCCATTTAATGCACAGACAAAGAGACAGATGCAGTTTCTGTTACATTTATACAGATGTGTTTTACTCACTGAATATGGTGCAGTGTAAGTGAATGGTGACAAGAATAATCTCTAGTGTGCAAGTAACATACAAGAAAATACAAAAACAACTCTGTTGGGTAATTTGTGGAACACACTTATTTGTTTTTTTTTATTGTTGTTATTATATTATCAGGAGAGCTTAGACACAAAGCTCTCTCTGAGGGAATCATTGTTTTTGTTCTGCTAAGTTTAAAGCCCACATTCACAGGAATACAGTGTCACCCCATATTTGTTCTTGATGGTGGTGAGGAGAGCTGCTGAGGTCCTGGACCTTACCCTGTCCTCAGTAAAGTAAAGACAAAGGTCTTGCCAGAAGTGCTTCACTGGAGAGTCACCCCTTCAGAGCCCTCCTTTTTTAATAAAGACCTCATTGATGTCCTGCTCAGGGCCTGGGCCAAGCCTTCCACAGGGGCTCTTGTGTGCTGGACCATTACCTCCTGCCATTGCCCCACTCATGGGGGCCCAGCTTTTCTCACCTAGGACCTCACACTGGAGAGTCTGGTTCTCCAGGCCTCCACCTCTAAAGTCATACCTGGTGTGTTCCCTACCACACCACCAGATAGGGAATCCATGAGGCTGGATACCTTTGGCAGGAGGATATCCTCTTCTGCCATCCTTGCACTGCAGTCAGTGAATACTGCATGTTGATTGAGCTGATAAACCATCACAGTTTGAGATTCCGTTGTGCAAGTGCTGCCCCTGATCTTGGAGGAGGCCCGAGACTGATCCAGGATATTGCCAGTGGAAGGGACGCACCAAAGTTCACCATTCGCTGCTGACTGGATATAACTCACTAGGCAGATTGCACGTCAGTGGCGCCACAGCTAGATGAGACCCACTGGCTTTTCAGGGGATGTTCGGGCATCCCTTATGGACATTCCCTTTGATGTCACCTGCCTCTTCAACAATAAGGCAGATTCCATGCTGAACTGCTTTAATGATAGCCAGCGCTCTGGCCAGTCACTGGGTCTCTCCAGGGCCCTATGCCAACCCCATTCTGCCTTTCGCCCCTTCCATGGCCACAGCAGGCTACCAGCCGTGTCCATTCCTACCCAGCCACTAAGGTCAACAGGCTCCCCAGTGCTTTTGCTGCTGTGGATATGGCTCCCACAAGTCTCAGGGGGCACACAGCCAGAGTCTACCCAGTCCTCCACCCTCCACGCAGGGTCAAACCCCTTCAGTTTGCCCTCTTACCATCATGGGCAACCAGTTGGTAGCAGAAACCGACATTACCTGCGCCACTGACAGTCCATAATATTGGACAAGTGGGTACTTCAAATTGTTCAGTGGGGTTCCTTGATCTCTTTCTTAGACACACCACCTCCCTGGCCACCATCCTCAGACCAGTTGACAGAGGACCCCCTCTTCCTGCTCAGTCAAGAAGTGTAGGCTCTTGACCAAAGCCATCTGGCATATTTTAGACCTGCACCCTCTGAACATTTTCCTGAAGAAATTCAAGATGCTCAGGTTGCCTCATGCTCTGTGTGCCCAACACTCTGCAGAATGGATGGTAGCACTGGACATGCAGGATGCCTAGTTTCATGTACCTGTTCTGCCTGTGCACAGGCATTACCTGTGGTTCATGGTGGGCCACAAGCATTTTTAGTTTGCTGTGCTTCCTTTTGGCCTCACCAGTACCCCGAGGGTATTCATCAAGGTGACGGTGGTGGTTGCAGCACATCTGCAGATGCTAGGCGTTCCAGTCTCCACCTACCTTGACAACTGCCTGTTGATGGCGGGCTTGCCCTAGGCAGTTGTATTACACCTCCAGACTCCAGTAGACTTCCTGCATTTGCTGGGGTTTACTATCAAGAAGCCAAAATCACACCTGACTCCCTCTCGGACGTTCCCTTTCATCTGAGCTATTGTGGGCACAATGCAGGCTCATGCCTATTCTCTGGAGCGGCAAGTCCAGGATATTCAGGCTATGATTCTGGTGTTTCAGCAGTATCCTGGATTTCAGTGCGAGTGCATCTGAGGCTCCTGGGTCTTAAAGCCTACTGCATCCTGCTGATAACACATGCCCAATGGTGCAGCATCAGGCATATCTCTCTGACCTGGTACAAATATCGGTGGGAACTGCCAAAAATCTGCAGTGGTGGCTTACAAACTGCAAGTGCATCAGCAGCAGACCCCTCTCCCTTTCTCACCCAGAACTGACTGTAGTGACAGACGCGTCACACTGGGAATGGGGCAGCCATCTGGGTAGAGGTGGGGGTCAGAGGCTTCTGGTCTCTGGCAGAGTTTCAGCTCTACATCAACATGTTGGACTTGAGAGAGAGATTGGCCTGGCATTGAAAACCTTTCCTCCTTTCATCGACAACACCACTGCCATGTGGTATTGCAACAAACAAGGCAGGGCAGGGTCATGGACCCTGTGTCAAAAGGCTCTGCGCTTCCTGACATAGCTGGAACATCAGAACATATTCCTGGTGGTTCAACATCTGGCAGGATCTTTGAATGCCGTGGTGGAAAAACTCAGCTGTAGATCAGGAAGGGCATCTCCATCTGGAGTTGATGCAAGGTCTCTTCAGGGATTGGGGAGAACCTTAGTTAGATCTATTTGCCACTTCTAAGAATGCACAATGTCAGCACTTCTGCGTGCTGGAGTTTGCAAGGTGACCCCCACTCGAAGATGCTTTTCACCTTAAATGGCGCTCTGGCCTCTTAGACACTTTTCCACTAGTACCAATCCTGCCCAGAGTTCTCAAGAAGATCAGGAACAACTAGGCATCGAGCGTATGATATTCTGAAGGTCTCAGCATGAGCATTGATCCTTCGATCAGGCTGCCCCTTCGGGAAGATCTACTGTTGCTGCAACAGGACAGGGTTTTGAACTCGAACCGCTGCATGTTCTGCCTTCATGCATGGAGATTGAGCAGCAGCATTTGACCTCCCTGCAGAAGTCTGCAATGTCATTCTGGCAACCAGGCATTCCTTAACCAAGACAGTATACGCCTGCCATTGGAACAAATTTGTGGCTTGGTGGGCTACCAAAAATGTTGGTGCGCTTTCTGCACCTTTATCACAAGTGTTGCTATTTGTTATCCCAGCAAGGCTTTGCTTTGGTCACAGTTAAAGAGTATCTTTTGGCCATATAAGCATTTTTATGGTTGCTGGAACAGCCTTCCCTGTTCAAGTAACCTGTTGTGACTCATTTTCTAAAAGGAATACAACACATGTTCCTTCCAAAACCCTTCATCATGCCCCAATGGGACTTGAACCTAGTCTTGATGTTGCGGATGTGCTTACACTCAATATAGTTGCCGTCTACATCTTCTGACTTTTAAAACTACTTTTGTAGTGGCCATCACATCAGCCAGGAGAGTCTATGTACCCACTTTCCATGACATTTTTCCCACATAAACTGTTTCTGAGAACACATGCTTCTTTCCTACTGAAAGTGGTGACACCTTTTCACGTAGGCCAGACCATCATAATCCCAACCTTCTTTGCTCTACCTCATCCTTCCAAAGAGGACGAGAGACTCCACTGTCTGGATCCAAAAAGACCATTACTGTTCTACATAGATCATACCAAAGTATTATGGATGGATGATCAACTCTTCATTGGGTTCATCGGGGCAAAGAAAGGAAAGGTTGTTCAGAAAAGGACCCTCTCAAAATAGAGTGTGCTCTGCATTAAAATCTGCTATGCACTGGCCAAGAGCCAACTCCCTGAGGACGTGCATGCTTATTCCATCAGAACCCAGGCTGCAATGACTGTGTTAGCTTGCAGTCTTCATGTCCTGGAATTCTGTCAGGCTGTGATGTGGGTGTCTCTGCACATGTTTTCCAAGCACAACTGTCTGGACAGTCAGCTCCATCGTGTCGGGCACTTTGCCCATTCAGTCCTCCAGGACTTTCTGGTCTAAATCTGTTTCCAGGATCACCTCTGGGGAGGTACTGCTTGGGTATCTATTCTAAAGTAAGATTCTGTATCTGGAACTCTATCAGATAAACAAGTTATTTACCTTCTGTAATGCCTTACCTGGTAGAGACTATTTCTAGCCTCAGATTCCTTACTGACCCTCCCAACCTCTCTGCTCTGCAAATGGATTTCTCTACATAGGGTGAACGTTGTAGGTTCTTATTGTCTGCACACTGGTCCATCAGCATTCTGTCATGGCTCTGTGCTTCTGGTGTTAAAATGTTACGAAATTAAACTGATATCAATGTGCTGGGGTGGCATCAATATAGGTTCTGTGCATGTCACTTTCGGTGTGGATGATGTTGATGCAGAGTTGAACAATGCTACCTACTGGCACACAGAGCTACTGCTCAAGACTTTCTGGATCCAGTCTGGCACCTGAGGAATATTCTAAGGTAAAGAATCTGCGCCTAGATAGAATCTCTACCTGTTAAGGCATTACTGAAAGTAAGTAACATGTACTTTCATTTGTACTATGGTTTTCTACTGGAGCTTCTTTAAGCATGTAGATACCTCTTCATGAGGTTTAAGCATGCTTAATAAATGCAATGTTCATATATTCATTCATACTTAGAACAGCTAGCCCTGCCACCGTGAAAGCCTTTAGAGACATGGTAATATTAATTTTCTATATGTCTTACTTGAACATACCATGCACTTTACTTCGTGGGCTACAAGGCTTACATTTGTAGACTTACTGATATTTAGGAGGGAAGTATTTTCCCTGTCAAAAAGGGCATTTTAACAGGTCTCCATAGGGTAGGCCTGGATTCATGTTTACACTTCCACTGTAGTGGTTGGCACAAGTGGTGTTGGAGTCCGCTAGTGGCGCGTAACTTCCAGGCTCTTTGTACACTTTGTACACCATATGCTAGTGACTTATAGGCATATTAAATATATCAATTAGGAATAGGCCAATTCAACCATGTTTAAAAGGGACGCATAGGCACTTTACTAGAGGTTGGCATGGTCAAAGTGCATAGAGTTATAGATCCAGGAAAGCAGATAGGGCAAAAATCTGGCAGGGCATTATGCAAAAGATACTATTTTCCTACACATTCCCTCTGACATGAGAACAGCACCAACCCTCCTACAATGCAGAAAGAAACTGAAAATTTACATCTGCAAAAAAAACACTACATCAGGCTAACTTCTTACCCTTTTTTGTCAGCTCTCCGCCAACACTGCAAATTATGGGGAAATGTTCTGTTATCATTACTATGGACACCATTTTTTTACCAAGCTAATACTCCCTGAGTAGTTTTTAATTATGTTTTATTCATTTTCCTAATTTTAGCATAGCCAAATTGTAGCTGGTTGTTTTTATATTTTAATCAGCTGTTTCTTTCCAAGAAGACAGAATTGGTTGTGCTGCTCATTTTATCTGTCATTTGTACACTGCATTCTGTGCCCTCTTCAAGGCTGTCATGTATGCTACATGATAAACTAACCTGTAATGCCACTCCAGGAGCTCAGGAGTCAGTCCCTGTTTTCTAGACACATCAGTATGCCAGGCCTCTTCTTAGAACCCTGTATGGGTTATTACATGAGCAACACGTAGGCCTAAGGTGGACATTCCTTTCATGGCCATCCTGGGATGCACATCATTCCACAGACAACTTTGCTGATCCTGTCACCGACTTTCCAGCTTCCAGAGAGGAATGCCATCCAGACAACAGGCAGACACTTGCAATGCTACCCTGGTATTGAGTCGGGGTTACTTCTATAGATCGGGACAGGCAGAAGGGCTACCACCACTATGCTCTCAGACCTAGACATAGGGTATAGACAGGAATCTCTAGACTTTCTAGAATCATAAACAAATGGTGGGGTTGTTTATCCTCTTTACACTGGTTGTATTAATGATTACTGCACTATGTTTAATCATCTGCCTTATTGTAGCAGCTCATGCTTTTTATACTATGATGTAATTGCTTCAATAAATGTATTGAAATCCAGTTTGCATCTTGTGCCCTGCCTTGGCATATGTGGTCACTGAGTAATTGAGCGAAAGTGGTATGATCTGTTTCCATGACTTCCTTGAGGAGTCAAAGTGTCAGGTTTAGGTTGCCATAACCCCCCTTTTCCTTTCTGGGGTTGGGTAAGGCACTGTGGGCTATCCAGGAGTTAGGCAGACAGGTTATAAAGTGGTGTTGGGCTGACTCAGCCTCCCACACTGCCTAATAACACTGCCCTAAACATGCAGTCTTAGTACCATAAAAGGAACAACACAACAGTTGCTGTGCTAAAAATAAAAGATAGTATGGCAGTTTGAAATGTTTTCTCCTATGGCAGCAACAGGGTATCTAGGGAAGAAGAGTTCTACATACAGCCACAGAATTGGTTATTATATTTGGCAGATCTCTATAAAGCCCAAGCTATAGATTATGTTGAAGCACGTACCTATTATAGTACTCCAAGAAAGGAAGATCCAAATACCTCTATTCATTTTACACTGGAAGACATAGAGACCCTGAAGGCTGCTAAAGCTTTGGGATCAAGTCACAGATAATCTTAATCAATCAGAGCCTGTCATTGGGGGCCTTACATCAATGTGCTAACTAACTGCCAAGACTCCTTTACTTGAGAAAGAAGCAGAGATCATCCCAACATTTACAAAAGGGATAACCCTGGGAATTACCGAGCGATCAGCTTGTGTTGGACCTGGCTTTTTGACAGGGACATCCCCAAACTTTTTGCCTCCTTCCTCCTATTTTTTCTGACCTGTTGTTGTTGGCTTTTGACCTCTGAGCACTTTACCACTGCTAACCAGTGCTAAAGTGCATATGCTCTCTGTGTAAATTGTACTATTGATTGGTTTATCCATGATTGACTATTTAATCTACCTGTAAGTCCCTATTAGAGTGCACTACATGTGCCTAGGGCCTATAGATTAAATGCTACTAGTGGGCCTGCAGCACTGGTTGTGCCACCCACCTCAGTAGCCCCTTAACCTTGTCTCAGGCCTGCCATTGCAAGGCCTGTGTGTGCAGTTTCACTGCCACTTCGACTTGGCATTTAAAAGTACTTGCCAAGCCTAGAACTCCCCTTTTTCTACACATAAGTCATCCCTAATGTGTGCCCTAGGTAACCCCTAGAGCAGGGTGCTGTGTAGGTAAAAGGCAGGACATGTACCTGTGTAGTTATATGTCCTGGTAGTGTAAAACTCCTAAATTCGTTCTTACACTACTGTGAGGCCTGCTCCCTTCATAGGCTAACATTGGGGCTGCCCTCATGCACTGTTGAAGTGGCAGCTGCTGATCTGAAAGGAGCAGGAAGGTCATATTTAGTATGGCCAGAATGGTAATACAAAATCCTGCTGACTGGTGAAGTCGGATTTAATATTACTATTCTAGAAATGCCACTTTTAGAAAGTGAGCATTTCTTTGCACTAAAATCTTGTTGTGCCCTTCAATCCACGTCTGGCTAGGTTTAGTTGACAGCTCCTTGTGCATTCACTCAGACACACCCCAAACACAGGGTACTCAGCCTCACTTGCATACATCTGCATTTTGAATGGGTCTTCCTGGGCTGGGAGGGTGGAGGGCCTGCCCTCACACAAAGGACTGCCACACCCCCTACTGGGACTCTGGCAGACGGGATTGAGCTGAAAGGGAACGTGGTGCATTTCTTAGAGACTCTTTGAAGTCACCCCCACTTCAAAGGCACAACTTAGTATAAAACAGGGCCTCTGCCCTACCTCATCAGACACTTGCTGGAGAAGAAACCGGAACCAGAAACTACATCCTGCCAAGAAGAACTGCCTGGCTGCTCAAAGGACTCACCTGTCTGCTTTCTCCAAAGGACTGCTGTCTTGCTGTTGCCCTGCTGCCTTGCTGAACTCTTGTCTGGCTGTGAAAGTGCTCTCCAAGGGCTTGGATAGAGCTTGCCTCCTGTTCCTTGAAGTCTCAGGACCAAAAAGACTTCTGCCTTTCACGTGGACGCTCCGTGCGCCGAAAATTTCGACGCACAGCTTGTTTCGCGGCGAGAAAAACGCCGCACACCGACGCTGATCAACGCGACGCCCTCGGGACGATCGAGACTTCGACGCACAACCTCGCAAGGACAAAGCCGCCTGACTTCCAAGGAGAAATCGACGCGACGCCTACCGTGAGTGCGAAACTTTGACGCACGGCCTCGCAAGGACAACGCCGCCCGACTTCCAAGGAGAAATCGACGCGACGCCTGCCGTGAGACCAAAATTTAGACGCACGGCCTCGCAAGGACCACGCCGCCCGACTTCCAAGGAGAAATCGACGCGACGCCTACCGTGAGATCGAAACTTCGACGCGCAGCCCCGCAGAACGACGCACAGCCGGAAAATAAGCAGGAGAATCCACGCACAGACCCGGGACATCTGGTAATCCCCGCGATCCACAAAAAGAGACTGTCTGCGCGCCGGAAAACGACGCCCGACTTCCCCACGTGGAAAAGAACGACGCAAGTCTGTGTGTGCTGAGGAGAAATCGACGCACACACCCCTTTTTCCACGCATCTCTTCTCCTGTGGCCCTCTGAGGAGATTTCCCACCAGAAACCAGGTACTCTGTGCTTGAAAGACACTTTATTGCTTTTTAAAAGACTTAAAGACACTTAATATCACTTTTCAGTGATATCTTTACAAATTCGTATTGCAACTTTGATCGTTTTGACCTACAAGTACCCAGATAAATATTCTATATTTTTCTAAACACTGTGTGGTGTATTTTTGTGGTGTTATACTATGGTGTTGTATGATTTATTGCACAAATGCTTTACACATTGCCTTCTAAGTTAAGCCTGACTGCTCGTGCCAAGCTACCGGAGGGTGAGCACAGGCTGATTTTGGATTGTGTGTGACTTACCCTGACTAGAGTGAGGGTTCTTGCTTGGACAGAGGGCAACCTAACTGCCAACCAAAAACCCCATTTCTAACAGCTTGTTTGACATCACAGAACAGATGTTGTGCAGACAAATTCTGGCCAAAGTCCATGAACAGATGCATAAAACACAACGTTTTATCCCACTTCAAGGCAGCATTCAGTGCCAACACAAATACCATTGACCAGGTGTTTCAATTTATCATACTGATCTGAAAAACTGTTACTCTGAATCAATGGCATTTGTATGTGATTTTGTGGATCTCAGGGCAGCTTTTGATTTGTTCCCCTGGGAAAAGTCATGGACTGTACTGAGAAACATGAAAATACCGGAAATCTTGCTGGAGCTAATAATGTACCTTTATAGTAACAATTATGCCCAAGCAAGATGAGGCAGAAAAGGCGAGTTGACAGATAAAACACGATTGAGAGAGAGGTTTGTCAAGGTTGTGTTTTATAGCACCAACTCTGTTTGTGCTATATTCAAATCGGGTGACTGACCTACTCTAATTAATGGCTGTAAGTACATTTCACCCATCATGGCTGGCCAATAAATTACCACTCTCTTATTTGCAGAAGATATGCTATTAATATCAAAGACACCCATAGGCCTGTGAATATTGGTCAATAAATTCTCCACCTTTATCAGGCAACACGGTCCCTTAAGGGAGCCGAGTCCTATATTGTAGAACTGTTCCAGCTGAACTGACAGGCGGGAATGCGTATTACAATGTTCCCACCAGTCAGCCCGGTGAGAACATTGTAATACGCTTGTTGGAGGGGGGGACTTCACCGCAATGGCGGTGGCATCCTCCCCGTAAGTTTGGGGGTCTGGGGTTGGGACCGTCAAACTCATAATGAGGCCCAACTATTTGAATAGGAGCAAAACAAATCAAGACACTTGACGAGGCACAAATTATACATTTTCACTGTACCCAATTTCCACACATCATCATTTGTGTGCAACATAGTTTTATCAGTAGAACTGTATGTCTATTCAAATGTAGTGGCTATTTCAATGGAAAATGTGCTGTCTGTAAATTGCAGTGTGCTACCATATGATGCTTTATTTACATTTTTTTAAAAAAAACTGTCTCATGTCCATTAAAGCTTGGTGGGTTGCAAAGTTTGAAATACAAAAAATTGGGCCATGGTTCTAAAACGTTTGGGAAGCACTGTCCTAAGCGGTGATAGCTAAGCATGATTCCCATAGCACCTTAGTTAAACATCTCCTGAAGAAGCTCCATACAAATCATTAAACTCATGGCATGAGTACTAGGTCGAGACATGTTTATGTAAATTTTAATTCTGTTAATTGGACAATTTTCAAATATACATTTAATTTGGTATCGAAAGAACTTCAGAAATAACATTGCATTGACAAAACTTGTGTCTCATAACTCTGTATACTGGCAGGTTTTCTTGTATAATATGCCCTCTGGAGCTCCCCCAGTCTCCTCTATCACAAACTTAGGTCTCGTGGAGTCCCTCCTGTGCCTCCCCCTTAATCTCCAGGTTGGAATGAAACTTTTTTCCACACATAATCCCCTGTTTACAATTCAAACAAAGCTATCCCCTGCCTGGATACTAATGTTTTGAAAATTTACTTTTAAAGGACTATCACTATTTACTTTTAATGTACTCACTTTGAGTTGTTGTCCAAATCTTGAGAGATGTCATCTACAAGTTCGCTCTCTGAGGATTCATGAGCCATAGATTTGTAGAGTTTGCATGCTACAAGTGCTTTGGCCATGGCCTCTTCCCCTCGCTGCCATAGGAAGAGGGCCATCTTTTGGCGCTTCAGCAGCACAGCCCACACCATCAGCTCATGGAATGGGTACTGAAAGCGGCTGACCTCAGGGTCATCCACATCGATGTCTATATCTTCCTCCTTTTTCTTCTTCTTCTTCTTTTTTCCCTTGGATGGGGGTTCGTCGTCCTTATAAAAGTGAAGTTGAAATAATGAGTGAATTATAAAGGTTATTGAAATATTTTCAGCGTGTTGATTACGCAGGAGTAAAATAATGACATGACGAACTTATGAAGGGCCAGTCTCATAGACTGTTATAAAAAAAAAACACTACTCCCTGATATCAATACTTTTGATGCAAAGAACTAAATGGTGAATATAATTTATTCAAAGAAGTTTATGAAAAACAATTCCAAGACACATAGGGGCTCATTCTGAGCCCGGCGGGCGGTGGGCGCTGCCCGGCGGGCGGAAACCGCCGAAAGACCGCACCGCGGTCAATAGACCGCGGGGGTCATTTTGACTTTCCCGCTGGGCCGGCGGGCGATCGCCAGAAGATCGCCCGCCGGCCCAGCGGGAAAGCCCCTGCAACGAGGAAGCCGGCTCCGAATGGAGCCGGCGGAGTTGCAGGGGTGCGACGGGTGCAGTAGCACCCGTCGCGATTTTCACTGTCTGCATAGCAGACAGTGAAAATCTTTGTGGGGCCCTGTTAGGGGGCCCCACGACACCCGTTCCCGCCATCCTGTTCCTGGCGGGTTTTACCGCCAGGAACAGGATGGCGGGAAGGGGGTCGGAATCCCCATGGCGGCACTGCAAGCAGCGCAGCATGGTCAGTTAAAGCAAGTCCTAAACAATCACATAGGGTCCATGCGTTTAAAGTCAACGTCGACTGGATCTCACAGAATGCAGCACATGAATGACGTTGTTACATTTGATAAGATGGATTAGCATTGCTGCAGTTTTGATCAGTCTCCAGAGGGTACCAGCCAACAGAACTGCCACAATTGTGTACTCAATAACGAAACCCACAACTACTTACTTTACCAACATCTGCCCAAACAATCTTTCCAGCTTGCCGAATGCTCGTCTAAGGTGAATACAACACTTACACAAAGTAGTGATTTATCTAATTGAATCCAGATTATGCAATGACCTAGACCATTAAACAGAATGACTTTTCCTACCAAAGCACTCGGAAGCTTTCAAGTCTTTTCTCCTCGTTTGGGTATATGTTAGTCACATGCACTTTGCCCCCTTGATGTGAGTCATCAATTTGATAACATATTGTCCCGGGGTTCATCCATCATCTCCATCCCCTCAATGTTTACTCTTCAGCACATTCACAAGCCTTACTTTAGCTCTGTTCTTAGTACTTGCCATATTATTTTATGTGATTTTGAACAATGGGCTGACTATATTTTTGAATACCAGCTGTTTCCTTTCTACACCAGATGGCAATAATCCCAGAGGAGGTCTAACGACATGCTTCCTATTATTCAGGACGTGCGGTCCCACCAGCTTCTGAATACTGCACACCACAATGGTAAGGGTTCTATTGAGTAAGGATGAATATTGACAGGTTGTGCTGGACTGGATTCATTGTTAACTAAGAGCCTGAACTCAGAAAGATGTTTTTTAACACCACTGATCCCAGGGACATTTACTGACTTTCATACTACTCCAAGGTACTGTCCCTACTGCACTGCTATCTAATGGCAATGTCTCTTAGATGTGTAACTTACTGAGATAGCATGAATTTGGATTCAGCAATAGCAGTGGATGTACATTTTCATTACATTACATTACATTACATTATTATGGAGTAATTTTGGAGTACTAAAGTATTACTGCTCTACATACTCCAATATACAATTCACAAACCTCTGCCTCTCCCGTCTTTACGTACTGAGATTCCCGCCGCCCAGGTAGGTATATGATTTTGCAGTAAATATGGGCGGAACAATAAGATGTGGTTGGAAAATGCTAACAACAACACACATACCTATAAGAGTAAGACAACTGTTATTCACAGAATACACATTTAAATACTAAATATACTACTGTACTATTGCTGACAAAAAAGGCTCAGATGCACAGTAGCTTATCCTTGGAGAAAGTCAAGCGCCACACATGGCCTACCACTGGTATTGTAACACACCCTCATAGAAATTAATGGAGGCAAGCAAAAAAATCTAAAACGCAGGAAAACACATAACATAAATGACATTAACAAACATTTTAAATTAAACTTTATTTTAATTATTTTGAAGTTTATTATGATTTTTTTATAAATAAATGTGTTGTTCAGCATAGACAACAAACTTAATAAAATATATTTTAAATATGTGATTTTTAAAAAACAAATTTAAATAACAAATTAACATTTGATTGAATTTAACGAAAAAACATGTTTAAATAAAAATGCAAATGTCATTTAACTTTTAAATTAACATTTAATAATATGTTACATTTTGGTGCAGGTGGGTTTCCTTTGCTATTGTTGTTGTCCTAGGTGAACAAAAGTTAGGGAACTGCCTTACAATATTGTTCAATAAAAAAAAAAATGTTTAGGTTTTTTAATTGAAAATCAATTACCTATTACTTTTTACACAGAGGTCTCCATCCCTGTGGTGCAGTTCTCCAGTGGTGAAGATCCCCAGTAACAGGTCTCATTTGAGATGTAAATGCCCAATCAGAAATGGTGAACACTTATGTTACTCTTTGATGAAGGAACAGATCTACAAGCGTATATCTACACATACACTCCTTTATGAATAGGGCCTTACTCATATTCCCTTTTGCAGATAAACCCAAGCTTTACTATAACAAAGGTCCTGAATGTAAAATATCAATGTGTAAGCATAACAATGAGCTTCAGTTTTATTAAGATAATGAAGATTCTTATGTATCATCTATTTAAAAGTGAGGACCTCTTTGAATTAATTTGTCGAAGGTAGTGTTGTCCCACATTACACTACTTGACAAGATATCCAAGTCACGTCTAGCAAGAAGTGTTTTGGGGTACCATATCATCACCTGGCTGACATTTAGTTTAAACCTCACTAATTCTGTGCTGTAAAACTGTATTTCATGAGTGTCCTACTTACTCAAAAAATATTTTTCAGTGAATACTCCATGAGCATCCTCACACATGGATTAGATAGATTGTCAAATCACTTTCTGCCACCTGATGCACAGATAAGGTAAAAAATAGAACATTAGACACTCTCCTGCAGTCCTTGGTCAAAAGATTTCTCCCAGAGTAAGACAGGGGTGTGGTTAGCACCGACGAACATGGCAGCATTACAGTGGAGCTCCGGACCCGGGCTGCCCTATAAGGCAGCCTTTGATCTCCCCAAGCATGTAAAAGTGCTTTAGAATACCAAAGGGGCTCCATGAGGTTTTTGTAGTGCAGCATGCTTATCGGCGATCTGGCGCATTCGGATCCCATTAGGGCCCCGCGAATAGCTGGATGCAGTCCAGTCTATTCGCGGGAGCTCTCGGGCCGGACGTAGACGGCCTGGGAGCAGATAGGCAGCTTGCTGGGCGGGGGCGGGACGTAGGGAGGGCATAAAAGGGGTGGGTTGGGAGGGATCGGCCTCTTTGGGCGCCAGCAGAGTCACGCTGTGCACGAGTTGGCCATGAGGGGGCAGGCAAGATTGTTCCGGGGCCCGTGGGCTTGCGCAAGTCTGTAGAACCTGTTGGAAACAGGCGCGCGTTTTTAAAAAACACATGTGCGCCTGGTCGTGCACGCTGTCTCCCGCGCGCAATGGCCGGGGGACAGAATTCAGAGGCGGTAAAGGCCGCACTGAGGGTGCTAGGGGAGGCGGGCCGCGGAGACCTCCTGAGGCCCGGCGTCCTCGAGGAGGCATGGGTGGGGATGACGCACGCGCCGCGTGTAGCGGCACGGGCATGGCAGCGGCTACCGCCGCGTGCCTCTCCCCCAAGAGGACCCAGAAAAGGAAAGGGGCAAAGGGGCGGGGGCGCGGCCGGCCGCCCCCCCCCTCCTTCCTTAAAACAGCAAGGAAAGAAGATGGACCTCCTGGGGAACGCAGTACAGGAGGGGGGGGGGGGCCCTGGGGAGGACAGCCAACAGGAGGCCCTGGCTGGCCCTTCTGGGGAGGCAGGAAGATACGCAGGCGCCCCCGGGGCTAACAGGCCAGGCACTGGGGGGACAATTGGGGGCTGAACAGCCCTTTAGCAATATCCAGGCAGGGGACCAGGGGGAGGGGCCCATACTTGACAGGCCAGTAGAAGGGGGGGAAAGAGTCCATGCCTACATCAGAGGTGGGCAGAAGGGTGGCGAAGCCAACGGGGCGCAACACGGCCCCTGGACGTTGGTCGGAAGCAATAGAGGGGTCCCCGGGGGCCTTCTCTACACGTGGGAACGCAAGAATGACACGACTGGTTTGCGCCAGGGCGGTTACGGAGCGGGTTTCGGGTGCAGCATGGAAGAAGCAAGTGGCAAATTTGGAAGCATGAGTATTTCCATGTTTTCAAGCTCCTGCATAGGGATATTCAGGCTAAAGAGTGCTCGAAAGAGGAGGAATGGGAGTTGGCGCGGAGGCCAAGGGTTCCGATAACCATGGATAACTGGACTTCGGCTTTCCTCATTTATGCCAGTATCTATTGTGAAAAATATCTTGATCGGGCCATTGCCATGTTTAATTAAATACATGGACATGATTAGGAAGGCTCAGCTACATTTCGGGGGTTTTGGCTGGCTCAACTACGATGAGGAATTCCGAGCCAGAGTTTGTATCAACCCAGAGAAGCCATGGGGGGTTGTAGATTCTGAGTTATGGATGCAGTGGATGGCCTCGTCACATTCGGCGGCATCAACGCATACAGCCAGTGGCCTTCCAGTTGTTTATAAGCCATTTCAGCAGCATCCTGCTCAGGGAGGGGTCTCAGAGTGTGCAGGGGGCGACATCAGGAGCCTGTTGGAATTTTAACAAGGGATTTTGCTCTAGGCACCCTTGTAGATTTAAGCATGAGTGTTCCAAATGTGGGGGTAAACATCCAGTCATGCAATGTTTCGCACTCACTAGCCCAGCAGAGCAGTGGAGAGCAGGAAGGGGCAGGGGTAAGCAAGGCGCTGCTGCACCAAAGGGCACCTACTCCAATTAGACTTGAGGCGTTACTGCCTTGGTTGCGCGTGCACCCAGACACAGACACAGCGCTAAGATTGGAGTGGGGTTTTGGAGAAGGCTTTCGGGTGGGTTATCAGGGTCCTCGGAGGAAGAGATGGCCTGAGAACCTGCAGTCTGCAAAATCTATGCCTGCGGTAGTGTCAACAAAATTGAAGAAGGAGGTAGCGGAGGGTAGAATTGCGGGCCCCTTTTACGAGTGGCCTCTAGAGGATTTGATGATCTCATCCTTAGGAGTAGTGCCAAAGAATAACAAGGGGGACTTTAGGCTGATACACCATCTGTCTTGGCCGGAAGGGGCATCGGTAAACGATTTTATCGCGCCCGAGGATACTAAGGTCGTTTACGCCACAGTAGATGATGCCATACGGATCATCCGGGGATGTGGAAGGCACGCGGAAATGGCAAAATGTGACATCAAGGCAGCTTTTCGGCTGCTACCGATACATCCAACAGATTGTGCTTTGCTGGAAATGCAGTTGGGTGGTACGATCTATTTGGACAGAGTCCTACCCATGGGGTGTGCGATCTCATGTGCCCTATTCGAGGCCTTCAGTACTTTTTTGCAGTGGGTTTTTGTACAGCGCAGTGGGCACCGGACGGTGTCACACTATTTGGACGATTTCTTGTTTGTCGGGTCAGCGCAGTCAGACTCATGTGGCAGGGCCCTTAGGTTTTTCGAACATATGGCACAGGATTTTGGTGTGCCTCTGGCGCCGGAGAAGACTGAGGGACCCAGTACAGTTTTTAAATTTTTGGGGATTGAATTGGACACAAGGGTCTTCATTGCTCGTTTGCCGGAAGAAAAGGTGGGGGAGATGCTGGTTTTCTCAAGGGAGGTCAGGGTGAGGCATAAAATCGAGCTTCGAGTGGCACAACAGCTTCTGGGCTACCTGAGTTTCGCATGTAGGGTAGTTTGAGGTGGCAGGACTTTTTGTAGGCGCATGGGCTTGGCCATGTCGGGGGCGTCGCTCCCACACCACAGGATAAGGTTGACAGTGGGTTTGAGGGAGGACATCAGGATTTGGGAATCCTTTTTGACACAATTCAACGGGGTCTCTATGGCTTTTCGAGACGAGGACACAGTGTGGCAGTTACAGATTTTTTCTG
The DNA here is from genome assembly GCF_031143425.1 of Pleurodeles waltl. Taxonomy (NCBI): domain Eukaryota; kingdom Metazoa; phylum Chordata; class Amphibia; order Caudata; family Salamandridae; genus Pleurodeles; species Pleurodeles waltl. The sequence continues at coordinate 281,515,807 of NC_090440.1, forward strand.
ATGCGGCTGGGGCAGCAGGTTTTGGTCTTTTTTGGGACGGGCGCTGGTGTGCGGAACAGTGGCCCGGGCAATGGCTCAGCCAAGGCAGGAGCATTGCATTCCTGGAATTTTTTCCCCTCTTGGTGGCGCTGGCAGTATGGGGCAATGAATTGGCAAACAGGACGGTGATTTTTCATGTGGACAATCGGACTGTGGTGGAGTTGGACAATCATCAGAAAGCTAGGGATTTAAGAGTATTGAAATTGCTTAGAATGTTTATGTTGCGTTGTTTGACTCTGAACATAATATTCAAGGCGGCACACATTCCTGGGGTGAACAACTCTATCGCAGATTCCTTATCTCGTTAGCAGTGGCAGCGTTTTCGACAGTTGTCACCTGGCGCAGGCGACCTCAAAACATCAGTTCCGGAAGACATTTGGGAATGGGGGGCGTGATGGTAACGGAACTGGTGGAAAGGTCGCTGGCAGAATTTACCCGTAGGAGTTATCGTCTCGCGTGGTTGGAGTTTCAGGATTTTGAAGCTTACAGGGGGCAATTTTGGAGCCAGGAGCAGGTGGTATTGGAGGCGAGAGTGGTGCGTTTTGTTCTGTTTTCGATCCACAAGGGATTATCGCCCACTACGATAGGGGGCAAACTGGCAGGGGTGTTCTTCTACGGGAAGTTGTTTTTTGGTTGGAACCCGGCGAAGAACGATATATTGGGAAAGATGTTGAAGGGTTGGGGGAGGGTGCGTTCCAGTTCAGTTTTTGTTCGGGAAGCAATCACGCTCGAATTGTTGCTAGAGATATTGCATGTTTTGCCGGTGTGTTGTTTTAATGCGGATGAGGTGGCGTTGTTCCGGCTCTGCATGATATGGATGTTTTTTGGTGCTTTCCGAGTGTCTGAGTTGTTGGGGGTAGGCACTGCATGCGGGTTAAAGAGAGGTGAGGTGCAGCGCATAGGGGACAGGTTGGGGATTTGGTTGAGGCGTTCAAAAACGGACCAGTTGGGCAAGGGTAAGTGGGTGTGGTTGGAAGCAGGAGGAGTGCTGGATGCCTGTCCGGTGCGAGAATGGGACAAGTTTGTCACAGGTAGTAAGAGCCAGGAGATATGGATTTTTCAACATAGGGACGGTACCAAGGTTACAGCTTTCCAGTTGTTGTGCGTTTTAAGGATGGCGTTGAGGCGTCTGGGTAGAGAAGTGGGTTATTTTGGTACACATTAATTTCGGATAGGAGCAGCAACGGAAGCACCCGAGTTGGGGTGGGACTGGGATAAGATCAGGCACATTGGCCGATGGCGCTCTAAGTGTTGTGAACGGTTTGTCTGGGCTTAGTGGTATGGGGTTTAACACAGTGAGGGTTTGGGGGGCCAGGGCGGTGAGCTGGAGGGACGGGGAAGCAGGCGGCAACAGGGCTAATTTTGTTTCTCGTTTCAGGTTGCGTAAGGGGCCCGGAACACATGAAGTAAACCACGTGGCTGGTGGGACACTCCTTCATGCACTGGGTGGCCAAATATGCTGAAAAACAGATCTACGGACGATCTTTGGGACTACCGAGTAGCCGGCATGAGGTGCAATGGTGGGGGAAGAGCGGCATGAGGTGGGGCAATCTGCTTCCTTTTCTCACTTCACTTTTGCCGACTTGGGGATGTCCAGATGTGCTGGTAATACACCTCGGGGGAAATGACTTAGTACGCCTTTCAGGGCTCACCCTACTGCAACACATGCAGCGTGACCTGGTCCGGATGAGGCGCAACATGCATGGGACTTGCATAGTGTGGACGGAATTTGTGCCACGAAGAGTATGGCGCGGGGCATTGAAACATGGGGTAATTGAGAAAGCGAGGAGAAAGCTAAACAGGGCCATGCACATTTTTTGTGGAGCCCATGACATTAAGGTTTTGAGGCACGAAGGTTTAAAGGAAGAAGAACAGGTGCTTTTCAGGGGTGACGGTGTGCATCTCTCCGATATGGGGAATGCACATTATTTAATGGAACTTTGGTTTGTGCTCACAGACTTGTGGGGGGAAAGTTTTTGGCGAGGATGATGAATAAGGACGCATGTAGTTGCAGTGGGTTCGCTGGTGGGGCAGAAAAACGCCAAGTGGGTTGTTGCTGTGTGGCAGTGGATGGGGGAGGGTGGAGAGTCAGATGCGGGCTTGCTTGTCCACCCTTCCAGGGGGGGAGAAAGGAGCAGAGAAAGGATGACAGACGGGGGGAGGTCAGAGTCAGGAAAAGGGGAAAAGGAAAATGCGTGGAAATAGAAGTGGAGTTGGTGAGATGCGAAGGATAAGTGGAGGTTTGAAAGGCGAATGGATGAAAGGGGGTTACAAGGTTAAAATAAAGTTTACGTATTAAGTTATTGTTTGTAGTTGTTGAAATGTATATTTCTGAGCAAGCCTGTCCTAATAAAATGGCCTTTTACACCAAAGAAGGGCTTTGGAGTCTATGTCCCGATAGGGCGCCGCAAATAGCTGGACATAGTCCAGTCTATTCATGGGAGCTCTCGGGCCAGATGTAGACGGCCTGGGAGCAGATAGGCGGCTTGCTGGGCGGGGGCAGGACATGAGGGAGGGCATAAAAGGGGTGGGTTGGGAGGGATCAGCCTCTTTGTACGCCAGTGGAGTCACGCTGCGCACGAGTTGGACACCCACCCACCCTGCAAAATAGATAAAAGGACATACGCAAAATATAAAGGGGGATGTTTTTATTGGGTTTAAGGTTAGGTAGTGTGAAGGGGAGACGAGGATAGGGAGGGGGTGGGGAATGGGTAAATTCTCTTGCCAGTTTTAGGGCGGGCTGTTTGTTGCGAGCAGTGGATGGGGGAGGGTGGTGTCAGATGCTGGCTTGTCCACCCTTCCAGGGGGGGAGAAAGGAGCAGAGAAAGGATGACAGGTGGGGGGGAGGTCAGAGTTAGGAAAAGTAGAAATGGAAAAGGGAGATGCGTGGAAATAGAAGTGGAGTTGGTGAGATGCGAAGGATAAGTGGAGGTTTGAAAGGCGAGTGGATGAAAGGGAGTTACAAGGTTAAAATAAAGTTTCCGTATTAAGTTATTGTTTGTAGTTGTTCACATGTATATTTCTGAGCAAGACTGTCCTAATAAAATGGCCTTTCCACCAAAGAAGGGCATCGGAGTCTATGTCCCGAGATCTTATTTAATTAAAGTGGCAGCCACTTCTCCTTAAATTCTCGACAATCCAAACTTGATACCCCACTGTAATGTTTGAACCGATTCCCTGATGCAAAGGGGGCCACCACATCACTCACTCTCCCCTGGGAGTTGCTTACTAGACTTTGATGTGCCAAGCTAAAAGTACATTTATAAGGAAATCTTGTTAAGGCTCCATTACCGAATCCGATCTTCAAAATGGCGGCCGCGAGCGATACGTACGCTCCCATAATGTTCTGCTAATGGGCCTACAGCGGAGTATTTCACCTCCAGGATATACTATTCTGTCTACAACACTCTTGTCAATATGGTTACGTTGGAAACATTGCTAAGCAATTAGGGCAAACTTGTCAATTTGTTTGACTTGGCTAAAAAAGCCAAAGTACTGAGGGCTGCATACTGAGGATAAATCTGTCAGACTTAACATCATAGTGACAAAGTATCTAAAAAACAAGGTACATTATGCATTGGTAAAAGTGGATCAGACTAGTGCCTAGCATTGCTTAGTTCTATCCAGAACAGGTTGTTGTGTGTTCCTATACAATGAATATAAACATGCACATACGCCGCTGTTCCAGCTGCGTATCATGTTTTCATGAGTAATGCGCTTCTGTTCAAATGTTCTTTCTGTTCCACTGATGAGCTGTCAATTACTGTCAAATACTATGGAATACTGTCAAATACCACCAAATTTGGTAAAGCATATTTTTATAAAGTCTCAGATAAAGATGTCTACTGTGGATGAACATGAGGGGGCAACTACCTAGTGACAAGCAACAGCATAGTGGTTAATATCATCAAGTAATGGCCGTAAGTGTGTTCAAGGCTGTTTTAGAAAACTACACTGGGTGCTTCCTTGTCGCCCCTGGCACTGTCTACTCTACACTGCAACCATCTCAGGATGTGGCTGTGAGCAGTACTGACTAATTTAGACAAACAATTGTGTATCTCTATAGGTACCAGTCGTTTAACTAAGCTTGACACAAATCCTCTTCTTTTTTCACATACCCAGGTCTCTAAAGTGGCCACTGTGTCTAATGTAAAAGGGTGCATACAGCCTAAAGTTTAAGCACATTCACCTTCCACTCACCTTACCTGCAATTATCCTAAGCTCAACTGTTGTGGATATACTATAATCAGGGGACCTTGTCGCATCCTATGTTTCAGCAATGGCCCTGCTTACTCCTCCATTTCTACGTTCAACGTCTTACTCAGCTGTTACTAAATACAAGAGTAGTGCTTCGTACCTCTACATCAGGAATCATTTACAACTAAAGGATCTTGTCCTTTGCACCCTCTATACTCTGAAGTGTGTAATACCCTAAACTGCACAGCCATGGTAGACACAAGAGAGAAAGATCACACACTTGGATCAAAAGAACATAAAGACCCAAAGGATCAAAAACCATCACCAGATTCACCAGTAAGAGGGAAACAGGACTTTGCAATGGGATGGACATTATACTAACGAAACTCAATGCTCTTCATGATCTTACTCAATCAACCAAAGCAAATACGGAATGCCTTCAATCAGAGATGGGTGGCTTTAGACAGGATGTACGAGCTCTAGCTGGCAGACTGGAAGGAACAGACTCCCGCATCAGCAAAGTTGATGATAAACAGTGCTCTGATACAAAATCATCAGATATAATGTCACAGAAGATATCCTCTCTAGAAAGATTTCACAGAAATTATATTTGGATTACCTAAACATTCAGAGGACTCTGCCAAATTTTGCATCTCCTTCCTAGAAGCATGGATTCCTCAGGTCCTGGAACTCACTTTCAACCGTACTTTTGAGATCGAACGGGCCCACAGGATTCCAATGCATGTCTCTACCAATCCTCAAAACAAATCAAGGGCCCTCATATTCAGATCTCTAAGGAAGCTGCATACTAAAATTATCCTTGACCGTATGAAAAAAATCAAAATTCTCAGCTAGACAGATAAAAAATCGGTATCACACAAGACTATGCAAAGCCTACAGTAGAGTGTAGATAAAGTTTCCTAGCTCTTCGCCAACATCTCCGTTCTCTCAACATCTCTTTCTCCAATATTGGACCAGCAAAACTGCAAATCATCTTTGAAGGTCCCCTCTATATCTTTGATGAACCAAGAGAGCTAGAAACTCTTATACGCCAAGCAATCGACAATCAGATGTCACATTGACTGCAGATACCATGTTGCATATTGCATTGCTACACTCAGCTTTGCGTCTCACAAGTTCTCTTCAGACATGCTTTTGTGGCCTTGTGGTCTTTGTTGTTATGCTTCTAGACACGTTTCAGCTATTATTGGATACTTGTTTTCATTCACTGTTTGTGCTCTTAATACAGCCTTATCAAGTACTTGCTTTTCCTCTTTTAGGTCTAACCAAGATTCTACTACTGTATTAAATAAACCCCGGGACCATGGCAGTATTCATTTTACACATAGATATTTGAGATAGCCCTTCCAGGGTTAAACATGCATGTTTAAACCACTAATATTATTTTATCATATTCTATTGGATTGCCATAATCCTCTAGATCTGTTATCTCATTGCTAACCATGTATGTGTTACTTTTGTCCTCTATAATACCAAACCTTGGTCGGATTAATGTTGGATGTATGTTTGATAAATGAACAAGCCATGCTCAAGGGTATCAAGGTTATATGTTCAATCTTTTGTGAGTAATCTTCTATGGTGAATCATCTAAAGAAATAGTTTACTATTCTATTATACTACATCCATGACAAACTATTGTAAGCTGACCATATCAGACTAAAGTTGCTTATAATATTGTCATATTCCAGCTCTGGTCCAGTCTTATGATCCGGCTGCTGTCTTTTTACTCTGAGGCCTTCATGACTCCCGTTCTTGCTTCGGGGCAGGCTCTCCGGGTGGTGTTGGTTGTGTTTGTTTCTGCATTATTGAGGTATTGTTTACCTACAATGAAAGTCAGAAACAAATGTTTGCTTATCTCATGTAACCTTACTATCTAATGTGTACACAGGACTAAGTGTGTCCTTCTCCTTTTTCTTTGGCATCTTCTATTTCCATCTCTTTCTTTGGAGTCTCCCTCCTTAGACACGATGAATGCCAATCTAGACCCAATTTTAGATATGCCTCAGGTCCCTCTTGAGATTGTCTCCCTAATAGGAAGGTTAAACCATCCTATCAAAAGGAAAACGATTCTAGACTATTACTGTAAATTGAACAGTGATATCCTTCTACTCCAAGATACAAGAGCCGGCCTATCTGAAGCCCGTAGCATGCAATACAACTAGCTATCCAACTATGCTTGTTCTCCAGCCCATTACAAGAACAACAGGGTTTTCACCTTGATTTCGAAGCATGCAGGGTGCCAGCTTGATTCTTTTGCCCACAATGACCAAGGTTGATGGCTTATTACCAAAATCACCCAAAACAAATCCTCCTTTTACACTGTAAACATTTATGCCCCAACAATGGATGATCAAATATGCTGAATCCCTCTAAACCAGAGACTTCTCAAAATCCCATCAAACAGAAAGCTTATCCTAGAAGGAAACTTTAATTTACCGTATGACACCACCCTGGACAGATTATCACAGTTTACATATAGACCCACCCGTTCACATGCTTTGGTTCACAAACTTACTGAAGAGAATGAACTTACCAACATATGGTGCCTTCATAACCCAATGGGTAGCGATTTTACATTTTACCCTCATACTTACAACTGTTTATCCAGACTAGATTACCTTTCTATCAGCAACTACCTAGTTCAATCAGTATATAATCCTACCATTGAGCCTATTATTGTTTCGGACCATGCGTGAATCTGCATTCCTCTACATTGCACTAACTCTCCTCCCAAAACTAGATCTTGGAGAATGAATGATGAGGTTATTGAGGATTCGACCTACAGGAATACAGTGGCACAAGGGCTAACCAATTTTTTCAATAAAAATATTGCCTCTGGTATTGATGTATGCACCCAATGGGATGCTATGAAAGCATCCATTAGAGGTGTGATGTTCGGAGTCATGGCAAATTAAAACAAGCAGCTGAACTCTAAACTAAATATCTTAGAGAAAGAAATACAAGTTTAAGAACAAGAGAGAATCAAAGACCTAAAGTCTAACAATTCCTGCTTAATCAAGCAACTTAAATACAAATACAACAAGATACTTAGCGAAAGAGCCCACGTGTGGTCAACCAAGCTTCAATCCAGAAACTTATTAGAGCAAAATAAAGCTGAGAGACTGCTGGCTCTTATCCTCAAGAATACTCAAAAATCTATCAACACTTTGGTCAGATATGTTTAAAAAATTTGGATCACCTGCCTCAGCTACTACAAGGCAGGGGGAGGGCGGGAAGGTTATCACCCACGTTCCCTTAATATCAGTGAATGAGCCTTCACTCGTTGTCAGTGACGCTCTTCAATGTACCAACCGCTTCAGCCTCCTAACCAATATTTCAGACCCATACAACTATCCCGACTTAAGTACCATGGTGGGTGGGACAGTAGACACAAATGTGAACTCTGTATACAGAATCTAAAGAGTGAGGCTTCAGAGCTTACATAACAGTCAAGCAGTTAATTCCTTTCGATGCCACGATCATTATGAATCATATTTGTAGCCCCAAGTCTAACTCCCTGGGACATCCGGTGAAGTTGCCCAAATTGCCTGTGACTATTTGCAATAATAGGCATATTTGTGTTTCCTGTCCTGCAGATGCTGGCTTAGCACTTTGTGATGGCCAACCTCCAGTAGGTGTCAGGACTGGGAGCTCTTATCAGCCTCCTACACATAACAGCTTATGCGTAGGCAAGGAAGCTAGTTCTGTTGTCAAATTTCTAAACCTATGAATGACACTGCTCCAAATTGCGCTGTACAGCGTGTTACTGACCGACCCCAATTTAATAACACTGTTCTAATGCTTAATGTCCCTATATTACATCCACTGGCACCAAGGGAAGGGGGAGACTCTGTCAGAAACAAGGCTATCCCTTGGATTCGCCGTGTGAGAGGTTGCTATTCTGTAATACGTGCGGATATAATTGAAGCAATTAGAGGGCCCGATCCAGATACACGCTATGATATGATAAAGTTGAAATTTAGGGACGGAGCATGGTGAATAATTTGATGGTCCTACACGCAAGGACAAGTGCCCCTGGGTAATCTTGTATCCAGTTCAAATAACCTAGGCTCCCCTCGTACCATGGGACCTGGCTTACCCACCATTCAGCAGCTAACCTATCTGTTCTCAATGAGAACTATTGACTTGGAGCACCATCCATCTTGCTCATTTACCCCCTGACGCATGAGAAACAATTGTCTCTGGTGTAGTTGCTTCTTATAACTTTGACGCCACAAGCACTCACACTCCTCTTCTTGACATATTCCATCATCAGCCTATTCAGGACCAATTGTTCAACTGTGATAACACCACACTCTCATCCCTCCATCAATCTTATCTGTCAATCCAGGATCAGCCAGCTAAGTGTGCGCTCATTACATCTATGGTCAGGTTAGCTCCCCCAGATAGATTTCCACCAGTCAACCCAGGACCTACTGGTCAATTGTGATAGTACTGCACTTCCTGACCACCAATCCCACCTGCCAAATCAAAATCTGGTAGCCAATCCTGCAAACACCACATCTGTAGTCAGGGCAGCTCCCCACAGCGCTGGGGTGCTATATGTTTCTAAGAACGTGGCAGGTCTGAAATCTGCCCTCCCCCTTCCAAACTTCACTTCTTTTATCGAGGAGCATGACCTATGTCTCCTCCAGGAGACATGGTCGACTAGTCCACTTTTTCGGTCTGGTTACCTAAGTTTTTACGTTCCTGCTCTTCCCAGCACCCGGGGTAGGCCTTCTGGTGGTTTAACTATCTGGGCCAGAACATCACTAAATTGTCGTATATCTCAGTTATCCGTTGATTCCCCTGATTTATTAGGTCTTCGGCTATCATTTGGTGCAAATGCAGTTGTGATCATTTTTAACATCAACACTAAAGGAGTCAGGGGGGGTCGGTCTTCCGAAACCCTTTGTGTCCTGGAGACACTTCTGTGGAAATGTCCCCAGCATTATAAAATCATTGTGAAAGGTGATTTCAATGTCACGTTTGAACCTCTCGATTAGTGACAATCTTGGGTTTACTCACGAGGAGGATCAGGCATGGTCTGTTCCCGCCTTGGACATTCTGCCCATCAAAAGGTGGTCACAAGTTGTGGTTCAGGCAAAGTTTTTGACTATCAAATTTGGGCTAAGGGCACTCAATGGTAGGACTAAATCTGACACAAAGGGTCACCATACTTAAAACAAGGTTAACCACACTAGCAGAATTGATTATTGCCTAGTTGATATAAGATTGTGGCCCCTAGTCATCAATATGATGGTTATCGGGAGATCTGAGAGCGACTATAACCCACTCTCAGTCCATATGTCCACTCTGTGCAATCAAATGTCTATGATTAATACTGTGATAAACCATTGGTGGTACATACCGTCGTGCTCAGAATGGACACCCACATACAAAATAACACTACATTGGCCAATACGAAAAACACACACCTGACACTCATACACACACCACACCCGCACAACAACACCACTATAAAACACACACCCACATTACCCACAACCCTTTACCAACAACTATTGCCACCAGGAGACTGAGAAGAAGAGCACAGAGACAACTAGACACACACACCACTGACATCCATACACCCCTCACGCACTCCACATCACACACCCCACCACATTACCCAACACACCCCCACCAACACACATCACACAACAACCATGGCACCACAAAGTCACCCCCTGTTTCACTGAGGAGGAGTTAAGGGTAATGGTGGAGAAAATCGTCAGGGTAGAGCCACAGCTCTTTGGAGCACTAGTGCAGCAAATATCAATAGCAAGGAAGATGGAGCTATGGTGGAGAATCATGGACAGGGTCAATGCTGTGGGACAGCACCCAAAAACAAGGGACGACATCAGGAAGAGGTTAAATGACCTACGGGGGAAGGTACGTTCCGTAGCAGCAAGACACCAGCTCGCCATACAGAGGACTGGCGGTGGACCCTCACCTCCTCCCCCACAACTCACAGCATTGGAGGAGCAGGTACTGGCAATACTGCATCCTGAGGGACTCGCCAGAGTTGGCAGAGGACTGGACACTGGTAAGCCAACTTTTAACAATTATCACCCCCCATACCTGCATGCCATCACACCACCTCACCCTCACTCCTATCACTCCACCGCATCCCACACACTCCACCATCACATCTCACTAATCCCAGTGCCAGGCACTGCATGCTGGACCAATGCCTGGTCATCCCGCCCAGCCCTGCATGGACACTCATCACTAAAGCATGCACAGCATAAGGAAACTAACATAACCACAATACACCAACATCACAAGCAAAAGGTGGCAGGGGAACAACAACCATAGAGGGGAAGCTACAGAAATAAAATGTCAGACACTTGAAGCATAATACATCATTTACATCCCCACAGGTACCCCGAGTCTGAGGAACTGGGGGTAGCACTTCACTCCAAACTGTCAAGTGCTTTCGCTGACCTAAAAGAGATTTTCTGGGATACAATCCCGGTGCCTAGAGAAAGGAAATTGTACTTTCAGTTTTGCATAAGTACTTTGCCACTAAGATCATTCACCAGCCGCTGGTCACCTGAGGGTACAACACTTTTCCAGCCTGTAAAGCACCTATCGAAAATCTCCCTCATGTTCTATTTGTTTGCCCTGCCTATGCTGCTTTTCATACAAAATGGTTGGCCCCTGCCTGTGGATTGTTGGGAGTCCGTAGGTCCAACGCAGCCCTTCGAATTCTTAGATGAGACATTTGTTTGACCCTGGTAATCGCTGTTGCCAAGTTCCAGACCAATTTTTTTATCTGTATGATTGGTTTAGTAACAATGTATCGAAATTACCCTGCAAGAGCACTTAGGTTTTATTCTTTTAATATGTAATGTATATATTTTTTATATTTATTGTGTATTTATTTTGTCACTGCTATGTGCTTTTATGGCCCATGTGGCCGAAACAAAGTTATTTGATGATGAACACGAGAGAATCAAAGACCTTAAGTCTAACAATTCCTGCAAAATCAAACAACTTAAATACGAATACAACAAGATACTTAGCGAAAGATCCCACTTGTGTTCAACCAAGCTTAAATCCAGAAACTTATTAGAGCAAAATAAAGCTGAGAGACTGTTGGCTCTTACCCTCAAGAATACTCAAAAATCTATCAACATTTCGGCCATTAAAGATCATTTAGGATGCCTACAAACAGACCCCACAAAAACTGCAGAGATTTTTCGTAACTTCTATTTGCAACTGTATAATCCTGCGAAACCAGGTAATAATGACTATGCAGCTGCATGTAAATCTTTTTTAGACCCTCTCCAACTGCCCACAGTCCCACAGGAAGCCTTTGCTCAACCTAACAACCCTATTAAATGGGGAAGAAATTTGATTAGGTTTTAAATCGCTGAAACAAAAACGGCTACTGGCCACCACACCTACCAAAAAATATTACAGCCTTATATTCTTACCCTCTTTCACAAATTTGATTCAACAGGCAAACTCAGAGGTTCTTTCTCAGAGGCACATATAATGATGATTCTCAAAGAGGGGAAGGACCCACTGGATCCAAATCATTTTACAGCAATCTAATTATTAAATACAGACTACAAAACCTATACTAACATTTTGGCACAATGACTTGAGAAAGTACTTCTGTTACTTAAACATCCTTCTGTGACAGGTATTGTAAAAGGCTGCCTTGCGGTTGATAACATTAGGACCTTCTCTCATGTTTTAGAGAAGGCAAAACCTCTTCCCTCTCCAACCATGGAGATGGCTCTGGATGCAGAAAAAGCGTTTGACAAAGTTTCATGGCCCTTTCTACAAGCCACTTTAGAAAAGTTTAACCTAGGGACTAGATTTATTTGCTTGGCTATGGCTATCTACTGTAACCCAATAGCCCAAATTAAATTTTAATGGACATATTTTGGAAGGTTTAGACTTAGCTCAAGGAAAGAGGCAAGGTTATCATGTATTCCCTCTACTATTTCTTCCATCAATTGAACCTCTACTACATTGCATTTGCATTAATGAAAAAAAATCAAAGCTATCCCTTTCAAAAGCAGCTCTCAAAAACTGGCTGCATATGAGGTTCCTGAAATGTTAAATGTAATCACAGAATACACTAAGGTCGTTGGGACTCCTTGAATAGGGAGAAAACTGAAGTCTTTCCCCTTAACAATTTATGTCTTCCATCTATGGCCTCGTCCGCAAATCTTAAATGGCAGCCAAGCAAACTTAAATACTTGGGTAGTGAGTTTGCAAAATCTATTTTGTAAACCATATGGAATTCTCCCTCCTTCCAAAAATGAAAAAGCTTACTGAGGAATGGTCTCCAAAATTCATTACATGGTGGGGGAGGGCTGAAACAGTTAAAATGCTAATTGCACCTCAAGTCAACTTTTATCTTAATATGTAACCTCTGCACCTTTCCAACTCCTACTTCACATCTCTCAATTCTCCAATTAGAACACTCATTTGGAAAGGGAAAAAGGCAAGAATTTCTTTACGTAAACTGCAATCTAGCAAACAACAGTGTTGTATTAACCTCCCCAACTTCTCCTTTTACCAAACTGCCTTCTTAATTAGACCAAACACTTGGTAGCTACACCCATTGACTCCTCTTCACCCTACTTGGGTGGATGTAGAGCTGGACCTAACTGCCCTTCTCTTACCCATCAGTATCCTAACAACAAAACCCATTAAGGCTCCCCATTATTACCTAATCATTATTAAGAATTTAGTTGCAGCTTTGAAAAGATTAGATACATGCTTCCCTCGTAGGATCAAAGTCTCTGAATTTGTCCAATCCATTAATACAACTTGATCCTAATCCCTCTTTCTGGGAACGCTGGGCCTCTATAGGTTTACTACATGTCAAGGACATTGTACCCCTGGAAGACCCACTAACGTTTGCAGCATTAGCACTAAAATTGCTCTCCAACAAGTTTATTTCTATAATTTCTTGTCCCTCAAAGTTGCTCTTGGGAGTTTTCAGAATCCACATAAAGCAGACTGTCTCAACTTCCTCCATACCTTAAATTCTAGAAGCCATAAAGTCTCCATAATCTATCAAATACTTGAGAAAACCTTTCCTATTTTTACGGACAAGATCCAAAAATATGGGGAGCACTGAGCATAATATAGACCCCATTCCACCATCACAATGGCCGGATTTTTGGAAGTCTATGCTAATAAAAAACTCATCTTACAATGCAAATTATTGACAACATATAGGGCATTCTAGACTCCGGAACTGCTGCATAAACGTGGTGTCCTTTCTTCAGCTGCTTGTTGGCATTGCCAACATCCATCAGGTGATCTAGAACATCTATTATTCGACTACAAACACATTTCTCCCTTCTAGTTTTGTATTCAAGCAACACTCACACACATATTCAACAAACACATTTCACTATCACATACCATAATCTCCATGGGTATACATGCAACATCAGACACAAATACACTAAAGTCACTAACATTTTGGGACTGTTTCCTCATTGACATTCTGCTTGCAATGGGTATCAAAACGATCCTTGCAAACTGGAAAAATTATAACAACATACCAAACCATGCATGGTGGGCGTGGGTATGCTTTTCAGGAGTGCTGATAACCCTATACGTAATCGATTATTTAACAAACAGTCCGGTTGTCTTTTAAGTTCCAAACTTGACCTACACTGCAAAAGATTAACCCACCCTAAGGTATTTCAAGAAACTTCTTGTACAAGTCTTACACAATCTCTAGGCTCTTCTTCTCTCTTTATCCTCCCCATTATTCTTTTCCCTTTCTCTCATACATGCACCATGTTAAATGAAATACTCAGGATACACATATAATCAAACATATACAATCAATATGCAGTTACAAATCTGACTGTTTTATTCAATTGTATAGTAACCTCTCAGTATATAAGACCACATGCTATATTCTGCTCTTTGAGTAAACAAAATGCAATCAAATCTTTTTAAATAAATAAAAAATATTTCTCCCAGGGTAAAAGGGCAAACACAAGTTGAAGGGTATGCGCGTTCTCAAAAAGTAATAGCCGATTCAGAGTGTTATTTGGGTTAAACAGAAAGATCAGAATATAATTATCAAGGTCTGCCACGAAAAAGTGACGTGCTCACCAATTTCAGACACAGACATTACTCAAACAACGGTCTCACTAAGCAGTGTTTTGAAGCCTGTCACTGTGGTGTACATAAAGGACGTGCTTAGAGTAGTGATGCTAAAGAGATGGCCAGTTGCCAGTGTCAAACAATGTCACAAGGCTAGTGAGCAAGAAAAGGGTTATTCCGCAGGGCAAAGAAGCCCTTTGGAATGGTTTTTCTATTTCAGTTTACTCGACGCAGCATTGAAATTGCTGCAGGTTACGTTGCTGCTCATCATAGGCGGGTGCTTCATTTTCTTCAAGTGCACTTGACCTGTACCAGGCCTTTTTCTTGCTCAATACAATTTCTTCCACATTCCTAGGAGCGCGCAAACGCCGCAATGCTCCTGTTCTCAAAGCGTATGCCAAGCACTCTAGTCATCAAATTAGTTTCAAATCAGTAGCACAGACTTGATGACAAATGCTCTCTGATAGCCTGGGTATGATTCTAAAAACAAAAGCAAACTTAAAAGAACAAGATAGCGCATCTAATAAGCACAAACATCCCAAGCAGGGCACAAGTCCTAAAAAATGAAGTGGGGGACTAACCAAGTCAGGCAGTGTACAAGAGACATCACGTATCGTGATATCACAGCATGTGACATCATGGCATGTGTCATCGCAAGTGGCACCACAGGAAGTGACATCACAGAAAGTGGCATTACAACCCTTAACCTCATAGGAATTTCCATCACAAGAAGTGACATCAGATCTTAAGACCTGACACATATGTTTATCAGCTCTATAGCGAGTACATTTGAGCGAATTACCAGATTTAACAAATGAGATTTTGTATTGCGGTTGTGTCAAAAAAGTGACACAACCTGACGCAAAATCTGTGCCTCACTTTTAACATTTATCTTTTAAAACCTCTGCCACAATGAAATTGACACAAGAAGGAACTTGGCAATAAATTCATTCTAATTAATTGTTTGCAAAGACTGCATTTTAAAAAAGTGAGCTTGTATGCCCTGTAAATCTAAGGGAATAATAATAATGGTAAAATAACTCTGGTGGTTAAAACTTTTGCTGGAGAGATGTGTGTCATGTCTAGTCCCAGTTTTGAATCAAAGTAGCATAGAAGGTTAACGTGTCTCCTGCAAAGCACATCATGACAGATTTTTATATTATGTAGAAAGGTTTGTGGGCTACTGTTTTTAATATGGAGATCCTTTTGTTACTTGCAGTTCATGAATTGTGAATCTTTTAATATAGCACAGTGAGTTATGAAGGACGTGTGACTCCTACACTTTGTAACCCTCACTATCCTTTGTAACACATCGGTACATTGATTTACACTTATATGATTTATTGTCAATGTATAATGTATACATCTGATGTAAAGCACTCTGGCACCCTGTATTGGGATAAGTAGCACTATAAAAGAAATAAAGCAAAATAGTGATGTTCAAATTGCCATTTGAGTAAATACATGAACAGACCAGCATAGCTAATATTCTTGCAGTGCATGTATATCTCTTAAATCCGGGGACTGACCAAAGTCAAAATCATGCCTTTCTGAAGTACCTGTGAAGTGACAGCAAGCTGTGTGCCTTAGTTTCCTCTCCACTGCATTCGCAGGTGGGTGTGAGGCTCCTGATAGCTTCAGGGAGAACAAAGGAAGGCCTGATGACCACTTAACTTAGGCCTTTGTTTTGGCCCCAGCTCAAATTTAAAATAAAAAAGCCCCCTCACTGCCACCTGCCAGTTGCTTCTCCAAAACGTGCACGAGCTGCTGAATGTGTTGTGGTGCTTAAACATTACATTGGGATGAGTTCAGCAAATTACAGTGTGGCACAACTACTCAGCAGGGTGGACGGCGTCCACCTTGTGAAAATAGTGGGTGTATGCCATGTACCGGCACGTACCCCCGACTTGTGCCTGGTCCCAACTTGAGAGAGAAACTGTGTTTATAATTACAGGGCCCTGATCCATGTTGTGTTTGTATGATAGGCAGGTGAAGAAACTGTTTAATTTGAGCTGGTGGTTGCAGATGGAGCCCACCAGCACTTATTTTTCTTTATTGGACTTTGACCTAAAGCAACACAATTAAAGACACAAGGGAGAAAGGAGAAAAAAGAGAAGGACAGAAAAAAACATGCCAAAGGGAGAAAGAAGAAATCTGCCCAAGTGAGACTAAGAGAAATGGAGTGACTAGCAGTGAATTGAAGAGGTGTGAGGTGAAATCAAGACTACCAAGCCTTGATATTTGGCACCCAGAGATTCAATAGCAGTAGCTGCGGGCTCCTGAGCAAAACATTGGGCCAAAACACTTAGGGGCATATTTACAATCCCTGTGGCGCAGGGCTGCGCAGCAAGTGACCTTACTGCGCTGCCCTGCCCCACAGGAAAAGGGCAGAAATGCACCATATTTACAAAATACAGTGCATTTCAGTCCTTTCACCCTGCGCTCATGCATAAATTACTGCCTAGCACCAATGCAGCCACCTTTGCACCGTGGTGCAGGGGTGTCTGTGTTGTAGGAAGGATTGTTTTTGTACAGGAAGGAACACCTTCCTGCACAAAAACAACCAAGAGAGGCATTTCCTCTTTCTTTGTGTTCTGCATAGAGGAAACAATGAGGAGAAATAAATATATTTTTCCTTGCTGCGCCTGCCCTGGTAGGCATACCGTTTTGACGCATTACCAGGCTTACAGATTCTTGTAAATCTTGGAATGTGTTAAAACCCATGGGTGTTGCGTGGGAACTTTCGCTGCAACACCCATGATACGCCTCCATGACACTGTGTAAGGCAACTCACAGACTTGTGCTGTGTTGCCTTCATAATATCTACAAGGCCATAAAAAGCCACGTAAAGTGGATTTGCGTTGCCTTGTAGATATGGGTCTGCACTATGCGCCGCAGTGCTGCCAGTGCATCACAAAAAGTGATGTACCTGCAGGGCACAGGCTTGGAAATATACCCCTTATTCTTTTACAAATTATTTACTGTATGGCAACGTGCATCGAGTCACTGAAAGGAAAGTGGTTGCTGCAGTGACATCACACGCTCACTCTTTGATCCCTGGTAACATCATAATCATGATCCCTTGCCCCACATTTTCAGCCGCTAGGTAGGGAAAAGCTATGGTGCGCACACCACAGAAAGTAAAGGGGACTCATACAACCCTGTGGACATTGGGTGAATGCCAATGTCTTCATGGCCCTTACACCAGTAGGCGCAAGGGCAGAGGTAACAAAGGGCAGGTTCTAGGTAGCAGCTGCCCATGACAGTGTATGCCTTGTTTTGAAGCCAGACTACCCGAGAATAAAATCCCAACCAGATCAGGGCCCATTTCAGCCTTCAAGTGATACTCAAATGAGACCCTTTGTGAAATAATTAAGTTTATAGAAAATAAAGCATTAACTATCACTTCCTTACAGGAAGATACAATGCTTTCTGTAACTTGCATGCAAGGGCTGGGGCCACTGCATTCCAGCATGACACCCCACATGCTGAAGGGAAAGGTCCACTTCTGAACAGGCACTCTTAGGCACATCTATGCTAATTCACAAATAAACTGTGCACATGCTACTCTTTACAACAGGAAACAGTTTGCTTGTGACTCTGCAGCAGGACTCGAGGGAGGTGAAAAGCAAGCTATGGAGAATTGGCTGGTGTTAAGGCTTTTGAGTAACCATAGTAATATTTCCCTGCATCACAATTCTACTTATAGGCACAGGAGTCATATAAAGTAAGTAAGACCAACGATTACGATACATTACATCTAGCTTTCTAAATACCCACTTTCCATGCAACAAACACACAACTTTTATCTACAACAACAACTGAAATGTGCACAAAAGAATCCTTCACCCTCCTACTCTTAAGGCCTGATCCTTCATATTTAGATTGCACTCCCTGTGATTGATGTTTGCGCTTTGTTAACAGTAATATACCTTGTTTATGTGTTCTGCTTTTAAATTGACTCGCTGCTTTGACAGTTGTGGGAAACTCACAATCTGTTGCAGTATCCCCCTCATCCCCCCCACACACACACTTTTTGCCTGGTTTCTGGATGCAACTTGGACTGGAGTGCACTGGGATCCTGCTAACCAGGTCCCCAGTGCCAGTGTTTTTTCCCTAAAATTGAAGGTATTGATACAATTGGCAACACCTTTAGCTGCCACTATAAGTGCCTAGTAAATGGTACTTAGGTACCCAGGGCACAACGTAAAAGGGTAGGCCCCTTAGGGCAGCAGCACAGATTGTGCCACCCTCCTGGATGGATCATGCATCCAGATGCACCCAGCACTGCCATTTCAGGCTGAGTGTCCTGGTGCAATCCTAGAATGCAAACTCGACATGGTCCACAGCCTGTGTGCCCTGTCCACTACACACTGCATGCAATATAGGTAGGCCATCCCTCTGGCAGACCTTCCAGCCCTAAGGCAGGATGCACTATACCGTATGCGTGGGCATAGATGCATGAGCAATATGCCCCTAATGTGTCCTTGCTAAACCTTGGACATAGTAAGTGAACAGAGCAGCCATTCTAAATGCATGTGCTGGACACTGGTCAGTATGAGTTTTAGAGCTGCATGATGGTTACTCTGAACCTTGGGTTGTTTGGTATCAAACAACTCAGAATGATAAATCCAATCTGGTACCAGTATTGGATTTATTGCAAAATGTACCTAGGGGCAACAATAGAGGTGACCCCTGCAATGGTCACAACCAGCGTGCCACCACCAGAAAATATTCTGGAACCCTGGGGTGAGAGGTCCTGCTCTCTGGGTCCCAAAACAAAGCCCTTCTTGGGGCACACCTCCCTCCTCAGAAATATGCACTGCCCTAATAGCGAGTTCAAAGGGCTTACTTCCTTTGAACTTGACCCCCAGGCCTGCTGCTAGCAGCAGATAGCTGCCCCAATTGCAAACCCCCACTTTTGGCAGGAGCAGTGGGGGGGAAACACACAAAGGACAGGAGGAGAGGCCACCACTAAGTTGCACCACCCCTAAGGTGTTGCATGTCAGGTGCCCCTCTATTTCATTTTCCTCTATCTTGCATGGTAGGAAAATAGGCTATCAGGGATAGGGAAGTGACCTCTGCCAACAGGAAGTGGTCACATAGTGGGTGTAGCCACCCTAAGGTTGATGACCCATTGGTCACTACTAGGTACTCCCCTAAACACCCACTAAAAACAGTATTTAGTGGGCACCGCTAGGACAGAGATTACAGAGAAACATGAAGGAATCCCTGACCCTTAAAGTATGGGGTGGGCCTCTCCATAAGCACTTTTGTGTTCAAAGTAACAACATTTTTCTGAGCTCAACCCTGATAGCTATGGCACAAAGGAGACAGGCTTAATTTACAGGCAATGTGTAAAGTATTTATGCAGTATTAAAACAGTACTAACGTTGAAATCCAAAAAGTCCAAAAATGAATTGGAAAAATAGAGTAAAATGTATTAAACAAAATCACACCAAGATGGCAAAAAACAATAAGGGGAAGCAGACTTAGATTTTTAACATTTTGAAGTAGAAATAGCACAAAGAAGCACAAAGGGCTTGATTTAGAGTTTGGTGGAAGGGTGAGTATGATATTGCGCCTAGGCCCTGACTACTGACTATTTTTGCCAGTTTGGGGTTACTCGTCACAAATGTGATGGATATCCTGTCCTCCATAATATAATGTCCATAGGGCATAATGGAATTGTAATTCGGCAGACGAGATACTCATGTAGCCTCATGACCATCATAGTGTCACAGGGTTACCTCCAGTAAATACTTAGCAGACAACAGTCTTTGTCGCTTAGTCTGCACATGTTCATATGTGTGCCCATGTATCTCATAGCCTACTCACCCCAGCTATCCACAGCACCTGAGCTCATTTTACAGGGTGACAGCTCACATCCATTCACTGATGTCCAACCTAATTGTTCATAGCATGACGGCGGGTGTCAACTGCTAGTACTACATATGTGTGTCCACTAATTGTTATGTGCATCTGCAAGGCACGGCCTGATACATAGGGATCGCAATGCCAGAACAGAAGAAGCATTTTGGTAACGGGTGACTCAGAGTGCGGTGTAAACAGAAGAACAGAGACAGGCTGAAATGCTTGATAATCAGATATGTATGGATGGAAGAGAAGCTGGAGGAAGAAAGAGGCAATCCGGCATGCAAGGGGGAAAGTATGGCTTGTGAAATGCCGAGAAGAAGAAAGGGAAACATTGACATACACATTACAAACTCAAACACAAAGAGATAGGCAGATAAACGCAGGTGAGGGGGAATAACTCCTACGAGATAAAGATAGAAAGAGAATGCGGACAGCAAGTTAGAAAAAGAGGAACCGAACTCATGTTGGGAGGAAGTTGTGAAGAGTTAGTGCAGTGGAGTGTACTGGATACATGGAGGAAGAAGAGTAGAGACAAAACTGTTGGATTCTGAAAGAAATCTGGGGTTTTAGATGCACCCCTTGGTATGGGTCCTCACAATGTGCGAGCAAATAGAGTGAGGTTATACCAAATTCTATTGGTATAAATGTGCACAAATAGCCACACACGAGGGCACACACACATTCCTGCTCTTGACGGGTAGTTTCCATTCCACCACATGTTACATCTAAAACTATGCAGCCAGTAATCCAACATGGACTGAGCCATTGGATTACGCAGGCTGAAAACGCTGAAGAATAGAAGACAATCCCTCTGGCACAGTGACAGTATATTATCTTGTTAGAAATTAATGATCTCTCTCACACAACTTCTCTCCAAACCATGCCTTACTTAGTAAAAAAGTGAGCTTACCTCCATTCCTAAAAGTTTAAGAGCTTTTGGCTGCAAGAAAAAACAAAATGACATTTGTTTAAAAGTGGTTATCTCCATTCCTAAAAGTTTAACAGCTTTTGGCTGCAAGAAGACATAAAGAGACAAGTGTTTAAGACGTGTTTAATCAGCGCAGCACTGGGAGAAAACTTGGTAAATCTGCCCCATAGCCTTTTATAACGTCTTGGACCAGTGCTTAATTTATAAATAAAGATGTGCCGGTGCTCAAAGCCCTTCTCTTAAGCACGAGACTGCTGTAATTAAATCTGCCAGCACTGAATACTGAGGCAGCGTAATCCGGAAGCCATCTCGGGCCTCTTCAATCCATTTATGGCCACCCCTGCGCCTTCAGTTCATCCTGCAACTTTCTCCCTTTATGACGCTTTTTAGTTTTTCCTTCTTCCGTCTTTCTCATATGTGTCTTTTTCTCACAGCAAATGCTTGAGGCCTAAAAATAAGCCCCGTCCCTCACAAATAAGTGCCGGTGCTCAGCACCGGAAACAACAAGCACAAATTAAGCACTGTCTTGGACACCATCTGCAGCCTGTATAAGATTAGTGTTATTTGAAGAGGACAACAGCAGATCCTGCGATTCCAAGATCTTGTCAATACAGAATCAGGAGCATTTGCGCAAAGGGTACAGTTACATTATTAAATGCCAGCCAGTAATCAATGAAATCCATATTCTTACCCTCTTTGGTCCAAACAGATTATTGTAAAGTGTCCGGAAACTCTTTCGCGTGTAGTGACAGCGGTAGGCTCCACCCATGAGGTATTCAAGTACAAGACCAATGTCTATCAGGCTGACATGATAATCTGGTGGAAGATTTCCCTGAAAAATAGGCACAGTATTTCAAAGAGATAATTACATAGTTCGGACAGACTGCATTGAGCCTAAGAGCATGAACTGCTACTTACGAGATATAGAAAGGTCAAACCACTGAGGTCCATATTTATACCTTTTTTGCAGCTTTTTTGCATAATTTTTGCAAATTTACAAAATATAGGCCCTGATTTATACTTTTTTTGTGCTGCATTACCGTAGTTTATTGACTACTCTGCGCCGAATTACAAAATACAATTGTATTTTGTAAGCTTGCGCCGCTTTTGCATCACAAAATGACAGTAATGGGGCGAGAAAAAAGTATAAATCAGGGCCATAATTGTATTTTCTAAGATTGTGCCGCTTTTGCCTAAAAAAATTACGCAAATGCAGGGCTAAAAAAGTATAAATATGGGCCTGAGTGTGCTACATGTGTTGACCCTAGGAATATTCTAAAGACCTACCCTGCCTCCACCATGAACATTTTCAGAAGAACAATTTAATGTGCGCCTTTTCTGCCTTATTTCTTTGCGGGTCTTCCATTGTTTCCAGTATTATAAGCATTATATGGCGTTGGGTATTAGAACCCAGAAAGAATCATACTAAAATTATCAAACTATGAGAGCAGAGCACCTAAGTCCTTACACAAGGGGCAAATGACTTTTTTTAGATTTATTGTGTTGGCCAACACATTCCGCATCCCTGCTGAAGTAATGCCTTGTGTTATTCTTTTCACAGCTGCTGTACATTTCTGTTTTTCAGATTAATATCACTTTTACACATTGGTCATTTTTCCAGGGAGCTTGGTAATAATTTCCCCACATCGTGTATGTGCAAGAAATAGCGCAAGGGTTTCCTTTTTAATAAAAACGAATGTCCCTACTGAGTTTTGGTTTAATGGTTTGTTCTTGCAGTCTTCATTTGGCCCTTTTGAAATTATGCTTTTTATTGTTATTCTGAGGTGCAGCAGAAATATCTAAACAACTAAATACAGACTGTGATCTTGGTACACCGAAGCTATGGCCTCCTCGTCTTTCTGAGTCCTCGTGTTGAAGTGCAGAAGCAGAATACTTTACCTTTCACGAGGTGAGTTAGGGTTCTGCAGATTTAAGTAGATTGCAGGTCCAAGGCTCAAAATAAAGGCTCATTTTTTAGGTTTTGAGAGGGAATTCATGATGGCTGCCAACATTCGGAACAAGAACTGAATATTTTGGAGAAGTGTGGCACAATGGTTAGAGCGGCTGATCCTGATGCAGAGATTTGGTCCAGGACCAGGGTTCAATTCCCACCTCAGTGGGTCTTGGGCTCATTTCCCTTGGACCAGATAATTCTCGCCTCGGTGCTTAATCTAATTAATGGGTCCCACTCTGTAACTCTGGGCAATAGCTTGCTCAATCTCCACAACGGCCCTGACAGCGCTTGGATGCCTGGCTTCTCCCTAATGGGTTGCCCAGGAGTGGGTGCCTCACAGGGAAAAGCCAGGAAGGGTTCCACAGCGGTATGCGTACAGCGCTTTGAGACCCTAACGGGTGAGTAGTGCACTATACAAGTGCGAAGTTTACGTTTTTTTTACATTTTACGTTTACAAGTTTCGCAATTTGGAAAGCTCCAGAAAGGCGATGCCAATTGATCCCAGATTAATTAAACATAAATGGGGTCATTCCGACCCTGGCGGTCCAAGACCGCCAGGGCCGGGTACCACGGAAGCACCGCCAACAGGTTGGCGGTGCTTCCCAGCCCATTCTGACCGCAGCGGTAAAGCCGCGGTCAGAAAAGGGAATCCGGCGGTTTCCCGACGGATTTCCCCTGCATGGGCTGAATCTCCATGGTGGCGCTGCAAGCAGCGCCGCCATGGAGATTCCGACCCCCTTCCCGCCATCCTGTTCCTGGCGGCTTTTACCGCCAGGAACAGGATGGCGGGAACGGGTGTCATGGGGCCCCTGGGGGCCCCTGCACTGCCCATGCCACTGGCATGGGCAGTGCAGGGGCCCCCTAACAGGGCCCCATAAAGGTTTTCACTGTCTGCATTGCAGACAGTGAAAATCACGACAGGTGCAACTGCACCCGTCGCACCCCTGCAACTCCGCCGACTCCATTCGGAGCTGGCTTCATTGTTGCAGGGCCTTTCCCGCTGGGCCGGTGGGCGCTCCTTTGGCGGGCACCCGCCGGCCCAGCGGGAAAGCCAGAATGGCCTCCACGGTCTTTTGACCGCGGAGCGGCCAAGTGGCGGTTTCCGCGCCAAGCTCAGAATGAGGCCCAAAATGTCCAAGTGGAAGTCCTGGTCTAGATTTAACGATATAGCTACAGATCTCCAACTCAGTGCATTATTCATTCATGTCGCAGGATCTTCGGTTTAAAGTGTCATACTTTTGAAACACAGCAATGTGTGCAGAACTACAAATGAACTTTAATAAAACCCCATAGAGCATGAATTCTAGGCTACACACGTGGCACTAGAAAATATAAAAACCAAATCCATTTTTACTCAGTGAAAACATTACCCTTCCAGGAGAATAGTGGGGATAAAGCGAGCTTTCCTTGCAGTAAAACTTTAGACGTCTTATTTACATATCACGTGTAGGACAATATCTGCTTAGAATCCAGTCACAACGCCCAGGGCCACGTCCTCATACTTTGTCGTTGGGAGGTATAATAAATTGTGTTGCTTGTTGAATTTTCTACAATGCTAGAAGTAAACTTTTTAAATCGTTCTCGGCTGTGAAATCTTGACTATGGCAGTGTTCACTTAGGGAGAATGCATCGATTTTATACAATCCCCTGACGTGTACATTAGGGAAGGTAGTGTAACATTACAGCCAAGCGCATTTAATGATCCCTTTTACTAAGAGAAATCGTTTGGAGGAAAGAAGATAATATAAAAGCGGACGATTCAGCTTCAATCAGTGCTTTAGGGCTGAAAGCTTCCTGGAACTGTGGTCCTAGAATCCCATAACGAGAACCAAGAATTGCTACATTTGTCAGTGATTTCTAAACGCTGTGATTATGAACATTTGTTGGCTCTGTCGATACTTTGTGCCTATGCCAGATGCACTATTCAGTATCCAAAGCAAAGGCATAAGTCCACAAAGCTTAAAAAAAAAGGGTGAAGGAGTATTGCAAAGGATTGGCTCTACATCCAATATCATGTCAAGATATATATCTTCTTGTCTAGAGACACATAATATCTGGACGAGGGATCGATGATAAAGTATGACACTAGAAGATTATAGTGGGTGAGAGACATTGTAAGAAAACGGAAACCCTCATTTATGCTTAGATCAGGAAAATATACAATAGCAGAAGTGGGGTGTCTTTTCTCTCTCTCTTTAGTTTCCAAGACTGAGGTAACCCTGCTGCATATATTTCCCTCACTTTCCAACCAATACATTTGGAAACATGTAAAGTCCAATAAAATGAAATTATGTTTAAAATGCTTTTATCCTAATAATAAAAAGATGCATCATTGAGTTTTAGACAATGCTGAAGGAACAAAAGCCAGAGAATCTGGGTACACAGCATTTCTAAAGTAGTCTTACATTAAGGGCGGATATGCAGTAAAGGCATTGTATGTGGTATTCTGCCAAGGGTCCACTTATTGATAAAGCAAATGCAATAAGATGACGTGGACACGGGCAAACAGTTGCCACCTGCCCAATCTATATGTTTGGTGAGTACCCGCGACTGGGGGATTTGGTTTAGAAAACAAACAGTCGGTCTTAATAATGCAAATTTGGTGATCTTATTCCTGTAAATGTATACTAGTGGCAAGATGTCAGTCTACATCAATGCTTATTTTTACGTGTCTACGGGCATTTTTACACAGTGAATGTGTATGTTACTGCACAAATTAAACCCATTTCAAGTAGTTTTACACTTTAATGCCCATTGCAGTGCATGTAACATTAAGGTGCAATAGGAACATTTTGCTACAAAAAACTTTGGTCTTTATAGTTGCTCTGCTTCCTCCCATAATTATATTAGTATAGATTTAACATCATTTAGGATTTACAGTTTTCATAGCCAGATACTCCTTTCAATTTGCTTTAGATTATATCAAATAACAGCCAGTTTGAGCATTGTATGTAGGATACATGCACAGGCACTTTTATATCAACCCATTTTTCACAGGTCATCACATACAGCACATTGCTTGGTTCCTATTGTGGGTTAACGGAGGCTAAATATTAACACCAGGCTGTAGACATGGTCAAATCTGGGATCTGTCACAGCTTATGCCTAGTATACATAGTTTGTAGAACATTATTCAGTTAACATAAATCTAAGGAGTGTTACAGCACTATCAGTCTAACTAGTGTTATCTAAAAGACACAACAGTCCAGACAAAACAAATCACCTCCATGTGAACCCAACCGAATCCCCCAGTCATTCGCTGCATGATTGGAAGCCATTGTATGGAGATGGAAGCAGGAGAGAGATGAACGAACAGACATGAAAAACAAGACAAGGACAGTTAATCCATGTGAACAATGGGAAATGGAAAATGAACAGTAGTGAAACAGACAGTGTGAATTCTTATACAAGAGCTGCAAAGCATCTAGTGGGTCATGATACCCTTCCATTCAACACGTGTTTCACGGACACCCCTCTTTTTCAAGGCACCTGATCACCTCAAAATATGCAGTGCACATCCTCAATTCTACCAATCACTATATTTGATTAGGGAAATCCAATTCAATCTAAGGGCCTGATTTAGATGTTAGTGGCAACAGTCCTGCTGTTGGTGTTCTGACTGAAAACCCGTCCACCGCAATGACTGCCTGCCACATTTAGATGTTGGCTGTCCCATCGACATTAACCCGCCCAAGTCCTGCCAACTCCGCCAAGCATTCCCAACCGTGTCCATGGCTCCATAAGAAAGTGTGGCTGATGGCGGAACTCCAGCCACACTTACTGCCGAGCAGATTTGGATGTGCCATAAAGCCAAGCAAAAAGTGGCGGTCTGACCTCCACTTCTTACTTGGCGGATTGGGGAATATAAGGGTTGAAACTCATCTTTTTCTTCCAATTCCACCTCAGTTTCTGCCTGGATATGACTGGACAGGACCCTCTGCCACTGCTGCCATAGGCCCCCAGAAAAAAACATGCCCCCCTGTTGCTAGACATGAAGGTATGTATTGACGGTGTATGTTGGGAGGTCACTGCACATAAGCACAGGATCACTGCAGACATATGCATGTTACAGTTTTTTTTTAAATCTACTGTGACATGCATATGTTGGGGACACGGGTGGGTCAGACATGGATGAGGACACACTGGTACACAACACATATTGAACACATACACAACTGTCATTATGGCATCAGTATTCATTGTCAAATAAATGCTGGCACCACAATGACGATACATTTGCACTTGTCAACTGTGCCGATGTGCTCACATTGCAAGAGGACATGTACCTGCCATGTTGTGCTTGAGTTGTGTGTGTGAGTCACTACATGTATATGTGTGTGGAATGCGATTGGCTGGGTGAGGTGGAAGGGGGTATAGTGAGTGTGTGGAATGCGATTGGCTGGGTGAGGTGGAAGGGGGTATAGTGAGTGATATGGTTGTGTCAGTATGTGTGCCACTTGCATATTACATGGATGTTGTTTAAGTTGTGTTGTGTGTTGTGTTGTGTGCAGAACTCAAGTGCATGTTGTGTGGCTTTCGCTGTTGTTATGTGTATAGTTGTGCTTGTGTTTGTGTAGATGAGGGTGTTGGTTGTTGTGGTTGTGACATGCGTGGGTGCAGTGTCACTAGTGTGTGTATGTTGTCTGATGTATGTATGTGTATGTGTGTTTGCAGCATGTAAGTGTTGTGTTGTGGTGTAATGGCAATGGATAATGGTGTGTATGTGGTGTGTTGTATCGTGTGTGATGCAGAGGGGTGCATCTGTGAAGGGTAGAGTGTGTGTGACTTACCTCTATTCCACAGCCACTGGCATTGTCTGATGTCCATTGGGTCCAGCTATGTCCTCCCTCTGACAGCAAACCACTGCCAGTACACCACCTGTCCAACTGTAGCATCTAAATATGGCTAAGAAGAGCACTCCTCCGTGGCGGTCCTTGTCTCAGCTGCAATATATCTAAATACGGCAGGCAGGAGACCGTCGACATGGTGGTCTTCACGTGTCTGATGCCGAAGCGGCTTGGCGGTGTGACCGCCAAGATCTAAATCAGGCCCTAAATCTTCCATTTTGCCCTCAAGTTATAATCATCCACATATAGCTAACAGAAAGCTTTGCGTTTCCTCTTCATATAAACTATCAATATCTAGATCTATCCTTTTATCCTCAATTTATGATCATGTACTTGGAACTCATAGAAAGCTTTGAGTTTCCACTTTGTTTTAATCTATATCTGTAATTGAATCAATGGAATACCTTGCAGAGAGACAGCCTTTCAGCTTCTATCAGTGACCAAGTAACATGTGTCTGCTGGCTCTGAAGATGATTTGATGGCAGTTTGAGAATAATGAACATTGTAAATACATTTATCAAAAATATTTTCTCCGTGTTCTATGTGAAATGGATGGACTATGATTTCAAATTAATTATTAAATGTTTATGAAAAAATATTTTTTTTGGTATTCCATCCCCTCTGAATTGTATCTAAATTTGCTGATCAATACTATAATCTCCCTAAGGATCTGGGAGGTGAAGCACCAGGCTTTTTCTTGGCTCACCCCATTACATTCAGCAATATGTTTGTGTGTGTGTGTGTGTGTGTAACAAATGTGTGCCTCTCTACTCAAGGAAACCTCTCATTACATTAATATTAGCTTTGAAATCCCCTCCCCCCTTTAGTAACACCAATAAGATCAATAATTTGGAAAACGAAAACGTCCAAAAGACTCACTTTTGTACTGCCAAATTTGGTGGGTTTATCAAGGGTGGCAACATTACAAGGGGGACCGCAAAATTATTTTTAGTTTTAACATTGTAATCCCCAAAGGCATGTTTCTCCACAAGGACCAAAACAACAGCCAAATGAAAATATACCTAAGTAAACAGGCCTGTAGTGGGAAGTGCTATCTGATGCCTTTTCATGGCTTGGTGGTTGTTAAAAAATAAGTGCTGGTTGTGAAAGCATGTATTTTGTATATCCATTACACAGCTTCAGTAGTCTTTGGAAAATTAAACAAACAGCACCTCAAAATGTGATCACATGAAGTTTAGAAAGGAGCTTTGTGACTGGATGACTGTTTCCCTGTCTATGGTTGGGGGCGATTTCTGGCTTGACCCACCACCCCCAGGTAGGTGGGGCACAAATTGTGTAGTGCCTTGAATACATGTGTGTGAGGAGTTTGAAATTAGCATGTTTATGTGTCATGAGCCAGGTTTGATGTGGGTTCTGTGTGTGAGTTTGTGGATGAGTCTGGCTGCAGAGTTCTGGATGGTTTGTAGTCTTTTAATGAGTTGCTTGATGATCCTTGCATAGATAGTGTTCACATAGTCCAACTTGCTAGTGCCTAGGGCATGACTGACAGCTTTTCTAGTGTTGCTTGGGAATTAGTTGAAGGGCAAGGGTCAGAGGAGCTCCCAGAGTGGATAATCTTCAAGTTTGTAGCAATATCGATGGTGGTGATGGTGGGCCACGAGGTCAGGGTTCCTTCTTCCACCATGATGGGATGTTGAGTTGCGATGGTGAAGGGGTCTATTTCAGGGTTGAAGTTGCTGCATATGGATGTGATTTTGTTACAAAAGAATTCTGACAGTTTGTTGCAAAGGTATTGTGAGGGCATGACATTACCAGAGGTGGCAGAAGGGGTGGTAAGATCTTTGATGATAATGAAGATGTCCTTGCTGTTGATAGTGGTGTTGTCAATGTGGTGTGTAAGAACTGTGTGCTTGGTGTTATGCATCTCCTGGTGGTAGCGTCTTAGGGCTGGTTGGAGGATGTCTTTATTTGTGGTGTCTTGACCCGTTCTCC
This sequence comes from Pleurodeles waltl, assembly GCF_031143425.1. Classification (NCBI taxonomy): domain Eukaryota; kingdom Metazoa; phylum Chordata; class Amphibia; order Caudata; family Salamandridae; genus Pleurodeles; species Pleurodeles waltl. The sequence goes on from NC_090440.1 coordinate 281,545,724, forward strand.
ATTTGTGCTGCAGTTGCTTTCAGTGGTGTTGTATCAGCCTGAGTTCTTCTGTATACCAAATGGCTCGTCTTTGGGATCTTGGTGTTGGGTTGTGCTTGAGGGAAGCAAGGGTGTCTGCGCATTCCTTTATCCAGCTGTTGAGGTTCTTGATGGCTTTCAGCAGGTTGCTTGTGTGCCCTGGCCTGTGTGCAGAAGCCCACTTCTCTTCTGTGGTACTTTTTCATCTGAGGCGGGTGGTTACAATGGATACACTGAGAGTGATGCAATAATAGTTGCTGGTTCCTTGACTGTGATGTTACTGATTGAGGAGAAAACCGGGTTCAATAGGTGTCTGGCAGTGTGGTTGGATTTGGTAATGTGCTGGGTGAAGCCAAGCTTTCTACGGTTTTCAAAAAGGGCAGTAGAGTTTCGGCTTGCGTGTTTTTTTTAGGTGAAAGTTAAGATCTCCGAGGAGGATGAAGTTGCTGGCACTGATGATGAGGGGTGTGACGAAGTCCGTGATATCGCTGGGGAAATTGGTGCGAGGGTCCTCGTGGTCCATATACTAGGATTACATCTAGTAAGAAGTTGTGATGTGTATCTTGAACGTGAGGTGGGGTTATTGTAATGAAAAAGTAGAACAAAGGCAGAAGGCCTGTCTTATTTATTGTAAAAATCATACATAAAAGCCACTGGGTCTTTAAGGGTGGATTGTCACTACACTCTGTTAAAACTTGGACACAGGTGTATTGTTACAGGGAATATTACAAATTACTATAGTCGGCATTGTAGGGGTTAGTTACCTTCAGTGACAATGCCTCTGAGTAGAAGATTTGCATTTGAGAATTCTTGTTATACTATTTTAGGAAGAGTTGTACATTGTTTTGGTGACTGGCATTTTGTACTTATTTGTAATCTTATGACTACTAATATTAATTTTTAATTCAAATTGTAGATTTTATATGACTAGGGTTCATGTCATACCTTCTCATTTACCAGTGGCCTTTCCCAGGGATGTTAACCTCAACAGTATTATGCCAAGTTGCCCTGGTGATAATATCTCTAAATAATGCACTTTATTCTCTTTTGCCACGTATGCTCCCTTCCCCGGAAATGTTGTTTTTGTCCCCAATTCAGTGAAGATCTAAGATACGGTCTCACAGAGAGGCATTTATCTTTTTGCAAAAACTATGGAATTAGGAACACTGTGTTGCATTGGTCAACTTTGTTCACTATGCGCTGAGAATAAGAAACGGATATGGGTTTGTATAATGCACTTTGTTGATTGCATTTGGCAGCTTTTGTACGGGGTGTTTTGAAAATCCTTGTTTTTTAATATTAATAATTTATCAATTTTTATTGTTCTTTGTTTTAATTTGTGCATTTACGGCTCTTTGTAAGCCAAATAAAGTTTATTCGACTGACTGACTGACTACTGATTGAGGGGCTTTGGCTGCACCCAAATGTCAATTCCCGCCATATTTAATTTGATTGGGCAGAAATTGTGTGCTTGTATTGCATCTTTTTGCCTTGCGGCAAAGCATATGCTCAACACAGCAAGACTAATTTGGTTATGGTGTCAAGTCACTGATTCAGGATACAGGCCTGCACTGCTTATTACTAAATGTTACATCAAAGACAATAGGCCTGAATTATTTGTTTAAAAAAATATGTGAAAGCTATTTAATAGTGATTGTCATTACATTGTATTTAGGCTTGTGTGTAGGTGTATTTGTACAAGGGAATCTTACAGATTACCATAGTAGGAAATTATTTGGGTGTTGGTTAACCCTGCGACAATCCCCAGGGGTACACTTGGACTTTGGTAATCCTTGTCATTTAATTTTTGGAAGAGTTCTATATGGTTTTAACAACTGTAATTATGTACATATTTATAATTTTCTGACTATGCATCAGTAGTTGTCTTGTGGTAAAGCTTCTGCAGAATATAGTTGGCCTGTGTTGGTTGTGTTGCCAAACCAGAGAAAAAAGGCTATTGGCCTGATTGGTTCATCGGAAGACGTTATGTCAAAGGCTATAGGTCTAATCTGAAAATGTATGATAAACAGACTGACTTACTTATTGTGAAAATAATATGTTATAGCCAATAGGTCTTTAAGTGTGGATTGTTCTTACACTGTACTGTAGCTTGTAGACAGGTATTGGTCTACATAGAGTTTCACAGATCATTGTAGGCAAGAGATATGGTGTTGATTTCTCCTTCTGCACTCTGGCAATCCTTGTTAACTGCCTTAGAAGAGTTGAATATTTTTTGGCCAACTGCTAATTTGTGTAGATGTATATAATTGTTTGACTGTATCCCTGAGGTTTACCTTGTGGGAAAGCTTGCGTAGAAATCAGTAACAAGGCAATTTTGCAGTCTATAATCTTGATTGGCTGATTTGGAAAAGTTATGTGAGATACCCTAATTCTAATCTGTTTATTATGAAACGTTACAACAAACGTAGTAGGCCTTGTGTATGTATTGTGAAATGTATTTTTTACAGTCAATAAGCCTTTAGGGGTGAAGTGTTATTACATTGTGTTGAAGAACATACCCTTTCGGTAGAAGATTAGCATTGTGATAATCCTTGCTAGATGTTATGAAGTGGAATAGTGTCTCCCAAGTCCTTGTAAAAACACAAAAACATACATATTCATTTATAAAGGGTCTTTAGTCATGCCCTGTTCTGCAAGTGTCAGTCTTATATGCTTCTTCCTGTGGGAGCTGTATTTTTCATTTCCTTCCTTTCTCACATTAAACATAAATGAGCTAAGCTTATGCTAACCTAGATTGTGTTTACACTGTCCTCCATCTTTTACTGATATCACATGTTATCATCCAATAGCTACTGCTGATGTTATTGTCCTAAATAAAGAATTCTGAGGCTCACACTGATAAACAGAGAGCATTCCCAGAGACTTTCTCTCACTGTACCCAACCAAGGATATTTCAACTGTCTCGAGCCACTGCTATACAGTGTGTCAAATGAGTTGCTTGAACAAACCATGAGAATGACTGGAAATCCAATGTACTACTACCATGAGAGAATCTGTGGATGTATTTTGCAGTAAATCCTGATCATTTCCTATGGGTGAACATCCTGAGAACCATATACCCATGTAGAATGTATGAAAGTCTTTGTCTGGTGTCCTATAAAAGATGTAGATTCTGTGACTGAAGAGGCTGTTATTCCCACCTTTAAAAGGGGAATCCATGCTGGATTTCACTTAGAACTGTACTGAGTCATCTGTACTTAGGATCTGTAGGCTTTGCTGCTAAATTTAATTCTTTATATACAACTTTGAAACTACACTTGTCTGTCATTATTGCAAGAAAGTTTCAGCATTTGCAGTTGGACTTTACTGATTAAAATAGTGATGGATCTTATCCGGAAGCACCAAAGTCTGTATAGGGACTACACTGCTCCCGGTCTGATCCGTTGGCGTGCCTCATGAGTTAGACTTGGGATACATTTGCGATCCGACATTACCTTGATAGCATACTGCATGAAGCAATCATTTAGCTCATTTTTGTAATTGGTTCTATTGCCCTGTGAGTAATGGCATTTGGCTGGATCGCATGTGCACATCTGCCTGATATTGAGTTTGCTTCATTGTCTGGGCAGGTGGCTAGTCCTTTAATTTTTCATGTCCTCTCTTTCAGAGAAACAAATCCCCTTTTGTTTCTTTTGTTCTCCTTTTTTTATGAATGCCCTGCAGCTTGTCAGATAGTTCTACTTAGTTGCTTGCTTGCCCTCATTTCATCTGCAATGTGCTGTATTCTGTGTGGTCATTATTTCTAAACTGTAAGGTAATCTTGGGGTCTATAGTGTATCACTGTTTTACCATTCCTAAATGGGCACCATGTTTAGAAGCATTATGCAACCACCTTCGCTTAGTGTAACAGTGACACACTATATACTTTAGCATTCGCCCAGTGCTATGTTTACTGAGCAGCTACCTTGGTATGGTATTGTGCATTGGGCATTACTGTTTTGCAGCCCCAAGATGGGCAACACATTGCTTTAAGATAACAATACACCATTTACAATACCATTGCAAGATAGTACCCCCCTTCTATGTTAAATTTTATTTTTGTATTGCAAGCATGCACACATAGGCCCCCAAATGTAAGTGTCAGTATGTTTTCTTTTTTCTACTTTTATTCTTCTAATTTAGCTTCCATATCCAGGTGGAAGTTTGTGTGCCTGCTTTATTGTGAATGCATAAGTGGAATGATTAAGAAGGAGTCAAAAGGTGGATGAATGGATCATTGAGTTCAAGAATGAGTGACAAAGTACATTCATGATAACGTATTGAAGGCCTAAATTCATCAGCAACTGAAGAGACAATTTCAGTTATTAGCCAGACCTATCGGTATGGCCACTGCTTGTGGCACTTTTTCCAAAGTGTGGAACTACCTAAATCTGAACAGAATTGTTATGGCTGGCCTAAAATGTAATTCAATGTTGGACATAAATTGATCTAGGATTACTTCTGTTTGTGTTAATTGAACATAGGTATGAACATGTTAACTTTCTGGCTTTCAGAAACGCTATCTATAGTTTGTCTCTCAAATAAAAAAAGCGTTCTCAAATGGTCTGAGTAAGGTAGATTCCTGTACACAGAAAGCAGGCAAATTAAGATGGCACTTTCCAGTTTTGGTAAGTTGCCTTGCAAAATAGGGACTTAAAGAGTTTACTACTTCCAGTGCCCTTGATAGCACTTTATTGTTTCGAGAGGGACTATAATTCCTTCTGCTCAAAATTAAGAGCAACCTACTTTTGAACTAGTTCATCCTCATCTGTAGTTTACTTTAATTCATGTTTGTGGTAAGAATTTAGGAAGGAAAATAAATGAAAAACCTACCTTTTTCACGTCCCTGACTAGGATGTGCAGTGTATTAGGAGGCCCCAATCTCTGAAAGAAAAATCAAAATGTATTGAACATATCAGTATTTTCCAAGCACTTCATCTTTAGGTTATTCTACATTATGCCTCATGTATGTAGATAACTCATGTACCAAATCCCAACCTGCTCCTGTAATTCTTCAATATGCTTCATACTGTATATGTAGAAAACTCATAACAAATCCAACCAACTCCTAGGCATTTTCCTTTCAGAACCTCTGAATTTTTACCTCTGCTATATATATATATATATATATATATATATATATATATATATATATATATATATATATATATATTATATATATATATATATATATATATATACACAATGTTAAGCCTCAAACACTATATTCTCATTTAAAATTGCTAATGTCACTTCTATTTAAAAAAGCTGGCCTGGAGTTAATTCTTACCAGGCAGTGCAAAGCATATTGACTCTTCATGTAAGAGTCTCCCTCTATATTCAGATGTTTCCATGCCTTATAAAGGGTTTTGCATTTTGGTGAATCGTCGCCCATTAATTCCGGTCTCAAAACAATAATACTTTACCACCATTTAAAATTTGTGGTAATCCATTTGCAAATGGGAAGGGGTCCCCTTTTCCTTTGATAATGTTGAAAAAATATTTTTTAGGTTCAAGCAATAGACACACGGACCACTGCCTACTCTTAATAAACAAAACTTCAAAGTTTCATTTTTAGATCAAGCGTGCAAGCGCTTTTACTTGTTAGTAATGTGGGCTTTTAACCACACCCATCACTTTTACTCGTTCGTTGGCTTGGCTTTTGTTATGATTGGTAAATGTTTTACATTTTTGGTACCTCCATGCAGAGTGACCCTGTCATATGGATAATTGCACGATTGTCGATACGTTTGACTGTGAGCAAACTTCTTTTTCTTTTTGTGTCCCTCCTTCGCGCCCACGGTGCTTTGAATCGGCTCGCTTACTTTTCATTTTCAACTTATATGGCAAGAAAAGTCCAGTTGTGAATTTACAACACTATGCGCTCTATCTTGAGCAAACACAAGAAAAATTACATTTAAAATGTTAGTTTTCTTTTTAAAGGCATCTCATTTTCCTTTGAACAAAACAGGCTGCATTAAAAAAAGTTTGCTTTATTCAAAAGCAATCAGAGGCAGGTGGTCTGCTGACCTCAGCCGGCCACTATCCCTGTGATGGTTGTGATTCTGAATGGGTCACAAATTGCAACCTACCTCATTAATATTCATGAGGTAGGCCAATTTATGACCTACTCGGAAACACTATTTTGGAGAAAAAGTATTTCATACATCACGAATACTGCTTTCCTAATGTTTGTACACCTGGCCCTAAATCACTTGAACTCTACAATCTCAGTTCCCTACCAGCATTGACACCCTGCTTGCCATTGGAGAATCCCTGGAGCCCAACACTGGGACACCTCCACAAACTATTTGTATTTTTTTTTGCTACACATCAGCATTCAGTAGACGTAGGTTGGCACAACTCTCCTTTTTAAGCTACTAGAACAGGCCATGGAAATCCTGGCCCAACTTATTCTTCTTGCAATAGCAGCTATACTTTTCAAGGACAGTAGTTTAGGAGACGGGCTCCCATATTTTTTATGGATGTTATCATAGGACTGTATTCAGTACTTCTAATAGGCCTCACATTTATTGAATAATGCAAATGCTCTCAAACAGGGTGCTGTACTTTTCATGAACAGATGTAAGACCTCTCAGCAGAGCACCCAAATTCTTTTTAAGAGAACCAACACATTTTAGTAGATATAACACATTTGTGTTGGACAGTACACACGTTTCTCAGCTGAGGTGTCATACACGGACTATACCGGTGGGTAGACAAGTGTAACAGCAGTGACCTGCTACTACTGAAAAGCTATGCAGCTTGCAGCAGGACTTTCTGGATGCATCCCTGCTCTTTGCACTTGCATCTGCATCTGATCGACGATGTCCTCACTGGAAGAAGGGACAGACGGGATGTCAGAGTGACAAAGGCTATGTGCGGTACTGACTGTTGGATGAATCACAGGCTCATAGTATCCAAAATGAAGTTCTGCATCATGCCAAAGAGGCAACTGCAAGGCTGAAAGGTCCTCAAAAGCGTCAATGTGTAGAAACTGAAGAACAACCACAACACTGAAAATCTAGCAGAAGGCTTTGAGAATGAGCTTGTTGATTTTTGTCTTGAGGACGACGCTGAGAAAGACAGAGTGATTCTGCAACAGTGTCCACAAAGCTGAATCAAAGATATTAGGGCCCTTCACACCCATGCATCAAGACTGGTTTGACAAAAGTGATGTGGAAATCTGGGCCTTACTTGCTGAAATGCACCACCTCCATTGTGCTAAACACAAAAGCCCATCCTCAGCTGCAAGGAAGGTCACCTTCATCAACAGTACAAAACAAATTGTGCAAATTGCAGGTCTCTTTGCTGAGCACCAAAGCAGATTAGATACAGCCGTATGCAGACAGGAATATTTCCAAACAGTTTTATCAAACCCTCAACACACTCTCTGGGCCAAAGTCTTTTGGAAGTTCTCCCCTCCTAAGTTTAGATGGCACTACTTTCTTTAAGGGAAGACACAAATCCTCTCGGATATAGGCTGAATATGCTGAAGCAGTTCTCAACTGCCCCCTCAGCCTCAGTTATCAGCAATGAGGCCATCAACAGGATGCCCCAGGTTGCTGTCAATGGGTCCATGGATGCTCCACCTGAAGAGGATGATGTGAAGAAACCAATCAATCAGCTGTCAAGTTACAAAGCCTCAGGGATCAGATGGCCTACTGACAGACATTTACAAAGTTGCAAGTGTGTGTCCTAGCACTCACGCTGTTCAGCATGATATTCTCTGTCACTCTGACTGATGCTTTCCACCACTGTGCCGAAGGAGCAGGCCTGAAATGATTGGAAGCTCCTCAATTTGAGGTGAATGTGTGCCATCATCAAGGTGAAGGAAACTGTGCTGCAAGACTTTTTCTTTGCAGACGATTATGATCTGAATGCTAGTATAGAGCTAGAAATGCAAGCCAGTATGGGCAAGTTTTCATCTGCATGCAGCAATTTTGGTCTCATCATCAACATCAAGAAGTCTGAGGTCATGCACCATCCAGCAGCTCCCCATGCTCCTTATGCAGAACCATCCATTACTTTACCAATTTATTTGTGTAAATGGACAGAGATTGCAGGCAGTGGACCACTTCACGTATGTTGGCAGTACACTTTCCTGTGGGGTGTCAATTGATGCTGAAGTAAACTGCAGAATTGCCAAAGCCAGCTTTGTCTTCGGCATATTGAGCTCCAACATTTAGGAACATCAATGGATCAGCCTTTCAATGAACCTGGAGGTCTACCAAGTAGTGGTGCTTCCAACTCTGCTACCCCTGTGAGATGTAGAATGTCTACTGGAATCATGCACAACAGTTCAGTAAGTTCCACATGACCTGTCTGCGCAAGCTTCTGTAAAATCAGATGGCCGGGCAAAGTGCCAGATACTGAAGTCCTTTCCAGAGACAGTCTGCCAGCACTTCATGTGCCGCTGATAAAAGCCTAGACCAGATGGGCTGAGCATGTTGTTAGAATGTCAGATAAATGCATCCCCAAACAGCTATTCTACAGAGAACTCATTCAGGGAAGCGCTCTAATGGAGGACAAAGAAGTGGTTTAAGTATACGCTGAAGGCCTCCCTGATGTCCCTTGAGATCAACATCACCACCTGGGAAACCCTTGCACTGAACTGTCCAGAATAGCGGGCCTCATTCACAAATACTGGCAAAACTCTGAGGCAAAGTGTACAGCTGAGGCTGAAAGAAAACATGAGCTATGCAAGTCCCGAATTGCCCGCACTTCACCAACAGTGTCATCACATGTCTACCTGACATGTGACAGGACGTTTCACGCCCAGATCCGACTACTCAGTCATCTTCGGATGCACATAGACCGGTCAACAAATCAATGAGATGTGGAGGTCTTCATAGATAACGATGGACGGACGTCATACAGTATTACTACATCTTGGCAAGGCTCCTAATGCAGCAGGAATCATAATGTGAATTCTGCCCCTACATGCATTTCTGCTGAAGGTGCATTGCCTTTGTTGAACACAAACAAAATCAGGTCGCTGTGCTACAATGCTAAGCGCCCAAGAGCGGCTAATGTTATCCACTCTTAAAGTACATTTTACCTGTGTTCAGAAGGAACTGAAGCATTATGCACGCTTTATGAGTGCCCCACAGAGCTGCTCCAGAAATCCTGAAAAGCTATGAGTTAAATCATTTTTGAACTTCTAAGACCTCGGGAGCCATCAGTGGGAGCTTGCAGCAAAGGTGTGGAGTACTTTGATCTCCACAAAAAAGACTAAGGGCCTGGTCCTGATTTAAAGTTTGAGGGATTAGTTACTCCATCACAAACATGACCGATATCCTGTCCACCGTATTACGATGTACATAGGAAACAATGGAATCAAATATGGCAGATCCATCACATTTGTGATGGAGTAACCCCATCTGACAAACTCTAAATCAGGCCTAAATCAGAAGGTAAAGTCCGTGACTAAGATGAATATGCTTGGGGTATCTGACCCATGCTCCCTGGCAGTTGCCCTGAAATTATGTCTAGAATAGACTATCTTTGGTTCTTACTGTTGTATTCTTGTTTATGTTTAAGTTGTAAGTGCGACAATGCACTGATGGATTCTTTCATGGAGTTCGGGAATGAGTGGAAATCTGTGTGAGAGTCAGTTGGTGGATCGCACTGTGGGGTCTGGATGTACCTTGTATCCTGACATCTGAGCATAAATAAATTCCTGAAAATAGCTTCATTGAGAGAGGCTTCGCTTCTTCATTGGCGACGAGCATGTCCAGACCCCGTTTTCAAGAGGTGGATGGTGTGCGATCGCATTGATGAATCCGGCTTTGTGACAGTTGCTGGCTCTGCTTACTCAACACTGTGGCAAATTGAACTCTGGTGGCTGGTGGTTGTTGACGAGCTCTCAGAGTATCTTCATCGTATGCAGAAATCTTTATTTTCTCTTCGATTTCTTTGTTTTGTTGTGGATATTTGTATTTGGGCATTTGCACTATGACCAAGACGCTTCCTGTGCACGGTGGGAGCATCTTGCGAGAAGACAACGCATATGTGTTCGGATTGGTTTAATCTAGTCCGCACACTAAAGGAAGTGAATGCTGTGCGCACACACTAATCGGTGATACGCACACCATAGTCTAAGTATTTCATGATACATTATGTTACAGTGCGCACATGTTTTATCAGTGATACGCACACCATTGGCTGAGCATATTTATAGATCCAGTTTAAAAAACAAGGTGATATTTTTAATATGTCGATATATGCATGTTCACAATAAGACAACATCAGCCTTTGCATTATTGTAAAGATGACTGTGACAACTTTATTTATATTAGTTTATTATTTTATGATACTGGCAACATTATTTATTGTCATTATAATTCTAGTGTTTTGTACTTAACTTCAACATAGAGTCTGTGATAGCTACACCCATATTTTTACAACATTCTGGTCAGCCTATATTGCCATGGGATGATTGGAAAGATGCTTTTGATGCATATTTGGAGGCAATTGGAGGAGATATTTTTACTTCCAAAAGAAAGCTAGCTTTATCAAAACACAATTTAGGGATAGAGGGAAGGAAAATGTTACGCACCTTACCTGGCACTCAGAATGAAGAAGACGATGAAGGTCAAGAAGTGTTTGAAAGGGCTGTTAATGCTCTTAATGAACATTGTAGTAAAAAATGTAATGCTGTGGTAGAAAGGCATACTTGTTTTTCGAGATATCAATTACAGGGGGAGAACATAGAACAATATGTGGGATGTTTACGAGTTTTGGCTACTACATGTAACTTTATGGATTGCAGGATGAAATTATTAGAACCAATTGAGTAACAAACTATCTAATTTAAAAATTCAAGAAAAATTGTTGTGTTTGCATGAACTTACATTAGATAAAGTGATTGGTATTGCAAAAAAAATGGAAGACGCATCTTCATATATGACCATTTTAAAGTCTGAAAACAAAATATCTTTTCCTCAAGTGGATTGCTGTGAAGGAAGTTCACAAGGGGTTAATTTGGTTACAGTGGACAATAAATCTAAGTTTAGGTCAAGTAATAATTATTCAGCTAGGAGCAAAACTCAATGTTTTAGATGCGAGTTTTAGGCATGTAGCTACGTGTTAACTTCAAGTTAAGTGTTATCGTTGTGCTGAGTTTGCAAAGTTAATTTCAATGAAAGGAAATTGGAAACAAAGTTAAAAAATAGTAATGTAATTCAGATGATCAATGAGGATTCAGGAGATGATGACGACGAAGTACTTGTAGTGTGTGAGTCTGTTGATCAAAAGGAGGGTGCTCAGAATCTCACTACACAAGTTTTGAATGTTGATGATAAATATTGTCCTTGTCAGTGTTCAATAGCAATATCTGTCTGTTAGAAATGGGGTCTTTGGTTGGCAGTCAGGTTACCCCCTGTCCAAGCAAGGACCCTCACTCTAGTCAGGGTAAATCACACACAATCCAAATTGTCCTGTGCCCACCCTCTGGTGGCTTGGCACTGAACAGTAAAGCTTAACTTAGAAGGCAATGTGTAAAGTATTTGTGCAATAAATCATACAACAACACCATATAACACTACAAAAATACACCACACAGTGTTTAGAAAAAATATATAATATTTATCTGGATAAATGCAGGTCAAAATGATCAAAGATGCAACAAGTAAATGTTGAGCTATCACTGAAAAGTGACATAAAGGGGGTCATTCTGACCCTGGCGGCCGGTGACCGCCAGGGTCACCGACCACGGGAGCACTGCCAACAGGCTGGCGGTGCTCCCTCGAGCATTCTGACCGCGGCGGTTCAGCCGCGGTCAGAAACGGATAGTCGGCGGTCTCCCGCCGACTTTCCGCTGCTCGGGTGAATCCTCCATGGCTGCGGAGCGCGCTCCGCAGCCATGGGGATTCTGACACCCCCTACCGCCCTCCTGTTCCTGGCGGGTCTCCCGCCAGGAACAGGATGGCGGTAGGGGGTGCCGCGGGGCCCCTGGGGGCCCCTGCAGTGCCCATGCCAATGGCATGGGCACTGCAGGGGCCCCCGTAAGAGGGCCCCACAAAGTATTTCAGTGTCTGCAAAGCAGACACTGGAATACGCGACGGGTGCAACAGCACCCGTCGCACCTTCCCACTACGCCGGCTCCATTCGGAGCCGGCGTCCTCGTGGGAAGGTAGATTTGCCCTGGGCTGGCGGGCGGCCTTTTGGCGGCCGCCCGCCAGCCCAGGGCAAATCTCAAAATACCCTCCGCGGTCTTGCGACCGCGGAGCGGTATTTTGTTGGGGGTAGACTGGCGGGCGGCCTCTGCCGCCCGCTGGTCTCGGAATCACCCCCAAAGTGTCTTAAGTCTTTTAGAAGCAAACCAAGTCTCTTTCAAGCATAAAGTAGCTGGTTCGCGTGAAAAGATCTCCGCAAAGAGCCGCAGAGGAGGAGATGCGTGGAAACAAAGGGGTGTGCGATGAGTCCTTCTTGTAGAGATGAAGTCTTTTTGGTCCTGAGACTTCAGGGAACAGGAGGCAAGCTCTATCCAAGCCCTTGGAGAGCACTTCTTCACCACAGCCAGAGAGCAGCAAGGCACCAGGGAAACTGCAAGGCAGCAGTCCTTCACAGAAAGCAGTCAGGTGGGTCCTTTGGGCAGCCAGGCAGTCCTTCTTGGCAGGATGCAGGTTCTGGTTCCAGTTTTCTTCTCGAGGAAGTCGCTGAGCTGGTAGGGGCAGATGCCCTGTTTATATACCTAAATAAATGTGCCTTTGAAGTGGGGGGGGTCTTCAAAGAGTGGCTTAGAAGTGCACCAGGTCCCCTTTCAGTTCAATCCTATCTGCCAGGGTCCCAGTAGGGGGTGTGGCAGTCCTTTGTGTGAGAGCAGGCCCTCCACCCTCCCAGCCAAGGAAGACCCATTCAAAATGCAGATGTATGCAAGTGAGGCCGAGTATCCTGTGTTTGGGGTGTGTCTGATTGAATGTGTAAGGAGCTGTGAACTAAACCCAGCCAGACGCGGATTGTAAGGCACAGAACAATTTAAGTGCAGAGAAATGCTCACTTTCTGAAAGTGGCATTTCTAAAATAGTAATATTAGATCCAACTTCACCAGTCAGCAGGATTTTGTATCACCATTATGGCCATACTAAATATGACCTTCCTACTCCTTTCAGATCCACAGCTACCACTCAAACAATGTATGAGGGCAGCCCCAATGTTCGCCTATGAAGGGAGCAGGCCTCACAGCAGTGCAAAACAAATCTAGGAGTTTTACACTACCAGGAAATATAAACTATCTAGGTACATGTCCTGCCTTTTGCCTACACAGCACCCTGCCCTATGGGTTACCTAGGGCATACCTTAGGGGTGTCTTATATGTAGAAAAAGGAGAGTTTTAGGCTAGGCAAGTACTTTTAAATGCCAAGTCGAATTGACAGAGAAACTGCACAACAGGCCTTGCAATGCCAGGCCTGAGACAAGGTTAAGGGGCTACTTAAGTGGGTGGCACAATCGGTGCTGCAGGCCCACTAGTAGCATTTAATCTACAGGCCCTGGGCACATATAGTGCACTCTACTAGGGATCTATAAGTAAATTAAATAGTCCAATTGGGTAAGATCCAATGTTGCCATGTTTAAAGGGAGAGAGCATATGCACTATACCACTGGTTAGCAGTGGTAAAGTGTGCAGAGTCTTAAAACCAGCAAAAACAGTATCTAAAAAGTGGAGGGAGGCAGGCAGGCAAGAAGTTAGGGGTGACCACCCTAATGCTGTCAGGTGTAACATGTGTCCCCCCCAGCTGAAAGTGTGAAGAGCTACCCAACCTCCTGGCAGCTCTCATCGCTAAGGCGGAAGTATCTGGAGAGACCATCAGCGTTGGCGTGGTCAATCCCCGGGCGATGGCCCACCGTAAAGTCCATCCCCTGTAGGGAAATGGACCACCTAAAGAGTTTAGGATTCTCACCCCTCATCTGCATGAGCCATCTGAGGGGCCTGTGGTCTGTCTGAACCCAGAAGTGAGACCCAAACAGGTATGGTCTCAGCTTCTTCAGTGCCCAGACCACAGCAAATGCTTCTCTCTCAATAGCACTCCACCTCTGTTTCCGTAGTATTAGTCTTCTGCTAATAAAGACTACTGGTTGGTCTGAGCCCTCCTCATTTAGCTGTGCTATAACAGCCCGTATGCCATGCTCTAAAGTGTCTGTCTGCACAATAAATTCCTGAGAGTAGCCAGGGGCCTTAAGCACCTGGGCCGTGCACATGGCTTCCTTCAGCGAATCAAAGGCTTTCTGACAAGCCTCTGTCCAATTCACCAACCAAGGTTGCTTTTTGGAAATAAGTTCTGTCAAGGGTGACACAATGGTACAGTAGCCCTTGACAAATCTGCGGTAGTATCCAGTGAGAGCTAAAAAGGCTCTCACTTCAGTCTGTGTCCTAGGTGGTTGCCAGGCCTTCATAGTGTCAATCTTGGCCTGGAGTGGCTGCAAGGTGTCCCAAGTACACCACGGAACCCTGCCCAATCTGGCACGTACTAGCCTTGATGGTCAGGCCTGCCTGTTGCAGAGCCTGGAGTACCTCCTTGAGGTGGAGCAGGTGTTCCTCCCAGGTGGAACTATCGACAGCTATGTCATCTAGGTAGGCTGCACAGTAGGCATCCTTGCCAGCGAAGACCCCGTTAACCAACCGTTGGAAGGTAGTGGGGCATTTTTCAACCTAAAGGGCATCATCCGGAACTGGTAATGGCCATCAGGTGTGGAAAATGCAGATCTATCTTTAGCCCCCTCAGTCAGGGCAATCTGCCAGTACCCTGATGTAAGATCAAACGTACTCAGGAACTTGGCAGCACCTAGCCTGTCAACGAGCTCATCAGCTCGGGTGATGGGGTGAGTGTCAGTCCATGTGATTGAGTTGAGACCCCGGTAGTCCACACAGAACCGGAGTTCTGGCTTCGCACCGGGGGCAGCAGCCTTAAGAACCAGCACCACAGGGCTGGCCCAGGGCCTACTGGATTTCTCAATAACCCCTAGGGTCAACATCTTGGAGACCTCCTCCTTGATGCTGGCCTTCACCTTATCCGACAACCTGTAAATTTTGTTCTTCACAGGGGGACTGTCTCCTGTGTCAATGTCATGGACACATAGATGGGTGAGTCTAGGAGTAAGGGAGAACAGGGAAGAGAACTGCTCTAATAACTCATAGCAGTCTCCTCTCTGATCTAGAGTCAGGGAGTCAGAGAATGACACCCTCCACTGACCCATCACCTTATTTGGCAGAGAGGAGGTCGGGTAGAGGTTCACTCTCCTCTTCAATGCCCTCATCTGTGACCAGGAGCATACTGACCTCAGACCTCTCAAAGTGAGGTTTGAGTCTGTTGTGATGGAGAACCCTTAGGGGGTGCCTAGAGGTCTTGAGGTCCACTAGGTAAGTGGCCTCCCCCTTCCGCTCCTTAACCTCAAATGGGCCAGACCAGGGGTCCTGGAGAGCCCTAGGGTCTACTGTCTCCATCACCCAAACCTTGTCTCCAGGTGAGAACTCAACCAGAGTGGCCTTCCGGTCATACCACTCCTTCATCACCTCTTGGCTGGCCTGAAGGTTACTCTTGGCCTGCTTCCAGAAGCGTTGGGTTTGGTTGTGGAGGGCCAGTATGTAGCTGACCACATCCTGGGGAGGTGTCTTGGGATCTTTCTCATAGCCCTCTTTAACTATGCTTAGCAGTCCTCTGACAGGGTGACCATAGAGAGGTTCAAAGGGGCTGAACACTACCCCTTTCTGGGGCACCTCCCTATAAGCAAACAGCAGGCATGGCAAGAGAACGTCCCACTTACGCCTCATGGCCTCAGTTAGGCCATTGATCATGCCTTTAAGGGTCTTGTTGAATCTCTCAACAAGCCCATTGGATTGAGGATGTAAAGGGGGGTAAACCGGGAGGTCACCCCACACTCATTCCACATGGACTCATGTATGCAGACATGAAGTTTGTGCCTCTGTCAGACACAACTTTCTCAGGGAATCCCACATGGGTGAATATTCCCAGCAGGGCTCTGGTCACCACTGGTACAGTCACTGTTCTCAGAAGGATTTCCCCTGGATAGCGGGTGGCATGGTCCACCAAAACCAGAATAAACCTGTTGCCCAAGGCAGTTTTGGGGTCCAAGGGACCAACGATATCAATGCCCACCCTTTCAAAGGGGGTGCCAACGCTGTAGAGTGGGTTCAGGGGAGCTTCAAGCTTTTTCCCTGTCTTCCCACTAGCCTGGCAGGTGGGGCAGGCTCTGCAGAAATTATCTGAGGCCACCCTCATTCTAGGTCAATGGAAGTGGGTGACAAGCCTGCCAAAGGTCTTGTCTTGGCCCAGATGTCCTGCCAGGGGAACTTCATGAGCCAGACTTAGTAGGAAGGCTCGCTAACACTGGGGGACCACCGGCACACGTGCTGCCCCAGGGCCCGGAACCTTAGGCTCACTGTAAAGGAGATCATTCTCACAAGAGATATGGTGAGTGCCAGAGGCGTCACCTGCTGCATGGGCTGTGGCCTATTGCCTCAGACCCTCAAGGGCTGGGCATTCTTCCTGCGCCTTGCAGAACTCTGCCCTGGTTGGCCCACCCTCTACTTGCCAGCCAGCAAGTTCAGGCAGGTTGCACAGGTCAGCTATGTCCTCTCCAGTTGGCACAGCGGCCACCTCCTCCTCAGGGGTCCCTTCCACCATCGTGGGAACATCTGAGGCGGGGTTTCCCATGCCTCTTGCGCTTCCTCTTTGCATCTGTGTGGGTCATTGTTCCAGGCTCCAGACGCCCTTGACTCCCTTCCCGGGCAGCCATGGACCTTGTGGTCATGCAGACCCACTCAGGCAAACCTAACATCTCCAGGTGGTATCTGAGCTCTACCTCCTTTCAGGCAGTATGCTCAAGATCATTGCCTAACAGACAATCTACAGGCATGGCAGGACTCACAGCTACCTTCAGAGTACCAGAGACCCCCCCACTCAAAGGGAACCAGAGCCACCGGTAGGTGACTCTCACGATTGTCAGCGACTATGACCTGGTGGAATGTATTAGAGACTATCTGCTTTGCTGACACCAGCTGACTCTTGACAGTAGTCATACTGGCTCCTGTGTCATGCAGAGCCTCCACCCTTTGCCCATCAATGGTGACCCACTGCCTATACTTTGAAGTATTTTTCGGCATGTGGGATTTAGGCACCATCTCTCTTTCGCCCAGGGACACTAGGAAAACCTCTGTCCACCCCCCAAAGCTAACTGGGACTATCTCCCTCCCGAGCGCTACACTAGCCAACCCAGGTGTCTGTCTAGTGGTGGACTGTGCCCTCTTGGAACACTTGTAGTCACCCTTAGAGTGTCCAGGTAGCACTCTAAGCACTTGCCGATGAACTTCCCTAAGTTTCTATCAAAGAACCCTGGCTTCTTCCCAAATCTAGAAGAGGAATGGTTATCACAGGAATTGTTTTGGGGGCCTTTTGAGAACTCCTTATCTCTAAGTTTTTCTCCCTCCTCTTTCTTCTGTTGGGAACCCTGACCACCTTTGTGGGTCCCCCCCACCCCCAGATGCCTTCTTGAACACCCTGGTGCTAACCCAGAGGTCCGCCTCCTCAGCAAGCTTCCTGGGATCAGTCAGCTTACTATCTACCAAGTGCAAGCCCGTCTGCGCCCGTCCGTGCCAAGACCGCACCCAGCGCCAATCCCCCTGGCCCTCGCAGACAAGCCTACTCCCCCCTCATCCTCCACTCACTCAACCCAGGCCCTCGCCCCACCTGCACCCTTTCCAGCCCCACTCACACTCACGGACCCTTCACTTGCCACACCTGTCATTTTTCCTGCTCCTCCTCCCTCACACCACACACCAACCACAGCGACCCACCGACTACACATATAACACTCCCAACGCAACACACACCGGCTCTGCCCCCACCCCCACCAACCAGCCCGCAGCACACCACCCCACAACCAGAACACACCCCGCAACAACACCCTCATGCACCACACCAATGCCACCCACGACAACCGCCTCAACTGCCTGCTCCTCAACACCCGCTCCCTTCACAGACATGCCATAGAACTCTGGGACCTCATCACATCACACTCACCCAACATCGCCTTCCTCACGGAAACCTGGACCAACCCCTCCTCGGAACCCGACATAACCATCACCACCCCCAAGGGATACAAACTCCAACGCAAAGACCGCCTCAACAGTCCAGGGGGTGGCATCGCCATCCTACACAGGGACACCATCAAAGTCGCCACCCTCTCCCAAGACACTACTGACAACACAGAACACATGCACTTCCTAATCCACATTAACAACAACTCCGCCCTCAGAGGTACCCTAATCTACAGACCACCAGGACCACGCCCCGCCTTCTGCGACGCCATCGCCGATACCATCAGCTCACACGCCCTCACCTCCACAGACTACATCCTCCTCGGTGATTTCAACTTTCACTTGGAGAACCTAAAAGACCACAACTCATCATCCCTCATAGACAACCTCACCAACCTCCGGCTCAAACAACTAGTCACCGCACCCAGCCACTCAGCAGGACACACGCTTGACGCAATTTTCACCTCAAGCCAACACATGGCCTACACCCACACCACCGAACTCCTCTAGACTGACCACCACTGCGTCCACTTCTCCTTCGCCAAACCCCCCACACACCACAATCAACACACCACACCCTACCGCATGTGGGACAAGATCCCCACAGAACGCCTGAGCTCCCAACTGGCTCACAACCCCCCCTCCACACCAATGACCCCAACGCAGGAGCCCACAATCTCTCAAAATGGATCACCACCTGCGCAGACACACTATCCCCCCTCAGAAAACACATCGCCACCCGCAACATCAAGAACACCCCATGGCTCACCCCGAACTCCAAGACTCCAAGCACAAATGCTGCCAAGCAGATTAAATATGGTGACAAGAACCCTCCACATCCAACTTCTCCACCCTCAAAGCCACCATTCGCACCCATCACCAACTCATACGCACCGCCAAAAGTGACCACTACAAGACACGCCTTGACAATGACTCTCAAAACACCAAAGAACTCTTCACCATCATTAATGAACTAGCCAAACCCAAAGCCAGCAACATAGACCCTTCACACACACAGCCCCTATGTGACGCCCTCTCCAACCACTTCCACCTCAAAATCCTGGACATCCACAACAGCTTCATTCCACACACACCCACGACACACACCCCTCACTCACCCAACTCAACCCCCACTCATAACCTCCCAAACACACTCACCAACTGGGCTCCCACCACACATGAAGAAACCCAAAAAACCATGAACTCCATCCGCTCCGGATCCCCCTCCGACCCTTGCCCACATCGCATCTACAACAAAGCCAGCCCAACAATCGCCCCCATACTCCGTGACATAATCAACTCCTCCTTCGATGACGCCACCTACCCAGACCCCTGGAAGCATGGGGAAATCACCGCTCTCCTAAAAAGAAACAAAGCCGACCCAGAGATCCTCTCCAACTATCGCCCCATCTCCCTCCTCTCCTTCCCCGCCAAGGTCGCCGAGAAACTAGTCAACACCCGCTTATCCCACTACCTCAAAGAAAACAACACTCTTGACCCCTCACAATCCGGGTTCCGCAAGAACCACAGCACGGAAACCGCCCTCATCGCATGCACTGACGACATTAGGACCAAAGTCGACAAAGGCGAGACCGTCGCACTCATCCTTCTAGACCTCTCCGCAGCCTTTGACACTGTCTGCCACCACACACTCCGCACACGCCTCCACAACATAGGAATTCACCACAAAGCCTTAGACTGGCTCACCTCCTTCCTCACTGACTGGACCCAGAGAGTCCGCCTCCCACCTTTCCACTCCACCACCACCAAGATCATCTGCTGAGTCCCCCAAGGGTCCTCTCTCAGCCCCACACTCTTCAACATTTACATGATCCCCCTAGCCAACATCCTCCGATCACACGGAATCACTATCCTCTCCTACGCAGAACTCATCCTCTCCCTCACCCGGAACCCCACCACTGCCAAAACCAACCTACACGCAGCTCTCCTCGACGCCGCCAACTGGATGACAACTAACCACCTAAAGCTTAGCTCCAACAAAACCGAGATCATCATCTTTGCCCCAACAAAACCATATGGGATGACTCCTGGCACCCCCCCCCCCCAAGCACCTTGAGACCCTCACGGGTGAGTAGCGCGCTATATAACTTTTTGATTGACTGAAGTGCTGGCACAACTCTGTAAAAGAAATACTGAGCATACGCTCTCTCAGAATCAAGTCATATAACCCTTTGTAATCATCTACTTTGTTGCCCCGCACCCATCTATCTAGTGCTTTATTGGAGAAATCATAACAATCTACCCAAGTCTGTGTGGAATGTTTGGTGCTGTCCCTAAACCTCTGGCGTTATTTCTCAGGAGTCAGAGCAAACTTAGCCAGTAAAGCGACTTTCATGAGTGCATAGACATTCTGATCATGTGGAGCTGGTGTAAGAAGTGTGTACCTCCCCACTGCTGGCACATAAAACCACAGGGCCGCCCCCCATTGCTCCTCAGAGGTCCCATGGGCCCTTAGTGCAACTTCATAGGCAGCCACTTGTCAATGTCATCTCCCACCACATAACTTGGCACCACATTCTTGGGTATACAAACCTTTTTCTTTCCAACAGGTCCTGCATGTATGCTGCCACCATCACTGCTGGACTCAGACTGTCTCGCCTTGATCTCCAGCTCTTTGAGACTCAGTTTATGAGCTAACAAAAGTTTTTTCTCAGCCAAGGCTCTCTCAGCTGCAGCTTCAGCTCTCTCAGCTTCAATCGGTTTGGCTGCTCTTTCAGCCTCAGCTTGCTTGGCTTCTCTCTCTGCTCTCCTTTCCTCCTGTTGAGCCTCAAATTTTAGCCTTGCCATCTGCAACTGAAACTCCCTCTCCTCTCTCCTTTCCTCTGTGGTCAGGCCTTTATCAGAGACACTGCTCCCTGGTTTGGCAGGGGGCACAGTTGCAGTGGTAACATCATCCACTGATGGCAAAAAATCCTCTGGGGAGCCATCTTCTGACTCCTCCTCCTCAGCATCCTCCTCTGAACGGGCTTCTGCCCAGGCCCTCAGCGCCATTTGAAATTCCTCCTTTCTGGAGCCACCTTGGGTGGGTACTCCCATATCCCTGCAGAACCCTTTCATCTGTTTGACAGTATATGTCTCCAACAGGGCCAGGTAAAAATGTCCTGCCTGCTGGAGACCCAGTCTGAGTCATGTTGAGTGAGGATTTTGGTGAAAAAAATTGACAGGAAAAACGAAATTGCAAAAAGAGAAAAAATCAAGTTGATCTTCAACTGTGAGTAGGTAGTGAAATACTTAGCTACTGTATGTCACTGCACACATACAAGTCCTATCCTAACGCTGCCACCAATGTTAGAAATGGGGTCTTTGGTTGGCAGTCAGGTTATCCCCTGTCCAAGCAAGGACCCTCACTCTAGTCAGGGTAAGTCACACACATTCCAAATTATCCTGTGCCCACCCTCTGGTAGCTTGGCACTGAGCAGTCAGGCTTACCTTAGAAGGCAATGTGTAAAGTATTTGTGCAATGAATCATACAATACCACCATATAGCACCACAAAAATACACCACAGTGTTTAGAAAAATATATAATATTTATCTGGTTAAATGCAAGTCAAAACGATCAGAGATGTAATAAGTAAATGTAGAGATATCACTGAAAAGTGATATAAAGGTGGTCATTACAAACTCTGCAGTCTTTTTACAAGACCGCCGAGGGACCGCGTGCGGAAGACCGCCAGTAGTGGCGGTTTGCCGCTCGGCGTATTATGACTGTTGGGTGCTCTCCATCCTTTTTCAGACGGAGAGCCGCCAACCACCATTCTGGCGGGCGGCGGGGAAGTGGAGGTTGCTCCACCTCCACTGCCACGCCAACAGAACACCGCCCAGTGAATCACGTCCTGTGATTTGGCGCGGCGGTGTTCTGTTGGCGGTGTGGTGTCGGCAGAGCAGCCCCCATGGCTCCCGTCCACTCCTGGGGGATCGACGGACCAGGTAAGTCGATTGTCCGTTAGGGAAGGGGGGGGGAGTTGTGTGTTGTGTGTTGTGTGCGTGCATGGGGGGGTGTCTGAGTATGTAGAGGGGGTGTGTGAGTGCGTGTATGCTTGTGGGGGTGATGCATGTTTGGGAATGAGTGCATGTATGTCTGTGGGTATGTCTATATGGATGTGTGCGTCTATGTTTGAATGTGGGTGTGCGTGTCTGACTGTGTGTGTGGATGTTGGCATGTATGTCATGTGCGCGTGTGTGTGTTGGTGGTGCCTGCATGCGTGTCGGGTGTGTGTGAGTTATGTGATGTTGGGGGTCGGGGTGGGGAGGGAGTCGGGGTGGGGGTGAGGGGTGGCGGAGACCCCTATCAGTGCCAGGGAAGGAATTCCCTGGCACTGATAGTGCTTACCGCCATGGATTTCATGGCGGTTCTAACCGCTGGAAATCCATGGCGGTAAGCCGGGTCAAAATACCACCGGCGGTATAGTGGAGACCCAGGTCTCCAGCCTGGCAGATGTCTCCGCCCTGGCGGGTGGAACGGAGAACCGGCGGATGGCCATGGCGGTAACCACCATGGTCATAATTCCACAAGGTAAGACCGTCAGCCTGTTGCCGGTCTTACCGCTGGTTCTCCGCCTTCCGCCAGGGTCGTCATGACCCCCAAAGTGTCTTAAGTCTTTTTGAAGCAAACAAAGGCCCTCATTATGACCTTGGCGGGCGGCTGAAGCCGCCCGCCAAGATCGGACTGCCGGGCGGCCGCCAATGCGGCCACACCCCCGCCACCGCCATTTGGAGATCCACGCTGGGCCGGCGGGCGGAAACCTAGTTTCCGCCTGCCGGCCCAGCGGGGATCTCGGCTGCAACACAGGAGCTGGCTCCAAAGGGAGCCGGCGGTGTTGTGGCCGTGCGACGGGTGCAGTTGCACCCGTCGTGCTTTTCACTGTCTGCTATGCAGACAGTGAAAAGCTGCCTGGGGCCCTGTCAGGGGGCCCCGCGACTCCCCGTACTGCCAGCCTTTTCCTGGCGGTTCAAGCCGCCAGGAAAAGGCTGGCGGTAGGGGGACTCGTAATCCGCTGGGCAGCGCTGCTTAACGCTGCCCTGGCGGATTACTACCGCCGGGGCCATTGTGGCGGAAAACCGCCGGCCTCGGTGGTGCGACTGCGAAATGACCTGAGAAGTACCGCCAGCCTGTTGGCGGTGCTTTCGTCATTACAGCCCTGGAGGTCTTGTACCGCAAGGGTTGTAATGACCCCCAAAGTCTTTTTCAAGCACAAATTACCTTGTTCGCTTGAAAAATCTCTGCAAAGGGCCGCAGAGGAGGAGATGCATGGAAACAAAGGGGTGTGCGTCTATTTCTCGGGCCTCACACTGCGTTGCATTGTTTAGTTTTCATGCAGGGATGGCTGTGTGTCGATTTCCGGCGCTCGGTCGTGGATCCTCTTTGGGTTGCGGGGTTTTCAGACGCCCTGGGGACGGTGCGTGGATTTTCTGCACTGGCAAGACAATGTCATAGTAGCTGCGTCTGTCCAATGGCCGTTGCGTTTAATTTTCTATCGCACGGCAGGCGCTGCATCGATTCTTCTGTGGAAGTCGGGCTGGGTCGTTCCGGCTCGGCTATGCATCGATCCAGTGGGCTGTACGTCTAATTTTCAGTCGATATGCTGGTGCTGCATTGATCTTCTTGTTGCGAAGTTGGGCTGCGTCGTTCTGGTTCAGCGTGCGGTGAACTTTTCACTGTGGTGCAGGCTGTGTGTCGTTTCTGCCAGGCTGTGCATCGAATTTTGCCGCACAAGGAGTCCTTCTTGAAGAGATGAAGTCTTTTTAGTCCTGAGACTTGAGGGAACAGGAGGCAAGCTCCATCCAAGCCCTTGGAGAGCACTTCTTCACCTCAGCCAGAGAGCAGCAAGGCAGCAAGGCAGCAGTCCTTCACAGAAAGCAGTCAGGTGAGTCCTTTGGGCAGCCAGGCAGTTCTTCTTGGCAGGATGCAGGTTCTGGTTACAAGTTTCTTCTCTAGGAAGTGTCTGAGTTGGAAGGGGCAGAGGCCCTGTTTATATACCCAAATGTGCCTTTGAAGTGGGGGAGACTTCAAAGAGTGGCTTAGAAGTGCACCAGGCCCCCTTTCAGTTCATCCTGTCAGCCAGGGTCCCAGTAGTGGGTGTGGCAGTCCTTTGTGTGACAGCATACCCTCCACCCCCACCCAGGAAGGCCCATTCAAAATGCAAATGTATGCAAGTGAGGCTGAGTATCCTGTGTTTGGGGTGTGTCTGAGTGAATGCACAAGGAGCTGTCAAGACTTGGATTGTAAGGCACAGAAAGGTTTAAGTGCAGAGAAATGCTCACTTTCTAAAAGTGGCATTTCTAAAATAGTAATATTAAGCAGGATTTAATGTCACCATTCTGGCCATACTAAATATAACCTTCCTAACACTTTCAGATCAGCAGCTACCACTCAAACAATGTATGAGGTCAGCCCCAATGTACCTGTGCCTATGAAGGGAGCAGGCCTCACAGCAGTATAAGAACGAATTTAGGAGTTTTAACCTACCAGGACATGTAAACTACACAGGTACATGTCCTGCCTTTTGCCTACACAGAACCCTGCCCTATGGGTTAACTAGGGCATACCTTAGGGGTGTCTTATATGTAGAAAAAAGGGAGTTTTAGGCTTGGCAAATACTTTTAAATGCCACGTTGAATTGGCAGTGAACTGCACACACAGACCTTGCAATGGCAGGCCTGAGACAAGGTTAAGGGGCTACTGAAGTGGGTGGCACAATCAGTGCTGCAGGCCCACTAGTAGCATTTAATCTACAGGCCCTGGGCACACATAGTACACTCTACTAGGGACTCATAAGTAAATAAAATAGTCCAATTGGGTATGATCCAATGTTACCATGTTTAAAGGGAGAGAGCATATGCACTTTAGCACTGGTTAGCAATGATAAAGTGCGCAGAGTCTTAAAACCAGCAAAAACAGTATCTAAAAAGTGGAGGGAGGCGGGCAAAAAGTTAGGGGTGACCACCCTAAGGCTGTCAGGTCTAACACACTCCTTGTCGAATATGCATACCAAAACTTGGTAAAGTAAAGCTCTCTACTGACAATGTTTTGTCATCTCAATGTTATACAGAGAAAGGCCTGAAACAAGGATGCATTCTGGCCCCTCTACTATATTCTTTTTCTTAAAGCAGAACATAGAGTACCATCTAAGTTGGGAAAGGAAGGGCTGACACATTTGGCCTGTGCTGACGATCTTGTAATATTATTGCAAACTCCAACAGGGCTACATTATCTACTAAACCGTTTAAATGACTTTAATTCTGAAAATGAATTAATTTCTAATTTATCAAAACCTAAGATCATGATATTTGGAAAGAAAATAAAGACTGAAACCTGGGCTTTAGGAGATGCTATTATCAATTGACAATAGGTTAGCATGGATAATCCGTTTGTACACAAGGAAGATTAATTCTATTATGATCACAAAATCCATAATAAGATTGTCCAGACTATTTGAAGGCAGAGCAATGAAATCATTGCTGAAAGCATTAAACATGAAACTTACTCCTTTTTTACTTAATGCATCACCTGTGTTATAGAGTAAGACCATACCTACTCTTGACAAAATGTAGATGCGGAGTGTATGAAATCTTTTGCAACTTTGCACAGCCACCTCTCACTGTGCCATTAGGTCAGAGTTGAACCTAAAATTTCTAACACCGCTCCATCAGAGGTCCACACTGTACTATCTGTGTGATTGTGCAGGGGCCGCCACCTTAAAATCCATAATTTACCCGGACCTTAAAAAATAATCACATAATCACACAAGGACACGGAATTGAATGCTATATCATCAAACAAGGTTTTAGAAATGTATAATGTACCTGACTTGGAGATGCTGGCTAAGCTAAATCAAGTGACTCGTAAATGTATGTTATGAAGGGCCGTACTTAGCAGGCAGAGGGAGAACGACCTGGTAAAAGTAATGAAACACATATAGATTTAGTTTCAGAAACCTTTGCCTCTCTAGAGTAAGAATATATCAGGTCCACTCTACCAAGTCAATTTAAACTGAAATATTTAAGATTTAGATTGCTCTATATTCCTACCTTTGAATTTGAGGGGGCATGGAATCGAGTTTTCAAAGGAAACTATGCTTGTCAACTCTGCATATATATAAGGGAAATTCTTATGCATATATTGTGTACTTGCCCAAAACTCTCGTATTTAAGACAAGTTTGCTTATGACCGATTTTTAAAGAAGTAAAAATAAGATCTACCTCAGCGGCCGGCAGCTACTGTTTTACAATAAAAGATAATAGCTCTCTTATGGAATTAATGATATTTTTTATAAAGTGCTAGGATCTTGTGTTTAGTAAATATTAACCGCATTCTTATTTTCATACTTATGACTTATGCTTAGTGCATCTTAACTATTTTTTCTATGATATATTTACGATGATCGCAAAATGCATTCTTATTGTATCCTGTGTGATGAGTACAATAAACTTGATTCATACACGTATAATGCTCAAAGTGAGTTCAAATGAAAACAATGTGCCAAAACCGATATCTGGAAGTTCTATAGCATTTCAAGTCAGTATGGGCCCAGCCATCGCGTCAGTGTTAGATCAGCTTTCTTTTTACACCAATAAAGGTATTTTAGACAATACAAGTTGTGGGCACAAAGATTTGTCTGCATTAGCCATGCCTGAAAAAGACAGTGGGGGTCATTCTAACTTCGGCGGGCGGCGGAGGCCGCCTGCCAAAGTTCCCCCGCCAGAATACCGCACCGCGGTCAAATGACCGCCGCGGTCATTCTGACTTTCCCGCTGGGCGGGCGGGCGACCGCCAAAAGGCCGCCTGCCCGCCCAGCGGGAAAGACCCAGCAACAATGAAGCCGGCTCCGAATGGAGCCGGCGGAGTTGCTGGTGTGCGACGGGTGCAGTTGCACTCGTCGCAATTTTCAGTGTCTGCTTTGCAGACACTGAAGATCTCAATGGGGCCCTGTTAGGGGGCCCCTGCAGTGCCCATGCCAGTGGGCCCCCACGACACCCGTTCCCGCCATCCTGTTTCTGGCGGTGAAAACCGCCAGAAACAGGATGGCGGGAAGGGGGTTGGAATCCCCATGGCGGCGCTGCTTGCAGCGCCGCTGTGGAGGATTCCCTGGGGCAGCGGGAAACCGGCAGGAAACCGGCGGGAAACCGGCGGCTTTACCGCCGCGGTCAGAATGGCCCCTGAAGCACCGCCAGCCTGTTGGCGGTGCTTCCGCGGCACTCTGCCCTGGCGGTTTACAACCGCCAGGGTCAGAATGACCGCCAGTTTCTAATTCTTTCTATTCCTGTACCTTCCATTGATCCAGATATTAATTAAGACATAGAAACCAGACAATACATTCAATGATTTATGCTCAAATAGTGTGCTTCAAGATCTGTAGAAAAGTACTGTATTGAAGTTCATTATGTTAGAAACCACAGGTCAGTACATAGATGTTCCAGATGAAATGATTAACTATGTTTCAATATCAATCAATGGGGACAGGCACAGCTTATCCACCGTTTTGCTGAAAGCTCAAGTAAGTCACCAGTTTGTTTTACCAATGAGACTGTTTCTACTATAGAAGTGTTAGCAAATGCAAGCAATGATAATAGCGATTCTGAACACACAAGGGTGCACTGCATCCTATTGAGTGCATCAACAACTCTGAAAAATGAAGATTTGTGTTTTCGAGTTTGTTATTTACCTGTTCCTTTTCTTTTGAAAGAAAGCTGAGTTCCTATCACAGAATTTAATCACATATCCTTGTTTGTTACAGATCCCTATCTTCAGAAAAAAACCTTTTTTCACCATTGTCAAGGGTATTAAACAAGGTATTCATTGCATTGTCTCTCACCATCCCTGACAGCATGGGAACTCAAAAGATACTCACCTTACCTTATGTGTTCTTTTCGAAGGACTGCCTGTGTACAAGAAGCTACTCAGTCTGGTTCTTTCCAGAGGACATGTGTACCTACAAACTACTTTAATGTGTGCATGTAATAGTTTAAGAGTCCGGTCTTGGCACCTTGAAGACACCAGCAACTCATACTAAGAATAACCTGCTTGACAATCAGCTACTAACTCACGTCAGCCAAACATCCCGTTGATACAGGTACTGTTAGACTTGGCATCCTTGCCATTGTCTGCCCTAACGTTTTGCCTCTGCTTCCCAGGTTGTTGATGTGTGCTGGGCTCAGTTTTTGCTGTTTTTGATGCACTGGGCACTTTACCACTGCTAACCAGTGCTAAAGTGCAGGTGCTCCTGTGTCAAATGTATGTGTAATTGGCTATCCATGATTGGCATATTTGATTTGCTAGTAAGTACCTAGTAGAGTGCACTAGGAGTGCCTAGGGCCTGTAAATCAAATGCTACTAGTGGGCCTGCAGCACTGGTTGTGCCACCCACATTAGTAGCCCTGTAATCATGTCTCCGACCTGGCACTGCAGTGTCTGTGTGTGCAGTTGTAATTTCGACTTGGCAAGTGTACCAACATGCTAGGCCTAAACCTTCCCTTTTCTTACATGTAAGGCACCCCTAAGGTAGGCCCTAGGTAGCCCCAAGGGCACGGTGCAGTGTATGGTTAAGGTAGGACATTTAGTAATTAGTTTTATATGTCCTGACAGTGAAATATTGCTAAATTAGTTTTTTCACTGTTGCAAGGCCTGTCCCTCTCATAGGTTAACATGGGGGCTACCTTTAAATCTGATTAAAGTGTAAATTCCCTTTGGGAGCAGATGGACATGTGGAGTTTGGGGTCTCTGAGCTCACAATTTAAAAATACATCTTTTAGTAAAGTTGATTTTAAGATTGTGTGTTTGAAAATCCCACTTTTAGAAAGTGAGCATTTTCTTGCTTATACCATTTCTGTGACTGCCTGTTTGTGGATTCCCTGTCTGGGTCAGTTTGACAGTTGGGCTGTTGCACCTCACACTAGACAGTGACACAAAGCGAGGTGGGGTGTAGTCTGCATTTCCTGATGAGCCATCTGTGCTAGTAGGGAGGGGCGAAGTGGTCACTCACACCTGAAAGGGCTGTGCCTGCCCTCACACAATGCAGTCTCCAACCCCGTGGTGAGTGTCTGGGGCCTGGCCTGGGCAAGGCAGGATTTCACATTCAAGAGACTTTGCTTTGAAGTAGGCCTACTTCAAAGGAGAAATTGGGTATAAGAAGGGCACCCAAAACCACAGAATTTGGAACACTTCTGGAAACCAAGAGGAACCTCTGCCTAGAAAAGAGCTGAAGAGCTGAGGAAGAAGAGCTGCCCTGCCTGTGACTGTGCTTAGTGGAGCTATCCTGCAGTTGCTGCTTCTGCTGGAGTAAGAGGGCGAAGACTGGACTTTGTGTGCCTTCCATCTTGTGAAGATCTCCAAGGGCTTGATTTAGAGCTTGCCTCCTGTTGTTTGAAGTCTCAGGGACAGCAAAGACTTCTCTCTTCCAGCACCTGTTGTCTCTGGAGAGACTCCTACTCTGCCCAGTGGTGCCCATCCAGTTCCTGGGACCCTGAAAGGAGAAGCTGGCAGCCTAAGAAGAAGAAATCCACGCACAGAGCGCTGTGCGGGGAAAAGATCGACACAGCTCCTATCTGCGGCTGAAGAAACAACACGCAGCCGGTTCCGCAGCTAAAAATTGCCACTCGCCGGAAACGTAACAGAAAAATGATGCGCAGCATCGCTGACGGAGGCTGGGATATTGCAACCTGCGCTGTTTGGTTTCCGGATCATAGTGCGGCTGGATTTCCAACGCAAGTACCGCTGGGTGTGTAAAAACAACGCAAGGTCTGCCTGAACCCGAGAGTGTGGACCGGATCGACGCATCACTCTCCTGCAGAGAGAAGAAATGACACGCCCCAATCGACGAAAGGAGAAACAACACAAGGTCTTGCTCGTGAGTGAAATCGACGCATTACAAGCACTTTTTGACGCACACTTGCCCGATTTTTGACGCACCCAAGGTAAATTTTCTCACCAACAGTGTTAGTGTGTGTTTTAAACTACATAAAGACTCTTTTTGCATTTTCATTGATAACTTGACTTGTGTATTGTGGAATTCTGTCTTTTTGGTCTTGTTTTGTTTAGAGAAATATTTCCTATTTTTCTAAACCTGTGTTGTGTCATTTTGTAGTGTTTTCATTGAGTTACTGTGTGTGTTGGTACAAATTCTTTACACCTAGCACTCTGAAGTTAAGCCTACTGCTCACCCAAGCTACCAAGGGTGTAACCAGGGGTTAGCTGAGGGTGATTCTCTTTTACCCTGACTAGAGTAAGGGTCCTTGCTTGAACAGGGGGCAACCTGACTGTCAACCAAAGACCCCATTTCTAACATTCATAAATAGTGCTCAAATTCTAAAAATGTTTTGGGGAACCATGATGGGAGACCCAGAATTCTACCAAATCACGTGATACACCAGGATCCGAAATCAGAGTAGAATAAAGGTATTCCGATGTTGTACTATGGTGCCTGGGTGAACAGGAGTGTGATATGGTGAAACTAAGTGGCTCATCAAAGAAGCGAGAAGATAGGGGAACTGGAAAGGTGAGGATAGAGAGAAAAGGGAAAGGAAAAAGACAGGAGATGAGACAGGCTAGTGGAGGGATGAAAGGGGGGCAGGATGCTACACTGTGAAGGGCTCAAACTTAGAATCGTGGGTGCCATTTGTCATGTACTTGTGCCCATATAGCAGGAAGAGAAACCATATTAGTCCTTAAGTTAAGTTGGGGCAAGCTCAGGGTGGTTTGTTTTCTTGTAAGTATTCATCTAGGGTGTCCGACAGCCGTCTGGGTCTGGCCGATGAGTGTAATTTGGTCTGTAGTACATTGCGCACTGCAGATTGAGCAAAGTGAGTTCTATGATTTGTCAAAGGAACTTGGGGATGTCGTTTTCTAATCTGCAAGTATAATTGTGGTCCCTAATGAGATGAGGAGATCCACTAATAGTACAGAATTTCCAGTAATTTCAGTGGCAAAGGGGTTAGTATGGAAGTCTAGTGCAGTCGTTAAGAAGCCAATTTCTATTGCTGACCCTGAAAGTTTTTGTAACAGTGCTTGTATTCTCGACCACAGCGGGGAAGGTATTTTACAAGTATGAAACATGTGTTGTAGGTCACCTGTGTTTTCCTCACATCTCCAACATAGGCCCAAGTCTCTAACTTCTAGTTTATACAGCCTGGCAGGGATCCAATAAGTTTTATGAATTGACCAGAGCCTTGACTGAGCAAGGGCACGGTGATTTTTGCCTAAAATGGAGACTGTCATATGATACCCCATCTCTTGTCTCTTGTCTGTGAAGTTCGCTTGTTGTGATGATTGTATGTGTGGTCCCCATGTGGAGGTTTTGGGAGCATCTAGGAGTTTGTGAGGCAGTGGGGCCCTCTCTTCTAAATGTTCTCGGTATCTCAGGTAAGCTTGGGTCGCGTGGAGGCCTCTGCCTGCCCATTGAACCTTTCAATCTCACAAATCTGTAGAAATCTCTGTTTGAAAGATTGAAACTCTGCTGCAATGAAGAGAATGGGATGGGATTTACGCGAGAGCCCAGGTCATTCTTCACGTTGATACCTTTCCCAGCCCATGATTCCTAATATGCTGTTTTGTTATTTAATTTGATTGGTGGTTAGGCCAAAGGGAGGCTATGGTGGAGCAATATAAGGGATGTTCTAAATATTTGTCCAGTTATCGGAGGGAGGTAACCGTGTCCGTAATGATCCGTTTGGAGTGTTCTAAGGGGATGTTTGAAATATTATGTATTGTAAGGGGGAAGGAGAGAGGCATGGGGTGGGTTAGATCAGATTCATTAGCAAGCCATGGAGGAGAACATCCCTCACATGGGCAGAGTCACAATGCTCCCTGTGAAATCAGAAATGCTTTTTGATAGTGGATATAATTTGAGCGGTTTATATCACCCGAGGGTTTGTTCTTCAAACTTTGCATGGAGATTCTTGTTTTTTTTCTGTTTCCACCGGAAATTGGATATGGCTTTATCTATCAATTTAATAAAGGTTGGGAGAGGGTGATTGGGAGTGTACTATGAAATTAACTTGATGGGCGATTATCATCTTGATGGTGTCCACCCATCCCCACCAAGTGATGCTCTTCAGGGACCAGGTATTCAGGAGCTCTTTGATTTTGGTGAGTATTTTCTGCTCATTGACATCCACTGAGTGTGTCAGATCCGAGCTGAACCAAACTCCCAGGTACTTGATAGCACTTGGTTGCCAATGTAGACCTAGATCATCAGTTACTGCTGATGTGCAATGGATATTCAGAGGTAAAACTTTGGTTTTATCTCTGTTAAGAGATTGTCCAGCCACTAATGATTATTTCTCTATACCTTGCCTGATAATTGGGATAGCTTGTGGGACGTGTTATTGTGTTACTTGTGTCCTCTTATGGCCCTTTATACCAATTCAAAAGCAAGAGCCAGAGTCAATGGCCACCTTTCTCATCCCTTCAGTCTTACCCAAGGTACTTGCCAGGGCTACCGCCCTGTCGCCTTTACTCTTCCTATTTGCCATTCAATCCCTAGTCTCAAGCTTTAGAGGTAACCCAGGTATTTCTCACATCATCTCCTGCAGCGGTAGACAAGTGGTGGGGGCTTACAGGTACAATGTCCTTTTGTTCACCGAAAACATCCCGCAAACTATCCCAATTATCACATAATAGCACTAACCATAGCAATAACCACAATAACCATAACACAAATGGGCAGTGTGAGCATCAATGAAATATCATGGCCTAGATAGATAACCAAGTCAAGCAATGGCAAAGCATGAGAAATACATGAAGCCGAGGGATGTAAGGGGCTAACCGAAGCCCAGTCTCTAATAATTTATTGTTTTTTGTAATTGATGACATAAAGTTGTCAAACTGCTCAAGCTGTCTGTATCCAAGCCTAAATATGATTCTGTAAATTATGCTGGTGTTCTGGGGCTTTCTAATAAAAGCCAGCCTTCATGCTTACCTGTTCTCCTTTTGGCATCTAGAACTATTACATACTAATTTTACATTTCAACATTGTTAGACCTGGCACCCTTTTTGTGGTTTACCCCTATCTTTTTGCCTTCAGACCCCCCTGTAGTTAGTCTAGAGCCAGTGCAGGCAAGGCAGGTGCACTTCAAAGGCATGTCTCTAAAAGCTTCTCCCCACTTCAAAGGCACAACTATGTATAAAAGAGGGACCTAAGACACCACCACGTCAGTACATTTCTGGATAATGGATACTCTACCAGGAAGAAGGACTGCTGTGCTGCTACAAGGACTGCCACTCTGCTGGACTGCTACTCTGAAGGAGCTGCTTCCATGTTGTGCTGACCTGCTGCCTGCCGCCTACTGCCTGCTGCCCTCTTGCCTGGGGGAGACGAACTGTACCTGCGACCCATCTTGAACCCAGGACCCCAGAGTGACTCAACGGGCTAGTCTGCTGGCCTCCTGATATGAGCTTCATGGACATAACAGGGTCCCCAGCAGCTCCTTTACCCATCTTTAGCTTGTTCCTGACCCCCAAATGTTGCTCCTCAAGTACTGGAGCCTTGGTGTGGCTCAGCAGGCTCCTAAATCAAGCTTTTGAGCACGTTGCATATGCAAACAGGCCCTTTAGCACCGGAACAATGCTGCTTGCAGGTGAATTCAACGTGAACCACAGCAAACCTGTCTCCTGGCACAGCAAGCATCGATGCCGCGGAGGACTGCCACCACGAAGCTACAGTACGCAAATTTTTTATGCCTGGCCTGCTCTTTGTACCACACTGACCACCATCCACAATGCTCTCCTTGATCCGGATGACCCTCTCCAATGTGGGACTCTTGGCACAAAACGTGAGAAGTTAAACCTTTAGTGGGGCTAATCTGGAACTGTATCGGACCTGCGCTCCATTGCGGTTGCTATGAACGTTTGACTTTGACCCGGTCCAGCACAATCAGATATCCCCGGTTGGTACACTATTTTACAGTTTATTCTTTAAAAATTCATAACTCTAGGTGTACTAATTCTATTTTTTTCAATTTGATCTTGTTTTATCTAATACATTTTGCTCTAGTTTTTCTAACCCGGTATGGGATCTTTTTGTGCAGTGTTTTCACTGCTTTATTGTTTGAAGTGTTGCACAAATACTTTACACATTATCTCTAAGTTAAGCCTGACTGCTCTGTGCCAAGGGACCAGGGGGTTGAGCACAGGTCAATTTGGGGTTTTCTTGTGCCTTACCCTGACTAGGATTGTGGTTGCTGCTTGACCAGGACCAACACCCCAGTCAACCAGTAACACAATTTATAACAACGATCTTTTAAAACCTCTGACCTTTACTGATCATACTGCTTCTCTGAGTTCATCAAGTCACTGATGCCTCAAAGTTCCCTCCCAGACCAGGTGATCTAAGGTAAAATGCAAAGATCAAGAAATATCTAGTAATATTCTAGTGTTGAAATTGACAATTGCCTTAAAACAATATACAAATTTACAACTTGTCATTGTAAAAGAAATAGTAGATAAGCAGTTTAAAAGCTTCTCATCTGATTCAGAAATGTTAACGCAAACAGCATCTGTTTAGCCATACTTCTTATTAGACTTAGGTGCTTTGTGAGTGACTTGCAACACTAGAAGTTGTTACCTTGGTTCCTCATACTGAAGAATGTTTGTTATATTTCCAGTGGCTCACCTAAAACCCTTTGGTCTAAGTGAATGATGTTTGGGAAATCATTTTCGGGTTCTCGATGTAGATAAGCTTGTAGGCAGTGCTCTGGAATATCGCTTACATACTAACCCAATAAATGCCTGACTCGATTATTTGCTCACTGACTGATTTGCTGTCTCACTGACTTGACTGGCTGAAAGCTGGATTCACTGACTCACTAATTCACTCTTACTCATTTACTTTCTTCAATATGAGCAGGTATCCTGAAATGTGCCAGTCCCAGATCTGAATTTCCTTCCAATGGGGGTACAACGATCCCTTAAGAAGAACTGCAACACACTCATTCTTTATTCAGATGCTAGTCAATGTGTTGTGAACAAAACAGTTAACGCATGCTCTGCTATTACAGGGACAGAGAATATTGAAGATACATTCAGAAGAACAAACCCAGTTTATCCCTGAACCCTCACACGCAACTATTACATGTAAAGGGACGTAGAAATAGAATGTGCGTTAGTGTAAGAAATGATCCTACATACTCACAGTATTGTATAGTTCTTCAAGGCGAGGGATGGTGAGAAAACGTTGCATATTCACTCCATTTTCAATCAAAAGCTTCACAAAATCAACACGATCCAGCACGAGAGCATCCATCATTGCTTGCTCCAAGGAGTTTACCTAAGGATTAGAGGCAATCTAATTAGCAAGCAGACATTTCTTCAGTGTAACTCTTCATAAAGCAAGCAGATGATTTGCCCTAGTAAAGCAACGAATTCCATATTATGAATTTTGGATGGACTGCGATTGAAGGTATTGTTTAACTATTTATTTATTACATAGTTGATGTTAAATATTAACATATTAACATGAGAACCAACCTGTTGTGTTTTTTTAAAGAAAAATGTGTGATCACCATATTAGTGGCATCTTACATTGATCATTATTTAATCACATGCTTTGGTAGGAAGATTGACAGGCAGGTATAGTAGATAGGTAGGGAGATAGGTAGAAAGGCAGGCTGACATACATAGATAGCATAAGAAACTTAATTAGTACCTAAGGAGAGTACAGTAGACAAGCTCTCACTTAGTTATGTAACCTAGTAACCAAGGAACAAAAGACATCTTTCAGGGAGGAATTCTGAGTTTGACCCTGGTAGATGTGACATAAAGAGAAAGGCTTACCTTACAGACAAAAATGTATGAAAAGTATCTTATCAATCACCAAAATACATTAAAGACATGACACAAAACTTGTCAGCTATCTTGAATCATTGGCTATAAGTTTCCATGTGTATCATGGCCTCCTTAGCACGAAATTGAGCTAAAGGTTTGGTGCAGCCAGGACCTTGCTATTTTGAGTCATGATTCAGTTGAAAGTGTTGCGTCAATGACAGATTGCTAGAGAATAGTTCAGAAACATAGAAAAGTATACTAATATCAAATTGTGTTGGGAAAACAGACTTTAAACTACTTTTGAACATAGATGTTAGTATATTTGAAATACACTAGAGGAATTGTTTTCATATCAATTCGGAGTTACTTCTCGTGAAGGAATAGAACATATTCTTAATGTTTATATTGCAAATAGCACAAAAATTGGTTGTCAATTACATTCAAGTTGCACAAACAGGGGAGCTGGACAGTAACTCTGTCGTCATCAGAGAGTCACAAAGCGGAAGTCAGTAAACGTGTTAGCAGCAGAGGAAGGTTATTTAACATTTAAGTAGTCACTCAAACATTAGAGTTCGTTACTGTGAGGTACTCTTAAGATATAGCCTTTCACTGTTATGTTAAATGCAACACCTTGAAGACAGGTTGTAACAACATCTCACTTTGACTGCAGACGTAAATTGACCAGCAGAGGGGTGAGTTAGAGTGATGATACCTAGTGCCGCTGTTTTCCCTCTTAACTACTTCCCCTTTACTCATTTCTGCTACCCGCCAAACATTCATTTTGTGTTTGGTTAGAGGGGGTCGAGCGCAGAGTGAAAGAGTGAATTGTCCCTCTGGATCCAAAGTACAAGATTAGTACTTTCTGACAGTATTTGCATTCTCTGCTTTCGGACAGGATTCGTCCTGCAGGTCAGCTGCCCCAAAAGGCCCTGTGTTTTCCATACAGAACCAGGTGGGGGTTAATCACACACCATCCTGCGCAGTCCGGGTAATGGACGTGCAACTTCAGTCACAGCAGAAGGGGTGGGTATGCCAGAATTCGATTTTGGTGATACCTGCTAAGTCTTTGGAAAACAACTTTAAAAAAAATCATGTTTGTGGCATTTATATTAAAAGTGTACGTTCACCAATAGATTAGATTTGTAAAAGCAGCCACAATGCTGTGAAGTTGACTTTACGGGACTTCATACATTTTATTCCTAAATTCGGCTTTTTTCAAATGGAGAGGCTGCTTGAGTTTATGTATTAAGTAACATTTTCAAGTTAAGCAATGCAGGGACATGCCAGCTACATAAATAGTATGTTTCATTTCTACACATTAGGAACCTTGGCCTTGTGGGCTCCAAAACGCAATTTATATGTGACTTAATTGATGTTGGAGGTTGGCATTTAAGCATATCAGA
This sequence comes from Pleurodeles waltl, assembly GCF_031143425.1. Lineage (NCBI taxonomy): Eukaryota > Metazoa > Chordata > Amphibia > Caudata > Salamandridae > Pleurodeles > Pleurodeles waltl. The sequence continues at coordinate 281,582,980 of NC_090440.1, forward strand.
AAGGTTTATTCTGACAGGTTCTTGCAGCAGTTTTGCCTGTAGCAGGCCAGGACGATTCAGCAGACTGATGTCATATTTTAAAATCCCTCAGGTGGATGGTGCAAGATTCATTGTAGCCCTCTTGTGGCATTTGGCTTTCATGCCACTAGTGCAGTTTAAATACTTTGACTAAAAGTCAAGCAAGGCATTGGGGTAGCAAATTACTTGTCATGTCATCTAAGTAGGCCTGTAAATCAGTATAATAAAATTAAATCTGGAAAGACTACACACAAAGGTGAATACCCCTAGAGCCAGATCAATTTGTATTTGACAGTTTCTCCCCTCGGAGAGTTTGCATGTTATTATGTGAAGCAAATATCTATTTGGTAGGGTGAACTTGTCTGATCGAATATGTAATAATTTCTTAATTTACACGTTGTTCACAAAGTATGGAATGTTAAACAAGGGTAGGGTAGGCAGCAGCCCTGTGTAAAATGGACATTTATAATTTCTGGTTGTTTAAACTTGCCACGTTCAGGCTATGTGCATATGAAGGAAAAAACAGCGTTCTCATAGACCCAGAATGTATCGATTTTTTTGGCATACTGTTCCTTGCCAGGTCCCTATTGATTCCAAAGCTATGTTTAAACACTTGTTTAAACACTATTGTCGTGCAATTTATTCTGTAATATCTTTTTTCATACATATCTGCTAGTTGCTGGATATTGCACTAGTGGAAAAAGACCTAATGGGTGCACAAATTGAAATGAGGGTGTCTTTTGCAATACTTTTTAAAGTATTTTTGTGCGAATATGCTGTTGTGTAATGTGGTGCATTCATTCTGCTATTTTAATAATGAAAACAAAATGTATTATTTTTGTAATGTGGTTCGCAAATTACAATGAACTGTGGAAGCTGCTTGAGAGTGGAGTTAGGGGGCTTTGTTTGGGGATAACAGAGGTGTTACACTTAGAAAGGGGACAAGAATATAAACAGAAATAGGGTGAGGATGGAGCATGTTGTCTTCACCCAGTTCAGAAGCTCAATCTTTCTTGGATCGGTTTCTTCCTCTGGCTCTTCTTTCCCTTTGCCTTTCTTCTTCCCTTTTGCCTTCCCTCTCATTGCTTTTGCCTGTGGGACAGGTGACCGTTTCTCTTTGTCAGCTGTAGCTGTAGCGGTAAGGCTCCCTAAAGGCTGAAAACAATGGCAGAAAATATAAATGAAATGAGTAAATAAACACAAGTGTTGGATGAACAGCTTTTTTATCTGCTGCAGTTGTATATCGAAGATGTCTCTGTGTTACATTTTTAAGTGGTTTTGAAATTGCTTTTGTAGTCCATCCATAAATCATTAACCAACCTGTTGGTGCAAGCTCTCCATACAGAGAGAGAATCACAAGTGGCACCATACAAATACATTCCTCCTTCATACATATGCACTGTTGACAATTTAGGAGGTTAAACCATAAACTATCAATCAATCAATCAATCAATCAATTTATTTGTTGAGCGCGCTACTCACCCGGAATGGTCTCAAGGCACTGGGGGGAGGGTGAGGGGGGTGCTACTGCTCAAGGAGCCAGGTCTTGAGGTGCTTCCTGAAGGTCAGGAGGTCTTGGGTCTTACGTAGGTTGGCGGGGAGTGAGTTCCAGATTTTGGCTGCGAGGCGAGAGAAGGATCTGTCGCCAGTTGTGGTACGGTGAATGTGAGGGACTGTTGCAAGGGCGAGGTTGGCGGAGTGGAGCTGGTGTGTCCGGATGTGGAAGTTGAGTTGATCGTTGAGGTAGGCCGGTCTGGTGTCATGGAGGGATTTGTGAGCGTGGATTAGGATTTTGAAGACGATCCGTTTGTTGATGGGTAGCCAGTGGAAGTCCTTGAGGTGGGCAGAGATGTGTTTGTGGTGAGGAAGATTGAGGATGAGACGTGCTGAGGCGTTCTGGATGTGCTGGAGTTTTTTCTGAAGCTTGGCCATTGTTCCCGCGTAGAGGGCGTTGCCATAGCCCAGTCTGCTGCTAACGAGGGCGTGGGTGACCGTTCTCCTGGTTTCTGCGGGAATCCACCTGAAGGTCTTGCGGAGCATTCGAAGGGTGTTGAAGCATGAGGACGAGATGGTGTTGACTTGCTGGGTCATGGAGAGTGAAGATTCTAGTATGAAGCCAAGGTTGCGTGCGTGGGTGGTGGGTGTTGGGGGCGACCCCAGGGTGGCTGGCCACCAGGAGTCGTCCCATGCTGACTTGTTGGGGCCGAAGATGATGATCTCGTTTTTTTCTGAGTTCAGCTTGGGGTGGCTTGCTGTCATCCAGTTGGCAATAGCGAGGAGTCCGGTGTGGAGGTTGTTCTTGGCGGTTGCGGGGTTTCTCGTGAGGGAGAGGATGAGCTGAGTGTCATCTGCATAGGAAATTATGTTGAGGCCGTGGGATCGGACGATGTTGGCGAGCGGAGCCATGTAGATATTGAAGAGGGTGGGGCTGAGTGAGGATCCCTGGGGGATTCCACAGATGGTTTTGGTGGCCTTTGACCGGAACGGGGGAAGGCGAACTCTTTGTGTTCTCTCGGAGAGAAAGGAGGTGAGCCAGTTCAGGGCTCTGTAGCGAATTCCGGCGTCGAAGAGGCATGTGCGAAGGGTTTGGTGACATACGGCGTCGAAGGCTGCGGAGAGATCGAGGAGGATGAGGGCAACTGTTTCACCTTTGTCGAGCCTGGTCCTGATGCCGTTGGTGCAAACGATGAGGGCGGTCTTGGTGCTGTGGTTTTTGCGGAATCCAGACTGGGTGACGTCGAGTAGTCTGTTGTCCTCCAGGAAGCGGGAAAGTTGGTTGCTGACTATCTTCTCTATGACCTTCGCAGGGTAGGGGAGTATCGAGATCGGTTGGTAGTTTTTGAGGTCTTTGGGTTCGGCTTTGGGCTTTTTGAGTAAGGCGTTAACTTCGGCATGTTTCCAGCTTTCTGGGAAAATGGTGCTCTCGAAGGAGCTGTTGATGATGGTCCGGAGCTGGGGAGCAATGATTTGGCTGGCCTTATTGAAGACGTGGTGAGGGCAGGAGTCTGCGGGGAAGCCGGAGTGGATGGTGCTCATGGTTTTGGTGGTTTCCTCATCGTTGGTGGGGGTCCAGGTGCTCAGTACGTTGGTGCAGCAGGGTACGATGGGGTCGACCATATCAGTGGTGGTGGTGGTGGGGGATGGCGTTGTGAAGCTTCCATGAATTTCTGTGATATTGCAGTGGAAGAAGATGGAGTCGCAGACGTCTTGTGAGTGGGGAGGGTCGGTGGAGCAGGACTTGGGGTTGGTGAGTTCCTTGATGGTGTTGAATAGCTCCTTGCTATTGTGTGTGTTGATGTCAATTTGTTCTTTGTAAAAACATCTTTTGGCGGTCCGGATGAACTGGTAGTGTTTGCGCATGGCTGATTTGAGGGCGGTGAAGTTGCTCTTGGCGCCAAGTTTTCTCAGCTTTCCGGCATTCTCGTTTGGAGGCCTTGAGGTCTGCCGTGACCCAGGGAGCTTTCTTGTTGACGCGGGTGTTGCTGGTTTTCTTGAGTGGAGCGAGGGTGTTGGCGCAGTCATTGAGCCATTGCTTGAGGTTGAGGGCGGCGGTGTTGGGGTCGTTGGTTTTGGGTGGTAGGGTTTGGGCGACGTTGGAGATCAGTTATTCCTTGGAGACCTTGTTCCACTTGCAGTGAGGGAACAGATGCTGTTGGTGGTGGGCTTCAGGAAGGAAAAATGAACGCAATGGTGGTCGGTCCAATGGAGTTCGGTGGTGTGAGTGAAGGTGATGTGGCTGCTGGAGGAGAAGATGGCATTGAGCGTGTGCCCGGCTGAGTGGGTGGGCGAGGTGACCAGCTGCTTGAGGCCAAGGTTGGCGAGGTTGTCCAGTAGGTCAGCGGAGTTGCAGTCGTTGGTGTTCTCCAGGTGGAAATTTAGGTCGCCAAGAAGGCGAGGGCGTGGGAGCTGATCATGTTGTCGATGGTGCCGCAGAATTGGGAGGGGGGGCCTGGTGGTCTGTAAACGAGGGTTCCTCTCAGGGTGGTGTTGGCGTTGATGTGTATCTGAAAGTGTAGGTGTTCTGCAGTATCCAGGGAGACGTTGGTGTCGGTGCAGATCCTGATGGAGCTTCTGTGTACTATGGCGATTCCTCCTCCTGGTTTGTTGATACGGTCTCTTCGGGTGATCTTGTAGCCCTCAGGGATGGCTATGGCGATGTCTGGTTCTGAAGAGGGGTTCATCCATGTTTCAGTGAGGAAGGCGATGTCCGGGGATGTTGACGTGAGTAGGTCCCAGAGCTCGATGGCATGCTTGTGGACGGAGCGGGTGTTGAAGAGGATGCAGTTGAGATGGTTGAAACTATCTGTGTTATGTGTATTCAACAAGAAGAAGACAAGGAAGAAAATGCATACATTTTCTCACAGTGAACTGCAAAGCCGGTATACCTTTTTCTTTCACTAGAAAAGTTCTTTTTGGGGCGTGGCTGAGCCAGCCAGCATGGCGGTCGCACTTTGATAGAGCTCTGTGTCCGCCAGCCAGCCAACTGAATCCTACCTGAAAGCGTGCCCCCCCCAAGAATCCTGGGGGCCGCGGTAGTCAAGAAGGGGTCTGAGGTGTGGAGGGGAGTCTCCTGGTGCAGCGGGGGAGGCCAACAGAACTGGCGGGACGGGCCTGCTGTGGACCCTCCTGACCTTAAAATGGCGGGCACAGTGTAGGGTGCACTTGGGCCTCGGCAGCCCAAACAAGGATCCGGCGGGGAGCCGGGGCCTCTGAGTTCCCCTTCTCCGGCCCCAAGACGGAGAAGCAGCGAGCCGGAACAACCCCGTCTTCTTCCTCCCTCCTCACCCCCCGGTTCGTGGCCTGTGGGTCTGGACCCCAAGGTACCCCTTCTGCAAATGGAGTGACGCGGGGCCACATAGACCTGCTAAGATGGAGGCGGCGAGGTGGAGTGAGAGATTGATGGCGGCCTGTGAGGTTGAGGCCTCCGCCAGCGGACAGCGGGGTTGCTGCTGGGCCCGTGGCTCTCCATACCAGTGGCCCTACGGGCCGGGCTACAGGGCCATGGGCCAGCATAGGCCGGCGCCACCTGCCCAGGCCCAGACTATGATGGATCAGTACACTGTCCCCACTCCCGAGTTGGGTGGTGCGAATGAAGCAGCTGGTCCTTCCATGTAGCCCGCGGTGTCACCACCAGTCCTTGGTGCCATCCTTAAAGCAATCCAGTACTCCTGAGAAGCTGTAGAGCACAAGGTCAATGAACTCCGTGTTGACCTGTCCCTCATCCGGCAAGTCCTGCGGGGGGTCACATGGAGAGTCTCTGTAGTGGAGAAACGTATTTCCACCACAGAAGATGCGGTGGCTGTCCTCCGGTGCCAGGTTTCGAAGCTTACATCCTCAGTGGCGGAGCTGCATGAGTGTACAGAGAATGTGGAGAACTGGGCCCTGTGCAATAACCTACGACTGGTGGGCCTGCCGGAGGCCTTAAACGTTCCAGATCTGGCTGTGGTGCTTGAGGCCTGGTTTCGTATCTGGATGCCTGCAGAGAAATTGTCACCCACCTTTATTATAGAAAGGGTGCACCACTTGCTGGCTATGCGCCTGCCGGTAGGCGCGACGCTTGACCGATAATTCTGAAGATCCTGAACTTCAGAGACCGCGACGCAATTCTGCGCGAAGCCAGGAGTCAGTTAGATGAGTCAGTAGATCTCTGTTATCAGAACTCCCAAATCTTGGTTTTCCCAGACTACTCCAGGGCGGTGCAGCAAATGTGCAGATCCTTCTAAGAGGTCAGACAGAAACAGCGTGCACTGAACTTGCGTTATATGCTGCTTTTTCCCACCCGCCTGAAAGTAATTTTTCAGTCCAACACATTCTTTTTTGACTCACCGTAGCAGGACTGGGAGTGGGCTGCCGGGAGGCATGTCCTGAGGCCCCAGACGCGGGAAGGGGAGCCAGGGGAAGGAACGGGAACCCTGGGTGGAGCCCCTCTCCCGGCCCGCATGCGGAAGAATAGCTCCCAATCCCAGAGGTCACAAGCGGTGGCGGGGGAGCAGACCGGGGGCCTTTCCGTTGCCCAAGCAGCCGGCGGACAGGGTACTGGACGCTGCAGTCATTGCCACCCTGGCCCTGATTGCATCCACGGAGGATGTGTCAACTCCCTTGGGGTGATTGGGGCTGAGACCCGGAATCTGAGACTCAGCTTGGAACGCTTGGAGGCGGCTGGCCTCCGGGTCAGGAATTGGCAGTAGCCTGAGAGACTGGAAAGGTTTTATTTTGTCTTCATAGTGATGGTCAGGTTGCACATCCGTGATCATGGCACTGCTACATCTTGAGGACCCCTCAAAATGTCTTTATTGTACTTTGCTAGGTTGCAAAACTGTTGGGTAGGGGCAACAGATGCTTCAGGGGTAGAAGTATGGGGTGGGGGAATTGGGTGCCTCATGGGGAATTGTAGTGTGTTGTTGCTGTTTTACTAACTCCGTTCTTTTCAGGTTAGACCCTTGCACAGTAAGTCCCTTGCGGACTGACCTGTTATCCTGGATTGTCCACAGTAGCCCTGGATCTTGGCAGCTCGGGCTTGATTCAATTCCATTACCCGCTACCTGTACTATGTCCACGGTAACTCCTGGAACGTGAATAGTCTGGTAGACCATATTAAGAGAGCCACGGTCCTTTGTTACAATAGTAGATACCACCCGGGGGGGGGTCCTCTTACAGGACACCCACTTGGTGGGAGCCCAATGTCTGTTTCTCGTCGCTTTGGTTACGACCGGGTGTACCACTCCAGATTCACCAGGGGCTCCAGGGGGGTGGCCCTCATGCTTCATAAGACATTAGCCATGCAAGTGGACAAGGTCCACACTGATCCCCAGGGGAGATATGTTGGAATGGAGGGCCGCCTGGCTGGCCCACAGGTCAACTTCATCTCATGCTATCTTCCACCACAGCTTCTTCAGCCCACCCTGGCGGGGCTGTGCACTTCGCTCCTTCCCTACCACAGGGAACCACTATTCTAGGAGGGAATTTTAATGAGGTCCCGGCCCCTGATCCTACATGCTTCCACTGCCCCAAGAATGGGGCGTCGTATGGACTCAATGTGCCTATTGAGCTGGGCGGACTCTTTGGGCTTGTGTGATGCATTGTGGGCTTGGAACCCACAGATGAGGGCCTTCACCAATCGGTTAGCAGCCCATTACACAGAAGCACGGATAGATCTAATATGGCTCCAGCACAGAGCGTGCAACCCATGTGGCGCTTCAGCACCTGGTATTTGAAAGACCCACTGAATGTGTTGAATTCATTGACCAAGAACTAGCAAACTACTTTCAAGAAAACCGGGGCTCAGAGGCCTCGGCTTGGACCCTTTAGGCGGCAAGCAAGCCAGCCTTGACAGGTAGCTTTCAGGGGTATGACAGGCGCGGGGAGACCAGCGAGCACAGGGGATCACTGAACTGGAGGTCGATATAGCGGAGCTGAAGCATCGCGCCGGACGGCCCAGGGGGGTTCAAGGCAACAGTTGGAACTTCGGCGTGCAGAGTTCAGACAGGTGTCCCTTGCGGAGGCTTGACAGCATTGGCAGGCCTCAATCCAAAGAGTATATGAGCTGGGTGACAAGACCGGAAAACTGCTCTACTGTCTGGCAACCCGCAATATCTCGCCCCGAGTGGTGTGGGTGCAGCACAAGAGGACCTACCGGCAGTTGCCCGCACTTTCGCCTCCTACTATGAGTGCTTGTAGGCCCGAGTCCCACAGCACATGGCGGAATGGGAAACCCTTATTCTGGGTGACATTCTGCTACCATTGCTTCTATCGTTCTTGGCGGCAGAACTGGATCTGCAGCTGTCAGAGGAGGAGGGTGGGGGATGCCATCTCCGCACTTCAATCTGGGATAACGGCAGGGCCTGATGGATAACTGGTTGAATATTACAAGCAGTTTCGATCGCACCTGATACCTCCCCTGCTTAAGGCGTATGAGGAGGCGCTTCGTTTGGTCCTACCTTCAGGGGCAGGATTGTGCCACAATTGTGATCATACCTAATGGCGACCTAACCCTGGACCAATGTTTGTCCTATCGGGACATTTCGCTGATCAACGTGAACATTAAGATATTCGCGAAGGTCTTGGTGACCCGGCTGGTACGTACACTGCCCCACCTGGTGCATCCTGACCAGTGTGGCTTCGTGCCAGGCAGAAGCACGCATCACTGTCTCCGCCGGGTTCAGGTGGTGCTGTTGCAGGCGAATCGGGTGGGAGATGAGCTGTCACTCCTCATACTGGACTTCAGCAAGGCCTTCGACACCTTGGCTTGGAGCTTCCTGGAGGGGGTTCTAGTGTGAATGGGCTTTGGGCTGAAATTCAGGAGCATGGTCCATCTACTGTATCATAGCCCCTCCGCACAGCTGTGAGTGAATGGCATCCTTTCAGATCCCTTTCCAATCAGACGGGGGACACGCCACAGATGCCCTCTTGCCCCTTGCTGTATGCCCTGACCATCGGGCCACTGGCCTGCCTCATCCATGGGGACCCATTGATCGAAGGTTGGAGGTTGGGGACTAGCCACGAGTATAGGGTGTCCTTGTATGTGGATGATGCCTTGGTGTTCCTGGGGCACCCCCGGCGTTCCAGCCCTTGTTGCCTTGAGCTACTGAAACTGTATGGGGAAGCCTCAGGGCTATGCTTAAACCCCAGTAAGTTGCTGCTGGTGGAGGTGCGGGTGCCGCGGGAGAGCAAGCTGGTGCCTGGACATCCTGGTTAGGCGTAACGCCTTCAAATACTTGGGGATTTACCTCTCCCTGCTCCTGGCTCTGGCATGGCAGTTGAACTTTCAGCCCCTATCCAGCGCACTGAGGGAAGAATTGGCCTGCTAGGCTTGGTTGCCACTGAACCCTTTGGGCCAAAGCACCCTTTTTAAAATGATCTGCCTCCCTGCTATTTGTACACCCTGACAATCTTCCCTACTTGGTGCCCCGTGCTTTCCTATCCCTCACTTCTAAACCCACCTTCTTCATATGGGGGAGAGGGCGCCTGTTGCTCCGTATGGAAATCACCCTATGAGGGTGGAATGAGTGTACTGGACCTCTACCCCTATTACTTGGCGGCTCAGCTGATTCAGATCAATGAGTAGTTTACAGGGTGATGGGACGATCCGACCCACTGCTTGGAGCTTGGCTTTGAGGGCCTGTTGGGAGTGCTGTATGGCGATCCGCTCCCGCAGGAGGCCCCTGACTGCACGCGGGTGACGGTGCGGTGTTGGCAGATGGTGCTGCGGCTAACAGGTTGGGAGCAGCGCCTCACCAAGCTGAAGCCTCTGTGGCAGGGAACATGGTTGCAGCAGGTGTCCAGATTGAAGGGTTTTCGACAATGGGACACCATTGGAATTACATACCTGGGGGATGTATGCACTGGTGATACTTTCATGACTTTTCAGGAGCTGAGGGAGCACTATCCCCTATCCAGCTCCCAGTTTTTTTGCTTCCTTCAGATGCGCCACACCTTGCAGACCAACCTGTTGTCCAGACTCTCTTTCCCGGATCACAGCCCGCTTGAGGCGAAACTGCTCTTGGGGCGCTTAGGGAAGGGGGGCATTACCCAGATCTATCGATCCTTGCTTACTAATGTGCCTGAGGGCCTCGTCCGATAGCGGGATAGGTGGGCAGCCTGGGTGGGAGAGCTGGATGAGAATGATTGGAGGGAGGCCTACCTTGCACCAAGAGATTTGGCCATTTCTGACAGGTTAAGAATGATCCGGATAAACTACTTTCATATGTCATACCTGTCCCTACTGAGACTCCCACATATTCACCCAGTGACCCCCCCGGCCTGTATGAGATGTGGTCAACCAAAGATGCACCAGTTGCATGTGGCATGGGAATGTCCGGGGATATGACCTTTTTGGGGGGGAGGTTGAGTGGGACATCTCAGCGGTCCTTGGTTGACCTATTGAATTGAACACGAGGGTGGCACTGCTGTCGTAGTTTGGACTCTTCCTCTAGGCAAGACTGCTGGTTTAAGGATGACAGTACTTATCTTTGTAGGCGACTATGCCTATCCTACAACAAATCACAACTGTCGTCCCAACCTTACCGGCTCACTAGCAGCACCTCACCAGAAACCAAAATAGGAAACGGTGATTTGTGGCAGCCTGGACTAGAGAGTATGACTTCTCAGGGAGTGTCGTGGTTAAACGGAGATTACCCCTTTCTAACAGATATATCATGTCTCATACAAACACAGGCAATAACAAAGATGCAGTAAAGTTTAAATGGTTTTTATTTAACAAAACTGCAATTTACGATAAGTTGCATGGGCTGCAATGATTAGGATAATTAACAGTGCAATAAACAGAATTGTAAAGACAAGAGTCATTATTACAAAGACCCCCACCATCTTGCAATAACATAAAAAGACATGAAGTGTATAATATGTCCTAATACCCTATCATGATAGGCCTAACCTCCTACCTAAAGGAGAGCTGGGTTTGTTTAAACCTAATCTGCCAATGCCATGTCCATGAGAGGAGCCACCAACCCTTGTTACCTTGGAATGAAGTCTCTATCTCAGACACGAAGACTGAGACTGAAGACTGGGTCAGCGTCAAGACGATGTGCAGCATCAATATCAGCGATGCCCTCTGGTCGGAATCTCTCTGATTATCTGTGTAAAGTGTGATGTATTTATACAGATCTACTTGGACCCCTGACTTAGGTGTGTTCCCAAACAACAGATAACAGGCATGCTTGGGGCAGCAATTAATATAAACAATTCCCTCAAAAGCATAGAGAGGGAAAGTCCCTAAGTGTGAACACCTACTGTTTGTTTGTCTTTGTCACTTGATCTTGACACCTTAACGCAGTGACACTGATAATGCAAATCATAACAAGTGGCCTAACTATAAACAAGGTAGCGATCTTAGAAGAATTAAACAATGAAATGGGCTAAGACAGAGCAAGCTAAGGAGGTTAAAAGTCACTAGGTGACGGGGGCACGAGTCTGCAAGCCAAAGGCTAAGCTAACTCCTGTTATCCCATTAAAACATACTAGGATTCACTACACTGCTGGGCCTTCTGGAGGAGCTGGGAGGGCAAATCGAATATTTATAGGGGTCACCTGTCTGGTGGCTATGAGAGACAATGCACAGCTCTGGAGAGGCCCGACGGTACCAACACTCTCAAAGTGGCGATCTGGAGTGGACTGGTGCTCCCAATTGGAAAAGCCAATGTACGAGGCACGGGGCTGTCCACACAAATACGAGAAAATCTGGGGGAAGTTGCGTGCTTACATGGGGCTGCCTGTGTGAACTAAGGTTATCATGTTCTGTTGGAGAGGGGTGAGGGGTGTCGTCTGCGGAAGATATTGCCTTGATTTATTTAGCAGGACTGTCATGTACTCACTGATATGTAAATGTTTTCTTTTTTTCTCTGTTGTGTCAACACGCATTTAAAAAATAATAAAATTGGTTATAAAAAAATAGATTTCTTTTCATAGAGAGCCATAACTTAGGCCCCCATTTAGAGTTTGTTGGTCAGGGTACTCTGTTGTATTGGTAACAGAGAGTACTCTGTCCTCCCAACTATCAGTCTGTCCACCCTATTTTGAGTAGAGCAGAGTGCCAGATTTGCACCGATTGTCAGTGGAAACCTTCCTGTAACTATCTGAAGGAGTATAGACAACTGGAGGTAAGCTATCAGGCCATCACGCTACTTAGCATGGCCAGTTGATTACATTTTTACTACCCGTCATCCCCAGGAATAGCCTGGCAGTGAGGGACAGTAAAAGTAAAATAATTGACCCCCTCAGCATAGGAGCATACGCCTATTATGTTGGGGACATTATTTTTTTTACTTTTCCAAAAACAAACTACTTTGGGAGTTTGTTTTTGGAAATGAAACACATTTTCAAAGTTTGGTGTAAGTATTTGTCACCAATGACCAATGCACTACAAACTTTTTTTAGATCTCTTTGTATAAACCACTGTCACAGTGGTTCATACAAACCCACAGAGTTCACCGCAGGGCTGGCTGGGAACTCTAAATTTGGTTGGCAGAATCAAGGCAGGGTAGCAGACATACAGTCCTCTGCCGTGTGACTGCCTTTACCTGCCAAACTCTAAATGGGGCCCTTAATTTAGTCACTTATACCTCTTTCTCTGAAACTAGTAACATCATGTAGTGTCATGCAAGTGTGTGAGAAACTTTGGGGCATATTTATGAGGGATTTGCGCTGTGCTTGCACCACGCAATGTGGTACATGCGTGGCACAACCACTAAGTCATATTTTTTAAACCTCGCAAAGCCACTTTGCATGCCTTTGAATGGCTTCAGAAATATGGAGTAAGGCAAAGCAGTGTGAATCGCTACATTGCCATACTCTCTTCTAGGGAGGTGTTCCACAGGCGTTGGGTGGGTGTTCCCAGATTTACCAACCGTGGTAAACCTGGGAATGCACAAAAATCCTCTGCCTCCCAAGGTGAGGCGTAACAAGGAGAAATAAGGATATTTCTGCAGCACACATAGAAAGAGGAAAAAGCCTCTCAGGATTGTTTTTGTGCAGGATGGTGCCTCTTTCTGCACAAAAACAATCCTGCAGTCAACAGAGCATTAGTATTGGCCTAAGCAGTCAAAAGGGCGCCAGCGCAGGGGGAAAGGACAGGCATGTGCCATATTGGATAAATACAGTGCACTGCTGCCCTTTTCCTGTGATGCAGTGCAGTGGAGCAAGGTGAATTGCTGCGCTGCCCTGCGCCACAAAGACCATAAAAGACCTATTGTTTCCCTCTTAGCAAGGTTTGTATTTTTTTGGCTTACATATAGGAACCGTGTCCAGAAGTATGGAAGAGACATGTATTCAACTGTAAAAGAATAGCAAATTTTAAACAAATAATTCTCCAAAAGGTAATAATTCTTACTGGCCATTGGTGCCCAAAGACGAAAATTTGGCTGCGTGCTATATCCACTCGATTCCATGCTAATGCCAAACTCAACTGATCTGGTGCAGATGCATTTGTACCTGAAATAAATAACCATATTATTTAATTTAAAAAAACAACTTTTCATTATTGTTCTTATTTGGGATTCTGGGGTCCGATACACGATGCAGTGTCAAATAAACTAAATGTATTGCTTTATTACTATCCAGAAAAAGGCTTTTTCAGTCAAGGTAACTCATAAGGAAAGCAGGAATAGCTTCTACGAAGAAATCCATCTTTCTGACCAAAAAATCGTTTATTTGTTGGGCTTTTGGAAAACGGGCAGTTTTGACATCTCGGTATGTTCTAATTGTCAAACAGACCGTAGTTGCTTGTGTCCTGCCCTAAACAGGGGCAATATTCCAGTCAGGGATGCTGTAAACCCCCCTCTTTAGCAGCTGTAGCGGGGATGGGGCTCGTTATGGTCCTCTCCTGTTGCGTCTCGGCATACAAAACCTGATATTTTAACATACTAAACGAGTATACCATCAATAGAAGAGCAAGTCTTAGAAAGGAAGAACGAAAGATGGGTAAATAGAAAAGGGAAAGAAGGAAGAAATATTGAAGGAGTAAGGAAGGGTGAAAGGAATTGAGGGGGCATGAGTGGGTGGGTGAATGACTGGATGGGTAGATGGATGAGTGGTGAAAGGGTGAGTGGGTGAAAGGATGAGAGATTAGATAGATGGACATATGGATGGATAGATGGATGAGTGGCTGAATGGATGGGTGGATGAACAGGTGATGAACTACAGAGACGATGGATGGATAGGTGGATGGACAGCTGAAAGGATAGCAGGTCAAAGGGATGGATGGATGAGTGAGTGAATGAGTAGGTGGATGGACAGGTGAAGGGCAGGCAGAGTAAAGGAATGGATGGATAGATGGATGGACAGGTGAAAGTATGGCAGAGTAAAGGGATGGATAGGTGGATGAACAGGTAAAAGGATGGTAGAGTAAAGGAATTGATCGATGATTGAGTGAAAGATTGAATAGATCGCAGAGTGGATGGATGAATGAATGGATGGATAGATGCATGGATGGACAGGTAAAAGAATGGCAAAGTAGAGAGTTGAATGGATAGGTGGATGGAAAGTTGAAAGGATAGCAGATTAAAGGGATGCATAGATGGATGAGTGAGTGAATGAATAGGTGGATGTTCAGGTGAAGGGATGGCAGAGTAAAGGGATAGATGGGTACGTGGATGGACAGGTGAAAGGATGGAAGAGTAAAGGGATGGATAGGCGCATATACAGGTAAAAAGATGGTAGAGTGAATTGATGGATTGATGGATGGATGGCAAATTGGATGGATGTTTAGATGGATGGAATGGGTAAAAGTTAAATGGATGGAATGGGTAAAGGTTAAATGATGGATAAAAGAATAAATCAATGACAGATGTGAAAGTCAATGTGTGGATAGAAGGGTGAAAGGATGAATAGATAGATGCTTGGATGAAAGAGGTAAGGAAGCTCTTCCAGTAATAAATGGGCTTACTTGCTTGGTGCCATCAGTAGGAACTATTTTAATGTTCTGGCTACTCTCTTGATTCCAGTTATTTAATTGGTATATTTGATATTGTTGTAAGTCAGCTGTAACATGCTCACAAATAGTGTGTTCTGTTTAGAAATGAAAATCAAACATTTTGAGCAAAACCATAAAAAAATAAGAGACCTGACCTTGATTTTGGAGGAAAAAACTAGACCCATTTTTATGTTTAAAATGCTAGAAAGACCACTATGAAGGTATTCTGTAATTTTGCTGTGTCAGCATTAGGCCCAGCAGCATAGTGCTCTAATCTAAGATGAAAGTTGTGCACACATTTGCATTTAAAAATGTAACATACATTTACTTGCTATGTTACAATAGAGCAGCTCCCACTGTACGGCATTGTGATGTTGCTAAAACCTATTTCTCTAGAACTTCATTCAGGAGATATAAAAATCATTCTCATAACACATAACTAATTACAAAAAAATATTTAGCCAATATGGATTTTTATTTCATGTGTTGCGAAGGTGACTTTTATCAGCTTGCCATTATCTTGTCTTTCAGATAATCATCATGTACTGGTAACCTAGTCCCTTTGTGACAATTGAGCAGGGAGACTAAAGGAAAGTAGGCCCTTTTGCACCTACTCACGTAATAGAAAATTATGCCTCTCGTAATGATCAATGTTTTCCCTGAAAAAGGGACTTCCAGCCTTCTATCTATGGCAGTGGTTCCCATCCTTTTGACTTCTGTGGACCCCCATTTTAGCATTACTGGAACCCAGAGACCCCCTGGATCATAGATGGGAATCTGGGGACCCCCCCACTAAGTCATTACTGAAATCTGGGCACCTAATCTGTTAATATTATTTCAATTTCTAAGCAGTCGCGGACCCCCTCAGGAGGCTTCGCCGACCCCCAGGGGTCCCCGGACCACAGGTTGGGAACCACTGATCCATAGGATTGTTTTGCAAATGAAACTGGATAACAAATATAGTGAAATCCATGTAAAAGAAAGAAAAGGAAAGTCCAGAATCCTAACTTGATTCACCTGGAGAATTTGCCAATCACATTTAGGTTTACCTTCTAAAAACATGTGCGCTCATTGAGAGGTGCTTGGGACAGAAGAGATAGAATCGGATAGCTGTATGCTGGAAGAATTCCCCACTGCCTGGTGAAAGATCAGCAAAATGATTAACTAGCTCTATCCAGACTCTTTGGACCTGAAAAGCTGGCCCCTGGTAACCAATGAATCAGGTTTTAGACTGGGGATGGTGACGATCCAAGAGACGTGAGGACCTACGTCTGGAAGAAAATTAGCAAGACCAATATTAACTGGGTATTTGGCCATGGGCATAAGAGAAGTGGGAAATCAGTTTTTCAATGTGTGGCCTGGTATCTTGGAAGAATTCTTCAGAGTATGGGGACTTTTGGCAAAATAAGGAGACATTACAGAACCATTCCTGAAGATGTGGACCTTTTCTTTCATTAGTCCATCTTAAGCAAGAACAATTCCTGCATGGTAAGTTAAACTATGTTCTCAAGAACAGCAGTTTCCCAAACACTTTTCTATTCTCGGAGGACATTGCTTTGGTTCAGTGCCTAAAATAAACGTGCTACTGTGCCCTATTAGCTATTTATAAGAATCACAGCCATTCCATTATTATGTTTACATTTTTACTTCCAAAGAAAGTGCCTATTTTAAAAGGCATTCGCGTGAGTTTCTTTTTTAATAACGCTTTATCTCTTCATCAGGTTTACTTATCTGTCATTTCAATCATTACACTGTTTATTTCTTAACAGTAATGTAGCTTCTTGTTGGTTTTCAAGTATGACATGTCATGTTCTGTGGGAAAGGTCATGCTTCAGGTTTCATGCTACCAAGGAGAAAGCTTGGGATCCCTTATGAACACCTCCTTGCTTATTCTGAACTAGGTTGATTTGAATATGTGGGAGGTCGGCTACAATTCACAGAGGACTTCAACCCCTTTCCCTAGATTAGCAGTCCTTTTACTGCAGCTTCTGTAATCAGATCCTACATCACAAATGGTAAAAGTGGTGTTTCATTGTATCAATACTTGATCCATTCTGTCCTTTGTTAGAGTTTCTGAATGATCTTCCACTTTCCTCATAATGGTCATCTCAACATCTGTGGGGGTGCTTCATGTACTCTTGTGTTACTCATCGTGAGAGCACAAGCCTCTACTTTACTAGACTCTACCCAAACTACATCTCTACTCACATTAGAGGGTGGTACTACCTCATCTCCATGCTTGGAAAAGACTATGGCAGTTGCATTCTAGTGAGAGTCGCAGGTTATATCACCTGTACTATTGAGAGTTATGATTAATGACACTATTTGAGTAAAATCCATTCTGACCGCATAAATTCCCTTCCTTCTTTGAGTCTCCTATATGTTTGGGCTAAATGAGACGTACACAGATATTGTAAGTGCTCTAAATGGTGTCTCCAATTTGATATTTTGAATAGAGCAGGGGATGATGGTGTTCCTGTAAAGTGTATGGCATTTCCAGAGTAACACTTCAAAGACACCATAGCAGTAGCATTCATTCTTAGTTGCCACTTGCAATTAGACTCGGAACACTGCCTGAACACAAAAGACTGACCAAAGCTTGTTCTGTTGCTCATAAATTGTGGTTGCAACCCTGCTTGGACATAAGCTGGAACCCCCAGACAACATCCGTGTGTGCAAGTCAATTGTCAGTACCTGTGTACCCAAGGTTTTATTACCTGATTAAGGAGATCAGTTGGAGTCAGCCACTGAACTATGTACATATGTATATATATGTATAACTAAGGTTATCTAGAAGCAGTAAATTAAGATATCACTGCTGAATTCTCCATCAACAGTGCTTAGAATAATGCAGGAGTAAACCCCATGCAAATGGTAGGGAGTTGGAGGATTGAGGCATGGTTTGCTTTGTAAGTTAGTGAATGCCCATAAATGCTTGAGTTGGTGACCATTTACCAACTCATACCTGACTCTTTCCCACTTTGTAAGCTGTTGGAGTTGTGTTCCAGCAGAGCAGGAGCTACCTCTCTTTCAGGGTGCGTAGCAGATTCGATAACCCTATATTTGCTGGGAGTGTATCGAAAGGGGGTTCAATGGGGAAGATGTTTTCCATTTGGGGGGAACAAATGTGCATTTGCACATTCATCTGCCTTTTTGTTTGTATATCACAATGCAGATTACCAGAACACTATTGCACATTTTATCATAGGCAAAATAGTGCCTGCAAATTTTGTTTTTTATTGTATATGCTATGCATTTACCCATACTATTGTCACACTGCATGTCAAAGTTTTTGGTTGTACATGCCATATTGCTGGAGA
The DNA here is from genome assembly GCF_031143425.1 of Pleurodeles waltl. NCBI lineage: Eukaryota > Metazoa > Chordata > Amphibia > Caudata > Salamandridae > Pleurodeles > Pleurodeles waltl. The sequence goes on from NC_090440.1 coordinate 281,600,743, forward strand.
CAATTTAATAATATCTAACCCTAGCCATGAACGTAATCTCAGCAACCAACCTACATCCTAACCCTTAACCTAACAATAAATTTGAAACTAATCTAAAACTATCACTAACCTTTATCTTAATTCTAAACCTAATACAAGCCTTTCACCTAACTCTAACCATAATCTTTACCTAATACTTACCTCATCATATTGCAGAGTATATTATGCCCTCCAAATTTTTGTCCTGGCAAGATCCTGATTTTGACATTTTTTAACAATACTAAACACTTAAATTGTACACAGGATATTGCCAAATTGAACACTACATACAGTTCCACAGTGGAGAAGTAGCAGCCTTAAAAAATCACAAGTTACAATGCAGTACACCCGTAAAGCTGTGAATGGGGCAGCTTTCCAGATGTACTACTTCTCAGTTTTTTCAGAAGGTGAAAGCCATAAATCTGCAGCTGTGTACTCCTGTGCATGCAGATTTACTACTCCCTTTGGGAATTGGGCACTTTGAATTTAAGATTGAGGACCTGATTTAGAGTTTGGTGTATGTCAGGGTGATGGACTAAAATACTCTACAAGGAGTAACCATACTCCAAATGTAGAGATGTCTGCTGGGTCATCGGGTATCTCTTAACATTGACAGCAACCATCATTAAGGTGGATCATGTAAATGTATTAAACGTTTGACAGGACATACAGACGCGATGAGAGTATTGGAGTAGCACAATTTAGATTCCTTCCTTTGCACATCACCATTGTGCAATTATGCATTTATATTCTACATTATGGGCCACATGTACGGAGCTTATATTTGATCACAAATAGCCTGATTCACAGAATCGGGATGTTTGCGACAAAAAAAGCATTTTCCTATGTACAAAACCCTATTTTGTGACTCAGTAACCTATTATAAAATTGCAAAATGCGTTTGCGACTTGCTATTAGGAAGGGGGCATGCCAAAGGCATCCCTTCATAATAGCGATTCGCAGGGGGTTGTATGATTGTTTTGCAATCGGGAATGCAGTCACAAAACAATCGCAGTTACCACCAATTGAAAATTGGTGGTAACGCATTCGCAAACTGAAAAGGGTCCCCATAAGACCACTTCCCCTTTGTGAATGAGGGCGCCAACATTTTTTCAGAGTAGGCAGTGGTCGCCACTGCCTGCTCTGAAAAAATGAAAAGAAAACTTTTCTTTTTTCTTTTTAATGCATCCCGTTTTTCTTTAAGGAAAATGGGCTGCATTTTTTATTTGAAAGGAAATCACAGACCCCAGCAGGCCACCAATCCCTGTGAGTGCAGCCATTCCCAACTGGGTCGGAAATTGCGACCTGCCTCGTGAATATTAATGAGGCAGGTCCCTTGCGACCCACTTGAGAATCACAGACATGCCCTCATTACGAGTTTGGTGGGCAGCGGAGGCCGACCGCCAAACTCATACCGCCATCAGGCCGCCTGTGCGGCCAGAACACTGCCGGTCCTATTAGGAGTTCACTGCAGGGCCGGTGGGTGGAAACAGCGTTTCCGCCCACTGGCCCTGCGGTGAACAGGGCCTTAACAGTGACAAAGGCTCATAATCAAGCGGCACCAATGTGGCAGTACGGAGGGTGCAGCAGCATCTGTCGCGATTTCCACTGCCCGTATTTCTGGAAATGGAAAGGGTGACGGTGCTGTCCATAAGGGGCCCCTGCACTGCCCATGCCAAGTGCATGGGCAGTGCTGGGGCCCCCATGAGGCCCCCGGCACCCCTTTCCACCAGCTTTGCATGGCGGGGTTACTGCCATGCAAAGGCTGGCAGAAAGGGGACTCATAATCCCACTGCCAAGGCTATCGACTGGCGGTAACCTGGCGGTGCTGGTGGTCTGACCGTGGCAATTTTGCCACCGTCGTAATGTCACGGTCGGACCGCCACTTTGGCGGCAGTCCGACTGCGACCATGATCCTAGTGTTCTGATGACCACCAGGGTCATAATGAGACCCAAAGTGTCCGAGACACTGCTGCACATCAGCTTTTGCGACTCGGAAATTGCAAGTCACTAAAAATAGCAATTTGCGAGTCGCAAACGCTGAGGGTCATACATCTGGCCCTATATTCACTGTGTGCCTTAATCATATTAATGTGCGTGAAGAATTTAAACACATTCATGAAATGTAACCACTGCAAAGACTAAAATATTTTCACACATGTGCACTACTGTTTAACTGAAAATGCTTTCATGTATTTATTATTCATGTTTTTTATTTACACTTCAAGTTATGCTTTCCATATCTAAACATGTACTCTTGTGTTCATGTTTGCATTTATTCTGAAAGTTACACGTGTGCCTGTATAACCCTTTATTTGAACTGCAAAGTAAATGTTTAGCTAGAGCAAGCCTGACTACAGGCCTAATTTTTTAAATGTTTTTGCTTGTTCAGCATATTTTGTCTTTGCAGGAGCATTCTAACGATTTCATTAGCTAGATAAAGCAGTATTGTTATATTTATTTGTCCACTGATAGAGAGGCTTGAAAAGAGAAATCTTGGCAAGGAACGTGGAGACCTTATGGGCAAATGAAGCCTCCTACTCATTGTGTACCAAGAATGAGAGATGTTCAAGGTTGAAGCATCTATCTAAGTTTCAGTGGAATGGGAAACCTAGTGAGGTTGTAAATGTACATCACGAATAATAAACTGATTGGTCCTTGGTGGTGTGGGAATCGATATGAACATTGCTGAAGTAAGTTTTTGCTGCTTTTAATTAAGGTGCAAACAATTAGTAGTTAGATTCAGTTCCCTTCTACTGAAGTCTTAGCTAGGCTGACACCCTCTCTACCACTTCCTGAATTTCCTGAGTCCCTTTCCAAACCCTCCTCAATTTGGAGCTGTGATTAGTTGACCTTAGAATTATGTTTAGAAGAGAGAACAGGAGTTTCTTTATGAAACACCTATTTCTAATTCTCAGTTTTTGTTTTGCAGTGACCATTACTGCTCTGTACCTTATTTTGGTAAGACTGAATTTATTGAGGTGTTTCAGCTTACCAGCTGTATCTTTTGGATATATTTCTGGCATGTCTATATACTGGATTGATAAATAATCAGAAATAAATTCTTTTAACTACAGTCACTGATTCCTGGCCCTTATTGTGGGGTCACATTGGCTTCAAAAGTTTGAAAAGTATTTTGGATGCCGACTCCCTTTCAAAGCTTCACGTCAACTTCTAAAGGTCCAGACGAACAATGGGGAAAAATCTTTGCTGACTTTACCAAGAAGATGCAAGTTACTTTTCTGCACACTCTCAGTGCAGTCCATCAAACCTTTAACATGTTTTTGTTTTTTCAAAAACACAATCCCAAAGCGGGATTATGCTCCTGTTAAAAAAGCCTAACAACATCCACAGCAAGGGTATTCGCTTCTGGTGTGTGGTTCATTTAAACGTTTATACTGTCTGCTACTGCTACATTTTTTACGGCCATAAGGGAAAGTAAAAACTGGCCTTTTGACCACCCACTCTAAATCCGTCAGGCAGTGGAATGGCCAAACCTCCCATGATATGACCCTTACTACATCGGGCCATTGGAGAAGTATGTCAGCGATGAAGACAGAGAAGTCTCTGTTGCTGACATACGCTCATCTGGAGGTCTGGCCTTCAGTTTGGCGGAGAGCGTAAGGTGATGGAGTACCCTCTCCACCAAACTCTAAATCAGCCCCACAGTCTTTTGGTACCCTAAAACCCTCAGGTAAGAATATGTGTTCACTCTTGAGTGGTGGGCTTTTAGGTTCAAAACATTTTTGGGCGTTTGTGTTGCATTAAACATTTATTGTTCACTGATCAAGCTATTCTTTTACCTAACATGGGTTTGCCCCCACTACCATGTAAAGATCTCAGGTATTCTATCACCGTCCCATTGTATTTTCAGTTAGTACAATAACAGCCATCAACACCTCTTTAGACTGAATTAACGTCACCTTTAAATGTTGTTGCACTTGACAACATCAAAAAATCAACTATGCAGATCAAAAATTCACTTAAAATTAATGTTGATTTGTTGTGAAAGTAGACTATGGAATGGAGTGCGGAATCTCACGACGCTTCCTGGAAACCACGTTAGTGATACGGAAAGGAGAGAAGATAGGGTCCCCATTTTAAAAAGTATGTTTGTTGCATTTCAATCTCATGTTAAGTTACTAGGAAGGAATTCCGCATTAATCTTGGACTGTAGAGAGGTGAGTAGGCCACCGATCCAAACACACACTGATTTGTCACTGAGTCAAAGAGGTTATCAGTGCAAACTCTGCTTAATCTGTAAAAGAATAAATCCTGGAGGTCAAAATTTTGTGAAGAAGCCCGCAGGTGGCGATATCGAAGTCTGGGGTGATTTTGTAGCCACAGTTCAGATTATTCTGCCAAACGAGACGCCTGGAGTGGTCATAAGTGCCTAATTGTACCTGTCAGTCTTTCAATGGGCCATATTCTGGAAACAGCACGTGTGTTTGCAGCGTGCCCCACTGTCACTAGGAGTGGATTATTTCTGCTCACTCCAGTCCAAAAGCATTCAATGATTCACAGACCTTTAAATGAACAATTAAAAATGTATTGTTTTCTAAAAGTTATGTGGACTTACCTTTTAGAAGAGCAGTTAAAATTGCCATTTCAATGTCTTGTTGCCCCTCGGAGCCCATACGGAAGACAGTGATCTACAAAAAAAAGTGACAACTGCAGTTGGAGATTTTAAGCAAGGTGAAACACTAGGTCACTAATGGCGTATTTAGAATTGGTATTACTGTTGTCGTGGTTGTTGTTTTGTTGTTCCTATTGTCATTATCATCATTGTAGTTTTTTGTTGTTGCTGTTATTATTATTGGAATAATAGTTATTATTGTTATCATCATTATCATATAGAATGGAGAGGCAGAGACTGAGAAACGGAATCCTGATCATTACTGAAATCACCAGTTTGCTGATAAATGTGATGTCGCTTTCCAATAATTGGAAATTACGTTCTCAGATGCTTTTGAACTCGTGCATATTTGCATCTAACTGTAGCAAAAAATTATTTTTATTTAAGCAAAGTTCAAGAAACCACTTACATATTGAACAATCACAGATAGACTTTAAGAAACCACGAGAACAACAGTGGCTAGCTGTCATTATTGGTGTAGACATAAACAAGATTAATCAGGGGCGCAAGAAGTGGAGCATTTTACACATACATAACTCACTTGGTTCATGTTTAGTCTATTGCTAGTACTCCGGCTCTGCCTCCTCTCTATAACTGCACAATGGTCCCCAGACTATATCCCATTTTTGGCGGAACACTCTTCCAACACTGTGGGGGCAGGTTTACCCCACATACCTGCTACATTTCGTTTGGCTATGCCCATTGCTAACGTTTCCCACAACCGATGATATTTGGGCAGCAGGTGGTCCCCTGAAATTTGCAGCAAGTGCCACTTCGCTGTTGCTGGGATCATGGAACCACTGTTGCGATGACCCTTTGTCAATAATTGTGGCTCACTGGGCAGGCCCACAACCGATGGAAAAAAATTCCCTCTTGCCTGCAGTCTCGGAGGCACAGAGGCTATTCGAATCTATGAATCTCATCAAGGAGGGATCTGATATGATAGGACCTGTGTAAGATCCATAGCTTCACCAAACGAAACAGAGCACAGATGGCCAGCTCTCTCGGGCTCTGTAGAGCATCCAGCCAGTCATCCATACCTCCCAGATCCTGTGCCCACGCCTGTCTGAGTGAACCAATGTGTCTGAGACATTATTCAAAAGTTTAGGATAAATTATGTAGATAATTTTGTTTGGTATGTGTTCTTTGAGTAGTCTGTACTCTAGAGGAGTGGCTGCTGGCAGGATTTCTCTCTGTTATATGACATTGCAGGGCATGACCTAATTGCAAATATTTATATTGTTCATTCTTGGTCAGAGCGAACTCAGTTGCTAGTGACTCAAAGAAGATGAAATCCTTATACCTTCAGACATCGCCCAACCTCTCAATACCGATTAGCTCCCATTTGGCAAAGCCCTTCAAGCCGCCCACCTCTCGTAATAAATTGCTGTCCAATAATGGTGTCATTTCTGCAAGTATATTGTGAGTTTGCAGGGCCATATGGGTCTCCATATCTGCATCACCGTTTGTGTATGCATCTGTAGCATGTTTTTTATCTTGCATCTGTAGAAGGTTGGTATAAAATCTCTCTTACCAATAAATGACCTATCTACTCCATATGCTGGTTCCTCTTGGGGTGTGACGACCAAATCATTGATGATTACTATGACGCCCAGTAGTACTATATCCAGGATCACCAGGCCCTTGTAAAAAAAAAAAACCTCTGAAGCTTACAGAGAGCAATCCGTGGGGCACCCCTGGTCAATTTCCTTGAAGAGAGTAAGTGGGATCTGGTAGGGTGTATTTTGTAAGAGATATAGTAATCTGGGAAGGATCACAATCTTTATAAAGGGCTGCCTTGCCCATCAATGACAGGGGCAATGTTCTCCAACGCTCAAGTTGCACATGTATCTTTTCTATAAGGAAACGTACCGGGTCCCTTGTTACATGAATCCCTAAGTACTTAAAGCTGCTTTGAGCCACTGGTATCGCATATTGTGGAGGGAGGCAAGGGGGGCTGTCCACGAGTGGAAAAGTCATCAACTTAGACCAATTTATGCGATAACCAGAATGATCTCCGAAAATTTGGAAGAATTGTAGGACTAGTTGGCATAAAGGGAGACACACTCCTCCCAATTCCTGCCATCGGAGATGCCCCACACAAGCGGATCTTGACAGATTCAGGCTGCAAGCAACTCTATTGCTGGAGCAAAAAGCACAGGGGAGAGGGGGCAGCCCTGTCACGTCCCCCTATTCAGAATGAAGGCTTGGGAAACCGCTCGATTCACTTGCACTCTTGCCAGGGGGGATTGATAGAAAAGCTTTATTCACCCTCTGAACTTCGGCCCAAAGCCCAATCTAGTCAGTGTAGCAAATAGGCATGGCCATTCTATGCTGTCGATCGCCATTTTGGCGTCGAGCACCATAAGGACTGCGTCTTCAAAGTCTGGTTTCTCTGTCATATTCAACACCCCATACAGACATCTAAGATTAAGGCCCTCATTATGACATTGGGTGTAAATCCCACTTACCGCCATGCTGACTGTGGCCAACATACCGCAGCGGATATCCTCTCAGCATATTATGACACACACACACCAATCCGTCACTATTCAGCCACATTCGCAATTCTGCCACACCAAAGGTCAGTGATAAACAGGTGGTATCAAAACCCACACCGTTCCATCACATTATGACCCATGGATCACCACGGCAGACATTCAACCGCGGTAAACTATTGGCAGTACAAACTGCTGACCTCAAAATACACATACACATACAAAACAACACTACATTGGACAATTGAAATAACACACACTTGACACCCATACACACACCACACCCACACACCCACACCACTATAAAACACACACCCACATTACCCACAACCCTTTATGACTAAAAATAATTGTCAACAGAGAGAGACAGCATGAGCACTCACACAACCAGAGACACATACCACTCACATCTATGTACACTACTAACGCACCCGACATCACACACCCCAACACATTACCCTACACACCCTCACCTACACACTTTACACAATAACCATGGCACCACTAAGACACCCCTGATTCTCAGAGGAGGAGCTAAGGGTCATGGTGGAGGAAATCATCAGGGTAGAGCCTCAGCTATTTGGAGCACAGGTGCAGCAGATATCGATAACTAGGAAGATGGAGCTATGGTGGAGAATCATGGACAGAGTCAAAGCCATGGGACAGCACCCAAGAACCAGGTATGACATCAGGAAGAGGTGGAATGACCTACAGGGGAAGGTATGTTCCATTGCAGCAAGGCACCAACTCTCTATACAGAGGACTGGCGGTGGACCCTCACAACTAACAACATGGAGGAGCAAGTCTTGGCAATCATGCATCCTGAGGGTCTGGCCAGAGTAGGAGGAGGACTGGACTCTGGTAAGTCAACTCTATACTACTACTACACCCCCACCTGCATGCCATCACACCCCACCCTCACTCTCATCACTCCACCACCTCCCACACCCCTCACCGTCACATCTCACTCATCCCAGTGCCAAGCCCAGCATGCCATACCAGTGCATGGACACCACTCACAGCCCTGCATGGACACCAATCACTAAAGCATGCACACTAGAGAGAATCAGCTACCCCACCACATACCAACTTACACAAGTGAAAGCTGCCACGGAAAATACAACCCAATAGGGCAACCCACCGATGCACAATATGTCACACACAGAAACAATAACACAGCATTTACATCCCCACAGGTATCCCAGCCAATGTTACCGGAGAAGAGGTGCCAGCACTATCTAGTCCCCCAACTGAAGAGGCCCACAGTGATGACAGCAGCTCTGGTTGCCTGGATCTTGATGACCAACCTGTACCATCAGGGACCTCTAGACTGTTGGTTACCCAGGCATAGTCACGCACCACCACAGAGCTTCCCCCATCTGGAAACACCACCACAGCACCCACCCAGCATACCCACACCTCTGTCCCCAGGACACGCCAATCAGCAGTGTGTCCACCTCTACGGGGATCCCAGGGCACCCCTCATACCTAAGACAATCAGGGACCTGGGGTCAGTGGCAGTGGGCTCACAGTTCAGGGGACAGAAGCACAGGACAACAGAGAAACTGGGAGGAGTGCTATGCGCCAGGGGGAGGACAGGCCCAGGGAACCGACTCTCCAGGAGGCACTCACCAAGATCCTGGGAGCATACAAACATTCCCAGGACAAGATGGGCCAGATCATGGACAATGTGCAGGAGAACAGGCGGCTGCAGGAGGGACAGTACCAGGGGATCAGGGAGGACTTGCAGGCCATAAACACCACCCTGGTCTCCATTGCAGGGGTGCTGGCAGACATGGCCAACATAATGAGGGAGCAGTCTCGCAACAGGGGGACCCTGCCACTAGCCAGATATCTGAACTGCCTTCTACCTCTGCTGCCCCTAGTGGACAGGAGGCCCTGCCACAGGACCAACAGGCCACAAGCACCCCTCCCCCTGCAGAAGAAGAACCACCCAGCAAACGTTCCCTGCGATCCAGGCAGAAGCCAGATACTATTACCAAGACCCCCGCCAGGAAATGAGACTCTCCTAATTGCCAACCTTGTGTCCCACTCTGTCACCCTGTCCACCTTGAACTGCCATGGCTCCCCTTCCTATGTCCCCATGGACAATGCACCTGTGCTACAAATAGACTGGAACAATACCCTGGACTTTCCTCCATCATCACCCCATGCCACGATTATCTGGCAGACCTTCTTGGGTGAGTAGCACAGGGATCCACCTGTTAGATGGAGGCATCTGAACCTGCCCTTCAGGAGACCAAAGGTACTTTCGATTATCCGTCTTGTTTGCCCACGTGCTTCATTGTAATATTCTTCTGTCCTTGTCCTGGCATTCCTCACAGGGGTCAGCAGCCACGATAGGTTGGGGGTAACCAGAGTCACCTGCAAATATTGAGGGACAACATTTAGCCACACACTATCCCATATGGCCAACACCATACCCATACACCAACTCCTACTGGGTGGGAACTAGGGCTCACCTATTAGCCACACCCTGTGCCTCTGTAGTTGGCCCATCACATTTGGGATGCTGCTATTCCTCAGGATAAAGGCACCATTCACTGACCCAGGACAGTTAGCATTGACATGGGAGATGTACTTGTCCGCCAAGCACACCATCTGTACATTCATGGAGTGAAAACTCTTACAATTTTGGTACACCTGTTCATTGTGACAGGGGGCACAAATGCAATATGAGTTCCATCAATCACCCCAATTATGTTGGGGTTATGTCCCATTGCATAGAAGTCAGCCTTCACTGTAGCCAAATCCTCCACCTGGGGAAATACAATGTAGATGCACATGTGTTTAATCAGGGCAGACAACACTCTGGTCAGCACTATTGAGAACATTGGCTGTGATATCCCTGCTGCCAAGCCCACTGCCACTTGGAAAGAACCAGTTGCCAGGAAATGGAGCACTGATAGAACTTGCACAAGAGGGGGGATCCCAGTGGGGTGACGGATAGCAGATATCAGGTCAAGCTCCAATTGGGCCCACAGCTCTGTGATTGTGGCCCTGTCAAGTCTATAGGTGAGGATGATGTGCCTGTCCTCCATTGTTGCCAAGTCCACCTGGGGTCTGTACACAGGGGTATGTCTCCATCTCCTATTCATCCACAGGGGTAGCAATCTAAGGGACAAAGGAGTGAGGAGCCAGTCACAAACTGAACATTGGAGCCACAGCAGTACAATGCATGATGTAAATTTGTATTGGGTAAGTGGGATTTGTCCTGTATGTCCAAATTTTAACAGTGATGCATTTATTATTGAGGGTCTGCCCCCACCCCTGATTTGGTGTCCGCCTGTCCTGTATGGAGGGACAGATGGAAGAGAGGTACTTCCGCTGACTTTGCGTGCCGTTATGGGAGGCGGTCGGGAACCACTGTGCAACTCCTCATTGGTTAACATTGGGCCCTATGGGGTACAGTGGCCAATGGTGATGTACGCCGGTGGTGACGGTATGCACCACCGCGGATGTGACTGCCATTTTCTAACTGATTCCTCACTTGCTACCTGACCTTCAACAGGAGAGGACCTACACTGCATGTGCTGCTGTGACCTGGGTCTGGAACCTACCATGGTCCGTGTGACTGGGGAAAGGGCCCCTGCCTTCACCTCGGCAGAGTTGGAGAGATTGGTGGATGGAGTCCTACCCCAGTACGGACTGCTGCATGGGCCTCCAGACCAACAGGTGAGTACACTGTGAGCAAGATGCATGTGGCATGAATGCATGGGGTGATGTGTGTGAAGGCCTTGTGTAAGGGGGATGGATGGATGTCCTCTGGGCGACGTATTGGTTGTGTGCTGGGCCATGTGTGTGCAAATGGTGATGTGAAGGGGTATGGTGGGCCATAAGTATAACAGGCAGGACTGTCTGACTGAAACTATTTTGCTGTATGTATTCCCTCTGCAGGTCAGCGCCCATCAAAAGAAGGGTATATGGCGTGCCAAGGACATGCAGACCCTGGGGGTCCACAGCAGGTGGAGCACCCACTGTCGGAAACGGTGGGAGGACCTGAGACGCTGGGCACGGAAGACCGCGGAGGCCCAGCTGGGGATGGCCTCCCAACGAGGAAGGGGTGCCCGTCGAACCCTGACCCCCCTGATGGCCCACATTCTGGTGGTGTCCTATCCCGAGCTGGATAGGCGCTTGCAGGAATCACAGCAGCCACAAGGGGGTGAGTACAGTGCCCATCATTACAACTTAAGCATGGTATGGTGGTATCCAGGTGAGGGATGTGTCTCAGTGGGTGCCCCTAGCCCAGGCTTGACATTGCAGAGTAGGTCCTCTGTTGGCAAGGGTCCTGAAGGGATAATCATGCTACCTAGCTCGTAGACATCCACAACTAGTCAGGGCTGTGTGGGTCCCAGGTGTGCTGCATTTGGCGGTGTGTTTCCCTCACCATGCCTTGGTGGCCAGCAAAATAACTGGTAGTGCAATGCACAGTGCGTAGGGCTGTTACCTGTGTGTGAGAGTGGTGTGTGCTCCAACAGTGTTGTTGGTGCAGCCATTGACCAGGTGTATCCTTTGTCTTTGCCCCCCTTTTTGTTTTGTCACCCTGTCCTTATGTGCATTAGCATCATCTGGCAGAGGAGCAGAGGCACCAGCGACAGAGGGAGCTGCATACCACAGGACCCAGGAGGCAGAGTACACCAACGCTGAGGGCACAGGTGGGATGGAGGACGAGGGGAACACCACGGCTAAGACTGGAGGGGACAGTTCAGACTCTGATACCTCCTCTGATGGAAGCTCCCTGGTGGTGGCAGACACCTCTGTGACCACCCCAGCTACAGCCGCCACCCCCGTACCAGCACCACCCTCCCAGCAGGCCCTCAGCGAGTTGCCCGTGTCCGCTCACCCAGGAGGGCGGGCATCTCCTTTGCCCCAGGCACCTCAGGCCCTGCCACAGTTAGCCCTGCTGCACTGAGTGAGGAGGCTATTGACCTCCTGAGATCCATCTCTATAGGGCAGTCAACCATTGTGAATGCCATCCAGGGGCTGGCAGCCCCAATGCAACAAACTAATGCATTTCTGGAAGGCATTCACACTGTCTTGGTGGCCCAAAAGAGATCGATTCAGGCTCTGGCCGCCTCCCTGATGGCACACATTGTCCCTGTTTCTAGTCTCCCCCCTCTAACTTCCTCTTCCCAGTCACATTCCCCTCTACCCCAACCTATCCAAAGCACACAGGCAGGCGAGCATGCACACAAGACAACACACAGGAGTGGCAAAGGCAAACACAAGCACCACGCATCATCCCACAGGCACTCACACAAACATCATCCAGATGCAGACATACCAACATCCACAATTTCCACTGTCTCCCCCTCCTCCTCCGCCTCCACCTCCCTCCCAGTTGCGTCTACACTCACACCTGCATGCACTACACCATCATCCACTACCAGCATCACCACCACACCTAGCAGAACACACACCTCACTGGCAGACACCTCCACAACAGCAAGCACACATCCCCTGTGTCCTCTCCCACTGTGTCTGTCCCCCCTTCTAAAGTACACAAAAACAAGCACTCAGACACCCAACAGCCATCCACCTCACTACAGCATCCAGCATATGCACTGCACCCAAAACCAGCAGACAGACGCCTCCTACAACCACTCCCAAACTTTTCCCCCTCTTCCCGTCCCAATGTCCCTAAGCAGCTTTTACTCTCCACCATTGACCTCCTCCCTTCCCCCCGTCCTTCACGTCTGAGCAGGGTGGCAAAAACCCAGGCAAGCACCTCAGCCACCCAGTCAACGGGCCAAGTAATCTCCACACCTACTAGTGGTGGGAAAGGATCCAGGGTATCTGTGCAGAGGGTGAAGGAGCCTGCACCAGGCAGCCTCAAGGAAAGAGTGTCCCCTGCCCCAGCTTCTGCCTGGAAGAGCAAGGAGCCAGCCCCAGCTGCTGCCAGGAAGGGCAAGGAGCCAGCCCCAGCTGCTGCCAGGGAGGGCAAGAAGCCAGGGGCAGGGATTCAGACAGAGCACCCAACCATGGTTGTACAGCCATCCGAGGCTGCAGGGGATGGGCTGGAGCTTCCCCCACCACCACCAGCAGCAGCAGCACCACCACTAACCACCACCAGTGGGCAGCTGTCTGAGGCTGCAGGGGATGAGCTGGAGCTTCTCCCCACCAACGGCTGCAGCAGCACCACTTCCACCACTGAGCAGCCGTCACCGCTGGCGGACGGTATGTAGTCCTCCCTCCATGGGCTGCTGTGTGGCCTGCCCCGGCACATCCAGTGGGTATGACACCCACCGGAGAGACTGTGACCTTTCACTCCCCAGGATCAAGAGCACATGGCACAATGGCCCCTCCAGAACCAGTGGGTAAGACACCCACTGACCCCAGCCTCCCCAGGATCAAGAGCACAGGGCACAATGCCCCCTCCGGAACCAGTGGGTAAGACACCCACCGACCCCAGCCACCCTAGGATCAGGAGCACAGGACATGTTGTCCCCACCAGAGCATGGGGGCAGATCACCCACCTGAGAGATTGTGGCCTTGCACTCCCCTGGACAAGCACAGGGCATGTTGCCCCCTCCAGAACCAGTGGTCTTGTTCCATCTGCCGGCTGGGGTGCCGCTCGTAGCCTGTCCCCCTGAGGTGCCTGCCTATTTTCCAAATGATGCCCCTGCAGTGTTCTCTCCGTGTTGGTGCAGGTGACAAGTGGGGCCTTGGACTTTGGCCTGTGGCCCATGCACACTGAGGACTGGGCAGTGTCCCTTGAACTGTATATTTGTATAAAGCAGTTACATTGAATATTTCTGTGTTGATCTTACTACACTCACTTTAGATAAATTTAAGTTGTCCTTGCATTTTTCATCCAAGGTACAAATGTTTTGGTAATGCAGCTGATTGTGTGTATGGTGTTGGGGGTGGGGGTGTGTGTGTGTTACGTATGTGTGTCACTCTCTTTTTCCTCCCCCCCCTTCCTTGTGTGCTAGGCGGCTGTACCCACCGTCGTTGTCTTCGCCGTTGTTGGTGTTCGTGGTGGAGCAGCTTGTAATAGAGCACTGGGAAGACATGCAGCTCCGGCTTCTTGGCAGTGTGGGTGTTCCCAGTGTCTCCAATGGTGAGTCCTTTCACTTCTGAGCTCTGTTTCCGCTAGGCTTTTGATGTCGTTGGTACCACCCCGGAAAAGGTGGCGGATTGCAGGGTCTTAATATAGTGGGTGGTATATTGGCTTCCACCTGCCTGTAGGTGGCTACATTCGTGGTGGCTGTTGTTTTCGCCCTGTCGGTCGGTGTGGTAAAGTGCCTGTCTGAGTTCTCATCGCCATGGTCATAATTTGGCGGTAGTTACCGCCAGCCTATTGACGGTATTACCGCCACTTTATCACCGACCGTCAGAGTTGTGATGCAGGCCTAAGTATTGTACTTCAATGTGGCATGAAGCCTGATTACTCAGGGTGTATTGTTGTCAATATGACCATCTGGAGCCTGTTTGCAAGTGTTTTCACTAGGACTTTAGTTTCAACATTCAGTAGGGAAAATGGCCTATAAGAGCTACAGTCAGTTGGTGGTTTCCTAGCCTTATGTATAGCTAATATAGTGGCCTTGAGCTGGTCTTGTGGAAGAAAGTCACCTTGGAGTGCTGCTTGAAACATGGCTAACACGTGGGGGGCTATTTTATCAATAATTCCCTTATAGAGCTCTATGGTTAAGCCATTAGGACCCATGGCTTTTCCTGACTGGAGGTCATGCACAGTCAAAGGTATCTCCTCAGCTGTGAGGTCGGCTTCTGGGGCCTCTCTCATTTCATTTGTTAGTTGACGGAGGTCAATGTCTCAAAGGAAATCCTCATAGTCATCAGCCCCCATTACAGTGGTTGACCGATACAGTTCTTCATAATAGTCTGCGAAAGCATTCGCTTTACTCAGGCTCTCCCTCAGGGGGCTGCCCAATTTGTCTCTAATCTCCAGGACGCAGGAGGACTCCCTGTCTCTTTTGCCCAACCATGCTAAAAGCTTGTTTGCCTTGCCTCTGACATCATATAAAGGATACTGTGTGATTAGGGCGTAACTTCTGACTGCCTCCTCCACCAGGTCTCTAAGATCCCTCTGTCAGGGGTGGAGCCAATGTCGGAGCTCAGTTGTATTGTCAGATGGCATCATGGCCTCTAGTTGTTCAATGCCCTGTTCAATGCTGGTGCACTGAAGCCTCATTTCCTTTTTCTTACCCCCTTTAGTAGCCTGGGCCTGACCCCTTGTGACAGCTTTGAATGCCTCCCAGAAAGTAGTTGCAGTGGTGACAGTGCCATAATTTCCTTTGAATTAGAACACCACCCCGTCAGCAGTGCATCCCTTACCTGTGGGTCTCAGAGGTACCAAACATATGGGCCTGTAGTCAAGGGGGGATGTATATTGAACCAACATCAGCCTATCCCAGAGGCCAGACACCATTACATATCTGTCCAACGGATCGTGCTTGACGCAGTGGGGAACCAACAGGATCGTTTTCATAACTAATATGGCTACTCCTTGGGAATCACTGGTGTAACATGCATGTGCCAGGAGTTTGAAGCCAAATCTGTCTAGCCCTTGGTATGTTGTACCCCGTAGATGCCTCTCTTGGATCAATACCAGGTCTGGGGAGTGTTTCCAAAGGTATTGAAGAACTAGAGCTTTATTTTGTTACACATGCCATTCACATCCCAAGACCATATGGTCAAAGTATGTTGTGTTATCATGTAGCTTACTCTGGTGGTGTGGAGCACGAGTGATCCTGCCCCTGCTTTGTAACCCATCCAAGCCACTGACCTTTCATCCCATGGTGTCTTACTACTGTGGTCGGAGTGCGTCTTGAACCTGCGGTAAAAAATCTCAACTGCTTCTGAAATTTAACAAAAAACAACATGGTTCTCCCCAACATTCCTCCCCACCCTGCGACTCTACACTGCTGCACTGTGAGTCTAAAACTACCCACTCCCCCAATTTGCAGAGAGCCTGTCACCCTAAAAATACAAACATATGTGGGCACAGTCTTGCTGTCTCCCAATTTGTGACAGGCACATTGCTTTTTAGTGAGTCCCCATTTGGCTAAATTGCCTAGTCTACCTTATTTGTTGAGGCAGTTCAATGTATTCATGCTCAGTGCGGGTCTTGGTACCCTGGGAGGCTAAGCTCAGTGCCCATTGAGCTGTCTGTGGTTTGTCTCCAGCTACTAATATCCAGGGTCTGTTGTTGTTCTTTGTTCTCCTTAATGTTTCCTGGAAGGGGTCTTGCCCTGTTTTTATTTTTGTGTCCTGCCATCCCGCTAGCCAGTCCCATGCTTCTTCTGGTGTTGTGAAGAACCATGTCTTTCCTTCAGCCATTATCTTAGGTTTTGCAGGGTATATCATCATATATTTGATTTCCCTGTCTCTTAGGACTCTTCACTGCATCAAATTTATTCCGTTGTTTCTGTACTTGTAAAGTGAAGTATGGAAACAGCCGGATTGTGGTATTCGAGCTATGATTGTTTGTGGGTAAGCTCCCGGGTGCAGGAGCTATGTGCACGTTCTATGGAGAAAAATTTTGATAGTTGTTTGGGCCAGAGTGTGTTCAGTATTATGACCCTCGACCCCCTCAGGCACTTCCACTATGTCAATATTGTTTCTACTGGCTTGCCCCTCCAGGTTATCCAGCCTGGCAGTTATGGCCATATTTTGCTTCATTAGAGCTTGGATCTGTTCTTCTAGGTATTTGGTAACTGATTGCAAACAAGAGATGTGCACTTCTGCCTCTGTTAATTTGTCTGTGACTTTATGGAGGTCTGACCATATAAGATACATTTCCATCATGTCTACATCAACTTTTGGTTCCAAAGCTCCCTTAACTTCCTGGATAGCTGTCATAATGTCTCACAATTAGGCCTTAGCTTGCCGAGAAAGGTGCTCGGGAGATGGATTAGCAAACATTTGTAGTTCTGTTGTTGCAGGCTTGAACAAGGCGTAGTTGTCCATGTTGTTTTGTTGTGGGGGACGGGACCCTTGATTTCTGACCATGTCCACTTTGGTTGAGGGTGGGAGTAATGGGTGTGCCCGACCTACCATGGCTCATCTGAAGACGCTTTTACTATGTCCAAAGGGGAGTCACCTCTAGCTCCCCAGAACAAGATGCACATGCTGCACATGTTTGGTCAGAGGCAGGGTTGGTCCAGTCTCCCGTCCACCAGCCAAATAGTGCATTAGTCACTCTTAGACCATTACCCTCTTATTTTTCACAGCAGCAATGTCTATCCCACTCAGCTTCAACCTGCACTGAAGGAAGGAGGCATATCCACTCTGATCCCAGGCAATTCTATGCTGACCAGCCCCCTCCAGCTCCCACAACAAGCTCACACTGCACAGGCTGCTCCTATAAGTGTCACGCGTCTCCTTCAGGGACCCCACTCCTCAGCTGCTCGGTCTACTTCATTCACTGCAGCCGGAGGAAGGAGTGGAAAAGTCCGGCCCGCAAGGCAGGTAGGTCACCCCAAGCAGAGCCCGAGGCCTCCCCGAGGACTTTAAGGGTAGAGAAGCCCAGTCAAAGGTGCAGCGTCTCACAGGGCTGCTCTTCCTCGCATCTCTTGCATCTTCCTGTGCACCAAAGCAGCCACCGCTCTCTACCTCAGCCTCTCCCGGCCCCGCTCGGGCCAAATCGCTCGCTTGCTGGCTCTACTCACAGGCGACAGGCAGCCAGCTGGGCTTGACATCAGACTATATGTGGCCATGCTGAGTTTGCTGTTTTCTCAGTTGCTATGCTACCGATACCCATTTCAAGTAAAAAAGTGGAACTTCTCCATCTCAATAGGCAGCATCTGCACGCACCTGAGGTTGTGGGCGGGTGCCTGACAGGAATTGGGTCCTCACAGCAGAATATTAAGATGGATGATCAGGGACTATAGTTGTGACGGCTTCTGATCCTGGCTAGTGTGCAGCCATTTTTGGCAATGGCAAGCCAAGCCCCCTATAGCTCCAAAAACTTGATCACATTGAACAAATAAAAAAATCCAGCCAGAACCTTTATATGCAATTCATGTTTTTAATAATTCTTACGATGCAAATTTATTGAAGTTTTTATGTGCGAACCAGGCACGTTGTGACACTGTACTGTAAAAAGTCACTTGACTTGTTTGTGATGCTTTTCAGATCACCAACTGGTCTTTCTCATCAGACATTCATACAGATGTATGTATAAAATAGTTAACAAAAGGGTTGCTCGTCAGCTCCTCAAGAATATAAGTCATAAATGACCCACTGGGCCCTCAGAAGTAGATGACGATTGATGTAGCAGAAATGTTATTGCTACTTTTGGCATCACAGTAATCACCCATACCTGTCAACCTTTACATTTTGTTATTTGAAGTCTTACAAATTAATTGGAAAGTGGTGCACTGAAAGCCTATGTTAATGTGAATTCGCTGTAGACTAGTGATTTTATGTAAAGTGGTATAGCCCTAAAACCTTAAGAATAATCAGCTCTTTTGATTTTATGTGATTCCTTATCATATTAATTGATAGTTTTCACTAAAATGATAATAAATTTAAAAAAAAAAATGTTTTTAAATGTCACATGCAAAATGTTGAAAATGTAGTTCCGCATTATAGCTAATGGAATGTATTAACAGAGTTATTTTATTTTAGAATTACTACAACATGAACACTGAAAAAGCTTATTAATGATAAATTCATAATTTGAATATTATATGTGCCTTACTTGATATAAATGAATGTGCCATTTTAAATCACTTTAGTTAGCCTACGTGGGACCTGCACAGCCCTGTTTCATAAAAGTGTAAAAAATGGATTAGTCACTCTTGCTAACATGCAGTTTCTTTCAGGCTTTGTTCTCATGAAATGCTAGCTTGGAAATAGTTGTCCTATTGTTTTATGCAGAGTGAGTCTGAGAAAATAACCTTGAATCCAATACTTTGAGGAGCTGTGGAAATAGATTGTATGCAATTTTTTCAAACCGTACAGATGCGCTAAGATTGATGCCTTTCTCATGATGGATTTAGGAATATGTCCCCATGTTGCAGTCCACGTCATGCAGTGGACTTTGATTGAACAGTGAAGTCTTCTGAATGATGATGTACAGCTGGTGGCTGAATCATCCCTGAGAGGTAGAGACCTCTCTGCCCTTACCTTTCTTTTTCAATGCTTAGCTGAGACTGACATATTTTCCCCTGACCCAAGGAGAAGACTCTTGACCGAGCTTCTGAAATGCTGATGCCTTCCCTTTTTACCTACTTTTTGCCAAATTCAGTTAGTCATCTTTTGCTCCAGATGTTGTTTTTCCAAAGTCTTTTTGTCACTTTTCTTTTTTACTTTATTCCCTCACGTGTTTTAGCACAGCACCTGTTAACTTTTGACTTTCTTATCTGTAGGGATTTCCCTGTCCTATCTAGTTGAACTTAAATTACTTTTAGACTTGCTTCATGCTTAAAAGAACTAAAAAGCACTTATTTTCTACTCATCAGAACATCCTTTTGATATTTTGTATTGTTATTGTCGAGTGCTTAGTCCTTCTGATGTTAGTTGCTTGAATATTAACGCCTTGGTCAACCATTGGTGATTCTCTACCTTTATAGTCTTGTTTTGAGAATCATTTACATAAATCTGAGCCTGAATCTGTAATAAAACCCCTAACTTTATTTCAGACTGGAGTTTTTGCTTTTATGGGCAAATGGTCAAACTGTCAATTTTAAATTGTGCTGTTTGATATGTAATGCCTAATTTTCCTACCCCTTATGCTGGGTGAAAAGAATCATTGACCTTGTTAAAAGCATAATCTGGAAATGCTTTACCACTATATAAGCCACTTCTTTATATTGTACAGGTAATGGTGGGCAATACAATATCATAAAGGGCATTGGAAAATGCCAGTTAGGACTACCGCTATGCCTCTACTGAGGCTTTTCATTCAGTTTTTATTCTGTAACTAAATATATGCACGGGAGCTGAACTTTTGTTCCTTTTATACCCACCTAAGTCGGACCTTAAGACTTGGTAGGCTCATGTTTTCCAAATTTATTTTAAATAAAAATACATGCACAGGAGGCTTTTGGGCTGCTGAAATGTCAACTGAATTATGCTCCCTCCCACTACAGCTCACAGTAGAGAACCCTGTGTGAGTCCACTTCAGCCATTGGATACCTTTACTTTGAGTAACTGCGTTGTGCTTGTGCATATGTATATATCGACCTAAAAATGTACACAATGTTAGAATTATGAAGATACACGTTTTATTTACCAATGGCTGCTAGTACCTATGTATAGTACGGTGTTATCATTTACTTAAATAAAAATCAAGCAATTTATTGACATCTGGAATATTGACTCACTATGGGAAATCAGCTCTGGTTTATCTACTTAGAAAACAAACACAAATCATTAAAATAACAAAACTGGGGATTCAAATATATATTTTGAAGCTAAACTCCCTCACCCTGGTAAGGTCATTTTAAACTCTTGCTTCTGACTTAAGAGCAAAACCTAGCAACCACTTGGGGTCATAAAAGAACTTCCTGCCTTTTGGCATCTGATTTGTTAGGAACCTCTAGTAACAGCTCAAGGTGGTGCATGTTTGTGGAGATTTATGATAGATTAGACTCAAGTGGAACACCTAGTAGCCACTTGTAGTACTGTAAGTTTGTAAAACAAAATTGAGCATTTTCCAGCTCTAGAGGTATCTTTAATGAGAGAGAGAGATAGAGATAGGGAGAGAAAGAGAGAGAGGGAGATATGAAAATTAGTTTTAATTGGGGTGTACAGCATGTGTAAAACATTTCGAATTACCAAAACACTTAAATAGTCAAAAACAAAGTATAATAAACTCAGACTCCGATTTATAAAAATAGGGAAATGGAATAGTAAAATGACACCAATATGACACAAATCCAATAAGGGTTTCTGAATTTATTAAAATTATTTTTTAAAGATTTAAGTGGAAAAAGAGCAAACAAAAAATAGAGTGCCCAATGTAAGTCAATGGATGCGGTTGACTGTGACCAAGGTGCAATTTCAAGCCAACTGCCATGGTGCCTGGGTCACATACACCGAGTGGATTGGTCCCGGTAAAAGTCAAAAAGTCCAAAAAGTTTCTAAGTGGCACTTCAGAAAGGGACTTTGTCATTCTTTTAGAAGAAAAATCCTTTCTGCGTGGGCCTCCACTGAAATTGTAGCCGCAGCCATGGACCTGAATGCTGGACACCTGCAACAGGTTTGTCCTGCTGGAGCTTTTGAACTTTTGAGATTTGTTCGTGACTTTGTGATTTTGTTCAGGGGTGTGGAGATCGCCGCAGAGAACAAAGCTGAAATTCAGTTTGACGCTGTGGAATTGCCAGAGCGATACTTTAACCAGCAGGTCCTGCAGAAGCTTTGGAACTTTAGAGGCAAGGTTTCCAAAAGTGTCCCAACTTTTGTCTGGTGCCCAAATAGCCATATGCATACACTTATAAGGCCCTCTGGAACTCAGAGGAGGGGCTTGGAGTCTTCAGAAGTGCCAGGCAGAAACCAACAGGAACAGCTCTATTGAGGATGACAGTTAGATCCTTAAAGCCTTGGGTGCTGAAACCCACCAACAACGGAATGCGGGAGTGCACCTGGATGGCAGACCTGAGAAAATGTGAGCATCAAGGTGCGAGCAGCAAAAGGGCACATGCAGCAAAATGGCAGTTGCCCCTGTTTAAAGCCTGTCGCATGGATTGTGGGGGTGGGAGGATGTTGCACCGGGTCACTGCTTAGCTTGAGTGGTTCCTGGTCGTGACCTGGTTAGAACCAATTTGATGAACGGGAGCCTGAGACCCAGCAGGCATACGGGAGGAAATAGGCCCGGTGACCTGTCGGGACAGGGACATGCTGCCATATAGTGCATCTGGTAAGCTGTGGGAACACCACAAGAGACACCTCAGACGTGGATAAGCCTTTTCAGGGGGCAGTGCCAGGCTGATACCAATTACACTGAGAACAGGAGAGCTGATTTAAAATTGATCCACACTAATGAGTTAAACTGATCAGGTAAATGGCTCCTCCTAGATGCTGGGAAAATAAAATGGAATGTGCCTGGCAACTGGTCTAATGAGATAGGGCAACAATTCAGAGATCAGTTAAGCTAAAATTGAGCATTTTTGCCATGTATCCCCTGAAGAAAATGAGAGATACACCAACACTCTTAGAAGTAGGTGACAGGGGTCCTGTGTAGAAGCCTGCTGACCCATTTTTCTGATGAACACTGTAGACAAAACTGAACAACAATACATGTAAGCATATGTACGACAGTTTCCTTACCATTGTGTGAGGGGACGTGGGTCCCAAGCGACAAACAGATATTCATGGCACTATTGTGTGCAGTTCCCCGAGAACTTGGAGAAAGGCAGGTCCTACCATTAACAATTAGCTGCCCGCGCTACACCCCAAAGAACATGGTTTACCAACCCTGGCTGCTCACCAACTCTGACCACTTCTGCACAGAGCATTCTAAGACCCATGTAGGACAAGCAACCTTGTTAACAGCCTTTTAAGAGTGACTAGGGTAAATCGAACAGGCACACTGATTGGGTGACCCCCAATCGGCAAATATGGGTTAATACAGAGACCCTAAACATCGTAAGATGCAATTTGAGACTAGGAGCACAGTTAAACAGGTGGACCTGAAGAGAATTGAAAGCAGCCTGGATACTCCCAAACAGAGAGAGATCAGGGAGGAATCTGGCAGGAAAACTCTCCTTAGGAGCATGCATCTGAGCTTCACGTCTACAGGTGAAAAAAATAGACACACTTAACTTGGATAACTTAGCCTCAAAGACTGACTAACAAGATGGCTGCCTAACTAAGTTGGAGCAAAGAATATCAACAATTGAAGGTGAGCTCCATTGAGATAAATAGAAGCTGTTTAAAAAGGCTCAAGTCCCCTCCTTCATAAAGATAAAAACAATGGCATGGAAGCCTGGTCTCAGAAAAACAATCTGTGAATCTTAGGGGTTCCTAAATCTACAGACACTGGAGAAAAAGCAGACATTTGATGTTGTTCTTGCTATTTGTGCTCGACAGCTTCTGAAAGTTACTAAACATAGAAAGAGCACACCACTCACATGAACCACAACCACCTCCAGGAGTTTGGACAAACCCATTTAAGCCAGGCTCCTAAACCTCAGAGATAGGGACCTGGTGCTTCAACTAGAAAAAGAAAAGAAAGATCCTCAATATAAGGGGTATCTTTGTATGCAAATGTCACTATGGCAGTCTAAAAGGCACAAATGGAAATCTTGTATGCAATGCTGTGCCCTGTAAGACTTTGGATCACACGCAGAGGTGAACTGAAGCTATTTAACTCAGGGCTAGCTGAAACCATGGGCTGGAATGAACACAGAGAAGGACTCATTATTAATTTAACTTGATCAGAACTACTGATCCATTTAGAGAACTGTTGTATTCATGGAATTGTCGGCACGTTCCTCATGCCGACAATTCCATGTTAAGAATGTCTAGGGGATTCGATGGAGGGCTGTTATCTAACTGAGGCCCGGGAGGCTGAATTGAAACGATATTGGATCTGCATCTTTCCGATCCCACAACAAATTTATGGCGACAAATGCTAGCGCACTTGGGCGGATCGAGTGATAGACACAGACAGGAGGAGCAATGAACTCACAAGACGATTTTGATCTTTCAAAAAGAAAAAACAAGGAAACAAACAAACAACAAAAGGTACTGTTTTCGCTACTTACTTTTATTCTGTTTGTAATATCCGGAAGTGAACGGAGACTTGCTTATTTCAACGTGTGCTGAGGAGGGCGAGCTGTGCTGTGTGCTCGCATTACCTTGCGTACTCCTCTATGGTGGGCATTTCCGGTGGAGCGCGCTCATCCTGAGAAAGATTGGTTGCTAGGAGGCGCACCTTTGCCTTACAGCAACCATTGTAACACCTTGGACAACGCGTCAACGTCGGAAGGATTGGTTGCTAGGAGACGCTCCTTGGCCTAACAGCAACCATTTTAACACATCAAATAACACGTCAATGTTGTTAGTTACTAGGAGACGCTCCATAGCATCACAGTGGATATTTTAGGACATTGGAGAGTCAAACGAGTCACTTTTAGCGCTCTATTAAAAAAAAAAAAAAAGATATATATATATATATATATGTATATATATATATATATATATACAACTTATAAGGCCAATATATATATTTCAAATAAACAATATATATATATATATATATATTCTTTCTCTTTTATTTATCCCATCATATATACGTTCAACAGTGGCAATGGCTAATAACAGTCAAGGTATAATACCACCACCCCCATTTTTGATTCAGCCAGGTAATCCAACTATTCTTTGGGAAGAGTGGGTGGACATTTTTGAAACTATTTAGTGGCACTGGATGGACAAGACTTGAGACCTGGGAGGAAAAAAGTAATTCTCCTCAGTACGTTGGGTCAGGAAGGACAGCGGACATTTAAATACTTACCTCAGATAGTACAACAAGAAGGTCAACAAATGATGGATGTATACACAAGAGGCATTCAAGAGATTGGAAAAACGGTTTGCAAAGAAATCTAATATAGTTATGACAAGACATATATTCTATACACAACCCCAAAGAGCAGAGGAGAGTATTGATGAATTTGTTTCTAGACTGAGAGAATCGTCCACCAGGTGTCAGTTTGGAGCAATGACGGATGAGTTCATCCATGACCAATTAATCGTACAATGCCGAAGTAAAAAAATGCAGGAGAGATTTTGGGTGGCAAAAATTCCTAGGTTGAAGGATGCTATTGAGATAGCGAAGGTGGTTGAACAGTCAGAATACTGTATGAGAGAAATGGAGAAAAGGACAAAGCAAATGCACATGGGATTGATGTGAACTGTAAAAGAAAAATGGGGGTGAAGATAATGATGTTCTTGCAGGTACAAACACTTGAAGATGGATTGAATAGAGTTTTGTCAGTGGAAAACACAGAAGTGCTGGGGGACATTAAACCACCTAGACCGACAGCAAACTTTACGATAAGAGGCAAGAATATACAACTAATGATTGATTCAGGGTCATTGTATACAATTATACCTAAAGAATTATTTTCACAGGAGTGGCCGGGTGTAAGACTTTTGCCTGAAGACATAAATCCAGGAGGGTATCAGGGTGAGAAAATTGACATTTTGGGGTATATGTTGGTCAAAGATTGAGTTTGGCAAGAGATATGTTGATGGGAAGGTTTATGTGGCCAGCAATGGACAACCGATTTTGGGATGTCATCATCAATATGATCTTCACATTAAGATAGATCCACAAGCACATGAGAATGTTGTTAGTGGACAGTGAAAACACTGACATAATTTTGGATGAATGCAAGGAAGTTTTCAATGATACATTGGGGGAACGTGAAGGTTATATACATAAGATTGTGGTAAAAGAAAATGCAATCCCCTTTCAACATAAATTGAGAAAGGTACCAATTTCGGCTTGCCAGGAAGTGAGTAGGATGATCTCGAAAATGGTACAGGAGGGAATTATCGAGCCAATTGAAACTTCTAGTTGGATTTCTCTGGTGGTTATAACAGGAAAATTGGATGGTGGTTTAATTTGACCTCCGCACGCTCAATCAAACATTGTGGTGGATAACTATCCATTACCAAATATCAATGAGTTGATTTTATTCTTACAAGGGGGGGAATATTTTTCTAAGCTTTATTGTAGGAGCGTCTATCACCAAATCAAACTTCATGATGAGTCTAAAGGGCTTACAGCCTTTATTACTATGGAGGGAATCTTCCAATTCATGAGGATGCCATTTGGACTTGCTTCTGCTGCAGGATTATTCCAAAGGATGATGACTGAGATATTCAGGTGAATGAAAAATTTCATTTATTTTCAAAATGATATTTTGGTGTTTGGTGGCTCCGTGGAGAAACATAACAGTGTATTAGTGTGTGTTTTGGACAGGATTAGAAAATCAGGGTTGACGTTAAAGAAAGAAAAGTGCAAATTTTTGGTGAGTGAGATTGAGTACTTGGGGTACACATTATCTGAGCAAGAGGTCAGGTCAAAGAAATGTTTGTTGGATGCAATTAAAAATGCTCCCTCTCCTCAGGATAAGGATCAACTTAGATTGTTTCTTGGGTTGATTGAGTATTATTCGAAGTTTATACAAAATTTTGCGGACAAAATAGAGAACTTGAGGAAGTTGTTGCGCAAAGGACAGAAATTTCAGTGGGAGGTGGAACAAAAAGATGTGTTTCAAATCCTAAAGGATGAGATGTGTAAGGCACAAGTTTTGGTACCATTTGATTTGAATGCAAAAAACAATCATTACAGTTGATGCAAGTGCCATTGGCTTGGGGGCGATCGTGTCACAAATGCATGGTATCAAAGAAAAACGGTGGCGTTCGCTTCCCGATCCTTGACTGTAACAGAACTAAATTACTCGGTGATTGAAAGAGAGACTTTAGCTGCCACTTGGGCAATTGAGTATTTTAGAACCTATGTGTGGGGACGTAAAATTACTCTTCGCACAGACCATTAACCACTGTTGCGGGTATTGTTAGAGGAGGTATAGGCAAGGTCTCAGCAAGATTGGCCAGGTTGGCGGTTCATCTGCAGGAATATCGGTTTGATGTTGAATATATTCAAGGCTGGCGTAATGTTAAGGCAGATTGTTTATTTCACCTACCACAAGATTGGCAAAAAGTTGATTGAGAGAGTGAGCAGGAGTGTGAATGAGGAAGGAGCAGTGGCGAGTATTGAGGATGCCTTAGAGTGTACTCAGGGCACAATATCCCAGGAAGTATGGTGTAGGAGTATGGAAAATGATGTGATTATGAATGGTGTGAATAAACTGATCAAGGAAGGAGGGAGGAGAGAAAGTACTCTTTGTGTCCAAATTCGTACTTTTTTAAAAGTGTTGGAGGAGTTGTCATTGACAACTGATAACATTATTTTGAGAGGTGACAGATTTTATTCCACCCGAGGAATTAAGAATCAAATTGTTTAAGTTAGCACATGAGGGCCATTCAGGTCAAACCTTAACTAAGAGAAGGTTGAGTGAACATTTGTGGTGGCCAGGACTAGATACTGATGTGGACCTGTGGGTTGAGAAGTGTATTGATTGTAAAGAAGGTGAAAAGAGGTTAAAGGTTGGAAACAAAGTGCTGTTGGGGTGATACCAGGCCCTGGGAAAGCGTGTCACCTAGTGTGTATGATGGACTTTATTGGCCAACTTGGAGGGGTTACCCTAGATTTGAGATGTGCATTGGTTATGGTGGATGTCCATTCAAGATGGTTGTCAGTAAAATTTTGAAGAGAAATCACTACAACTAGTACGATTAAGGCGATGAAAGAAATATTTCTGGAGATAGGCTGTCCTGCACAAATCATCACTGATAATGGGACTGAATTAACATCTGTTAAGATAGAAAGTTTTTTAAAATCATGTGGGATATGTAATTCTCGCAGCTCCTTAGACAATCCACAAGTAAATGGTATAGTGGAGAGGAGTAGTTGTATGGTGAAGGGTATTATCCAAATTACATTGAGTAGTGGGAAAGATGTACGTGATATGGTGAATGACTTAGTTTGGGCTTATAGAACGACTGAAAATGGAGGAACAGGTAAAATACCCTTCATAGTGATGAGAGGCAGGGAGGCAGGGAGGCTGGGACAAAATTGAATCCCTCATGGATGTCTATGTTGATAGAGAAAAGGGAGGTGTTCAAGAGTAAGAAGGTACTCCCCACATCAAATGCTGGGAACATTGTAAAGAAAGGGGATTTTGTTAAAACAAGGTCTGGATGCATTAGAGGAGGTCTTACGAAATTTCGTGGACCATATAAGGTGAGGGAAGTTCATGATTTTCATGTAATGTTGGAGAACGGTCAACGATGGAACAAAAGGAAAGTTGCCTTTTATAGTAGAAGATGTGAGAGAAGAGACGTTGACAATAGGGGTAAAAATTTTGGTGGTTGCATCAGTTTTTTGCTCATGTCAGATGAGGAACTGTTACAGAATAATCACATTGGTGGGGAAAGTGATGGGCAGATACCAATTACCGGTTGTGATTCTTATGCATGTAAATTAGGTCCTAGGTTTCGAAATATTCCAAGATATAGACAGGATTATATTATGTGATATGTTATATATTTTATGTTACTCATATTGATTATCTTAATTTGTTTGTTTCATTTGAATAAAGGGAGTGGATATGTTGTATTCATGGAATTGTCGGCAAGTTCCTCATGCCAACAATTCCATGTTAAGAGTGTCTAGGGGATTCGATGGAGGGCAGTTATCTAACTGAGGAAGGGGAGCCAGGCGCTAGCGATGGAGCTCGTACTGTGTCTGTGTCTACATTTACCTTCAATAAAGGCTGAATTTAAACTATATTGGATCCGCATCTTTTTGATTCCACAACAAGAAACCTGAGAAAAGCCCGAACAGAGTACCAACTGTCAATTGGCACCACTTGCTGAAAATGATAAGAAGAGCCAATTCTGCTAGGTGACTGTCTCTGTCTGCATTACAAGCTATCCAGTTAATTCCCTGGCCACAACACGCACGCTGTGAAAGCAAGCGGGTGCAGGTGGTCCCCTATGGTAAATTCCAGTTTGTATACAAGTTGTGTTAATGATTTCTTGAGGCAGTGTCAATTATTGCTGTGGGAAATCAGTGATGAGAAGGGTGAAGAGTGTTGATGGTGTTGGTGTGGTAGGGAGGGGAAGAACGTAGCAACTAATGTATATATGCACCATAAACGACTGAGACACATATTGTCTGGTCATCATCTAAAAATAGAACTTACTTTCAACTACATAAGATACCAGCAACAACTATCAAACAAGTTCAAAATGACAACAAGCCCACCTCCTAGACCCTGAAATGTATGAGGGCTAAATAACCCTAGAAACACATTGATGGGAGTCCTAATACAGGAAACACACCTCAACCCAAATAGTATATGCCATCTGTTCCAAAGATGGGTGGGGCACTGTATTAAATCTGCATACTCTGTTTATGTCAGGGGAGTTTTCATTGTTATAAAAACCAGCATCCCATTTAGCCTTCTCCAGTCAGTGCCAAACACTATAGCAAGAAAAATCATAGTACAAGGTATACTGGATGGGAAGCTTATGACACTGATTAACACCTAGCTGAGGCCAGAGTCCTAATGGAAATTACTTCTGACAATGAGCTCTTGGATGTCTGGAGAAACAGGCACCCTAATCAGAAAGAAGATTTATATTATTCTTCCACGCATAACATGTGGTCTAGGTTAGATTATTGGTTTGTCATGAGAGATGTGAGAACATGAAGCATGAAAGTGAGGCACCTAGCCCACACTTTATTGGACCCCTCCTACATAAGGTACAATACACATCACAGTATACAAAAGAACCAACGCGTGTTCATGATTATTTAGAAGACACAGCCATTGCTTGGCTGAGCACTGGTCATAGGTTTCTGGCACAGCCCAACATGCTAGAAGAGATCAAAGAAGTAATATGAAGACACAGGATCAGATGGGCTCCTATCCGAAGCATACAAACATAAACAGACTTGCTGCACCAGTGCTTCCTGCACGTCTATGAAGAAGTTGAATGCAAGCTCTGCCCTCAATGCTGTAAAGTGACCCTTAAGCTATTCTAAAACCTCCAAATTGCCACAAATCCGACAGGCCCTTCTTAATAAATAATGATGACAAAATATCAGGTAAAAATATTGGAGATAGGATTCTCCCAGTGCTACCAGATCAAGTAGGATTCATTCCTGGGAGATCTATTTCACACACCCTACATGACCTGTTTGCTGTACTTCACCAGCTATATCCAGGAATAAGCACTGTTGGTGTCAACATCAGGACAGTGCGCGCTCTACGGGCGACAAAAATGCAAAAACCCAGCCTTTATGCAAGAGCATAATTCATGCATTGTGTTTACATGCAGTATGTTAACCTTTTGCATTGCAGACTTTAACCTTGAAAAACACTATTAATGATGTTTGCAATAACTGTTCATTTGCAAGGTATTGCTGCAGATTTATTGAGTGTGTTAGGGTGTGGTCTCTTTCTAGGACCTTCTAGAAGCTTTCTCTGCAGCATGACTGGGTGTGGTTTGTGAGCTGAGCCAGACTCTATATAAGAGAGCCAGCCCAGCTACACGTGCTCACTATTCAGAGGTCCCGGTGCAGAGCAGCAGCAACTTCCTGAGCTCCTGTTCCGGAGGCCTACCTTGATATTCCAGGCCTGCCCCGCATTATAGTGGTGATCCTTGAGCAGGGTGGTAAGGCGGAGGTCTGGCTGGGCCCCCAACCCCGTTCTCAAAGACTGTTGAGTTTTGGGCCTACTGGTGAAACTTTCAGAGTGCGCGATTCATTTCTCGCATGTAAAACTTGATGTTCAGATCGGCAACAGCTTGCGCAATCATTTCATGGCATTTGCATATTCTTGTTTGAATCGGCAGTGTGCGTGATTCATTTCTTGCATGTAAAACTTGATGCTCGGATCCGCAACAGCTTGCACAATCATTTCATGGCATTTGCATAATCTTGTTCGAATCAGCAGTGTGCACGATTCATTTCCCGCATTTAAAACTTGATGTTAAGATCGGCAACAGTGTGCGCGATCATTCCATGGCAATTGTATAATCTTGTTCGAATCGGCAATGTGCGCAATTCATTTCCAGCATGTAAAACTTGACTTTTAGATCTGCAACAGTGTGCACATTCATTTAATGGCAATTAAAACTTTGGTGTGTTGTGTTTGTTGAAGTGCACACATTTATCCTGAGCTTTTGGATTTCCTGTGGAGATGCTTAACTCAAAATGTGACATTCTTTAAGCATATTAAGTTCCTAATACAATTCCTATTGTTTTCCAGGTAATGTTTCAGATAATCTTTCTATCCTCATGTAAAAATGCAATGTTTGTTCTGATACATTATTCCAGAAGGTTCTTGTAGTTCTAGACAGTATGTGATATTTCATGAAAAGCTCAGGTGAAACATTGTACTAACCCATTCTTGATTTTTTTCAGGTGTCTAGATTCCTTGAGGTCTAGTTATAGTCACTTTAGGTTATCCATGGTTACAGTATGAGAACTCTTAGAACCATAGTCTATTGAAAGTCAATGTGATTATATCTTGTTATTGTGTTGTTTAACATTTTGCTTCCTACAGGTCTCCTTCCCAGCTGTTCCCTACCTAATCCCCTTTTCCCCCACTTGGACTCTCTCAGGCTTGTAATATTTCTATCAGAGTTTTGGAGCTGTCTAGTGGTGGACATGTTGGGAACGTGCGCAGGCCCCGAGGATATGGTCTCTCTGACAGTTACTAGATGGTACAAAAGCATTTGACTTCATTGAGTGGAGCTACTTTATGAATGTGCTGACTTGCATGGGTATGCCACCCTATTTATGAATATATTTTGATTGCAATATACTTCCCTGATAGCTTAACTCCATCCACAGCCAGATTTCAACCCCCATTCTAATCGCCTGAGGAATGGGACCGGACTGTCCCCTATCTCCAAGTTCAAGCAGCAGCTCATGTAATAAGCCCTGCAGTTTATCAACAGACCTCTCATAATCTCACTATATGTGGATGATATAACGTTATACATAAGTGATCCAAAAGATAGCCTTAACCCAATCCTTACAGGATTTCCTAAATTCGGAGGTCTATCAGGTTTAACTATGAATTTGGGAAAAATCTGCAATTTTTTCTCTAATGTACTTTACGCATAGAATTGAACTTGACTTTACACCAAAATGGTGTGTCACCCCAAACAAATACCTATGTATCTGATTTAGCACAAACAAGGATAAAATCATTTGACTGAACTGTCGCAAGCCATCCAGTAATCCAGAAGATCAAATAACCCAATGGTTAAAATTGCCTCTTACAATGGCAGGCTTGCTAGGATTGATAAAAATGGTCATACCCTTATGTTCCTGTACTACGGTATAAACATATCTGTCCCATTAAACAAAAGGTTTTCAAAACACATGCGTCCCTACTCATTAAACTACACCGGGCAGTTAAAAGGCCCAGAGTAGCTTGAAAATTACCAACCTTACCATACCAACTTGGAGGAGTTGCTAGCCCCAATATGGAATTGTACTATTTTTGTGCATCAGCACATTTGGCTTATTATTGGTCCAACCCATAACATTATCTAGCCCATCTCTCTTTGGAGAGAGTTGTAGCAGATACCCGCCACTCACAACCGCTATATGGATGAAAAGCCCTGCCAAGACCACAGAAGTTAATACTGTACAGTGCACGATTGCAGCCTGTGAAAAGCTCAGAAGCAAAGCGCAGCTTAAACTATTATGAACATCCACCATCCCATTGCCTTTTTGTAGGGAAATGCCTCCCTTGGCATGGTTACCTCCTAACTTTTTGCCTTTTGTTGATGCTAGTTATGATTGAAAGTGTGCTGGGATCCTGCAATGTTCTTTCCCTAAACTGTACTTTTGTTCCCCCAATTGGCAAAGCCCTGGCACACAGATAAGTCGCTTGTAACTGGTACCCCTGGCACCAAGGGCCCTGTGGCCTGGGAAGGTTTCTAAGGGCTGCAGCATGTATTATGCCACCCTGGGGACCCCCTCACTCAGCACATGCACACTGCCTCATAGTTTGTGTGTGCTGGTGGGGAGAAAATGACTAAGTCAACATGGCACTCCCCTCAGAGTGCCATGCCCACATCCCACTGCCTGTGGCATAGGTAAGTCACCCCTCTAGCAGGCCTTACAGTCCTAAGGCAGTGTGCACTATACCATAGGTGAGGGCATAGTTGCATGAGCACTATGCCCCTACAGTGCCTAAAATACACCTTAGACATTGTAAGTGCAGGGTAGCCATAAAGAGTATATGGTCTGGGAGTCTGTCAAACACAAACGCCACAGTTCCATAATGGCTACACTGAAATCTGGGAAGTTTGGTATCAAACTTCTCTGCACAATAGATCCACACTGATGCCAGTGTGGGATTTATTGAAAAATACACACAGAGGGCACCTTAGAGATGCACCCTGAATGCCAGTCCGACTCCTAGTGTTAGGCTAACAAGTTCCTGCCAGCCTGCCACAACCAGATGAGTTTGTGGTCACATGGGGTGAGTGCCTTTGTCACTCTGGGGGTCATTCTGACCCTGGCGGTAAAATCCGCCAGGGCCAACGACCGCGGGAGCACCGCCAACAGGCTGGCGGTGCTCCCATGGGCATTCTGACCGCGGCGGTACAGCCGCGGTCAGAAACGGAAAACCGGCGGTGTACCGCCGGTTTCCCGCTGCCCTGGGAAATCCTCCATGGCGGCGCAGCTTGCTGCGCCGCCATGGGGATTCCGACCCCCATTACCGCCATCTGGATGGCGGTTAGGGGTGTCGTGGGCACTGCATGGCATGGGCACTGCAGGGGCCCCCGTAACAGGGCCCCACCAAGATTTTCAGTGTCTGCCATGCAGACACTGAAAAACGCGACGGGTGCAACTGCACCCGTCGCACCCCTTCCACTCCGCCGGCTCCATTCGGAGCCGGCATCCTCATGGAAGGGTGTTTCCCGCTGGGCGGGCGGGCGACCTTCTGTCAGAATGACCCCCTCTGTGGCCAGGAACAAAGTCTGCACTGGGTGGAGGTGTCTCTCACCTCCCCCTGCAGGAACTGTAACACCTGGAGGTGAGCCTAAAAGGCTCATGCCTGTTGTTACAGCACCCCAGGGCATCTCAGCTAGTGGAGATGCCCGCCCCTCCAGACACAGCCCCCACTTTTGGGGGCAAGTCCGGAGGAGATAATGAGACCTACCAGTCAGGCCAGCCCCTAAGGTGCCCTGAGCTGAGGTGACCCCTGCCTTTAGAAATCCTCCATCTTGGTTTTGGAGGATTCCCCCAATAGGAATAGGGATGTGCCCCCCTCAGGGAGGAGGCACAAGGAGGGTGTAGCCATCCTCAAGGACAGTAGCCATTGACTACTGCCCCCCAGACCTAAACACACCCCTAAATTCAGTATTTGGGGGTGACCCTGAACCCTGGAAATCAGATTCCTGCAACCTTCAACAAGAAGAAGGACTGCTGACCTGAAAGCCCCGCAGAGACGACGGAGACGACAACTGACTTGGCCCTAACTCTACCGGCCTGTCTCCAGACTCAAAGAACCTGCACAGCGATGAATCTAGCGGGACCAGTGACCTCTGAGGACTCAGAGATCTGCCCTGCACCTAAAGGGCCAAGAACCTCCCGAGGACAGCGGCTCCGTCCAGAAACAGCAACAAAATTGCAACAAAGAAGCAACTTTAAAGAGACTCTCACTTCCTGCCAGAAGGGTGAGTCTTCACACTCTGTACCCGACGCCCCCGGCTCGAGTTTGGAGAAATCAACACTGCAGAGAGGACTCCCAGATGACTCCAGTGACTTGGACACCCTGAGTCGACCTCCCTGCACCCTCATGGCAACTCCTGCATAGAGGATCCAGAGGCTCCCCCTGACCACAACTGCCTGGTAACAAAGGAACCCGAAGCCTGGACCAAGCACTGCACCTGCAGCCTCCAGGACCGAGAAGAACCACCTACCAGTGCAGTAGTGACCAGAAGGTGGTGCTCATCCTAGCCCAGTCAGTGGCTGGCCCGAGAAGCCCCCCTGTGCACTGCCTGCATCGCCAGAGTGACCCCTGGGTCCCTCATTGATTTCTACAGCAAACCAGACACCTACTTTGCACACTGCACCCAGCCGCCCCTGTGCATCTGAGGATGTGTTTTGTGTGCTTGTGTGTGTGTCCTCCCAGTGCTCTACAAAACCCCCCTGGCCTGCTCCCCGAGGACGCAGGTACTTACCTGCTAGCAGACTGGAACCGGAGCATCCCTGTTCTCCATAGGTGCCTATGTGTTGTGGGCCCTCCATTGACCTCTGCACCTGACGGGCCCTGTGTTGCTGGTGCTGTGGCTTTGGGGTTACCTTAAACGCCCAACAGTGGGCTGCCTATGCCCAGGAGACTGACTGTGTAAGTGCTTTACTTACCTGAAAAACTAACCAATACTTACCTCCCGCAGGAACTGTTGATTTTTGCAGTGTCCACTTTTAAAATAGCTATTTGCCATTTTAACCAAAACTGTGTGTACTACTGTTTTAAATCAAAGTTCTATACTTACCTGTGTGAAGTACCTTGCATTTTATGTACTTACTTCAAATTTGAATCTTGTGGTTCTAAAAATAAATTAAGAAAATATATTTTTCTATATAAAAACCTATTGGCCTGGAGTTAAGTCTTTGAGTGTGTGTTCCTCATTTATTGCCTGTGTGTGTACAACAAATGCTTAACGCTACCCTCTGATAAGCCTACTGCTCGACCACACTACCACAAATTAGAAAATTAGTATTATCTAATTTTGCTACTATCAACCTCTAAGGGGAACCCTTGGACTCTGTGCACACTATCTCTCATTTTGAGATAGTATATACAGAGCCAACTTCCTACACATTGCATCTGGACTTTTTCACAGCAAGGAAAAAGTGAAAACTCAGTATCACAAATTACCTCTTACTAACAGGGGAGACCTCTACGAGGAAGGCACATTCGTCACTTTTGAAAGTCTTAGAGTACACTCCATAACTACTCTATCATTACCTTCTTATACATATATCGCCATGCACTGCTAATTACCCCAAAAATTACGGCACTCATAACATCTTTGATAACATCACTGATAATATCAATGTAATATTTGGAGTAAAAATGTTGATGGAAAAACTATGCATGGCGGGGGTGCGATTTATAGTTACCTTAGGGCATGAGTTATAGTTACCTGAGATAACTGTATCAATAACAGGTGAATTTCTATGCTTTTGTGCGTTTACAATGTGAGCCTAACTATGACATCCCTGTAACCTTTGGCTTTTCAAGGGAATACATATATGTGTGTGTATATATATATATATATATATATATATATATATATATATATATAAAATATGATGTAATCATGTCATCACATTTTTTAAACCTGCAATCACTGTTAACTAGATTTGGTATATTTACTTATCCTATATAAAAGAAGCACAATTCATCAGCTGTATATTTTCTGACTCAAGAGGTACATTTAATAATCAGTCAATCAATCACGTGGGTTCATATAGAGCGACTCTTCACCCGAGAGGGCATCCAGGTGCTTTGGTGGTCATGATGGTTCAGGTGACTCAGTTGAACCACCAGGTCTTGAGTGCTATTAAGAATTCCAGAAGAGAGGTGGGGCTCCTTAACTGCAGAGGGAGGTCATTCTGGGTTTTCATCATGAGGTAGGAGAAGGAGCGTCCTCCGCTGTTGCTTCAGTGGATGTGGGGTGTGCAAGTGAGAGGGAGGTGAAGTGTAGTTGTCTAGTAGGATGGTGGAGGTTCAGGCGTCAGTCGATGTAGGCTGGTCCTTGCTTGTGCAATGCTTTGTAGGCATGGATCATCAGCTTGAACTGTCATCTGTTCTGTATGGGGAGCCAGTGGAGTTTTCTGAGGCTGGGGTGACTTGAGGTACTGCAGCTTTATGAATGTCTTGTCAGCCTCAAGAAATTATATATATATATATATATCACTGTCAGTCAGAATACTTTATTCCTTTAATAAAAACCATAAAAACAAACTACATACAAAAACAATCAATATATAAAAACATCAATTTACCAGAAAAACTGTTGCGTAGATAATAAAATGCAAAAGTACACAAATAAACGTCAGCATTTCAAGTGTCTTTTCATGCCTCTAAGAGCACCTGACAAAAAGCTGGCCACATTGAAGCAGACTAAAGGGCTCAACAACATTAGGAGGTAGATCAAAGCTGGTCCTACTTGACAGCATCCCACCCCCCCAAGCAAGGGTACAATGTAACAATGTTGCAAATCAGTATAATGATCGCAAAATACAAAAAATGCATGGTGTCTTTGGGTGAAAAATGATCACATAAATAAGGCCCCAAGTCTTCCACATTTATTTACCTTGAGTCTCCGCTAAGAGCCAATGCAAGAGGTTCAGTCTAAAACGAGTTATCAGAAAGCGATGATGGGTTATTGTAACCACCATCAAATAAAGCTAGACAGATGAACCAGTTTTTACAAGAGAGTGAGGCATAACAGAAGGTTTCAAAAGTTCTTTAGCTTCTCTGTCAGCTTTGGTTCTAAGAAAATGTTGATTTTTAACCCAGGGCAGGTCTTTCTTAGTAATCAATTCTGGAGACCCAGATAATACTGGGCAACCCAGTTTCTCTAGTGTATATATAATATAATAGAGCCAAGGAACAGCATAACGATTATCTAAAGAAAGGCAGTCTCTGATGATTGCCTGATTCAGATCCAAACTTAACCAGATTTTAAAATACCTCGCTAATGGTGAAAATGACAACCTATCAGAGAAATATTCCAGCCCAAGTTCTTCATGGGTTATAAAAGTGGCTAGTCATTCAGGAAGTGACAGCAATCTTTTTATAAAGTTATTTTCAAATCTCTGGATATCTCCACAATCATTATAACCCCATAAATCGCTCACATAAATAGTGATGGGTATGCACTTGGCTTGATAAACCTTTACCATCGTCTATATGGGCCTAGCCCCTAATCTTTTTGCAAAATAAAAAAGTGAGGCTAATACCCAAGAACCCTCCTGTCAAACGTCACTCCTGGATACGGATAGGTCGAAACTCTAGACACTTCCTGACCTTCTCCAAAAATCTATTTCTGGGATTTACTTCTGCATCCAATAGCCATTGTGTGGAATTTAGGGTAATTAGTATTCAAGTCTAAGGAAGCCATGCATTCTATAAAGGAGTTTAAGAGAAGCTGAAGACCCACCGCTGTTCTAGCTATCAATACAGTGTCATTAGCATATATAAGTGCAGAGATAAGCTGAAACCCCACCTGGGGTATGTCCTTAAAAGCCACAAATAAAGAAGGGCCAAGATTGCTAACAAACAATGTAAATAACAGTGGGGCTAGAATGCAGCCTTGCCTAACCCCATTATACACCATTAATGGAGATGTCAAGGAACCAGTCTGATTATATCTAACTATAACTGTATGACCCCAGTGAAGTTCAATGACAAACTTAACCATATCTCTGTCAAACACTAGCTCAATCAATAAGGACCATAATTTAGCTTGATTTACACGATCTAAGGTCAAGGATAAGTCCATGAAGGCAAGATGGATCCGCCCTCTCTTGGCCACTGTATTTTTGCAGATTCTCAAGTGAAGGTTAAGGCACTGGTCTAGTGTGACTTTACCTTGCCTGAACCCGTACTCGAGGCAAGAAATTACATTATTCTGTTCCAGCCAGTCGGAAAGTCCAGCTAAAATCACGCTGGCCAGGACTTTAACTATCAATTCCATTAGAGAAATTGGCCTGTAACAACGGGGGTCAGATTTATCTCCCTTTTTTAAAATGGGACAAGAATAGATCAAAGCCATAAAGCCAATGGACCTTTTCTCCAGGTGGCATTAAACACATGCGTTACAATTTTTGCCCAACCAAGGGATCCTGCTTAAATAAGTGTTCAGGGACCCCATCCGTCCCAGGCGTCTTGTTCTTGGCCATAGTTGCAATAGCGACTGCTACCTCTTTGTCTGTAAAATGAAAGGAGGGGTCCGTTCTCATGACTCCTGTTTGTGGATCTAAAGTGACCTCTAATACACTACCTTAAATCCCGGAAAAATGTTCTGCCCACACATCTGAGGAAATGGTACAAATGGTTCAAGCTACTACACTATTTGCCCCTCCATTAAAAAAAAGACCGGTTTATAATTTTCCAAAATGTAGCACTACTGCTAAGGGTGTGAGGATGCAAAAGGTCTTCCCAGGCTTTCTCTTTGATTTCTCTTTTCTGGGTTAGCAAGGCATCTCTATAGGCCTTCATTTTCCTACCTATGTCAACCCTGTCTCTAGGGGAGCTCTTCAACATGATTAATAAACTTTGATGGGTCTTAGAGCAGCAGGAGTCAAACCATCTCTCGCCTGTGATACCTCTTTACTACTGCTGGTGTCCCTAAGGTTATTTGCAATTTGTTGCAAGTCCTACAAAAGGCCCTCAAAAGGGGCTCAACACTTTGGAATCCTGCATATATATAAAATATCATGTTCACAAGTGGAGTAGAGAGTATAGAAAAAAGAGTCAGACAGGACCTTGCTCCATTTTAGTCTATATCCCTAATCACGGGGTACATTTTGCTGTTACTGGGACCGGTATCTTTACATAAATCATAAGACCTCCCCACTCAAGAGGCAAAATAAGAGGGTTGTGGTCGCTAAACTGGGACCATTGAAACCTGAAGCAGCGCACAAACTGGCTTAAATTAGCTGAAACAAACATGTAATCAATTACTGTATTTACCCCTCTAGCAATAAAAGTGGGGACAGTTTCTCCTTCTATACCATCTCTCGTGGAAATCAGGTTAAAATTTGAAATCACATCATCAAGCATACTTCCCTTCACAAGGATCGCCCAAGTTAAGTTCCAATACTTTGAGGTCATCTGAACTGTAACAGCCCAAAAGACATAGATGCAGATTGAAATTACCCAATAAAATAAGTGAATAAGGTAAATTATCATCAAACTCCTCTAGAAAGCACCATAAAGCCCACAAATGCTCTG
Source organism: Pleurodeles waltl (assembly GCF_031143425.1). Taxonomy (NCBI): domain Eukaryota; kingdom Metazoa; phylum Chordata; class Amphibia; order Caudata; family Salamandridae; genus Pleurodeles; species Pleurodeles waltl. The sequence continues at coordinate 281,640,474 of NC_090440.1, forward strand.
TAGGAGTTTCCCTGACAAAGGAATTATAAAATTGTAATGACAAGATTCTTGAAAAGCCTTCAAAATCCAACTGAACAACTAGCAAATTACCAGAGCCAGATTCTACCTGAGTGGAAGTACACTGCAATTGCAGGGACAACAAGGTAAGAAAATCACCCTTTGCCCTGCCAGCAGGAGAGAGTGTTGTAGGTGAACAAAAGGAAACATACCCATCCAAATAAGACAACTTTTCGGAGTCCCAGGTCTACTGTAACCCTACAATCTGCAAGTCTGAAATGACTTTTATCCAGGCCTCATTTGCCTTTTTAGCCCCCATTCTGGCAATATTCCAGCTGCAGATTTTTAGAATGGGAGGACCCTTATCTATTCCCTAAATCATAAAAGCCATGCTAACATAGGCTAAATCCTCAGTGAACTGGGGGTGCTTCCAGAGATGGGGCTAAGTGGATCATTACTGTCTAGGTCTCTCAGTAGCTGGAATTTATTTTGTAGCTGAATTAGCGATGTAATACCACTACTACAGGGATCTCTTCTACCATTAAGCTGGGTGCACACATATCTGGGGTCTCCTCTCCCAGAGTTAGCTGTTGGGGAATAGAAAAAAGCCAGGGGAAACACTTTTATTCACAGATCCTGCACATCTCTGGCAACACAACTCTGCAGCATATGCCTGGCTGAATCAGGGTGGCTAAAATGTAACACTATACAGTCCCCCTCAATTGCTTTAAAGCCAGAATGCACCCAACCCACCTGTGAAGCCTAAATAATTTACTACAATCATATTGGTTCATCCCTTTTTGGAGGTACACCAATGTCTGGCTTTACATATAAGTTCCAGCACACCCGACCTTAAGGTGGGGGAGGCACCCACCAAAATAGCCACCAATGGAGATGATTCAAGGGTGAGATGTAACTTCTGGGCCGGAACACTTGGCTCTCTTTGGGGCAAAAGAGGCAAAGCCTCAGTGCCTTGCAAATGTTGTTGGGTAAGGAAGGGACCTGATGGAGCTTGTTCCATCATTACAGAGAAGGTCCCCATACTAGGTTTAGCGCCTGGATGAGTCACATGGCCTTGTAAGCTAGGCAAAGGGTGAAGTACTGTCTGTGTGATTACTTGACCCTGCTGATAAATTTCCACCAAACTCCCCTGAGGCCTTTCTCCAGGTGCAGACTTAACTGGATTTGCAATGCAGTTAGAATCAATGTTTATTGGGTTTTAAAATGTATGGGTATGGCTTTTTGGATAGTGCAGACGCTAAATGGAATTCTATTGATTCCAAGTGGCCTTTGATGGGTCTAAGTTAGGGTTCTAAGATTGCAGAGAATCTACTGTACACTTCGTCGAGGTCGACAAAGCCACAAAATGATGTATTTGCCTCTCTTCCAGAATCAGGTTGACCAGGCTGGGATTTCGCCCTAACAACATTTTACGTTTTGTGGCCGGTTCAGATGGAGAAATAGGGTTAATAGGCCTTGAAGATGGCAAAGGCAGGCAAACACTGATTGTAGTAGTGGTGTCATTAGGCCAGAATGGGCCCACTGGGGGTTTCTGTAGCCCCAATGACTCTTTCAGCAACTGCTTATGTCAGGCTACAGTTTTGAGCTGCATGAATACCGTCTGTCACCCCCATGACTATTCGCCTGCCCAAACAACAGCCTATGCTCAATCAGGGCAATTTCATTTGACACAACCCCAACGGCTCACTCCAACATAGTGTCTATACTTATGGGTTTACGTAATGGGGTGGAACAGCCCGCTATTTTCCTGTTGTCCATTCTAGAAGTTGGTTATATAATGAAGAACTCACAAATTAGTCTCCAGTGTGGGAAGGGTGACTCAGCCCAGCCTTGCCCCGCCTTGGAGGGGCACAGATGGGCCTGCTCTCGGCCCAGTCATCTCTCAGCTGTGCCCTACGCTTCGGGACTGGGCATAGTAATTTAAAGTGCTTCCAAATGCAGCACAGGTGCAGGAGGTGTCTGTGACATGGCGGCTCCAGCCATGAGGCACCCTGGTATATGTAGTCCTTAGTCTGGTTAGTTTTAGGATCAGCAGACTAAGAGACTACATATATATCACACAAAAAAAAAAAAGTTTGAGTAATATCATAGCGAGGTGAAATGTTCAGTAACAACGTCCTGTTGCAATAATCTCTTAAAAACACAGAAATTCACCAGTTATAGTTACAGTTATCTCAAGTAACTATAACTTGTGCCATGCAGTTTTCTCATCAATAATTTCAATGCAAATCTCGCAGTGATATTATCAGTGATGTCATAAAAGATTTCATGGGTGATATAACATATGGGGTAATTAGCAGTGCATGGTTGGAAGTTTGACCACAGGGCCTTAACCTGCTATTAAAAAGGGGAGGGTGCCCACGTGACCCGCACCCCAAACCTCATTAGGCCACCAGCCTTGGGGCCATATTTACACGGAGGGGGACCGTGCAGCCCCCCCAAGCCTTTAAGGCTACAGGGAACCCATCCCACTGGGCCGGCTTACTTATTGTGTTGCAGGGAGCCCATCCTCGGGACACATTCGTTTCCCTAACCACACCAGGAATCATGTATTTCCGGCTGTAACATTTCCAAATCTTCTGCCAAACGGGAGCAAATACTAAGGACCTGACTTAGATTTCTATGGTATTTAGATTTCAGCGGACTGGATATTTGTCACAGTTGCGACGGAGTAACTACTCCGCCAAGATCTAAATCAGACCCTAAGTCTGCTCCCAGCAGCTGGGAGCTTTAAAAATGCTCTCACCAGCTGGGAGCAGACGTGTTTTCTGTTTTCATGCCCACACTGAAGCAGGAAGGAAAACAGAACCCATATTGCTCCCGCCCAAAGGGAGCAAGGATAAATAGCTGCTCCCTCTGTGCGGCCCATTGCAGGGAGCCAATTTGGGCCACGGGACCCTGGGGCTCCCTCTGTGGCCCCCAACCTGTTGTTTTTGGGTGCCCTCTGTGGGCGGCGGGTGCACACACCTAAATTAATGGAGGTGCCTGGAGGATGGGGTCCCCGGGGCCTTCAGAGGCTCGGGAGTGGGACGCATAGTTTCTGTTTCTTTCGTTTTTTAATGGAAGCTAAGATCTTATTACCATACCTAACTATATCTTCACTTAAACTTCTTTTTTTCAGTGAATTAAATTTTTGATCATATACAATTCCAGCATATGCCCAGCCAGGCAACCAGCAGTAACCCCCTCACTATGCATGGCCACGGAAATGTCACTTACAACGCGGCAAATGCAACGAGATGCATTTGCCACAATGCCTTTACCACGCATATACATTTACCACGCATGGCTTTACCACGGATGCCTCCACCACGAATACACCTTTACAACAAATTTCAGCATGAATGGTAAAGTTGTATGAGTGGTAAAGGTTTTAAAGGTAAAAACAGTATTAAGTGGATTGAGTGATATATATATAGTTATATATCGTGTTTAGGGTAGGTAACGGTTATTGGTGATAAAGGCATTTTAAAGTTTTAGGGTGGCAGTGGAATTTGGGGTGGTAGGGGCATTTTTAGGCTTTAGGGTGGGTATGGCTTTTTTGGTGGTAAGGGCAATTTTTAAGTTTTAGAATGGGTATGGGGTTTGGGGAGGTAAGGGTATTTTTAGGTTTTTAGGGTGGGTATGGTTTTGGGGTGGTAAGGTCATTTTCAGGTTTTAGGGTGGGTATGGGTTTTGGGGTGGTAAGAGCTGTGGGTTTTAGATGGAATAGGCATTTTTAGATTTTAGGCTGGGTATGGGATTTGGGATGGTAAGGGCATTTTAGGTTTTAGGGTGGGTATGGTTGTTGGGTGGTAAGGGCATTTTTAGGTTTTAGGGTGGGTATGGGTTTTGGGGTGGTAAGGGGATTTTTGGGTTTTAGGGTGGGTATGGGTTTTGGGGTGGTAAGGGAATTTTTAGGTTTTAGGGTGGGTATGGGTTTTGGGGTGGTAAGGGCATTTTTAGGTTTTAGGGTGGGTATTTGGGTGGTAAGAGCGTTTTTAGGTTTTAGGGTGGGTATGGCTTTTTGGGTGGTAAGGGCATTTCAGGTTTTAGGGTGGCATGGTTTTTGGGTTTTGGGGTGGGGTGGTAAGGGTAGTCTTAGGTTTTAGGGTAGGTATGGGGTTTGGGTGGTAAGGGCATTTTTATGTTTTAGGGTGGGCATGTGATTTGGGGTGGTAAGGTGATTTTGAGGTTTTAGGGTGGGTATGGGTTTTTGGGTGGAACAGGCATTTTTAGGTTTTAGGATGGATATGGGATTTGGGTTGGTAAGGAAATTTTTAGGATTTAGGGTGGGTATGGTTTTGGGGTGGTAAGGTAATTTGTAGGGTTTAGGGTAAGTAGGGTTTTTGGGTGGAAAGGTGTGTTTGTGTATATATATATATATATATATATATATATATATATATATATATATATATATATATATATATTCTCAAAATGTATGTTATACTTACCTATACTTTTTACCATGCATATGCCTTTACCAACTATGCCTTTACTACGAAGTTTCGTGGTAAAGACATGCGTGGTAAAAGCATATGCGTGGTAAAAACATTTTGTGGGAAGTGCATGTGTGGTAATGACCATGCATTGTACTTACCGCGTTGTAAAGGCATGCGTGGTAAGTGCATGCATTGTTCCATCATACATCTGCACAGCCATCTATCCAACCCCGCCTGCGGCATTCAACTTCCTGCTGGCCATGGTCTTTGGCTGTGTAAAGTATGGCATTGGCCCCAGGCCCTCGTTTGCAGCTAGGCCGAGGCCTGCACTTATCTCCTCCACTGGTGATCAACACCCACAACCCCCATCAACTGGTACAGCATTCAGATGCTCGCCCAAACACATAAAGTTAGCACTGGAAGCACAAAATTAGATGTAGTCTCTGGCAGTTTGGCTATGTGGTGTCTTAAGTAGTTGAACAGTGGGAATGGAGCTTTTTTGCCACCTTAGTGGTAAACGGTCGCCTGCCTTCGGAACTTTAAAGTAATTTACTGCTTTTGGGTGGAAAGAAGCTGCATTTGTCATTTGTTGACATATACAAAGCTAACAGCAAAACCATAATTCAATAGCACACGCGTAGCAATATAAGACTATTAAAACATAACATGCACTTCATAACAAAGCAGTCAAAACAGAAATCAACGCAACAACCACAGTACAACCTAACAAATTCACATTCCAATGATGCATCACAAATTTACAGCACCACAAAAAACAGAAGGCATCACTGCAACAACAAAATACCACACAGCAAATATGCACGATCGTTCTTGCCACACATTACCAATTCTAGAATTCTGTTTTCAAAATGCCATGATAAAGGTTGTTTGCAGTAAGCACTGCCTTAACTTACCATCAAAGACACGAAATAGACCCAGTCAAAAATGTTTTGTGATCTGGCCCATTTCCCTAATTAGACTGGTGCTGTTATGAGACCAGCGGAATACAGGAGTATGGAAATATCATCTATTTTCAATGCAGTGCTGTGCTTCGTGATTGGAGACATTTTCCTCTTTCTTTATTAATTTGAGAGTAACCAACGTTTTGTACAACTTTAAAAATTTTCTTCAGTGCATATATGTTGTTGCTTGGATGAATAATTAATAGACTATGAAATTGTAAATTATTTTTTATGCACAATGGTCTTTCTGAAAATCCACTACAGCACTGAGAACAGTGTACAGATTATTTAACTTGTAATGATATTAAGGTCACAGAGAATATTTGAGCAAGTGAAAATCATTGCAATTAGTTTTAGATAGTGACAGGGTGCAGATGGAAAACACTTTTTTATCTACATAATGACCGTTCATTTCTGATGCAAAATGTCCACTTTTAATATCTTTCTACTTTCGACTTTATAATGGCTTTGTTGAGTTTTACATTTGGTGGCAAATATACTTTACATGTGTATAGGTTAGTAAAGTTCAATATTTAATTAGGATCAAGATTTAAAGAGTACTGGTTGGGAACATCGTGATTATTATGTATTTATTTAATTGACTTATTTTGTGCCACCGTGCCGCATATAGGTAAATTTGCAGTGCCACACACACATAAATCAATAATATGTGGTGAATACTTAAGGTGTATGCAAGTAGTTATCTTTGCACGACCTATGACATGTTGTCTGTTCCAGGAAACTACATGGATAAACAATGATTGTTTGGCAGAAAATTTAATGAAGGTTGAACTGATAATCTTTGTAGAAAGTAATTAGCAGTCTATGTGGGATCTTCCTATAGGAGGTGGCTAATGTTCATTTCCTCCACACTCCACAGAAATTCTACCATTCAGGGTTATTCGTTGCTACATATGTGACCTTGGGTCTCAGACATATGATTGTCTAAAGTTCAGTTTTCAATAGGGGTGGGCATAACTGGCATACTTCTCTCTAGCCTAATTACCACAAAATTACTTATAATTATGTGTAATTGTTTGAGAAGTGTAATCCAGCATTTAGGGCAATTGCACATTTGCATCCAAAACAGACATGAAGATTCATTTTGCTCTAAGAAAATAGCACTTCATGCTCAGTACACGAACAGCAGCAAACAGTAGCCGCTTTCCCTCTCAGTTCATTGTTCCTGTGGTAGGTTTTTCCCCCAAATAACTCTTAATTGCTCAAGCTGGCACAATTGCGTAATTTTGCATCATAAGAGTAATGCGTATTTACTGGAATTACTCTGATTACTCCAACGTAATTAATATTTCACCTAGGCCTAGTTTTCAATATTTCATGAAGAGTAAATAGTTAAGCTGCACCTCCAAGACTCATATACTCCTTTAGTTCTGTCCCTGTATGTTAATCTCTCAAAGTATTGATATTTCTGGGTGGGACTCAGTGTAGGTAACAATTCTGAATTTTGATGAGGACAGCGCAAATATCTGTGAAATAGATCCTGGCACCAAACTATAGGCAGTAGAGAATTCTTAGGAGCCAAATCTTTTTGGCTATATTGTTCAGTAACTCACTTCCTTGACTGCATCCACTGGCCAGTGTGAGCAATGCTGATCGATAACAACAAAATTGACCTTATAATTACTCACCCCATTCCAATTCACAACAGTGAGGAGATACGATGTGGTGAGTGTCTTGTATGTTGCTGTGCACACAGAGTCCACCACAACAGATATATCGTTATGGAAATTGTGATTGGTGTGTTGAGATAATGTTTTGGTGCTTCAAGAACTTTGGGCACATTGGCTTTCTGGAGTTAGATGACAGTTATGCAAGGAACGGTGCCCAAGCATTCTCTTAACACTCTGCAGTTCCATGCAGAGATATAGTGAGTTTTTCATATGCCAAATGTTGCCAATACATCTACCACTCTTTCATAGAAATGTTTTATTGCAGCACATTTTTGTTCTCCTTAAATATGTAGTGGGAAATGTGTCTCTTAGGAAGTCCCAAAATCACGTGAACATCAAGGGATTAAAGTTTGGAATATTTCATCTATTATATCCAAGACCTCTGCCTGTGATGAGTGTAGTGTCAGAAAATGCCATAGAATTGAGCAAGTGTGCAGTTTCCACCACAACTTCACCACAATAAGCCAGAGTGACACATGTCTCACTCCTGAAGTTTAGATAATGTGATGTGTAATACCAATACAGAGCTATTTTTTACATGGACTTCTTCCCAGTGTGCTCCTTACTGAGTTGTGTGCCTTCATGTAAATGCCCTATCCTCATTCTGGTGTGAGTGCCCCAACTGTGTCTCCCAACTTTATTGCCCAGTGTCCTCTCCATGGTATTGTGGTATTGCAAAAGTATGTGTGAACCAGAGAACATTTTTATCCCCATCTTTAGAATGAGTCACATAGCAAACTTGTTCAGCTGTCTGCTAGCCACAACTTTAATCAATTGGTGCAATGTCCAATGTCTAATGTGACAGGAACGATAACTTTCTGTCTCTGGAATTTTAAATGGTCTCAAACTATTTGATATTAGTACTGTCATCAAGGTCGCCCAGACTAATATAACCCCGTCACCCACTTATTAAGTGTATGGACTTACAGGCTCACCAATGGCAACAAAGGTGAGGGAAATATGGCAAAGTGTAATCTTTTAAGCCACTGTGCCCAAGACGGTTAGAGTACACTTGTGATTGGTGAGGATTAGCAACCCCAGACCCAATAATGCTTCTCTAATTATATTACTTTTCTAATATGTAGTCCAGCTATGACTTAATCTATATAGCACAATCGCTTTCCTATATACGTCCTCACCATTCAACCATATAATATAATTGTGAAGCTTAGTAATACCTAGTAATATTAGGGAGCCACCCTTCTTTGGTATTTTTATGAAGTAACCAGCTTGCTAGCTTTAGTTTCTTTTCTACCCTTCCAAAGTCATTCAACACCTTCTGGTATTTTTTTAAAGGCTGGATTAGGCAGAGGTAGGGGCACTGCTGTAGGTACAAGATGTTCACTTTTGTTATTTATTTGAACTACAAGAGATTCCCTCATGACCAGGTTTGAAGGTTCCTTTCCAGCTCTTGCAGGAGGGACCCTTAGTTGCCTAGCAACCATCACTACACCTTTGAGGTAATCTGAATTCCAAGATACACTATTGCTTCAGTAACCCGTTGGAAGGGGAAACATGCTTTCAGTGTAGAAATCATCAAAACTACACATTTAGAGCATGCGATTTATGAAAATTTACCCTCCTGAAAATCTGCCAGTTGGTATTTATCTCATCCATTAAGGGAGGATAAAGCGGAGGACATCTGTCCGTGCTGCTAACATATTATCTGCACACATGATCAAGCTTTAATGATCTTGCCCAGTATGCACTCGGTTAACAGCTGGGCTTGTACAGATTTGGTGTTCACGAGGATCGTTTGTGAGGGAAAATTTTAATGGTGAAAAAAACACAAACTGGCCTAATTTTGTGGTACGGGATGAGCTCCTGTTTACTCTTATTGTCAACATTACCTTCTTATAAACTACCTCGGCCTATTATCTAAATTTCATCCCAAAGACAAATTCCTTCTGTTTCTCTACTAGGAACGGCTTTTTGACTTGGCTAACTCCCTTTTCTGCTTCTAACAAAAACAAGATGATGACCTTTTGAGTTCTGTGAATATTGTATAATATTTCTATGATCTGTTTAATGTTTTCCCTGCATAGTTTGTTGTAGATGAATCCGGATTGATGTTGGTCAATATGGTCTGGTAGAAGTTTGCCAAATGCTCTTCTAGGAGGTAGTTCTGTATCAACTGCACAATGTCACATTCTTAGTTTCGGGATGACTGTTATTTGTGCTTTCCCCAAGATCATTAGTGGTCCTAGACTCAGAAAATGAGAGTCTTGTCAACAATCGAGCTAGGTACCCACAGAAGGTTTTGCAAAACAAGGATGTAAAAACCATCTGGTCCTGGGGCTTTGCCTGTTCTGAGCAGTGCTATTACACCTATAACCTCCTGTATCTGAATTGGTCACCCTAATGTCAGTGCTTCCTCAGGTGTGAAACATTGATGACGTGGGCTTTCTAGATATTCTGCAGACAGATTCCCTGGCAGTTTTTCAGCTGGGTAGAGTTGCCTATAAAAAAAGCCAATGATTCCTTCTATCGCTCAGTCAAGATTTCTCAGCCTATGTTTATCATCTCTAACTCCTGCTATTCCATTTTTCATCAACCTTTCATAGAGTTTACAGCCTAGCAGGCAACCTGCTTTATTTAGTACCATAACATTAGCATTGTTTGGTCCTATTGAGGGTGTTCTACCTTATCCATGAGTAGTGTTCTTACTTGTGCCCTAATTTCTACCAATCTTTTCATATCTTTAGAGCACCTCTTCTTTTGTGTGTTCCTTCCAATTCTTTTAGTAGTGTTTCCAACCTCTTGCTTGACTAAGCCACGGCTTTGATTAGTAAGACTGATATCAGTGTGCCCCTCAACACCTCAAATGTATCCCTCAGCATCCCTTGACTGGTTCCCTCCTTGTTATTACTCCATGTAATGTTTTAGAGAGGTTTGTCCTTTCTCCCTGATAGTTGTATCATGCAGAAATATACCATTTAACCTCTGTCTCCTAACTTTAGATGTGGAAATGATCAAATAGACATGGGTTTGATCTGAGAGGTCAATGTCAATGTGTCCCAGTTTCATATGAGTTTTATTGAGTATCAAAGTAGCGCTCACTAGAAAGTGATCCAGTCATGTGGAGAAGTGTGTGTAATCAACGTTATATGTATGTTGCAAGCACCACATGTCTACTAGACATTTGCTATCAAGCCATTTGTGTCTCTGTTTGGCTATAGATCCTGATGAACCCCATCCCACCATCAAGGAGGACCTGTCCTTGAATCCATCCACAACCAAATGTAGATTCAGTCTGAAGATAATTTTTTATTCTCTCACCTTTATGATGTTGGCTATCATTATAATAAATAATGTATCTAGACCTTTAGTGATGTAGACTAACTATTGTGTATTTCATCGAGCTAGCCTTAACCACTCAGGACATCACCCTTTTAGTGCTGTGAGGCACCACTTTCATAAAATTGCACTGCCAACCCTGTGCTATCATAATTGCTACTCGACCTCTTTTGATAGGGCCTAAAGAGAATAATTGCATTGGAAGCCATTTGGATGCAAAAACAGTCCTTCTAAGGAAGGTATATTTCTTCAATAAGGCTGTCATATCATTTGTCATATCTTGTGTTACATAACGCATTGAAAATCACTAATCTTTTTGCAGGAGTATTTAGACCTCTAGTGTTAAATGCCACCAACATCAGTGATATGGAATCAGCCAGTTATTTATATTGCTAAAATTTGTGTTTGCTAGAAGGAATATTATCTAGGAGTCTCTGTCGGATTCCCCATACTAGTGAAGTAGCCCCCCAGCATCAGCATCAGCATAAGCATCAGAAAATGAACAGCAAAGCCCAATCCCTCTCTGTCAATCGCATTCCTTGTCTCCTATCACTATGCTAGAATGTAAGTTCTAAGCTTATAGCGGTCCTAACCTTTATACCCTGTGAGCAATAGCAGTTCGTGGGCTTGGAAGGGACGAGGTGGCACGCAAGGACGGTGATCAGGAGGAAATAAATATTAAATTTAAAAAAATACCACTTACCTTCTCCGTCGCTGCACTCTGCTGCTTCCTCTCTGGCACTGCAGGCACAGGCTCCCAGTCTGCCCTGCGCCAATTCTGATGCTGCACAGAGCAGCATCAGGATTAGCTGGGAGCACCCAGGGTGGACGTTCCCAGGCAGACTGGGATCCTGTACAGGCTCTCTTTAGTCCAGCAACCGTGTTGCTGAGCTGGAGAGGGCCCTGCTCACATGTGTGTTTGGCCAGCCTGAGACGGCCAGACAAACATACATGCGCTATGAGGGGGAGGGATGTGCACCCCCCCTCAGTGCACGTCACCCCCGTGGCCCCGCCCCCTTTACTAGAAAACCATCATAAACAAAGTTTATGATGGTTTTCTGGTAAAGGTTTTGCAGCTGCTGCTGCTGGCGGGGGTGACGCTTCTCCGCCCAAACGGAGGAGCTGCCACTGCCTGTGAACTCCCCGTACAGCCTAAGGAGTAATGACAATCGCCACGGCTTTACTTCCTCCATGGTGAGGGGACCCCGCCTGCTGTACTTAGAGATGTAAGATGCCTCTTCAGATATTTTTAGCATTTTCAGGAATTGCTGTTATGGGGGTTCCTGGAAATTAATTGTAATCAGACACACAGCTCTGTCAACATGATGGAGCTGTACGTCAAATGTACAACATTTTTTTATCTTCAAAAAGAAAATACGAAAGTGGAATTTTCTTTTTGGATATGAAAAAAAACAATGACCCCTAGCCATGGGTGCATTCTCCCATGGTGTGGGAATAATTTAAAAGTTTTCACTGCCGCTTACCACCATGTTTTTCATGGTGGTGATGGGCAGTTAAAACTGGCCCTGTGCCTGCCCAGTCTAAAAACGGTGGGTAGACACATTGCCAAACCTCCTATGGCCCTTACGCAATTGGGCTGTCGGAGGTGTGTGTAGGCGGTGCAGATTAAGTCCGGCTGACTCTAAATGAGGTAGGCGTACCATCAGGTTGGCAGAACTTGTACTCCGTTGTGACAAAGAACACTTTCTGCGAGAAAATAAATCAGGCACTAAGTCTATTCAGTTTTATGGCAGCTCTATCCTAATAAAGATGGACAGTATGACCCTGAGATGTGACCCCTTTGGCGCATCCTAGTATCATGAGCTCCTCCTTTCCACCACAGAAATGTACGCTTGTAAGAATTTTTGGGCAAGTTTCCCCCTCCATCCTGGGCATGTCTTATGTATCCTATCTAATCTCAGTGTGGGTCATCAGACATATTGCTTATCTAGTGCAGAAGCTCCCTATAGATATCATTGGATGTCATGATACCTGATGCCCCTCAAAAGGCCCCTTCTTGTTTCTTCTCCATTCTAAGCTCTAATACTAGGTTTCGGTAGCTCTTGTATTAACCCCTACATATGATGTTGGCCCACTGAGCAGCCATCCACTGTTTTTCAAGAATGCCTACTTTGCATACTGTTATAGTTATCTTTTTACACCTTTATTCCCTGTCCCTACTACTCCCCCCATTCGACCCCTCCATATTCACTGAAAAAGCCAAAGGTTACAGGTACGTTATAGTTAGGTTCTGAATTTACTCATGCACAACCATAGAAATTCAGCAGTTATAGAGTTATTTCAAGTAACTATAACTCCTACCCTAGGGTAACTATAACTCACATCCTTACCAGTGAATTTCTATGGTTTTTTAACGCAAAGTAATTTTAATTATTATACGCTGTGCGCATCGGGGTTGGATGCAGGGCCTTGGCGTGCATCCAAGCCCTTGTAACCACCCTAACCTGCACCAAGCAAGGCCAAAGGCCATGTGCAGCAGAGGTTGGCCACAGGGCCTGTCTCTGTCAGTGGATCTGTGAGGAGGTGCTTCAGTGTCTGAGTGGGTCTGAAAGAGGGTGTGTGAATCTATGAGTGGGTCTGAACGGGTGCATGAGTGTCTGAATGGGTATGCGAGTGGGCGCATGAGTCTCTGAGTGCATGTATGATCGAATGAATTATTGTATGAATGAGTCTGTGATGTTTTTTAAAATTTATTTTTGCATATTCTCAAATATTTTAGAATATCCTTGAATATCCTTGAATATTCGAGGATATTTTAGGAAATTCATGAATATCGCACATGGTGAGAAAAATCATTTAAAACCTATAATTTGACCCTAGCACATCATTATACCACCCCTGGGGTTAGGAAACCGCCACCCTGACCCCTGATATCACTTATTGTTTCTAATTTTAGCCCTGGGGACCCTCTCCGATAACATAAAATGGCAGCCACAGCTTTCTAGTCATGTTGTGGCCAGCCAATTACAGCACTTCTATTTACGCATGCATTCATGAAAATTCACAATTTTTTGCAATTTATTTGTGAATTGTCCATGTCCCTAGATGTACAAATTTATTTTCCCTTTAATATCTGAAAAACTGCTGAACTCAAAAACTACTGAACTGATTTACACCAGATAAGCGAAAGCTTTCTACCAAATTTCGTGTCATTCCGTCCAGCAGTTCTTGCTATAGTCATGTCTAAAGGTCATATGGGAATTAACATGGTAAAAACAACTTTTTTGTCCACCCCTTTTTTTCCACCCCCCCCTCCCCTTACCCCACCCTTGACAGACCACCCCAAAACTTTCCATGCTATTTTTGGAAACATTCATGGAGATTGGTCAAATGGTGTCAAAGATCTAGTCAAGTCAAAAAACACTTTTACCTGGAAACATGGTTCTAACTATAACTACCTAGTGGCGAACGCCACTAATAATATATATATACATATTATGTATATATATATATATATATATATATATATATATATATATCAGGACAACATCCCCGAAAAGGAAAATACGCTCACTCTGGGCCAGCGTGTTCCAAATTTTCTTTATTTAAATTGGAACCCAACGCGTTTCGACAAGATCCAGTAGTCTTTTTCACGAGTGAAGAAAGCATCAAAAGACGGACTTTAAATAACTTTGTCATAGTGCAAGACATAAACAAAGGACTGCTGCAGTGTAACATAATTTAATTTTAGGCGCCATCTTGGAAGAGTACAAAACATAATAAATAACTGGTGCCCACTGTACTGCGTGGTAAACCAGGTGCTAATACCAGTGACAAATAAGTAACCACAGTGCCAGCAAGAAATATGAATACAATGATGACACTATGGAACTGACATCAGTCATACTTGCAGATCACAAAACTAAAGGGTATATTGGGAACAGATCAAGCCCAAGAGGGCGACTAGATGTTAAGGTAAAAGTGTGACCATATTCATGTACAATGTTCTTACAAGGCAGAAAACCAGTGCTTAATTTGTGCATGTTGTTTCCGGTGCTGAGCACCTGCACTTATTTTTGAGGGCCGGCACTTAGTTTTCTGCCTCAAGTATTTACTGCCAGCAAAAGACACATATAGGAAAGACGGAGGAAGAAAAAAACGAAAAAACGTCACAAAGGGATACAACAGAAAGCTGCAGGAGTGAGTTGAAGGGGCAGGGAGAGGCTATTAGTGGATTAAAGAAGCCTGAGGTGACTTCAGGATTACGCTGCCTCAGTATTCCGTGTTTGCACATTTATTTGTAGCAGAGTGTGTTTAAGAGGAGGGCTTTGGGCACAGGCACGTTTTTATTTACAAATTAAGCACTGCAGAAAACCGTATTGTTGATGCATGCAAAATAGTTGCAGTGTAGCCAAAATTGTAACTCGCCTGGCGTCCTGCAATCTAAACAGACCAACTGAATGCAACATATACATGATAGCACGGGGGCATTCTCTAGTTCTGACCACTGTTTTGAACAAAGAAAAATATTCGTCATTCCAGGAATCAATAAGGAATGGATACATTTCTGTACATATGATTCATGGTCAAGTTGCGCCCAAGTGGGCTTACCAATCTTCTAAGCCAAAGACAGTGGCGGCCGGCAGCTTTAGGAGGGAGGGTGGGATATACACACACACACACACACACACACTCATTCTTTCACACACAGACACGCACGCACGCACATCTATTAACAACACTCATACCATTCAAACATGCACGCACGCACCAAACATTCATTTTAAAAGATCGCACACACTCATTCTTTCACACACACACGCACATCCATTAACAACACTCATAACACTCAAACATGCACGTGCGCACCAAACATTCAATTTAAAACATCACACACACACTCACACACTTACCTTCAGCCTCCAGGTCCCAGGAGGGTTGGGACTGCTGCCTTCCCTCATTGGCTGACCTTAGGTCAGCCAATGAGGGAAGGCAGCAGTCCCAGCTTCGTCACAGAGTGGGATGGGGTCAGTGAGACTGCTGACCCCACCCCACTCTGTGGCAAAGTGTCACTGATTGACACTCGCCCTGGGCACTTCAGGGCTTAAACCTGAAGTGCCCAGGGAGAGTGTCAATTGGTGACGATTTCCTCGTCACTCAGGGGAGGGCCTCAAGGCACCTTTGCCGAGCTGAGGAGGTCACGCCCATAGGAGCTTTGACCTCCTCAGCCCAGCAAAGTTCAGCTCAGTCAGCCAGGAGTCCGTGCAAATCACGCACGTCTGCTCTTGGCTGCCTGACCTGAACATGAAGAGTGTCTGTCAGGCTGACCTTTGTTCAGCCTGACAGACACTCTTCATGAGGGGCAAAAGGTGGCGGGCGTGGCCCCTCCGCCCTAAAGGACGGGCCGCCACTGGCCAAAGATAGCATACATCTAAAGTAATCAAATGTAAAAAATTAGGCATACACAGCCACCTAGGTGGGCACCCAATAGTTTAATCCCACCCATATCTGACCCGTAGAGGTCCATAGTGGGCAAATAGTCTCCAGAGACAGAGAAGCTCCACCAAGAAAAATATAAGAAGTGGTATGACAGGAAGTAGGTGAAAAAGACAGAAACTGGAAAATAGGACAATGGACGGTATTGAAGAAACCCATCATAAGTCAAAAAATCTATATGTTTTCCAAACCTGTCAAAATTTAGACAGTAAAATGTAATGCAGTCATCCTTGAGGATCGGCAGCTCTGGAGAATGGACTGATTTGCTCCATGCCCAGACCTTTTACTTACCTCTAAAATACCCTTTATCTCAGGGAGAGGCACATGTTGTGAGACCTACCATATGTTTGGAAGATGGTAGGACGGTGGAAGGGTGGTAGGACGCGGGAAGGTGGAAGGGACCATATTACCCATGCATGGCAATTTATAATACATTGCACTCTTCGATATATCTTTGCATGAACTTATGCTGCTGCATATCCATCTTTGATCTCTAAATCGCCTTCCTGATCTGTATTTTTGTATTGAAACATCTTACATATGTTATTGTTGTCCATTCAATTCATGTATTGTAGCTATCTTTTTACCATTTTATTTCCTGTTCCTAAACCCCCATTCCACCCCTAAACTACATATATATTAATGAAACATTCAATTTAGAGCCAGTTTAGAATGTTGGCATCATGTCAGTAAGATTCCTCTCAAGGGAAATCGAATACACACATGTTGTACTGTTAGGAATACATTTGAAGACTCACCTCTCCCTGTGGGGAATTCGTCTTTGTTTCCTGATACTTCTTCGTCTACTTAGAAGTCCAGTAAAGTGGTGTTACTTTTTAACTTGTTAAAGCAGGCTTTAAATAATTTCTTATAGTTCAAACATCTGTTTTGATGTCTTTGAGAAATTTTTGAAGCATGGTTGGGGTATTAGCCTTTTTCTTGGTAATAGTTGTGACGAGGCAGGCTTGCTTTGACTCTTTTCTATGTTTTTTGTTAATGAATAGTTCTTTCACCAATAGCTCCTGCTTTTCCGCATTGCTTGCCCTTTGGGTGATTTCAAAGATGTACCAAGTATTAGAAACAGCCATACAACCCCATGTAGGTCTCTTTTATGGGCTGTTATATAATCACGTTTGAGTCATAAATATCACAAAGAGTGAATTTTAAATCCAGGAACAAGTGACTTGACAGTCTCTGCTACTACATTATTATTTAGTGTTGTATCTTTTACTACTGGAATTCCCCACCACTCCTGGACTCATTAGGCTATGAGTGCTGGTTGGCATTGGACATCATTCACCAAGCTTCTGTGGGCTGGTGTGCAATGCGATTCCTGCATGGCTGTTTTGGCACCAATACCTCTTTGAGGCTGGCATCTGTCGATCGCCCAATCACAAACAGTCATGCCCTCCCAAAGGCTGTAATCGGCGGTATCAGCTGCCTCCTGTTGAATTCTACCATACATTTTCCAAGTGTTCAGGTTGATATCTCTAGGCGCTAAGTCTGAGAGAGTGAGAATGTTCTTTTATGTGAAATCAGGCTGTGACTGGTGGCGCTCTGAGCACATCAACCCAGTCCAATTCCCACATTGAATAATCAACTGGGCCCTCTCTTACACCCAGAAGTGCATCTTGTTCATCTTTGCGATATCACTCCACAGTCAGTCTAATGAGGAGTGGGCTGAGGGGATTTTCTGGTGGATGTTTTACGTCCTACCCACGGGGTCTCTCATCCCCATATTGGGCAGTGTGCAGTGGTGTAAAGCATGGCAGTCCTGGAATTGGCCTGGATCGGTGTTCAATTGATCTTGATCTCTTTCTGTGATCAGCAGTTCAGGTGCTCATGGCCCATCTGTGATACTATACGTGCAAGAACCAATCCAGAGAAGACTCCTTTCACCTTCATTGTGAGATGTCCCATTTTTTCAGGAAAATAAGACTTCAATTTTTCTTTCATGACAGACCTAACACTGATCAACCTATGGATACGGGCCTTAAAAAACCTTCTAAATTCATGCCTTCTTCCTCCTCAATGCCATGTGAGCTATTGGCATTTGAAAAAGCAGTGCTAAGTGACCTAGCTTCTCTACAACCAAAATGGAGTTTTTCGAACATCTCCACTGTTGAAAGGAACGCCTTGAAGACTTTGTCGTCCGATACAAGTATTGTCATCAAACCTGCAGACAAAGGTGGAGCCACAGTCATAATGAATTCAACCGAATATCGGCAGGAATGCCTCCGTTTACTGGGGGACTCCACTTACTATACACAGATCAATATCGATCCCACTGAGAGACTTCAAACAGAAATTCGTGGGATGATAGAGGAGGCTGTAGGGAACTCATGGATTTCGCGAAAAGAGGCTGAATTCCTGGACACTCAAAACCCACGCACCCCCTACTTCTATTGCCTCCCTAAGATTCACAAGGGCAAGGTACCTCCACCAGGCCGCCCCATAGTCTCTGGGATAGGTTCCATTCTCAAACCTCTATCTATCTTCTGTGACCAGTTTCTACAAACTATTGTCCAGACGTCCATAACCTACCTAAAAGACACTAAAGACGTTCTTAACCTGATAGAGACTATCAATTCGACTGTCCAGGTTCATGCTCTTATCACTCTGGATGTTGAAGCCTTGTATACCAACATCCCACAAGAGGCCACTTTACAAGTAGTGGAGACTGCCCTCCTGTCTGTCGACCAACCACTCACCACTCCAGTGCACTTCATCATGCACTGAGCTGCCCTTGCACTGAAAGAAAATTTCTTCCAATTCGAGGATCTCCTATTTCACCAGACTTGCGGGACATCGATGGGCAGTACATTTGCCCCTAGTCTTGCCTGTCTCTATATGTTCGGCTTTGAGTCACGGTTCATACTGTCCAATACAAACCCTTTTCAAATTAACATCAAACTGTGGCGTAGATACATCGACAACATCTTGATCATATGGCATGGCACCCCCGCAGAGGTTAAATTGTTTACTACATGGATCAACACACTGAATCCATTTTTGAAATTTACATCCTCAGTCTCTGACACCCAGATACCCTTTTTGGACCTTTTGATCTGTATAGAGAATGGTAAACTGTACACGCATACTTACCACAAAACTACTGACCGTAACAGTCTTCTACTGTATGAGAGCCATCATCCTAAGGCATTAAGAGATAATTTACCCTATGGCCAGTTCCTTCGACTTCGTCGTAATTGCAGCACCATGCATATGTTCAATTCCCAAGCTAATGACCTGTCCAATAAACTTGACAAGCGCCACTATCCATACCCCGTGGTAAAGGCAGCATACAAGCGGGCCAAATCCTGCAGAAGGGACATCTTGCTATCCAATACTCCACGCACTACAGACACTAAACTTACCTGTGTGTCCACTTTCACCCCTCTCTCTAACGCCATTAAAAAAATAGTGAACAAGAGATGGACTATCCTATGTAGTGGAGGAAAACAGATCCCAAAACCCCTTTTTGCCTTTAAACGCACCACAAATATCAAGGACCTATTAGTCCACACTAGACCCCGGCCTGTTCCTGCACCACCCCGACAACAATCTCTCTGGGGTGTTCCCCCTGTGACTGGTCATTTTCCATGTGGCAATTGTAATGCTTGCGCCCTCACTAAACAGTTGAAAACCATCAATTTTGATCTTATTGGCAATTGGCAACTGGTCAAACACACTAACTGCAATACTCGGAACTGTGTGTATATGATTACGTGCCCATGTGGTCTACAGTACATAGGAATGACCACAAGAGCAGTGAAACTCAGAATTAATGAACACTGCAGCAACATTAGATGTGGTCGTGCCACAACGAAATTGTCCCTTCATTTCTTAGAGACTGGACATAGTCCAGATGACATGTGGTGGGTTGTCCTCCAAACCAATCCTTATAAGACTACCAGCTCCCTTTTTGAGTTAGAACAACGGTGGGTGTTTAAACTACGCACCCATACCAAGGGATTAAACGATGATATCCCCTGGACGAGTCTAACTAATTAACTTGACTCTTAACAGCAGTAGTCGTAATTATCTCTATATGTCCTGCATATTCATGTTTCTCACATAATTATTGTGTTTACTTGTTTACTTTCTTACTTTTTCACGTTGTCTGACCCAAATTCTTATTGGAGTCTGCATTTAATTGTTTTTTTTTTCTATCCAAAGTTCAATAGCTCAAGTCTACCCAGCCCCTCCAGATTGACATGACAATATTTGTTGTTTGAAGTCTCAACCCAACTCCATCCTCTAGAGAGGATTCGGCAGAATTGAACCCTTTTTTTATTTCTATGCCCCCCACCCCCACTCGGGTTCCTTACTTCAGAAACCCTTGTCTATTTTTATGACCCTCGACCGACGTGTGAGTCACGCGTTTCCACGTGGCCACACTTGCACCGGAAAGACTTTCCGCTGGTATCCGGGTCGTTTAGGATATCTACACGATCCCCCGGGTTCCGGGTACCATTCAGGATCCACGGACCGGGGTAGGTGCCTCGAAGGTCACGGCAGCACTTAAAAGTAAGTGGTTCCTTCTCTCTTTTCTGCTTTTTGTGAGGGCTGCGTGTCCACTACTGTGGGACTCGGCACGCCTCAATTTCTCAACTTAATTTTCTTTTTGTAGTAGCGGTGCCGACTTTCCGGCGTTACCGTCTTCGATAATTCCCTGCCTGACCTTTAGCCTCCTACACATTTGGTGAGATACGAGAATGGAACTCTATCAGCAGGCCCCTATTGTATTGTATATATTTTTTGACACATATTTTTTTACAGAAATATTGGACTTTCAATCCTACTATGTGTTTTGATCAATATACATATAACAATATCTTAATATTGATTAATTTGTATAATATATACTATCAACATACATTGACAATATGAATCCAGTTGCTTTGCACCTCCATTGTTGTTTGTCAATCTGAGTCTGACTCGCTTATGACAACTAATTGTTGTTCTCTTTCATGTTAACTTCTCTGTACCTCTTTCTTCAGACTTAACTTGCGCCTGACCATTGGTTCACGTGGTCCTAGGGAGCGCACTCCCTTAATGGGGATGGTAAGCTATGACTGTGTATAAGTGCACGCTCTTTCCCACTAGTCAACACTTACACTGTGTAGCACAAGTTCACGTTTTTCACCACTTCTCAGTATTTGGTTGTTTAATTCGCTTTGTTAGATGACTAACCCATGTACTTTCATCTACAGGGCGACAGTTAGGAATTACTGGTTCCCTACTGATGTAAGTGACTGGTTATTGTTCCTGAAACTCTCTGGTTAAGAGTAACCTATATACTTTAATTAAGAAAGCACACTTGGCCTTTTCGATTAGGAGATACACGTAGTCATCTAGGTCCTGACGAAGCATCACTGGACCCATATGGGCCACTAGGATGCGAAACATGTTGACCCATGAAAGGGTTGGCTTGGAAACTGTCCAACCTCCCTCCCATTCATTTCTTCTGATATAGAGTGATTGACCATTAGCTCTGTTTCACTCTCTTGACTATATATATGTTTTAATCTTGGTCCCTACCTTCCACCTGGTCTAATAAATCATTTACCCGTGTGAGGTTTTGCGAGCCAATTTGAACCATTTCCTTTTGATCTCCTCTTTTGCCTACTCACTCCTGGGGTCATGGCACAATTATTGTAAAAGATCTCCGGCAAAGAGCCCTCCGATTTGGGGTGGTGCCCATCAGACATTGCAGTGCCGGTCTGACGAGGAGCTGTACCGATGATGAAGCATGACATCCTCATGGATGTGTGAGGTTTTTTGCTCCTAAATTTTAGGACCCCCCCATGTGTTCCTTTCTTTCTTTCTACTTGGAACAGTGTATCATATATTTTTCACAGGTTGTTTGGGAGGATATACACTGGACCACATTCCCTCCCTATCCCTCTCTTTTTAGAGCCAATCCAGCCAAAACCATGGTCTCAAGGCCTAGCTCGGTTCTTTACCCTCGTCATCTGCATGGTGTCTCTCCTTCCAGTGACTGACTCGGATGATCTTTAGCCCCACTAAGTGAGTTTTCGGTCTCTGGGAGCATGGGGTTTGTACTCAGTGTCTGGAAGAATGGGGAGAACGGGGCTTGCGGATATGTGTCACTTTTCAACAGGGCCCAAGGGGTCGGCTGGTAAAATGCAGGTTCTCAATTCACCATGCTGGCCTCAACCCTCATGGAGCAATTTTAAAATGGGTCTTGTGTGGCTCCATATTTTCCTTTTAAGGGTCAAACTGACTGCCGGATTTTGTATACACTGTAACTTGGAAATCAGCTTGCTTGGTAGACCCGAGTATGCCACATTACAGTAGTCCTGTAAGAGCTAACTACTGATTTGATACAGTTTACTCAGCACTCTTTTTTTTAAGAAGTGGGATAATTTTGACAAGCAATGATGGTTAGAAGTGGTTCCCTTTTCACAACAGTGTTTACTTCTGAGTTGTTTGTGCTATATGAGTAAAAACACTACCATACTCCTCACATTTTGGGATTGCGTTTCAGCTGTTCCTAGGTTGAAAGAGCTCTCTTTGCTCTGACTGTGGCTTCCACCTCCCTCATAGATTCTGAATACTGATTTGCAGTTGTAAAGTAACTTGTGCTTTGTTCACAGACTAACGGGTTGTTTCTGTAAGAGTTGGGTGGTGTGGAGTGCTTCAGGAATTAGAAAACCTGTACCTTTTCAAGAGAGGCATACCTTAGGTCAGTCATTATGAGACTGTTTGTAAAAATGACTTAATACAAACCCTGTGACTGAGTTACTTTGTAGGATTTAAAGCTTTGATGTTGTCTGCCATCTGCCTCAACACTTCCATTTTTAGGGTGTGAAGGTACAGAGTGAAGAAAGCAAGGTGGTTGTAGAGATAGAGTATAGGGAAATAATACAGGGTGAAACGTTCTGTTTCCTCTTTCACTATTATGCATTTGAAAAGTGGTGTGAGTGGCATAACGCAAGATGGTCATAGATCATACATAAAAAGACAAACAAGACAGCCTTTTCCATCTCTGCATTTTGGATCTGGAGCAATATCCCTGGCTCCATCAGGACCACCAATTTATGAAAGAGTTGGAAATGCCTCTCTCTAAAGAACACTATCACAATGTATTAAAAGTTCACAAACCAGGTACCTCTCCTATAACATGTTAATTTTATACTTTTCTTCAAACACATACATAATTCCACTGGCTTTTGACTAGGTTTGTGCTGTCCCACATACATGGATACATTAAGTGATATCTGCTACAGGGTGAAATCAATGGATGACTCTCTGGGCTAGGAACAAGGGTTGCATGCTGCAGATGAAGAGACTTCTCAGCATTTGGAAACTCCATTGAAGACAGTGAAATGACTCGGGCTTATGATGGCTGATATAAGCCATCTGCTCCAAGATTCCAATGTTTATCTTTCTGTTTATCTTTCTGTTTCTCCCTTTTTAGTTTAGAACTTTCAGCCCTCTGTGGGTGGAATGTTTTAACAGCCTTTTAACCCTTCTGCCTTCGTTATAGGCTCCAGTCTGCGACTCATGCTTATAACGCAGGTTCAGGGCCTTTAACAATTGGTATAGCCCTTGGCTATTGCACATCATGATTTTTTACTGCAATGTGTTTACTTTGACTTGAATAAAAGAAAATGGAGAAAGGTTAATTGTTAATTGACAATGCTTTTGTTAGAAATGCGGTCTCTAGTTGACACTGGGTCCAAGTAGGGGCCACAATCCTAGTCAGGGTAAGTCACAACACAACCTAAATTATTCTGTGCTCACCGTCCGGTAGCTTGCTACAGAGCAGGTAGGCTTAACTTAGAAGGCACTGTGTAAAGTATTTGTGCAATGACTCATACAGTAGCATAGTGAAAACGCCACAAAAAGTACTCCACACCAGTTTAGAAAAATAGATATTATTTATCTGAATAAAACAAGACAAATCTGATAATAATACAATAGGCACAAGTCAAGATATCACTTTTTAGAAGTTTAGGTAAATCTTAATCCATAGGAATCAATTGATGTTTTTTTTAGCACAAAGTACCTGGGATGCATAAAAAATAACACAGCGGAGAGTGGCAGAGGTGAAACATCGGAAAGCAAAGTGATACGCCAATTTTTCCAGAGCAGGGGAGGTGATGCATCGATTCTTTCCTTGCAGGCAACGTGATGCATTGATTTCCGGATGCGCAGCCTTAGCTCCTTACTAGGTGCAGTGATAATTTGACACCCAGGGATGATGCGTATAAAACTCAAAACAATTTGGGAGGCGCTACAGTGATTTTTCAGCCGCGAGAAAGGCGCTTCATTGTTTCGGCAACCAATGCATCGATTTTTGCATGTGTTGCGTCAGTTTTCCGGCGCAGTGGATTTTCACCGTCTGGTGAAGTCTTTGATTGCCCTGAGACTTCTTAACAAGCTCAGTTTAAGCCCTTCGAGATCATATGTGGGGGAAAGCAAAGCCTGTTCAGCAGAGTCAAAGAGCAGCAGGCAGCAGGGCAAGAAGCTGGAGAGCAGCCCTTCTAGCAAAGCAGTCCAAATGAGTCCTTTGGGCATAACAACAGAGTCAAGTGGTCCAGAAGTGTCTAATTTTAGGAAGTGACAGACCCAGTATATATTCTAAAATGTTCCTTTGAAGTGAAGGAGACTTCAAAGAGTGGTTTTGAAGTAATTCAGTTACACTTTAAACCCAGTCCTGTCTGCCAGGACATCTGTGGGGGGTTATCAATCCTTTGTTTGAGGTCAGGCCACTAGCCTTTGCAGTGTAAGTGATTGCCCTTCCACCCTTCCTGCCCAGGATGACCCACCAGAATGCAGATGATTGCAATTGAAGCTGAGTGTCCTGTGTTTATGGTTGTCAACTGGTTAACTGTGTATTCCTCCAGCTTTGCCAGCTCGACTTCCATAGCTCCACTTGTAGAACCAGCTAGAGACATGATGTATGGGATGTATTAAAAATGCAAAGCAGGGGAAATTGCAGAATAAGCACAAAAATTGAAATGGTATTCGTTAGAAATGGGGTCTCTAGTTGGCAGTCCGTTTGCACCCTGTCCAAGTAGGGACCTTCACTCTAGTCAAGATAAGGGAAATACCTGCTGAGATAACCATTGCTCACCCCCTTGGTAGCTTGGCACGAGCATTCAGGCTTATCTCAGAAGCAATGTGTAAAGCATATGCTCATAGCACACAATAACGTAGTGAAAACACTATATAAAGCAAGACCGAAACAAGAAAAATCCAACATATAATAATAAAGATATGAACTTTGCAAGAATTACTTAAAAATACCATTCCTTGAAGTCAGTAGCTCCATCTGGGGCTATCACGGCGTCGTGAACAACAAATCCAACAGTTCAGGCCGGCCACGGCCAACTACGGTGTCGGGAAGACCCGCAAACAGTACCTTGGAAATGCAGGGCAACGTGATCCTTGCAATGAGGTCCGGGGAGGGCGGCGCTGGTGTCGCGGTGTCAGTTCCGGAGGTCGCTGCAGGGGTTGTTGGGCCCTTAAAATCACAAGTGTTGCAGATCGAACTCTGGGCTAATGAAGTCAGGAACACTGGTGTGGATAGCGTCGGAGCTGCGGTGCAAAGCGGGACAATGCAACATGCTGTGCCCACAGGTCACGGTGCAGGCATCAAGTGGCGTCGGTGAGACCAGGGCTGCGGTGTGAAGCGGGGTGGTGCGACGTGCAGTGTCACCAGGTCATGGGGCAGGCAGGGTCGTCGTCATTGCTGAAGAGCTGTCGTCGGGAGGCCCAAGTCGGCGGCCCGAGATGGGTTCCGTGCGGCATCCATGGGTCACGGTGCAGGCAGGGACACCTGGTGATGACACTAGAGTTGATGGTGCTGGCATCGGTGGACCGGGGCTGCAGTGCGGGACAGTCCTTTGTGTACCTCATGAGTGGTGTCCACAGGCCATCAGCCTGAAGCGGTGGCGTCGGGAATGCCCAGGCTGTGTGTGAGCAGGACGATGCCAGAGTGTAGGGCCCACAGGTCACTTTGCAAGCAGCGGCTCAGTGGGGGCATCAGATGGTGGCGTTGGTGAGACCAGGGGCAGTGAAGCGGGGCAGTGTGGCTCTGTACCACGTCGGCAGGACACGGTGCAGGCCAGCGGCATCGTTGGCGGCGTCGATGTGGTTTTTCTTCTCAAACAGCACAAAACACACAGTTCACAGTGCTGTAGGCAGATAAAACTGAAGTCTTTGGTGTCCCTGAGACTTCCAATAGGAGGCAAGCTCTACACCAAGCCCTTGAAGAACTCTTTCAAGCAGGATACACAGCAAAGTTCACCCTTTATTCTCTTTTAAGGCAGAAGCAGCAACTGCAGGCCAACCCAGCAAAGGAACGCAGCAAAAGGGCATTAGTTCAAAGTTCAAATTTTATTATGTTACGGAACTCCGATGAAGATCCACATAAGATAAAAACATAAATACACAATGAGAAGAAATATAAGAAATAACAATTGAGTTAAACTTTGATAGACAGTTTTAAATAAATTAATACAAGGTTAAAAAACACACATTTCATTAGACGGAATAAATAAGGCTTGAAATAAATTAGATGCAGATCTGAGAGAAAAAGATAGACAGATGGGGCACAACCACTTTTGACAATAAGGCAATAAGGTCGAACAAATTAAGACAACATGCGTCAAATCCTGAACGCCATTATTGCATAAATTACAAATGGCGGAGGAGCCAAACCATTTGTGATTGTAATGAGTTCAAGGGAAGCTGCCCCTGTCGCAGCAGGAGCCAGAATCTTCTCACCCCATGAGGCAAGTTCCAGATAAGGTAGGACTGCGTGACCCCTGGCCTTAAAGAGTCAGCTATCATATAGAAACTCTGTCTATGAATACAGGCCTGACAATCACTGCCCAGGTTGCTTTCCTGAGAGTGAATTTAAGCTGTGCTGGTGAGAGGGGAAAAATTGCAGATGGATCTAGTTGTAAGAGATCCATGGCATATAAAAAATTCCTACTGATGGTATATTTTGCTTTGTGAGCAGCTAATAATTCTTTTTTTAACAGGGACCGCAAGGAGTCGTCACAGCTCGTCATCAAATTAAACTTCCAATGTATTATTGCGGCCAAGCCTTGAATAAAAGCGCTACCCAGGCCCAACTCAAGTCTTAGTAACGGTGCAGAGAAAGCAGAGTTTACGGTTAAAATATTTCTTAAAACACGTCCTTCGAATTTGTCGAGAAAGATCCACTTAGAAACTGCAATATGCTCAATGCCATATAGTAACGATGGAGGTATCTTTACCTGATAAACCTCTAAGAGATGCTTAAAATGCTTTCTGCCCGTTGCTCTACAAAGGGTATTCAAACCATTGGCTTGAGATGGGCCTTTCTTTGATTATGCTCAATAGGCTCTTTTTCTTTGAGATCCCCACAGGCAATTTTACCCAGAAATGTGTATGAGGTTACTCTTTCAAGCTGTTGAGCTCCCATGGTCCAATTAAAATTGCTGTACTTTAATTTTTTGTTCCCATGAAAGCACAAGATTTTACTTTTTGAGCAATTTATCTTTAAAAGGTGCGCTTCGGAATATTGCTCAAGGGCTTTTAGCCTATTATTAAGCACCGTTGGGGTATGATCTAAAATGATTATGTCATTTGCATAAAGAAGACAGCATAACGATCTGCCTCCTAATTTGGGAGCAAAACCCTTGCATGATGTTAAATGTGCTGATAAGTCTGAAAGATACAGAGAAAATAACAGTGGAGCTAACATACATCCTTGTTTTAGGCCGTTTTTAGTTAGTATAACATGAGATAGACCTAGTTCTCCCCCTAAAAAAACTCTGCACCAGGTGGAGGAGTAGAGAGCAACCACGAGGTCAAAGAGGGGGCTGGGCATGCTTAATCTTAAAAGCTTCTTCCATAACAGAACACGGTCAACCTTATCAAATGCTGTGGAGAAATCTATGAAAGCTGCATAGATCTGCTCCCCTTTCACAGAGACATATTTTTCAATAATTACTTGCAGAATGGAAATGTTGTCAATTGTGCCATTATTTCTCCTAAAACCTGACTGCTCTAAGGGGATAATTTTACACCTTTCTGCCCAATCATTAATCTGTGACAGCAGGAATTTAGCAAAACAATTTCCAACCGCATCTAACAGTGCAATCTGGCAGTAATTCATAGGACAGTTTTGATCCCCTTTTTTTATACAAGGGGACTATAACGATACCCTTCCAATAATGGGGGACATCCGTGACTTCATAACACTACTGAAATACCGGAAATAAAATCTTGAACCAGGAGGATATGTCATGTTTTATTAACAATATTGGGATTTCATCAGGTTCCATTGCTGCGGAACTACGCGTTCCTTTTATTGTAGCCTCAATTTCTTTTAGGGTTGGATATGAGTATTGGGAATCGGATCTGATTAGAGGGATATCCATAGTAGTACCATTAGAGGCATAAAGAACAGATAAAAATGTTGACCAGCTTTACTCACAGATAGCTATTGAGAGGGCCTTGGTTCTAGAACCACACCCCTTGGCAATCACGGACCAAAACCGCCTAGTATGGCCGGAAGAGGCTGCTTCTCTTATTGCGACCCAGAATCTATCTGTGGCGTCTTTTTTTAGACGCGCTCTTAATCTCCTTCTCCTTCTTTTTAGAATATCTAGCTGGGATTGCCTTATGGCTGTAGGATTCCTATGCTGTTTACGGATTAGAGTGTTTATTTCTCTGTTTACTAATAAAAGGGGGGAGGGTTTTGCTATATATTTATTCAGAGGCTTTGGACTAGAAATTGACGCAACTAGTTGCATGAAACAAATGAAACTCTCCATTTCGTTCCCTACCCAGCAATTGAGGTCAATCAGGGTACGTTCCTGAATACCTATAGGCCCCTTAAGACTATTCGCGGACCAGTATGTTCTGCCGTTTTTAACGCTTAACTGGGGGTGCTGCCCTGCTAGACTCTATGTATCAGAACGTTGCACCTTCAAATCAAGAGATACTACCAGAACATTGTGATCATTAAGGGTAGTCTGCACTACTAATAAATCCTTTAATATAGAAAAAGACTGGTAGCTTGTTACCACGTAGTCCAGGATTGCGGCACCCCCAGGAGATTTATGGGTCGGATGGGCTGGAGCAATTCACATGAAAAACTACTATTGGCAATAACACAATCATTCTCTCTCAAATATTCTAGAAAGAGCCTCCCACGCTTATCAGACTTTATTTTTTGGGGAAAAATACAAGGCGGTAACCTAAATGCTTCTTCCTTTTCCTCATCTCAGAAGGATGCAAGCCCCGGGTTGGAAATCTTACAATTTAAATCTCCTACCAACATGATTTGGGCTTCTGGGTCCCAGTCATAAAGTTCCTTAATGTAAAGAAATACCTTCAGTAGGAGATTATTGAAAGGGACACCGGGCAGAACATAAGAATTAATAAGAGTGAGGGAGACTACCTTGTTTCCAACTCCAATGCGGTGTAATGTTACTGCTAAAAACAAATTACTGGAATCCCTAAAGCATTTATGCTGCCAATGTAGTCTATTCGATAACAAACATGCGACCCCCCCTTTGCATGACCCCTCGTTGCGGGGGAGGCCTTACAACAAAAGGAATAGTAATTCTTAAGCTGAAACTCCCCAATACACCAGGTGTCTTGAAGACAAATTATATTGGGATTGAGAGAATTCAGAAAATCTATTTTTTCCCCTTTAGACTTTATGCCTGCCACATTCCAGGATACAAGGGTAAGCTCATTGCTACATTAGTGGTACTATTGGTCTAGAGATTGTAGTCGAACTACTCAGAACTGCTGGTAACCAATTCCAAGAGTGTGGGTTGATACTTAAGTCAGTAGATGGACAAACGGGAGGATCCCCAAATAATACTTCCCGACCGTAAGCCCCCAGGTGAATTTGTAGGTCTTGGTAAGTGCAAGAGTTTATGTCCTGTTTAACCAAAGGGATGCCTGAGGGGAGAGGTTTCCTCACACCATCAGAAAATTGGAGATCCCGCTTGGTTAACCTTAAAACCATCTCGCTCATAACGGGAAACACATCAATACCTTTACGATGTAATGACTCCAAATTGCTTAATATTTTGTTAACTGTCAAATTGGGGAAAAACGATACACATGACAACAGACCAGAGTCTGTGACCTTCAAGAAAACCAAATGTATGTCCTTACTTTCAATCATTCTGAGGGGTTTAGTACTAGAAAAACATTTTAACAAATGAGATTTGTTTAAGAAGAGATCATTATCAAATAAAAGCATGAAATCTAAAGTTAAGGTATCCACAGGGTAATGACCCTGTCCTATTGAAACAGGTTGCGGTCAGGTCTGGGCAGGTGTAGGACCTGTGGTGGCTTCGAAGGATTGAGCAAGGGGATTCAAGGATAACCTAGTTGATTGAAGGGTAGTTGGCTCACAGGTTGAAATTTGGTTGGCCGTGACGGAAATGTCGACTGGTAGATGGAGGCCGTACGTTGACGGAGAGACAGAGGGTGCGAGGCAAGAATGAGAAGCTGGGGCCTCCTGGATTAAGGAATCTTGCGGGCCAGATTGTACCTTGTAAAAACGTATCTTTCTCTGACCTTTTTTGGGATGTCTCCGGGTTGATTTTTTTGACTTTTTTTTTTATGTATTGGAGGCTGCTCTGGGGTATCCGAGGTACTAGTTAAAATGTTAGCCTTTGAACAAGCTTTAAAGATTGGAAACATAGCTGTCTCAGGAAATTTGGCAGACCGATTCTGAGTCTGTCTCTGTTGTAAAATCTCTTGTTACAAATCTTATGGAGTTAACTGGGCTTTCAATTGGCACGGTTGACCAGCCTGCGGAGCTCCAGCCTGGGAGCAAAAGTCAATACCGGCAGGTGTTTCACTGTTTACAATGGTGTGATTACGTGCTAGGAGATCATTGCAGTGCTGTGTGCAGAAACCAGTGTTGTTGCATTGCCAGTTGTAAGTTCTTTTAAAATGGTCGTTACGGAGTCGAGAATACAATCCGACCCGCCAACCAATTTTTCTAAAAGATTCAAAATGGAGGATAGGAGACGCTCTAGGCTTGAGAGTGAAGAGGAGAACAAACTGTTTTGGTCAAGATTATTGCTTATGGGATTAATGTTTAGCCTCATATCAGGTGTTGCTGAAAGGTGAGAACAAAAAGAGGAGTGGTTGGAGGGTGTTCTACTAAAAAGCCGTAATTCCTTGGGTAGAGAGGGAGGCAAAGGCGGGGGAGGAGCAGCTTCCTGATGAGAACCATGGGGCATATTTATACTCTCTTTGCGCCGAATGTGCGTCAAAATTTTTGACGCACATTCAGCGCAAACCCTGCCCCATATTTTTACTTTGACGTCCGACCCCGCGGGCGTCAAAGTTCCACCATGTGTGTCATTTTTTAGAAGGGGGAACCAGCCTTGCGTTAATTATATGCAAGGTAGGCGTTCCCTTCCAAAAAATGACTTTAAGGCCTGTGCCCCATATTTATACTGTGACGTCATTTTGACGCACAGGAGGGGGCAGGCCTTAAAAAACGGCACCCAGCCTGATAACGCCTGGGTCAGGGCAGGCGTTAAGGGACCTGTGGGCTCAGAAGGAGCCCAGAGGTGCCCTCCCATGCCCCCAGGGACACCCCCTGCCACCCTTGCCCACCCCAGGAGGACCCCAAGGATGGAGGGACCCATCCCAGGGAAGTTGAGGTAAGTTCAGGTAAGTATTTTTTTCGTATTTTTTTTGTGGCATAGGGGGGCCTGATTTGTGCCCCCCTACATGCCACTTTGCCAAATGACCATGCCCAGGGGACATAAGTCCCCTGGGCATGGCCATTGGGCAAGGGGGCATGACTCCTGTCTTTGCTAAGACAGGAGTCATTTCAATGGGGGTTGGGCGTCCAAACAAATGGCGCAAATCGGGTTGAGGCCAAAAGTTTGCCTCAGACTTGACTTGCCCCATTTTTTGACGCCCAAGCTCCATTTTCCCCTACGCCGGCGCTGCCTGGTGTGAGTCATTTTTTTTGACGCACACCAGTCCGCAGCGCCGGCAAACGTCATTCAATAAATAAGGCGCCCGCATGGCGCTTTGGAATGGCGTTAGCCGGCGTAAAAAAAATTGCGTCACAAAGTAGAAATATGGGCCCATATCTTTGGATAAGCTCTAGATCTAGATCAGGGAGGGTGAAGTCCCTGGGAAGATTCTCCTGGTTGGAACAGAGAGCATTGGAGCCAGAATTATGAGATGAAGTTTCCTTTGCTGGGGGTAAGCTGATCACTTCGTGATTTGGTAAGGGAGTTACAGCAGAAGCAGGTGAAGAGACTTTGCAACAGGCCACAGGCTCACGAATGGAGGAAGATGTATGAGACAAAGCTAGGCTCTTATTTAGATCAGCAAAGACATGTGATTCCTTGCGACCTGAAAAGGTGGAAGGGGGTTCTTCTGGTAAAGAAGAACCCTTTTGATCTAAAGAGTCTGGCTTAAAAGGAATAAGGAGAGCCTTTTCTTTGTCCCATAGGGAGAAAATTTGATTTCGGCATTTTAGGCCTGAAGTATTTAAAACTTTATTGCGCAACGGATTAGATTTTGTTTTTGAACATGATCTCCCCAAAACCAGGCGACCGTATCTAAATTTTTTAGCTGTCATTTTGTCCTCTGCACGTTAGATCCCAGACCTTTCAGTGTCGAGCCACCAACACCTCTCTCGTGGCCTCTATGTCTCTATAAACTGGGGATCTGAAAGTCTCCAATTTGCTATGTTGTATCGTCAATATATCGTCCACAACCTTTGTGCAGGCCTATAAGATTTCTTTAAACGTAGTAAGGAGAGGCGGTGGTAGTAATTATGGCGAAATCACTGTGCTCGTCATCACCAGCTGTAATTTGATATGGTGTGGCTCCTAGATGCCAAAGACGCCGCACCAAACCACCAATCTGCGGCAGAGAGGCCAGGTAGTCTGAAAGTCCATGGGCGAGCCACCTGCACTCCCCCACAACCTCCACAGTCTCCTCGGTCCCCTCCGAAGGAACCAAAAATAGGCTCCTCGCCCACAACAGAACGACAAATAGGGCAACAATGGGGTGGGGTGGCAGGGCAGAAAGACGGCCACCAGCAGGGGAGTGGTAACTTGCTGCACTCACTATCTCTATGGGCCTCTGCGCAGGTACTTAATGGGCTCCTGGCCTACAGCAGAGCGGCTGACATAAAGGTGACAGAGCAGGGGCAGAAACGGCCCCCACCAGGGAGTTGTAGTATACGGAGCTTGTTTGTCCCCGCTGCCCCCTCCTCTGCCCCTCCGCGAGGACTTGATGGGCTCCTTGCCCGCAGCTAAAAGAAGAGGCAGCAAGTAGGTAGGGTGGGAAAAAAGACGAGGCAGTCAGGTGCACAAAGAACAAAAAAGTGAGAAAAGGGATTTCTCAGTTTTGCAGTCTTATGGGCTCCTTGCCCGCAGCTAAAAGACGAGGCGGAGAGGAGGTAAGGCAGCAAGGCAGTCAAGGGCCCATAGAAACGGTACGAGGAAACAGTACAGTACAGAACGATGGCATCCAACAGACAGATAGCCCCCAAGTGATAAGAGGTGGACTCCAATGGCTTACCGTGCTAGTGAAACCAGGTGGGGCCGCCGACATGCTCCCCTGCACCTGGGCCGATCCGCGATCCCGCTTCAAAAGCCTGCGGGATCTTGATGAAGGATGAGAGCTAGTGGACCGGGCCGCCGAAACTGCCCTTCTGCTCCCGGGGTGGGCCCCAAACCCGCGTCACGGTCCTGCGGGTCAGTCTTGCGGGTCCTCGATGGGGGGGGGCAACCGTCCGGCAGGGAGCAGTAGCGAGCAGCGGTGGGACGAACCATCACTCTGTTCTCCTGTAGCGTGGTCCTGTCATATCCAGTGACGTTAGAGCGTCCATCGTATCTCCATTGACCTCTTCCCTGTCTCAAGAGAGGCTTTGTCCGCCCCTTCTTGGCACCTTTCTTGCTGCTGATGTGCCGACAGGTGAGGTTCAGGTACAAGTGCGGGTGCAGGTGTGGGTTTCAGGGTCCAGGGTAGATTTCGGGTGGTTTCGGGTGCCCGGCCACTCCCAACACCGTCCGCTGTCCACCGTTGATGCAGCACCCGCACAGCCCCCCCGTCCAGCTGGAGTAAAACTTCTGGGGCTTCCGAGCAGGAACACGACAAATACGAACACCGAACGTCAGCGCCCGCCGGAAACAGCAGTGACACAGAGGAAGGACTCCACCAAGCAACAGTAAAAAATCATGGAAAGTATGGAAGAAAACGTGTATTAAAAGGGCATTACTCCTCCTCCAGCTCTTCTGCTCTGCTCCTTGCCAGAGGTTCCTTTAGATCCAGAAAGATTCTGATTTTCAGGGGTTTTGGGTCCCATACTTATACCCCTTTCTGCCTTTGAAGTTGGTAAACTTCAAAGGGAAGCCTCAGGCCAGGCCCCAGACACACACCAGTGGGTTGGAGACTGCATTGTGTGAGGGCAGGCACAGTCCTTTCAGGTGTAAGTGACCTCTCCCCCCTCCACTCCAGCTCAGATGGCTCATCAGGATATGCAGGCTACCCCCAGCTCCATTTGTGTCACTGTCTAGAGCAGAGGTGCAAACAGCCCAGCTGTCAAACTGACTCAGACAGGGAATCCATAAAACAGGTTAGGGTCACAGAATGGTTTAAGCAAGAAAATGGCCACTTTCTAAAAGTGGCATTTTCAAACTAACAATCTAAAAACCAACTTCACTAAAAGATGTATTTTTAAATGGTGAGTTCAGAGACTCCAAGCTCCAAATTTCCGTCTGCTCTCAAAAAGGAAACTGCACTTTAAGGATTATTAAAGGCTGCCCCCATGTTAACCAATGGGAGAGATAGGCCTTACAACAGTGGAAACAGAGTTTGGCAGTATTTCACTGTTAGGACATGTAAAACACACCAGTACATGTCCTACCTTTAACATTCACTGCACTCTGCCCTTGGGGCTACCTAGGGCCTACCTCAGGGGTCCCTTACATGTATTAAAAGGGAAGGTATGGGCCAGGCAAGTGGGTACACTTGCCAAGTTGAATCAGCAATTTAAAACTGCACACACAGACACTGCAGCAGCAGGTCTGAGCCATTTTTACAGGGCTACTCATGTGGGTGGCACAATCAGTGCTGCAGGCCCACTAGTAGCATTTGACTTACAGGCCCTGGGCACCTCTAGTGCTAGTTACTAGAGACTTACCAGTAAATCAAATATGCCAACCATGAATAAACCAATCACCAATACAATTTACGTAGGGAGCACTTGCACTTTAGCACTGGTCAGCAGTGGTAAAGTGTGCAGAGACAATAAACCAGCAAAAACACAGTCCAGTATACCATAACAACAGGAGGCCAGAGGAGACACGCAAAAAAGCTGCCAGGTCTAACCGTCTTTAAATGTGTGTAGGTAGTGTACACGTAGCTATTGTATGGCACTGCACAAACACAAGTCCTATCCCGCCGCTGATCACCTATGTTAGAAATGGGGTCTCTAGTTGACAGAGGTATGCACCCTGTCCAAATAGGAACCACAGTCCTAGTCAGGGTAACTCACAACACAACCTAAATTATCCTGTGCTCACCCTCTGGTAGCTTGGCACAGAGCAGGCAGGCTTAAATAGGAAGGCAATGAGTACAGTATTTGTGCAATAACTCATACAGTAACACAGTGAAAATACCACAAAAATACTTCACACCAGTTTAGAAAAATAGATATTATTTAGCTGAATAAAATAAGACCAAAATAACAAGCATCCAAAGGGCAAAAGTCAAGATCACATTTTAGAGGTTTAGGTAAGTCTTAATCCATAGTAATTAATGGATGTATGTTTTTAGCACAAAGTACCTGGAATGAGTTAGAAATAATGATGCAGAGGGCCACAGAGGAGGTGATGCATTGTAAAGTAAAGCAGTGCATTGATTTTTCTGGCGCAGTAGAGGTGATGTTCCGATTTTTTCCTCGGGGGCAAGGTGGTGCGTCAATGTCAAGGTGCATAGCTGTGGCTCCTTACTATGGTGTGGGGATATTTTTAAGTCCAAGGTCGATGCGTGGAAAATCCAAAATGTGCTACGATGATGAAACAGGCGCTGAGTCGATTTCCGGAGGCACTGCAGTGCTTTTTCAGCTGCGAGACAGGTGCTGCGTCGACTCTGCAGCCAATGCGTTGGTTTTCCGGTGCAGTGGATTTTCTCCCTCTGGTGAAGAAGCCCTGAGACTTCTTAATAGAAGGCAAGCTCTGTCCAAGCCCTTGGAGATCGCTTGTGGGGAAGGCAAAGCCCTTCCAGCACAGTCAGGGAGCAGCTGGCAGTACAGTAGGGCAACAAGCAAGAGAACAGTCCTTCCAGAAGAACAACCCAGATGAGTCTCTAGAGCAGCACGGCAGTCCTTCTAACAGATTACAGTTGTAGGTCCAGAAGTGTCTGATTTTAGGGGGTCACAGAACTAGTATATATACCCAAATGTGCCTTTGAAGTGAGGAGAGTTCGAAGAGTGGTTTTGAGGTGCTGCCAGGAGATCTGTAGGGGGTTATAAGTCCTTTCTGTGTGTGTGGTCAGGCCACTAGCCTTTGAAGTATAAGTGAGAGCCCCTCCACCCTTCCTGCCCAGGAAGACCCATCAGTATGCAGATGAATGCAGTTGCAGCTGAGTGTCCTATGTTTATGGCTGTCTGGGTGGAATACACAAAGGGAGCTGTCAACCAGCATAGGCCAGACGTGGATTGGAGACAGACTGTAAGGCACAGAGAGCAAAAAAGTGCAGAGAAATGCCTACTTTCTAACAGTGGCATTTCTAAAATAGTAATGTTAAATCCAACTTCACCAGCAAGAAGGATTTCTCACTACCATTCCAGCCATACCAAACATGACAATGCCACTCCTTTCGGATCAGAAATTACCACTTGAAAGTATATAAGGGAATTTCCAATGCTGGCCTATGAGAGGAGCAGGCTTCACATTAATGAAAAATCACTTTGGGTGTTTTTCACTCCCGGGACATGTAAAACTTACAAGTACATGTCCTGCCTTTTACTTACATAGCACCCTGCCTCATGGGTTACCTAGGGCCTACCTTAGGGGTGACTTATATTTGAGAAGAGGGAAATGCAGGGCTTGGCAAGTAGTTTTAAATGCCAAGTTGAAGTGGAAGTGAAACTTCACACTCAGACCTTGCAATGGCAGGCCTGTGATTTGGTTAAGGGGATGCTTATGTGGGTGGCACAGTCAGTGCTGCAAGCCCACTAGTAACAATTAACTTATAGGCTCTGGACACATCTAGTGCACTTTACTGGGCCTTATAGGTAAATTAAATATGCATTTGGGTAGGAGCTAATGTTACCATGTTTAGGGGAGACAGCACAAGCACTGGTCAGTAGTGGCAAAGTATGCAGAGCCCTAAAAACTGCAAAAACGAGATCAGAAAAATGGGGGGGGGGGGGCAGGCAAAAAGTTAGGGGAAGGTCACCCTAACAGCTTTCAATCTGGTGAACACTTATTGGAACTGGTGACAACTGGAAGCTCTAGCACATTTCTTCATTTTGCTTATTTGTTCAATCATTCCAGCTCCACTAATGCCTTTTCCTGATATTTGTAAACCCTTAAAATAAGGACAGTATTGAAGGTGCACTGTACAAAACAATGGCGGACGCCAGCTACATGGCTTGTGCTGCTATGAGTGATTTTAAATCATCCTACATTTTCAGTGTGGAATGTCGCAACAGAACTGCCTCAGTGTTCTACCACACTTCTGCTTGTCAGGAATGGCAAACTGTCTTTTGAGTGTGAAGCATTTGCTTAATTTTTGTCTTGCCTGAACAAAAAAGAAAGACAAATAATAATCCCCCAAAAGAACACAGTATGCTTCATTAGCAGAGATATTTTTATAGCCACACATTTGTTCACTGGTTACTTTGAGATGTTTTGTTTATTTTGTCAGTGTATGCTACATCGCTGATTGCACTAAAACATTATGCTGCCATTTCTAGATGCTTACCATAACTACATCAACGGAGGTGCGCTCTGTGTGGCACTGAGGAATGTGTGTTAATTCTTCAACCTCATTTTGCACGGCTTTACATATCAATAATATCTATAAAACAGATGAACTTGTTTAAACAGAGCATCAGTTCATCCAGGCATTTTTTTATCTGATTTAGTCCTCTGGCAACTTTTTCCTCATCAACATAGTGCACTTCTTCATACTGGAGCTTCAAGTCTTCAAGGGAATATGTCGAACTGATTCGGCAACAAAGCATGTCACTTCCCCATACCTGAGCATCATTGCCCTCCAAGGTCTGCCTTATTAATTGTACGTCTGGGAAATTCCACAACTTCAGTGCTTTAGATGATTTACTATTTTCATAGCTATTCAATTATTCTCTCACACCAGTCAACTGCTTTGATAAAACAATCC
The DNA here is from genome assembly GCF_031143425.1 of Pleurodeles waltl. Classification (NCBI taxonomy): domain Eukaryota; kingdom Metazoa; phylum Chordata; class Amphibia; order Caudata; family Salamandridae; genus Pleurodeles; species Pleurodeles waltl. The sequence continues at coordinate 281,678,721 of NC_090440.1, forward strand.
TTCCTCACTGTTGTTACTGCTTAATGTAGAATTTACTCATGCTAACAAAAGAACATAAACTTTTTCACTGAAGGAGGCGTGTTTATGCATAGCTTCAGTCATAGTTAATTCTTTAACCCATTCGTTGCCACGCCTTTTCCCCCTTAGGTGCCAGGCCTTTTTTTTTGGCTATTTAGGGCAGTTCGCGCTTAGGTCCTCATAACTTTTTGTCCACATAAGCTACCCACGCCACATTTGCGTCTTTTTTTCCCCCAACATCCTAGGGATTTTACAGGTACCCAGATTTTGTGGGTTCCCCTGAAGGAGACCAAGAAATTAGCCAAAATACAGCAAAGATTTTGTTTTTTTTTTAATGGGAAAAAAGGCAGCAGAGGAAGGCTTGTGGTTTTTTCCCTGAACATGGCATCAACAAATGGTTTGTGGTGCTAAAATCACCATCATCTCAGCTTTCAGGAACAGGCAGACTTGAATCAGAAAACCCAATGTTCCAACACACTTTTGGCATTTTACTGGGACATACCCCATTTTTACTATTTGTTGTGCTTTCAGCCTCCTTCCAGTTAGTGACAGAAATGGGTATGAAACCAATGCTGGATCGCAGAAAGCTAAACATTTCTGACAAATAGATAAAATTCTGAATATAGCAAGGGGTCATTTGTGTAGATCCTACAAGGTTTTCCTACAGAAAATAACAGCGGAAATAAAAAAATTATTGAATTTGAGGTGAAAAAAAACAGCAATTTTTCTACACGTTTTACTCTGTAACTTTTTCCTGCGATGTGAGATTTTTTGAAGCAATATATTGTTACGTCTTCTGGTTGCAGGGATATATAGGGCTTGTAGGTTAATCAAGAACCCTCGGTACCCAGAGCCAATAAAGGAGCTGCACCTTGCAATGGGTTTTCATTCTATTCCGGGTATGCATCAATTCATTTGCTGAAATATAAAGAGTGAAAAATAGGTACCAAGAAAACCTTTGTATTTCCAAAATGGCCACAAGGTAAGGTGTTGAGAAGCAGTGGTTATTTGCACATCTCTGAATTCCAGGGGGGCCCATACCAGCATGTGAATTACAGGGCGTTTCTCAAATAGTCATCTTTTTTACACACTGTCTTACATTTGGAAGGAAAAATGAAGCGAAAGACAAGGGGCAATAGCACTTGTTCTGCTATTTTGTGTTCCCCCAGGTCTCCCAATAAAAATGGTACCTCACTTGTGTGTGGGTAGACCTAGTGCCAGTGACAGGAAATGCCCCAAAACACAATGTGGACACATCACATTTTCCCAAAGAAAACAGAGATGTTTTTTGCAAAGTGCCTAGCTGTGGATTTCGGCCTCTAGCTCAGCCGGCACCTAGGGAAACCTACCAAACCTGTGCATTTTTTATAACTGGACACCTAGGGGAATCCAGGATAGGGTGACTTGTGGGGCTCCCACCGTGTTCTGTTACCCAGAATCCTTTGCACACCTCAAAATTTGGCCAAAAAAACACTTTTTCCTCACATTTCAGTGACAGAACGTTCTAGAATCTGAGAGGAGCCACAAATTTCCTTCCACCCAGCGTTCACCCAAGTCTCCCGATAAAATTGGTACCTCACTTGTGTGGGTAGGCCTAGTGCCGGTGAAAGGAAATGCCCCAAAACACTATGTGGACACATCAAAATTATCAAATACAAAACTACCCGTTTTTGCGGGGGAGCACCTGCGTTTTTGGTCCTGGACTCAGCAGCCATATAGGGAAACCTACCAAACTCAAACATTTCTGACAACTAGACATCCAAGGGATTCCAGGTAGGTGAGGCTTGCGTGGATCCCCCAGTGTTTTCTTACCCATCCTCAGCAAAGTTTAGCTAAAAAAAAAATCACATTTTTCCTGCGTTTCTGTGTGGGATCACTGTACCGGGACAAATTTCCTACCACCCAACATTCCCCTCAGTCTCCTGAAAAAATGATACCTCACTTGTGTAGGTGGGCCAAGTGCCAGTAACAGGGAAGAGCCAAAAACATGTTGAAAATGAGGAGGAACCAAAACGGGTCCAAAAGGGCAGTTTGAAAAAAAACTTTTTTAGGCAGACAAGTGGGGCAGAATTTCTATCGGTATACATGCGACAATGCTGGTTGGTAGGAATTTTGTGGATTTCTGCAGATTCCGGAAGGTTCCATCACAAAAATGAGGGAAAAATGTGTGATTTCCAGCAAAGTTGGAGGTTTGCAGGGCATTGTGGGTAATAAAATGGTGCGGGATGCATGCGAAGTGCAACACCCTGAACTCACCCAGATGTTTAGTTTTCAGATGTGTCTAGGTCTTGTGGATTTTTCTACATGGCAGTGTCCCAAAGTCCAAAAAGTGCAGCCCTCACCATTCGAAGTGGGACGATTTTGAGAGTTAGACAAGCTCTCATGGCCCAAATCTAAAACCAAAATCCAAAATAATAAAATGTCCTTTTGCTTGCTGTGGGATAAGATGTTGTTTATGTGTAGGGGAGAGCTGAAAGACTATATTACCCCCTTCAGTTGGGGTGGGGGCGTAACCATGCCCATACTGGTTTGTAGCCACCACCCCACTTTTTTTTAAAATTCCCTGGCATCTAGTAGGCTTTATGCTCCCTCCCGGGGAGTGGATCGGAGGTAATTGCCCCATCTGTCCACCGGTGGGCAGACCAACTTTGGCCCCATTTATCTGGGGTGGGGGTATGGCCCCACCCTCTTTTTCTGAAATAATATCTTCCCTGGTCTCTGGTGGGCTTTCCGCCCCCCTGGGGGGCAGATGGGCCTTTCAAAAATTGGCTGATCTGCCCACAAGGGGGGGCATATATGGCCAACAGTAATGTGGCCCCATTGGGAGCGACCCTTGCACAAGGGGCTGCCCCCAAACAAAACACACACATACAAACACCAATCCCTGGTGACTAAGTTGTTTCTGTCCCCCCGGCGCAGATCGGCCTAATAGAAATAGGCCGATCTGCCCTCAAGGGGAGCAGAAATGGCCTAAAATAAATTTGACCCCCCCCCGGAGCGACCCTAGCCTAAGGCGTCGCTCCCTGTGCGTATAATTGGTGCAAAAAAAAAATCCCTGGTGCCTAGTGGTTTCTGACAACCTTGGGGGCAGATCGGCCTAATAAAAATAGGCTTTTCTGCCCCCAAGGTGGGCAGAAATGGCCTAGAGTTAATTGTGCCCCCAGGGGAGCGACCCTTGCCTAAGGGGTCGCGCTCCACATATAAATAAAAATACACAAAAAAAAGATCCCTGGTGTCTAATTATATTAGGCCGATCTGCCCCCAGGGGGGCAGAAATGGCCATAAAGTAATTTGCCCCCCCAGGGAGAGGCCCTTGCCCGAGGGGCAGCTCCCCTTATGGATACAAAACAAAAAAAAAACTCCCTGGTGTCGAGTGGGCATTTCTGCTGCCCGATCGCATCACGATCAGACAGCAGAAATGCTGAGAGAGACATGAAAGGAGAGGAAAGGCCTTTCCTCTCCTTTCATGCCTCTCTCGTCTCCTCCATGTGATGGGAGGAGAAATGCTTTTGCATTTCTCTTCCGATCAGGGGTAGGCCTCTGATGAGGTCAGTGCGCAATTGTGCGTGCTGATGTCATCAGACGCCATGGGGGGGTCAGAGGGGGTGGGGGTGGAAGGGGAAGCGATTCCCCTTCCATCCCTGCCCAGAGGAGGGGGTGGTTTGCCCTTGGGGAGAGCGCCAACGCTCCTCCAGAGGGCCCATAGCAGGACGAGCTGGTCTTGTCCTCGGCACCGGGCAACCGTGGCGAGGGCAAGAATAGCTCGTCCTCTGCACCGTAGGGGTTAAAACATATAATAAAGAGTGTACATAGGCTCTCCTAACATATATGTCTCATAGTGAAACTTTTTCTGGATTTCTCTCCGGAACACATCTAGACCCTCTGGCACTAAGGAATTAGTCAGCGTGCCAACATGAGACAGAGAACCTGGTGGGATAAAACCAACCAGCAACGAAATGAGCATTACTTATGAGAGGTGCATTTTAGGTTAACGCAGTTTTGCGTGAAAAAGTTTACTACTAGCTAGCGCCATTCCAAGATGCTGGACGGGTGCCTTATTTATGGAATGGCCCAATCCGGTGCAAAGGGTGGGCTAACGTCATGGAAAATTACGTTAGCCGGGTGGGTGTTGCGGTACGGGAGAAGGGGGTTTTGCACCAAAAAATGACGTTGGTTAGAGTAAAAAAAGATGTCTCTAACCAGCCTAGCGTCATTTCTTGGAATTAAACCTACGATACCACTTGACTCCTGTCTTGTAAAAGACAGGAGTCATGCCCACCACCCTAATGGCCAGCACAGAGGACAAGGGTCCCCTGGGCATGGCCATTGCACCCAGTGCCATGTATGGGCGCCCATTTCAGGGCCCCCAATGGCACTTAAAAAAAATACTCACCTCTAATTACCTGTACTTACCTGGGATGGGGTCCCCCTTCCCCCATCCCCCGGTGTCCCTTTTGTGTGGGTGGGGTTGTCCCTGGGGCCTAGGGAGGGCACCTGTGGACTTATACCATGGTGTTCCACCATGGAACTAGGCCCACAGGTCCCCTAACACCTGCCCTGACCCAGGCATTAAACAATGGCACTAAGCAAGCTTAGTGTAGTAATGAGGTTGTAGATGAAGGCAAGTCCACACGAGTGATGTTATCTTCAGTATTTTATTTCCAGTTTTCTTCTTAAGTAAAAAGGAACTCCAACCTCATCCCAGGCATCAGTCTCTCTCAACCGTCCAGCTCAGAATGCTCACCAGCTGAGGAAGAATCCACATGCCACAGGAGGAGATGGAAGATACCATACACTACAAATATACATTACAAAATACCACAACTCCTAAGAATGTGAACTACAACCCAATACTTAAATAATACAACATAATACTGCCTACAATATTATTAGAAGCTATGTTTACTACTAATACAATACTAAAACAATACAATACCACACTTAGCTCCATTTTTTAGGCCCATCCCCCTCCCGTGCACCATTTTTGCACGGGAGGATAAATAAGGCACCTGTACCTTAGAGTAATTTTTTGCCCAGGAACGCCTATCTTGCATCTCATTGACGCAAGGTAGGTTCACGCTAGCAAAAAATGACTTTAACTCAAAAACTTTGGTGCTAGACATGTCTAGTGCCAAAGTAATATTTGGAGTTAAGTTTGCGCTGAATTAGCATCAAAATAAATGACGCAAATTCAGAGTATAAATATGCCCCTCAATGTTTAGGTGTCCCTGGGGTTATTTCTGTTTCTTGGTCTCCTTTGAACTTTATAGTATGTGATCAGGAAGTGGGTATTATGTATTCATTTTGTTTGTCTGAGCCATATGGTAGGGAGCTGCAGTTTGCTGTGAGGGAGTGGAGAGCATGTCATGTTTCGAAGATGGGAGGTAATTAGTGCATTGCCTAATCATTAGTGGTGTTGCACCTGCATTCTTCAAATGCATCATATCGCTTTACATATGGGTGCAAATAGAACTTGTATCCCTATGATTAGCTGCTTGCATCTCCTAAAGAACTAACAATTTGGAAGCTTTGTCTTCCTTTAAATATGAATTCACAATTGTTACTAATGGTTGTGTGTATTATCGATTTTACTTACGCAATGGAATTATCAGGTGATTCACAATCACACTGAGATTCACATCAATAACACCTTCGTTATAAATGTGCTATACAGGTACCGGTTTGAAACCTATACCTTTGGTGAAAAGAGGCCTGCAAATAATCAACAAATTGTCATAGAGAGCATTATTAGTACTTAGTGATGACAGACACTCTTAGAAACACATTAATTGTAAACCTTGCCTTGCAAATCTAGCTACACTACAAAACCTATTGTTTGAGGGCTTTTTGTGAGTAGCTGTTTCATCAAATTATTCAGTCAACTCAGATGTTCATCCTGATGCAACTGATAAAATTAATTTTTCAGTTTGTTACTAACCTTGGAAAATCATTTGACTATCATGCTGTAAAAATAGCATAATGTTGTTATTGCTCCTTTCCTAGTATCTTCAGAGACCCAAGTAGCATTTATTTAGTCACTTCCCCTGCCATATTTAACCCCTTCGCTGCCAGGCCTTTTCCCCCTCCTGTGCCAGGCCTTTTTTTGCCTATTTGGGGCAGTTCGCGCTTAGGCCCTCATAACTTTTTGTTCACATAAGCTAACCAAGCCAAATTTGCGTCCTTTTTTTCCAACATCCTAGGGATTCTAGAGGTACCCAGACTTTGTGGGTTCCCTTGAAGGAGGCCAAGAAATTGGCCAAAATACAGTGAAAATTTCGTTTTTTTTAAAAAAAATGGAAAAAGTGGCTGCAGAAGAAGGCTTGTGGATTTCCCCCCGAAAATGGCATCAACAAAGGGTTTGTAGTGCTAAACTCAGCAGCTTCCTAGCTTTCAGGAACAGGCAGACTTGAATCAGAAAACCCAATTTTTCAACACAATTTTGGCATTTTACTGGGGCATACCCCATTTTTGCAATTTTTTGTGCTATCAGAGTCAATAAATGAGCTGCACCCTGCAGTGCGTTTTCATTCTATACCGGGTATACAGCAATTCATTTGCTGAAATATAAAGAGTAAAAAATTGCTATCAAGAAAACCTTTGCATTTCCAAAAAGGGCACAAGATAAGGTGCTGAGGAGCAGTGGTTATTTGCACATCTCTGAATTCCGGGGTGACCATACAAGCATGTGAATTATAGGGAATTTCCCAAATAGATGTCTTTTTTACACACTCTCCTATATTTGGAAGGAAAAAATGTAGAGAAAGACAAGGGGCAATAGCACTTGTTTTGCTAATCTATGTTCCCCCAAGTCTCCCGATACAAATGATACCTCACTTGCATGGGTAGGCCTAGTGCCCGCGACAGGAAACGCCCCAAAGCGCAACGTGGACACATCGACAATTTTGGGAGAAAACAGAGGTGTTTTTTGCAAAGTGCCTACCTGTAGATTTTGGCCTCTAGCTCAGCCGGCACCTAGGGAAACCTACCAAACCTGTGCATTTCTGAAAACTAGAGACCTAGGGGAATCCAAGGAGGGGTGACTTGCGGGGCTCGGACCAGGTTCTGTTACCCAGAATCCTTTGCAAACCTCAACATTTGGCTAAAAAAACACATGTCCCTCACATTTCTGTGGCAGAAAGTTCTGGAATCTGAGAGGAGCTACAAATTTCCTTCCACCCAGCGTTCCCCCAAGTCTCCCGATAAAAATGATACCTCACTTGCGTGGGTAGGCCTAGCGCCGGCGACAGGAAACACCCCAAAGCGCAACGTGGACACATCCTAAATTTTGGAAAAAAACAGAGGTGTTTTTTGCGAAGTGCCTACCTGTAGATTTTGGCCTCTAGCTCAGCCGGCACCTAGGGAAACCTACCAAACCTGTGCATTTCTGAAAACTAGAGACCTAGGGGAATCCAAGGAGGGGTGACTTGCGGGGCTCGGACCAGGTTCTGTTACCCAGAATCCTTTGCAAACCTCAAAATTTGGCTAAAAAAACACATGTCCCTCACATTTCTGTGGCAGAAAGTTCTGGAATCTGAGAGGAGCTACAAATTTCCTTCCACCCAGCGTTCCCCCAAGTCTCCCGATAAAAATGATACCTCACTTGCATGGGTAGGCCTAGCGCCGGCGACAGGAAACACCCCAAAGCGCAACGTGGACACATCCTAAATTTTGTAAAAAAACAGAGGTGTTTTTTGCGAAGTGCCTACCTGTAGATTTTGGCCTCTAGCTCAGCCGGCACCTAGGGAAACCTACCAAACCTGTGCATTTCTGAAAACTAGAGACCTAAGGGAATCCAAGGAGGGGTGACTTGCGGGGCTCGGACCAGGTTCTGTTACCCAGAATCCTTTGCAAACCTCAAAATTTGGCTAAAAAAACACATGTCCCTCACATTTCTGTGGCAGAAAGTTCTGGAATCTGAGAGGAGCTACAAATTTCCTTCCACCCAGCGTTCCCCCAAGTCTCCCGATTAAAAATGATACCTCACTTGCATGGGTAGGCCTAGCGCCGGCGACAGGAAACACCCCAAAGCGCAACGTGGACACATCCTAAATTTTGGAAAAAAACAGAGGTGTTTTTTGCGAAGTGCCTACCTGTAGATTTTGGCCTCTAGCTCAGCCGGCACCTAGGGAAACCTACCGAACCTGTGCATTTCTGAAAACTAGAGACCTAGGGGAATCCAAGGAGGGGCGACTTGCGGGCTCGGACCAGGTTCTGTTACCCAGAATCCTTTGCAAACCTCAACATTTGGCTAAAAAAACACATGTCCCTCACATTTCTGTGGCAGAAAGTTCTGGAATCTGAGAGGAGCTACAAATTTCCTTCCACCCAGCGTTCCCCCAAGTCTCCCGATAAAAATGATACCTCACTTGCGTGGGTAGGCCTAGCGCCGGCGACAGGAAACACCCCAAAGCGCAACGTGGACACATCCTAAATTTTGGAAAAAAACAGAGGTGTTTTTTGCGAAGTGCCTACCTGTAGATTTTGGCCTCTAGCTCAGCTGGCACCTAGGGAAACCTACCGAACCTGTGCATTTCTGAAAACTAGAGACCTAGGGGAATCCAAGGAGGGGTGACTTGCGGGGCTCGGACCAGGTTCTGTTACCCAGAATCCTTTGCAAACCTCAACATTTGGCTAAAAAAACACATGTCCCTCACATTTCTGTGGCAGAAAGTTCTGGAATCTGAGAGGAGCTACAAATTTCCTTCCACCCAGCGTTCCCCCAAGTCTCCCGATAAAAATGATACCTCACTTGCGTGGGTAGGCCTAGCGCCGGCGACAGGAAACACCCCAAAGCGCAACGTGGACACATCCTAAATTTTGGAAAAAAACAGAGGTGTTTTTTGCAAAGTGCCTACCTGTAGATTTTGGCCTCTAGCTCAGCCGGCACCTAGGGAAACCTACCAAACCTGTGCATTTCTGAAAACTAGAGACCTAGGGGAATCCAAGGAGGGGTGACTTGCGGGGCTCGGACCAGGTTCTGTTACCCAGAATCCTTTGCAAACCTCAAAATTTGGCTAAAAATACACATGTCACTCACATTTCTGTGGCAGAAAGTTCTGGAATCTGAGAGGAGCCACAAATTTCCTTCTACCCAGCGTTCCCCCAAGTCTCCCGATAAAAATTATACCTCACTTGTGTGGGTAGGACTAGCGCCCACGAAAGGAAAGGGCCCAAAACACAACGTGGACACATCACATTTTTTTTATAAAAAGCAGTGCCTACCTGTGGATTTTGGCCTGTAGCTCAGCCGACACCTGAGGAAACCTAGCAAACCAGTGCATTTTTGAAAACTAGAAACCCAGGGGAATCCAAGATGGGGTGACTTGCGGGGCTCTGACCAGGTTATGTTACCCAGAATCCTTTGCAAACATCAAAATGTGGCCCAAAAAACACTTTTTCCTCTCATTTCGGTGACAGAAAGTTCTGGAATCTGAGAGGAGCCACAAATTTCCTTCCACCCAGCGTTCCCCTAAGTCTCTCGATAAAAATGGTACATCACTTCTGTGGGTAGGCCTAGCGCCCACAAAAGGAAATGGCCCAAAACACAACGTGGACACAACATATTTTTTCACAGAAAACAGAGGTGTTTTTTGCAAGGTGCCTACCTGTGGTGTTTGGCCTGTAGCTCAGCCGGCCCCAGGGGGGGGGGGCAGAAATGCCCTAAAATAAATTTGCCCCCCCAATCCCCACCCTCCCCCGCCGGGAGCGACCCTTGCCTACGGGGTCGCTCCCCCTGCGTGACAAAAAGAAAAAAAAGAAAAATTCCCCTGGCGCCTAGAGGTTTCTGCCCCCCCCCCCCAGGGGCAGATCGGCCTAATAATAGGCCGATCTGCCCCCCGGGGGGGCAGAAATGGCCTAAAATAAATTTGCCCCCCCAACACCCACCCCCCCCCCGGAGCGACCCTTGCCTACGGGGTCGCTCCCCCTGCATGACATTGGTGCCAAAAAACAAATCCCCGGTGCCTAGTGGTTTCTGCCCCCAGGGGGGCAGAAATGGTCTAAATACAATTTGCCCCCCCCAGGGGAGCGACCCTTGCCTGATGGGTCGCTCCCCATCTCTAAAAAAAGAAACAACAACAAAAAAAAAACACAAAAAAAAAATTGCCCTGGCGCCTAGAGTGTTCTGCCCCCCCCCCCGGGGGCAGTTCGGCCTAATAATAGGCCGATCTGTCCCCCGGGGGGGCAGAAATGGCCTAAAATAAATTTGCCCCCCCAACCCAAAGGAGCGACCCTTGCCTACGGGGTCGCTCCCCCTGCGTGACATTGGCGCCAAAAAACAAATCCCCGGTGCCTAGTGGTTTCTGCCCCCTTGGGGGCAGATTGACCTAAAATTGGCCAATCTGCCCCCAGGGGGGCAGAAATGGTCTAAATACAATTTGCCCCCCCCAGGGGAGCGACCCTTGCCTGATGGGTCGCTCCCCATCTCTAAAAAAAGAAACAACAAAAAAAAAACCACAAAAAAAAAATTGCCCTGGCGCCTAGAGTGTTCTGCCCCCCCCCCCCGGGGGCAGTTCGGCCTAATAATAGGCCGATCTGTCCCCCGGGGGGGCAGAAATGGCCTAAAATAAATTTGACCCCCCAACCCCCCCCCCCCCCGTGAGCGACCCTTGCCTACGGGGTCGCTCCCCCTGCGTGACATTGGCGCCAAAAAACAAATCCCCGGTGCCTAGTGGTTTCTGCCCCCTTGGGGGCAGATTGACCTAAAATCGGCCAATCTGCCCCCAGGGGGGCAGAAATGGTCTAAATACAATTTGCCCCCCAGGGGAGCGACCCTTGCCTGATGGGTCGCTCCCCATCTCTAAAAAAAAGAAAGAACAAAAAAAAAAAACACAAAAAAAAAATTTGCCCTGGCGCCTAGAGGTTTCTTCCCCCCCTGGGGGCAGATCGGCCTAATAATAGGCCGATCTGCCCCCAGGGGGGGCAGAAATGGCCTAAAATAAATTGCCCTCCCCCCCAGGGAGCGACCCTTACCTAAGGGGTCGCTCCCTTTGCGTGAAATTCACGCAAAGAAAAAACTCCCTGGTGTCTAGTGGTTTCTACCCCCCTTGGGGCAGATTGGCCTCATCAAAATAGGCCAATCTGCCCCCAAGGGGGGCAGAAATGGCCAAAATATAATTTTCCCCCAAGGGGAGCGACCCTTGCCTAAGGGGTCGCTCCCCACCAAAAAAAAAAAAAAATGAAAAAAAAAAAAAAAAATGGTCCCTGGTGCCCAGGGGGGGCAGAAAAGGCCTTTTCAAAAAAATGCCCCCACTGGGAGCGACCCTTGCCCAAGGGGTCGCTCCCTTTTGTCAGTTTCAGAAAGCAAAAAAAAAAATCCCTGGTGTCTAGTGGGGTTTCAAAAGCCGGATTGCAAGCAATCCGGCTTTTGAAACCCTCGGAGGGACTTCAAAGGGAAGGAAATACTTTTCCTTCCCTTTGAAGCCCCTCCGGGCCTCCCAAGTGATTGAAAAAGAAATGCTTTTGCATTTCTTTTTCAATCGCGCTGGAAGCAGAGCTTCCAGCGCGACGAGGGAGGCCCCTGTGACACATCAGCGCGCGCGCGCGCGCTGACATCACAGGGGGGGGTGGGGGGGGTCGGGTGTGGAAGGGGAAGGTCTTCCCCTTCCATCCCCGACTTGGGGGGGGGGAAGGGGGGTGCACGGGGGGCGCGCTAGCGCGCCCCCAAGTTCCCCTGTGCCATGGACGAGATGATCTCGTCCAAGGCACAGGGGAACTGTAGCCTTGGACGAGATCATCTCGTCCAAGGCACCCAAGAGGTTAAGCAAAACTGAAAAGAACATAATCAGCCTAATGTTCAATAATGTAACGTGTTACCAGAACTCTAGCCCCTTCTGTGCAAGCACGTTTCCAGCTGACAAAGGTAAACAGTAACCTCAGAAATGTTAATATGTTGTTGCTATGAATGGTAACCCAATTCTAACTATTAAGTGTTCTTTCAAATTCCCTGCAAAATGTGTACTTTTGTCCATGCATTATAATGTATAATAAAACCTTTCTTCTCATCTAGTAACTCTCCTTTGGTTTGAGGCTTGCTTGTTCCTATGATGACTATTCTCTACTATGGGTTGGTAAGCCTTTTCTTGTTATGTCCATTGTGCCACACCACGGACTGGGTTGAGAGTTTATGCACCACTCTTTAGCATTTCCTTCGACACTAATGAATGTCTATGTTTTCACTTTTCATGCAGGGCGACCTATTGACCAATTGACGGTGACAAGTAGTCCTCGTTCAGTAAGTGACTTTCCAGCACTTATTTTTTTATAGATAAAATAGGAGAAGTAGCTATCACGGTCCTGATGAAGCGCCAAGGGATTAGTTTTTACCCAGAGAGGCGCGAAACATGTTGACCCAAGTATGTTAGGACTAGGTACACTACCTTTTTCCTTTCCTGGAGTATAGTGGGACATTATTGCCCGCACTTACTCCCCTCTTTTTTAATCTTGGCCTGATCCTTCTCCTGAGCCATTAAATTATGATGCTTAAGGCTCAGAGACAATTTTAACTCATTTATCTCTCCTTTTTTTTCCTAAATAGTCAGTGTTTTCCACAGATCCTACCATATCTGCTACACCATCTTCGGTTGAGTACCACCACCTTATCGGGGTGGTCTGCCAGACATTGCAGTACCGGTCTGACGTGGAGACTGCCCAATGATGAAGCTCAGCATCCTAGTGGATGTTTGGGGGCTCTCCTGAAAAAACTGGCATCTCTTTTCCCACCATGTATATACATTGGAACAGTGTACTCCTTATATTCAATACTTTGGGCTACTGCCTGATGCTTCAAATCTTTGTCACACTTGCAAAGCCAGTGTTGCACAAAATGGCAGGCTCAAGAAAAAGAAAGTAGCAGTGAAAAAAGAAAAAGAAAATGAATCAATGTGACATTACTAGCCTCAAATGTATTTGTTCCTGACAATATCATTGCTGTAATTATTTGCAAATTGCAACAAATACCTTGAAGCAATGTGGCATAGGGGCGTTGAAAGCCCTGCATTGAAAGAGGGGTGGGGGCCGAGCTCCAGGGGGCACCATCAACACTGTGAGATCACTCCAGAGTTAGTCCGCCAGGGGCCCCCTCCAGGTACTTTGCAGAGGTGCCCCCTCAAGTTTAGTTAATGTCACTAATTTGGCAATCCCCCCTTCTTGTGATTTGCAAGGACATATATCATTGGTTTGTTATCAGGTGATCAGTCAAGTGACTGCAAAGCTTTGAAAGTTCACTGACTATGCTTATGAGTTGGTAGATATTCTCAAAATGTTAATGAAGGACTGTTGTGTGAGTGGGATTTGTATGCACCTGAGCTCCATTGTGTATCTTTCAAAGTCCAATTTCTTTTTAAGTATTGTGGCCTCTGTCTTTTCAAAGACCAAGTGCTGCAATGCTAGTAAGTATGGAGGTCTGTTGTTATCTGTAAGACTCTATCCCTGTATGCACAGCCTTTTGCCAGAGCTCTTAGAAGACACCCTGCCACCATGGACTTTGATTCACCAAAATGCGTGGGGTAACGGAAGTGACATCACATACACTTAGAACCCCCTCCAATAATGTCACAGGAAGTGACATGACAAGACTTTTGACTTGATGACATCACAGGAAATCACATCATGTTATTTCCGAGCCCTATGTCGTCACAGCAAGTGATGTGACAGTTTTTGAATTCCGTAGCATCTGACACATTACCTTTGTTGGTTGCACCACACAGAGGTTGGAAAATCTCTAGACACTAAAAATGAAACACTCTATGCACCAATATATTTTATTCAGTTGCTGTTGAAATAGCTTCCATATACACTTTGAGTGCCATTCAATATTTTTAGATACACATTTCAGATGATGCAAAATAGTTTTCTAAACTTTTAAATAGTGTACAACAATGGAAGATGTGGGGGCCAAGTTGAAATCACCAATATCAAACATGTGCTATATAATGGACGGTTAATGGGCTTGCAATGCTCAATATACTTTTGCTTCCTTATCCCAGGTGAGTAGACAATGCACCTTCAATAATTTATTCTACAGAAAAAAGCTCAGATCACTGGTAAACTACGTGTCAATCAGTAGTATACGTGTTCCCCATCAGAGAACTGACAGCCTTTTAATCTTTTAAGAAAAGAAAGACACCAGATTCAGTGGCAAAGTGTTGGTTTGGGAGTTAAGTGTTGTTTACCAGATGGAAAGGCAGATATTACTCACATGGAAGGTACTGACTGCCATATTGGTACTGCATGGAGGATGAAAAGTGAATAGCGGCTGTCAAGTAGTATTTTAATTGCTGGAAATCAAGAGTTTGACACAGAGCTGTTATGATGCCGCTGGTTGGCTTACTTCAAAAGGATATTACACTGAATAGGCAGTAAATGTTGTCTGGCTGGCAGCTGGAATGTTGGGATAATATACTGCCATGAGCAGCTGTGGTTTTGATTCTGATTAGGGATCCTGCTCTGAAGAGACTTACCCAAGGGTAAGCTGATATTTCAATAGTATGGAATAAAACAAGTGGCTGAAAGTGCAGCATATATATCTAAATAGGATATTAGCACATGCATCTAAATAGGATATTAGTAGCTACAAAGTATAGTTGATGTATGTATGCTTGGAAGTCTACAAAAGAAAACATACTTGGTGTACAGCACCTTTTGCTTGATTGGTAGGAAATCAAGTCGAGCTCGCATGGGAGAGGTAGTTTGCATATCTCTGGTTACATTTCTGGGTAGAGTGACAAGTGGCAGTGCCTATGCTACTTATCTATCTTGACAAGAGGCAACTGACTGGATAGAAAATTATTGCATGACTAACAAGAAACACGGGAGAATGACAGTACATAGATTTTTTTATATCGTTTTTATTGAATTGTAACAAAGCATACAATGCCATCACCTTTTCAATTTGCCACATGCATTGTATGATGAATTAAACTTCTTCCTCAACTCCCCCGGGCTCCAACTGCTCTCCATGATCGCCATCATACATGCACCGTACCACACCAGTATCTACACCAATCTCCGATAAAGCCATACCCCAGTCAGCAGTGCGCTGTCTATAATGCCCCCCTCCAAAACCTCAAAGGTCCAAATCCGTTGGAGCCTGCTAATATCTAGCCCAACTCTCTCCCCTTATCAGTTTGAACAATCAGTTTGTCTTGCCACCTTGTGCTGTTCAGAGGATACATCCTGAATGACAGTACATGGGTGAATGTTAACGCCTGTTTACATGTCCACAGACTAGATGCTGCTATGAATAACTGTGGTAATGATGCTGATAGGTCTTCATAGTAAGAGACTGAAGAACAAGTAGTTGCTTGGCTAGCACAAACACAAGAGAAATGGGAGAGCGCTGCAAGGTGTAGTGTTTAGAGTTTACAAGAAGGCTGCTCCAATGAGTAGCTGTTGAACAGATGCTATTTCTGTCTTGGTTAAGACATGATACTGGCCTGGACAGCATGTTGTAGCTTGGCTGGCATGAAATCAAGGATGCAAACAGTGCTTAGAATTGTGTTTTTCATATTTGTTATACCTGACAGCCTTAGCGTGGTCACCCCAAACTTTTTGCCTGCCTCCCTCCACTTTTTAGACACTGTTTTTGCTGGTTTTTAGACTCTGCGCACTTTACCACTGCTAACCAGTGCTGAAGTGCATATGCTCTCTCCCTTTAAACATGGTAACATGGGATCATACCCAATTGGACTATTTAATTTACTTATAAGACCCTAGTAAAGTGCACTATAGGTGCCCAGGGCCTGTAGATTAAATGCTACTATTGGGCTGCAGCACTGATTGTGCCACCCACTTAAGTAGCCCCTTAACCTTGTCTCCGGCCTGCCATTGTAATGCCTGTGTGTGCAGTTTCACTGCCAATTCGACTTGGCATTTAACAGTACTTGCCAAGTCTAAAACTCCCCTTTTTCTACATATAGGACACCCCTAAGGTATGCCCTAGGTAACCCACAGGGCAGGGTGCTGTGTAGGCAAAAGTCAGGACATGTACCTGTGTAGTTTACATGTCCTGGTAGTGTAAAACTCCTAAATTCGTGTTTACACTGCTGTGAGGCCTGCTTCCTTCATAGGCTAACATTGGGGCTGCCCTCATACAGTGTTTGAGTGGTAGCTGCTGATCTGAAAGGGGTAGGAAGGTCATATTTAGTATGGCCAGAATGGAGACAGACACTCCCTGGAGAAGAAACCTGAACCAGAACCTGCATCCTGACAAGAAGAACTGCCTGGCTGCCCAAAGGACTCACCTGACTGCTTTCTGTGAAGGACTTCTGCCTTGCTGTTGCCCTGCTGTCTTGCTGAGCTGCAGAAGTGCTGTCCAAGGGTTTGGATTGAGCTTGCCTCCTGTTCCCTGAAGTCTCAGGACCAGAAAAGACTTAATCTCTGCAATAAATTCCTTGTGCGCCGAAAAACGATGCACAGCCTGCGAAAAACGACGCACAGCCTGCACCACGGTGAAAAATCACTGCACGCCGAACCCGGAATGACGCTGCCCAACTCCGCAACAGGAAGATCGACGCAGCGGCTGCGACACGACCGGAACTTCGCCGCACGGCCCTCTGAATCGATGCACAGCCGACCCGGAACGACACAGCACGACTTCAAGAGATGAATTGACACCGCGCCTGCCGTGCGGGAGAAATTCCCACACATCGCCCACAGGAATCGACGTAGCGCTTGTGACTTCAACGCAAGCCCAGGATTTTCTATGCATCGACCCAAGGGAGTCCGAAAACCCCACAGCCCGAAGAGGATCCGAGTCCGCACGCCAGAAATCGACGCACGGATTCCCCGTGTGGAAAATATCGATGCAAGTCTGTGTGGGAAGGGGCGAAACCGACGCACACCTACCTGTTTTCCACGCATCTCCTCCTCTGCAGCCCCTTGCGAGGATTTTTCAACACAAACCAGGTACTTTGCCCTGCAAGAGACACTTGTTGTTTCTAGATGACTTTAAGACACTTTATATTGCTTTTGCAGTAAAATTACAATTCTAAATACATTTTATATTACTCTTCCAGTAATATTTCAACGTATACTTATGGCATTCTAATAATTTTTGTTTTACCTGCAATTATTCAGATAAAGATTTTATATTTTTACAAACACTGTGTGGTGTATTTTTGGTAGTACTATATGGTGTTATTGTATGATTTATTGAGCAAATACTTTACACATTGCCTTTTAAGTTAAGCCTGACTGCTCAGTGCCAAGCTACCAGAGGGTGGGCACAGGATAATATGGATTGTGTGTGACTTACCCTGACTAGAGTGAGGGTCCTTGCTTGGGCAGGGGGTAACCTGACTGCCAACCAAAGACCCCATTTCTAACAATATTCATACATATGGCTAGCTGATGTGGTGGGGATGCATAGGGTACTGGGTGATTTGGTCTTGCAGTATATATGCTTCAAGGTGAGAAGACACTGGCGAGCAATTGTTGCTTGTCTTGAATGCACTTTTGGCAATATAGCTCGTTTGATTTATGCTTCAGAAATCTGTGTTCCATCTGCAGTTTATAGGTTTTAATTCCAGTGAATATCCTCTCCTCACATCCTTTGGAATATATGTTATTAAGGTTTGCGGAAGTGGTAGTGATCTTCGGAGTGTGTCATACTTTCCAATTCTCTCCTGTACACAATTTTGCTTTGCAGTCCCTCACTCTGTCAGACACTTGTAACCTTTTTCTCCCCACAGCTTTTAGAAATCCTTCATCTACATACCCCAGACATCATCTATTTCCTTCTCAGCACCATCTCTTCACTCTCTCCTTCTGCAGGTACTTACTGTCATCGTTTCCGCTTCACCATCGCCCAGGCCTAGAACCCACTTGTTAACATGTTGACACTGAGTTTTCTTTTCCTTTGGTGCTTTCCATATTTATACAGCTGCGTACCTTCTTTCCACACTTTCCACATTTACAGTTGGCACATATGTGCCCATCAGTCTGTGCTATCTACAGAGAGGCCAAGTAATGAATGTGCATGTAGTCTGAACATACTTAGATCCACTGGCAGGTACTGTGACAAACTTGCACTGCCTTCATTCTCTGCTCCATAGCACTCACACATATCCCTGGAGACGAGACAGTTCAAAGTGTGCATAACAGAAAATGTTGCATGAATAAAAAAATACAGAAACATAGTTGCTGATAAAAGAAAATACATTTAAGGAATGCAAGGTGAAGTAAAAAGTGAAAAGTGAACAGGAAATGCATCTCGACATTATCTTAATGTCACTGTAGAGAAATCAGTCAAACGGTGGTTTTGCCTGTAAAGTTAAGGTTATAAAAATAGGCTTCATAGGAACCCATCGGAATGCTGTCCTGCTTAAAGCCCTGCTAGCAGGAACCAGGCACGGTATAAAAGGGACGCCATAGGCTTCACGCACTCGGTACTGCATGACCTCTGATTCAGAACAGAGACAGGCAAGCCTTAGGGGAAAAGGTGTTACTATCATTTAAAAGCAGCATGCTAATGTGTACTCAAAAACTAAGAAACTGTGCATTTCAGTATTAAGTAATTATTTTTTTCTTTATGTCCTTCGTAACACTCAAGTCAGCCATCAGTAACCTGCCCCTGTAAGGCCCAATTGCGCATTCTATACCACTTTTCATCTATACGCTTCAGCAAATGTCTTAACGATTGTACAATTTTGAGATGAATAATTTGCCACGAGACCTGAGCACATATCCAAAGCCCATGCAGAGTTTGCCAACATTAAATTGATGGCATTTAAAACGAGCCCTATTTAAAGAGAGCTTGACTTTTTGGAATTCCTTACATCATGATACTGAAACGCATGATAAAGGGGTTACACTTTGCCGTGAGGGAGCAGGGATGGCATACCTTTGTGAGCGTTACCAACGTAGCGCTGACCTCTGTGGCTAGGAGCATGGACACTGCCAGTGCTTGAAATGGAAAAATGAAAGTGCAGGTACTCTGCGCCAGGGTAGCTTCTTTCTGAGAAGTGCCGGTACTCTCCAATTAAAAGGATCACGTTTTTCTTTAGAAGTGGAGGTACTCGCCCTCTTAAAATAAAAAAGCGCCGGTACTCCGTACCGGACAGTATCGACCTCTTTAAATCACTAGACACTGCTGCAACTTCAGGATAGGACACACATGGCAGGTCAGGTTGCCTCTGTGCTCCAGGCACAATAGTGTACAAATCATAAATGCACGGCCTGGGGCTACAACAGGAGGTCCCGTCCTCACTGGCAGCAATATTTGAAGTGCGTACTCAGCTGAAGATTGTCCTCCGTCCTCCACGTCTGCGGCCCACGCACGCACATGCGCACTAGTAAGCACATTCCACAATCTCACTCCACAGCACCACTGTATTCATTCTGGTTAGGCTGCTGTCAGACCTGTCCCAGTCCATCCCACACAACAATTTTGTTTTTTTTCAAGGAGGCCGCAATCATATTTTTTTTCAAGGAGGCCGCAATCATATTACTTTAAAAGAATCAGTAAACTCGCCACTATCACAATACACGTTAATTGAAGCTTGGGGTCGCAAATAGGGCACCAGGGGTTGCAACAAGTTGCCTAGGGGTCGCAGTTGCGACCCTTGGCGACCCCTAATTGACGTCCATGCCTGCCACATAAATATTAATGACACAGGATTTATGCAAATGTTTGAGAATGGTCCCTTTGCACTTTTCCAGGATGATGCATCAAGCACAGCTCAAATGTCTGACTGAATCGCAAGACGTCTGCGGAAAAAAACACAGTGCCCTAGTTCACACCAGCAAATCATACATCTGGTCTGTGCTTCTTCAAATGACTTCCTTAATTTCATCTTTAGACGCACTTCGCAAACGTGTTATCTATAACTGCCTACTCGTACCTACCTAATTCCCATGATTTAGGAGTCCATGTTAAGCTTGCTGATAAGGTTTGATTTTCCCTTTCATTCTCGTGTAGTGAGTGGTGCTTTACCCCTATCTGGTAGCGTGCTTTTCTGGAGCCGACTTGTATTGCCCCATGAGTAGTACATCTCAGAATGGTAACGTGCTGTCAATTTGAGTTAGATTGTAGAAGAAGTAATTGTAACTGCTGTGTTGCCTCACTGCTTGGTGGGCTAAAATAAAGACACTATACTCCTGCATCTGTCTCCATGTTTCTTTTTGTTTTTGGCAACAAACATGGATCCACAGAGAAAATGAACCCCCATGGGTGGTTGGTACACTTTGAAAGTGGTGGGGCAAGTGAAGTGACCCACCACTTCCCCCCCAAAAAAAACCACCCCTCCCTCCAAAACCCCAAATTAAACCACCCCACCCTAAAAAAGCCCAAAATAAAATAGTCCCTCCCTCCAAAACCCCAATTAAACACTAAAACTAACCACAAAATAAACACAACCACTACCCTAACATGCATTACACACTTACATGCATTACACATTTGAAATAAAATAAAACAACACTTACCCACTGGCTGCACAGCCTCTCGGTGTTCTTCTGCTGTCTCTGTTGTCCAGTAGGTGAAGAGCTTCCCTAACCAATCCAGACACTGCTCTCATGCTGCTAACCAGCATGAAGGAAGCATCTAGATCAGATGGAGCGGGCTGGTTGGGGGCTCCTTCAGGCCCTTGAGGCCTGTGCTTGGTCTCCACCCAGCTGTCTTAAGACAGATGAGTGGATAGCTTAAAAGTGTGTTTGTCACTTTCGCCAGCGCAAAACAGTCGTCCAAAGTGATGTGCGCACTTTGGAGCATCCAGTCAGCCCTGCTTATGTCCTCTGCTGCCAATTGTCAGCAGAGGTCACACCCAGCATGGCTTTGGGCTGGCGCTGCTGCCGTGCGCACTGCTTCGGTAAAAATAAAATGGCAATGAAATCTTTTCTAGTTTTATAGTAAAACGGTGGGACCATGGGGCTGTAACGGGGACGAGGGGGCATGCACAGCACTCCACCTCTGTGCACATGTATGTTTCACCAGCCGTCTTGGGCCGGCCAACCACACATGCGCACTGGGCTCTGTCCAACCCAGCAGCACAGACAATGCGTTGCTGGATTGGAGACAGCAGGCAGAGACTTCCCCTCTGCCTCGGAGCACCCAATGCTAACACTGCTTTCATGCTGCCAGCAGCATGAATGCAGAGTTAAGATTTGATGCAGGGCAGGCTGGGAGCCTGTGCCTGCAGTCCAGTTGAGAAGTGGATCAGAGTGGCGAGGCTCGGCATGGCGCACAAGGTAAGTGTTTTTTAAAAATTATTATATTATATTTTTTTTTTTCGGCATCGTGCCCCCGCTACGCGCCACCCCTTTTCCCTCCTTTTCCCTGGCATATAGAGATATCAACAGCCCCAATTTTAGTTGGAGTTTTCTTTTGTAATAAAACACATCCCAAAAAGGTGTAGGGAGAATGTTCATTTTTTTTCTCAGCTCCCAGCACATGGAAATGAGCAGATGAAGAGGTAGAGGACTTCGAATATTTGATTGCGTCAGTTGACTTTGGAAGTCAAACATGTTACAGAGGAGCAATGGTGAGAGGCTATGAACTTATATACCATTATCCAAACTGTTTTAGGGTTTGTTCCTGAGGGGTGGCCTAAAGAAAGGTGTTTTGAAGGATATTAGCAGTGTTTTGCTAAGATTTTGTTAGAGTACTGAACTGAAAACGGTATACTTTTTAGAGGGTTGGGGGGACAAGTTAGTTCCTCCCACTGCACTTATCAGTACAGTTGTGAAACTAACATATATTGGTCATCTAAGGATGACTCTTAACAAAAAGACATTTTGAGAAACATATTATTGGCCTTAGCTGGTTACCGAGGAAGGACATCACATGGAATATTCAAAGTTACTGATAAGCACTTAATAACTAGAACTCCACTCATGGTCTCTTTTGATTTGTTGGGTTGCCATTGGAACAAAATCAATTTAGGACCTTTCCATGGTGAGCACATTTTAGTCATCTAGTAATGATTTTTAACAAAAAGAGATTACAAGAAATATATTGGTGGTCAAAGATAGATACTTATGTAGAAAACAAACCTTGTGGGTTTGGTGCATGCAATGTTGTCGAGTTTGGAACATCACTGCTTTAGGTTTTTAATGGTCTTTCTATGGAGAAAGGATGGGTCCAATAAGTTTGTCCTTGTTCTCATACACCAGTGTTGTAAACGGATTGATATCAAATTGGCCAGGCATGATTTTTCGAGGGTGGTGTTATCACATGAAGGTCTTCTAATTACCCATGTTACTTACAATGGAGCATTGAAGAAATGAAGGAGTTTTGGAAAGAAACGGAATCTGACATTGAAAAATCAGTTTATATCCTCCTTAATGTAATGAGATGGCAGAAACGGCAAATAGATTGATTTGCACTGCATCAGATTCGTTGTGACAGGAAGGTCATATCATACAACATCATACTCCACAATGGGTGTTGTTGCTTCCTTTGAAGGCCTGAAAGGATAGGGGGGAGTACTTTGAGTCCTATTGGCACAACTCACACTATAACAGGATTGTGTGTGTTATTTGAAGAAAGCAATGAATGCCAAAGTGAAGAGTAAAGAAATGCAAGCTAGTTTGCATTACATTTATTTACATTGTCTAAGAATATAGATTTCATATTGAAGTCAAGGTCAAGTTGCAATGTCATGTAAGGAAAGGTGAGTTAAAGTTTAGTCTCGAGGTTGTCATTGAAAAGGTAAGGTGACAGGATCAGTTGTGTGAGTCTAGTGGCAGGAGGTGGAACAAGTGAATGGTTGCTGGCAGTTGAGCTGGTCAGGATGAGGAAGGTGGTGAGGCAGTGGTGGTGGTGAGATAGGGAAAATTAATTATAATCAACCTGCAAACAAGTGTGTTCAGTCAACTGCATCTTCTGAGATCCATGATGTTGAAATGCATGTTAAGAAGTGTCCCAGGTGGTTGAAGGATCCTACGTGAACTATGCATTATTGTGCTTCGTGTTTAGTGTTGTGGCTTTGTCTGATGGCTTAGCTACTTGTAGTGATCTTTTTATTCCAGGAGTTGGGTCGATCAGTCTTTTATTGCCACTAAAGTAGAATGTTAGTACAGCTTTGAATGACGAAGTTCTGGCAAGTGAAGGGAAAATGTGGAAGGAGGTGCTATAAGTACATGGGTTGGAAGAAGACACTGTTCTTCTGCATCTGCCTCCATGTGTCTTTATACTGAACTTTACTAGTTTTTCTTTTGCCCAGATTGGTAGTGTTATTGAGAATCTCATTCGCAAGGCGTTTTTTCTGTTTATTTTTAATGGAATTTGGTAAATAAAGGCGAGACCCTCATCTCACATGCATTGATTGTTCCCATTGTTGATACCCCTGCACCATAATGCAAATTAATTTAAAGCTACATTTTAGTGGTGTGCAGAGTGTGGCACCAGATCAAAATCGAACTTTGATTCGCTGAAAGGTATGCATTTCCTTTATTGGGTTATGTTATACTGTATATACTTTTTTAGATTCTGCAGCATAAATGCCAAGGACAGAGTTAGACTTTCCTGGCGTTTCACAACTGAACCTCTGAGCAAAATGCCTTTCATTGGGCATAAATATTAGCAAGATCCTCATGTTTCAATTAAACATATTTTTTTTTCTACAGGACTGTAATTAACTTGTGGTGTTTACGCGTAGTACAGTATGAAATGGCCTGAGTGCAGTAAGTTACAGAATATACTTTTCTTGCATTTTCTGCTGCAGCTATTAATTCAACACCTTTTGTTGTGTATTGAAGGTAAGCCTGTTGCTTCAACTGTTAGATATTGTAGCTACAGATAGAGTCTTACGCTTTACTCTACAGAGTTTGGGGGATTAATACACACCGCAGCGATCAGTTTATAATCTGCAAGTCTCATGTTCGGACCCTGATAGGGGCATGCAGCTTCATTTCATTTCAAGGAGTCGAAAATTAGTTCCACTGGCAGGTGAGACTAACACCAATCAAGGCACTATGTTATGGGTTAACCATAAGGACTCTGAACCACAATGGTAGCATTTAAGTAGTTGGTGATTCTGGAGCAGTTTTCCCATTGGGTCACTGTAGATAAGTATCTAAGCACCAAACACAACTGTTCTCTTACTGTTGTGCTTCAATGAATAAACATCCTCAAAAGGTGTGCTTGTGCTGTGTGTAAATATTATCTAATGGGACCCAAAAACATTTACCCACAATGGCAACAGCCCAAACAGGTGCACAGGCATACACATTCAATGATCACTGTACACAGCACGGTACACCAGTGGGGCCAATTTTCAATTAGATGGACTTCAAACCTTATGACCCAACTGAGGAGCAAAGTGGTCTCCAATCACAGGGTGAACCTATTCTCAGAAATGCTAATCATAGAGGGAAAACGTCCAGGACAACGACTCTGGAACAACGATTACATTGTTAACGCAAGCGGAACCACGCTTGTGTTAACAACGACTCCCTTTTTCTCTGCCTTAACCACGCATGTGCTGAACAATGCACATGCGTGGTTAAGGTAGAGAAAAAGGGAGAGTGCATCAGGAGAGGATGCAGTCAGGTAAGTGGGACTGGGGCAGGGTTGGGGTAGTTTTTAGGTGTGGGGGTGGATTAAGGGCTTGGGGCGGGGGGTCGGGGTAGTTTGTTTTTTAGGGACGGGGTGGGGGATCGGGGTAGTTCTGGTTTTTAGGGGCAGGGGATCAGGGCAGTTCTGTTTTTAGGGGCACGGTTGGGGGGTCGGGGTAGTTTTGTTTTGGAGGTAGGAGGGGTCGGGGTACTTTTGTTTTTGGGGGTGAGGTGGGATAATTCGTTTTTTGGGGGTGGGTGATTGGGGTAGTTTGGTTTTTGGGGATGGTGGATTGGGGTAGTTTGTTTTTTGGGGGTGGGGATGGGGGATCGGGTAGTTTCTTTTTCGGGGATGGGGATCAGGGTAGTTAGGTTTTTTGGGGTGGGGTCTACAGGATAGTTTAGTTTTGGGGGTTTGGGGGCTCAGGGAACTTTTGTTTTTGTGGGTTGGGGTAATTTGTTTTTTGGGGGTGGGAGATCGGGGTAGTTTTGTTTTTGGGGGTGTGGGATCCGGGTAGTTTGGCTTTTGAATGTGGGGGAATCGAGGTAATATGGTTTTTGGGGGTGGGGGATTGGGGTACTTTTGCTTTTGGGGGCGGGGGGGTCGGTGTAGTTTGGTTTTGGTGGGTGGGAGGGTCGGGGTAGTTTGGATTTTGGGGGTGGGGATCAGGGTAGTTTGATTTTTGGGGGTGGGGCATCAGGGTACTTTTGTTTTTGGGGGTGGGGATCGGGGTAGTTTGGTTTTTGTTGGGTGGGGGGTCGAGGTAGTTTGGTTTCTGGGGTGGAGTAGTTTGTTTTTTGGGCGGTGGGGGATCGGGGTAGTTAGGTTTTTAGGGGTGGGGTGGGGGATCGGGTTACATTTGTTTTTAGTTGCGGGGTGGGGGATCAGGGTAGTTTGGTTTTTGGGGATGGAGTACGGGGGTCAGGGTAGTTAGGTTTTTAGGGACTGGGTGGGGGGGTCGTTTTTTTTAGGGCGGGTGAGGGTGGTCAGGGAAGGGATTAGAGCTCAGGGTGGGTGGGAGGTATCTGGGTAGTTTTAGTATTAGGGGTGGGGTACTTCTGGGCAGGTGGGGGGGTTGCATGCTAGAACCACGCATGCCCTTCTCACACATGCCTTTACTAGGCATCCTTTTACAACGAAATATCATTGTGAAGGCATGCGTGGTAAAGGCATTTACGGTAACAACGCAGTCGATGTTCGAACCGCGTTGTTCAGGCATGCGTGGTTCCAGCATTCGTTGTTCTTCATACATTCTCGTTAGAGTAAATATGCACTTCCAATTTGCTAACTTATTGCTTCACATGGTCACTATGGAGACACAGTGAATGCCAGGATGCTGCCACCATGGGATCCACAGATCCCACGGACGGCAATGAACAATGGCAATGAATCTCCTTTTCCAGTGGATTAGATAACCAGACTAAAATTACTTCTCCCTTGAATACTACCACTCAGTGATGACTCCCAACTGGGGCTACCTTCATCCACATCACCATATAAAACAAGCACCTGGACATAGTTGATGGCTAAAGATAAGTTTATTTTTGCACCTCCCTTCTTCCTCAGGTATGTCCATTGGCATTTTACTAGCCACCAATTGAATGTTCGTTGGACATAGGTATAATATCAGCCCACAAGATAGTTTATATTATCACATTGTAGACATGCACACCATGGACAATTTATGTATCTTATATCAGTAAAATCACTGAGTAATTTTTATAGCAATTTGAAGTTGTTACCCTCACACTGCTATAAAGAAATCTACTGCCACTTGAAATCGCTAAGGGCCTGATTTAGAATTTGACGGATGGGTACTTTGTCATAAACATTACAGCTATCTCGGCTTCTTTACAGAAGTGCATTAGGCTATAGTGCACTTGTAATAAGGCTCACAGGATATCAATCATGTTTGTGATGACGTAACCCGTCCATCTGCTAAACTCTAAAACAGGACCTTAGTAATTTAAGCCAGGAAGCGATTTCTATTTGCTTGCAATAAAACAGACATCATATGATTATGATTTTGTAGGTGATCTCTTTGGGCTTCACCCTGGTGAGCTTAAGTTTGCATACATAAAGCAAAGGTAGTTGTGGAGTAACTAAGGGCCATATTTAGATTTCCACTGATGGGTTACTCCGTCACAACAGTAATGGTTAGCATGTTCATGGAAATATAAATCCCAGGATTTATATTTCAGCAGATGGGCTATCCGTCACCATTGTGATGGAGTAACTTCTCCACCAAAATCTAAATCAGGCCCTAACTTTGACGAGGGTAGGAAATAGTCAACTACTTGAGAGATATAGGCATTTAATAGAAGGTAAATGGACGTTCTTTGTTATAATGATGTCAAAGGCAATTCTCTGTGTTTAGTCAGTTGAAAAAAAGGATATTCAGCAGGGCATAGTACGGTCATGAATTCCAGGTAGGAAGCCCACTCTAGAAAGAAGCCTTTAGATTGCATAGCTTCCAGCATTACAAAGGCAATGTATTTCAGTCACTTGCTCATTTAAGAAATGTGTGGTACGTGAACGTATTTTGCCTGTGGGCATGACTAGATGTTCGGCAAGCTTAAGCTGTGAAATTGTATCGAGGCACATTTATTTTTCTTTCAATTGCCAGCATTTATTTTACTTCTGACTTTTATTTAGGCTTGCCATTTTTAATCCCTTTCCATTAGAGTCAAATCAGTCTGTGATTTTGCTTAAGCATTGTGATAATGTGAAATCCCTTGAGGAGGTTAAGAATCAGTGTGAGAAAAGGAAAGAAATTCCAAAGTTTTAATGAAATATGTGTACATTTTAAACTATTGATCTGAGAAAGAAAAACATTACAAATGAAAAGGTCACTATATTACATCTAAGAATAAGGTGACCTGCGCATACCATTAAATATCAGTGGTTTGAAAAAAACAAAGGCAGGCTTTGAATTTTGCTATGATAAACACCTATGAGCACAGCACAAAAACATGATGCAAAATAGTATATACTTGAAATAAGTAGTACATATCCAAAATGTGTAATATGAAACTGTATCACACCTCGGTTCAAACTTACACAACTTGGCAAGTTTCTGTAACTTATAGAAGCGTTTTTTGTGATGCGGCCAAGACTCTTCAGTTGCTTCCCGTACTACCAGGAGCAGCTCACGGGTCGCGGATGGGGCGGGTGGCACGCAGGGGGGTTATAAAAACGCACCCTCCGTTGCCGCTGAGCTGCTGTCCCTCACCGCTCCTCTGCTGCAGGCACAGGCTCCCAGCTGTGTTGCTGGGATGGAGAGAGCACACTGCGCATGTGTGTTTGGCTGGCCCAAGACGGCCGGCCAAACATACATGCGTAGTGAGGAGGAGTGTTTTGCACTCTCCTTTACTCCTCTTCACCCTGTGGCCCCGTCTGGGCTGCTGGTGGGTGGGGACAACGCTACTCTACCCTAACGGAGGAACCGCTCTGGTAGTACCGTTCAAAAAGTTCCTGGATTGGCTCTCTGTCTATTCAAGTTTTCTGAGGCCAGGAATGAATTGCTTGTTCTATTGGTCACTGGTTATTACATGACAGTGTGACCAACCCGGCCTCACTGGTCCTATCAACACTTTGCCACTGCCACACCAAGGCACCACACGTGATTGTTGTGTTTTTTCACTGTGCTTCGTGTCACCTCACTGTTTAACTGCAGTTGGACTAATTGAGCTAGGTAGGGACGAGTTGCAAGAAAAGTGCAACGTTGCCATTGGGCTTTGTGGTGCATGTGCAAGTGGTGGTGTCCACTACCCCACCATCAGCCCAATTTGACCTGCTCCTGTACGGGCCACCCAGCATCAACCAATCCTCTCCCTCTTTGGGATAGGCCCTGAATGGGTTTAATGTTTTGTGCGTTGTAGCAGCACGACATCCAAAACTGTAGGCTAAAAATTAAAGCAACTCTTCACACACACCCTGTGGACCCAACCAAAGAACTTGTCTGAGTTCCAGGCAGACCACTGTAAACATTTTCTGATGTATTTGCGAACAGTGGGCAACTTAAGTGGGGGGCACTAGTGGTGAAAGTTGCTGGCAGCCACAATCTTATTTGAGATATGTCATTTTTCTTCAAGGACGGGGAGATGTAATGTTGTGAGGACTCTAAGAGCATGTACGACAGAGACCTCCCAGGTCCACACCGAGGACACTGGGTAACACTTCCTGGCTCATGCAGTGGACAGGTAGCGTTGGGAGGAGCAGTACATTCCATGACAGGATAAAGCAGGGACCACATGGGTGAACCAAAAGTAGAAGAACAAAAGCAATAGAGATGGAAAATCTATTAAAAGCAATTTAGTAGAGTGACTTTGTAAGGTGTCATCTGCTCCTTCTACATCCAGGCATTACAGGTTCCATAGAAGAGTTTCTGAGCCCTGGCACTGGTTCCGAATATTCCTTCAGAGTTTGCACATAGAATTCAAAAAATTAATTACATACATCCAAAAAGAAGATCATGGTTTTCAGAAATAGACTCATTCATACAGTGCCTCCTAGATTTTAGATTATATTCTAGACATATGTTTGGACACTGCCAACCTTAATTTATTTATTACCATTGGCACACAATGTATGCTTGTAGGGGTACCATTAAGAAGATGCGGAAATACAACTGTAACCTTCATTTATGTCGAAATACCACATTATTATTTTGACTTAGTATTAATGGACTTGGTATGCATACTGTACGGTGCTTCTAGCACACTCCAACATAACAGCCATGTCTCTTCCATCTAAGTGTACAAACAGTTGGAACATGAGCTGAGAGTGAACAAGAGCTCTGAAATGGCACAGGTTGCCACAATTGTACCATCTGTCATGCATGAATTCACTAAAGGGGGTAATAACATATATATCACATTGGTTAGACACAAATTATTTTTTCTACAACTTAATTAGTGCTTGCCTCATTAAACAAGTTCACTTCAAACACCATTTGCAGCAGCACTTCAGAAACGCAACACAATGTGAGAGCTTACATTTGAACAGTAGAGGCTCGCAGGCTCGGAAGGGGCGGGGCAGCGTGCAGGGGGGTCCGGGGGTAAATAAATATTAAGTTTAAACAAAAACAGCCCCTTGCCTTCTCTGACGCCGCGCTCCGCTGCTTCCTCGCTGGCGCTGCAGGCACGGGCTCCCAGCCTGCCCTACACCAATCCTGACGCTACTCAGAGCAGCATCAGGATTGGCTGGGAGCACCCAGGGTGGATGCTCCCAGGCAGACTGGGAGCCTGTGCAGGCTCGCTCCGGCCCAGCAACCGTGTTGCTGGACTGGAGAGAGCCCTGTACGTATGCGTGTTTGGCCAGCCGTTACATGCGCTCTGAGGGGGCATGCTGTGCACTCCCCCTCAGTGCACATCACCTACGGGCCCGCCCCCTTTACCAGAAAACCATCATAAACATAGTTTATGATGGTTTTCTGATAAAGGTTTTGCAGCTGCTGCTGTTGGCAGATGTAGATAGTGGACATTAGAAAAGGCCTGATATACAACCTGCATTTTGTAGTACCTAAAGTAGTATCACAGTAGTACAAAAATGCAATTTACAAACCAACAATTGTAAATCTCCACCTCCATCTCACCTGTCTATTCTGTGGGAGATCCTCACAAGTGTAAGTTTACTACTTATTAGAAAATGTGAGTGGGACTAGGGGAGTGGCTGGAAAAAGGGGAACACTTACTACTATAGGGAATGGTGGAGTAAGGAGGGAACAAATGAGTCAATTGCTATTCAGAAACTGCACTTCTAAAGTTATTACAGCCAATAAAGACTGAAACAGTACTAAATGTATTCCAGCTCAGTATTGGAGCAGTACACATGGCCAACCACTGGTACTGCACCACCCTCTCACTGAAATAATGGAGGCATAAAATAGAACCCCAGAGGAAATAATGTTAAAATATATTACTGCATTACGATGGTTTCACAATATATATAATTTATACAATGTTAACAAAATGTATGTACCTTGGTGATACATATTATTTTACATTAAAATACTTTAATAACCTTTTTATTAGAAAATAGATGTATTTTGTTATGGATAACTAAATTAATTTAAATGAAGTTTATTCTTAATATTTAGTGATTTGTAATACATAATAAATATGTATATATAATAATTTCCTTTTATTTTTCATAACAGTTAAAAAAATGTAATTTGAAAAAAAAATTACATTGTTTACATACTTATCTCAAAATTCTGTTAACAGCACTGTAGCATTTTATATTTTGTTCTAAATTTTGTGCTGGCCAATGGCCTGGCGTTACCGGCGGTCTCAATCTGTCAGTTCAGCGCTGCTACGAGTCCCGTGTCTGCCAGTCTTTGCATGGCGGTTCCACTGCCAGGCAAAGGCTGGTGGAGACGGTGGGCCCCTGCACTGTCCATGCACTTGGTATGGGCAGTGCAGGGTCCCCCATGAGCAGCCCCGTAGAAAACTGAACTGGTGGTCTTCCAACCCAAAGAGTTTGATGGGAAGCCTCTGCCGCCAGCCAAAGTCATAATAAGGCCCTGAATAATTCAACATCTTGTAACAGCCATCACAGGAGTAACATTTCCACAACAAAGCAGGGGTTACGTTGGACAAGACTTAAAATACACATATTTATTGATAAGGTAATATCCGTCATGCAACCTTAGACATAATATGACAGACCTTCTCTCAGTATGTGGGAACCAGGGAAGAGGAAGAGGCTGCATGCAGCATGTGTATTATTGTCAATATTTGCTCAATCTTTGAGTTGGGACTTGGTCAAGCATTTGCACAGTCTCAGTTGTATCAATTCAGAGCAACACAAAGGAGCAATTTGCAAGGATTCACAGATATCCTGTGTTAGAAATTGCCCTCTCTACAGGGTCACCCCCAAACATTTTGCTTTCTTCCATTGACTTTCTGCTGGAATTGTGCTTGTTGGCCTTAGGACTCTATGCACTTTACCACTGCTAACCAGTGCTAAAGTGCTTGTGCTCACTCCCCTAAACCTGGCTTCGCATATACCTGATTGGCATATTTAATTTACATGTAAGTCCCTTGTAGAGTGGTATACCATTTATCCGGGCCTGTAAATTAAATGCTACCAGTGGGCCTACATCACTTATTGTGCCACCCACTGTTGTAGTACCTTAAAACTTGTTCCAGACCTGCCATTGCAGCCTGAAGGCAGTGTTTCAATGCCATGTCGACTTGGCATTTAAAACTCTTTGCCTAGCCTTAAACCCCTCTATTATTACATATAAATCACCACTAAGGTTAGCTCTAGGTAGCCCATAGGGCAGGGTCCTGTGTAATCAAAAGGTAGGACATATACTTTTTACTTTTACATGTCCTAGTAGTGAAAAACTCCCAAATTCGTTTTTTCACTACTGTGAGGCCTACTACTCCTATGGGATACAATTGGGGATTCCTTTTAGATTTAATGAGGTGTAATCCCTAAACCTGAGGTGGTAGATATATTATGTTTGGTATCTATGAACTTGTAATGATAGACCCTCTTTAAGGGTAAAGTCAGATTTATCATTATACGTTATAAAATGACACTTTTAAAAAGTTGTTGTTTTCCTGCCTTCCTCTTCTGTGCCTGTAGCCTGCCTTAGGTCACATGACTGGGTATAACTGACAGTTGATACTTTCTGAATTCACCCCTGACAGTCACACAATAGTGGGATTAGCAGACCTGAATAGATCATTAACTGACTTACTGGGGGAGGAGCTAAGCACAGCCTCACTTACACATGACTAAAACTGGACTCTGCAACCACACAATAGGCTTAACAACCCTGTATTGTCAGTGCAGCCAGCTAAGAGTCAGGGCAGGGAAGGCAGGAAACTCAGAGAACCCGTCTGGAAACTTCTCCCACCTGCCAGGAGCAGGGCACCAGGGTATAGAAATAGGTCTCTCAAACCTACTTCTCAGTTCACTACTGGCTTTACTGAAGAACTCTCAGATGACTGCCTGCTATTTTGACTTGCTGTGCACTTTGCCAGACTGCTACTGTACCTGTACGGACTGCTTTGCCATCTGGAGCCTGCCTTGAACCTTCAGAGGCCAACCCTGTAGCGGAACCCTGCATCCTCACCTGTACCCAGGACTTCAGAAGTGACTCCAAGGGCTCGTATAGCTGGCCTCCTGCTCAAAGCCACAGGGACATAACAGGTTCCCACCATCTTGAACCCACACATGCACCATCCTGAGTGAGTCTTGAGTCCTCAGGAGATCTCCATCCACCTCTGGACCCTTAGTTGTAGTGCTGAAGGTGCCCAGGTGGCCATTTTCTAAAACTAAACACTTGCTATTTTGAACCTTAAATTTTAAAAATTCATAACTCTGGTTCTACTAATTGGATTTAGATGGTGTCAAATAATTTATTAACAGCTTATCTATTTTTCTACATTAGTTTGGGATTTGTATTGTGTTGTGTTGTCACTGTATTGCTGTTTGTGTGTTGCATAAATACTTAACACATTGCCTCCAAGTTTAGCATGACAGCATTTTTGTGCCAAGTTATCCATGGTTAAGCACTGGTTAAATTAGTGACTTTTTGTGGTTCACACTGCAAGGGACTGTGGCTGTTGCTTGACCAGGGCTCACACTCCTGTAAACCAACATCCCAATTTCTCACAACCTGACACATAAATACTCATTAGTCAGAGTTTTTTTCTGTACATCCTTCTGTATGGATGCAAATATAGACACAGAGGCTGAAAGGGACAGCACAACTCAGTAAGGATGATGGGGACAGAAACATGCAGCAGATCATGGTACTGGTGTCTGCTCTCATGATGTCCACCACTGTCATTCACACAGTGGAAGCTGTACCTCAGGGACCACTTGCATTTTGCAAATGTTTACCGACTGACAAGGGAAGCTTTCAATTGTTCAGTGCTTATACTCAAAATATTGATCATATCATAAAATTCAATGAATTCTGGCAGTGACAGTGACTCTTACACACCTAATTTCTGATGATCAGGGGTTGAACCCAAATCACCATTGAGTATTACTTACAATATTGTTATTACTGTCAATAAAATGTCAGACTCATCACAGGTCATAGAATATTTGTTTATAAGCATCGTTTTTCTGTAATTTAATATTATTTAGGACAATGCTCTAAATCTGATAGTCATAACTACATAGATTCATGCCCAGAGAACAGTTTGGCATGCAGCGAATAACTTCAATGTGTTATCTTATGCATTTCTCAAAGCTTTGCAGGTTCCATCCCTATTTGCAGACATTGCATTTTCTGAGAGAGCTTGCTTCTTTGAGACTCGTATTTTGGTTCATTGGAGGATCTGGGTTTACCTGACTAATCCCACCTAGTTTGGTTGTGGATTCCCATTGTTCTGCTATAATACGCCCGAGGCCTTAATTGATGCTTATCTCATGATCAATCCGCCTAGCATAATGGATCAGCAGCATAACATACACTTTTTTACAGACAGCATTTTACTACATATGAACATTAAAGCCAAAGTTCCTTATAGATTAGAGGCAAACAAATTTGTACAGTTCCAATCCATGTTCTCTTCCCTTCACAATCTCTTTCACACTCTTGATTATTCATAATTCTTGATTATTAGCAATAGCACTGTAGTACCATGTGCGCTATTTCGTGGGATACACAAACCGGCTACAGTATGTCATGCACTGTTTACTAAAACACGATATCTGTTAAACACATTTTAAGCAGTATTGTGGTTCAAGAATGACAATAGTACGAAAATTGATATTTCTAAAAAATGTCCACCATAGAATATCTGCTCAGCTGACTGCAATGAGGCTCACAGAATTTTACCCTTTCTCTTCTTCGCACTTTGATTTGTCTTCCAGGAATCACTTTGTAATTAAGGCTTGAATATTTGAATAGAATAGAATAGAAATTTGTTTTTTTATGTCTTTTTCATGTTTGAGTTTCCTTTGGACCATTTTATTTG
The DNA here is from genome assembly GCF_031143425.1 of Pleurodeles waltl. NCBI lineage: Eukaryota > Metazoa > Chordata > Amphibia > Caudata > Salamandridae > Pleurodeles > Pleurodeles waltl. The sequence continues at coordinate 281,713,188 of NC_090440.1, forward strand.
CCTGAACTCCATCCAGCATGTTCATATATTTTATGGAGGATGTTTGAGTTGCCTAAACATTTCTGCTGACTAAGGTTAATATTTTAACTTTATTAGTGCAATGTGCTCAGCCCTCTATCAACCTTAAGATTTGAGAGCCTCTCTTCATAAGTTAACGCCCATGTGTTAGACCTGTCAACCTTAGGGTGGTCTTCCCCCCAACATTTTACGTTTTACCCTGCTTTTCCTGACCTCTTATTTTCTGATATTCAGACTCTGTGCACTTTACCACTGTTAACCAGTGCTAAAGTGGTTGTGCTCTCTCTACTAAATATAGTAATATTGGCTTATCCTCAATTGGCATATTTAATTTACTTATAAGCCCCTAGTAAAGTGGCACTCCATGTGCCCAGGGCTTGTAAATCAAATGCTACTAGTGGGCCTGCAGCACTCAATGTGCCACCCACATAAGTAGCCCTTTAAACATGTCTCAGAGCTGCCATTGCTGAGCCTTTGTGACAGTTTGAATAGGCATTTCAACCTGCCAAAATAAACTTTTCTTTTTAATACATATAGGCCACCTGTAGGGAAGGCCCTGGAAAGCCCAGAGGGCAGGGTGCAAGGTATTTAAAAGGCAGGACATGTACATTTAAGTTTTACGTGTTATGGTCAAGAAAAACTCTTAAATTCAGTGTTCACTACTGCAAGGTTATCTCTTCCGTAGGATAACATTGGAGTTGCCTTATTACATTTTATAAGTGTAATTTTCAAATGGGAATAGATAAGATAACTGCTTCATGTTTGGTGTGTCTGGAATCACAATTTAAAATCGTAACTTATAATTAAGTCAGATTGTAAATTGCACCTCTGAAAATGCAACTTTTAAAAAGTTAAGTATTTAGAAAAAATGGTTCTTTTCGAGCCAATGCAACTTTAAACATAAAGTTGCATAAGCAATAAAGGAAAGAACAACACAGATCCACAATTAGTTTGTTATATTCAAAATAATTTTACACTTTGACACTTCACATTATACTGATGGGATTGCTTCATAAGTGCAAAGTAAATAGTGCTTGTGCAATGCATAAGGTAAACACAACGTGACTGAGCATAAAAAACAAACAAAATGAATATAGCTTCACAGCTTATAAACAACAGAGTATGAACAACACTGTTGTGGACCTGTCTGTAATAATATAGTTTATTATAAGTCTCAAATGGAAGAGAGGGCAGACGTATATCTCCCCTTTGCTATCTCCAGGAGTGTTTTCCAGTGCATGTAAATTAGCTTGATCATCAATGTTTTCGATGCTCTCAAGTCGTGGATTGTGTTAGAAGCAAGCTGGAGTCTTGTGGACTCTTGTATCACACTTATGTTTAATCAACAGGGACTTTCCTCAAAGGTCTCAGGGAAAGCTTTTGTTTCATAGTCATCAACAAACTGCTAGAATCCCATTATGGGCAGAAAATCCTCTATGCTGAGTGGATTCTATTGTCTGTTCAAACAATATCTGCCACAAAACGGTCTAAACGATCCAATCTCTTCCTTAATCTTCTACTAGGGGTACCCAGGTTCTGAAGAATGCAGGGTTAACCCATTGCAGCTTGATTCTTTCAGAAAGTTGGCATTTTCTTGTCTTAGCCATTAGGTGCCTGCAGCCTGTCCCTGGTCACATGATTGGGTGTAGTTGGCAGTTCGGCTTTGTGTATTCCTCCTACACCACCAAACACAATGGGAGCGCAGGTGTGACTTGATGGGCCATCACTGGCAGGATAGGAGGGAGATGCTAGACACACCTTCACTTATACCTGACTAGGCTGTGTCCTATCCACACACCAACAGCCCAACCACATTGCATTGTCACCCCAGCCAGGTTGGAACCAGGGCAGGGGAGGCAAGGAATTCCTTGCACTTCATATTCACTGCCTAGAAGCTTCTCCCACCTTCCAGAACCAGAGAACTAGGGTAGAAAGGATGGACCTCAGACACTACCACGTCAGTACACTTCAGGACCTATGGATACTCTGCCAGGAAGAAGGACTGCTATGCTGCTGAAAGACTGCCACTCTGCTGGACTCCATCACGGTCTGCCCAAACTTGTGACTTTGTCCCAGTCTGGTGAGATCACATATGCACACTTGGGACTTTACGCCTTTTGGCACACTTTTTCTCTAAAAACTTTCAAATTAAATGTCTCTAGTTGATCTTGTTTTATTTATTAAAAACCACTCTTTTTTCTAACTCTGTTGTTGGTTCCTCTTGTGGTGTGTTTTCGCTTTGTTACTGTTTGAAGTGTTGAACAAATACTTTAAATATTGCCTTTACGTTATGCCTTAATGCTTTGTGCAAAACTATCAAGAGATTAAGCATAGGTTAATTTGGGAGTTGAGTGTGCCTTACCCTGCCAAGGATTGTGATTGCTCTTTGTCCAGGGCTCACACCCCAGTCAACCAACAACTCAATTTCTTACAATGTGTCATAATGGGCATGGACAATTTGGTTCATCTCCAGCAAATGCTGAACCTTTCTAACAATTTCTTGGACAACCCAGGTAAAAGGAAGGCAGGCTTTTGACAGAATTATGCCATAATGACTACATACGTGGAGTAATAAAGACTGACAAGTGTGATATTATTTATCCGTTGGCCCAGACCTGTCTGAGGATAGCGTTAAGTTAGATGACTGCTTGAAGCATACTTTTCAATATATCTTCAAGGATCCCTGTCTCTTCTTGAGTCCCTCATCTAGTTTTTGAACCCTTATCTATCCTGCACCTTGTGGTTGATTAACTGGTCTGATCAAGCTTACCATGCCGATGAGCTCCCCCCTGTGTACCTCAGATCATTTTAGCAGATGAAGAATAATCAAAAGTATTTTGAAGAAATAACACATAGAAAAAGAATTTCCCACACGCATATATGGGCAGTATTTGTGTATAAATGGGTAATTTTGATTTGAGGTTTTCAGAATAAACTTTAGAATATTGTCAGATTCATCTATGTTCTCAGCAAAAGAGAGCTAGATTTTATTAGTTCTATCCAAAGATAGCTTTCACTTTTTGTGAACCATATATTACCCAGCACCTGCCCCACTCCTGAGTTTGCATATACAATCTAACAAGAAACTTTACGGTGTGGGGGTTGTGCAACTCAACAAGGAATGAATTCTTGGGCATTCTAGCAAAAGAATATAAATAGGTGCATCTAACTGATTTCCCTGAACAATACATGTGCGTCTGAGAGACTGAGGTTGTACAACCCACTGACAGAAGCCTGGGTATGCTATTGAACAAACTGAGCATCTCACTCGGGAAAAGGATTACATTTCAGAGAGAGAAAAGGTTCCCTTTCCTCTAAGTGGAGTTTGTATTGAAAGCTATATGGGCCTCTCACTGAGAGAAGACAGCATTTGAGAGTAGCTTGCATCTTTCACTAATGGAAGCAAGGCATTTCATTTGGAGTAGACTATGTGCCTCCTTTGGAGAAACCTACATCTGTCATTGAGGAAAGCTGGTGTATATGATGGCACAAGCATACACAATTGTACACCTCACCCTGACAGCCCCAGGCTCAATTTAACAAGAAGGGACACTCTTTACACATAAAATCATAACAGGAAACATATTTTGGTCCTTTTAACTTTACTGTTAGGATGTATGATTAAAAATGTTTGACAGTCTCAGTACAGCAACATTGTCAATATCCCCCTTAGCATTCCATGCTCAAAATTAAACTTCAGTACTGGTACCCACAACTTTGGTATCAACAAAATGTGTCATTATTGAGTTTGTTTAGTGAGACACTAAATAGGATTGGATCATAGAAGAGCCATTCAAATTCTACAGTATAAAATTTGCAGTCTTTTACTAGTGGGAGTGGACTATGCTGAAATCTCCTTCAAAACAGCAATTTACAGCATTGGAAATTAACAGATCAGTTTATTCTAGGCAGGGAGGGGAAAACTGAAGTTATCAAGGCATTTGATGACAGCATTGGCAAAACGTTGAGTCAATCAATAATTATTATTCCTTGCCCACCACTGTTTTATGTGCAAGGTACAGTACACTGATGTCACTTTCTTCCTGTTTAGTGGGTTCAATTATAAATGAAAAAGAATGCTTTATAAGTAAACTATGATTTAGATATTAATATGAATACATTTTCAAAATGAATATGTTTATTTGATAATATATTTTCAGCTGCTTCCTGGGGAAGAAATGCAGTTATTTATCAAGCCAGTGCATTTTAATTCAAAATGAAATGCAAGTTGCGTAAACACTGCACGTTATATTTTCCTAAAGGTCCAGACAGAGTCCATATGGTAACATATCTAAAAAACAGGAATGTAGACTTTTGATACTAAAAGGTACAAAAATTAAAAACAATTACATTTCTCATGAAAGCACACCAATGGCTTTTTTTAAAACAGTTCTTATTGCTGAAAAATGTATAAATATATTATTTGCCTAGTGCATTTATACTTTTTTTCACAGTTCAAGCAATTCATATACACGACACAATGGATAATTTGATAGTCAAATATTAAAATAGCAAATACCTCTCAGTAATCATCATACCTTCAATATCAATTGCAGTGAATATTATATTACTTAGTATTGTCTAATGGCTTATTTACCAAACATAAAATATATAATCCTTTAAGATATAAGAATATTTTAATCCAACACACTCACTCTCTTCCTTTTTAAAGAAGAATTGACTTCACTACACTTGTCTTCATTAACACAAATACAGCAAACTAATTGAATAACTTGAAGGAATTCATAAATTAATGGGCTACACATGCCCCTTATTTGGGGCACTCATGCAGGGTTGTCAGGTAAGCCAACAGCCTTACGGTGCCATCTAGTGATGGGGCCAAGTTACTACAAGCCAGAAAACTGTTTTGTGCAGAGAGAGTCACTGTTTACTAGTTTATATTCTGGGTATAATTATTGTTTTTATGAAGATCATATTACAGGCTGACATTTAATTCAATGATACAGCAATTTCTAGGTGGATTTGTGAATTAAACAACCAAATGTCACACAAATATGAAAGCAATAAAGAAAAATTCACCTCTTTTGTTATATCCCTTTTTATGTAGGTGTTTGCTTATTGTCTAAATTAATTTAATTGAAATGCATATTTCCATTGTACACACACTAAAATGTAATCGTCAGGGACCTTAGCAGTCATGCATTTAGAAAACTAGAAATATTGAGGCTATATGTACTATAATTCAAGTGCACTAAAAGTAAGATGTCTTGGTCCAGGAGGAAATAGAGACAGCATTTGTCTTGTCCAGAGAAAGTAAAAGCAACCTTTTACTTTGCACCTTTTCTGCTGTTATGAAGTTGTAGAGTGTGCTTTCTGTGATGCCACTTTCGGATTCAAAGATTCAAGGCAGTTTGCAACTTAAAACTAAGAAAATGCTGACATGTTAAATATAAGATAGATGTTAGGCATTGTACTGGAAAATCTGGCAGAAGTTATAACATTGATAGTAAGAAACTGCATGCATTTTTTTTAAAGTGTATGCTGCGAGTCAGACTTAAACATATTTACATTTATTAAAAATGTTAGTCTATATATTCTTAGAAACTAAAGCTATGAATAGTCCATTTATAATGATACAGTTTTTTAGAGGTTGCCAAATCAGAGTATAAAAAAATCCCTCATTTAATGTGCCATGCACTAATTAGATAAGAAGAGCCTAATTTCTATATGTTCATTTATTGGTATGAATGTTAGAGGGTAAGGCAAAAGCAACATTGCAAGCAATAAAAAACTGCAAATTGTTAAGAAGAGAATCATGCTGTTAGTATGTATTGAAATGGAAATGAAAGCAACTTACCAGCTCTTTCCTTTTCATGCATTCCATTAATACAATAAATAGCTGGTGTGCCTGGTTCCGGGTGTAGTTAAAGGTTTTCTGAACGGTAACAAGAAGCTGATCTCTAAGGGATTCACTTATTATCCTAAACACATAAATGTGACAAATAACACAACACACTATCAGTAGTGACCAATCAATAAAATATTCAAAAATAAATTTCAGTCTTCCAGTTTGGATTCATGTAATATCAAATCATAATACTTACAATATTTGTTGTTATTCTTCCCCGACTTCAATAACAATCAATACGTGCAATAACCACATACCAGACCAGGTTGAAAACATTGCTACATTAACAAAGATCAATCCCACAAAGGATAGTTTGTGCATTCCCAATTACATCCTTAAACATGTAACCTCCATTTCTACCTTTGATGGTTTGTTAAATCTTCATGTGGTCTCTCCCCACATTTTTCCATGAACTACTGTTATAATCTCAAAGAGGTCAGTCAATCTTTTGTACCATAATGTAAAGCCAGACGTTGTTCCTATGATTGCTTTACTTAAAAGCACAATGGCTGGCTGAAGCCTCAAATAGGTCATGAATTGTACCAACAGTAAATAAGAATATACAGAGATCATGTGTCACTGGTACACAGAATTTGGCTGGGAGGTTACTCTAGCACTCATTTGCTACCGCTGCATGTTTACTGCTGCATGTTTATAGCTCGTAGGGAAATAGAAAATATTTCTTTGGGGTGATTTAAATAGTTCTGACCAAGGCAGGTCTAATGTTATAGGGATGCTACAGAGATATGCACAGAAAGTCTATGCTCCATTATCGGTTAACACAACTGTATTTTATTGTTATGCCTTGTGTATTGCTTTGCTCCCAATAAACATGTTTTAAGAAAATGTGTCTCTTGTACAATTTCCAAATCTGTTAACATTTCTATTGTGTTCCCTTTTAGAAGTCATACATCTCAATGTTCATATTCTGTCACAGATACCTTACCCTGCATCTTCAGAATACTTGTGTGCAAAAGACAAAATGTCAGATGCTCGCCCACTTCCATCACACACAACCACAGGGATGGGCGGTTCTTCTCGCAGGCACTCTAGGACAATAGAGATCACATTCGGTCCCCCTTCAACGATGAGGGCAACTACAGGCACACCCTGCCCCAATCCTAGGACAGAAAGTATGTTGAGCATTGCAATCAAATTATAATGTAAGGTAGCATGTAACAGTTACATTTCATGGTAAAAAGTAAATGTAAGCTTACATAAAACATTCACCAAAACATGTTTTTAGAATTTGGAAGTCAAGTACGATGTCAAACTAAAGTTGTAGAGTACATATCTTCTGCCCTACAGCAAGAGAGAAATCCATATTTAAAAAAAATAACTAGATAAATAGTACAACAAAATTAGGGCTCTTATTTTAGGGCATGTGGGCATAATTGTATTTATTGTTAATAACCATATGTTCTGATCTTAATTACACAAGATAAATTCTGCTTTTGTGTTTTTATCTGCTTATCTGAAAGTTGTGTCTGATTTGTCTTTTTGGTAGTCCAATTACCTTTTCAATAATTACATTACTATACTATTTACAGTTATTTTACACTTTAATATTTTCTGCCATTAATAGTTTTCTTACATTGGTATTTATTTTGCATATTCAAATCCAATTTGATTAGACAAAATGTTTTGATAACAGGCATATTTTATGATATTCTTTGAAAATATATTGTCATTCTAAAATATTCTGCATTGTAAATTAGAATAAGTATATTAACAATACACTTGATTACATCAATATGTAAAATATAATACTTTAAAAACTAATGTACACAATATACCTTTCTCAGAATGCATGAGACACTAGCTTCCATTTGATGTAGATATATTATCTTTACCTCTCTCATGATTGTATCAATAAAATCTAGATTGATCATAAGAAGGTATTGATGGATAATTATACATAAGATGATATCCAGTTAGTTCCTAGTAAAAAGATGTTCAAATTGCTAAAAGGAACCATCATATTTGTGGACTACAGGAACATTTCCTAACTCATCATAATCCAATTTAAGAAAGCTACATTTTTAAAATGTTGTTGCGGTCAGGTGAGATGTAAACTACTTTGCTGCTGACATTAGCTATCATTCTAGCACACAATGCACCTGCTAAATTCATATGAATGTATTAAAATATTTCACAGTGATTACATCATATTGGTGTTTCACTATTTATTTAATACAAATAATCAAGTCCTGTCTCAGTAACCAAAAAAATCCCAAAGGAGGGATTTTCATTTAGGTCAGGCTATTGAATGAGTAAACACTTCACAGGTAAATATGGAAGAAGAGTATACGTAAAACTGATAAAAAAAGAAAAGGGTGAAATTATGTGCTGACAGATATTGGTTTGAAATATGTGCAACAGAGAAATTAAAAAAGACTGGATCCAAAATGGCAAAATTTTCTGACTCTAGATCCAGAGGCAGATGAATACGTACTTTCACTCAGGAAGTGGTGTCACAAATATTCTTTTAATGGCAGACACACAAATGCTGATTGTTTTCGCAATGGTGCACAAATTAAACAGATACAAGATTCATAAGTAACAATATCTTAACATGATAATAATGTAAAATGTAAAACTAGAAACATAAATTAAGGAAATTGGTTAGGTGCAGTGAGGTATTTTTAGGGTAGGCTCACTAAAAAAGAAGATTTATATCTGGAGTTCACTGACCACTACAAAACAGTTATTACAAATGACAGTTAACACATTTACAAATTGTTCATGTTGGTTATGGCGTTGTCACACTTCTGTGTATCCTGCACATGATAAAGGACATTACCTTTTGATCACTGGGCACACATTCACTATTTCCTCCTTTTTGATGAGCAGACTATCTTCTTTGGATGTTGTATAAAAAGAAAGAACTGGTTCAACTGTGAAATGCATGACAGTTGAGCATCCCTTTGCTGTCCCTGCCTCACTTTATCTCCAGGCATAGGATGACAAAGGGAAGACCACAGGCCATAAGGATCAACCACCTACCAGCCAAACATTAACTTTGGCTAGGAGAAAAATATGACTCAGTAGTACAAGAAAATGTTTACATTCAGGTGAGAACTAGATGTGACAACAAATTGAAAGGATTGACATATACACTGTCAGGTGATTAATTGCAATTCTGATCTTTTTCTGGTTGTGTTTACATGGTAGAATTGACCAAATACATTTAGTACAGTAATATTGCAGTCAAGAATAATTAAGGTATATGCTTACAACTTTCCACAAAGGTACTTTGTTGCACTAAATGCAGATGTCTATCACAATCCTATGCAACTTCTAGAGTGCAGAGATCACAGATCACTCAACTCTATCATAGAAGGTTTCCACCTCTTTCTGTACTTACTTGTGTTGATTTTTTGCAGAGAAATGTGTTTTTCTAATTGACGTCGCAGTTTAACTTCAGCTCCATATTTACCAACAGTTCCATTGTCCGCTAAGATGAAGTGTGTATGTGAATTGTTTAGAACAGACAGTTTGCTCAGAGGATTTGACATTGTTTGGTATTGTTTTGTTACCTGTAAAACAGTTGTAATATACAAAGTCAAAAGTTGCATGTATTGCATACTCAGCATCCTTAATAATATATCACATTTGCCCTTTATATGTACTTAAATCATACACTTTAACTACAGATACACCCATCAAACCCATGCATCTACACACTTACCGAAACACCTAAGGTGAGCACATTGGTTTAATTTACTTATTTAAATAACAGTGATTATATTCCAAGCCTTTTAAAAATATATTTACTAGCTCTGTTGCACCTTTTGTGGGTTGTTGACTCATTCCATGATTTTTTAAATACATTAATACCCCTGCACCTCTCCCCAGCCTCATATTGCATTGGGACTTCTAGAATTTTTCTTCCCTTTTTGAAAGAAATTGAGAGAATATTCAATAGGCCAAAACTGAGAGCTGGGTAGGCCACTTCTGACCTGGAGGTGCTACCAATACTGCCACATGAAAGATGACAGGAGATCTACACCAGGAAGACCTCTACATGACACAGACAGAGTTTGTCATCTTTGAGGAGGGCTGAGTTTCCCCTGTAGAAGTCTTGGACTGAGAGGCATCTTGTCAATCTCAAGGCACGTACCCAGAACTGAAAGACCAGTCTCAAGGTAACACCCCTAAGATGGTGAAAGAGTGTAAAAAGGGTGTCAATACATTGAGGTTGTAGCCCCAACCCTTAGAAACTTAAAAGGGCAGAGAGACCTTGGGAACATGTGGGAGACTCCTTACCAGCCCCTCAGCTGGACATGAGGCCTAATTAATGCTCCAGACTGGAGCCTCCACCTGGCAGTGGATGGTCAGGGGCTTGGTTCCTGAGAATGACAGCTGTCAGAAGTCTCTGTTGTTTGTTGGTATATATTTCCAAATTCAAGGTGGCTGCCATATTTCAAACTTTCAAGGATCTATCCCAATTCAAGATGGAGGGAAACGTGTTCCAATGTAATTTCCTGCTTTTAGCCTATAAAAGGAGAAATAATACTTTTGTTGTGTTCCTACTCTAAGTAGGAGGAGGAATCGCCATTGTCTTCAAAGAATCCATCAGCGTCACCACCTCCACCGAAGACACCCCCCTCGCCGCCGAGCACCTGCACTTCCAGATCCGCACTGACCCCAGGACCACCCTCAGAGGATCACTCATCTACCGCCCCCCCCGGACCGTGCGCCCTTTTCAGCGACTCCATCACCGACTTCATCTCCCCGCACGCCCACGCCTCGCCAGACTATATCCTCCTCGGCGACCTCAACTTCCATCTAGAACAGAACAACGACCCCAACACCACCGCCCTGCTCGACAACCTCGCCAACCTCGGCCTCAAGCAACTGGTGAACACCCCCACCCACATCGCCGGACACACGCTTGACCCCATCTTCTCCGCCAGCAAACACGTTTCCTTCAGCCACGCCTCCGCTCTACACTGGACCGACCACAGCTGTGTCCACTTCACCTTCCGACGCGAGACCCGCCACCTCCGCACTCAACCTATCCCTTGTCGACAGTGGAACAAAATCCCCGAAGAACAGCTTTTCTCCACGCTCATCGACAACCAACCTACCTTCACCACCGACCCCAACAACGCAGCCCTCAGCCTCACGAACTGGATCACCAACTGCGCAGACAACCTTGCTCCCCTCAGACGCCTTTCAAGACAGGCCAACACCAAAAAACCTCTCTGGTTCTCTGACACCCTTAAAGAATCAAAGAAAACCTGTCGCACCCTCGAGAAAGCCTGGCGTAAGGACCACACCGCTGACAACATGACCGCCCTCAAGAACGCCACCCGCGAACACCACCACCTGATCCGCGCAGCCAAAAGGAATTTCTTCACTGATAGACTGGACAAAAACAGCCACAACAGCAGAGAACTCTTCAGCATCGTAAAAGAGTTCTCCAACCCCAACGCCAACGCCATCACGCCCTCACAAGACCTGTGCAACTCCCTCGCCACCTTCTTCCATCGTAAGATTACCGACCTTCACGACAGCTTCGGACACCAGACCCAGCCGACCAACACTGAACCCACACCCTCAGCCATCACCCTCAACGCCTGGACCCACATCAACACAGAACAAACCAAAACCACCATGAACTCAATCCACTCCGGCGCCCCCTCGGACCCCTGCCCACACTTCATCTTCAACAAAGCCGACGACATCATCGCCCCGCACCTCCAGACCATCATCAACTCCTCTTTTTCGTCTGCTACCTTCCCCGAAAGCTGGAAACACGCCGAAGTCAACGCCCTACTAAAGAAACCTACGGCTGACCCAAGCAACCTGAAGAACTTCCGCCCCATCTCGCTCCTCCCATTCCCTGCCAAAGTCATAGAGAAGACCGTCAACAAGCAGCTTACCAACTTCCTTGAAGACAACAACCTTCTCGACCCCTCACAATCCGGATTCCGAGCCAACCACAGCACTGAAACCGCCCTCATCTCAGTCACAGACGACATCAGAACCCTGATGGACAACGGTGAAACAGTCGCCCTCATCCTCCTCGACCTCTCGGCTGCCTTCGACACCGTCTGTCACCGCACCCTAATAACCCGCCTCCGCTCCACCGGGAACGAAGGCCAGGCCCAGGACTGGATCGCCTCCTTCCTCTCCAACCGCTCTCAAAGAGTCTACCTCCCACCTTTTCGCTCAGACCCCACCGAGATCATCTGCGGCGTCCCTCAAGGCTCCTCGCTCAGCCCGACACTCTTCAATGTCTACATGAGCCCCCTCGCCGACATCGTACGCAAGCACAGCATCATCATCACCTCCTACGCCGACGACACTCAACTTATACTCTCCCTCACCAAGGACCCCGCCAGTGCAAAGACCAACCTGCAAGATGGTATGAAGGACGTTGCAGATTGGATGAGGCTCAGCCGTCTGAAACTGAACTCAGACAAAACGGAAGTCCTCACCCTCAGCAACACCCCGACGCATGGGACGAGTCCTGGTGGCCCACGGCCCTTGGCACCGCACCGACCCCCTCAGACCACGCTCGCAACCTCGGCTTCATCTTGGACCCTCTTCTCACCATGTCCAAACAAGTCAACGCCGTGTCCTCCTCCTGCTTCCTCACCCTCCGAATGCTCCGTAAGATCTTCCGCTGGATCCCCGCCGACACCAGAAAGACCGTGACCCACGCCCTCGTCACCAGCCACCTGGACTACTGCAACACCCTTTATGCTGGGACCACCGCAAAACTCCAGAAACGTCTGCAACGTATTCAAAACGCCTCCGCCCGCCTCATCCTCGACATACCCCGCAACAGCCACATCTCCGCCCACCTGAGACACCTGCATTGGCTCCCCGTCAGCAAAAGGATCACCTTCCGACTTCTCACCCACGCACACAAAGCTCTCCACAACAAGGGACCAGAATACCGCAACCGACGCCTCAGCTTCTACGCCCCCACCCGTCTCCTCCGCTCCACCAGCCTCGCTCTCGCCGCCGTCCCTCGCATCCGCCGCCCCACAGCGGGTGGGAGGTCCTTCTCCTACCTGGTGGCCAAGACTTGGAACACCCTCCCCACCAGCCTCAGGACCACCCAGGACCACTCCGTATTCCGGAGACTCCTCAAGACCTGGCTCTTCGAGCAGCAGTAACCCCTTTCCCCCTAGCGCCTTGAGACCCGCACGGGTGAGTAGCGCGCTTTATAAATGTTAATGATTTGATTTGATTTGATACCGTCATTTTCATGGGAATACTGGATGTTACTGGTTTGTCCTCTGATTTCGTTTTCATTTTCCAGGTTCTACCTTGACTTCTCTGTATTACCTACATATCTCCTGTTACAACTTCTAATTCCAGCTGGATTTTCGCCTCCTCATTCTTCTGGCTGCCCGTGTCACTCAAAATCCCCTGGCCAGTCCTGAATCCTCCCTGCCATCTCTGAGGATTTTTGCCTTGAGATTTTGTTCTTCCTCTTGGGACTGCTTCTGCAAGGAACTTCCTGAAAGTTGCTACCTAGTGGTAACTGCATCACAGCTACTGAAAGGATTTGCCCCTACCTCTGGCGGACTAAGACTAAGAAGATCAGTTCCGTGACAACTTGGGCACCTAGGACAGTGGTACTGTCTGCCTACTGGGATGCATCTGAGGAATGGAACCATCTTCCCTTTTCTCTTCAAACAATCAGAGATGAGTACTCATTTAGAAGAGCCCTTAAAACCGGTCCATTTGTTTTCCCTCTAGTCCTTTCCACTCTTGGTACCTTGGTTTTGGCCTTGGATTAGTTGCCTCACAGGTGGGGTCTGCAGATAAGGAGAAGGGTTCTCCATTGACATGTTAGGGGCTAAAGAAGATGTTGACATAGGGGTACAGATAGGTTCAGAGGGCCATAGCACAGACAAGTGTCACTGCAGAGGTGGTTAATTGTTCATGTTCTGTTGCCTGAGTAGGGAAGTTCATCAAGTTACTGGTTAGTCTACCATAGCTCTTGGCTGGGGATGGCCTGTGTAGGAAGTCACCTTTTTCTGAGTGGTCACACTGGATTTTTTGCCATTTGCTGGACCCTATATTTTTGCTGGCTTTAGAACTCTTTGCATTTTAGCCCTGCTAACCAGTGGTAAAGTGCCTGTGGCCACCCTTTAAACATGGGTTTAACTAACATATTCTTAACTGGCATATTTACTTTGCCTACAACTCTCTAGCGTATAGTACAGAGTGTACCTAGGATTCTACCTTAGCTCTTGGCTGGGGATGGCCTGTGTAGGAAGCCAGCTTTTTCTGAGTGGTCACACTGGATTTTTTGCCTTTTGCTGGACTCTATATTTTTTGCTGGCTTTAGATCTCTTTGCATTTTAGCCCTGCTGACCAGTGGTAAAGTGTCTGTGGTCCCCCTTTAACCATTGGTTTAAATAACATATTCTTAACTGGCATATTTAATTTGCCTATAACTCCCTAGCATATAGTACAGAGTGTACCCAGGACCTGGGGGTTAAGTATCACTAGTGGACTGTAGCACCAATTGTGTCATCCACTGAAGGGTCATTGCAAACATGGCCTCACGCCCGTCATTGGAGGCAGGCTAGAGTGTAAAAACTGCAATTCAACCTACTGAAATAGACCCTTTTGACCCCACAGAATATGCAAGGGGTGGGGGCTGTGGGTATCCTTTTAACCATTACAGTGTCATATCCTGCTTGACAGGTCTGCTGGATTCACATATAACACTTTGGACACACTTTGAAAGGGAGATAACAGGATGCCAGAACTATTCTTGTGGATTCACCATCTGGCTGCTCTGGTGGCTCTGCATTGTCCCTTTTAGTTTTAGATGTGGGAGCACACTGGGATTACCACAGCACGCTACCCAAACACACACCCCTGCCCTCAGAGCCCAAATTTAGTGTTGCTGAAAACGTTTGCCATCTTGAAAATGCCCAAAGTAGGAAGGGCTGGCCCCAGAAACCTTTACCCCATTGGTTATGGCATTGCCAAGAGTCATTTGTACCCACTGGCTAGTGTCGGGCAGAAATGTGGTACCGCTAGGTACCAAGTTCAGAATGCTGTGGAAGATCAAAATCGCTCTGGACCTCCTGTCTGTGACATGAGAGGAGCCCTGAAAGTTCATATCTCTGCTTCCATTTATTGGCTTTTTGTAATTTTGGGGTCAGTTTGTTTACAAATTTCACTCTATTGTCTAATCTGCAACAAATCATAGAAAAATCTAAAATCTTTGTGAAGGAGACCCAGAGAGGAATCATACTTTAATTCTGCAATATTATTTGACACATCATTACCCAATGCTGACATCTCACAGATACTTACATCCCTTCCCATAAGATCCTCTTTGTTTTCCACAATGCCCCATGGTGCAATACCTATGGCACAAATTCGTCCCCTGGACTTTGAAGAATGGTCCTTCAAGGCATCTCCAACATGGCGAATTACACCTGCATCACAGGATTTTGAAAAACAATGTGTTCAGACTTTACATAAAACAATTACACAACTTCAGCTATACTTTATAATGACACACCTCATACAGTGTCACCATACCTGCATATTTCTCGGAATGCATGGATTGTTTTTAAAAGGCATAAAACCACAAATCACAAAGCTGCAGAATAAATCCTTCTAAAACAACTCAAGCAAATCAAGGCTTCCTATTCTCTGTAAATTGATCAAGTTAATGTGGTAGCTCTCTGGATCTCTGGGTTCTTTTTTATGACCACATGCTTAAAAAGAAATAATAAAGTATGCTATAGCTATTTTTAAGCACATTGAGATGAAAGGCGCCCAAAGAAGGACTAAATACATGTTCAATCATGACACATATTTTCACAGGAACATGGTTTGAATGTGAATCTGACTATTTGACAATCAGCGTCAGTGTACTGCAATGATGTGGCCCTGATTTAGAATTTAGCAGATGGGATACTTAGTCACAAATGCAACAGATATCCCTTCTGCCTTACTACAAGTGCATCATCGCACTTGCAATAAAGTAGACAGGATATCTGTCACATTTTTGACGGAGTACCCTGTCATCCAAACTCTAACCCTGGCCCTGTATCAAGAAGGACCTCTGCTTAGTATTTGTGAACCAGAAGGACGCAGGTGACTAATAACAGCACATGTGAACTGTGTTTGGTAGTGATAGAAGGTACCATTCCAGATGGCAGAATCTTCCCAGGTTTCTGTATACTTACATTAGCACTAATCCTATAGATAACAGGAAACAGAGTTTGAATAGTGCTTTCAACCGAGATGCAATGTTCTTAATTTATTTTAATTTAATTCAGTACTTGTAGAGCACAATTTCCGCTCTCAGAAGAGCAACCTGGCACTAATGTGGAAAAATAACTCCTTAGTCAATGCGTGGGGAAAAAATGACTTAAAAAATAAGGGAATAACAGTGTGTCAGAGATTCCAAAGATCCAAGTACTTAACTGCATCCTAAATGTAGTTTCTGTTTTGATGAACCCGATGTGGTTGGTAAGATGGTTCCAGGCTGTGGTACCTAGAACAAGGAGGAAGGATTTGCCCCCTCTGGGTCTTAATCTGAAAGAGGCAGGCTTAAACGGGTTTGCCTGGGAGGGACTGAGGATTCTGCTTGTGACATAATGAGTGAACCTTGATGTTAGAAATTGTGGTCCAGTTGCTTTGTAGGCTTTGAAACTCATGGAAAGAATTTAAAAAAGAACCCTTTTATGAAATGGCAACCAATGCAGTGTTTTATGGCTGTTGAAGCAGATGATCTTCTTAACAGTTTATGAACTGATCTGGTGGCTGCGGGCTGGACAACTTGGAGTTTCTGCGGAGTCTGTTTAGAAGCTCACGCATACAGACTATTGTAGCAGTCCAGCAAGGAGGTTATGAATGCACAGGCAACTGTCTTTCTAGCTGTCAGGGGCAAAAAAATCAGAACATTTCTTGAGGGATTTTATTAGATTGAAGCATGTGCTCAAGACGGCAAGAGAATGTGGGGGAGAGGCAGAAGGGACTCAAATTTTACTCCCTGCTTCCTCACAATCTTAACAGTGGCTTGAGGAGAGGGGCGGCTGAAACTGGCCACCATTTGGCTGGGACAAACAGATTAGAATTACCCAGCAGCATGATTTCAGTTTTCTCAGTGTTACAAATTAGATGGTTGTCTTGCATCCACTGCATAACTGCAGTTAAGCAATTTTTAAAGTTCAACTCTGATCCAAGTGACGCTTTGTCCAGTGATATTATCAGCTGGGTATCATCTGCATACGGAATGGCATCTATTCCAAAGGTTGCAGTCAGGTAAATCAAAGGGACCATATAGATGTTGAACAAAGCGGGGCTCAACAATGAGCCTTGTGGAACTCCTGAGGTTACTGTAGTTTCTGCAGAGTAATATGGGCCCAACCTGACCATTTGTCTGTGATTTGTAAGAAATGATTTTATGCAGAAAAGGGCCGATCCAGCAATTCCACACCCTTTAATACAATGGAGCAAGATATCATGGGAGACGGTGTTGAATGCAGTGGATAAGTCTAACAAAATCAACACTGCATTCTTTCCTGCATCCAAGGTCCGTTTAAGAGTGTCTGAGTTCCAACAATGCAGACTCAGTAGAATGCTTAGGGAGGAAACCTGACTGCAGCGAGTGAAGCACATTAGCATTTTCAAGGATTGTAATCAGCTGGCAATTTTTTTATTATTTTACTCATTACAGGCAATAATGAGATTGGGCGCAAGTTGGACAGTATGTTTGGGTCTGCAAGGGGTTTCTTTTTCAGAGGTTTAGCCACTGGCAACTTCTAATCAGCAGTCACTTCTGTTATAGATAAGGAGGCATTCATAATATCATTAATCAGCAGGTTATCTATATCCACAACCTTATGGAGGCCCGCGGGGCAAGGGTCATTAGGTGATCCTGGTTTACAGGACAGGATAGCCCGGCAGGATTGGGCTAGCAGAATTTTTTGGAAGGTTAGTAAAGCTTTGGTTCCTGCTTTTGAGGGCCCACCATTTATTGCATCATTCAGTAAATGTAGGAGGGGTAAAATCTCATTGGATGGATGTTTGCAATAGACACACATATTAAATAGTGGGGTGCTTGTTAAGAGGGTGCTGGTCATTCTGTGTGAATAAAGCCCCTTCCCTCCATCCAAACTACTTATGGAGGTGTTGCATATTCCACCCAGCTCTAAAAACAGAATTACTTTTACCTTTTAATGGAATGTGTGTTTCGTAAGTGCGTTTACTAGGTGGAAAAGGCATGAAAGATCCAGTGAATATCCACAAAACCATGTACATAACCACCAGTATATTCCTATTTTCCCATTTCTAGACCACCTTAAAGTCAGTCTCAGTAGGCAGATTTTTTCCACAGGAGTCAGAGGATGTATGCAGAGAAACCTTGATAACGTTTTGGATGTGACCCTCCATGCGAGTAAAAAGCTTTGAAAATTTGACCTGCTGTCACTCTAAAGGTTAGAGATTGGTGAACTCTCTCTTGATTTAAATTGTCCAAGTGACCAAGCCACGTGCCATGAGTAAATAGATATATATTTAATAACCATCTCACGTGGTGACACGGGATTTCAATTTGACCAATTAAATGCTGCCCTTTTCTAACACTGCTACTCTCAAGTCGAATGTAGGTCAATGGCCATGTTCCTACAGGCGTTGCGTGATGATGGTCTGTCTAGCATTACAAATTCCAAAGATAATACAATAATAGAAAGAGGCCAATACCTCACTCTTGTTTTTACCCACGTGTATTTCTCACTTCACTGTTAGAATTTGGCTATGGAATCAACAAAATAGTCATTTTTACTCTCTGTCCTGGAACTGCTGAAATATCCAAGAGTATGCAGCATGTAAAAGTTGTAGCTCTGGTAATGCAATCAGGATGCTCAAATGTGGTCATTCTAAGAAGCTACCATAAACTAGAGTGTGAGTCGAAACGGAAAACATATTCTGCATCAGAATTCAAATCCATCAGGTGTCATCGAATTTTGAACGAGAAAGTAAATGTGACTTGGTTTGTAGAAACTGTTGCGCACGCCAAGACCTTGTTTGTTAGGCAACACTGAAAGTTTACTTCTAATATAGCTGCCTTTCTGATTGAAGCTCAGTGCAGCATTTTATCACAATTTTTTACTACTGTGAACGGGTTTTCATTAGGTAATAAAAATAGTAGCTCAAGAATGATGGTCATGTATGTACACTTGGAAGAAAATGGCAGATGAAATTGTGCATTCTCTACTTATCCGCCCCGAATGTATTTTTAGATTCCTTACCGGTGCTGACTCCTCCGGTGAATATCCAGGCTCCTGTGGTCATAGCAGCTTTGATTAGCCCTTTCCCGAACACTTGCTTCAGTTTGGGCTGCATCTCAAAATTCTGCAGTCCTCCGTGGACGGAGATCAAGAGTTTGGGAAGTTCCAACTGCCAGTCTTTCACCATTAGATGAAGCAGGGAATCTGGTTTAGTGTCGTAGGATAAGCGGATGTACTGAAAAAGAGTTCGAAATCACCCATTATAGTATCTATGTACTGATGCATTCATGCAGAACCTAAGGAACACAGGTCAGAGAGCTCGACTCGTAAGACTGCAGCCACGGGACCACGTTCAGTGGTCCATAAAACATGCTTCTGTGAGTAAATTCCTTTGAAACACGCAGTACCTACCAATCTGCGCATTTCATTGGCTGTATTATGGAAGATCACAGGGAGCAAGGGGTGTTTGAGCCCATCTTTCATACTCCAGTGGTGCTTCCATGCTACAAAATGGACTGTGTTTATGCTGCCCTTTCTCTTAGGCACATGACTTGGCACCTCTCTTCCTAATGTGAAGTTGGCGTTTCATAACTTGTATGGGGCAGCCACATGCAGATGAGAGAACATCTTTATATTTGTATGCACACCGTAGCTCTGGTCAGGACCGTCAGGTGCTCACAGCAGCCTTGTTTTCAGTGTCCTTGTCTGCCTAATGATTTTTCTTGAATTTCTCTCAATGGCAAACTGGGTCATGTTATTAGTAATTGTACTAACTAGAGAACACTGGACCAGAGTCACACAGCCATCGACAGCTGCATAACTGCAATCCATGACTGCACACATTCACAGTAGACAATGCCACAAAAAGGGGACGAATGTGCGGTTTAAGAAGTGGATTAGGAACGCTAACAAAGCGCAAGCATGAAGACATTTATAGACTCCTCTCTGGCTATTTGTTATGCTGGAAATGGTCAGATACTTAGTCCAGGGCTGGAGTAACGCATCTTTCTAGACCAAAGGGGGTCTGGATACCCTAAATGTATTGGGGCTCTACGGCAATGGATTTCTGCAACAGAAAAAATTATTTACCAATGAGACTGGGTAAGAGAATGATACGCGGTATCTCTTACAGTGGCCAAGCAAGGACAAAATTAATCAAAACTTGTCTGCTGCAGATCACATATACAAAATAGAAAGGGAGACACATATAGAGAGTCACTGGGATTTGGTGCACAGATTATACTCCTGAAGAAAATAAAATAAAAAGCAATTTAATTTACTGTTCATTAAAAAAGAGAGCTTCCTTCACCTCTACATGTCAATATGCATGCCTAGAGCTGATTCCTCAAAGTAGTAAATACTTCACCCCTTTCTAAAGGGAAGTGGTTCACTCACCAGGGCCATAACCTTACACGAACAAACATTTTAAGATTGTTAAATAAACAAATGGACATCTAACACACTGGGTCAGTAGAATGCCTTCCCGGTAGGTGGTTTACAAGTTTTGGTGGGGAAACCACTTTGTACAGATTTGAAAACAACTTGATACCCACGCTTGTCAAATGTACTCTCTGTTATTTTGCTTTTTACACCACTTGGAGTTTGACCGAAACTGTGGTGTTTAGGTTTAGAAACATATCTGGAGCCTCGTTTTCTCTGCATTGTTTACAGATCTATGCAGCCATTTACAGACATGTGCCAATCACTAATTGACTTTAAGGGCCCTAAATCCTCAGGATGTTTCTACAAATTTGACCTACTTGGTTCTTGTAAGATAACATAAAATCTTGTGGAGTTACTGCCCGAATGAATACTGTCCAGTATACATATGCGTGTGATTGTGCTGAACTTACCATTGCCTTGTTAGAATGACCACCGCCCTGGAACTCCAGAATTCCGTAGGCATCAGTTGGACTGCTTTGAGTGTGTTTATTGATTGTCCATTTCTCTTGTTGATGTTCCACTTGCTTGTTGTCGTCGCCATTTTTATTTGCAGTTACGTTTTGAGGCACAGGGACATGCTGAGTGATAAGCTGACCACAGCAACACCTGAAAAGGTATACCAGTGTGCCGTGATTATATTGATCAATTATTGAAATACAGTTGAGTTTAAGCATGTGGAATGAAGACAACTTTAACAATCTTTGGATTTTAAGGTGTATAATACAAAACCATACTATGTATTCGCAATGGCATTCTAATATTTCAAATGGAATTATTTTAAAACTAACATTTTAGTAAGGCAAAAACAGTAATGTACCATAGTTTATGTGCTCATTAACAATACCCATAGTCACGCACAAATGTATATTCAAGTGAGAAAAGTACACATTAAGCTTTATTACAGACAATGATAGTTTATTTTACATGGATGTGCGAGTGTACCCAAAATTAACACCTTCTAGATCATAACTTAAGTTAAAATGCCAGTTACTAAACCATTTAAATCCTGCAGTTCAAATGAAGTGATACTTTGCAGAACCAACATTCAAACACAGAAAGCTAAAATTCAATGAATTTACTTAGCAGTTACAGAATCACCGCCAGCCAAAGAATCAAATTCAGCCACATCACAGAACTCACCTGGACCAACCACGCCATCATCCACTTTACGATCTCTAATGCTCAGCACGCCATCTCCAGGTTCCTCCCATACCAGCTGAAGCAAGGTGACCAAGACACAGCGGGTACAGACCCTCAACATCACCCAACAGGAAACATCATCAGACCTTGACCAAGCCATCCAGAACATCTCCGTATGGATCACCAACTGCATCCACAGTCACCCCATTGAAACCAGCAAAAACCAGCTGGTACACCCCAGAGCTCAGAACCATCAAGCGCAACTGCTCCCAACTCGAGAAACGATGGCGCACCATAAGGAACCCTCCCGACAGAACCATCCATAAAGCAGCCATCTGCAACTACCACCTACGCATCAAGGAAGCCAAAAAAGCAACCATCTCAGCCCACATTGACACGGTGGCCAAACACACGAAGGAACTCTTCAACATAGTCAAGGAACCCTTTAGCCTGGTAGCCAGAAAGAACACCATCCACCCCTAACCAAAGTACTCTGTGACACCCTCTAGGGATACTTCCACACCAAGATTGCCTCCTTCGACAACAATTTTGACCCCCGAGCCATATCTCTCAACCTCAACCACCTCAACCAACCAACACACAGCAGCCAAATCATCAGCACCTAGTCTCTGCTCACCACTCAGACCACCATGAAATCATGTCTTCCATCCACTCTTGCGCGCGCACCGACTCTTCAATCTCGGAACCATCCCAATCAGCAACAAACGCACCAGCATCATCAACACTTCCATCTGCATGGCAGCTTCCTGAGACAGGTGGAAACAGGCAGACGTCAGACCTCTCCTAAAGAAACCCTCTGCGGAACCCAGCGATCTCAAAATTATTGACCGATTTCTCTGCTCCCCTACCTGGCCAAAGTACTTCAGAAAGCCATCAACTAACAACTCACCGAACACATGAAACAAAACCACCTACTTGATGCCTCACAATCAGGTTTCCACTTCAACCATAGCACTGAGACAGCGCTGATCGCTTCCACAGATGTCATCAGATCTTTCCTAGCCATGGAGAAACTGGCCATGATCCTCCATGACCTCTCTGCTGCGTTTGGCACCGTCTCCCACCAAACCCTCATCGACAAACAATACAACATCGGCATACAGCAAAACGCCTTCAAGTGAATCGCCTCTTTCTTTACAGGTCACAAACAGAGCAAATGGCTGCCCCCTTTCACCTCTGAACCCAAGGACATCATATGCAACGTACCCAAAGCCAATTTACCCAAAATCAACTTCTGCGACGCCATGACCAACGTAGCCAACTGGATGAGAGACAACTGCCTCAAACTCAACTCCAACAAGACAGAAGTTTTGATTTTTTAGAAAAGCACCTATGCTTGGGACCACAGCTGGTGCCAACTGACCTCGGACCAACATCCACATACCATGCACGCAACCGTGGCATCACCCTCAACAACAAACTGACCATGAAGCGACAAGTCAACGCAGTCACCTCCTCCTGCTTCCACACCCTTCTCGTGATCTGCAGAATCCTCAGATGGATCCCTTCAACATCAGAAAAACCTTCACCCAGGCCCTCGTCACCAGCTGCTTCGACTATGGCAACGCTCTCTACACAGGCATCTCCTCCCAGCTCCTCAAAAGCTAAAAGGACTCCAGACCATACGGACTCACATCACCCCCACCTCAGAAACCTCCACTGGCTCTCCATCCAGAAGAGATGCAAGTTCAGGAAGCTCAGGCACACATACAAAGCTCCACACACTCAAAAACCATCGTACATCAACCACCGACTGAACTTCAATCTACCCTCAAGACACGTGCGCTCCTCCTCTCTTTGTCCTCGTGCACCCCCTTCCCCCCCACATTGGCCATAGCCGTACCTGGGGGCACTCCTTCTCCTACATCGCTGCTAAGATCTGGAACAACCTGTACGAACAGCACCCTACCTGGCAAACAGAAAGAAACTCAAGACCTGGTGGTTCGACGGAGACTTGGTACCCTCAGCACCCAGCTATCCCCTAGGGGTGACATCGCTGCACTTTACAAATGCTGATTGAAGGGAATTGAAGCCCTAATGAATTTCTATAAAAGTAGAGCAGTAGGTGATCTATTATAAAGGCTGCTAATTTTTCTATAGTATCACTTGCTACATCTGAGCTTTTTGAGATTTTTTGTAGCTTTTGTCCAAGTCCCTCATTATGCTTTCCCAACACAGGCTTCCTTGCTAGCCACAGACTTTCGTCAGATATCACAAAATCATCATTTGTCAAATAAAATGAGATGAGGCAGTAGATTCTTTCTCTCTTCAATCAGTGAAAGCCTCAAAAGAGTTCTGCTTCATTATGAAATGGTAAGTGACACTGACATGAGTGCTGACTTTTTAGTCATTTCTAGTGAAGGTGTGAAAAAAGGAGGTGGTGGTGGAGAAAGGAGGATGGGGTAAAAATAGGGAGTATTAACATGGGGATGAGCAGAAATCATGGAAACAGTAGAGTGTGTAAGTGTAAAGACATGTGAATACAGTTAACAGTTGCCTTACCGGGTTCCCACAAGTGGGGGTTCCTTGTGCCTTGTACCTAAGCTTTAACTTTGAGCAGACAGGTGAAACACTGACAGTCCTCCACCTCACCTAACATTATGAAGCACATAACATGGCAATCAAAATCAGGAACAAACAGTATTTTTTTTATAAGTGGCCCAATTGGAGCTCTACTATCAGCTTTTTTAGAACAGGAAGGGTCTCTAGCGATTAGCTACCCAAAGAAACACATTATTAATGTCATGATGTATTACAGCTTTTTAACTCACAATATTCTACACTAAAAGTCATGAAAACTTTCCCCGTTCTGGGTCTATCCAGGGAATCTCATATCTCACACTGACGAATATATGAACAAAGAGGAAGACCTGTGAACACCCTCCGCTATGACCAAATTGCCCATGTAGGAGATACTGAGGGCAAACATTAACAATCTAAGTCTTGAATGGGGATTTAGACATATCTCTGTCTCTATCTGTCGTCATCACTAGTTAAGGTGGAAGATCTTTGTCAGCTCTGCTTCTTGTGACCAACTCCATGCATTTATATTCCACTAGTAGGTCAGAATAAATTCTCTCATCAATAGAGTGAGCACTGGATAATGTTATAATATTGTGTGCTGAACACAGGGCCGGCTTTAGAGCTGGTGGTGCCTGGTACAGAAATCTTTTTGGTGCCCCACCCATGACCTCCATCATGGAGTCCCTCGCTACCACCCGTCAAAAGTGCTCCTCATCTCTGCATAGCCTTTCTGTCACATGCATTTCATTTGTTTTAAAGTGCTGATAAAGTCTGGCTTTATTAATCCACTCAGCTAGCCACATAAAATACAGATATCTTCTTTGCAGTAGGCATATTAACCCTCTATGCTACATTATGGCGAGTCAAAACTTCCACTAGACAAATGTCTGATCTCTCTCTCTCTCTCTAGCAGGAACATCAATCATGAGTTATCTTGACATTTTTATTGCTGCGTGAAAGCTGGAGGCACAAGGAAACCTGCAGATGTTGTCAAATCGTACGTTATTGCTAATCACAGCGCCTCCCATCTGACCACCCCCAGGTCAGTTCCCCCTCTCAGATCAGCGCCCAGAGCAGCCACACTGGTCGCAGCACCCTAAAGCCAGCCTGAGCTGCACAGGCAGACATCCAGGATTTTCGGGACCAAAGATTTCGTTGTATTTTTTCTCTCTAACATAATGGCGAGTTTCAAAAGCCTAATATACATGTCCCGTTTGCTGAATTGTGGAAGCAGAATCAAGACGTCGCTCTCTAGATAGTACCTTGAGAGAAGTCTGCTGTTCTGCATATTTTACGATTTTCATACATGAAAGGGGCTGTTCTATTTACGTCCATAATTTGCTGCATTTGTTACATAATCCATCTCGCTACTCCGTACTCCACAGATTTTTACAAAAACATGTTTCTAGTTCAAACCAATCAAAAGTTAATAAAAAACGTGACGACGTGTCCATGCAGGGAGGAAATCCCTTTGCAAAGTTTGTCTTGTCATCTTTCAATTATATATTGCTGTATTTGAGTGTTTAAATTGGCACTAATACGGTGTCGTTTTTGCCCGAACAGTGTTACCAAGTGTAAAAATAAAAAATGAAGTAATACTATCACAGAACGTGCCGCATAATTTGGCTTTTTTGCCACATAATTTAGCCTGCTGCTTAAATCATGCCTGCATGACGGTCCTACCCTGCGGGACAATTCCATTACCCCTGTGCATAGTTTAGATAGCTCATTGCTTTGTGTTCTGGAACACCTCGCGAAACCCGGTGGTCAAAAGCAATCTTTTGGATTTCTTAAAGAACAGGACACAACCCCTCACCCACGCTTCATGGCAAGCTTCATGATCATCAGCGACAATTATTTGCTAGGCGGACGAGCTCTTTCACTGTCTTTTTTCAATACATATCAGAGTAACAATGATAGTCGTTTCTGTTATGATGTCTCTACGGCTTTGTGTGTAGATCGGGTTTTGGTATTTATTCCTTTTCCCTTTCTTTCACAAGATTGGAAAGAACAGTTTTAGGAGTGGGTTAAAATGATCATTATTGGCTATAAGTGTGGTCAATATGTTTCTCCGTGTCTTTCAATGGCCTAGTGGGCCATGCTATTTCTTCAGGACCTAGTTCCCTGCTAGTAATTCACTTTCTACTATATCACTATCTTATTGTTTTAAGTGAGAGTCAGAAAAGGAGAGCTGGGGCATGTTTGTCTGTGACTTGTAAACTGTTATTATATATTTCAGTATCACTGCAAACCAGAGTCACAGATGATCCTTTATGTCTTGTCGACTCCCTTATAGTATGTGCATGCACTTCATGAGCAGAGCTAGGCAAGTATCCCTCCAATCCATTTATCAGGTAAAGAAAATATCAAAGAATGCTTCATTTATGAAACTTTCTCTAGAACTTACTGCTATCACAAAAAAGGTTGGAGACTGCTAATGTCTGAATGCTGCCGCCCCTTTCCCACATTGGTGATGGGAGGCCATGAATACCAACTGTAGGTAAGGTCCAAGTACTTGTTCATAGCAGTCAGACTGCTTAGCATGTGTACTCTCTACCAGGCCTGCCATGGAATCCATGCCACTGCTGTGAATCTAGGGATGTGCTTTATTGGCACTGCAACAGACAAAATACCAATCACAGTGTTCAACAAGGCCTTTTAGTGTATCAGGCCCTATACATTTCATGTCAACAAATTGAGCATCTAGAGGCAGTCCGATCATTTAACAGAAGACACACTTGGTACCCACCGACTAACATCTTTGTTGTTGGCAATTATGTAGATGCATTCTCTCTTGGAAAAGGTCTTCTCAATCCATGCCTTTTGACCCTGGAAGAAAATGAGAAATCAGAACTATAATATAAGAAACACGTTTGATATCAAGAAATACATCTCATAAAGGTTGAAGCTGCAGATTTAGCAGAAAAAAAGGTAAACAACACTCTTAGGTTTCCAGAGAAGGATCAATCCAATTAACACTGACCAACTCACTGGAAGATCAACATGGTGTACCTAGCAGAGGGAACGAGCAGGGCTAAGACCTGTCTGGGCGGTAGCTGTAGACTCCTTCCACAAGCGCTTGCATGTGCTAGTTAATTATAATTATAAAAGGTGTCGAAGGTTGCATTCACCAAGAACATCAAATCACGTCACGCACACTGTGGTCCCTTATTGAATGAGCAGACACAGGGTCAAGGTACAAGCATGTGTGACATGTCACTATTTGATAAAGGGAGGCCCATTTTTTGCTTCAGTTGAGAGCTGTATCCATATTTATGCTCTAACTCCCATAGCCTTGAAAATCGCGGTAGCAATTTTTAGTGGAAATTCACGTTTACATGAAGTAAAGTAAACACTTTGGTGCCATTAGGAGATATACTATGAATACACATAGGTAATTAATTTAAACGAACATTTATCAGTTTTCTTATTTTGATCCCAGAAGAAGGAGATGTTGGACAAGAATTTAAATGTATTCCTAAAACAAAATTGATAATAAATGTAATGTTACGAAGTATAGATTAGCCTATGTCTGTTTGCAATATGATGGGTCACATATTAAATTAGTCACACTTACCCCCTCCCCCCCGCTTGACTTCGTACAGGACCCTGATGCTCTTGCCCAGTGCTTATGGAAATTACTTCATTACCAAAGGCATGTGTCCCTTCCTGCCCTATCATAGCATGTGTGTTTGACCTTCCACCTACAAAAATATGATAAAAACAAAATATATATGCCCTTATCTGTTGACTACCAACTATATGTGTGATCAAAACTCACACCCAATTTTAATGTTACCAACTGACATACAAATTATGTGCAATCTATTCTAATACCAGTGGATGAGTGACCAATTTTCACACAATATTGATGTCCCTGTCTCTGCCAAAACACCATATATGATCAACTCTTTTGCCTATTCAATATACACGTGATTACCTTTTCCACACAATCCATGTGTTGTCTGCTACACTGCCTAAATCACATGTATGGCTTGCTATGTATGTTTGTGACTTACTCTCCTTCCACTATATAAGTGCCTGAAACTCATTCCCAATGTAAATTTGGCCCTTTCTCATACCCAATGGATTGATGACAACTTCATCACCACTAGCCACCGTGTATGTGATTGACAACTCTCCTATGCCATTATGCATAGCATTTCCTCCTATAACCAGTGTACATATGACTATTTCACTTACCCCACACAATGTACTTATAATAGCCTCTCTTACCCAAAAGATGTATGATTAACCGCTCTTAGAATTGCTTGATTCAGTTACCTAGTGCTCATATGGCTTACCCTTCCATGCATTGTATGTTTGACTGGGTAACCTACCCTATAAAAATGTGACTGAATCTTTCACTTATCTTTCAAATGTCTCCATTCGCAGTGTATGAAATTGACTCTCCTACCTATTGTATGTCAGTCCAGCGTGCCTATCACGTATATGTGTCTCTTTTATTCAATGTGTGTACAACTACCTGCCTTACATACGTAAATGTCACTGACTCTCTGATGCAATGTAAACGTAACTGACTCTAATGTAGTATAGATGTCACTTAGGCCACCTTACTATTCTGCCTAACATATTTGTACCTCTCCTTCCTTCCAACGGATATGTGACAGGCTCTATATCTCTGTTTACACTTGGCTCAGTGTGTATGTAACTGACTCCTTTGCCCAATGTATTTTTACCCATCTCTCCAGTCCCATATATGCTGAGCAGCTCTGCTAACCAACTCCATTTCAGGTTTGTGCAATTGATTGTCTTATCCTATGTATTTGTATCTTGTCTTACCTTATGTACTTGTATAAGGCTATTTTTTCTAACATATGTCATTGTCTTTTCAATATGACAGATTCTCCTGTGGTGTCCACCATATTCTGGACTGACTCTTTTATCAAATAAATATTATCCAACATCCTTCCTAGGGTGCACATGACAAGCTCTACTATCCAATGACTATGGAAGATATGCCCCCACACACAATATGTCTGAGTAACTCCTGTATTCAATTTATGTGCAAGCAACACTCCTGGTCACGTAGACGTGACTGCAAAATCCACCTAATATGCATGCACATGACACTCAAAACCATCCTTTATACATGTATCTAAGTCCCTCACCAACACTAATATACATCTCCTTGAACTCTCTTTGAGACTGCCTCTCAAAAAATGTGTTTAGTACTTTCTTATTAATAAACTGAAAACTGACTGGCTAACTCTCTTACCTGATGTATGTTTACAACTGTACCACTCAGTTTATGTGTAATTCTTTCTCTTGTTGGTGTACATGTGAATGCTTCTCTTACCAATGGACATGCAACAAGGTATGTGTGCCCAATGCATATGTGACAGATTCTCCCAGTCCAATGTTTGTGGGATTGACCATCCAATCTATTTGCATGTGACTACCCAATGCTTGTGTGATCGACCATCCAGTCAATATGAATATGACTGATTCTCCAGCTACTGCACATGCGATTGGTTCTATAAGCTAAATACATCACTGACTCTCCTGCCCAATGTACATCTAAATGACATTTCTATCCACTTTCCATCTGGCCATATCGCATATTCAACCTATGTGCAACTCACTTATCTACCTCATGTAATTGTGATAAATGTTTTAATAACTTTGGCTCCAGTTGACAATTTTGCACCAAAGTCAGGAACAAAATTGAAGTGGGGGATATTTGTAAGAGTGTGCAAAAATGTGTACACATTGGTTAAATGTTTAAAATGTGATAGGGTGTAGGTCTCAAACTCTTTTTTCAGTCAATATTACAATGGGAAGGGATTTTCTATAAGACATTTTCTTGTTATAATGAAAATCCATTCAGCGGATTTGGAGAAGTGAGGCAAAAAGTATAGTTTAGTGTGCATGTTAACTAATAGATATATTGACAGAAGTTTAAAAAGTTCGAAAGTATGCAAGCTATTTTGAAAATTAATGAACAGTGGTGAAATGCACATACCTGAGGAAGTTGGGAAGTTAGGGTCCCTAACCTGATTTAGATCTTGGCAGTGGGGTTACTCCATTGCAACAGTGACGGATATCCCGTCAGTCAAAATCTAAATACCATAGAAAAAAATGGTATTTAGATTTCGGCGGACGGGATATCCGTCACCTTCAGGCCCTTAAACTGAGTTCACAAACAGCACACAGCCTACACTTAACACACAGAGCCAACATATTCCATACACACTCCCTGTGCATATGTCCTATGAGACACAAACCCAACACGTTTACTACATGTGATAAACACACCTGCCATCATTCTCTGTTACATACGCTTTTCACTGCTCTGTACAGATATGTGTATACTGTACCCATATCTAAAGCACATGAAGGATAGACGCAGTTCGTAACACTAGATGCATACCATGCAAGACATGTACACCATATGATATATATGTTTGTACATGTTCTAGAAAGCCACATGCTTCTGACTTTTAACACATACACTCCTAGGATTCACACACACTTGACATTATGTACACACTAACTATTGTAACTGCTCAACACATCTAATGGATACACCCACTGTATAATACCCGATACACACACTACATGGAATAAGCAAATTGAACACATGCAAACTCCATGTGAGACACAAACTTTTGAAAGATACACACTCCTTACTGTTTCATACATACTCAAAAACTCATTAATTTTAACATACATACTCATAAAACATGCACACTATGGACTGCATAAACACTCAGACTGATATACACACTCCTGACCTCTGACTAAACTCCTGACCCTGTAAACTCACCAACTAATTTAGATGACTAACCCACAGATGTAGACACTCAATGTCGCAATGTCACCTGATACATGCGCTCTAAATGATACAAACAGACAGACTGTCCACACGATACAAATGCCCCACTCCTCACTCCATATTGCTGGCTCTTCACATTATTGAAAGACACAAACTCCTGATTCCTGACTCACAGTCATAAAACACATACACACTCCTGACTGTGTATATACACTACGGTTGATAGATATATTTTACATAATACACATCCAAAACACATTACACATGATACACATATCTGACACACTTCTCTTATACGCATACTTCACAATGTACGATACTGACACACTAAACGTGATAGACATACATACACATCTGAGTAACAGGCACATGCCACAATACCTAATACGTACACTGAAAGTGGCACACACACTCCACAATAATTTTGGAAACACTCTAAAAAGACATGCTCTCTCCACACACACACACACACACCCAGGCACACCTACCTATAAAACACACACATTCATACCTCTATAAACTCAGAATAACTACACACTCCTCATTCTACAAACTCTTTAGAGACACACACATTTGATTCTATACATAATTTAGAGACACACATGCCTTATGCACACTACTACAACACAAACGTGCCTGACTCACATCTGAAACACATAGCTGATACACAGTCCATGCGATAAAAACTTTTAATGCATGTACACTCAAAGCAATACATAACTTTCTCAATACAGTGATGACACAAACCCTTTATTCCATATCCCTGATGCTCCTAAAATACATACTCTCCTCATGCTCACAGTTTTAAAACACACACATGCATGACTTTATGTGCACTCAATCTGATAACACCTACTCCTGACTTTACCTGCACACACTACTAACTCATTAAACATTTTGAGCACACACTACCATTTCCATATATATGCTTGGCTCACAGTTATGATTATTATTTTAAATTGTCCATGAGGAGTATGTATTAGTTCATAATGTGTTATTTAGTAACATTCGCAAACATGTTTTGTACTGCTTACAAACTTCTGAAAAAAATAAAAATACACAATAATAAAGGCTTTTACTATACACATTCTTCAATTGTTTTAAAATGTACATTAAATGTAATATAAACAAAGCAAATTCTGCAAACTCTTGAAAGACACACATTCCTGACTCCTAACCAACACATTCACAAACAGTCACACTTGTAGCTCTATATACACTTGCACTGATGTACACTTCCAACATCAATGACAGAAATACACATACTCCACAATGCCTTATAAACACAACCCACCCCCAACAAACTTGTGATCCACTATGTAGTTGGACTAATAACAAACATTCCTGGCACCACTCCTAAAACACACATACATATTTCCATGTTCTTACACATTTTCAAAAGACACTCTTGTCTCCAGAAGTTTTACAGATGCACGCATGTCTGAACCAACTCACTATATACATTCAGACTGAAATACACTCATATTAATATATACGACTGACACACCTGATGGATACAAACACTCCACAACAATAGATACTCACAGTCCACCGGATAAGTGAACCCAACACACACCCAATCTACATGATGCAGACACTTGTCTGATACTCTTATAACACACATTCCTGTCTTCATACTCCTACCTGTACACACACTTTGCAGAAATCTGGCATTTCTTAAATGTTATAATTAACTATTTAACAAAATATACATATCTTAAAAGAACGAACATCACCACTTAAGATGAAATAGAGTAAAGGTTAACAGTGTTTCGACATAAAAACTACAAAGTTAGGAAAATGATGAGCTAAAGTGCTGTCTTGAACCTGCTGTAATAGGTCAACCTCAACTCATACCCACCAGCACCCACTGCACTATACAACACAACATAATTAATTGCATCATATGCTAACACATCCACCATCATAAAAACATTCACAGACATCAAAAATAATCACACAACAAACATTATATGTTGTATATGTCTACATAAATACCTGCGTAAGCTGCATTTATATGCCCACACTCATCAATATACATTCACACACACACTAGCAACTATCATACACCAACATACTATGACCATCATTTATTTCCATACACCCATCATTAACCAGTGCCTTACAGGGTCCATAAAAGAAAGCATCTTCTAATATCATATATGAGTATACAGCAAACATTACATGTTCACCAAAACACCAGTATATGTACACAAAAGTCACAGTGACACTACTATTTTGCCATGTTTATATAAACCCATTACCCATCAGCATACATTTGTATACACACCGTCAAATGCCCACACAGTCATCATCATAAACTGAGGCGGCCACCATAATACACAAACACACCAACTGTCATGAGTTCATACAGCCAACATTTTAACTTCTACATTGCTACAAGAAAAAGCAACAAAGATACAGGCATTCACACATGGTATATATCCACACACCAATCATTATATGTAGGCACAACCACCACTATACGCTGAACTCCCATATGACAATCACACAGTCATGTTCTTTTGCCCACACCCACTAACATACGACTGTGCACTCACCATTTAAAACCCCCACATACTCACTATTTTAAACCAGCACACAAACCATCATATAACTACAAAATAACCATGTAACTGTGGTCGGTCTACCTGGTTAGTATACAGCTAAATGCCACCATGCACACATATTAATTACACTTCTAAATATAATCAATCCCTCTCTAAACCACATCTCAATTTAAACCTAATGTTAAACCTTTAGGTCAGAGGTTAATAATCTACCTTAACTAATTTTAAGTATCTTTGGGGGGGTATATATATATATACATATATATATATATATATGATATATATAAATCATGTGTATATTGTGTGGGCATACAGGTGTGGACAATGCTTCTCTGATGAGCTTCAATGGCATTTTGTTAATACTTGCCTGGAATGGTAAAATGCCCTTGATATTTTTTGCCTCGACATGAACAGCACTACACTTAAATAAAATGCTAAAAAATGGCAAAAGAATTTGTAACTTTTGTAGGTCAATGTGGATGGCATTGGGCTTTTCCTAGGCTTGAAAAGTCTGGCAAACAAACAGAAACTTGAGGGAACCAGGTTTATGGCCAGATATCCTAACATTCGGAATCGCGATTTTCCTAATTGTGATTCTCTCCCAAACACAATTAGGAAATCGCTATTCCTAATGTATGAAACTTTTATCTTTAAATTAGCGATTCCTAGTGGATGCAAATGGACTTATCTCATGAATATTAATCGGGTAGGTCACAATTTTTAATCCATTAGAAATGACAGCCACCATGACTATGATTGGTTTTACATAAAGCATTTTTTGTAAGTGGAACCTATTTTCCTTGAAGGAAAATGGGATGCAAATGAGCATTTTTGCAAGTGGAACCTGTTTTCCTTGAAGGAAAATTGGATGCAAAAAAAAAAAACATTCACCATTTAACTTTAATTTTGTAAGAGCAGACAGTGGTCTCTGGGACCACGGACTACTCTTAAAATATGTTTTTAATATTCTCAAAGGAGAAGAGGTCCTTTGAGGATGCCTTTCTTGTTTGCGAATTGCTTGCCACCTCCTTTGAGGAGGTGGTAAAGTACTACTGTTTTGCAACTGGTATTTGGTCACTAATCCTTACTAAATACAATAAGGAATTACTGTTAGGAAGGGACACCGTAAACACATCTCATCCAAGTAGCGATTCCTTCCTTCCTTATGATTTCCTAAACTCATTTAGCAGCGTGTACTGTATTGCCAACATTTGTACAAGCCATTTAGCAGTCACAAATCCTGTGAGATAGGGAACCGCAGGCTTTAAGACCGATAAAAAGCTTCGCATATCTTGCCCTTAGAGTGATTTTTTAGATGTGCTCCATTCTAAAGAAACAACTTTCCCACTAAATATTGGGAGCTACCCACGGATACAAAATGTATATAAAAGAAAAAGTGCGTAGTGTTTGCATTCGTGTTTCCTTACTCATCAGCACAAAGTTTGTTTAAATTATGCTACCAAAATTAAATGTGGCAGTCAGCTTTTCAAATAAATCTGCCGCTGTCCTATAAGCGACTGTCTCTCCCACCCGATGTGAGGATCTGACCTTCCCACTCAAAGTTTGTGTGAGCAACAAGCCTTAATAATGTAAATGCTAATGAATCTTCCGGCATCTTTTATTCAAGCGAGTTTGCTGCCAAATATGCTTGTGGGCATGTTGCTAAAAACTGCTCTCAGCACTGTTTATATTTGTTATTGAAAACCACTGAAGAGGAATGAACGTAAAAACGCATGTCACTGAGGAAGCAGACAAAAGAAGCCATTTATGAGGCCAAGCAAATGAAATGGGCTTAACAGGGCTTTTCCCTTTTGTGTGCTAATCCGGAGCCATCCACTTTCATCAAAGGGGATGCTAAATGATGGGGGTAGATTTCTAAAATGGGAATGTTCCACTAGGGATAGCGTTCTAGAATGGAGGTGTACCACCAAGAAAATGAAAATATCAAAATAATCATTAGAATTGCCAAAACGACAGTGATGCAAAACAAAGTTCCTATATTCTCTTGGCAGTCACAAGTTAATGTCCGGGGATAACTTAATTGCGGGAGCTTGAATTATAGTTAATTTTGGGCACTAGTTAGAGTTAGTTATACTTGGGATAACTGTAACTGATGACTTTCTGTGGTTTTGTGTTTTTAAAATAACATGTTTTAACTGACATTTTCACCTAACTAAAGTCCCTTTAAACTTTGGTTGTTTTAGTGAAGATATATATGTGTGTGTGTGTGTTTCTGTGTGTGTTTGTGTGAATATATATATATATATATATATATATATATATATATATATATATATATATATATATTTATATATATATATATATATATATACATGTATGCTAACACCAGACCTAGAAAGGGACTGGAAGTCCCGATATTTCCGTGCAAAATGTTTCCTTGAATTTCATAGTACAGCAGAGGAAATACATTCAGCATTTCTTTCATGCAAGTCTGACATGTTTAGGAAGAGGGAAGAAGTTAATTTTCTAAATGTGCCCTTGCAATAAATGTAGGCATCACCCCACGTCCTTGCAATATGTGGTGTTTATTACACAAAGGTTACATCTTTTTCTAAATATTCCAGGATTACATCCCTGCGCCAGATCCTACTTGAGAGGTCACGAGGCATCACAGGGAATGCTGTGGTGTGTAACTGGAGAGGGATGAAATCAGGCCTCAGATCGGCTGAGCTCTCACATGATAATACACACGACGTTGTCGAGGGCATCAAGAAATGAGCAACAGGATGAAGATCAGCTGACTCTTCACGTGGTATCACCCATGACAGGACGTGGTCTCTCTCATAAGTCATTGGAATGGCACAGTTCAATTTCCATAGTTCACTGGGCACGGTCATTAATGGACAGTCACAGGACTGGTAATTTTTTTGTATTCAATGCTCTTTGAACCATTAACTACTTCCATTTTCTCCAGTCTCCCTCTCCCTCTTCCTCTTACTTTTAGGCCTTTTGGACTGGTAGATAATGGCTAATTGTAGCCTGTTAAAGTAAAAGTTCGTGTCTGGAAAATAACTACCCCCAGCCCCTAATTCATTCGAATCAGGAAACTTATGTTACACTTTCATCCTGTGTTGTTCCTTGTACATGCCATGCCTGTACCATTGGCACGTTCCTACCATTGAAATGGTGGTTGCAGGGACAGAGAGAGAGGGTGAGAGGACAGTGGTAAGCCAGGAGAAAACGGGCAAATTTCAAGAAGGAAATGTTAGGAACACACCAAACCATAAGGAATACCCTGCAGGGTGTGAGTAAAGTGAACAAGTGAGAGAGCAGGCGTGTGCTATCACAGTGGATTGCATCTAGTAAAAGCCCAGACCATAGGTAAAAACAGGATTGTTCCTTTTAATTATTGAAATTTGGTAGTAAAAATACCAGTTTATGGTTGAAAGAAATCGTGTGGAAGTGAAAAAATTAAGCATTACAGAGGACCTAACCGGAAATATTGGAGGATAAAAATAACTTTGAAAGTTCCAAAAAGGCAAATATACAAAGCTTGACAATATTGTACTTGGGCGAAAAGGAGCCCTTTCGTATATTGAGGATGCTTGTATAGTGGGGCACATAGAATCTTTTATGGAATGTTTTAGCTGTAGGACTCATTGCTTTCAATGTACTAGAAGTGCAGTCATGTTTGGATCTGAGCCTCACCTACATGAATAAACTTGTCTGTGGTCTACAAACCACCCGCCTCTTGACTTGTGGCAACTCCCCAGTGGGTTACATTGTATAGTAATGCCTTTTGAGATTGACTCACTTCAGATAGAGCAGGTTGTGCTGTGGCTTGTCCTCAAATGGTTCTCTCAGTTGTTTCCTAGTAGCTAGGCCGCTTCTTTGAGGTGTATAGAGCTAAAGGCAACAACACAATACTGGACCAGAGATCTAATTAGTGGGATGGTCTTTGACTCACACCCATCCACGGTAGCTCTTTAGCAATGGCAGTTCTGGTCTCTATGTTTTTTTAGAACTTCAGAAATCCTTCACATCCCTTATGCCTAGAGCATGACAGTTGGGAGATGAGAGTCATGAGACAATTTCTGATCCCAAGACCCCTTCTTTCACCTTTCTGATGCTCGAATATAGCCTCTGGTGAAGAACCACTTTTAACAACATCCACATTTAAGGGCCTTAATGTAAAAGCTAAACTGAGAGATTTACTCCTTAAATCATACCTTTTTCTTCATTGCCAATTCCCTAATTCTGTATTGCATGCCAATTAACTTAAATAAATCCCCACGTCTTATTAAGTTGCCTGTCAGGAATGTGGTCATTGCTCCTGACTCTGCTACCACATATGAGAAGAGATGGGTATTTCTGTCCCTTATGGGTGGCTGATGCAGCACACTGTGGGTGACGCCTTTTAAATGACATAGAAGAATGTGCCTGCATACATGTGCCACTAAGTACCTTCAACATATTTAACATGAAGGCATCCTCAACACATTATACATGACTCAGGAGATGACCTTAGAATAATTCTGCCAAGCTCCCCAAGGCCTCTCTCTAAAATTCCAAAAGACCCTTGATCCATCCACCTTGAAATATCCAACACATTAAAAACAAGAAATGACCTCACTATCTCAGAATTATGAAATTACCTTATTGGGGACACATTTTATGGCACCAGGGCATCAGCTACTTTATGTTCAGAGGAAGCATGACCGCTATTGTTAAAGTAACAATGGCATTTGCTAAAGCAACAAGGGGTCCAAAGCGTATAATACAACGATATCCAGGGAAGGTAAAAACGATTTAAGGTGTTTATAGGAAACAGATTACCATTTGTTCTGGATTAAAAGTAGCTAAAGCACTGTCTCAAAGAAGGTCGTGTAATATTGGAGAATCAAAAGAAAAAAAGGGTCTGTGAGTCCCTCTTTGAAGAAAATCTGAAAAGTGCGAAATTAAGCACAAAATTCATGTAACATACGAAAGAATACCTGGATATTAAAAGTATTTTTTTCAAACGACTTATTTGTTCAATTTGAGGGAAACTCTCTGATCAGCAGTGGGGCTTCCAGCAGTATTCATTGAGGTTACTTATTAGATCACCTTTGAAAGAAAGAGCATTGGAGTGGACTTACAGAGTTTGCACATGTAACATGTGGCTGGCACGCAGATCTCATCTAAGCAGCAGCAGGTACTGAACCCACAATACTAATTAGCAACTAAACAAACACCATCACAATGTGCAAAATTAAAAAGGTTACCTATGATACTGCATTGTGAGAATGGACAGAATGGATTCAAATTTAGCTGTTTGAGGTGTGGTGTTTTTAGAGTGTAATCTTCCCTTCGGATTTGACTGCTTGATCCCTCCCTAGTAAGTATGTAACACCTGTTGTTTTTCATTGAAATGATACTTTCAAGAGAGCCTCCCGCTTTTGGAGAAGTGCCTAGCATTGCATTATGGTAGAGTTTACACTATGTGCGGCCTTTTTGACATTGGTCGCCATTGCGGTAATGTGCCCTTCTGAAGGTTCATCCTCAATTCAGGGGCCCAGTTTCAGGCTCTCGGTCTTCTTCTTACAAAAATGCCTCGTCACTTGTTGGTATTAGGTTGCCATCCGAGCTAGACCACTTCAGTCCAGAGAAAGGGGTGTCTATATGAAATGCTGAG
Source organism: Pleurodeles waltl (assembly GCF_031143425.1). Taxonomy (NCBI): domain Eukaryota; kingdom Metazoa; phylum Chordata; class Amphibia; order Caudata; family Salamandridae; genus Pleurodeles; species Pleurodeles waltl. Next base: position 281,752,441 of record NC_090440.1, read on the forward strand.
TTCACCTCCGATAGGGCCTTACGGATTAGTGTAAACAGCGACCCTTTGACACGTTGGAGGCCTGGAAAGGGAAACTGTTGGCTTAGATGAAAAGATCCTAGTGTTTTTATAACTCTAGCGTTTGTACTCTTCTATGATTAAAAATAACCAGTTCATGTATGAATATAAAACCAAAGCACTTGTTCACAACTACGTGTGAGAGCAGACAGTCGTTCTTTTTCAGGTTTGCGATTGTTTCTTTAGATTCACAAAAATTTTAGGCTTGTATGTGCAGAAACGCAGTAAGAAAGCATCGCTTGTAGTGTTGCACGATGTAGCTTTTAGCACTGCGAACACACGCAGATACAGACACACGCACACGCATGCGCGCACCCACTCACTTTTTCGTAACCACATAGGCCACTATTTCTCTTTATCATAAATGATTCCTCTGTTTTTACTTTAGAGGGGGGCATATGTACATGAGTCAATGTTGGGAACGTGTATAGCCCGCATTACAGGGACTGTTTTATGTGATTTGTCTGATTGAGCAAGAAAAACTATTAGTGCCACACCAGTGGGCTGTCTTCGTAATGTTTCAATTTACTAGGTGTTAATACAGAATCATTTACTTTGGCCCTTTGTATCCAAGATGCCAGGTTGAATCAGTGTGTGTGAGGGTGTGTGTAGGCGTATGTGCGCTTCAGTGGCTGTCCGATGTGTGTGCATGTGTTTGCACTGAAAGTAAAAAAATGAAACCTAGCCAAGGTGTCTGTATTCCCAAGAAAATAAAGTCTTTTTTGGAAAAGCCTTCCATTACGTGATTTTGAAAACTCGAAGATCTCGATGGGTGCCTTAAAGTGGAAGACCTTGAACACCTTTGCGCGTAAAAAAGATGGCCATCTATTTACTGTAGTCAAACATAGGATAAACATAGGTTAAAATAATTTTACACACTTAAACATTACAGTAGAACGTGCTATATATTTAAAGTAGTCCCACGGAGTATGGTCCAGTTGTTAGCCATGGCAAGCGATACACGACCAGTGTACGTGAGCACCTGTCATTTTCTAAGCCCATTGCCCATGATATTTCCTTTGGGAAGTTTAAAATACACTTGTCCGCTTTCGAAAAACTTTATACAGCACTAAATTTGTGTTGTTATGAATACAGTCAGGGCACATGCCACCCTCCTGCATGGCACTTCTGTTTTGATACAATTTCGAAAGAATTTAGAATTATTATCTAATGCCATGTTAGAATGCCATTTTGACCACTAATAATTTAATTAATTTACTGCTAAAGAAAGTAGAAGGAATCTGTAGGAATGAACCCACAAAGTTTAAATCCTACATTTTAAAAAGTAAAACTCCTACCTTGTGGGCCCTGGGACACCCTTCAGCTGAGTTTGCATGGGTAGTGTGCTCTGGACACTGCCACGGGCCGCCTTATTTGTCTCATGGGCCCTTCTCATTGTGCTGCTCAGAGTCCTCCCTGGTCGCCTGCTACGTCCTGCTGCCGCCGTGGAGCTGGTAAGAATCCCACGGGAGTGGTGACCCCGCCACTTTAAGAAGAGAATCTCATATGATAAGCATGTGAGCAGCTCTCTGGCTCGAGCCAATCAGTGTCTTTGCTGGAGCCAGCCACATGACTGCCTTTGAAGGTAATCCTGCAGAGTCCCATGACCCATCTCCCTGCCCAAAGGGTATTTGCATCTCATGGTAGAACAAGGCGCAACAAATCTACTTTAACAGTTGCCCCATGAATCCCCTGCTTGTTAAAGCTCCTCTCCCCTACTCAGCAGTGTGACTCGTTACTGCCCGCAGTGCTGGGCGGCTCCGGAGAGAGCTGCAACTTTTAATTTGAAGTGCTTCGCCTTCTGCTAAAGTTTCAACGTTATTTGCATAATTGAGACAATTGGGCCGTCATTAGACCCACAGATCCCCATTCTTTGAAAAAAGGAGAAAGCAGGTCACACAGAAATAATCAGATGTAATCCGTTTCAGAAGAATTTTAAAGTTTAGACGAGATGTCCGCATTAGGCAGGCAAACAGCTAAATCAGCTAAACTTGTGATCGGTGTGAACTTCATGTGTTGATTGCGCACGTTGTCATGTGGTGCAATTGACCAAATTCACTTTTAAAACCGCTTACTGTTTATCTCTTTCTAGTCGGTGTCCACAATGCTCTAAAAAGACAACTCTGGAGGCAATGTTTATCACGTGCCGCCCCGAGCACAGGAAGAAGCCCAGACAGTGCTAATGTGATCAAAGCCTTTCCCCATACAATGGCATGGACAGTGCAGTACATACAAGGGTTGCAGTTCACAGTCTGCGCATGGATTTATCTCTCGCCACTGGATGTTGAAGCTTAACAGCACAGGCAGCCCATGAAAAGTCCTTTAAACTCCTCTCCTCTTTTCCCAGGGTGGAGAGGAATGTTCTCTGGGAAGATAGAAGCCAGCACAATTCTGCACCCTTAGTAAAATCATTTAGGGCAATAGTTCATTGACATTACATGAAGGAAAATATATGGTATTCTTATACTGTGAACATAGGCAAAAGGCAACAGAGTGCTGTACATGGTAGAAGACCATCAAAATTTAATGTCTAAAAGAAGTGGCTGACTTATGGCGGGTAATGCATCGTGATGCAGTGCCTTCAACTCTTTCCTAATTTGGAGAAGAATTGGGTAGTCCTGATTGTTACAGGGATGTTGTTCCAGAACTTGGCTGCATAGACGGAAAAGGTCTGCTGCTTTTTTTCTTTCCTTTTACACTCCTTAGTCTGTACTCTGATGGTGTCCTGGTGTGTTGAGTACCACCAGAGATGGTGAAAGCATCTGCAAGATAAGCAAGAGTGCTGGTCAGGATGGGTTTGTAAATGATGCAGCTTGTTTTGAAGATGGTGAGGGTTGGCAAGAGCGGCCACTGGAATTCGATCAGGATGGGGGTGATGTGATCATATTTTTTCTGGCACTCGATGATACATGCTCCAGCATGTAGGATGCTCTGCAGTGATGCCAATGTGGAGTCAGGAGGCCATTGAGCAGGAAGTTAGCCATGCTACCACATACCACTATCTAGAAGTTAGAGTACCATGGCTTGAATAGCACTCCTAAACTTGCAAGAAACTATGTGACTTGCTTTAGAAGAGAGAAATACCACCAGTTTCTCTGTTTTTTGGCAATGTGTTTCTTGAGGGTAAGGCAGTTTCCCAGGATAAATCCAAGTGACTTGGCATTCAGTGAAAGTTGCTATTCAAAGCTGTCAAGGTTCATGTAATTGAGCCAGGATTATGCTGTTTTCTGATTGTTGATTAGCAAATAACAGAAATAAAGACTGTGTAGGCCATGTTTGAGGCATTGGATGTCTGAAGCAGAGGGGTCTTTCAAGAAAAAATGTGTGTCATCAACATCATGGTGAATTTTGTGGCTGTTATCTGTGAGTAGAGTAGCAGGAAGTGATTGAAGATGAGAAGGCACAGTATGGAACCCTGGAGGACTTCGCAGGTGATATGGACATTTTTGTATCTTGTGGTACCCGAACAAACTGGTACTGGGGGAAAGTTAGGAGGAGAACTATTGAAGGACATTGACAGTAAATCCCAATCCCAACTCCACTGTGTGTATGAGGATGATATGGTCAACTGTGTATAAGGTAGCTGAGAGGTCCAGCAATATCAGGCAGGGGTCATTTTCATCTGCAGTCAGGAGAACATTGTCTACAATGTGTAAAATAGCGTTCTCAATGCTACAGTGTGATCTGAAGGAGTTGTGGAGGAGATAGTTAACACTAATGTGCTCTAGGAGTTGAAAATATTCTGCTTTTTAAGGAACTTGCCAATGAATGGTAGGTGAGTGGTGGGCAGGTGAGTGGTAGTTGGAGAGGTCATCAGGGTCTAAGGCAGGTTTCTTGAGTACTGGGATGATCTGACTTGTTGTGAGACCTTACTGAAATTTACGAGGTAAACGAGGGGTGTATCTCATGCCAAAAAGGCCAGCAGTTGCACATTTATGGTATATTCAGGTACTCAAGGTGTGTCATAGGTGTAGCATAGGCTCCTGCAATTCCTTAACAGTGGGTTGACACACCCCTCAATCTGCAACTTTGTGTATATAAGAATCAGCAAGACTAAGGCTCTGACTACAAGTAGACCAGGAATGAGAGAGGTATTTACCACACCTGATGAATACCATTACCCTGGGTCAGTCGTAAGTTTTCAACATAGAAATTAATAATAACATGAAGAAGTAATTTTTTACACACAGAATTCTGTGTATTTTGTTTTTTTAGTAAGAAAAAGAAATTAGTTTACTGGTTAAGGTTGAGGGGTGGGGGAATGAAACCCTACCCAAGCAGCAACCAGAATCCTTGTCAGAGTGAAGTCATAAGCAAACCCCAAATTAACCTATGCTTAGCCCTCAGGTAGCTTGGCACAATGCGGCATCGGTTCCGGTGCTTCGGGGTGAAGTAGTGGAGGCGTCATAAAGACGAATCGGGTCCTTGCTGCGGAGAAGTGGAGGTGAGGCGGCGTCAGTTGTGAGGTCCCTGGGCACTTCCGGCAAAATCGAAGTCCAACGAAGTCACGATGTTGCGGGGTGACCTCACAGGGTCGTTATCACGTCACAGGCGCTACAACGGAATCAGGTGTCACGAACGTCAGGTGTACGACACTCCAATTCACGAACTCATGCAGACTTCAGAGGCTGCATTGACGTTGGGCCTACGTGACGGTGGGGTCGTCGTGCCTCGGCAAAATCCACAGATCCATGTGTAGGTGGCGTCATGGGCTTTGGGCAGCGGCATCCCTAGTGAAGTCGCACATAGCCGTCGCACGTAATTTCACAGGATTTCACCAGAAATTCACTTCCAGGGGCCCAGGCACTGGAATGGCACCCTCTGGCAAGCTAGAGTCCACAGCACACAGACTCAGAGACTTGTTGGGGAAGACTTTGCTGTCCCTGAGGCTTCAAAAATAGGAGGCAAGCTCAGGCCAAGCCCTTGGAGATACCTCTTAATCAGGAATGCTCAACAAAGTCCAGTCTTTGTCCCCTTTCACAGGTAGATGCAGCAACTGCAGGATAGTCCAACAAACCACAGTCATGGCATGGGAAGCACTTCTTAACAGCTCTTCTCCTGGCAGAGGTTCCTCTTGAATCCTTGAAGTAATCTGAAGTTTGGGGTTCAATACTTATACCCATTTATGCCTTTGAGGTTGCTCAACTTCAAAGTAAACTCTCTGTTGTTTACAGGATCATGCCTTACCCAGGCCTGGCTCCACACACAAACCAGGGGGTTAGAGACTGGTTTGTGTGAGGGCAGACACAACCCCTGTCAGATGTAAGTGACCATTTCTCCCTCCAGCCTAGCCTTTTGTGTCACAGTCTAGTGGAGATGCACAAACAGCCCAACTGTCAGTCTGACCCAGACAGGGAATCCACAAACAGGCAGGTTTAAGCAAGAAAATGTCCACTTTCTAAAAGTGGCATTTTCAAACCAACAATCTAAAAAAAAACCTTCACTAAAAGATGCATTTTTTAAATTGTGAGTTCAGAGACCCCAACATTTATATTTCTATCTGCCCCCAAAGGGAAACTGCATTTTAGGGATATTTAAATACAGTCCCCATGTTAATCTATGAGAGAGATAGGGCTTGCAACAGCGAAAACTGAATTTGGAAGTATTCCACTGTCAGGATATGTAAACATGCAACAGTACATATCCTACCTTTAACATACACTGCACCCTGCCTTTGGGGCTGCCTAGGGCCTACCTTAGGGATGCCTTACATGCATAAAATGGGAATATTTGGGTCTGGCAAGTGGGTACACTTGCCAAGTCGAACTGACAGTTTAAAACTGCACACACAGACACTGCAGTGGCAAGTCTGAACCATGTTTACAGGACTACTCATGTGGGTGGCACAATCAGTGCTGCAGGCCACTAGTAGCATTTGATTTCCATGCCCTGGGCACCTCTAGAACACTTACTAGTAAATAAAATATGCCAATCATGGAAAAGCCAATTACACACACAATTTACACTACACAGGGAGCACTTGAACATTAGCACTGGTCAGCAGTGGTAAGGTGCCCAGAGTAACAAAAACAGCAAAAACAGAGTACAGCACAGAGCAACAACTTGGGAAGTAGAGACAAAAAGTTAAGGGAGTCCACGCCAAGGATGCCAGGTCTAACAGAAACATTAAAGAAAACATGCCTCACCAATTTGAAAAAAATAGTGTAAAACATAATAAATACAATTTAATAAATAATTCAAGATCAAATCACCAAATATCCAATCAGTATAGTTGGAGCTATGCAATTTAAAAAATGTAAGTGAAAATAGCGAAACCCTGTCCCCCCCCACAAAAAGCCAACGTTGTGATCTGGTTGCACCAGATTGGGACAAAGTCACAAGTTTAGGCCAACTGCAATGGAGCACGGGCCGACAACAAGGAGCCAGTTAGGCCCACTGAACAAAGTACCTTAGTTCCTGGTTGCGGATTGATGCAGAGCCCAGTGTCAAGGATGCGTCATGCAGCTGCAATTCATGAGAGCTGCAAAGCCTCCCTGGGAGGTCCTGCCTCCTCGTCCACGATGCTGTCGATGAGAGGCTTGTGATGCGAAGGCCTGCATCATGGATGTGTTGCACCTTGGCGGGTCCAGGGAGGTTGCATGCAGCGATGCACAATTCTCAGATGGGGATGTATCACACTCCGGTCCTCCTGTGGAGTTTGGTGAGGTAAGGTGCTGCACATTTACTCTGATGCGGCCTTTCTGGGAGGCAATGCACCATGATGAGTCAGTTCTGCTGGCACCACAGTGGAGCTGACAAAGGACCTTCAGGCCCACTTCCAAGGGTCCAGGACTAGGGTGGCACCACTTGTGGGGGCAGGACTCACAGCTGGCAAAGTCCAGGTGCTGGGTTTAAGATGGAGGAAGCCTTGTCTGTCCCGTAGACTTCTGATCAGGAGGCCAGACAACTAGCCCTTGGAGTCACTATGCTGGTCCTGGGTTCAGTTACGAGGGCATCAGGGCAGCAAAGCAGAGGGGCAGAGTAGAAGTCCTTTCTGCAGCAAAGCAGCTCAGCAGTCCTTCTATTGAGTCTTCCACAGGTCCAGATGTGTACAAAAGAGTTGGGATCTGAAGTCCAATATTCACACCTGGTGCCCACTTTGGAGTAGGAGAAGATTCTGGAGGTCTGCAACCCTTCCTCTGTGTCTGGGGTCACAAGAAAGTAGTGACAAACCCTTTGTGAGTGTGTTCAGACAGGGTCTTTGTGATGTACAAGTGTGGTAGGTGACAGCTCCTTCCCACTCGTTCAGTCAGAGTAGCCCATCTGGCCAACACATAGCTTCCCTTTGTCTCACTGTCATGGAGCAATTCACAAAGACTAACTGCCAGCTACATCTAGTCATGTGTCCCAGGAACGAGCTGCAGACACCAAATAGTTGGAACAAGGATATGCCAGCTTTCTAAAAGTGGCATTTTCAGAATCATAACTTAAAATCTGACTTTACAATTAAAAAGGGATTCAAATTGCAATTCGTAACAAACCAAACTCGACCTGCTCCCATCAAAAAAGTTGTCGCTTATTAAATGTAATAAGGTAACACAATGTTATCCTAAAGGAGAGGTAGCCCTTGCAGAAGTGAGAAACATATTTAGGAGTTTATCACTACCAGGAACATAAAACATTTAAGAGTTTTTCACTACCAGGAACGTAAAACATAAATGTGCATGTCCAACTTTTGTAATACCTATACATTAAGAGAGAGAGTGAAGAAACTGGCTTAGCCTACCCTCAGCTTCCCTATGTATTGACCCTACAACAATGCTCCTACCTTCTCTATCTCCTGCTGGGTGAATACTGGAAGACCCTAGAAATCTTTTAGATTATTTTGCAGGATCCTCACCCACAGGCACCACCTGTGGCATGCCTTATCATCAGATCCTCATGCACTGCATCTAGTGTGAATGGGCAGGCTCTACACAGTTTGTAAGCAAAGTGTTTATGTTCTAAGGAACTTAAACAAATTGGTTAAAATTACTTGCTGGTTTCTCTACACCTTCTTTCTTCTGAGTACCTTTGGCAAGATTTATTTTAACTTACATAGGTACATGGGGCACCACTGTACTATGGACTTAAAAGTAAATTAAGACCCATATTTATACTTTTTTTTAGCGCCGTATTTGCGTCGTTTTCTGATGCAAAATCGGCGCAAACTTCCAAAATACAGTTGTATTTTGGAAGTTTGCGCCGATTTTGCCTCAAAAAATTACGCAAATGCGGTGCTAAAAAAGTATAAATATGGGCCTAAATGTGCCAATTAAGGTATAAGCCAATTCCACCATGTTTAGGGACGAGAACACAAGCACATTAGCACTACTTAATAGTGGTAACATGCAGAAAGTACTAAGGCCAACAGAAAATAGATCAGCAAAAATAGTAGGGGTGAAGGCAAAAATTCCGGGGGAAACCACCCTAAGGTTGACAGGTCCTACATGTGTGCCTCCCCAAACTGAAAGTAGGGAGAACTAACCAAGCTCTAGAAGTTCTCATCACTAAGGTGGAAAAACCTTTAGAGACCATCGGCCTTGGCATAGGCCGACCCAGGATGGTGTTCCACTGTAAACATCATTTCCTGTAGGGAAATGCACCACCTCAACAATTTGGGATTTTCAGCTCTCATCTATATCAACCATCTGAGGGGCCTGTGGTCTATCTGAACCTGGAAGTGAGTCCCAAACAAGTATGGTCTCAGCTTCTTCAGCACGCAGACCACCGCAAAGGCTTCTCTCTGAATAGCACTCCACCTCTCTTCCTGGGGAAGTAACCTCCTACTAATGAAGTTTACAGGTTGATCTAGACCCTCCTCATTTAACTGTAGCAATACTGCCCATGGGCCATGCTTTGAGGCATCCATTTGCACAATAAATACCTGGGAAAAGTCAGAGGGCTTGAGTACAAGGGCTGTACACATGGCCTGTTTCAACGCCTTCTTTCAGCTCGGTTAAGGGGACAACAATTATGCCATACCCCTTGACAAACCTCTGGTAACTTCCAATGAGGCCCAAGAAAGCCCTCACTTCTGTCTGCATTTTAGTGGCTCCAAAGCCATGATAGTCTTTATCATGGCCTGGATAGGCTCCGGCTTACCCCTGCCCACTGGTGTCCAAAGTACACCACTGACTTCTGCCGTATCTGGCACTTACTTACCTTGATAGTCAGGCTTACCTGCTGCAGAGTCTGAAGCACCTCCTGGAGGTCCTTCCAGCTACTACTGAAGACAGTTATGTCATCCAGGTGAGCAGCCCTGAATGCCTCCATCCCAGCCAAGACCACATTCACCAACCCCTGGAAGGTCGTAGGGGCACTCTTAAGTCTAAAGAGCATTACCTTAAACTGGAAGTGGCGCTCTGGAGCGAAACAGACAGGTTCTTTCACCCCCTCAGTAAAGATGGTCTGCCAGTACCAAGATGTCTGATTGAAGAGCTCATCAGTTCGGGATGGGGTGAGCATCAGTCTTTGTAAATTAACCGAATCCCCTGTAGTTCATGCAGAACCAGAGTTCTGGTGTAGTGCCTAAAAGGGCTACCTTAGGAACCAGCACTAGTGGGCTGGACCTGAGACTACTGGAGTGCTGAGTTACTCCCAAATCTAGCATCTTGCAGACTTGTTCCTTGATGCTGGTCTTCACCTTGTCTGACAGTCTATAGATCTTGTTTTTGACAGGGGGACTGTTACCAGTGTCAATGTCATGAGTACACAAGTGCGTAAGCCCAGGGGCGAGGGAGAACAGAGAGGTGAACTGTCCCAACAGCTGGTGACAGTCCCTCTACTGCACTGGCATCAGGGTAGGGGAGAGGTTGACACTTTCCACGGATCAGTCTTTCTCCTTGGATGACAGGAGATCTGGGAGAGGTTCACTCTCCTTCTGTACTCCATCATCTGTCACCAAAGCATGGTCCCCTCAGACCTCTCATAGTGGGGCTTGATGTGGAGGATCCGTAAGGGGTTACTGGGGATCGTGATGCCAACCAGGTAGGTGGGATCTCTGTTCCTCTCTGTCAACTCAGGAAGCTCAGTCCAACAATCTTGGAGGGGGGGCTGGCTTAACTGGCTTCATCACCCACACCTTCTGGAATGGCTGAAAGTGGACCAGAGTGGCTTCTGGTCATACCACTGCTTCATCACTTCCTGGCTAGCTTCTAAGTTCTCAGAAGCCTTCTTCCAGAAGCAGAGGCTTAGCATTTAGCTCACCACTTCTTCAGGGGGTTGATTAGGAGCTTGGTCCCACCCCAACTTCCCCAAACTGGGAGGTCCCCTCATAGGGTGACCATAAAGATTTACAAAGGGCTAAACCCTACTTCCTTGTGTGGCCTCTTTTGATGTTTCCAAATTCACTTCCATTTTGCCTGCCTTTGTGCACCTGTGACTCTGCCTGCAAGCATAGAGTTTGAGCGCAACAGCTTGGAGAGGTAAACAGCGCCTAAGGTCAAAGGATTCTACAGGGAGAAGGGGCTTCTAGTAACCAGGCGCTCCATAAGAAGAAGCTCCAGAAGGTCCTCAGGGTCTGAATGGAGGCCTGCCAGTTACAAACCACAGCTCAATAGAAGGATGGGGAGATGGAGGAGCAAGAGGAGGAGGGAGAAAACCTCCTGACCATGGCCCCAAAGGGGAGAAGAGACCCACCAGAGTGAGGTCCCCTGCCAGGTCCATGGCAGGCAGCTGTATCTCTTCTAGGTCAGTATCACGGTATCGTAGAAGGCACATGTGGGGGACCACCACAAGGTGGGACAGTCACCCCACCAGAAGAAAGAGGGAGAGGAGAATAATAAAATATCTGAGTTCTTTAAAGGCCCCCAAAAGAGTTTCCAGGTGGAGGATTCCCAGCCCATTCCTGACCAGAAGAAGAGAGGGTTTGGTGGGAAGAAGCCTTCCGGTTACTTCACCCTAGACGCTTTGTATGTTACAGGTATGGTAACTCAAAGGTTGACCCCAAATGCCTGAAAAGGCAGCAGTCCCTCACTGGTGGGTGGGACTTGGGAATTGCTAGTGTATTGCTCAGGGAGGAGTTTGTGCATTTAATATGTGAGGTAGTGCAGAACTCACCTTAGTCTCCCTGGGAGACACAGATGGTACCCAGAGCTCACACACATTATTACAAAGACGTATAGGCATTGGGTCATCATCAGTGGACAAAGGGTGGAGGCTGGAGAGACACAGGAGCCAGTAAGACTACTGCCAGGTGTCATCTGGTATCCTCAGAACAGGTACTTTTTGATATAGTGCATGAGATGGTTACTGCTGACAACCATGAGAATCACTACCTAGGTACTCTGGTTTTCTTTGAATGGTGGGTGAGGGGTCTCAGGTTCCTTGAGTGTAGCTGTGCATCCAGCCATGCCTGGCATTGTCTGTTGGGTAATGATGTGGCACACGTCATCTGGAAAGAGGTGGAGGTCTGGTCACTCTTGGAGAAGCAAGTGTTGCCTGAATGGATGTGCCTGACCATATGGACTATAGCCTTCCGAGAGGAGCATCCCAAGGCCCTGGACCCTGGAGCAATGGCCCAGGCACACACCAAGAAGAGGGGAGCAAGGGGTGCAGGAAACCCACCCCAAGATTTAAACTGTCCCGGAGGAAGCAGAACTTGAGGGAGACACTCTAGAACCTACAGGGAAATACATTGCTGCCCTTGGAGACCTACCTGGGCTGGAGGGGTGGCAATCTGAAGGAGGCCCCTCCCTGGCAAAGTTCTGCCAAGTTCAGAAGGAGTGCCCCATTCTCGAGGGTGTTCGGCACCAGGCAGAAGCCCAGGCAAATGGAGACACCTCTGGGGAACACCTCAGCTATTGGGAGAATGGCCTCCTGTATAGTGAACCTAAAGTTCCTGAGCCTGAAGCAACTTGCGTGTTGGTGGTCCCCAAGTGCTACAGTGCCTTCCCACTGGGACTCCTGTTGTACCCCTGACTTGGCACCTGGGGCAGACCAAGACTTTTATTGGTCAGGATGAGAAGACCTCAAATGCATTCTGTAGGTCGTGGTTGACCTGCAAGACCAGTGGGAAGACAGGGGGAAAGCAGAAGGTTTCCCTGGGTTCCCATCATTAGCACCCCCTTAAATAGGGTGGGTCTTGACATTGTGTGGCGTCTGAACCACAAGACAGTCTTGGGCAACAGGTTTGTCCTGGTCTTGGTGCACCATGCCACCTGCCACCTGGAGGCCACCAATCTGGGAACAGTGACTGCACCCACTGTGGCAAGGGCTCTGATGGGTATCTTTACACAAGTTGGTTTCCCTAAGGAGGTGGTGTCTGACTGAGGTATCAACTTCACATCTACATACATGAAGTCTATGTGGGATGAGTGTGGAGTAACCTACAAGTTCCCTAAACCAACATGCTTTTGAGAAATTTAACAAGACCCTGAAAGGCATGGGCTTATCAGACCCCTTGAAGTGGAAGTAGGACGTCCTCTTGCCATCCCTGGTGTTTGCTTATAGGGAGGTTCCTCACAAGAGAGTTTGGTTCTGCCTCTTTGAACTTCGCTATTGCCACCCTATCAGAGGGCCTCTCAGCCTTGTGAAGAAGGGGTGGAAGCAAGTGCCTAAAAAATACCCACTAGGATGTAGTCCGCTACATGTTGGCTCTAATAACCCTTATGAAGCGGCTATTGAAGACTGAAACTGAGAACTTAGGACCCAGGCAAGAAGTCATGAAACTCTGGTATGACCAGAAGGCCACTCTGGTCAAGTTTCAACCTGGTCAGAAGGTGTATGTGATGGAGCCAGTGGAGCCCTAGGCCTTCAGAACTGGTGGACTGGAACATATGAGGTGAAGGAGCAAAAGGGGGAGGTCACTTACCTGGTGGACCTCTCGAACCCTAGGAACCCTTTAAAGTTCCTGCATGTAACTGCCTCAAGCCACACTTTCAGAGGACTGAAGTCACTATGCTCTTAGTGACAGATGGGGTTGAGGAGAAGAGAGTGAACCTCTTCCAGATGTCATCTCCTCAAAAGAGCACTTTGGATCAGGAGAGTGATTGAACCTCTCCCCTTCTCTGAACCATCAACAGGAGTGAGACTGCTGCCAGTTGTTGGAGCTATTTTCTTACTAACTCTTGGGATTTACCTATTGGTGTACACACACTATTGACACCAGGCACAGTATGCAATTGAAGAATAAGATCTACAGGCTATATGTCAAAATGAGAGACAGCATCAAGGATGAAGTGTCCAAATTGATAGAGGTAGGGGTGATTGAGCACTCCAACAGCCCTTGGTCCAGCCTAGTGGTGCTGGTACCCAAGCCTGCCTCACCAGGTGCCACTTTAAAACTTCAGATCTGTGTTGACTATAGAGGGTTCAATTCAGTCACCAAGGATGACGATCACCCCATACCCAGAGCTAATGATCTCATAGATCAATTGGGAGCAGCCAAGTTCCTGAGTACCTGGTGGATTGCCTTAACCTCGGGGGCCAAGGAGAGGTAAGCATTCCCCACTCCCGAGGGCCACTATCAGTTCAAGGTGATGCCCTTCGGGTTGAGGAATGCCCTGCTACCTTCTAGAGGCTGGTCAACTGGGTTCAGGCTGGTTTGGAGGACTTCAGTGCTGCCTGCTTGGAAGACATTGTGGTCTTCATTTCTAGCTGAGAGGACAACCTGAACACCTCTGGCCAGTATTTCAGGTGCTACCGAAGGCAGCGTTGACTATCAAGGACAGGTTGTGTGGTCTACCTTGGTCACCAAGTTGGAGGAGGCAAGGTGCAGCCACTTCAGCCCAAAATTCAAATCATTCTGGCTTGAGAAGCCCTTAATATCCAGACAGAGGTGAGGGCCTTCCTGGACCATACCGGTTACCACAGGAGTTTTGTCAAAAGTTCTGGCACCACTATTGCCCCCCTCAGTGAGCAGACTTTTAAACAAAATAGCCAAAGAAGGTGATCTGGACTGAGTTGTGCCAGAAAGCATTCAACACCTTTAAGGAAGCCATGTGCAGAGCATCAGTGCTGAAGGTGCCCAACTTCTATGAGGAATTCATAGTTCCATCGGATGCCTCATAGCATGGCATAGGGGCTTTGTTCTCACAGATAAATGAAAAGGGACTAGACCAATTGTAGCCTTCGTCAGCAGGAGGCGACTTTCCACGGAACAGAGGTGGAGTGCCATAGAAAGGGAATCCTTTGCCTTTGGTCTAGGCACTGAAGAAGTGGAGCCCATACTTGTTTGAGACTCAAGCCCGGGTTCAGAGAGACCACACACCCCTCAGGTGGCTCATGCACATGAGGGTTAAGAATCCCAAACTGTTGAGGTGTTCCATCTCCCTACAGGGAATGGATTTTATGGTGGAACACCATCCTGGGACTGACCATTCCAATGCTGATGGTCTTTGCAGGTTTTTCTACCTCAGTGATGAAAACTCCAGTCAGGGTGGATAGTTGTCCCTACTTTCAGCTGGGGAGGGACACATGGTACACCCAACACCCTTGAGTGATAGTCCTCTTTTCCCTACTCTCTACTACTTCGGCTCTCTACTGATGAAGGGCTAAAACCCAGAAACACATGTCTAGAGATAACAGCACTACCTGCACGAACTTTGGTGAAAAACTACAGCCACTTTGAAGTAAGCGTACTGCATTTACCAGAATGCGATGAGGTGAAGTGTGCTGGGATGAGAGGCAGTGTGCTCCTCCCCCTTACATTTCAATCAAGTGTTGCAGCATGATCGTACTGACAACCCTGTAACACTTCACGCGAGGCCTGAATATCAGAAGTAAAAGCCAAACCTGCTGTTTGAGAGGAGACTTCAGCGCAAGCAGGAACTAAGTATTGGAAATTGAAACAATGGTCTTGCAGGCCCGATGTGAGGGAGCAGTGGGTTCATGATAGACTTTGAGAGTTGAAGAGCTGACCAGAGACAGCAGATGAACATTTTTATGGAGACCAAAGGGAATTTCAAGGAGGCCTGCAACATCCTGGGCCTGAGGAAACTACCCATGTTTGGTGATGACATTATGTTCATGGTGGCAGTCCTCGGTTTACTGCAGGAGCTCTTGATAGAGCTACACTTCCAAACAGCCTGAATGTAATATTAGTCTTTCAATTCAAAATGGTTTTATTGAGCCTAAGCCACAATAAGATAGGATAAGGGTGCAGGGAATATATTTTGTGGGAGGGTCCAAAACCTGCTACATTACTATCAGGCAGAACAACTGAGTTGGTCCTCAGCTAGTGTTTACAAGCTATACCTTACTTTCAACACAAATTTGAATGAGGAAGTGTAAGAGCTAGTTTAAATGATTTAAAGGATAGTTTAACATTTCTAGGCATAGATTGTTTATAGATGCTCTTTGACTAAAGCATACTAAATGTTACCTCAAGATGCGATGTCTACTTTCAATACTGTAACTGAAAGGCAATAAAACATATTTGAATTTAAAAAGGGTAATATGACTACTGGTATATATTTTGGGTTCAGGTAACTTTTTGGACCTTGGGAATTATTAGGTTTAAGGTGTAAACTGGTTTTACTTTGGAGGATAAGGTAAGATATTTCGATTGAGGTCCATTTTTGTGGTTTGGGTGTGAGAAAGGTACCCTTTTAGCATGGTCACCCCAATGTTTCTGACTGATACAATGGTAATTGACTCTAACTGTGCCCTGGGCTCTGCTTAACAGGCCCAGGGCCAGTGCCCTGAATAAAAGGTATATAGTCAAATGGCACAAAGTTATAATTCCAATTGGCAATGACAGACCCTGTAAGTCCCTAGTAGATAATAAGGCAAGGGGGATTCAAACTACCTATAAGTCCCTAGTATATAATAGGCAAGGGAAGTTTAGAGACCCAGTAGATTTCCTGCACTGAAGTGTGCACTGCTGTGTGCCTACTTTCATTTGTAAAGGGAGCCCTGCCTTGCAAATTGTCTTTACAATGTAAAATGTATGCACATTCAACTTTGGAATTAAAGGTACTTCCAAAGTAACAATCGACTTATTTTTACATATAATTCACCCCAAGGTCTGTTGAGGAAAAAACTGCACCTTTCATTTCCCCCATTGTAGAAAGTTGGCTCCATAGGCTATAATGTAAATATTTTTCATAAGCCTAAATATTGCTTGGAAAAAGATAAAACTGCTATGAAAGGACCCAAATGAATGGTAATGACAAATCCGACAATTTGCAATTGTTGAATTTATCATAACTTATACAGAAAATAAGTTATGTGACGTCCTTTACTGTAAGCCAAATTCCAGCCTGCTAGTGGTCTCTCCTGATTGGTCTGCTCTAACAGGATTAGTCAGGCTGCTTTGATGAGGTGATGAGTGGCCTGCAATGAGCAGAGGTTATCTAATGGGGGAGGTAGGCAGATGGTGAAGCCAGGCCAGGAAGGGGGCTGGGCGAATCAAGCTGAGGCTTCCAAAAGATATCAGTCAGAAAGGGATGCAGCCAAGCCTGCCCTCTCACCCCTGTTCACAGACAGATGGTGGGCTTAGGAAAGGAATTTAGAGATGTCCCGAGAGGGAGTTAATGCAAATGAGCTACACCAGGGGGTTGGTTTAGCCAGATCTTACTCTGATTGAGGAAAATCATCTATCTTGGAATGTTAAAGTGCAGTGCTTTATGGGACAAGAGGATGCCACACTTTGGAGGAAGTTGTCAAACTTCTGGGAGGTACCCTGCAGCTCACTGGACAAGGATGCCCACTGACTGTCCCCCAAGATGACTGAATAAAAGTGGCGGATCTGCATTGGAATTCAAATCTGCTGCCTGAAACCACAAGAAGAAGGACTGACCTGCTGAAACCTTGGTTTGCAACCCAGAGGCCTGCACACTTAAGGACTGCACCTGTTGCATACTGGAACCACAGCCCAAAGGAATTTGCCTTTCTTCAAAAAGTACTCAGGAGTGGACTCCCTCAAGCAAAGCGTTAAAAGAGCTTCCCTGCACCAACTTCTACAAAAGCCCCCAGCCTGGAGTGCGTCCAGTGGACTTGCAAGTATTTGGTCAGGTGCACTGTGGAAATTATAGTCCCATCATCCCAAAGAGCAACTCAGAGTTACCTTGGATTGGGTTTGTGGATTACTTTCCTGCATCAAGAAACATTTCTGGAAGTAGGTGTAAAAGTGTTACATTGCGGACAGCTAGAACTCTTGACAGTGTGCCCGGCCCAGTGCAACCTTCCGTTTGTGCGTTTTTTGCTTCTTAGTGCTAGTTTTACTTTTAATCTTTGAAAATTCATATCTCTGGTTTCCCTTATTGGATATTTGTTGTTTTGGCGTCATTTTAAAGATAAACATATTTCATATGTTTATAAATTGCTGTGGGATTTATATTGTGTATTGTGTCTTACTTATTTACTGTATTGGTGTATTTAAACGATTTACATGCCTGTCGACTAAATTAAACCCAACTGCTCATTGCCAAGATACAAGAGGTTGAGCCAAGGGCTACTCTGTGGGCCCTTGACTGGGCAGAACCCTGTGTTCGGGGTGTATTGCTAGTGGTAGGTGTTTACTTACCCCAACCAATACCCAGCCTCTAAAATTGGTTTATAGTGAGGCTTTGGGTGTATATTAGGGTTAGTGTTCGGTATAGGTTATTTTATGCAGTGTGGGTTATATAAGGTGGCTGGGAGGGTAATGGTGGCCTTATTGGGAATGATGTTGGGGTTCAGGTATATTGTTTGGGTTCAGGATTCTTTGGGGGGTTTGAGGTATACTACATCTTTAGGTGGGTACTAGGATTAGGTTGAGGGTTTAAGTAATTTTTGGAAGTTTGTGTTATATTAGGGATTTGTGTGGGTAGTGGAGCTAGTTTTGGAATGTGGGTTATTTTTGGAGTTTGATTTACATGAGGGGGTTGGGTGCGTATTGGATTTAGTATTGGGAACAATATTGGGGTTCGGGTACCTTTATACGCTTTGCTTTGGGGCATTTTTGTTGATTTGGTTAATTGGGTTTATTTTAATGTTTATGTTTGACTTGGGTTTAGGATTAATTTTAAGGTCATGATCATTTTAGTTTTAGGGTTAGATTCAGGGCAGGGGGTAGGTTTAGGGGTGGAATCCCAGGTTCAGGTCTAAGGTTTATACTGGTGCTAGGGTTAGGTGTATAGTGAATTACATATATATTTGCTTGAATTTAAACAATCAATACATTATTTTATTTCTTCGTCATTTTTTTTAGAAATATTGTTTTTTCTGTTTTGTTAAAAATTGTTGTGTAGTACTTCGTATTGTTTTCAATTTTTCTATGAGTTTTTTATTTTTTTATAGTTCTTTTGATTACTGGATTTTTTATTGAGGGTAATAGATAGAAAGTGGAGATTTCCTGTGTCCTTGATTAAGGTAAGGATTGCTTTATGTGATATATATAGTTATGGCTGTTATTGTTGTGTAATTGTTAATGTGAATGATAGGTGTAGGTTGACTTGAGACAAGATCATATCATTTTACTAACAATTTTATTGCATATTTATGTTTCATTTTCCGTAGGTATGTGTGTGGGTTTGTTTATGTATTAAAATATAGTCTGGTGTATGCAGTGTAGTGTACATTTATAGTTAAAGTAGTTAGTATTGTTGGTCGTAATTTTTATTTTGTCAGTTTCTCTTTTTTGGCTCAGTGAATATTTCTCTTGTGATGTGATGAATTATGCTATTTAAAATATTTCTTTTTATTGTAAGGTAAAATTGGTGGATAGCTATCATTTTGTGGTAGTACTTTATGGTTTTTATTTAGTGCTAGGGTGTAAGGATTTATTTAAAAACAATTAACAACAATTTCTATCCTCAGATATCTAGAACTTTCAGATTAGTATTTGCTGTTGCTTAGTATTTTGAATCCGAGAGCATTTGTTTCTCACTGTTTAGGTAGTGTAGGAATGGTTTTCAGATGGATGGGGAAAGAGAATGAGAGAAAGTGTGATTGTTTTTAGTGTTTTTGCAATATTGTTAAATCAATTAATATAGTTTGGCTTTAATATTTTCATCTATTTTGGCATTGTATATAGGCTTTTTGTGGGGTTTTTCAAAGTGGCATTTTTGCTTTCATTGTTGAGTGAAAATGACTGAACCCTTTCATTTGAAATGTAACTTTTGAAGTCATAAGGGTTTTTCTGTTTTCCACTTTATGTTTTTAGCAGGATATTAGTATTTTTGCTGTTTGTTTCAAGGTGTTTGAATAGTAAATTTATTAAATCATTTTTGTAACAAAGTATTTTTATGTGCAATACTGTTATTTTTTTATTTGCTCTTGTAGTGTTTAAAATGTTTGTATATGTTGAATGCTTTTTTATTTGGTGTTGAAATGATCACGTCAAACTGATCTGAAAATGTTTATATGGGCACAGTATCTACAACTTTGTCCTTGTTAGACCTGCCTACCCATTCTTTAGCATGAAAGGTCCATTCAGTAGAATCAACCACATAAAATGCCTTTAACTGTATTGGTTCTTTTGAAGTAACATTGAGAGATGAGAGCTATCACAAAAGTGCTGGGTCCTATCTTACCTATTCACAATGATCTAAATGTTACCCAAATGACCAGGCAAAGGTTTTAAAACACATTAAATGATTGTAGAAGATTTGACCGGGCTCAGGTAAATCCAGCTGAATTAGCTCTAAAGTGGTGGGAGAAACAAAATCTTCTATTTATCAATGCTTGGATCTAGACTCAGAAGCTAGCCTTGTAATAGATTAAAAGATTAACAATCAGATATCAAGGTCTCTTGAACAAACCATAGGTACAAACTCTGGAGGGGTATGAAAACTCAGCTCAACTTTCAGCTATAGTCTAATTTAAAAGGGTGGGCTAAGGGATCGTAATAAAGAGGGTGGAGTATGAATTTAACCTGAAAACAAAGAAAGATCTAGATTCCACTTATAGGGTCCCAGATGGCAGATTTTCCTAGAATATAGTTGCTGATTATGGCTGACTACTATTCTTAACTTTGCTTTTTTGTGATAATTATCCCTGAAGACAGATGTTGGATAATTCTTCTAACGTATATGTTCCCAGTCACAAGACTGGAATCTCTGCAATTGTTCCCTGTAAAATGAACAACAAGATTATATTTCTTATGCAGAACACTATGAAGGTTATCACGGTATAGTCCATGTAAGAAAAGGCCAGGTCCAGATGCGGTTCTGGGGACATACATTGAGATATTTGTGCTCCATTGTATGTAATGTGATATGAGTCTTTGGGCCTTTCCAAACCTCTGCCATTATTTACGAAAGGCAACAGGCTAACTTTTATTCCCACAGGCTGATTTCCTTAATTGACATGTCTGCGAAAATCTTTGTCAGGGCTACACAAGAATAATTCTGAGGGCTCAGGTACATCTAGCTGAATTAGTATCTAAAGTGGCGGGAGAACAGGGCTGATAGACTTTTCTCAGATTTTCCACCTGGTTTTAGAAGATCTGGACAGATGGGAGCAATGTATTAACTTATATGTCCAGATCAGCAATAATCCCACCGTAAGAAAGCTGTCAGTTTACCTATAATTTATGAACATACCCTCCATGTTGATCAGATGGGCAAGTTGAAAAGAGTTTTCTTCATTTTTTTATTTCCCTCGTTCACAACCACTGGGAAAGACTGAAAAATGAAAATGCAACCATTTGTTAAAAGTTCCAAACTATGAACGTTCAAACCCCACTATTGCTGTCCCCAAACCACAGTTGTAAAAGTGATGTAGTTTGACACTCTATATGGTAAACAATCCAAATGCTAGCAATATGAATACGCAAAAATATGTGTGTTGTTTATGTGTAATCTGTGTCGCGTTTGCATAACTTTATAAAGTGCGGAAGCTGTAATTTGTCATTTGTGGGAAGAAGAGGGAAGCAGTTACAAAACTGAACGCGATTTTGCCTTTTTTCGCATCCACCTCACACATTATAAACAGGAAGCAATCCAGGAGAAAGACCCGACAAAACAAGTTACTGGTCATTGAGGAATACAAGGAATGAGGAATTCTTGTACTGCCCAATACAGTCTGGGCCCAGCCATTGTAGTTTACTTAATGGATATCACATTAAGTTAATTACAATAGATGGCCATTGATAGTGCTCCCAAGCAGGGGAGCCTTGAATACGGCGCCTGCTTGTCAGTGGGACCCTGCAGGCAGGCAGGCACTGCACGCGGATTTCCCTGTCCTAACTGTCTAGTTCCAGGTCAGCATCCTATATAGGAATTTGCCTTGTCTCCCAGACAGCAATTTCCAAGCTATAACCAGTGACGTGCACCATGGTCCCACTAAAATGCATCCAACGTATTGCAGCCATGTAATCACCAACCAAGGGCAATACAAGCAGACAATACCCACTTTAAAAGAAATGGACTGGCTTCCCCTCTAAGCATGCTTCCTTTTCAGGTTAATACTACAGAATTTACTGTTAAAACAATTTATGGTATCTTGCGAGGAATATCCTTATCACCTATATAGATAAATAGTTGGAGGTGTTCTATATTCATATCTGCAGATGGAGACTGATTGTGCATAAAGATTAGTCAAGCACAGGCCATGCAACTGAGCTTTACAGCCATAAAGAAGAGAATGTAATAAAATGTACTGAATCAGAAACAGGAGCAAATTAATTACATAGTCTGTGCAATGCAGGTTGTTAGAGGATTTATTGCCAAGTTAAAATCATATACAGCCCTTGAAAAGGGGCAAACATGCAGTATTATAAATCTACAATGGAAAATGGAAGGCACAAGGGTGTTCCTTCCCCTGTGCGATTCTTAAACTAATGCACAAATGCTGATTATCTTTTTTTGTAGTCACCAAGCAATGAAGCATTAATCCCGGGCAATCTCGGTTGCTAGGCACTCGGAAAATGTAAGTCGTGAAAACCTCAGAGCTAATTACACCTTGCTTGTGAAGGCAGCAGACATAAGTAGGTGGTGACTGTGATCCCACAGACCACTGCATGCCAGGGGCGTAACTCAGGCCCCTGTGGCGCACCCCAAACCCTCCAGGGGGCTCCAGACTCTTCAGGAGGGCCCGATTCAACCCAGGTCAATGAATATTTGTGAGTTATAGGAGGCTCAGGGGCCCCTCATCACAGTCTGCAGGGAGGCCCCGTCTTTTTGCGTTATGCTATTGCTGCATGCACCTACCGATATCCAAATGACACTTGTCACTCATTGTAGCAACCGTATTTTTTTCCACAGCATCTTTTCAAATGAAGGTGATATTCATGTTTAGTTCTTAGATTTGCGTGCATGTATTTCGATTTCTTTATATTCGTATTGTTATTCTCAAAAAGTGTTTGTGTTGTAATACAGCGATTCCTCAGGTCGCTTCAGGGTGTTGCTTATGTAGGCCTTCTAGTTACAAGCTTTATATATATTAACCAAAGATAAGGAAATTCAGCACCTTTTCTGCTTTTTTACACCTAAAGGTATGGATATGGGCTGGATCTTCTTTTACATTAGGCATTGACTTTGGATATGGGCACGGTCTTCTTTTACCTTTGGCATTGGCTTTGGATATGGGCTGGAACTTCTTTTACCTTTGGCATTGCCAGGTTTTCATGGCGCACTAAAGCACAGGAAAAGCGCGCTTCCGGGGCTGAAAAGATGCCTGGTGCAATACACAACCATGACCTGGGTTTGTTCCAAGCTTCCTGAGTTAACTTTACAAGCATTTGTGCACTTGAATGTCTGCTATATACATATGTGAGATGTAGTATCATATGTGACATCATGATGCAGAAGGCAGATAATGGCTGTTTTCCTGTCCTTTAGGTCAATTACTAATGGAAAGGAAAAAGTATGAAAAGAAAATCTAGAAACGCATATTCGATAAAATAGAGACTCAATGATCACTTCCAAATACTGTTCTTGATAGACAACATATTTATACAATCAGATTTTTAACTCAATGGTACAGGTGGCAGTACAGCATCATAAAAAGAGATTACACATAGCTATCCAATAATTCAGAACCTTTCATTTGCATTTACCATGGCCTTCAAGTTGTAAAACTTGTGCCCTGAATGTTTAATTTAAAAAAGTGTTTACTTATATTACCTAATTTGCTTTTCGGGTCATTTTCTATTTTCAATAGATTCTTGGGGCATATTTACTAATCTTTCAGGCAATGCAGGGCAGCAAGCAAAGTTGTTGCACTGCAGTGCATTGCATCAAAGGGAAGAGCAGAAACCTTCCTACACAAAAACAATACTTAGAGGCATTTTCCTCTTTCTATATGTGACTCAGAATGCAGCACTTGTGAAAAGTGGAAATAACGAAGGGAAATATATTTCGCCTTGTTACATCTCACCGGGGAAGGAGCAGCATTTTGCCACATAACCAGGATTTAGTAAATATGGGAATGCGCCAAAATCAATGGGTGGATGCATGGGAACATCCATGCTCCACCCAAGGAATATCTCCCAAGGAGCTGTGCTGTGTTACTTTTCTTTACAAAGCCACACAAGGCCACACAAATCAGGCTTTGCATGGCTTTGTAAACCTCAAATAAGCCTTTCATTGCCCTGCCTCGCATTGCATGACACAAGAGTGATGCAAAGGCTTAGTAAATCTAGGCCTCAGTCACAATGATGGACAAGGGACCCCTTATGCTTTGTTCTTTTATTTACTTGCTAGCTATGTAAAGAGGTCACATACTAAGACTTGGAGTATTCCAAATGCCAATTTCTGAACTGATTTGTTAGGGATCAACTCTAAAGCAAAAGGAGCCCTGGGAATGTTGTATACCAGACCCATACACTAAAGCTGCCAAACAAGCATCACGAGTGAGTCCATACCCCGGCATATTGTTTGAGGGCCTGGTACCTTCGAGAGTCACATTTAAACACAAATATTTGAAATGTCAATAGGCCTGAATTGGCTGCCATCTTCTTGGCGTTGTCAATGATTGCTTCGCTATGGTTTTTGTAAAATGTTATTGTTAAGTAGCTGCTGGGACCTTGCCAATTTAAAAAGTACATTTTGCTGTTAGAAAAATATTTTTGGGTTTTGCAAAGCACACTTTGCCATAGTACCACCTGGTACTGAAGGCAACTACTATACGTAGATGAGCTCTTTGTGAAAGAGCAGAATGCTGTCACTCACATTAACGGTAGTCAATGGCTCCAGTGGGCTGAGTTTTTGCACCATGTTGTGTGGTGTAGTGGGCAGAAGAAAAATGTGAATGATACAACAACAGACCAATGGATGTCTGAAAACCTTTTTATGTATACATTGTATATATATAGTTTTAGTAAAATCAAACGTTCTTGGCTAAGGTCAGACCTAAATGTTGAGTGAAATTCTACATTTTTCCCTTAGGGTTAGTAGTCAAGTGAACTTTATAAATTATGTAAATATTGCAAGAATTCCTTAGTAGTCTATCTGACGAAATGTAAAACAGCTCCCTTTCATAGTAAGTAAAAAGTGAATGGAGTAGTAAAACTTGATGTCTTTACTGGGGATACAGTTGACGTATTAGAAACATTTGAGCATGATATAACAGACTAGCTAACCAGGTAACCAGTCCAATAAAGTCACATTTGTACACGTCCAAAACGGGCGTGCAGTGTTGAATTTTAGTTTAGTAATGGCTGGCAGAGACTCTCCACTTCAGAATCCCAATGTTATAAAATGTA
This sequence comes from Pleurodeles waltl, assembly GCF_031143425.1. Classification (NCBI taxonomy): domain Eukaryota; kingdom Metazoa; phylum Chordata; class Amphibia; order Caudata; family Salamandridae; genus Pleurodeles; species Pleurodeles waltl. The sequence continues at coordinate 281,777,051 of NC_090440.1, forward strand.
AGGCTCTAAGGAAGAATAGGCTGGCGGGAAGGGGGTCGGAATCCCCATGGCAGCGCTGCTTGCAGCGCCGCCATGGAGGATTCTCCCAGCCGGGGGAAATCCGGCGGGAAACCGCCGTACCCGGCTGGGCGACCGCGGCTGTACCGCCGCGGTCGGAATGCCAAATGAAGCACCGCCAGCCTGTTGGCGGTACTTCCGTCGACATCCACCCTGGCGGTCTATGATCGCCAGGGTTGGAATGAGGGCCTAAGTGTTTATGCAGTACCAAAACAGTGTCAAAACAACAAACAACAAAAATGTCAAAAAACAGAAAAATTTAATGAATAAAATTAAAACAAATTTATTAAAAGCCAGTGAGTGGAACAGGAAATAAGAATTTTGAAAGATTCAAGTGAAAATAGAGCTACAGCGCTCAAAGTGGCAATGGCAGTCAATGGCTGTGCTAGCTCAGGAATTATTTACGGTTTGGGTTGACCACAATGAAGCTCTGGTTGGATACAACAAATGGGTTTATCCTGCTGAAAAGCATGGAAATCCAAGTTTGAAAAAAGTCCTAGTCCCAAAAAAACGTTGTCACTTTTTTGAGTTGAAAATTCTCTCCACGGAGGTCATAGCTGAAACTGTAGCTACCAGCATGACAACACATGTTGGATACTGGAAGCAGGTTGGTCCAGCCAAAGCGCTGGAGTGTTTACATTCTGGTTGAAAAAGTTCCAACTCAGAAAAGGACTTTGTTGTTTTTTCAGAGGTGCTTAGATCTCTGCAAGGGACAAAGCTGAAGTTCAATCTGAGACTGTGGAACTGTTAGTCAGATACTTTTCACAGTGAGTGTAACTGAGACGCTGAGGCCCTGGAGCAAAGGTCTTTTGAAATCTTCCAAGTGTTGTTCTGGTGTCCAAACAACTTCAGGAGTACACTTTTAAGGCTCCCATGACACCAATGGGTTGGGGCGGGACTCCCATTGGAACTTTCAGGATATCAGACACAGGTTAGCAGCAAAGTCCAGTACTCAAGCAGCTGTAACTGGTCAGCTGGACACTTTAGGATAAAGGCCTCTTCCAGCCCCTTGTCCCCCTCTAGCCACACAGGAGGCCAGTCAACTGACCCTTGGATACCACTTCTTTTTTCTGGGTGCAAGAGGGAGCAGGCCCAGACCGTCAGGGCTTCTTTCAGGTCACAGACAGCAGGTCTAGTTCTCTTCTGATCTTCTGCAGCTCTGGTAAGTATTCTGTGTACTCCTAGTGATGCAACATTTATGCCTGGCACCATGTAGTGTGTGGGGTACTCCTTAACCTATGGGTAAAAGATTCAAGGGGCAAATTTACCCAATTTACAGTTCCATGCTGTCCCACTGTAAACAATCCTAAAGTGCCCCCAATTCTCAAAGTTCAAGATGGGTAAATCCTTCTCTCTTTGTGCAAAGCGTGTGTGCCAAACAAAATGTGTCCAACATAGGGCAAAGGTAAACTTAGACTTTTGATCTAAGTTTAGTCGAAAATTCTAAGTTTACAACTTTTCGGTATTCACAAAGGTAAGTTACGAGTAGTATATTTATGCCCGCACTCGGACCGAATCTCTGCCCTGAGTGTGGAGATTCCACTCCACATACAAGTTGTAATCTCTGCACCCAGAGTGGAATCTCCACACTCGGGTTGCATCTCCGCCCTGAATGCAGAGATTCCACCTGGAGTGTGGATGTAAAGATACTGCTCATAACTTACCTTGTGAATACCTAACCAAAAGCCTAAGTTTACCTTTGTGAATCAGGCCCATAATGAGCAGTCCCTTCCTCCATGGTCACTCAAAAACAGTCTTGGGGGTAGCTTTCCTCCCATTTCTCACACTCCACTCCAGGATACCCTTGTGGGTGATAGGTGACTTTCTAAAAGTTACATTTCCAATACATTTAATAAAAATCTGACTTCACCGTTAAATAAAGGAATTTTTTGTAATTTCAGCAGACATTTCATTTGTCAGCGTTCTGTCCCTCAAGTATTATATCACTCTTTGAGACATCTATTGTGGCATGCACTAAGGCCCATATTTATACTTTTCGACGCACAACTGCGCCAACGCAGTTGTGCGTCCAAAAATGTAACGCCAGCTAATGCCATTCTGAAGCGCCATGCGGGCGCCTTATTTATACAATGACGTTAGCCGGCGTTAGCCGGCGCTGCGGAGTGGTGTGCGTAAAAAAAAATTACTTACACCAGGCAGCGCCGGCGTAGGGGAAAATGGAGTTTGGTCGTCAAAAAATGGGGCAAGTCAGGCTGAGGCAAATTTTTCGCCTCAACCCGATATGCGTCATTTTTTTTCACTCCCAACCCCCATTGAAATGACTCCTGTCTTAGCAAAGACAGGAGTCATGCCCCCTTGCCCAATGGCCATGCCCAGGGGACTTATGTCCCCTGGGCATGGTCATTGGGCATAGTGGCATGTAGGGGGGCACAAATCAGGCCCCCCTATGCCACCCAAAAAAAAAAAAAAATACCTACCTGAACTTACCTTAAGTTTCCTGGGATGGGTCCCTCCATCCTTGGGTGTCCTCCTGGGGTGGGCAAGGGTGGCAGGGGGTGTCCCTGGGGGCATGGGAGGGCACCTCTGGGCTCCTTCCGAGCCCACAGGTCCCATAACGCCTGCCTGATCAGGCGTTAAAAAATGACGCTAACGAGGGTAGACGTCATTTTTTTTGACCCGCCCACTCCCGGACGTCATTTTTGCCCGGGAGTATAAATACGACGCACATGCCTCGGAGTCATTTTTTAGTAGGGAACGCCTCCCTTGCATATCATTAACGCAAGGAAGGTGTCCACGCTAAAAAATGACGCAAACTACATGAACTTTGACGCTCGACGCGTCTAACGCCAAAGTATAAATATGGAGTTAGTTTTGCATCGGATTTGCGTAAAAAAAAACGACGCAAATCCGGCGCGAACAGAGTATAAATATGCACCACAATATTAGCAACGTGATACCAAAAGACAATAATGAATTAGAGAAAATAAAAGGAGGTAAGAGAAATTACTATTGCCACCACCTCCCAGTGCAAAGATGAAAAAGAACTGAAGGGGGGTCTGTTTTGGACGCCCTTTAGCCCTAGTGACCACCACCTCCCTAGGGCTACAGTTGTTGGAGGGGGGGACCGCGGACCTCCCTCGAGGAGCCACTGATAGCACTGGTAACCACCACCCCACAGGGTTGGCTCCTACTATGTCCAGGGGTGCCCACCCCGGGACATAGCTGTTTGCTGTGGCTTTGAAGCTGCAGCCAAGCCACAGCAAAGTCTCCACTTTTGGCAGCGGGTTCTGTAAAGCAGGCCCAGCTGTTTAACAGTGGAGTTTTCATCTCTGTCCCCTACATGCATGCATGGAACAGAGATGAAATGCTTCAGCAAGCAGGGAGCTGCTGTTAAAAGCAGCTCCTTGCTTGTTGAAGCAATGGCACTGCGGGGTAAGCCTTGAGGCTTACCCTGCGGTGCCATATCACCCATAATGGGCATCTTGCTAAATAATAAATTAAAATAAATAAATATATCAGGACCATGCAGAAGCCCTTAAAGGGCTGAAAAAATGAAAAAAAGCAATAGCTCAGTTTGAAGGTCACAGACCTTCACACTGAGCATTCAGCATTTAAGTCCAGCCAGACTCACTTCTCTCTTTTCTTTTATAGTATAATGTTTTTTTTTTTAAATGGCAGATACATATTTTATTTTAAATTGCACAGAAATATCTAATTCTAAGTATATCAAACATCAAAGCCTAAAAAACTCTCTCTCTCTCTCCCTATCACTTTCTTACTCTCTCTCTTTCTTTCTCTCTTTCTCTCTATCTCTCTCTTTTCTCTCCCTCTCTCTCTTTCAATCAATTTCTCCCACACACACACACTCAGACACTTACGCACCTACTCACAGACCCACTCAGAACTTCATGCACTCATTCACAGCCCCAGTCAAACCCTCACGCACCCATTTACAGACCCACTCAGACACTCACACACCCACTCACAGACTCACTCAGACTGTCACACACTCACGCACAGACACCCTCATGCAGTCACTCGCAGACCTGAGCAGACACTGACGCACCCACTACAACACTGATGCACACATTCTCAAACCCAGTCAGAGACTCTCACAGCAACTCTCACCTACAGATACTCCCTCTTACACCTATTTTCCCATCCAGAGAGATAGGCTGTGGTCAACTCCTGCTGCGCACAGCCAACGGGCTGTTTGCAGAGTAGGGTTGGGTGGTTAGGGGGGTTGGCCACAGGGACTGGCTCCAGGCCAGGCCTTGGGGGCATCCCCTGCTGCGCACGGACGAAGGCTGTGCATGGTGCAAGGATGGGTCAGCCGTGCGTGGCGGTGGTTGGATTAACATATTGTAATGAAAGCTACTATACATTAAAAAAAACATAGCATAGAAATTCACTGAAAACAACAAAGGTTACAGGGACATTATACTTAGGGGATACAATGGAAAATAAACATGGAAATGCACTTAAAAAAACAAAGGTTACAGGTACGTTATAGTTAGGCTCACATTGTAAACGTACAAAACCTTGGAAATTCACCATTTATAGTTAGAGTCACCTCAAGTAACAATAACTCGTGCCCTAAGTAACTAAGGTAACTATAACTCTTGCAGCCAAGCTCTTATAACCACCCAACCCCATGCCATGTGTGCAGCCCAGGTTGGCCACAGGGCCTGTCTCTGTCAGTGGATCTGTGAGTGGGTGCGTAAGTGTCTGAGTGGGTCCGAATGTGGGTGTGTGAGTCTATGAGTGGATCTGAGTGGGCTCATGAGTGTCTGACTGTGTGTGTGAGTGAGCGCCTGAGTATCTGAGTGCATGTATGAGTAAATGAATTAGTGTATGAATGAGTCTGTGGTTTTCCTTTCAATGTTTTGTCATATTCACAAATATTTCATGAAATTCATTAAAATGCACAATTTTACGTGAATTATTCACACATGGTGTCCAAAAATTATTTTAAACCCATGATTTGCCCCTAAAACACACCTATATCACACCCCTGGGGTACCTTCACCCTGACCCCTTATGACACTTTCATTTTGGAATTTCATCCCCAGGGGCCATGTCCCATGAAATAAAATGGTGGGCACAACTTTCTAGTCAGGTTGCGGTCAGCCAATTGCATCGCTTCTTGAACACACGTATTCGTGAAAATTCATGAATTTTCACAAATTATTTGTGAAATAATAACAAAGTCATCATGGCCAGAGATGTACAAATTTGAATTTCTCTAAATTTCTCAAAAACTACTGAACAGATTTACACCAAGTGAAAGCATGATCTGTGTACTGAAAGCTACCTTTCTGCCAAATTTGGTGTAATTCCGTCCAGTGGTTTGGACTGTAGACGTGTCTAAAGGTCCTATGGGAATTAACATGGGGAATGCAACTTTTTTAACCTCCCCGGTTTTCTTGGCCCTCTTGATGGATCGCCCCAAAACTTTCCATGCATTACACAAATCAATGCAACACTATTTTTGGAAAATTTGGGGAAGATTCATTAAAGATATAGGCAAGTACTTTTTCTATGAAAACATGGTCCTAACTATAACTACCTAGTGGTGACCACCATATAAATAAATATCTATATATATACATATCTATATATAAATATATATATACAGATATATGATATACCCCAATGGCTAGTTTAAGTTAGGCCTGCGTTTCCATAGGAATTGTGTTTTCCTAATAACTTTGGCTCTGTTTGACAAATCTTTATGAAACTTTCCAGAATAAAGGTTCATCCACCTCAGCGTCTTCCTGGAACCTTTCGGGGTGATCCATCAAGCAGATGCTCAGAAAAAGAATATGTCCCTAAATGTCTTTTTCCCATTCATTTTAATCATAGGTCCCCACAGGCCCCTTGTGGCTTGGGGAGCGGTGCCACTTGTCCCCCTCTCCTCTTAACAAATATGCTTAGGCCCCAGGGTAAGGGCCCCTGGGGCCATTATAGGCTCAGGACTGAGGACCAGTGACCTATCCTCCTAAATTTAAAACACCCCGTGTAAATAGGTTCCCCAGGACCCTTTATGACTCAAGGAGTGGGCCCCATGTCCCTTAACTCATGACAAATATGTTTTGGCCCCAGGGATGGGGTCTCAGGGGCCAGTATTGGTTCCTGGGGCTGTATGCCTCCTTCCCCTTAATTTCAAAAAGGCCCAGGGATGGGCATCACCTGGCCCCTTAGTGGCTCAAGAAGGGAAGACCATGCGCCCCCTTCCCTTAATTAAAAAAAGGGTCCTGGGGAATGGGGTCCCCCTTCCCTTAATACTAAAAAGTCTCTTTGGAATTGCGTTTTCTGGCCCAAAGTGGCTTGAGGAGGGTGACCATGTTACGTTGTCACTGAAATTTTCACCTAACTATGTGTTACTTTTACCTTTCAGTTTTACAGTGACTTTCTAGGGCTCTTTTAATGTAAAGTAATATTTTATTACAATGGCCTTAGGTCATGCACAGTGTGGGGTTGGCTGCCTGTGGTGTGTTGGCCACACTTCCCACCCTCCACCACACACAGCCAAAGGCCATGCACAGTAGGGGGTTGACTTTACTGAATCTGCTGCAAATTAGGACAAACATTTTTAAAAAGTGCTTTTTAGCCCCAGGGATGTCCATCTGGGACCCCACCACAGAGCTAAGGTATCAGAGTGTCTGTACCCTGGCCCCTTTTCTTTTTTTCTTTTTACATTTTCTTCTGGGACTCGGCTTCCTGGTTGAAGTGCTGGCAGCCAATCAGATCTCTTCAGAAGATTGGGTGGGGTCGAAAATTCTTTGCGTCCCTAAATATGCAATTTTTTCCTCTTAATTTTCCAAAAACTACTGAACAGATTAACACCAAAACAAAAAAGGATTTCCTTCTGGACCAAGACCTACCGTTCTTCCAAATTTGGTGTAATTCCGTCAACTAGTTTTGGCGCTATTGCTGTTCAAAATCCCTATTGAAAAATGAATGGGGAAAATGTGTTTTGGGCCCCACCTATTTCTCGCCCCCTTCCCAACCGAAGATCACCTCGAAACCTTTCAGATAGCAGCTGATGTGATTAGCAAACTTTTTGGGATGTTTTCGTGAAGATTCGTCAAGCGGTGCCACAGACATAGGCAAGTAAAATAAATGCTTTTTATATAGAAACTAGGTCCTAACTATAACTAGGTAACATATATATATATATATATATATATATATATATATATATATATATATATATATATATATATATATATATATGCATATATATGTATATATATATACATATGTATATGTATTTATATATATATATATTACACACACACATACATATACACACACACATATGCATATATATATACATATGTATATGTATTTATATATATATATATATATTACACACACACATACACACACACATATGTATATATATATATAAATATATATATATACACACTTATTTATATTTTATATAGTTTTCAATATAACACTTCATAAAGACACATTCAGCACGAAAATATTGAGAGCTGCACTGGAGACAGTTGATTGCAGGAGGCCATTAATCACTGTTGAATGCCTTTTTTTTCAACTTTCTAATGCTTTATTTCTGCCTCCCTCTGTTTACTTTTGAAAATTATCTCATATGTAGATGGATTCTTCTAATAGCCTTATTGCCCTTTTACCTGTGACTATGCCAGCTGTTAAATACCCTCTGTTCTCTTAGAAATACTGAGATCAATTCAGCAATCGGAATGCTAAAAAGGCTGATACTGACTACTGTTTTCCGTGTGCTTTGAGGTGTAGGAACATAAAGTAGACAGTGAAGGTTGGCCTGCTTATCTGCCTATGTATGGTGAGATTAGGGTAACTGTCACCATTAGCCCTATATGCCCGCATCAGACATTAAGAAGTGTTAATTGCCTATCACCCGTAGTGCTCCACCACCTTCATATAAGGTCCTTAATAGGTGGGCAGTCTATTAGCAAAAGTTAAAACTCTCGTAAGAAGGTATTAACTATTGTCAACACACAGAGCAAGGGACATATTTATTCAAATAAGTAACTGTTTGGTATATGAAAAGAATATATATTAGAGACAATTTCACCACTATGGAAATTCTGCACAAGGCACAAAAAATGTAAACTTCTCAAAGTCACTACAGAAACAAATCTATCATGGGTTACATCTATCTCACAAACTGGACAATACACAATGTTAAGACAAAAACAAGCAGCAAAGATTAGAGATTTACAGAAAGGTAAGGGTGATAGAAGGGAAAAATGAGGCATCAATTACAGTCATAAGACATAAACTCATAAACAAATTAAATGCACATAACTAACTAATGTTTCTAAACCATGAACATATTGAATTTTAAATGACACTGTCTAAAGATGTAGCAATTCAATTTCCCTTCACAACAGAACAACAAACCCTTATCTTGTGGCCTACAGTCACCACCATCAAAATCACTGATACCATCAAGATTATCCACTTGGGGCCCCCATCTGACCCTTGCCCCTGTCACGCCAAAGGACTTCTACCAATCTGTGAAGCACTAACACTCTTTTCAACACTTCCATCGACTCAGCTACATTCCTAGACACCTGAAAACATGCAATCGTTGCATCCCTGCTCAAGAAACCAATCGCTGACCAACTATGTTTTCCAACTACAGACCCATCTTCCTCTTGCCATACATGGAAAAAAGTCTTAGAGAAACTAATCAACCAACATCTCACAGTTCACCTCAGCAAACACCGTTCCTTGACCAGATTTAGGCCTGTGCATAGTACACTCATCGCCACACAGCACTCATCGCTTTTACAGACTACATCCGCAGGGTCCTTGATAGTAGAGACGTGACAGCCCACATGTTCCCGAACTTCTCTGCGCCATTTGACATGGTCTCACACCCCATCCCCATCAGGCACCTGCACAGTATTGGCATCCAAGCACCCACTCTCTGTAGTATTTCCTCCTTCTTAAAGGATAGAATACAAGCTGTCAGCTGGACACCTTATTCCACAGAATCCAAACTCATCCTGCCTCACCCTCTTCAATGTATACCTGATCTCTTTGTCCAACATCATCTGCACAAACAACATCAACATTGTCTCCTATGCCAACGACACACAACTCATACTCTCCCTCTTGGACAAGACCCCCAATACTATCAACAAGTTCAGCACCTGCATGGGAGAAGTCGCTAACCTAATGAAAGCTAACTTTCTCACAGTAGCCAGCCAAACTCGGACTCACTCCCTGCACCCATACCAGGAACCTCAGAATAATCAATTACAGCAAATTGAAAATGACCACACATGTCAACACCATCACTGCATCCTGCTTCCAGTCCCCAAAGATTCTGAGGAAGGTCTTCAAATGGCTACCAAGCAACACTAGAAAAACTGTCACTCACACCCTTGACACCAGCCAGTTAGACTACGGGAGCACTATGTATGGAGGGATCATTTCAAGGCACTACACAATATGTGCCCCACCTCCCTGAACAGTCGCATCTACCTCCATCAACCACCCAGGCACCTCCTGTCCACAGGATTCCTACTCACACACATCTCATGCACAAACAGAACCCAATCAGAAGGACTGGTGCTCTCTTACATCACTCTTAAAGTGTGGAACAGCCTCTAACTCCACATCAGAGCCTTTTCATCTCTTCTTGAATTCTGCAAGAACCTGAAGACCTGGTTTTTCAATTAACCAGCCTATCATGATCAGGTCTAGGCACATACATCTGCTCAGTTCCAGGATACCCTCACAGCTGATAGTGAGCTTTACAAATAAACATGCCAGGCAGGATTATCTGATCAGAGGAGGGTCAGTGAGAGGCTTGGAAAGGCAGTAAGTAGTGAGCTTTACAGATAAACATGCCATGCAGGATTATCTGATCCAAGGTGGGTCAGTAAGAGGCTTGAAAATGCAGTACGTGTGTAGGATGGCATAGTTTGACCATAGGAATGGTATCAGCAGTTTGCAGGTGTTCCTTTGTTAATGAGGATCAAGTGCAGAGAAGAAAGGGGAGTCTTTAATGATAATCTGTTCATAGATTTGAGTAAGTCACAAGTTTGAAGTGGAGGTAATTAATACATTTTGTTAGGAGAACTGATGATAAAATGACAAGTGATGGGGTGAAGGTAATGACTGTTAAAGAGATAGTAGGAGTCTGTGAGAAAGTAGCCTCTTTATAGCCTTGTTACCCCCACATTTGGCCTGTTTGTGAGTGTATGTCAGGGTGTTTTCACTGTATCACTGGGATCCTGCTTGCCAGGGCCCAGTGCTCATAGTGAAAACCCTATGTTTTCAGTATGTTTGTTATGTGTCACTGGGACCCTGCTAGTCAGGACCCCAGTGCTCATAAGTTTGTGGCCTATATGTGTGTGTTCCCTGTGTAGTGCCTAACTGTCTCACTGAGGCTCTGCTAATCAGAACCTCAGTGGTTATGCTCTCTCATTTCTTTCCAAATTGTCACTAACAGGCTAGTGACCATTTTTACCAATTTACATTGGCTTACTGGAACACCCTTATAATTCCCTAGTATATGGTACTGAGGTACCCAGGGTATTGGGGTTCCAGGAGATCCCTATGGGCTGCAGCATTTCTTTTGCCACCCATAGGGAGCTCTGACAATTCTTACACAGGCCTGCCACTGCAGCCTGAGTGAAATAACGTCCACGTTATTTCACAGCCATTTTACACTGCACTTAAGTAACTTATAAGTCACCTATATGTCTAACCTTTACCTGGTAAAGGTTAGGTGCAAAGTTACTTAGTGTGAGGGCACCCTGGCACTAGCCAAGGTGCCCCCACATTGTTCAGAGCCAATTCCCTGAACTTTGTGAGTGCGGGGACACCATTACACGCGTGCACTACATATAGGTCACTACCTATATGTAGCTTCACAATGGTAACTCCGAATATGGCCATGTAACATGTCTATGATCATGGAATTGCCCCCTCTATGCCATCCTGGCATAGTTGGCACAATCCCATGATCCCAGTGGTCTGTAGCACAGACCCTGGTACTGCCAAACTGCCCTTCCTGGGGTTTCACTGCAGCTGCTGCTGCTGCCAACCCCTCAGACAGGCATCTGCCCTCCTGGGGTCCAGCCAGGCCTGGCCCAGGATGGCAGAACAAAGAACTTCCTCTGAGAGAGGGTGTGACACCCTCTCCCTTTGGAAAATGGTGTGAAGGCAGGGGAGGAGTAGCCTCCCCCAGCCTCTGGAAATGCTTTGTTGGGCACAGAGGTGCCCAATTCTGCATAAGCCAGTCTACACCGGTTCAGGGGACCCCTTAGCCCTGCTCTGGCGTGAAACTGGACAAAGGAAAGGGGAGTGACCACTCCCCTGACCTGCACCTCCCCTGGGAGGTGTCCAGAGCTCCTCCAGTGTGCTCCAGACCTCTGCCATCTTGGAAACAGAGGTGCTGCTGGCACACTGGACTGCTCTGAGTGGCCAGTGCCACCAGGTGACGTCAGAGACTCCTTCTGATAGGCTCCTTCAGGTGCTAGTAGCCTATCCTCTCTCCTAGGTAGCCAAACCCTCTTTTCTGGCTATTTAGGGTCTCTGTCTCTGGGGAAACTTTAGATAACGAATGCAAGAGCTCATCTGAGTTCCTCTGCATCTCTCTCTTCACCTTCTGCCAAGGAATCGACTGCTGACCGCGCTGGAAGCCTGCAAACCTGCAACATAGTAGCAAAGACGACTACTGCAACTCTGTAACGCTGATCCTGCCGCCTTCTCGACTGTTTTCCTGCTTGTGCATGCTGTGGGGGTAGCCTGCCTCCTCTCTGCACCAGAAGCTCCGAAGAAATCTCCCATGGGTCGACGGAATCTTCCCCCTGCAACCGCAGGCACCAAAAAGCTGCATTACCGGTCCCTTGGGTCTCCTCTCAGCACGACGAGCGAGGTCCCTCGAATCCAGCGACTCTGTCCAAGTGACCCCCACAGTCCAGTGACTCTTCAGTCCAAGTTTGGTGGAGGTAAGTCCTTGCCTCACCTTGCTGGGATGCATTGCTGGGAACTTCGACTTTTGCAGCTACTCCGGCCCCTGTGCACTTCCGGCGGAAATCCTTTGTGCACAGTCAAGCCTGGGTCCACGGCACTCTAACCTGCATTGCACGACTTTCTAAGTTGGTCTCCGGCGACGTGGGACTCCTTTGTGCAACTTCGGTGAGCACCGTTTCACGCATCCTCGTAGTGCCTGTTTCTGGCACTTTTCCGGGTGCTACCTGCTTCAGAGAGGGCTCCTTGTCTTGCTCGACGTCCCCTCTCTCTGCTGTTCCAATTTGCGACCTCTTGGTCCCTCCAGGGCCACAGCAGCGTCCAAAAACGCTAACCACACGATTTGCAGCTAGCAAGGCTTGTTGGCGTTCTTTCGGCGGGAAAACACTTCTGCACGACTCCCCACGGCGAGAGGGATCCGTCCACCAAAGGGGAAGTCTCTAGCCCTTTTCGTTCCTGCAGAAACCTCAGCTTCTTCTGTCCAGTAGAAGCTTCTTTGCACCCGCAGCTGGCATTTCCTGGGCATCTGCCCATCTCCGACTTGCTTGTGACTTTTGGACTTGGTCCCCTTGTTCCACAGATACCCTAGATTGGAAATCCACAGTTGTTGCATTGCTGGTTTGTGTCTTTCCTGCATTATTCCTCTAACACGACTTCTTTGTCCTTAGGGGAACTTTAGTGCACTTTGCACTCACTTTTCAGGGTCTTGGGGAGGGTTATTTTTCTAACTCTCACTATTTTCTAATAGTCCCAGCGACCCTCTACAAGGTCACATAGGTTTGGGGTCCATTCGTGGTTCGCATTCCACTTTTGGAGTATATGGTTTGTGTTGCCCCTATCCCTATGTTTCCCCATTGCATCCTATTGTAACTATACATTGTTTGCACTGTTTTCTAAGACTATACTGCATATTTTTGCTATTGTGTATATATATCTTGTGTATATTTCCTATCCTCTCACTGAGGGTACACTCTAAGATACTTTGGCATATTGTCATAAAAATAAAGTACCTTTATTTTTAGTATAACTGTGTATTGTGTTTTCTTATGATATTGTGCATATGACACTAGGTGGTACTGTAGTAGCTTCACACGTCTCCTAGTTCAGCCTAAGCTGCTCTGCTAAGCTACCATTATCTATCAGCCTAAGCTGCTAGACACCCTATACACTAATAAGGGATACCTGGGCCTGGTGCAAGGTGTAAGTACCCCTTGGTACTCACTACAAGCCAGTCCAGCCTCCTACATTGGTTGTGCAGCGGTGGGATAAGTGCTTTGAGACTACTTACCACTCTTGTCATTGTACTTTTCATAAGAGAAAAATATACAAAACAAGGTCAGTGTATATACACATAGCCAAAAAGTTTTGCATTTCCTCTTTTCACTCTTTTCTAAGTGCTGAAAAGTACTTCTAACTTTCTAAAAAGTTCTAAAAAGTTTTAAAAGTTTTTTTTCTCTGTCTTTCTAAAAGCTCTGACAAACTTTTTATCTTTTACTATCACTTTAACTCTCTCTAAAAATGTCTGGCACAGGCCAAAATGTTGATCTGTCCAAACTTGCATATGATCACCTTAGCTGGAAAGGAGCAAGGAATCTCTGCATAGAGAGAGGTTTGAGTGTAGGGAAGAATCCTTCCTTAGAACTGTTAATTAACATGCTTAGAGTACAGGATAAGGCCATAAGTGCCCAATCTGGTGAAAAAGTAGCTAATGGTTCTCAATCTGATCCAGGGACTCCCCCAGGAAAAGATTCAGGAAAGAAACTTGCTATCCTGCCCATTACTAGACAGTCTAGCATAGTTGGTAATGATGATGAGCCACACCATATAAATAGTGTTGTCTCACATCATAGCAAAAGCATTTATTCTCACCATACTGGTAGTGATGTTTCTGTTAGCCAAGCTGTTAGGGTGGCTTCTGTAAGGGACAGGTCTCCTTCTGTCCATTCTCACCATACTTCTGTTTCAAGGCATGTCCCTCCCACCCACCCTGATGACAGATTGTTAGAAAGGGAGCTCAATAGATTGAGAGTGGAACAAACCAGACTGAAGCTCAAGAAGCAACAGCTGGATTAGGATAGACAGACTTTAGAAGTAGAGAAGGAGAGACAGAAACTGGGTTTAGAAACCCATGGTGGCAGCAGCAGTATTCCTCATAGTCATCCTGCAAAAGAGCATGATTCCAGGAATCTGCACAAGATAGTTCCCCCTTACAAGGAGGGGGATGACATTAACAAGTGGTTTGCTGCACTTGAGAGGGCCTGTGTTGTACAGGATGTCCCTCAAAGGCAGTGGGCTGCTATTCTATGGCTATCATTTAGTGGAAAAGGTAGGGATAGGCTCCTTACTGTGAAAGAAAATGATGCTAATAATTTCCAAGTTCTTAAGAATGCACTCCTGGATGGTTATGGCTTAACCACTGAACAGTACAGGATAAAGTTCAGAGAGACCAAAAAGGAGTCTTCACAAGACTGGGTTGATTTCATTGACCATTCAGTTAAGGCCTTGGAGGGGTGGTTACATGGCAGTAAAGTTACTGATTATGACAGCCTGTATAACACAATCCTGAGAGAGCATATACTTAATAATTGTGTGTCTGATTTGTTGCACCAGCACCTGGTAGACTCTGATCTGACCTCTCCCCAAGAATTGGGAAAGAAGGCAGACAAATGGGTCAGAACAAGGGTGAACAGAAAAGTTCATACAGGGGGTGACAAAGATGGCAATAAGAAGAAAGATGGTGAAAAATCTCAAGATAAGCATGGGGATAAGGGTAAAACCAAAGATCCCACTTCAAATCTTAAACACTCTTCAGAGGGTGGGGATAAAACAAATTCTTCCTCTTCTTCCCAACCTGCACACATTAAAAAGCCTTGGTGCTTTGTGTGTAAAAACAGAGGCCATAGGCCAGGGGATAAGTCCTGTCCAGGTAAACCCCCTGAGCCTACCACCACTAATACATCAAGCTCTAGTGCCCCTAGCAGTAGTGGTACTAGTGGTGGGACTGCTGGCAACAGTCAAGCAAAGGGTGTAGTTGGGTTCACTTATGGGTCCATCATAGAAACTGGGGTAGTCAGTCCCAAGACAGTTTCTGTCACACCTAGTGGCATTGGCCTTGCCACACTGGCTGCTTGTCCCCTTACAATGGATAAGTACAGGCAGACAGTTTCAATAAATGGTGTTGAGGCCTTGGCCTACAGGGACACAGGTGCCAGTATCACTTTGGTGACTGAAAACCTAGTGCACCCTGATCAACACATCATTGGACAACAGTATAAGATTATTGATGTCCATAACTCCACTAAGTTTCTTCCCTTAGCTATAATTCAGTTTAGTTGGGGTGGAGTTACTGGCCCTAAGCAGGTGGTGGTATCACCTAGCTTACCTGTAGACTGTCTCTTAGGTAATGACCTGGAGGCCTCAGGTTGGGCTGATGTAGAGTTTTATGCCCATGCAGCCATGCTGGGCATCCCAGAGGAATTGTTCCCTCTCATTTCTACAGAAATGAAAAAGAAAAGGAGAGAAGGCCTGAAAACTCAGGATCCCTCTCCAACAACAGGTAAAAGGGGTATCACAGTATCCCCTAACCACCCAACCATTCAGGATACCATTCCTGTGGTGGGAGAAACCTCTCCTGGGGTGGCACCTGTTCCAAGGGAATCATCAGTTAGCAAAACTGTACTCCCTGAGGTAGAAGTACCTCTCTGTGGGATAACTAACATTGGTGACAGAAAGAGCACCCTTTTAGTTAACATGGAGCATCCCTCCAACCCTCCCAGAGAAACTTTAGTGCAGAAACTCTGCACTGCCTCACAACACTTAGGACAGCATCCCTGCCCTAGTGTGGAGCTGATAGGACAGCATCCCTGCCCTGCTCCAACTCAAGAGAAACAGCATCCCTGTTCTCTCTTCCAGCCATATGGACAAAGTTTTTGCCCAGCTATGGCTTTACTGAGATAGCATCCCTGTCTGGCATTTCCATCATTACACATAGGTTCAGTGGATAATTCCCACTGCTCTAAACTAAAACTTACTGATAGAAACTCTGAAAATACATCTTCACATTGTTGCTTAGCTAAAAAACTTCAAACAGGGTGGTTTACATCCCCACAGGGAAGTAACCATATAGTGGATGATAAAGGGAGTAACCAGTCTATTGCAGAGCTACTCTCTACTTATCACCACTTAGACAATAAAGTCTCAACTGGCCAAGGTTAGCCTTATTGTCCTTCGTTTGGGGGGGGGGGGGGGGGGGTTGTGTGAGAAAGTAGCCTCTTTCTAGCCTTGTTACCCCCACATTTGGCCTGTTTGTGAGTGTATGTCAGGGTGTTTTCACTGTATCACTGGGATCCTGCTTGCCAGGGCCCAGTGCTCATAGTGAAAACCCTATGTTTTCAGTATGTTTGTTATGTGTCACTGGGACCCTGCTAGTCAGGACCCCAGTGCTCATAAGTTTGTGGCCTATATGTGTGTGTTCCCTGTGTACTGCCTAACTGTCTCACTGAGGCTCTGCTAATCAGAACCTCAGTGGTTATGCTCTCTCATTTCTTTCCAAATTGTCCCTAACAGGCTAGTGACCATTTTTACCAATTTACATTGGCTTACTGGAACACCCTTATAATTCCCTAGTATATGGTACTGAGGTACCCAGGGTATTGGGGTTCCAGGAGATCCCTATGGGCTGCAGCATTTCTTTTGCCACCCATAGGGAGCTCTGACAATTCTTACACAGGCCTGCCACTGCAGCCTGAGTGAAATAACGTCCACGTTATTTCACAGCCATTTTACACTGCACTTAAGTAACTTATAAGTCACCTATATGTCTAACCTTTACCTGGTAAAGGTTAGGTGCAAAGTTACTTAGTGTGAGGGCACCCTGGCACTAGCCAAGGAGCCCCCACATTGTTCAGAGCCAATTCCCTGAACTTTGTGAGTGCGGGGACACCATTACACGCGTGCACTACATATAGGTCACTACCTATATGTAGCTTCACAATGGTAACTCCGAATATGGCCATGTAACATGTCTATGATCATGGAATTGCCCCCTCTATGCCATCCTGGCATAGTTGGCACAATCCCATGATCCCAGTGGTCTGTAGCACAGACCCTGGTACTGCCAAACTGCCCTTCCTGGGGTTTCACTGCAGCTGCTGCTGCTGCCAACCCCTCAGACAGGCATCTGCCCTCCTGGGGTCCAGCCAGGCCTGGCCCAGGATGGCAGAACAAAGATCTTCCTCTGAGAGAGGGTGTGACACCCTCTCCCTTTGGAAAATGGTGTGAAGGCAGGGGAGGAGTAGCCTCCCCCAGCCTCTGGAAATGCTTTGTTGGGCACAGAGGTGCCCAATTCTGCATAAGCCAGTCTACACCGGTTCAGGGGACCCCTTAGCCCTGCTCTGGCGCAAAACTGGACAAAGGAAAGGGGAGTGACCACTCCCCTGACCTGCACCTCCCCTGGGAGGTGTCCAGAGCTCCTCCAGTGTGCTCCAGACCTCTGCCATCTTGGAAACAGAGGTGCTGCTTGCACACTGGACTGCTCTGAGTGGCCAGTGCCACCAGGTGACGTCAGAGACTCCTTCTGATAGGCTCCTTCAGGTGTTAGTAGCCTATCCTCCCTCCTAGGTAGCCAAACCCTCTTTTCTGGCTATTTAGGGTCTCTGTCTCTGGGGAAACTTTAGATAACGAATGCAAGAGCTCATCCGAGTTCCTCTGCATCTCTCTCTTCACCTTCTGCCAAGGAATCGACTGCTGACCGCGCTGGAAGCCTGCAAACCTGCAACATAGTAGCAAAGACGACTACTGCAACTCTGTAACGCTGATCCTGCCGCCTTCTCGACTGTTTTCCTGCTTGTGCATGCTGTGGGGGTAGCCGGCCTCCTCTCTGCACCAGAAGCTCCAAAGAAATCTCCCGTGGGTCGACGGAATCTTCCCCCTGCAACCGCAGGCACCAAAAAGCTGCATTACCGGTCCCTTGTGTCTCCTCTCAGCACAACGAGCGAGGTCCCTCGAATCCAGCGACTCTGTCCAAGTGACTCCCACAGTCCAGTGACTCTTCAGTCCAAGTTTGGTGGAGGTAAGTCCTTGCCTCACCTCGCTGAGCTGCATTGCTGGGAACCGCGACTTTTGCAGCTACTCCGGCCCCTGTGCACTTCCGGCGGAAATCCTTTGTGCACAGCCAAGCCTGGGTCCACGGCACTCTAACCTGCATTGCACGACTTTCTAAGTTGGTCTCCGGCGATGTGGGACTCCTTTGTGCAACTTCGGCGAGCACCGTTTCACGCATCCTCGTAGTGCCTGTTTCTGGCACTTTTCCGGGTGCTACCGGCTTCAGAGAGTACTCCTTGTCTTGCTCGACGTCCCCTCTCTCTGCTGGTCCAATTTGCGACCTCCTGGTCCCTCCAGGGCCACAGCAGCGTCCAAAAACGCTAACCGCATGATTTGCAGCTAGCAAGGCTTGTTGGCGTTCTTTCGGCGGGAAAACACTTCTGCACAACTCCCCACGGCGAGTGGGATCCGTCCACCAAAGGGGAAGTCTCTAGCCCTTTTCGTTCCTGCAGAAACCTCAGCTTCTTCTGTCCAGTAGAAGCTTCTTTGCACCCGCAGCTGGCATTTCCTGGGCATCTGCCCATCTCCGACTTGCTTGTGACTTTTGGACTTGGTCCCCTTGTTCCACAGGTACCCTAGATTGGAAATCCACAGTTGTTGCATTGCTGGTTTGTGTCTTTCCTGCATTATTCCTCTAACACGACTTCTTTGTCCTTAGGGGAACTTTAGTGCACTTTGCACTCACTTTTCAGGGTCTTGGGGAGGGTTATTTTTCTAACTCTCACTATTTTCTAATAGTCCCAGCGACCCTCTACAAGGTCACATAGGTTTGGGGTCCATTCGTGGTTCGCATTCCACTTTTGGAGTATATGGTTTGTGTTGCCCCTATCCCTATGTTTCCCCATTGCATCCTATTGTAACTATACATTGTTTGCACTGTTTTCTAAGACTATACTGCATATTTTTGCTATTGTGTATATATATCTTGTGTATATTTCCTATCCTCTCACTGAGGGTACACTCTAAGATACTTTGGCATATTGTCATAAAAATAAAGTACCTTTATTTTTAGTATAACTGTGTATTGTGTTTTCTTATGATATTGTGCATATGACACTAGGTGGTACTGTAGTAGCTTCACACGTCTCCTAGTTCAGCCTAAGCTGCTCTGCTAAGCTACCATTATCTATCAGCCTAAGCTGCTAGACACCCTATACACTAATAAGGGATACCTGGGCCTGGTGCAAGGTGTAAGTACCCCTTGGTACTCACTACAAGCCAGTCCAGCCTCCTACAGAGTCTGAGTGAGGAAGACTGTGATAGGAATCTACATCAGGGTATCACAGGGAGAGATTAAAGACAAACTTCCTAAGAGATTTAGGGGGTCATTCTGACCCTGGCGGTAATTACCGCCATGGCGGAGGTCGGCTGTAGCACCGCCAACAGGCTGGCGGTGCACCGCTGGGCATTCTGACCGCGGCGGTTCAGCCGCGGCCAGAAACGGAAAGTCGGCGGTGTACCGCCGACTTCCCGCTGCCCTTGAGAATCCTCCATGGCGGCGGAGCGCGCTCCGCCGCCATGGGGATTCTGACACCCCCTACCGCCATCCGGTTCCTGGCGGTTCTCCCGCCAGGAACAGGATGGCGGCATGGGCACTGCAGGGGCCCCCGTAAGAGGGCCCCACGAAGAATTTCAGTGTCTGCTTTGCAGGCACTGAAATTCGCGACGGGTGCAACTGCACCCGTCGCACCTTCCCACTCCGCCGGCTCCATTCTGAGCCGGCGTCCTCGTGGGAAGGGTGTTTCCCGCTGGGCTGGCGGGTGGACTTTCGGCGGTCGCCCGCCGGCCCAGTGGGAAAGCCAGAATGACTGCCGCGGTCTTTTGACCGCGGAGCGGTCTTTCGGCGGGAACCGCTTGGCGGGCGGCGACTGCCGTCCGCCGCGGTCAGAATCACCCCCTTAGTGATTTTGTTTGTATTAACTTTGTTTTGGCCTACCTTAGGTTATTTTTTCTTAAGCATTTTGTTGGAGAGAGGGATTGCTGTACAATGTTGGTGGACTTTCATGTTGGTTTTTTGTCACAAATAAAGGCATAATTAATTCTTCTATTGAATGTTAAATACACACCTATGCGTCTTTTAAAAAAACACAAAGATCAAAGATCAGCACTCAACTGCTCAACTGAAGCAAGTGCCCACATGTTGGGCAACAGGCGATGTAATCTATAGCTTATTGCTTAATGACTAGCATTGTTGGGTGTGTATCATTTCTTGGCATACTCATTGTAATCATAAAATGATGGAGTGGTGCAGCTGCTGCTACCTTTAGGAGGACAGCTCACTTCTGGATTCCCACCTTAAGGCAACATATTTTCTGCTCACATATTTTCTTTAATCCAATCTGAAATAAATTGGGTTGTAGTTGACTGGGGTGGGAGCCCTGGTCAAACAGCAACCACAGTCTTTGACAGGGTGAGGCACAAGCCAACTCTAAATTAGCATGTGCGCAACACTCTGGTAGTTCGACACACATCAGTCACTCTTAACTAACAGGCAATGTGTAAAGTATTTGTGCAACACTTTAACTAGTAATAAAGTGAAAACACCACACTAGAAGGCCACTGAACAGGGTACCTTAAATCTTGGTTTGTGGAGTGTTGTGAGGAACCGCGTCAAAGATGAGTCTCATGGCCAAAGTGATGCTTTGGTTCTGAGATGCAGTGAGGCTGCATTGTGAGGGCCTGCGTCATTGTCAAGAGTCCAATCGATGGGGCTTGCAATGTGAAGTTCGGTGTCTGGGATGTGGTTTGCAGCTGGGGTGATGCGCCGATTCTGTGGAGCTGGGAGTCTGCCATGTGGAGTCCAGTGTAGTTGGGCTACAGTCAATGAGTGATGTGAGGGCTTGTACTGAGGATACAAAGCATGGGCTGTGATGGGCTGCAATGTGATGTGGGTCTGTGAGACAAGTCCAATCCACGCAGCAGAGACAATGCATTGGTTCTGCTTGGGTTTGTGCCATGCAGCAGTGGAGGTGCATTGGTTCTGCTGGTTCCACAGAGGGTGGCAGAGCACCTTAAGCCAACTTCCAAAGGTCCAGGAGTGGGGTGGCACCACGTGGCAGGGTAGACTAAAAGATAGAAGAGTCCAGGTTCAGATGAAAGGTTGGTGGTATCCTCTTGTGTCCCTCAGCCTTCAGATCAGGAGGCCATTCAACTAGCCCTTGCAGTCACTGTGGGTTCTGTTCAAGATTCAAAAGATGCAGGTCCAGTCCTTCCTACCCAGGCAAGAGGGCAGCAGGTCAGCACAGCAGGACAACAGTCCTTCAGAGCAGCAGTCCAGCAAAATGGCAGTCCTTTCAAAAGCACAGCAGTACAACTTGCCAGCAGTGTTTCCACAGGTCCAAAAGTATACTGAAGCGTTGGTGTCTGAGGCCAAGTATTTTAACCTAGTTGTGCATCTGAATTGTGAAACTTCTTTAGGCATGCCTTTGAAGTACACTGGTGCCCTGCCTTCCTGGCCCTGGCTCCAGACTAACTACAGGGGGCATGCAGCCCTTTGTGGGTGGGCTGGTCGCAGCCTATTCAAGTGTGAGTGGAGCTGGGCTCAGCTATTCCCTTCCATTTTGACAGTGAGGGCCAATGCAGGCACACCTGAGCTCCATATTGTATATGGCTGTCTAGGAGGAATTTGCAGGTACGAACTCTTAACTACACCGAGTCATGTGAACCAGAGACAGGCTGCAGGACCAAATTGCTAAGGCAAGAAAATGTCAACTTTCTAAAAGTGGCATTTTCAAAATTTTAATTTAAAATTCAACGTCAACATACGTTAGAGTTTTTCGTTACAATTCTAGAGACAAAAAACATGAACTGATTATCTGTTCTCATTTGGAAATTACACTCATAAATTGAAATAAGGTCAGTTCAATTGTATCCTATGTGATGAAGTAAGCCTTGCATTAGTGAAAATGAATTTAAGAGTTCTCACTACCTAGACATGTAAAACTTAAACATATGTGTCCTGCGTTTTAAATACAGTGCACACTGCCATCTGGGCTTTCCAGGGCCTACCCTTGGAGTGACATATATGTATTAATTAAAAAGTAAGATTTGGACCTAGCAAAGTTTATTTTGTCAGGTCGAAATGGCAGTTTCACAACTGTACAGAAGCGGCAATGGCAAGCCGGAGACATGTTTAAAGTGCTACTTAAGTAGGTGGCACAATCAGTGCTGTAGGCTCACTACTAGCATTTAATTTACAGGCCCTGGACACAGGTAATGCCACCTTGTTAGGGGCTTACAAGTAAATGTACCAGTTGCATATAAGCTGATCTAACATGTTTTAAGAAAAGAGCTCAAGTACTTTAGCACTGGTTAGCAGTGGTAAAGGGTGCGAGTTATAAGGTCAACAAAAATTAAGCCAGCAAAACAGGAAGTCTAAAGCCAAAACGTTAAGGGGAAACCACACCAAGGATGCCAGGTCTAACAGCTACTGCCAAATGTTCCTCATTGTCCTCTTTCCTGCGAGTTCAGTCTTTTGTTTATCAACCTTTCTATTTGCACAGTAGACAACAATATTAGTGCATTCTCTAATTCCTGTTGCTCTTGCCGAAACTGGCTCTACGCTATTGCAATTGTTGCTGCTGCCACGTTGGGATGCATCTTTTTATCACCTTGTATTCTGATAGAACTGCTAGTTCAGAGCGTTGAAACACCTGCACCGTGGTTGCTAAGTAGTACAGCTTCAGGCCCTGTAACTTGTCCCCTTTATGGAAGTTTTTGTGCTCTATCAAAGCTTCGTGATTCCAGCATGAGCCCCGAAATCACAGCCGTCTGCAGGCTCCGTCAATGTGTAATGAATCCACCCTTAGCCTGGCTCTAATGCCGCCTCCTTCATGCACATCGCATAAAGCTAGACATTTGGAGATTGCTGTTGACAGAGATCTACCGTTTAGCACAGGAATCAGCGCTGTAGTCAATGGGGTAAATCTACAGCTGCCCATCCCTAAGGAAATCGTCAAGCTAATGAAAACCAGTGACCAGTTGGAGTAGACAAAGGGCACATTAAATCACCCTCTTTTTTGTACCTTTTCATTCTTCCCTTTTTCTGTACAGTTCTCTGTACTGGCGGTAAGATGCTTTTTAGCAGTGCTTTAAAAAACCTATTAAAAAAGTAATAACGTGGTCTGCATCACGTAGGTTTCTTTCATGTGCTATTGTTCCCTACAGAATTAGTTGTTATGACATCACCTGCCAAATAATTGTGTCCAATGTATGATCATTCGGGTTGAATAATGCCATCACAACATCGTGTGACTGAGGACTATGAATTACGAACCTCAGGCAGCCACAATAAACAACTAGAGTGAATCACATCTGAAATCAGCCACAGACTGGAATATATGACACTCCAACACGTCTTACAACGCACCGTAATTTACAGACCTTTGCGGATCGCGAAACCTTTGTGATGTAGATCCTCCTGGAATAAGGTAGCTATGTTGCTTATGGACCTATTGCTATAATTAGTGACTCTGCCCCAAGCTCCTCGGACACCAATGTATATATTTTGACACTGATACATTTGCCTCCATGTGACTAACAAAGTACATGTTGTTTAATCTTTATTACACAAGCTGTAAAGCGCTCTCACACCCCTTGTGGGGTAATAATCTGCGCTATAAAATGCCCTAAATGCAGTAAATAAATAAGTGTTCAACTTTGCGCTAGGGCCAACGGCAAACACAGTGTACTGACATATGCTGCGAAATAAGGCACACATTGAAAACAGCAAAATGCTCTAAGACATAGGTAATCACAAAAAATGTGTTTATAGAGTGGAGTATGAATCATGGAAAATATCTTTGAGGTTGCATTGCATGACAGTCCTCTAAATTAAGAAATATGGAACTTGCCAGGCATTGTTTTAATCAATAGAGATGACTGTGTCACGTTGTATCTGAATCTATGCCTTCACTGTATGCTGGTATTAATATTGACTGTTTTCTAGCACTACCTATGGAAAGTCAAGTGTACAAAGGGTGTACCTTGATTATCCAAATGGGATGAAAAAACTATGTAAAAACCAATGGTATCCACCAAGCATAAAAGCTCTCACAATCTCCATCTAATTTTATTTCCCCTAACTATAAACACTATAAACACTCGGAAACATGCAAATTAAATCAGTGGGTGCTATAAAAAATCTTGTCAGACCCCAACAACAATATGGGCATTTCACAGGTGGGCAGACACCACAACCCCGACACTGCTGCTAGACACAGTCCAGTGGATAGGTTTTAGCCATGGTGCTAGAGGACTTGACATCTAATCCTAGCCCTAGCAAGTTTATAGGTTATGCTGGTAGAAAACACTTTATTACAAAATCATGGGCAGGGCCCCAACACAGTGACATTTACCTCCTAAAACAGTGGTTCCCAACCTGTGGTCCGGGGACCCCTGGGGATCCGCTAAGCCTTCTCAGGGGGTCCACGACTGCTTAGAAAATCAAGAAAATTGAACAAATATTGACAAATTATGTCCCATGCTTCCAGTAATGACTCAGTGGGGGTCCCCGGAATCCAATGAGGATTCAGTGGGGGTCCCTGGATTCCATTAATGATAAAGTGGGGGTCAACAGAAGTCAAAAGGTTGGGAACCACTGTCCTAAAATATGGGACCATATTTACTACTGTTTGTTGCACCACAGCAACCAGCTTTGCTGCACTGTATTGTGCGTGCTGGAGAAAAGAGCAGAGAGCCACAACTACTAAGTTGGACCACTGCTTGTGTCATTGACTCTGCTGGCACTCAGACAGGGGTTGCTTGCTCAATGAATAGCCTTGAACCATTGTGCAGAGATGTATGCCCCATCTTATGGAGAGATTTGAAGAAATACACCCATTTCCCTTTGTTTATGCCTGCTTTAAGGAGGCATTACTTTCGATGCACATCCTAGTCTGACTATTTGAGTAGATTGGCCTTTGTGTTAAAACCTACAACTATTTGATTTGGTCCGCCCCAGAAATTATTTCTTAATGCTAAGTGGTTCAAAACACCCTAAATATGTGTTTGCACTGAGAAAGGGGCGAGCAGAGCTTTAGTAAATCTAGGCCAGGTTTTTTTAATACAAATTTTCACTTTTGAGCACATTGTGTGCTTCCTGCCAACTACTGTTTTAACATATTCCTCTGCTCCTTAATTTGGAATAATTGAAAGTACTTGCTAATAGGCTAAGCGCTGGTAGTAAGTGAATAATAAAAAAACTAGAATGGAACTCAACATATATTGGATGTAACGGGGAGGATGCACCCACTTTCATAGCTTACTAACTAAAGTGTGGCATAGCGGAATAGATAAACCTTGGAAGAAACAGTCATGTGTTTTAACTATGGATATCCTACTGGCGACGTTGTTCGATACTGGGCACATTATGTTCCCCTCTGTCATTGTTCCCTTAGTTGGTAAATATGTTTTTCAGTCATATAACATAATGATTTAATCTAATTTCCTGTGTAAATTAGGGGTAGTAGTTAGGTAATTGATTGCCACTGCCTTTGACCAGTGAAACACCACCATTATTTAAGTGATAAGACGTTCAATAAGTTGAACGCTTGCCACTGACAAAAGTAGTGATTTGACAGGCTGGCAAGGTAGACTTAGACTTTCTTCCTTAAAAGCTTCGTAAACTGAGTAGCCCAATTAGTTAATAGTCAAATATGTTATTTACAGTGCCTAGAAACAGCATAAATGCAGAATGGAACGCTATATAAAATGCACATTATTATTGCTGCTTACACTCAGATTCTGACTTTAATTTAAAGGTTTTAGGGCACTCGCCTGCTGGTTTAGAAACATTCCTCTATCTGTTCTGGGTGCTTCAATGTAAATATTCACAGTTCATATTCGTTCTTATTGGCGCCTCTATTTTACTACGCGTGGG
This sequence comes from Pleurodeles waltl, assembly GCF_031143425.1. Classification (NCBI taxonomy): domain Eukaryota; kingdom Metazoa; phylum Chordata; class Amphibia; order Caudata; family Salamandridae; genus Pleurodeles; species Pleurodeles waltl. The sequence goes on from NC_090440.1 coordinate 281,803,053, forward strand.
TTGGAAAGGATACTTCATGTCCGCAGCTCCTAAACCCCATTAAACACAAGCACCTTCTTACAACTCCTGTTAACTGTGCACAGGGCAGTGTGAAGATAAGTGATTACCAGAGGGTTCATTGAAGGTTTACAATTCACATCTATTGTCTCAGACCCTTCGAATTTTCATAAGCAGAGGGATGCTGATTACAAAGAGGGCCACAAGAAAAGGACTGGTGGAGCGAAGTGGTCCCCAGTCCCTCCACTGTGTACCCGACTTTAAGCCATTTTGAGATACAGTACATTACATACTAGATTACAAAATCGAAGTAAATGCACTAATGGTTCAAAAACGTTTGTTTTCAACATACAAAATATCGTGTAATTTGTTCTGAGCATACATGGATATAGTTCGCTTTTTTCAGTTTTATATAGTACTAACTCCACCTCCCAAAGGTACTGGAGCTCTTTACTTGGGCACCAGTTACATTACACAAGGATTTATTTATAAGGGCCTGATTTAGGTCTTGGCGGAGGGAACTATGTCACAAACGTGACGAATCTCCCCTCCGCTGTATTATGATCCCATTGTCTCCAATTGGGATTGTAAAATGGCGGATGGGTTATCAGTCACTTCTGTGATGAGTACTCCCTCCGCCAAGACCTAAGTCAGCTCGTAAGTGATTTGCCCAGAATCACAGGATGTTGAGCCTACACTGAGACTCAACCCCTGTGTCTCAGTTCCAAAGTCAGCAGCTTTGGCTGTCACAGTCACATCCACTCCGATATCTTAACACTAGGTTTCTGGACAGAGTCAAACCATGCTTTTAAGATGTTCATACATACAGAATTATCGTTTATGTGGTTTCCAGCAGAGCAAAATAATACAAAAGCGACTCTCAGTGCTCTAAATAAAGAAAACACTACATGGACGGTTACCACAACACTGTGGGCAAATAGCAAATCTGTTTTACCTAACTGGTCCACAGTATTGTTTATGTCATTCTCTTACTGCAGCCCAACAAACCACTAACTAACCACACTCACTACACCACTCATTCACCTCATTCCTCCACTAGCACCATGTGGCTCTACTTACTCTACCAGACCACCTGGTCACTCTACTCGCCATACTATACTATTTCCACAAGTCACTCCTTTCCACTCCAGCATACGTGTGAATACATGGCCCACTCTGACACTCCACCCTCACCCCATCATTCTTTCTACTCCATCATTTACTCATCACACTCAATTTCCAACCACTGCAACATGTCATAACTCATCACACTCACTCCACAAGCAACACCACTGACTTCAAGACACTTAGGGGGTCATTCCGACCCTGGCGGTCCATGACCGCTAGGGCGGAGGGCAGCGGAAGCACCGCCAACAGGCTGGCGGTGCTTCCTGGGCTATTCTGACCGCGGCGGTAAAGCCGCGGTCAGAAAAGGGGAACTAGCGGTTTCCTGCCGGTTTTCCCCTGGCCCAGGGAATCCTCCATGGCGGCGCTGCTTGCAGCGCCGCCATGGGGATTCCGACCCCCTTCCCGCCACCCTGTTTCTGGCGGTTTTTACCGCCAGGAACAGGATGGCGGGAACGGGTGTTGTGGGGCCCGTGGGGGCCCCTGCACTGCCCATGCCACTGGCATGGGCAGTGCAGGGGCCCCCTAACAGGGCCCCACAAAGATTTTCACTGTCTGCTGTGCAGACAGTGAAAATCGCGACAGGTGCCACTGCACCCGTCGCACCCCTACAACTCCGCCGGCTCCATTCGGAGCCGGCTTCATTGTTGCAGGGGGTTTCCCGCTGGGCCGGCGGGCGGCCTTTTGGCGGTCGCCCGCCGGCCCAGCGGGAAAGCCAGAATGGCCGCCGCGATCTCTTGACCGCGGTGCGGTCATTCGGCGGTAACCGCATGGCGGGCGGCGACCGCCGCCCGCCGCGGTTGGAATGACCGCCTTAAAGCCTTATTCTGCTGAATCTCACCAACACAATCCATCACTCATCTCACACTCTCCACCACACTCCACCCAGCATGATCAGTTTATTCTCTACACCCACTCCTCAGCTCATCCACCCCTTACCCTATGTACTTCACCACTTACTCCATTATTCCCTCAACCTCGCATCCCAAATACTCAACCCCAGTTATTCCTATAATTCTCTAAACTCCACATTTGGCCAGTCAACATACCAATCAACTACTGACTTCAGCGCCCATGCTCATTTCACCCCTCACCCTTCTCGTACACTCTTTATCCATATCCATTCTACCACTGACTCAACTCATCCCCTCACTCAACCATTTACAAACATACTTCACTTCATGTTTGGCTTCTTCCTCTCTCATCTTTCACGTGAACTTTTCAAAGCGTTACCACTTCAGTTAGATCTTCTTGTTCCTCTCCAGTTTTGTTGGTCAAATACTCCCTTTCATTGTCTTCTCTTACCTTGATGTTTTCAACATCTCTCTCTTTTCAGTTTCTAACATCTATCAGGCATCTCCACAAGGCCTCCACACACCTCATTGATCATTTAACAACTCTGCTTTCTCACAAATTTGTCTGCTACTGACAGCCCTTTTCACAGTGCACCACATACCAGTCTGTCAAACTCACCTTCAAATGATTGCAGCCTGCAGGCTTCATACAGCTCACTGAGTTTAATGATCTACACTTATCCATGCAGGGGGTTAGGCAGGGTTAAAGTGAATGGGAGTTTAGGGGGAGGGAAAAGTAGCCCATCCCGTCACCCTCGTCACTGTGTCACAAACTTTAAGGGTGGTTCGGGTAGGGGTGCTTCAGTATGCACTGGGGGCCTATCAGGTTTCGGTTTGTATAAGGTATCCCACGCAGAGTGGCAACTGCTGCTCTGTCGATATGGAGCCAATGATTGTCAGATTCCCTCGGAGCCCAACCAGAGATTACCCTCAGCTGTGCTGCTGTATAAAATAGGTGAAAATCCAGTAAGGTCAGACCCCCCTGCCTCTTTTGGTAGTCTCAGTTGTTTATAGGGGAGGCGGGCCCTACATCCTTGCCAAATGAAACATATCACCAGGGAACAGAATTCTGAGAAAAAATCCTGTGGCAGGAGGTATGTTATTTGTGGCAGGACCGTCATTTTGACTGCATTAATTCTGCTGAACCACAAGAGGTACATGGGTGCCCAGAGTTTAACGTCTAACTGGAGCTGGCTGAGAAGTGGGGACAGTTAGCGGGATAGAGATCGAGATCTTAGGGGTGATTTTGATCCCCAAGTAAGTGATGTACTTTTTTACCCACTGAAAGGGAGTTGTGGTCACTAGTGCTTCCATCTCTGGCATGGGCAGGGTCAAGTTATGGAGGAAGGATTTGTGTAGGTTGATGCGATAGCCTACCACAAACTTATAGCTGGCCAGTTTGTGTTGTAAGGGCATCAGTGATGTGGAAGGGGAGGTAAGAGAGAGTAACAAATCATCTGCAAAAAACAAAATGTAATGTCCATCGAGTTGAAGGGAATACCTCGGATCTCCGTTGTGGCCCTTATTTTGGAAGCTTGGGGTTCTATACTGAGCGCATATAAAAGTGGGGAGAGGCGCAATCCCTGGGGTGTACAGTGTTCTAGTTTAAAGAAGTCCAAGCCCACCCCATTAATCACCATCTATGAAAGAGGATTGTCATAGTTTGCTTGGACCATGGCTACAAAGCGTTCTCTAATGACAAATTTGCAGAGATTGTGAAAAAGAACGTACCAGTCCACCCAGTTGAAGATCTTTTCAGCATTGAGCGCCTCAAGGATTGCTGGGATTTGTTTTCTGGTAGCCTTTTTGACCAGCTGGCCCACCCTCCTCAAGTTATCATGTGTCTGTCTCCCTTGGATGAAGCCTGATGGTCCATGTGAATAAAATCAGGGAGAATGCCCTCCAATCTAGTGGCTAGGATCTATGTGTAGAGTTATACATCCAAGTTAAGCAAGGCTAAAGACCTATGAGAAGCGCAGTATTGAGGATCTTTCCACGGTTTAGTAATAACTGAGATGAGTGCTTCACCCATAGTGCGAGTAACCATTCTAATGGATGCCTTATGGTTAAACAGGAGTGTAAGGTGGGGTACTAATTCAGCGCTCAATGTTTTGTGAGGTTGCACTGTAAACCCATTGGGTCCCGGGTATTTGTGTACCTTCAGACCAGTTATAACCGTTGGGACGTCATCCTCCTCCATTGGGCTCCCCAGCCCCTCATTCTGGTCTGTGGACACTTGGGGTAACTCCACTCCTTCTAAATATTCTAGTTGGGTCTTGTTGCAGGGTGCTTCAGAGGTATACATGGTTTAATAAAAATCATGGAAGGCCTTTGCTTTTTCTTTCTCAGATGTAACTACTTCCCTGGTGTCTTTGTGGATAAGGCTAATGTAGTCCTTCTTTTGATTAATTCATAACTGCTGTGTCAAATGAGTGCCCACCTTATTCCCTCTGTTGCATGTCATGTGTTTGAGGCTTAGTATGGTGAATTTGATTCTATTAGTATATATTGTGTTCAATTTCCCCCCTCAGGGCTGTGACCTTTCTCTGCAGTGTGAGAGTGGGATTGCCTTTGTGGGCCGGTTCTGCTAATTAGAGCTCTGTTTCAAGAGCCAGTCTGTCTTGGGTCTTTGGTTAATGCTGAAAGGAGGGAGATGCTTTTACCCCTAATTACCACCTCAGAGGTGCCCCATGTAGTAGATAGGTCAGGACTATGAGAAGAACCAGCAACAGAGTTTAGGTGTAGGAACCACCCAGTCCAATGCCAATTCAACATGGTCGGATTGGGCAATCGAGTGGAAATCAGTCACCAAGATGGCCTGCTCTAAAGATTGGCTAATGAACTTGTAGTCCAGCCACGAGTAAGATCGATGAGAGTGTGCAAAGAAAGTGTAGTTCCTGGTGGTAGGGTGCGCTGTACGTCAAGCATCAATCAAACCCACTCAGTGAACTGAGTCTTTGAGTGCTTTTGTGAATCTCACTGTGCCAACACGATGTGGATGTGTGCTATCTAGATGTGGGTCCCAGGCAGTGCTTAGTTTGTAAATAAAAAGGTGCCGGTGCCCAAAGCCCTCCTCTTAAACATGCAGCTGCTGCAATTAAATGCGGAACACAGAATACTGAGGCAGCGTAATCCTGAAGCCATCCCGAGCCTCTTTAATCCATATAAACACTCCCTGTGCCCTTCAGCTCACTCTAGCAGCTTTCTACTTTCTTCCTTTGTGACGCTTTTCCGTTTGTTTTCTTCCTCCGTCTTTACCAAACGTGTCTTTTGCTCGCAGCAAATGCTTGTGGCAGAAGACTAAGCGCCGGCCCTCAAAAATAAGTGCCAGTGCTTAGCACCGGAAACAACAAGCACAAATTAAGCACTGGTCCCAGGTAAGGTAAGACTTCTGCAAAGCCTCCCAAAAGAGTGAAAAACGAATCAAGGAAAGTGGTTTGCGCGGAAATCGGGGCATGCAACGTGGCCACTGTGCACATCCTGCCCAAGATTTTCCGTTTCATGAGCATTATTTTGCCCTCCTTGTCTGTTTTACTGCCCAGGGGTTGGAATTTGAGAAAAGAGTGGAAGAGAAGGGCTACCTCGTTATGTTTGGTGAGTGCAGAGGATCGGTATATCAGAGGGTAGGCTTTATGGTGCAAACTGCATTCGTCCCCGCATTGGAGGTGGGTCTCTTGCAGCACCACTATATTGTGTCTCTCATCTCGAAAGTATTTCCACAATTTGTGCCTTTTGGCCGGAGAGTTAGGCCCTTTGATGTTCCATGTCAGTATAGTCAACACCATTGTAGTGTTTTAGTGGTCAGCCACATACCAGGGTGTGCCTCGTCTTCCCCCTTGCAACCATAAAGCACCCCATGTTGTAGTCTCCCTCCCCAGTTCCCCCTATTCGCCCTCTCATCCATCAATAAGGTCTCACTCAAGGAATAAAAAGTTAACGTTAGAATAAAAACATGTGGGACCAGGTTCCCCAACGTTTAAATAACAATCGAGTGGATCGCATAAAATGCTTAAGTGTAAGTCATGAACCACATAAAACATTTGCTCTAAAGTCACTTATGGTCAAGGTAACAGAAAATACATCAGAAACAAAGAATATTTGTGAGATTCTCAGGGCGTAATAAATGTTATACGTTACCCTTGCAGACCAAGCATAGTATGAGTCGATAAAAAAATGTTTTCCCCAGTGGGGCTTACCGTACAACTGAATAACGGGCAGCCTTAGGATCATGAAGGTATATAACGTTAGGTCACTGCATTAGTACAATCGTCTTTTTAGGTTCCAGGTGGAGATGGCCATTTCAGCTTAGTGCCCTGCGCCTCCCCTGCCATCGGTGACGTCTTTGTAGAAGCCATTGTGATATGTACCAGTATTTGAGCTCGTGGACTGTTCGTCCGCATGGCTTTCAGAGTGATCTTATTCGGTGATCTTCACCCTGAGCAGGGCCACCGTGTCCCAAAGATCAGTGAAATGGTGTACTATGTTTGGGTAGGTAAATGCCACATCTGATAGGTAGGTCTATCTGTACTTGATTTTGTCAGGTTGCAGTTTGTCGTTCAGTAGTCTGAAGTGTAGTGTCTGGGCCAGTGTTACCGGGTCAATGTCCTGGAACACCAAGCATAACATTTCCTGGAAGGACACCTCCTCTACTTTCCTCGCTGATTGTAGGATGGCCTCTTTTCCCTTGAAAGAGTAGAGTTTTGTCAATACCTATCTGGGGCATTTCCCCCTCCCCATGGATCTGTGGATTGACTCTGTGGACTAGGTCCAACTTGACTCTGGGGCTACTCTCTCCCAGTAGTTCCAAGAACAGGCCCACCACAGAGGCCTCTAAGTCTGGGCCCTTCGCACCTTCCTCCAAATTACACAGCCAAATGTAGTCACGGTGATCGGAATAGAGAGCCTCCAAAAAAGTAGCAAGGTCAGCCTTAAGTTTCTCATGCAGTTCTTTCTTGAAGTCTTGATGAGAGAATGGGAGATCCTCCTTAGTTAATTAACATTTCGCCTTCTGAGCGTGAGTCTCAGGCTTCCGTAGGTTAGAAATAGCTCAACCCTCTAGTTATTTAAGACTTTTTAGGAAGCATGTAGAGTGTGGCTGCTGTCAGGAAGTATAAGATTGGTGAGTGAGTACCTCAAAGCGCTTTCAGGCATCACACAAGGAGTCAATTCTTAGGCTGGGGTCCAGCAGGACTCACCACATTCACCTTTAGGTGGACAGGAGGTGATTAGTTGACCTCATGGCAGCCAGTATCATCCACAGGGTATTCCCCCAGGATGGGAGGCACTGAGTGCTTGCAGTTATGATGGTTGAAAAAGCTGTGGAAGTTGGTGATGGGAGGGCAAGCGGCTGGTGGGTCACTGGGATCTGATGGGTTCTGTTGGAGTATTCCAAATGGGCACTGAAGTCTGGTTGGGGGTCCAGCAAAGACGAGGGCTCAACTTGGCCCTCTGTGGCAGGCTCGGTGGTTGTTTTATGAGTCTCCATGATTGTCAGCAAGGAGACCTCCCATGTATGTCCTGTGGTCCACGGGGAATCGCCCCCGCACTCTGGGTTGAGATCGGACCTCTGCAGGACACAGAGCACGAAGGGATGCTCCAATATGATCCAGGCACTGCAAGCATTGGGCAGGCAGTTTCAGGTGAAGCACCTGTTAGCGGAGCAGGGCATCATTATTGCTCTACCACACCTTCAGACAGTCACTGGAATGCAGGGGATGTAATGCCTTGCCGCCGGTCATGCTTCTAGTTATTTACAATTATCCCTGGGAAGTAAAGCACTGTTGCCACAGAGAACCACATGGCACAGCCTTCATTTTGTGTGTTGCAGTAGGCAGGCCTCGGAACCACGGCCTGAAAGCCTCCCTGTTAGAAATGGGGTTTCTGGTTGGCTAGGGTATGCACCTCAGCCAGGCAGAACCTACCCACTCTAGTCAGGGCAAGGGAGTTACACGTCCAAGATAACCCCTGCTCACCCCCTTGGTAGCTTGGCACGAGCAGTCAGGCCTATCCCAGAGGCAATGTGTAAAGCGTGTGCACAACACACACAACTCACATGACGCAAAATGTACACCACAAAGTAAACACAACATTGAGCTATGTAAAAAATAATGTGTATTGCACAAAACATAATTAGACCAACATTACACGTAATACCCTGCTACCTTAGCAGTTGTCAGAATGTTAAACAAGTTACTAATACTCTGCAAGAAAACGCAGTTGTCACATTAGAACACGTAAGTACTCAGGATTCTGCAACATAAGCAGTAGTCAGGAATTACTTTAAGAATTATATGCACTTGTCATGAACAATTCCTAAATACCCATAAAAGAATTAGAGAATATCTCACAAGTCATATAAATACATATCAGCTAGACATGCCCATAAAAAGGAACATTAGCACATATATGTAGGGGCAGGAAACAGGTAGGAAATCTAAAACATCCAAAAGTCTATACTAGGCTCCTAGAGCCCAGATTCCCTAAAAAGTACCTGTTTTCCGCAGTAGAGGCACTCCTAGTGCCTAGAAGATGAGCTTAGTGGGCCCCCGGCGCTCCTGTTTGCAAAACGGGGGCCATGCAGTGCTTTTGGGGAAGAGGGGCGGTCAGCACCCTCTCCTCGTGGTGAACGGGCCCCTCCGGGGGCCTACGTTCTTGGTGGAGGCCTGCCTCGGCCTCCTCACACCGTGTCCACAGGGTGGGGGCAGGGCGCGACCCAACAAGCAATTATGGGGGCCTCCGTTGAGGTCTCCCGTCCCTGTCCGGGGACAACCAAAAACTGCCAAGAAAAGGAGCGTCCCGCTCCTAGCGCAGAGACCGGGGAAGGGGGGCGATCCCTGCTCCTTCCCCGAGTCCTGCCTCGATGTGGTGTGAAGCGTGGACCTCTCCGGGGGCCCAAGGAAACACTCGCCCGCACCTGATGTGGTGCGCGAGTGTAAGAAGCTGCTCCCCGGCCGCGGGGAGGCTTCCTAAAGAAACTGGAGGCGGCTGGTGCCCCGGGGGCGCTCCCAGAAGCGGGACATGCCTCGGGGGCGCCGAGAGGCGCACGCCTACTCCAGTTCCCTTGTTTACTTGCCCCGGGGGCACAAGACACAGCATAGACCCCGCACAAAAGGAAAAGTTTAAAGCCCGGGTCGCGGTGGTGATTTTTGACGGCAAAGAAGCGCTTTTGAAAGCGCAAGGGCTCCAAATATAGCGCTTTACAAAGCGCTAAGGCAATCTGCAGCCCGGGCTGCGGCGGTGATCTTCTGCAGACAAAGAAGGTGCCTTGAAGTGCACCTGGGCACCAAAGAGTGCTCTCCCAGCGCTAAGGCAAAAGCTGTAGAGATCGTGGCAGGGGTCAGGGGCCACAGCACCCTGCCCCTGGGAACAACAAAGCAAGAAGAAGCACAGGGCTGGTGGGCTCAGCTACAGGCCAGCACAAGGGGTGCAGATGGTGGCAGTTCATCCTAGTGACCAGGCAGGTCACAGGTCAGCACAGCAGCAGCAGTCCAAGGTGGTTTCCTGGTGAGTCCATTCATCGGTGTTCTGTGTCCAGTTTCAAGTTCCAAGAATGTTCAAGTTGTGGGGAAAATTCCCCTGTACTTATACTGGGTTTACAGTGTGTTTTACAATGGTACGGAGAGGAGGTTCCAGCCAGTTACAACTGGTTCTGGGAGTGCCCTATTTCTCCTTTCAGCACAGGCTCCAAACATCATTGGGGGGTTAATGACCCTATTGTGTGAGGCCAGGGCACAGCCTTTACAAATGCAGGTGTGCCCCGCCTCTCCCTTCTCTTAGCCCAGGAAGGCTTTACAATATGTAGATGCACCTCTGTGACACCTTCATCCTCCCTGTGTTCAGGCTGTCTGAGAAGTATGCACAAAGCCCCAACTGTCAGTCTGCCCAGACGTGGATTAGAGGCAAGCTGCAAAACACTAAAGTCATAAGCACAGATAAATGTGCACTTTCTAGAAGTGGCATTTATGTGATAGTAATAAAAAATACACCTACACCAGTAAGCAGCATTTCTCACCACTATCACAACCATACCAAACATGCCTACGCTACCCCTCATAAATCAGACAATACCCCTTACACATAAGGCAGGGCATTTCTAATGCAATCCTATGAGGATGCAGCACTCACAGCAGTGAGACACCAAGTTAGGCTGTTTGTCACACTACCAGGACAGGCCACGCAACATGGCACATGTCCTTCCCTCTACATACATAGCACCCTGCTCAAAGGGCTAGCTAGGGCGTACCTTAGGGGTGACTTACATGTAGTAAAAGGGGAGTTCTGGGCCTGGCAAGTAAATTTAGATGCCAGGTCCCTCTGGCAGGAAACTGCGCACACAGGCTCTGCGCTAGCAGGCCTTAGATAGGTTTAACAGGCTACTTTAGTGGGTGGGGCAAGCAGCACTGCAGGCCCACTAGTAGCATTTAATTTACAGGCCCTGGGTATAGGGATCACACTTTACAAGGGACTTATAGGTAAATTAAAATGCCAATTAGCTATAATCCAATCATACCAATTCTGTAAGTGAGAGCACATGCACTTTAGCACTGGTTAGCAAAATAAGGAGGCAAAGAGCAAAAAGTCTGGGGAATGACCCTGTAAAAGGGCCAGGTCCAACACTCCCTTACTGAGGCTGCAGTAAGTCAGATGAATGTGGGAAGGGATCGGAGGAAGGCCCCCAAGTCTTTGGAGGCCCCCAGCCCCCCGCAACAGTGCAGAGATCTCCTTGCACCATGGGCACCGGCACTGCAGCACTTCTTGACAGTGAAGGTGTGGGCCCCCCGGGGGGGGGAGTTAGACTTGTACTTGTTCACTTATCGGCCTCCTCTATGGTTAATGATATGGTGGGGATCACCTCTGACATGGTGCTCAGGCACAGCAGATCACTTCACTCTCCCAGGCCCCGCTGTGTTCAGCCCTCCTCCATCACAGCTATGCTCCCTGTAGTCACTCCTTCTCTGTAGCACTCTCGGCAGAAAGGAGAGCCGCTGCAGAAAACCGCATGGAGTGGCCACATGTGGCGTCAGGCCCACATCGGGCTCTCAGGGCCTCCATAAATTTCAGTGCAGATGCCTCCAGGGCCCCACTGGCCCCCTCCTCTGTGACTTCTGCCATCAAGTCATGATCAGTGGGAGTGAAGGAGGGCCCACAGGTCTTCGGAGACCTCAGGTCCCGCTAGAATTGCGTGGGACTCTTCCCATGACGCGGCGTCCAGTTCCACAGTCCTGCTTTGCACTGAAGGTGAGAGGCCCTCTGAAGGGAAGCGCTGCATTTACTGGGTTTAGCATGGGGTCCTGGATTCCCCGTGGTCCACGGCATGAGAGGGACCGCCTCCGATCGCGTGCTCAGGCATGGCAGGCCTCCGCTCACACAGGCCCTGCAGAATTCAGTTGCTCTGCTGAATCGGCTGGCACTCCACCGCACATTGGGGGGGTTAATTTGCAGCTCTTTCATTGTACCCCATTCTTGGCATCTTCTACTGCATATTAGGGGTGGATGGGTCATAGATGGACGCCCCTTACCTCATTTTTTCTGGGTGAATGTGGTGCAGTTCGTACGGATCACATTCCTGTGGCCATGTTGGCTGCCCCCCCCAAGTAAATGTTTAATGATAATGAAGGAACACAACAAGGTTGAACTTAGAAAGAGAAGGTACTGGATTTGGTGGTTTAAAAATAGGTGGAAGTTACGTGTAGGGGAAAGCTGCAAACAGAGTGAGCAAGAGAATGAGGGAAATCCTAAAAACCTGTGGGACAGAAAAGAGGGAGGCAAAAATGGAAGTGTGTAGGAAATTACCCTCTTTCTTGGCATGGTTGCCCCCATTTTTCTGCCTGCTGTCAGTGTGTTTGACTGTGTTCACTGGGATCCTGCTAACTAGGACCCCAGTGATTATGCTCTCTCCCTTCTAACTTGGTAACTTGTACCATTTTTTCCCCACATTTGTCATACAGGTGCCCCCATGTAAGTCCCTAGTACATGGTATAATTTAACACAATGTGAGGCCCCCTGTCAGTATAATAAATCAACAACTTTCCTTCAAGAAATTCAAAAATCAAGTGAATGATGTTATGACACAAGTAGGTCAAATTCAAGTGAGTTAAATTCAAAGGAATGCAGTCAAAAGAGTTTCACATAAGTCATTTCATAGTCCATTCTAATCCAGAGATTTATTAGAAATGTCTTCTTTTTTACAGCATCATCCATGGAAAAACAAACATCGAGCCAACACGTGTTTCGTCATGGGGAAGTTCTCTAGTTCCCAACGACTTCTTCAGGGCTCTATATTATGAATAAAAATTAGTATTAGAAACCAAAATGCTCAAACTATTTATTACAACTAGTAATTTTTTATATAGACCCTTGTGTAGAAAGGAAAAACCCAATAGGGATAGAAGAGAGGTGATTCTATTTATAGTGATGGTTACGACACATCAAGAAAATAACAGTCTAGTTAACAATTGGTCAACTCAAACACCACGTGAATAAATTATCTATCCTGTTAATAAAATATAATAGGTATGACCTAATAACCAACACCAGCAAGCAACACCAGGTAAATTATAACTCCACAAATATTTAAATATAAGACTCACTTTGTTCTATAGATAGTGAAAAGAGTACGATGATAGAGTCCACGACCGGCGACTCTTAACTAAATAACAGATCAAATCAAGATTTTTTATACAAGTAACCGAAACACCCATAGAGTCAAAAATGTAGTATGTTCACACGTAATCATACCTTATATGAATTCCAAATATAAATGGTCGTGTCTGGCTTCAAGAGGTAGGTTATACAACTACCTCCAAATCTAAATGGACAAAGAATACCATCACCCACTATCAGTAATTTGCGAATACTATATAATCCTCATGTGTGCCATGGTATTACAAAATTAAATCTTACGTTCAGTTGCTCAATTGTCCGGAATCCAATATTTGAAAATACCGATTTATTCAATGCTAAGAAACAAATAAAATAAATCCGTCGGGTTGCGATTAATTAAAAAACTGCTTTTAACATTATGAAGTCTAAATCAAATAAACTAGGTCCGCTAGGTCCTTACCTCCTATTTAGTGTCAAGCGCTCCAGGTACGACGAGTGTGTGTTGCCAGAAACGCCTTGTTGCGAGTACGCACAAGCGCGTCCTGCAGAACCGGAAATTAAATACATTTCCGGGATACTGCTCACGTCAAGTATACTAAAAATAGAAGACGGACTGAAGTCCTTCGTTATAAAACAAACCAGACGCGAGGCATTATGTACCTCGTAAGTGAAACATTCACCATTTAGCAAACTCACAAGAAATAAATATATATTACCGAAAAAACCGCAAATCTAACTCTTTCAGTGGACAAAAAACAACCCTTGGTTCAAATTAGCAAAATCGACTGCTGGTTAGAAACCCGAAACCACAGTTTTTTAAGAAAAAGAAAAAAAAAAAAAGGGGGATATTTATTGATAATATGATCCATATGCTGCAATCATACATATGCTAGTGAATATGCCTATTCTTGAAAGATGATAGTTATAAACATAAAGCAGAAGTTCACAGTCAATTCCTATTCTGATGACCGCTACTGTTGATTAATCTATTGATACATTGCCCCTGTCAACTCCAGAAATCAACAGCTATGTTCCATCCAACTAAAAACAGGGCACTCCCATTACACCCTGGTTTAGGAAGAATAAAGTAAAGAGGTGGTAAAAAATCCAATATAATAAGAACACTAGTAGAAAACATGAGTAAACCACTTGTTGAAGTGGAAGTGGAGTATGAGAATTTTGGTTACCAATAAAGAAAAACATTCGTACATATATATTATCATAACGAAACATTCTTATTTGACCTCATTAGGTTCATCTTATCATATTTGTATTCTTTTAATCCCCCAGGAAAAACTCCAGTTCTCTATCGGAGTTCAGACCTGATTCCACAGCTTTCAATCTCATTATCCACATTGCCTCCTTCCTGCGTAACATTAGTTCTCTATTCCCTCCTCTTGGATTGCGAGGAACATGCTCTAGTCCAAAAAATTCAAAGCTCTAATGGGTTGATTGTGAGTTGCAGGATATAATATGAGCGACTATTGGGTATCTCACATCACCATTTTTAAGTGATCGCATATGTGCCGCAATTCTGGCCTTAAGCGGGCGTATAGTACTCCCTACATAAATACGTAAACATTTGCATTGTATTATATAGATAACATGTGTGGTATTACAATTGATCATTGTACAGATTCTGTACACTTTCCCATTCAAAGAAAATTCACTAATCTTATGACATGCCCAACGGCATGTTCCACAATTACCACATTTGAAAAAACCCATTGTTTGTACAGGCAACCAAGTTTTACTGGGAGACACAGTAGTAAAACTGGGACTTAACAAGTTTCTCAGGGTTCTACCTTTAGGATAAGTTGTGGGAATTCTTTCAGGTATGCAATTCCTGATTGACTCATCTTGTGTTAATAGATGCCAATGTCTGGCCATGATTTTAACCAGAAACAAAGAGGCTTCATTGAAATCCGTTATAAAACGTGCCTTATTAGATTCCTCTAATATGTTTTTGCGAATTTTAATTGTCAAAGTGTCAGTTCTATTAATCTTTCTACTTTTAGATTGTGCTCTCTTAATCACTTTCTTAGAGTAGCCACGTGCTCTAAATCTTTTCCCTATATCATTAACATGATACAAGAATTCCTCATCCAAACTACAGTTTCTTCGTGCTCTCGTCATTTCACCAAAAGGAATAGAGGCTATTTGGTGTTGTGGATGCGCACTTGCAGCATGCAAGATAGAATTACAGGCTGTGGTTTTTCGGAAAAGTCTACTTTGGATTTTATTGTCTGCAATGAAAATTTCCACATCTAAGAATACAATTTTTTCTGCACTATAATGATATGTAAATTCAACATTCATATTGTTAGAGTTCAGAAAGGTGCAAAATTCTAATAGCTTTTGTTCTCCACCAGTCCAAATCAGAAAACAGTCATCTATAAATCGCCATTAATCCCCTACTATTACACCCTCTTTTATCCCTAGTATATGGTACCCTGGTACCCAGAACAATGGGGTGCTGGGCGATCCCCATGGGCCGCAGCATGTACTATGTCACCGATGGGGAGCACATGCAAAGTGTTCTGCAGGCCTGCCATTGCAGTCTGTGTGAAAGGGTGCATGAACCCTTTTCACTATAGGTCACTGCAAGTCACCCTCATGGCAGGCCCTCCTAGCCCAGAAGGTGGGGTGCAAGTACCCGTGTGTGAGGGCACCCCTGCACTAACAGAGGTGTCTCCATGAACTCCAGTTCCATTTCCTGGACTTTGTGAGTGTGGGGACACCATTTTATGCGTGTACTGGACATAGGTCACTGCCTATGTTCAGTTGCATAATGGTAACACCGAACCTAGGCATGTTTGGTATCAAACATGTCAGACTCAAACTCCAATACTGTTGCCAGTATTGAAAGTATGATTCCATGTATTCTGTGGGCTCCTTGGGAGACCCCCAGCATTGCTCCTGTTAGCCTTCTGGGGTTTTCCAGGCAGCCCAAGCTGCCACCACTCCTCAGACAGGTTTCTGCCCTCCTGCTGCTTGAACAGCTCAAGCCCAGGAAGGCAGAACAAAGGATTTCCTTTGGGAGAGGGGGGGTAACACCCTCTCCCTTTGGAAATAGGTGTTACATGGCTTAGGAGGGGTAGCATCCCCAAGCCACTGGTATGCTTTGAAGGGCACATTTGGTGACGTCCGTGCATAAACCACTCTACACCGGTTCTGGGATCTCCAGTCCCTGCTCTGGCATGAAACTGAACAACGGAAATGGGAGTGACCACCCCAGAGCTCTTCCAGTGGGTCCCTGGGTTCTGTAATCCTGAATCCAAGGTTGACAGGGACCTCTGGGAGCATCTGAGTGGCCAGGTCAGGCAGTTGATGTCAGAGCCCCCTCTTGATAGGTGGTCATCTGGCTATTTGACCAATCCCCCTTTCAGGGCTATTTAGGGTCCCTCTCTTGGGTGGGAAGGACACCTCTGCAGGACTCCTCTGCAATTTTACTTCGACCTCTAGCCACTGGAAGTGGGAAGGACCCTCCAGGAACCAACAATCTACATCCATGATGAAGACTCTGCTTGCAACATTGTTTCCATAGCTCCTTCCAGCTTCTGCAACATTTCCACGGCTGTGCATCTTCTGAGGGTGGCAAGTCTTCAGTCTGCACGAGAAGGAAGAAGGAATGTCCCTTGGAGTGAAGGAGTCACTCCCCTGCATCCACAGGCACCAACTGCAACAACAACCAGCTGCATGGATCTCCTCTCGTAATGAGCTGTGTGGATACTGCATCATGGGTGGTGATCCAGAGTAGTCCTTTTGGTCCTCTCAGCCAGTTGTCCAACTTTGGTGGAGGTAAGCCCTTGCCTTCCTAGGCAGGACAGTACCCCTATGTAAAGCATCTCTTGCAGCTGCCAAGGCTTGTTAGCATCTCCTCCAAGGGATCTTCAGGCTCCGTGTAGCCTCAGGCCCCAACACTCCTTCCTGTGATGCACAACCCTCTGCGTGCTTCTCCTGTGGCGTGGGACGCTTCTCCAGTTGGGCTCCTCCGTGACTCCTGGTTTCTCATCCAGTGGGTCTCCTGTGGGGGCTTCCTCTTCTTTTGTGGACTCTCTGCCTTGCTGGGGGTCCCCCTAGGACTCCTCCCATGGGTTGAATCCACCTGGACCTTGCTGGTCCCTGGCAGCTCCACTTCTGCTTCACTGCGACTTCTGCCTTTGCCAAGGCTTGTTAGTGGCTTTTCCACACCACTGACCGACTGCAATCTTCCATCTGGCATGGGACATCGACTGTATCCTCCAGGAACTCTTTACCTGCTCCAGGGCTGCATTCCTGATCATCTTTGTCCTACCGTCAACCAACTCCTGCAACCACAACTGGGTGGGTAGTAGTTCCTACTGCTCCGGGACTCCTCTGTCACTTCTGGACTTGGTCCCCTTCTTCCACAGGTCTTCCTCATCTGCAATCCACTGCTGGTTTCTTGCAGTCTTGTGTGGATGTTGCATTTTCTTCATTTTCTTCCTTTTGGGTGGTTTGGGGAAAAAACTGTGACTTACGCCTTTCCTCCTGGTCACTGGGGGGCACTGTGGCACTTACCTTTGGGGTTTCCTAGTACCCACAGCTTCCCTCCACACATTCCACTTACCTAGGTGGGGGTCCTGTGTTCGCATTCCATTTTTTTTGTATATGGGTTGGGCTCCTCCTAAGATCACTAGTGTCTACTTGCATTTGCACTTTTTTATATCACTTTCTATGCCTGTGTACATGTTTAGTGTGCTACTTACCTCCTGTTGAAGGGTTGCCTCTCTAGTATGTTTTGGTATTGTGTCACTAAAATAAAGTACCTTTATTTTAGTAACACTGAGTGTGTAAATGCTGTGTGACTACAGTAGTGTTGCATGAGCTTTGCATGTCTCCTAGATAAGTCTTGGCTGCTCGTCCACAGCTACCTCTAGAGAGCCTGGCTTCTAGACATGACCTACACTATACAAATAGGGGACACCTGGACCTGGTATGCGGTGTAAGTACCTCGGGTACTCACTACACACCAGGACAGCTTCCAACATTGGTGGCGGCGGTGGGTTAAGCACTTGCAATTGCCTTACCACTCTGTCATGTGGTACTTTCCACAGGAAAGACCACTGACTGACTAGGGGTTCACACTGTACTTAGTGTCAGGGAACTAGTCTCTTAGGTGGTATAAGTGTTAGTACCTCAGGTACCCACTATACACCAGGCCAGCTTCCTACAAAGAGGACAAGGGGGAAGGATCATGTGAAGTCAAAGTAATACTGAGTGAGAAAAACAAAACGATATTCAGTATCTATAAAGCATGTGGTGATGAGTGCAAAGAGAGGAGTACAGAATTAAGGAGGAAAAGTGGGAAGAGCAAGTAAGTAGTCAGCCCACAGGAAGAGCATGATGGTGGCGTCATGTGGGGATTGTAAAAATAGAGAGCAAGACCAAGCAGGGACCAAGATGTGAAAAGAAATGGAAAAGAAGGGAGAGGATACCAAAGGCTCATGAATCAGACGAGAAATCGAGGTCAATTGAGTGAGGAGAGGAAGGACATGTATTGTAAATGCAGAACAAAGCAGTCATTAAAGTAGAGATGAAGGAGATGCTTTTTTAGCTTCTTTCGACATAGTAGCTAGTTTTTGACACCTTAGATGCCTTCTGGCAGAAAGTTTCTTAAAACTGGGGTTGCTCCTGGGAAGAACTAGTTGGGAGTTCAGTGACATCTTTTTTTTTGCTTTGGCTGGAATGTGTCTTAGTTCATAAGGTTTTTGAAGCACCAGGAAATGTTGATGATTTGTGAAGATGTTTTGGTTGTTTTGTTGGAGGACTTTGAACATATATTTGTATCATACCCGTCTACACCGTGCTACCGTGAACTGTGATATCTATTATTTTAGGACAGTGTTTTTAAAATAACATTTAAAAATAGTGCTGCTTTTGTACAAAATATTTGTTTTTGAAATGTGAAAAAACAGAAAATGGGAATTAGATCAAAACAGTAATCTCAGAATCCAAACAGACCAGGCAGAGGTACAGTCATTGTCTCCATCTGGAATTAACTAAAACTCACAAAATGGAGTAGCTGCCTTGTTGCTTCTGGTTTTATCAGCTGTGTTTGACACAGTCCACCACAGGGCTCCACTATCTTGGAGTCCGTGAAAATTCTCTAAAATGGATTGTTTCTTATCTCACAGGCAAAACATAGTCTACATACCACTTTCACATCCCCTCCTCACGCACAACAATGTGGCATTCCTCAAAGGACCATCATATCCCCTTTATTACTCAACATCTATCTAACCCCTCTTACCAAACCTGATGAAAGCATTCAACCTCACCTGATTAAAACTTGATGAGTGTCTTTGTGCTATAAATACATGAATGATTAATCATCCACAGCTTAATACCTCAAAGACAGTGATTAAGACCTGTAGACAGTGGCAAAAGTAGCAGCCTGCTGTGATATGGCCTAGGGAACCTGAAGTCCCTCTGACAGCATCAAGAGAAGCTAGAAAACTACAAGTAACCATTGATTCAGACCTATACTTGGTACTGCATGCTAAGAATGTGTAGTATTGTGTTGTATTAGTATTGTATTTGGTACTGTACATAGTTTCTAATAATATTGTAGGTAGTATCATTTTGTATTATTTTAGTGTTGGGTGTTGTATTTCACATTCTTTGGTGTTACGGTATTTGTATAGTATATTTGTTGTGTATGGTATATTCCATCTCCTCCTGTGGCATTTAGATTCTTCCTGAGTTGTGTGAGCATTCTGAGCATGACTGTTGGGAAATACTGATGCCTAGGATGAGTTTGGAGTTCCTTTTATCTCTTGAAGAACCTTGGGATTAAATACTGAAGATAACTCTTTCATGTGAACTTATTTTCATCTGCAACAACATTACTACATTTTGGCGACGATCCTGGTGAAGAAATCCTGCTTTCTAAGGAACTCTAACTCGCTCCTGGCCATAGGATTGTGGTTTTCACCTTCCTGTTACTCTTTCTAATCTGAGGTACTCTACTTTTACTTAATCTTTCTACCCTTCACTTACCTTTTCTCTTGTTCAGTGATTTTTTTGGATTTTGTAACATTTCTTTTGGTATGTAATCTTTCTTCTCTGTCTGCTCATTTATTTTTTCTTACTCTTATAGTTTTTTTTTTACTAACATTTCTACTAATTTCTTGGTCGCTTTCGTTCTTTGGTACTTTCCTCATTTATCTATTATTGTAGCGTTGATACGCTTTCGGTAAAACGTTGCCAGCACCGTGTTAGTTTAAAAATAAACACGGACGCGTTTGACATTTCAGTTTCGAGGAACGCGGCACGCTGCGTGCGATATCCTAGCAACGAGGATGTCTCGCTCGCGTGCCTGTATCAGCATTTACATGCTGTCTAACACGCGCTAACGCGCGTTTCAGCAATCAGTCTGCATTCAGATTAGCTTGAATGTGTGAGTGTTTAAACAACACATTTCATTCGCGTGTTTTTCTCTGTCTCTTTCGCTGTATAAGACAAACTTAGGTTGGTCGATACTTTTAGCTTATATCCTTACAGGCAACCTCGATCTTAGCATCTTAGCTATTTGCAAGAGGGTTCTGCAGTTAATTTTCTTTTTATATATATTTAATAACATATTATTACTAATTCATGATTATAACAATTAATATTAATATTACTTATTAAAATCTATAAGCAAATGTTTTTTGTTTATGTCGTGTTATGCAGTGTGTTTTTGCATAAGTTTTATTTGTTTTAATTATTTTGTTCTCTTCTCTCATGGTGTGTTACAGTTTTTTTTTCCCTTTCTTTTATTATTTATCTTTGCTCTATATTTCTCTTGGAAATGCAAAACATTTTGCCTCCTCCTTTTTTTTCTATCTGCTCCTGGTGAACCCACAATTCCTTGGTCTAAATGGAAAAATGTTTTTCTTACATATTTGAAGGTTTGCGGAACTAACTTATCAATAGAAAGGAAAACATCTCTTCTCCAACATTGTTTAGGTGCGGAGGGGCAAGAAATATTAGACAATTTACCTGTTGTCTCGAATTTAGATGGAGCTGTTGGAGATGCTCCTTTGAATGATTTTGAGGAAACTCTTCTTCGTCTTGACGCGCATTTTTTGCCCAAAGTATCTATTCTTTTACAAAGATTTTATTTTGGGAAGTGCAAACAATTGGATGAACAATCAATTGAAGATTATATAACCAATCTCCGTAAACTTGCTGCACTATGCAATTTTGGAGCTAACATGGAGGAACGAATACGCAATAAATTTATGTTAGAGTGCAAAAGTGATAAAATTAGGGAAGCTCTATGGTCCAAGAGTGATCCCACTCTTGACGAAGTTTTGAAGGTTGCAAAACAAATCGAACATTCTGAATCCTGCATTGAAACTTTAAAGAAATCCAAAGCTTCCTTATCATTAAACAAAATTGATTCAAAACCTAAGAACTTTATAGGCATGAAAAACAAATCTAAAACTACTTGTTTTAGATGCGGCTCACCTTCTCATTTAACAAATTTCAAGGACTGTCCAGCTATTCATATTGTGTGCAACAAATGCAACAAGAAGGGTCATTTTGCTAAATATTGTAAATCTACAAACAAAGGTAATATAAAAATCAATGAAGTGACTGATGACAATGAAGATCAAACCTTTGTTTTACAAATAGTCAATGATGTTAAATGTATTTCTGCTGTCAATTGTGAGTACCCAAAAGATCTGGTCATGTTAAATGGAATTTCTGTGAGAATGATGATGGACTCTGGTGCAAAATTATCTCTTGTCTCACTTGAAGATTATAAAGCACTTTTTGAAGGTAAAGTGGACTTAATGTCACCAGATGTATTACCCTATTCGTATGGGGACAAACCTATAGAATTGAAAGGATACTTCAATGCAAGCATACATTTCAAAGGGAATGAAATTACTGGTAAAGTCTATGTGCCAGTTGTCGGAGATACTATTCTGAGTTGGCCTCATCAAAAAGAATTAGGAATTATTTTAAATCCCAATGCGGTACCGCAGGTTCTTATACAAGAAATTTCTGACCTTGAACATCAACTATGGAATGAATTTCCTGATGTATTCAATTCCAGTGTGGGATGCATTAAAGACTATAAACATCAGATAGTTTTGAAAAAGGATGCTCAACCTATGGTTTCCAAGGTGAGGAATGTCCCTTTGAGTGTAAAAGAAAAAGTAAAACTGGAACTAGCAAGACTCAAAGCAGCTCAATGGATTGCTCCGATAGTTGTGGCAACTAAACGGTCTGGTGACGTTAGACTATGTGTTGACCTCCGTTATCTGAACAAACAAGTCATTGAGGATAGATTTCCATTGCCCAACATCAATGAAATGATAACCTCAGTAGGTGATGCTAAGTTGTTTTCCACCCTGGATCTGACCTCGGCGTACCATCAAGTACAATTGACTGAAGACGCTAAACTTGTAACTTCGTTTATCACCCCTTTTGGTGTCTTTAAGTTCAACCGCATGCCTTTTGGTTTATGCTCAGCAGCTGCTGTTTTTCAAAGACTTATGCAAGACATTTTAGGGTGGTTGGAAGGTATTTGTTTCTTTCAAGATGATGTGTTGGTTTTCACAAACACACGTGAGGAACATATTAAGAAGCTGAGAGATGTACTTTTAATTTTTAGATCTAAGGGTATTACACTGAGGAAAGATAAGTGTAAATTTCTTCAGTCTGAAATTACATATTTGGGTCACGTTATTTCAAATAATGGAGTTAAGCCGAAATCTGATTTAGTGGACTCGATTGTAGGATTGTCCGCACCGACTTGTAAAAAAGAGGTTCAAGTGTTCCTAGGTATGGCAGAATTCTATGCTAAATTCATTCCCAATTTTGCTAAGAGATCGAGCTCTATTAGATCATTGCTTAGGAAAGGTGTTGAGTTTGTGTGGTCTGCGAGTTGTGAGTTGGAATTCCAAGACCTGAAGAAAGCTTTGGCTTCAGCGCAATCGCTTAATAGCTTTCAACCTGGTCTTCCGTGTTGTCTTATAACGGATGCTTCCGACAAAGGTTTGGGATGTGTGCTGAAGCAACTAAAGAATGGAACTGAAATTACTATTGCCTTTGCATCCCGCACTCTCCGTGGTGCAGAGTTTAATTATTCCACAATTGAGAAAGAGGCTTTAGCAATTTTTTGGTAAATTAAGAAATTCAGACAATTTCTTTGGGGAATTGATTTTGAAGTACGGTCTGATCACAAACCTCTACAAGAAATATTTGGAAAGAAAGGTCTAGATAGTGTATCCTCCCGCATCTCTAAGTGGGTCGTGGGATTGCAGGATTTTCAGTTTACAGTGAAATATGTTCCTGGGTGTGACAACAATACGGCAGACTGTTTGTCTCGGTTAACATCTGATGGTGCATCTGACGATTTCAATTGTTCATCGTGGTGGTCGGATGAGGAAGTGCAAGTGTGTGCTATAACTGATTGGTGTGTGTCAGAACGTGAGTGGCGTGAAGAATTGGGAAAGGATTTAGACCTCATTAAAGTGATAAGTTTGCTAGAGTCTGGAAATTTGAAAGATGATCATGATGTTTCTATCTCACCTTTCAAAAAAGTATGGGATGAGTTGTGGTTGCATGAGGGTTTGTTGTTGAGGGGTAACAAGCTTATTCCTCCGTTTTCCCTGCGTGAACATCTTCTTGATCTCTCTCATTCTAGTCATCAGGGAATAAGTAAAACTAAGGAAAGAATGAGGGCATTGTATTGGTGGCCTGGTATGGACATTGCTTTGGAAAGAAGAGTCAGAGAATGTGTTGAGCGTCGCCTAGCAGATAAAGCACTTAAGGTGAGAACTCAGCCGTTAGTAATAAAAGAAATACCCAAAGAAGTTTGGGAAGAGGTTGCTATTGACATTATGGGTCCCATTTCTTCAGGGTCGTATTCTAAGTATGTTATAGTGCTTATGGATTTGCTCTCTCGCTGGCCAGAAGTGTTGATTGTTTCAGAAATAACTTCAAGGGTTGTAGTAGATTTCCTTTCTAAAGTCTTTAGCAGGGAGGGTAATCCTGGGGTGATTTTGTCTGACAATGGAGTTCAATTCACCTCAAAATATATGTGTGACTTTCTATCCTCAAGAGGTATTGTGCACAAAAAATGTGCACTTTTATCATCCAGAAACGAATGGGATGGTAGAGCGGTTCAATAGAACTTTGAAAGAAACTATTCAACTTGCTAAATGCAATGGGGTTCAGTGGGAAAATTTGGTGGAGAGAAAAGTTGAGGAGTATAGGTTCACACCACATTCCAGCACAGGCCAGACTCCTTTTTTGTTGTTTAGAAAGCGTGTGCCACATACCAAAATCAATCCTCCTTGGCTTAGGAAACATCTCACTTTTAGTGCAGATGAAGAAGTCATCAAAGAGAATGCTAAAGAGAAAGACAAATATCATCAGTGGAGAAGGAAAGAAATATATGATGCTCGTAAGTCGGTGAAAAAATGTTTTGTACATGTTGGGGACAAAGTTAAAGTTAAATTGCCAGAAAAACGCAAGTCTAGCATTTCACAATTTAGTCCAGTACATGAAGTTGTTAAAGTGTTTAAGGGGGCTGTCAAACTTGATGATGGGCGTATTTGGAATTTGAAAAGAATTGTTGTAATATAGTTGTGGGGAGGGGGGTGGTGTAGTATTGTGTTGTATTGGTATTGTATTTGGTACTGTACATAGTTTCTAATAATATTGTAGGTAGTATCATTTTGTATTATTTTAGTGTTGGGTTGTATTTCACATTCTTTGGTGTTAAGGTATTTGTGTAGTATATTTGTTATGTATGGTATATTCCATCTCCTCCTGTGGCATTTAGATTCTTCCTGAGTTGTGTGAGCATTCTGAGCATGACTGTTGGGAAATACTGATGCCTAGGATGAGGTTGGAGTTCCTTTTATCTCTTGAAGAAACTTGGGATTAAATACTGAAGATAACTCTTTCATGTGAACTCATTTTCATCTGCAACAACATTACTATAGAATGTCACAAAAAGTGTGTTCTACACAATGAAAACACTATGTTGCATCTTCATATACTTTGTATACCAACATAAACTGTAAGCATGCCTCACACTTGTAATCTCCAAGCTTTTTTTTTATTTTTTATTATTTAACAGGTACAGTAAATATTACATTCACAACAACCATCCACCCCCAGTTCACTTCAGCAAGACATTATCTTCCCTATTACAAGACCTTTATCAGCAGCATCTACTCACATTATTACAATTACTTCCCAATGTCCAGTTCTTGTGCTATAATCTTGCAATGGGTGTTGGTTGGGGGGAACTCCGACCCCCCTCCACCTTATAGAAGAAGTGTCCATCAAGGGTTCCCATCTTAAGCCATTTTCATGACCCATCCCCATATTTTCTCAAATTTCTTCATGTACCCTCTATGTTTGTAGACTTCCTTTTCCATTATTCTACAAAATTCCATCCCCAGTTCCCAGGTTTGATGTGTTGGGGGGGACCCAGAACACCACCTCTGTTCAATATCCCGCTTTTCTATCATATAACCCAGGCTAACTAACAGTCTTTGGTGACATACGTGGTCTGCCGGGTCCTATACGCTCACTATTGCCAATCGTGATGTCAGATCCAACGGCAGTCCTGTTGCTTCCTCTAACGATTTCCCCACTGTCTCCCAGAACTTTCATATATGGGGCAGCTCTACAATGTATGCATAAAGGTGCCCTCTGAGCCGCAGCCTATAAGGCAGTTTGCATCCCTTGTCCAGCCGATTCTACATAACAGGGCACGCATATGAGATACCCTCTGTATGAGCTTCAGACGGATCAGCCTAAATCTTGCTTTTATTGCCAGCTTTGTGGGAGCTCCAGTGCTTCTCATCTAATTCCCCTAGGTCCTGCTCCCATTTACCATGTAGCTTTAGCAGGGCGGGCTGTGTGTTTCTAATCATTGTACCATAGGTCAGTGAATTCAATTTCTTATCTACCCGCCCATCGAGGAGTCTGTTTTCTAACGGGGAATCTTCTTCCGTTTCCTCTTCTAAGGATACACTTTCCCTGAGTGCATGGCTAAACTGCCCATATCGGAGCCACTGTGTTTCCAACATCTGATAGTCTTGCCTTAAATAGGAGAAGGGAACTACCCCGTTGGCATCCCACACATCCACCAATGTAGGCAAGCCAATGGGGGCCAAGCTCTTAAACCCATGTGGTGCTGTTACATACTGTAATTTGGAGCCCTCCCATAGTGGTGTTTTAGGAGTCAGTTTGTGGCACCATCCCATTTCTCTGGTCAATTTCTTCCAGATTTCCACTACCCTCTTTGTCACCTGGCATGCTTTAGGTGACAATTTACCTTCGAAAAGTGCATATATGTAGCTTTTTGCTCCCATTCCTATCCTATCTGTTCTAAACGCAGTGTTGTCCCTATCCACGTATGCCCAGTCATTCACCTTGCCTACTTGTGCCATCCTATAGTATTTCCGTACATTCGGTTGAACAGTACCTTCTTCGTATTTCGACCTTTAAAGGACTTTCATGGGTATTCGAGATTGCCTTCCTACCCAAAGCAGTGTCCATACTAGGTTATCCACTGTTAGAAATGGGGTCCTTGGTTGACAGTCAGGTTACCCCCTGTTCAAGCAAAGACCCTCACTCTAGTCAGGGTAAAAGAGAATCACCCTCAGCTAACCCCTGCTTACCCCCTTGGTAGCTTGGCAGAGCAGTAGGCTTAACCTCAGAGTGCTAGGCGTAAAGTATTTGTACCAACACACACAGTAACTCAATGAAAACACAACAAAATGACACAACACAGGTTTAGAAAAATAGGAAATATTTATCTAAACAAAACAAGACCAAAACGACAAAAATCCACCATACACAAGTCAAGTTATTAATTAAAAATCAAAAAGAGTCTTTAAGTAGTTTTAAAAACACACTAGCGCTGCTAGAGTGAAAATGTACCTGGTGTGCGTCAAAAATAACCCCGCACGGGCGGGCGTGCGTCAAAAATAACTCCGCACGGCGGTACTCGAGTCAAAAATCCAGCCGCACGATGAGTTGACGATCCAGCCGTGCAGGTTGCGATCTCCCAGCCTCCGTCAGCGATGCTGCGCGTCGTTTCTCCTGCTCCGTGCGTCGATTCTTCGGTCGCGTTTCCTGCGAGCGTCGTTTCTCAGCTGCGGAGCGGGCGGCGCGTCGTTTTTCAGCCGCAGATCGGATTTGCGTCGATCTTTTCCCCGCAAGGCGCTCTGTGCGTGGATTTTCTTGTCTTTAGGCTGCCAGCTTCTCCTTTCAGGGTCCCAGGAACTGGATGGGCACCACAGGGCAGAGTAGGAGTCTCTCCAGAGACTCCAGGTGCTGGCAGAGAGAAGTCTTTGCTGTCCCTGAGACTTCAAACAACAGGAGGCAAGCTCTAGATCAAGCCCTTGGAGATTTCTTCTCAAGATGGAAGGCACACAAAGTCCAGTCTTTGCCCTCTTACTCTGGCAGAAGCAGCACTGCAGGAAAGCTCCACAAAGCACAGTCACAGGCAGGGCAGCACTTCCTCCTCAGCTAACAGCTCTTCTCCAGGCAGAGGTTCCTCTTGATTCCAGAAGTGTTTCTCAAGTCTGTAGATTTGGGTGCCCTTCTTATACCCATTTTAGTCTTTGAAGTCACCTTTCTTCAAAGGGGACTCACACCTACTTGTGAAATCCTGCCTTGCCCAGGCAAGGCCTCAGACACACACCAGGGGGTTGGAGCCGGCATTGTTAGAGGCAGGCACAGTCCTTTCAGATGAGAGTGACCACTCCACCCCTCCCTCCTAGCAGAGATGGCTAATCAGGAAATGCAGGTTACACCCCAGCTCCCTTTGTGTCACTGTCTGGTATGAGGTGAAAAACAACCCAACTGTCAAACTGACCCAGACAGGGAATCCACAAACAAGGCAGAGTCACAGAATAGTTTAAGCAAGAAAATGCTCACTTTCTAAAAGTGGCATTTTCAAACGCACAATCTTAAAATCAACTTTACTAAAAGATGTATTTTTAAATTGTGAGCTCAGGGACCCCAAACTCCACATGTCCATCTACTCTCTAGGGGAATCTACGCTTTAATCATATTTAAAGGTAGCCCCCATATTATCCTATGAGAGAGACAGTCCTTGCAACAGTGAAAAACGAATTTAGCAGTATTTCACTGTCAGGACATATAAACCACATTACTATATGTCCTACCTTATCCATACACTGCACCCTGCCCTTGGGGCCTCCTAGGGCCTACCTTAGGGGTGCCTTACATGTAAGAAAAGGGAAGGTTTAGGCCTGGCAAGTGGGTACACTTGCCAAGTCGAATTTACAGTGTAAAAATACACACACAGACACTGCAGTGGCAGGTCTGAGACATGATTACAGAGCTACTTATGTGGGTGGCACAACCAGTGCTGCAGGCCCACTAGTAGCATTTGATTTACAGGCCCTGGGCACCTCTAGTGCACTTTACTAGGGACTTACTAGTAAATCAAATATGCCAATCATGGATAAACCAATCACATACAATTTCACACACAGAGCATATGCACTTTAGCACTGGTTAGCAGTGGGAAAGTGCTCAGAGTTCAAAAGCCAACAGCGACAGGTCAGAAAAAAATAGGAGGCAGGAGGCAAAAAGACTGGGGATGACCCTGCATAAGCAAAAGTCCAACATCCACCTTAGTGAAAAAAACAGTATTTTGTAGGGGGTATTTTGAAGTACATAGAGGAATCTAGAGAGTGCCACCATCTTAATCATTGCTGCTTTCCCTAATCGAGAGAGCAGCAATGGTTGACAGTGTTTCACATCCTACTCCAGACATTGAAGTAGGGGTTCCAAATTAGCCTCATAGAAGGAGTCTGAGTTTTTAGGTGTACAGATCCCCAGATATTTTAAACTTTGACGGTTCTAGCCAAAGCAGCAGTATGAGGTTTTCACCCAATATATATTCCCCAGTCAGGAACAACGTTGATTTGGCCCAATTTATCTCAAAACCAGAATGTTCACAAAATATACAGGAAATATCATGTGCTCTGTCTAGCGATTGGGCCACATTGGTCAATTAAAGTAATATATTGTGTGTGTAGAGCAGAGGTCTTCAAACTGGGGGGCGAGCCACACTAGGGGGGCCTCAAGTGATCCCAGGGGGGGCGCCAGGCTCTGGCCAAAAGAAGCAATATACTGATAACAGGGCTTTGTTTTAAGCAGAAGCATGTTATTCCATTTTTAAAAAGGTAACAGCACTTAACTACAATGTTTAAATAGGTCTAGACGTATTTAAACATTTCCATCTTTATAAAATAATTGTGAAAAATTCTGAAGGGGGCTCAATGAGTTTTATTTTTCAACTTAAAAATTTGGAGACCACTGGTATAGAGTGAGATGCATTCATCTTCACCATTACCCCCGCCCCCAAGCCAGCACCACACCTGTGCATCCATACACACTCATGCCACCAATGCTTCTATTGCTAGGGCAAACAACATTTGTGAGAGCAGACATTCTTGCCTTGTACCCTTTCGGATGTGGAACTCCTGCGATCCGTGCCCGCTAATCCGTACGCTTGTCTTGGGTCGGTTTATAAGACCAAATCTCATCTTAGTCATGACCCCAAACAGGTAGGCCCACTCCACTGAGTCGAAGGCGTTGTTCACATCCAGGGAAGCAATCACCTTCCCAGCCAGTGAAATTGTTATGCAGCCATCTTAAATGCAGTTTAGTTGAACGGCCCGGCATGACCCATTCTGGTCTGGATGTACTAGTTCTGTTACCACAGCCTACAGTCTGTTCACTAAAAGTTTTGCCAGGACTTTGATGTCTCTGTTCAAAAGTGATATGGGCCTGCATGAATCACATCTATCTGGGGGTTTATCTGCCATCGGAATCAGTACCACCATTACTGCGTGCATGTCATCTGGTAGTTCCATCTCTTGAAATGCCCTCATATATACCATGTGGGCTGGAGCCATGGTCTGCCTCTGCAGCCTCCCAAACAGTTTAATCGAGAATCCATTTGGTCCCGGGGCCTTCCCAGATTGCATTTGACCCATTGCTGAGGATACCTCTTCCTCTGTAATATCTTATTCTAGGTCTTTCATTTGG
This sequence comes from Pleurodeles waltl, assembly GCF_031143425.1. NCBI lineage: Eukaryota > Metazoa > Chordata > Amphibia > Caudata > Salamandridae > Pleurodeles > Pleurodeles waltl. The sequence goes on from NC_090440.1 coordinate 281,832,710, forward strand.
TCTCCTCCCAGTCTTCTTATGGGACAGTCATTAACAAAAGCCTATACTTCCTGTTTCAGGGTACACAAAGGGGAGTCATAAAAGAGTTTCAAATGCTTGACAAATTCCTCTGCTATTTCACCGCTCTCCCTCACTGTGCCCCCACTGTGACCTTAACTCCCTGACTGTCATTTTAGCTCTCTCTTTAATTAATCTCCAACCTTGACTATGCCAACAGCCTATACCTTGGTGCACCCACATTCATCATTTGCAGCATACTACTCATCCAAAATGCTGCTGCAGGGCTTCTTCTCCACATTAACTCAAGAGAAATCATGACACCAGTCCTGAAGTTGCTCTACCGGCTAGATATATCTAGAACAAATGTCAAGGCACTGTGCATTGTTCACAGAGCCTCCCAAGAAAAAGGATCGCTATGCCTGCAAGTCAAATTCAAGCAATACCAACAATACAAAACACTGCGCTCCAGGCCTGCACCACTTATCATACCACCTTACCATAAGAAATCAGTAGGAGTCTCTCTTTCTCAGTACAAGACACCAAGTTCTAGAACTCAGCAACAGCCAGCATTAGAAGCACCATGTACACTTATGGAGAGTTGAAAACATGGCTATTTCCTAGATAACTACACCATCCTACAACCCTGCAACAGAGCCCAGAAAACAGTTGTGTCCTGAAGTGCAATCTTTAGCTTACAGCCCACAGACATTAAATAACTCACCAAGCAAACTGCTTTCTATATGCAGGTAAGATGAGAAGGTTAGCTGTGGCATTATATGGTAATACTTCACTTTATAACAGTTATGGCCCACACTGATACTCATAATACCATAAAATGCAGCAATCAGCAGCAAATGGTAATGTATAACTCTTACATTGATTTAAAACACATCAGCTATGAGGGTTGCCCATCACCAGTGCTATACAGATACTAAATACCTACGGAATGTGACCACTTCTTTACATCTCACAATACACTCAGATGTGGGATGACAATAACAATGCCCATACCAACAGATCTATCCATTTCTCTCTCCCTTCAACTATGCTAGCTCAGGACCACAACTATAAACAAAATATCAGATTGGACAACCCAGTGCAGTAACCATCTAAGCAGTCTATAATCATCAGAAATACCATAAAGGGACGTGCAGAGCTTTTCAACGCTACCAGCAGACAGAAAACTGTCTGTCTGTCAAACATCATCATCCACCATACTGCTATGTGTTCTGTTCCATAGCATGATAAGCACATCAGGGTGGTCATCAAGCACGAAAAGTAAACACTTCCGATAAAGGATCAAAACAAAGACAACATTCTTCTAACCACACATCCTATATGGTGTGGCATGCTATCCGTGTAGGCAAGCGCTTCAGCACCCCATGTAGGGGTAGTATGATCCATGTAAGTGCTGCAGTACAATACAATATAATACAATGGTACTTAATCTATCAACATCAGAAGGTTGAAATTCTAGTTGTTATGCTGTGTATTGTGGAACCGGAAGACTGGTTTGTAGTCAGTGCGGCTCCTCCACTAGGGCGGAGGAGCATCGCTCCCCGCCAGCGGCAACGGCTGCAAATCCTTTAACAAGGAAAGGATAATATATCTTGTTTATTATCCTTTCCTTGTTAAAGGGTGGGGCATGTGGGGTGATGAGTAGTGAGGGGAGTGCACTGTGCACTCCCCTCACTGCACATGTATGTTTGGCTGGCCGTCTCGGGCCGGCCAAACAAACATGCGTGGTAGGCTCTCTCCAGCCCAGCAACTGTGTTGCCGGGCAGGAGAGAGCCTCCGCAGGGTCCCAGTCTGCCTGGGAGCGCCCTTGCTTGGCACTCCCAGCCAATCCTGACGCTGCTCTGAGCAGCATCAGGATTGGCCGCAAGGCAGGCTGGGAGCCTGTACCTGCTGCAACAGGAGAGGAGCAGAGAGGCGCGCAGAGCGGAGGTAAGTTTTTTAAAAATAATTTTATTTTTCTGTTTTTGATGTTCCACCCACATGCTCCCCCGCGTGCTGGATGCCCCGCCCCCTGTGAATCCCACTACTGGTTGTAGTGACAGCATTGCCTCTAAACTAAATTGTTTTCTTCTGCACATATCATGTTAACTCACAGTGCTTCGGGCCCTTTATCTAGTTATGCTGGAGGCACTTAGGAACAAATGTACATTCCATTATTAGACTGAAATATAAAAAAGAGCTTGTATTAGTCGGGCTATTAGCGTTTGTGAGCTTACATTGTGTGTATGGTTTGAAATATGTCTTACTTTATGCACAATTATATGTTGATTGGTGTGTGTGTGTGTGTTTAGGGGTGTGTGTGGGGGTCTGTGTGTGGGGGGGGTGTGGGTGTGTGCTGCATATGTACAAAGATTTAACTAACACACAAATGTAGCTCTGCTGAAGAATTTTTCATTAAGATGCTTTGTCGAGTTTACCACTTCCTCTTCATAAGAGAAAGTGGAAAGCAGTAAAATTCCGGATTTAGCCAATCTCAGGATTTGGGGGCCCTTCCGCTTTGCCATCACGTGAGGCGTCATATTATTTTATAAATAGCAAAGAGAGATGCATTCTGCCTTAAGTCCGATTGGAATGTTCTGCCTTGGGAATGGCTTTATGGTCATCGTGGAAGAGACCGCAGAGAATTCATTTCTGTAAAGGAAGCTGTGTATCAACAGGGCGGCCGTGATGCCCTCAGTTCTGCCCAACCCGTGATGACAAAGAACCTACCAGAATAAACTCTGCGGAACAGACCGGAACATGCATTGAGTCTCCGAGGTCGAACACAAACCCGTGTCTGTCAGCGCCGAACAATTCTATCTTTGTATGTTCGCTCAGAAACTCAATTGTATTGATAGAAATCCCAAGACACGTTAATACTACTGAGGGTCTTACCAAATGGACCACAAAGCATAGCATTCATTTTTCTTAGCAGCTTAAAGTCCCATGACCTGCAGCTCAGGCGCTCTCCATCTTAAACTAGCGGTGCTGTGCAGTATACACCCCTTTGCTCAGCCATTGCCCGCTTCCGTGCTCCTCACATCACGAAACGGGGCCGCCATGCAAGGAGGTTAGGACTCGGAGTAATGGAGTGACGGTACGTAATTTAAGCATTCCAACACAAATGTGCTTTCCTACGGGAATGAGTCTCACCGTCCGCCGGCTTAGAGGCACACATACTGTTTGAGTCACGTGTAACGGTTTGCACTGGCTTGAAAAATGAAAAATGAAGGATGGTTCACAGTTAGGCACTCATTACAAACAGGCCAAAAGCCCTGATTCGGATACTTGCGTCTGAGTCTGGGTTACAACGGTTGCAGTGATACCACGTTATTGCTCCGCACAAATTTCACCAGATAAAACCTGCTGGGAATTGTGCAGGTAATATACCGCGCATTTACACTTTTGCAAACTGCAGCACGGAAGGTGCGGAATGATATAGTACTGCGATTCCCCAGTAAATAACCGTGCCTCAAAATAGTGCCATTTCCCAGGTGCTACATCGTTCAGCGCACCAAATACTAGGCAATGTAAAACAATTAACTTTTTAAAAACGGAAATGGCCAAATATAGGCACCAAAGCTACATCTGCAGCTGAACTGCTATCAGGTAGTTCGGTTAAAAAAACACACCAAGCTTGCTGTCTGTACATCAACTAGCGACGATCTGTAATTTTTTAAAAATATTTTGTTAAAATAGAGTTTTATGCTGTCACACATCGCTGATTATATTTTTAGCACTCTTCCTTTCAAAAGCTTCTCAGTGTTTTGCATTGTGAAAAGTACTGAAAATTCCATATTAGACAAAACGTAGAGTTAAAAAAAAACAAAATAAACAACACGAGGTCTATCTTGTTCAGTCTTATGCCGATCACATGCTGTTTTCTTACAAAAACGAGCTATACTTAATGTACTTTGATAACATAATCTTTAGATATTCTGAGAAAGTGCAGCGACATTGAACTATCAGTGAAACAACTCCCTGTCACGTGGCCTCTGTGATAAACATAAAAGTTAGATCATGTGATGTATTGGCTTCGAGGATCTTCAGTTTTCAAGAGGTACAAGTCCTTCCTTCTTATGGTTTAGCAAGAATGCTCGTGGCATTTCAATGGTAAATCCTTTTGGATATAACTTAAGGAATCTAGGTAATGGAGGTGGTATTGCTGTCTTTACGACTGGGTCAGCGAGAGAGCCACGCTGCCATCATGGTGCAGGATTGGAGTTCAGATCTATCACCATGCATTTACAGTTTCCATGGGTGCACTGGCAGAGAGAAATCACTCAGGTTAGGCAGACCTGGCCTTCTTCTCATCCCATTTCAGCATTACATCAATGTATTGTATCAGAACCTTCGTGGTTGAATTAACTATAACTGGTTATGGACCATTTGAGGGGAGCCATATATAAATGCAGGGTTCAGTGAGTGGTTTGGTTTCTCTTCACACTCATTTTATTAAATCCACATGTCACGTGCATACACTGAAATTGAAGCAATGCCTGTGGAAAAGGTTGTGATGTTCTTTGTACCAAGTACCCACTCTTTTTTTGTAGGAGCATTGGGGGACTTGTTGGGGAAAGGGGAACTGAAGATCGAGTAGAACAGAAGACCTTGAGTACCTGATAGTGTTAGCAAAACCAGTATTCATTTTAGGAGCAGTGGACTCTTTGGGGACCGGAAGTCGCAGTGAAACTCAGGTTTGGAAAGGTGGGTACCTGCCATCTTGTGACAAAGGATGATATTTTAGCTACACTTCAAACAAATCCAATGCAGGTTTTAATCACGTTCGTGAAATTTGGGAAATATGACAATTTTGCTTTATACACAACTGTTTTGATTCATGTTTTGACAATGGAATACTTGTTAGAACAGAAGGTCTCGTTTAGCAGAAATTGTCTCTCAATGACAGCCGCCTTCTGCTCGAATCATTCTGATGCCAGTAGCACGTGTGGTTATTTTTGCAAGAAGATTTCGCTTGAAAATTCACACAAGATAATGGGAAGACACTTTTCAAACTATTTGCATACAGTTAAATCACTCCTGTGAAGTTTTGTGAACAGAAGTAAGTGAAATAAGCCTGAATGTTTACTGCTGCCTCCCAGATTATTTTTAGGAATTTGCAAAGGTTTTAATACTACTGCAAGAAACCTACCACAATTACAGTTTTTTAGAAATATTCATGACATTTGTTTGTGAATTTCTTTTTTTGCATGAACAAAAACACACTTTTATATTTGCCAATGCGATGATCACTGAGCAAGTTCAAATGTGTCTAAACTTTTTTAATTTTGCTAAATGCGGAAAGCATTTTTTCCACAGGGGAGAACATCATTCCTCTACACTTCCATCATTTTTGGTGGTGTTACCATTTCATTTCCACTTTGAAACAATTGATTTTGTACCCATTACATAGACTATTTCGACAGGTATGATAAACCTATGTTCATGACTAATAAAATGCTCAGTTTTTCAAACAACTTTAGACATTGGAACCATGAATAAAGTCTTAGTATAAAATATTTCATACATGATCAGTGGACCGTCCATTTTGGAGAATTTCTGAAAAACTTTGACTATGCCACATTTGCTGGTCACTTACCGTGATTTTTACTTTTTCATGTAATTTTCAAAAAGGGGTTCACAGACAGTAGGTCCAGCAAATTAATATATCCCTGGATGCATTTTCTGCAGATGTAAGTGAAATGTATTTAGAATTTTTCCACTTGTTTTAATGGAAACGAAACTTACCAGTCGATTGTTATGGGAACATTTACCCACAAAAGGTAACTGTGAAGGAAAACATTTCTAAAGGTGCCAAAACTGTGGTGGGCTTCACATCACGTGCACAATAACTGGAAATGATTCCCTTTCTCTTAACACAGGATTTTTGAAGGATATTAATTAATGCTGCTGCAAAATTGATCTCTTAGTTTTCTTTGCGGCATATTTAATACCGAATCGTTTCCAGATCGAATATTTGTCTGAAAGGCAAATTGATTAAAATTCTCGCTACAGAGCCAGATCTTAAAAAAATGATTATTTCATGAGCTCTGAATCAAATATCTTTAAAGACTACAGCTTCTTCTTCGATCTATTATAGGCATGTGAATTAAAAATCATTATTTTCCCTATTTTATCACACCTTTCACCACCTTCTATAAATGATGCTTCACCTGCCATGCTGGTTTACTTAGGGACTCTGGAACTGTTCTAATAGTCAATGATTTTGGTGAGAACGATACGGGTGTGCATTGCAGTTATTAAAAGCAATGGACCATAGTCTTCCATAAAGCTCCAACAATTAGATGCATGCTTTTACGAAAATAGTATCCTAGTACTGAGTTGACATACATTCTTGTTATTCGTTCCACCACTACACCAATGTTTTAGTTCAGTCTACTTCTGACTCTCGTTGTCAATACTCTGTAAATCAATAAGGACATGATGCACTATTATTTCAATCCCAAAAAGTGATCGTAATTTGTCGCCAATTTTTTTGTATGTCAATGTGGCAGGGAAACGTATCCACCTGCTCAGGGTTTGTACTGTAGAGTCAAAAACATCCTTGCTGGGCCAAATTTTTTAAAAAGAAACCGAGAAACTCTGAAATCTATTACTCTGTCTAGATAAATGATAACTACCCTTTTCATTACATAGTAAGGCAGACCTGCCTCTCGTTTTCACGGATTAAGCCAAACTGTTCACTATAAATGTCCCTCCATCCTCCATCACATCCTGTTTGTACCAAGTCACATACCTAACAGTTGGGCTGGAATAATAGGCAGGAGGGAGTAAAGTATGAATTACGATAGTAGGACCTGGAGTAATGCAGTTACCGGTAGCATTACCTCCTCCTCCACCTCACTTTCATTACATAGTGTAATTTACGCAAGCAAACTCAGAAAAACTGTAGATTCATTTTCTGAACTTTAATCAACATAACGTTTTTTTCTCTTATTCACTCCTTAGAAGAAAGAACCCTGACCCCGAAAAAGTCTTTTACATTCACTTCTTGCATTATTCTGTAATGCCTCACAAAGTTAGAAGGGGTGTCCCAGGTGGCTGCTCTGCAGGTCTCTGTCAATGATGCTCCTTGAGCATCCTCTAGAGAAGCCGACATTCCCCTGAACTCCCCTGAAGGGAGAATAAGACCTGACTCCTTTTACATCAAAGTTATCCGAGACTTTATTTATGTGCTCACGCATTGATGGCCCGAAATGTGCAAAAGGGGAATTAGAGTCTCGGAAATCTACCACCCTGCCAGATAAATGAGAACGCGATGGATGGAGACGGGCATTTCTATCAAACACTTTGTCCGGATTGGTGAACAAGCTAGGATGCTGAGGAGGTAATTACTCGTTCCCCTGAAGTTAGTGAATTGGTCCTGAATTCTGTTTAACATACCGCATACAACTTTATAGGCAATGCGAGCTGCTGACTGCAGAAAGTCAGCCAGCTGCTTGCCTTTTCATGACGTATCCTGCCATTTGAGTACACGAGCGTGTATTAAGAAGGGACCGGTGCTCTAGAACCTCAGGTGTTCCATTAATGTAGCATTTCAGAAGAACGTTAAATCAAAGCAGATAGCTCACAATGCTGCGAACCTTTGACTGCATAACGAATTTCATGACCACTGGATCAATATCATTGTGTCCCAAAGTTCCATTGGGGAGCAGCTGTAAGAAGCAATATACATTAAGTAGATGACAATATTCAGGGCTGGACTGGAAACAAGAATTAGGCCTGGCACCAGTCTACACTGCAGGAGGCTTTGACTAGAATGGGGGACATGAGGGCATGGATGGGTCATGGCAGCCCCTCCTGCTCTGAAAGCAAGCTATTAATTAGCCGCAGCCTTCCGGTGAAATGCCTGAAAATATTTATAAATCACTGTTAAAGGCGTCTTCAAAAAATATAGGTGACCTCATGGAATCTCGTCTGTTGCTTAGTTATAGTAAGACGTGACAAATACCTAAAGTTGCTTCAACACGTTTATTGTAAACATGTTGTTTATTCCACTACACAATTGTTCAAGGCTGCCACTATGTTCTTGCTCTGATTAATGGCAAATACAGGCACACACCTCTCAGGCGGTGTAGTTCCCAGTAAAGGGATCGAAGGCAAAAGGAATCTTTCAACACAACCTCTTTTGCCATTCTCACGCCATAAGTATGGCTACCTTGTCAACGATAAGAAGTACTAGCAATATTCATGTTTTATGGGCTTAGTAATGTACTATTATTAAAATAACATACAGTAAATATGATGTGAAACATCTCCAACTGCAGAAAAGTTTACATTAAATCATGAACGTCTCAGAATTGTTCAATTTGGGGACAAAGACGGTAATAATACGTAAATTATAACATCTAAGATGGATGGGAACATTGACAATAAGGGACTGATTTAAGAGCCCCTAGTGGCATCCTAACGACACATTAGCATTTGTTTACACTAAAGTGGCACAAAATGTGGGCGCTACTCCTGCAGAGTACATCAGTAGCGTCAGAAAAATGACGCTATTGCCTCCAACCCTGCGCCATGGTGCGCTGTATTTTAAATATGGAGCACACATGGTGGCAGTAGGGAGGCGCTAAGGGGTGCAAGGAAAGTGGACCCTAAGGGCTGATTTAAGAAAAGTGGCACTGCACCCACTGCAGCGTCACTTTCCTTGTGCCCCTTAGCACCCTCCTATCGCCGCTATGTGTGCGCCATATTTAAAATACTGCGCACCATGGCGCAGGGTAGAGGGCAATAGCATATTTTTTTTTTACACTATTGATTTACTCTGCAGGAGTAGCGCCAAAATGTTGGCGCTACTACTGCAGAGTACATAGGGGCTCATTGTATTAAATGGCATGCCCCCTTTTAACGGCTGCTGTGAGCAGGCGTTAAAAGTGCAGAGAAAAATGATGCAAGGAAATCTTTTAGATTTCCTTGAACCATTTTTTTGGCCCCCCTAACGGAGAAACACCCCCTTTACATATGTTATGCCTGGCACAGGCTTAATGTACCTCAAAGGATTACAAAGTGGCACAATGCATCCATTGTGCCACTTTGTAGTACAAAGGGTTACAAAGTGGCGCAGTGCAACCATTGCACCACTTTGTAAATATGGAGCAGCGTTTTTGGCCAGCTAATGCCATATTAGCATGAAGAAATTACGCTAATGTATCGTTAGCATGGAGCTGGGGGCTCTTAAATCAGCCCCTAAATCTCTTTTTATGTAAGCCTTTGAACAGTTGTTATAAAGACTGCCTGCATTATGTAATTATTTATTCCTGTAAGATTAAGAAGTCAAATTGAAAAATAAACAAATAATGATAAAGAGGCAGGTAGCATTGGTGGGGAGGGAGAGGGTCAATAAATCTGAAACAGCCATATATCACAAATTATAGCTTGAGTAAGCAAGAGTAATCGTCCTTCTACAGCATGGTGCATGCATGTTGGCATGGTTTAAAATCCACAGGCCCAATAACTCCACAGGGGTGATTTACTAACATTTTACGCTGGGTTTGCGTTGTAGTAAAGTACCCTCTTTTTGGCATGGTTACCTCCACTTTTTTCCTGCTGTCAGTGTGTTTTGACTGTGTTCACTCTGATCCTGCTAACCAGGACCCCAGATCCTGCTAAGAGGACTCTCTTCCTCTAAATTTGGTTGCTTAGGGATTAGCACACCCTACAATTGGCATACTGTTGCCCCCCTATAAGTCCCTAGTATATGGTACTGGGTATCCAGGGCATTGGGGCACCAGGGGTTCCCACGGGCTGCAGCATGTATTGTGCCATCCGTGGGAGCCCATACAAAATGTGTCTGCAGGCCTGCCATTGCAGCCTGTGTGAAAAGGTGCATGCACCCTTTTACTACAGGTCACTGCACAAGGTCAGTTTAAGGCACTCCTATGGTAGGCCCTCCTAGCCCAGAGGGGAGGGTGCAAGTACTTGTGTGTGAGGGCACCCCTGCATGAGCAGAGGTGCCCCTACAAACTCCCGCTCCATTTACCTGAACTTCGTAAGTGCGGGAAAGCCACTTCCCCATGTAACGGACACCTGTGTCCAGCTACATAATGGTAACATCGAACCTAGGCATGTTTGGTATCAAACATGTTGGAATCACACCCCAATACTGTTGCCAGTATTGGTTATATGATTCCAGACACTCGGGGAGCTCCTTAGAGGACCCCCAGCAATGCTTCTACTAATCCTCTGGGGTTTTCAGAGCAGCCCGCTATGCTGCCACCCCTCAGTCACGTTTCTGCCCTTTGCTGCTTGACCAGCTCAGGCAGAGGAAGGCAAAACAAAGGATTTCCTGTGGGAGAGGGAGCCTATACCCTCTCCCTTGGAAACAGATGTTACATGGCTTTGGAAGGGTAGCCTCCCCAAACCACTAGTATGCTTGGAAGGGCACATTTGGTGCCCTCCTTGCATACCCCCGGTCCCTGCTCTGGCGTGAAACTGGACAATGGAAAGGGGAGTGACCACTGCCCTGTCCATCACCCCCCTAGGAGTGGTGCTCAGAACTCCTCCAGGTGGCCACTTGGTTCTGCCAACTTGAATACAAGATGGGCAGAGGCCCCTGGGAGCATCTGAGTGGCCATGACAGGTAGATGACATCACAGCCCCCTCCTGATAGGTAGTCACCCTGCTAGGTGATCCATCCCCCTTCCTGTGCTATTTAGGGACTCCCTCTTGGGTGGGTCCTCAGATTCGATGTGCACAATTCCAGCAGGACTCCTCTGCATCGTTTGCTTCATCTTCTGGCCACTGGGACTGTAACTGGACCCTCCAGGAACCGACAATCAGCAACTTCAGTGACGACTCTGCTCTGCAACATTGTTTCTCCGGCTCTTTCCTGCAACTGCGACATTTTCCCAGCTGCGCATCCTCTGAGGGTGACAAGTCTTCAGCCTGCACAAGAAGTAAGATGGAATCTCCCTTGAAGTGAAGGAGTCACTCCCCTTCTTGCCTTGTATCCACAGGCATCACCTGCAACGACGACCGGCTGCATGGATCTTCTCTCCTTGGGAGCTGCATGGATCCTGCATCACAGGTCATGGTCTGGAGTGGTCCCCTTTGTCCTTTCTACCAGCTTTCCAACTTAGGAGATGGTAAGCCCTTGCCACTCCTTGCAGGACAGTACCCCTCTGCACTGCGACTCTTGCAGCTACCAAGGCTTGTGTGTTCCTCCTCCAAAGGATCTTCATGCTCCATGTAGCCCCAGCCCCCAGCACTTCTCCTGGCAATGTACAGTCTCCCGCCTGCTGCTTCAGCGACGTGGGACACTTCTTCAGATGTGCTGCGTGGGCCTCACTGTGACTCTTGTGCCGGCTGCCAGTGGGTTGCCTGTGGGGGCTGCCTTCTCTTCTTATTAATCTCCCAGCTGCTGAGGGTCACCCCAGACTCCCCTCCTTGGGTCGAGTCCCCTGTACCTTGCTGGTCCTCTTCAGCCTTGCAAAACTTTCTTCTCTGACTCTTGCATTTGCCAAGGCTTCTTGGTGATTTTTCCAGCACCACTGACCAACTGCACCACGACCGCCGATGTGGAACATCACATGCATCACTTCTGGAACTTCTCTTCTTTACCTGTGCTGCACTGCTGACTTTCTTTGTCCAATGTTGACCTGGTTCTGCATCCACAGAAGGGTGATAGTGGCTTCTGGTAAAACCGGGCACTCCAACTGGACTTGGTCCCCTTCCTTTGCAGGTCCTCTTCTGTCAGAATCCATCTTTGGGATCGGCCAGAGTCCTCCTGTTGGTTTGAGGGAAAACAGGTACTTACCTCTGCTCTCCTGGTCGCTGGGGGGCACTCTGGTACTCACCTATTGGGGTTCCTAGTTCCTCCAGCTCACCTCTACTGATTCCACTCCCTTGGGTGGGGGACTGCCTTTCACATTCCACTTATTTAGGATATGGTTTGGCCCTCCCCTGGTGCCCTCACTATTTTCTATTGCTTTTACCAATGCCTATTGCTTTCTATGATATTTACTGATTGCTAATGTGTATATAACAGTGTGTTTACTTACCTGCAGTTGGGGTATTGCCTACAGAGTATTTTAGTATTTGTGTTACTATAATAAAGTACCTTTATTTTTATAACATTGTGTGGTTCTTTCATGCATATAAGTGCTGTGTGACTGTAGTGGTATTGCATAAGCTTTGCATATCTCCTAGATAAGTCTCGGCTGCCCATCCGCAGCTACCTCTAGATAGCCCTGGCTTCCTAGACACTGCCTACACTTCACTGATAGGGGATACCTGGACCTGGTATAAGGTGATAACACCATAGGTGCTCACCACACACCAGGCCAGCTTCCTACATGCATCATAAAAGTGACACAAATCAGCTCAAAAGGTTTTTTGTATTATTTACTTTCCAGCTAAAAACTTGTTTTTTGCTAGAAATTGACTAAAAGTAATGCAAAGTAGCACAAAGCATTGCTTTGCATTACTTTGCCTTAAGAGGGCGTTACATGGGAATTCTTATGCAACCACCACCCTTTTTGATGGAAATCATGTCTACCAAAAATGTGAGACAGACTTTTGCATCAAAAGGAACATCTTTTGAAACCAGACATTAAAAGGAGAAATGTTTTCATTTTTCATTCCTTTTTTCTAACTTTACATGTGTGCTGCGCTGTACAGCACACATACAAAGTAGGAAAAGTTGTAAAAGTTGTCTAGGCATAGTATTTTGCACTGGAAGGCAACCGTTCCAGTACAACACCTGTGCTAGACTCACACACACACCTTTGAACTATCGTGCAAAGGTGTGTGCAGGGTGTACGGCAGCAAAATTCTGTGCTGGTGCTAAGGAGAGGGGAGGAGAGAACCATATCTCTGTAGATATGGCGCTCTCCTGCTCCCTCCCTGTCGCGCAAGGCAGCGCAGCATTTTTGGCTGCTGCGCCGTGTTGGGTGACACTAAAAAAACATATAATAACAACATATGCCTAGGTAGTCCAATACATCAGATTTCAAAAGTACAAAGGCTTTCTCCTGAGAAGATAGCTTCAGCTAAAACTACTGCAGTCAGTAGTCAAAAATGTTGTTGAGTAAAAAATTCTGCTCCACCGGCGGAGTTCGCAGAGTTTTGCCCTCTCCACATTCTGCTTGGAGCGCAGAGTTCCATCAAAACACTGCCAACCACAGCATTACAGAGTTTTTTCTTGTGTGTGGTTGGCAAGCACAGGTCAGAATTTGCATCCCCTAGCATGATTATCGGGTGCTAGCACGCCTCCCAGTCAGGTTTCTCAATGCGGGTGGTCATGGCAGGGTGTGACCATTCACCTTGAGAAAGCTGACTCTTGAGTAGAAAATCTACACAAGTGAAGAAGCAGCACCCTCTGGCGTGCCACGTGGTGCCATTTGTGCTGATTTTACAACACAGAACTAGCTCCCGTGCAAGCACTGCAACATGCCTGAATTCTACCCATTTGCAAAACTCCACAGAATCATTCAAAGGTTTGATGTAGCCCAACGAAATTCCACGGAGTGAGTCTCTGCAAATTCCGCCCAAGCATAGTCATGAAGAGTGATGTTGAAAGCTTCTGCTTTTTTCCCTTTATAGACAAAGAGGCTTATTTAGGGTATGGTGGATCAGGAGAAATGGCGTAAAACAGTGCAGCTCTTGCCTCACCAAGGCAGGGTTTCCCTGCTCTATGTAGAGCCATCGAAACCTCTGGGTAACAACTGGTAGGGCCTCCACTGGATGCAGTGGTGGTAACAATTAATCCAGTGGACTGTCCGTCACAGGACTGCTGAGTAACAGTGACGGTCCTGCAACCCTATTTAGAGTGGATGGCCATTACTCTTTTTCCCTCCCCTTGTCCTCATTGTGGTGCACAGCAGAAACTGGCAGGAGAAATAATTAATGGACCCCTTACGCAGGGAAAAGTTTCATGTGCATCAGGGCCATTAGTATTTTGTTTTCAAGAAATACACTGTCTCACTGGGGGTTTGGTTCTCATTGGAGTTTTATTTCCTGGAAACAAAAAAAGTTTTCTGAGGGTTTCTTTAAACATGCCACCTGCTCAGCTAACTTAACTGTTGTGAAAAGAGCCATTATTGTTGCAGTTGACTTAATATTAACGAGATCCCTGTCAGGCAGGCATTGATGTCTGCATACAGTAGACTGGCTCTCCGCCTGGGCGGCCATGATGTGCACCCCCTTGCCAGGATGGCGGGACATCCACCAAGAGCTACATAAGGCTCATAAAGATTTATAACTCATGAAAGCTACAGGAATCGCCTGTACAATAACATTGCATACAAGTGTGTAATAAATCAGTAAACATTTTGGGGCATATTTATACTCTGTTTGCGCCGGAATTGCGTCGTTTTTTTTGACGCAATTCCGACGCAAAACTAACTCCATATTTATACTTTGGCGTTAGACGCGTCTAGCACCAAAGTCCATGGAGTTTGCGTCATTTTTTAGCGTGGACACCTACTTTGCGTTAATGATATGCAAGGTAGGCGTTCCCGTCTAAAAATTTGACTCCGAGGCATGTGCGCCGTATTTACACTCCCGGGCAAAATTCACGCCCGGGAGTGGGCGGGTCCAAAAAAATGACGTACGGCCGCTTTTGCGCCGTTTTTTAGCGCCTGGACAAGGCAGGCGTTAAGGGACTTTTGGGCTCGGAAGGAGCCCAGATGTGCCCTCCCATGCCCCCAGGGACCCCCCTGTCACCCTTGCCCACCCCAGGAGGACACCCAAGGCTGGAGGGACCCATCCCAGGGACATTAAGGTAAGTTCCGGTAAGTATTTTATTATTTTTTTTTTGTGGCATAGGGGGGCCTGATTTGTGCCCCCCTACATGCCACTATGCCCAATGACCATGCCCAGGGGACAGAAGTCCCCTGGGCATGGCCATTGGGCAAGGGGGCATGACTCCTGTCTTTGCTACGACAGGAGTCATTTCTATGGGGGTTGGGAGTCGAAAAAAATGGCGCAAATCGGGTTGAGGCGAAAAATTTGCTTGCCCCATTTTTTGGTGCCCAAGCTCCATATCCCCCTACGCCGGCGCTGCCTGGTGTACGTCGTTTTTTTCAACGCACACCAGGCAGCGCCGGCGGCTAACGCCGGCTAACGTCATTGATTAAATACGGCGCCCGCATGGCGCTTCAGAATGGCGTTAGCCGGCGCTAATTTTTTTGACGCAAAACTGCGTTAGCGCAGTTTTGCGTCAAAAAGTATAAATATGGCCCTTTAAACTTAAAAAAGCTTTGGTTTGTCAGTTATAGTTTTGCCTTCCCATAGAGTCTGGGCCATTTGACAATGGTACATGGGTACTTCCATGGAACCTCCCATGGATTTTGCTGCAAAGTACTATCTACTAAAAATATAGGAAGGGCTTTAGGCCAAAAATGTATACCCCTTGAAGGCAGGTATAATTTTCTAAATGTGTGCTTGTACTGTAGTTTACAGCACACATACAAACTTGGAAAAGTTGTAAGGTATGCTTAAGCATAGTATGTTGTACTGAAAGCGTACTCCTCCAGTACAAAACCTACGCTACACAGCATGCACGCACCCTTACAGTATGGTGGAAGGGTGTGCAGCAGAGGGGAGGGTGCGAAAGTGCAGCATTTCATCTGCTCATTCCCTTGGATATAAGGCATAGTGCAACAAATTTGGTTGCTCTTCATTGTACCAAATGTTGCTAATCTGCCCCTTAGTTTTTTGCTTTTGGACCTCTGGCATTTTACCTCTGCTGTAGCGCCAGACTCCCAGATAGAGTCTCACTCACTGTAATGCTCCAAGTAAGTTGGCTCTGCACCCGTCAGTGTCCTCTTTTTCTTATAGGGACAGCTGTCTATGGACACTGGAATAAGGGACTCTGAACAGGTTCCATAGAATGTGTATTAAAACGTGTCCTCATGTGGACTGAAGCTCTGTGGCAGATGGGGCCCAGTCTAGATTTGTAGAATTCAATTTGATTTTGAAAGAAAATGTGCCTTACATTTGGGTAAAAGCTATGATTCGCAGTGTCTTTATAATTGTGCATTGTTTGTTTAAAACTCTATTCAATTGTAACTTTGAATCAGCCCAGGGCACCTGCTCTATGGTGATTTTTGTTTATCAGAGCTGGATACTTTAATGTACGTGCTAAAGTATATTTCTCTGAGCCAGCCACTAATGAAAATCCGCCCTTTGAGCTGCCTGGCTGAGTGGCGTTAATCACTGTGCCCACCACCTGGCAGATTAAAGTTCCCATTGCATACAAGCCCCAGCCCCAGCCTATGGAGATTGTGGTCATCCTGCTGGAGGAAAGTGGGTAAGGTTGGGAATTTTAAAAGCAAAAGTTGTGTGATTTGCTTTCGTGTAATTACATGAAATGTCGGAAAATTACGCAACATACACATGTGTCATTTCGTGGTATATTTTTAATGTGAAATGCGCACTTGCATTAATGTTTGATGCGAGGCCACATTTCACAATGGAAAAGTCTTACATAAAAAAAGCACCACTAACAACAGCTGTTCGCGGTCTGTTCTTGAGCGTTCAAGGTAAATTATTACGGCGAATGGTGCATCCGAGTAATTTTTTTTACTATGAATACCATAATTAATTAAGTGGCATACTGGTTGAATTTCAGCAATTTCAAGGAACAAATGTACTGCAAAATTTGAAAACTGTGCAAATTACACCAGCATAATTTAAGTTTTACCACGGCCTAGCTGCTCCCACCAACTCAGGTTAGTAAGGTAGGTCAAGATCCCAAACTGAACAATGGGGAGAGGGCCAACTTCTGTCTCTTGTATCAATCTGGAGGCCCCTGAAGGTTTTTAGGGGCAGAAGGCAAGGTCTGCACAGATGGAGGCTGTCTCGGAGAGCTGGTGTGCTCTTACTTTAGAAAGATTTTCCATTTTGGATCTTTCCAGTATGATGTGCATGGCTTGGATATTCAATGTGCTGGCCCGCTACTGCCTGATCAAAGCGGAGGGATGGTTTTGTACCTCTACTTTAGATGGATGGCCCACCTTACTTCCTAAGCTTCTGCAGAGGCAGAAAGAGGAACAATGG
The DNA here is from genome assembly GCF_031143425.1 of Pleurodeles waltl. Classification (NCBI taxonomy): domain Eukaryota; kingdom Metazoa; phylum Chordata; class Amphibia; order Caudata; family Salamandridae; genus Pleurodeles; species Pleurodeles waltl. The sequence goes on from NC_090440.1 coordinate 281,849,732, forward strand.
AAGACAGACAAGCACTGTTGTGGAGCCTTGGATGTGCACCCGCTCATCACTGTATTTCTCAACTCTTCCGAAGGTTCTCTCTGCATGGCTGATGGCACCAGCTCTCTTCCTGGTGTCTACAGGTATGTACACCTTCTCTAATGTACAGAAAGATTTATTTTGTTACTGGACCTGCTGTAGTACATAGGGAGAGGCACAGTGGACTCTTGACTTTTGGAAGAGGCTAAAACCCTGGGTGGCTGCGGCATGAAGGCAAAGAGTATTCTCTGCTGTGCTGGATCAATGGGTACTGATGAGGAGCAGAGGTCCCCATATTAGGGGGTCACTACGACTGGGCAGAAGTGCAGGCCCAAGCCCTTCCAGTGAAGCTGTTAAAAACCTTGCATACTCATAGTTTAAATAAAAGGGGAATTCAGGAGTCACGAGGCAATGTAGGTTTACCGCCAGGCACAGTTCTTTATATTATATAAGTACATCCGTGACCCTCAGGGGACACAGATATCGTTAATCAGTTATAAAAAGCTGGCTAAAAAATCAGAGTGAGGTTCATTTGCTCAAGGCATGTGCTATACAGATCCAGACAGTTGGGTCTTGCTCTTACTCTTAGGGTCAGCAAGTCCTCTCCTTTGTGTTACAGCTGAGCTACAATCTTTACATCAGGAAACAGCAGCATAGTCTAAGTTTGGATCCAATGTTGTGGGAAAAGCATCTTTTAAAGTCCACTTTGTAGCCAGAGGTCGCTCAAGGCTGATGCTGTATAGTTTCTTCCAAAGTCTAGTTGCATGAATACAAGGAAGGTATTCAAGAAGGCCAGTTTAAGGCACAGTTGGCCAATCAAGAATTGTATCATGTTTAAAATTGATATTTGTAGCTGCCCATATCTACCCAGCCTTTTTCAACTAAGGAGTTTAACCTCTTCTGTGCCTTGGACGAGATGATCTCGTCCAAGGCTACAGTTCCCCTGTGCCTTGGACGAGATCATCTCGTCCATGGCACAGGGGAACTTGGGGGCACCCCCCTTCCCCCCCCAAGTCGGGGATGGAAGGGGAAGACCTTCCCCTTCCACCCCCGACCCCCCCCCCCCTCTGACGTCAGCGCGCGCGCGCGCGCTGATGTGTCACAGGGGCCTCCCTCGTCGCGCTGGGAAGCTCTGCTTCCAGCGCGATTGAAAAAGAAATGCAAAAGCATTTCTTTTTCAATCAGTTGGGAGGCCCGGAGGGGCTTCAAAGGGAAGGAAAAGTATTTCCTTCCCTTTGAAGTCCCTCCGAGGGTTTCAAAAGCCGGATTGCTTGCAATCCGGCTTTTGAAACCCCACTAGACACCAGGGATTTTTTTTTTTTCTTAGAAATTGACAAAAGGGAGCGACCCCTTGGGCAAGGGTCGCTCCCAGGGGGGGCATTTTTTTGAAAAGGCCTTTTCTGCCCCCCCTGGGGGCAGAAACCTCTAGGCACCAGGGACCATATTTTTTTTTTTTTTTTTTTTTGTTTCATTTTTTTTTTATTGAGGTGGGGAGCGACCCCTTAGGCAAGGGTCGTTCCCCTTGGGGGAAAATTATATTTTGGCCATTTCTGCTCCCCTTGGGGGCAGATTGGCCTATTTTGATGAGGCCAATCTGCCCCCAAGGGGGGTAGAAACCACTAGACACCAGGGATTTTTTTTAATTTTTATTGTTATTGACAAAAGGGAGCGACCCCTTGGGCAAGGGTCGCTCCCAGGGGGGCATATTTTCTGGAAGGCCTTTTCTGCCCCCCCTGGGGGCAGATCGGCCTACTATTAGGCCGATCTGCCCCCAGGGGGGGCAGAAACCTCTAGGCACCAGGGACCATTTTTTTTTTTTTTTTTTCTTTTTTTTTTGGTGGGGAGCGACCCCTTAGGCAAGGGTCGCTCCCCTTGGGGGAAAATTATATTTTGCCCATTTCTGCCCCCCTTGGGGGCAGATTAGCCTATTTTGATGAGGCCAATCTGCCCCCAAGGGGGGTAGAAACCACTAGACACCAGGGAGTTTTTTCTTTGCGTGAATTTCACGCAAAGGGAGCGACCACTTAGGCAAGGGTCGCTCCCTGGGGGGGAGGGGAATTTATTTTAGGCCATTTCTGCCCCCCCTGGGGGCAGATCGGCCTATTATTAGGCCGATCTGCCCCCAGGGGGGGAAGAATCCTCTAGGCGCCAGGGCAAATTTTTTTTTTGTGTTTTTTTTTTTTGTTCTTTTTTTTTTTTAGAGATGGGGAGCGACCCATCAGGCAAGGGTCGCTCCCCTGGGGGGCAAATTGTATTTAGACCATTTCTGCCCCCCTGGGGGCAGATTGGCCGATTTTAGGTCAATCTGCCCCCAAGGAGGCAGAAACCACTAGGCACCGGGGATTTGTTTTTTGGCGCCAATGTCACGCAGGGGGAGCGACCCCGTAGGCAAGGGTCGCTCCCGGGGGGGGGGTGGAGGTTGGGGGGCAAATTTATTTTAGGCCATTTCTGCCCCCCCGGGGGACAGATCGGCCTATTATTAGGCCGAACTGCCCCCGGGGGGGGGCAGAACACTCTAGGCGCCAGGGCAATTTTTTTTTTGTGTGTTTTTTTGTTGTTGTTTCTTTTTTTAGAGATGGGGAGCGACCCATCAGGCAAGGGTCGCTCCCCTGGGGGGGCAAATTGTATTTAGACCATTTCTGCCCCCCTGGGGGCAGATTGGCCAATTTGAGGTCAATCTGCCCCCAAGGAGGCAGAAACCACTAGGCACCGGGGATTTGTTTTTTGGCGCCAATGTCACGCAGGGGGAGCGACCCCGTAGGCAAGGGTCGCTCCCGGGGGGGGGATGGGGGTTGGGGGGGCAAATTTATTTTAGGCCATTTCTGCCCCCCCGGGGGACAGATCGGCCTATTATTAGGCCAAACTGCCCCCGGGGGGGGCAGAACACTCTAGGCACCAGGGCAATTTTTTTTTTGTGTTTTTTTTTTTTTGTTGTTTCTTTTTTTAGAGATGGGGAGCGACCCATCAGGCAAGGGTCGCTCCCCTGGGGGGGCAAATTGTATTTAGACCATTTCTGCCCCCCTGGGGGCAGATTGGCCAATTTTAGGTCAATCTGCCCCTAAGGGAGCAGAAACCACTAGGCACCGGGGATTTGTTTTTTGGCGCCAATGTCACGCAGGGGGAGCGACCCCGTAGGCAAGGGTCGCTCCCGGGGGGGGGGGTGGGGGTTGGGGGGGCAAATTTATTTTAGGCCATTTCTGCCCCCCCAGGGGACAGATCGGCCTATTATTAGGCCGAACTGCCCCCGGGGGGGGGGCAGAACACTCTAGGCACCAGGGCAATTTTTTTTTTGTGTTTTTTTTTTTTTGTTGTTTCTTTTTTTAGAGATGGGGAGCGACCCATCAGGCAAGGGTCGCTCCCCTGGGGGGGCAAATTGTATTTAGACCATTTCTGCCCCCCTGGGGGCAGATTGGCCAATTTTAGGTCAATCTGCCCCCAAGGGGGCAGAAACCACTAGGCACCGGGGATTTGTTTTTTGGCGCCAATGTCATGCAGGGGGAGCGACCCCGTAGGCAAGGGTCGCTCCCGGGGGGGGGGTGGGTGTTGGGGGGGCAAATTTATTTTAGGCCATTTCTGCCCCCCGGGGGGCAGATCAGCCTATTATTAGGCCGATCTGCCCCCGGGGGGGGGCAGAAACCTCTAGGCGCCAGGGGAATTTTTCTTTTTTTTCTTTGTTTTTTTTTTTAGAGATGGGGAGCGACCCATCAGGCAAAAGTCGCTCCCCTGGGGGACAAATTGTATTTAGGCCATTTCTGCCCCCCTTGGGGGCAGATTGGCTGAGTTTAGGTCAACCTGCCCCCAAGGGGGCAGAAACCACTAGGCACCGGGGATTTGTTTTTTGGTGCCAATGTCACGCAGGGGGAGCGACCCCGTAGGCAAGGGTCGCTCCCGGCGGGGGAGGGTGGGGGTTGGGGGGGCAAATTTATTTTAGGGCATTTCTGCCCCCCCCCCCCTGGGGCCAGCTGAGCTACAGGCCAAACACCACAGGTAGGCACCTTGCAAAAAACACCTCTGTTTTCTGTGAAAAAATATGTGGGGTCCACGTTGTGTTTTGGGCCATTTCCTTTTGTGGGCGCTAGGCCTACCCACAGAAGTGATGTACCATTTTTATCGAGAGACTTAGGGGAACGCTGGGTGGAAGGAAATTTGTGGCTCCTCTCAGATTCCAGAACTTTCTGTCACCGAAATGAGAGGAAAAAGTGTTTTTTGGGCCAAATTTTGATGTTTGCAAAGGATTCTGGGTAACATAACCTGGTCAGAGCCCCACAAGTCACCCCATCTTGGATTCCCCTGGGTTTCTAGTTTTCAAAAATGCACTGGTTTGCTAGGTTTCCTCCGGTGTCGGCTGAGCTACAGGCCAAAATCCACAGGTAGGCACTGCTTTTTATAAAAAAATGTGATGTGTCCACGTTGTGTTTTGGGCCCTTTCCTTTCGTGGGCGCTAGTCCTACCCACACAAGTGAGGTATCATTTTTATCGGGAGACTTGGGGGAACGCTGGGTAGAAGGAAATTTGTGGCTCCTCTCAGATTCCAGAACTTTCTGCCACAGAAATGTGAGTAACATGTGTATTTTTAGCCAAATTTTGAGGTTTGCAAAGGATTCTGGGTAACAGAACCTGGTCCGAGCCCCGCAAGTCACCCCTCCTTGGATTCCCCTAGGTCTCTAGTTTTCATAAATGCACAGGTTTGGTAGGTTTCCCTAGGTGCCGGCTGAGCTAGAGGCCAAAATCTACAGGTAGGCACTTCGCAAAAAACACCTCTATTTTTTTCCAAAATTTAGGATGTGTCCACGTTGCGCTTTGGGGTGTTTCCTGTCGCCGGCGCTAGGCCTACCCACGCAAGTGAGGTATCATTTTTATCGGGAGACTTGGGGGAACGCTGGGTAGAAGGAAATTTGTGGCTCCTCTCAGATTCCAGAACTTTCTGCCACAGAAATGTGAGTAACATGTGTATTTTTAGCCAAATTTTGAGGTTTGCAAAGGATTCTGGGTAACAGAACCTGGTCCGAGCCCCGCAAGTCACCCCTCCTTGGATTCCCCTAGGTCTCTAGTTTTCAGAAATGCACAGGTTTGGTAGGTTTCCCTATGTGCCGGCTGAGCTAGAGGCCAAAATCTACAGGTAGGCACTTTGCTAAAAACAGCTCTGTTTTCTGTGATGTGTCCACGTTGTGTTTTGGGGCATATCCTGTCGCGGGCGCTAGGCCTACCCACACAAGTGAGGTATCATTTTTATCGGGAGACGTGGGGGAACGCTGGGTGGAAGGAAATTTGTGGCTCCTCTCAGATTCCAGAACTTTCTGCCACAGAAATGTGAGGAACATGTGTTTTTTTAGCCAAATTTTGAGGTTTGCAAAGGATTCTGGGTAACAGAACCTGGTCCAAGCCACACAAGTCACCCCTCCTTGGATTCCCCTAGGTCTCTAGTTTTCAGAAATGCACAGGTTTGGTAGGTTTCCCTAGGTGCCGGCTGAGCTAGAGGCCAAAATCTACAGGTAGTCACTTTGCTAAAAACAGCTCTGTTTTCTGTGATATGTCCACGTTGTGTTTTGGGGCATATCCTGTCGCGGGCGCTAGGCCTACCCACACAAGTGAGGTATCATTTTTATCGGGAGACGTGGGGGAACGCTGGGTGGAAGGAAATTTGTGGCTCCTCTCAGATTCCAGAACTTTCTGCCACAGAAATGTGAGGAACATGTGTTTTTTTAGCCAAATTTTGAGGTTTGCAAAGGATTCTGGGTAACAGAACCTGGTCCGAGCCCCGCAAGTCACCCCTCCTTGGATTCCCCTAGGTCTCTAGTTTTCAGAAATGCACAGGTTTGGTAGGGTTCCCTAGGTGGCGGCTGCGCTAGAGGCCAAAATCTACAGGTAGTCACTTTGCTAAAAACAGCTCTGTTTTCTGTGATATGTCCACGTTGTGTTTTGGGGCATATCCTGTCGCGGGCGCTAGGCCTACCCACACAAGTGAGGTATCATTTTTATCGGGAGACGTGGGGGAACGCTGGGTGGAAGGAAATTTGTGGCTCCTCTCAGATTCCAGAACTTTCTGCCACAGAAATGTGAGGAACATGTGTTTTTTTAGCCAAATTTTGAGGTTTGCAAAGGATTCTGGGTAACAGAACCTGGTCCGAGCCCCGCAAGTCACCCCTCCTTGGATTCCCCTAGGTCTCTAGTTTTCAGAAATGCACAGGTTTGGTAGGTTTCCCTAGGTGGCGGCTGAGCTAGAGGCCAAAATCTACAGGTAGTCACTTTGCTAAAAACAGCTCTGTTTTCTGTGATATGTCCACGTTGTGTTTTGGGGCATATCCTGTCGCGGGCGCTAGGCCTACCCACACAAGTGAGGTATCATTTTTATCGGGAGACATGGGGGAACGCTGGGTGGAAGGAAATTTGTGGCTCCTCTCAGATTCCAGAACTTTCTGCCACAGAAATGTGAGGAACATGTGTTTTTTTAGCCAAATTTTGAGATTTGCAAAGGATTCTGGGTAACAGAACCTGGTCCGAGCCCCGCAAGTCACCCCTCCTTGGATTCCTCTAGGTCTCTAGTTTTCAGAAATGCACAGGTTTGGTAGGTTTCCCTAGGTGGCGGCTGAGCTAGAGGCCAAAATCTACAGGTAGTCACTTTGCTAAAAACAGCTCTGTTTTCTGTGATATGTCCACGTTGTGTTTTGGGGCATATCCTGTCGCGGGCGCTAGGCCTATCCACACAAGTGAGGTATCATTTTTATCGGGAGACGTGGGGGAACGCTGGGTGGAAGGAAATTTGTGGCTCCTCTCAGATTCCAGAACTTTCTGCCACAGAAATGTGAGGAACATGTGTTTTTTTAGCCAAATTTTGAGGTTTGCAAAGGATTCTGGTTAACAGAACCTGGTCCGAGCCCCGCAAGTCACCCCTCCTTGGATTCCCCTAGGTCTCTAGTTTTCAGAAATGCACAGGTTTGGTAGGTTTCCCTAGGTGGCGGCTGAGCTAGAGGCCAAAATCTACAGGTAGTCACTTTGCTAAAAACAGCTCTGTTTTCTGTGATATGTCCACGTTGTGTTTTGGGGCATATCCTGTCGCGGGCGCTAGGCCTACCCACACAAGTGAGGTATCATTTTTATCGGGAGACATGGGGGAACGCTGGGTGGAAGGAAATTTGTGGCTCCTCTCAGATTCCAGAACTTTCTGCCACAGAAATGTGAGGGACATGTGTTTTTTTAACCAAATCTTGAGGTTTGCAAAGGATTCTGGGTAACAGAACCTGGTCCGAGCCACACAAGTCACCCCTCCTTGGATTCCCCTAGGTCTCTAGTTTTCAGAAATGTACAGGTTTAGTAGGTTTCCCTAGGTGGCGGCTGAGCTAGAGGCCAAAATCTCCAGGTAGTCACTTTGCTAAAAACAGCTCTGTTTTCTGTAATGTGTCCACGTTGTGTTTTGGGGCATATCCTGTCGCGGGCGCTAGGCCTACCCACACAAGTGAGGTATCATTTTTATCGGGAGACGTGGGGGAACGCTGGGTGGAAGGAAATTTGTGGCTCCTCTCAGATTCCAGAACTTTCTGCCACAGAAATGTGAGGAACATGTGTTTTTTTAGCCAAATTTTGAGGTTTGCAAAGGATTCTGGGTAACAGAACCTGGTCCGAGCCCCGCAAGTCACCCCTCCTTGGATTCCCCTAGGTCTCTAGTTTTCAGAAATGCACAGGTTTGGTAGGTTTCCCTAGGTGGCGGCTGAGCTAGAGGCCAAAATCTACAGGTAGTCACTTTGCTAAAAACAGCTCTGTTTTCTGTGATATGTCCACGTTGTGTTTTGGGGCATATCCTGTCGCGGGCGCTAGGCCTACCCACACAAGTGAGGTATCATTTTTATCGGGAGACATGGGGGAACGCTGGGTGGAAGGAAATTTGTGGCTCCTCTCAGATTCCAGAACTTTCTGCCACAGAAATGTGAGGGACATGTGTTTTTTTAGCCAAATTTTGAGGTTTGCAAAGGATTCTGGGTAACAGAACCTGGTCCGAGCCACACAAGTCACCCCTCCTTGGATTCCCCTACGTCTCTAGTTGTCAGAAATGTACAGGTTTGGTAGGTTTCCCTAGGTGGCGGCTGAGCTAGAGGACAAAATCTCCAGGTAGTCACTTTGCTAAAAACAGCTCTGTTTTCTGTGATGTGTCCACGTTGTGTTTTGGGGCATATCCTGTCGCGGGCGCTAGGCCTACCCACACAAGTGAGGTATCATTTTTATCGGGAGACGTGGGGGAACGCTGGGCGGAAGGAAATTTGTGGCTCCTCTCAGATTCCAGAACTTTCTGCCACAGAAATGTGAGGAACATGTGTTTTTTTAGCCAAATTTTGAGGTTTGCAAAGGATTCTGGGTAACAGAACCTGGTCCGAGCCACACAAGTCACCCCTCCTTGGATTCCCCTAGGTCTCTAGTTTTCAGAAATGCACAGGTTTGGTAGGTTTCCCTAGGTGCCGGCTGAGCTAGAGGCCAAAATCTACAGGTAGTCACTTTGCTAAAAACAGCTCTGTTTTCTGTGATATGTCCACGTTGTGTTTTGGGGCATATCCTGTCGCGGGCGCTAGGCCTACCCACACAAGTGAGGTATCATTTTTATCGGGAGACATGGGGGAACGCTGGGTGGAAGGAAATTTGTGGCTCCTCTCAGATTCCAGAACTTTCTGCCACAGAAATGTGAGGGACATGTGTTTTTTTAGCCAAATTTTGAGGTTTGCAAAGGATTCTGGGTAACAGAACCTGGTCCGAGCCACACAAGTCACCCCTCCTTGGATTCCCCTACGTCTCTAGTTTTCAGAAATGTACAGGTTTGGTAGGTTTCCCTAGGTGGCGGCTGAGCTAGAGGACAAAATCTCCAGGTAGTCACTTTGCTAAAAACAGCTCTGTTTTCTGTGATGTGTCCACGTTGTGTTTTGGGGCATATCCTGTCGCGGGCGCTAGGCCTACCCACACAAGTGAGGTATCATTTTTATCGGGAGACGTGGGGGAACGCTGGGCGGAAGGAAATTTGTGGCTCCTCTCAGATTCCAGAACTTTCTGCCACAGAAATGTGAGGAACATGTGTTTTTTTAGCCAAATTTTGAGGTTTGCAAAGGATTCTGGGTAACAGAACCTGGTCCGAGCCACACAAGTCACCCCTCCTTGGATTCCCCTAGGTCTCTAGTTTTCAGAAATGCACAGGTTTGGTAGGTTTCCCTAGGTGCCGGCTGAGCTAGAGGCCAAAATCTACAGGTAGTCACTTTGCTAAAAACAGCTCTGTTTTCTGTGATATGTCCACGTTGTGTTTTGGGGCATATCCTGTCGCGGGCGCTAGGCCTACCCACACAAGTGAGGTATCATTTTTATCGGGAGACGTGGGGGAACGCTGGGTGGAAGGAAATTTGTGGCTCCTCTCAGATTCCAGAACTTTCTGCCACAGAAATGTGAGGAACATGTGTTTTTTTAGCCAAATTTTGAGGTTTGCAAAGGATTCTGGGTAACAGAACCTGGTCCGAGCCCCGCAAGTCACCCCTCCTTGGATTCCTCTAGGTCTCTAGTTTTCAGAAATGCACAGGTTTGGTAGGTTTCCCTAGGTGGCGGCTGAGCTAGAGGCCAAAATCTACAGGTAGTCACTTTGCTAAAAACAGCTCTGTTTTCTGTGATATGTCCACGTTGTGTTTTGGGGCATATCCTGTCGCGGGCGCTAGGCCTATCCACACAAGTGAGGTATCATTTTTATCGGGAGACGTGGGGGAACGCTGGGTGGAAGGAAATTTGTGGCTCCTCTCAGATTCCAGAACTTTCTGCCACAGAAATGTGAGGAACATGTGTTTTTTTAGCCAAATTTTGAGGTTTGCAAAGGATTCTGGGTAACAGAACCTGGTCCGAGCCCCGCAAGTCACCCCTCCTTGGATTCCCCTAGGTCTCTAGTTTTCAGAAATGCACAGGTTTGGTAGGTTTCCCTAGGTGGCGGCTGAGCTAGAGGCCAAAATCTACAGGTAGTCACTTTGCTAAAAACAGCTCTGTTTTCTGTGATATGTCCACGTTGTGTTTTGGGGCATATCCTGTCGCGGGCGCTAGGCCTACCCACACAAGTGAGGTATCATTTTTATCGGGAGACATGGGGGAACGCTGGGTGGAAGGAAATTTGTGGCTCCTCTCAGATTCCAGAACTTTCTGCCACAGAAATGTGAGGAACATGTGTTTTTTTAGCCAAATTTTGAGGTTTGCAAAGGATTCTGGGTAACAGAACCTGGTCCGAGCCCCGCAAGTCACCCCTCCTTGGATTCCCCTAGGTCTCTAGTTTTCAGAAATGCACAGGTTTGGTAGGTTTCCCTAGGTGGCGGCTGAGCTAGAGGCCAAAATCTACAGGTAGTCACTTTGCTAAAAACAGCTCTGTTTTCTGTGATGTGTCCACGTTGTGTTTTGGGGCATATCCTGTCGCGGGTGCTAGGCCTACCCACACAAGTGAGGTATCATTTTTATCGGGAGACTTGGGGGAACATAGATTAGCAAAACAAGTACTATTGCCCCTTGTCTTTCTCTACATTTTTTCCTTCCAAATATAGGAGTGTGTGTAAAAAAGACATCTATTTGAGAAATTCCCTGTAATTCACGTGCTACTATGGTCACCCCGGAATTCAGAGATGTGCAAATAACCACTGCTCCTCAACACCTTATCTTTTGCCCTTTTTGGAAATGCAAAGGTTTTCTTGATAGCAATTTTTTACTCCTTATATTTCAGCAAATGAATTGCTGTATACCCGGTATAGAATGAAAACGCACTGCAGGGTGCAGCTCATTTATTGGCTCTGGGTTCCTCGGGTTCTTGATGAACCTACAAACCCTATACATCCCCGCAACCAGAGGAGTCCAGCAGACGTAACGGTATATTGCTTTCGATAATCTGACATTGCAGGGAAAAGTTACAGAGTAAAACGTAGAGAAAAATTGATGGTTTTTTCACCTCAATTTCAATATTTTTCTTTTTCAGCTGTTATTTTCTGTAGGAAACCCTTGTAGGATCTACACAAATGACCCCTTGCTGAATTCAGAATTTTGTCTACTTTTCAGAAATGTTTAGGTTTCTGGGATCCAGCATTGGTTTCATGACCATTCCTGTCACTGACTGGAAGGAGGCTGAAAGCACAAAAAATTGCACAAATGGGGTATGCCCCAGTAAAATGCCAAAATTGTGTTGAAAAATTGGGTTTTCTGATTCAAGTCTGCCTGTTCCTGAAAGCTGGGAAGCTGCTGAGTTTAGCACCGCAAACCCTTTGTTGATGCCATTTTCAGGGGAAAAACCACAAGCCTTCTTCTGCAGGCACTTTTTCAATTTTTTTTAAAAAAAACGAAATTTTCACTGTATTTTAGCCAATTTCTTGGCCTCCTTCAGGGGAACCCACAAAGTCTGGGTACCTCTAGAATCCCGAGGATGTTGGAAAAAAAGGACGCAAATTTGGCTTGGTTAGCTTATGTGGACAAAAAGTTATGAGGGCCTAAGCGCGAACTGCCCCAAATAGGCAAAAAAAGGCCTGGCACAGGAGGGGGAAAAGGCCTGGCAGCGAAGGGGTTAAGGAGCAGGCACCCTATAGCCAAATGACTATGAATTACGAGGGGGACAGTATAGACTTCCTAAGTGAGGTGTTTGGGACTTTTAGATAGCTCCAAGCAGAAGTCAAGGAGGTCACTTATGGCTGAGTGATGTACATCCAAGGGCAATGGACAAGTTAGCCAAAGGATGAATAAGATTATTTCTGTGACGATCTAATGAAAGAGCTGCTAAGGATCAAACTGATGGGGGGGGCTTGGCTAGCGGCCGATGAAGCCGCACGCCTAGGAAAGAGCTCCGGGGCAGCAAACGGGGCCCGGCCCGCTTAACACCACCGAACGGCAATCGAAAATCAGGGCTGACCGCAGGCAACAGCACCGCAGGACCCCTGGAGCACAAAGGGGCCTTTGCGGACTCGAATCCTACCTGGAGGGCTGCGCAAAAGTATTTTTTATACCGTGGCCGCCAGAAACAAAATGGCGACCGCGACTGTCTGAGCGGGAGGTGGACCTGTGGCGAGGAGCGGAGGAGTCGGAGCGGGGGCTGCAGGGCCCGGAGAACTGCTGCCGAGTGGCGGGTCCATCCGATTGCGGGCGATCCCTTCGGCTGAACAGAGGAGGAACCCCCCGGTGAGTGGGGGAGGCGGCCGAGCAGGAGGAGCTGCGGCCCCACACCCGGTCACGGGTCAGACTCGGACCCGATGACTGGAGGCCCCGCCGTAAGCAACGAGTGAAGCGGGAGAGCCCCCGACAAGAGAGGGGCGACGGGGGGACCTCGGAAGTCCGTCCCACTGCTCCCGCGAAGGCGCGTTTCCCAAGGGAACCAAGACTGGGAGCGTTCCAGCGGCGGAGGGCTACTGGGTGGCGCAAAGGATTAGGGGCGACTTGATTATTGGGCCCCCCGCCGCCAACTGATGGGGCTGGCAAGTCGCCACCCCCGTAGCGCTGGACAACAAGAGGAGGGGGAAAAGAGGGGGGAGCCAGAGAACGGGACCTACAGGCCTACGGGGAAGGCCCGGAGGTTCAGTGGCACAAGACCAACCCCATAAAAACACCCGGCCGGCCTAGACCTCGAGAGGGGGCTCCCCGGCGCTGGGAGCCCCTTGCCGGGCTCGGGGACGGGCGGTGGGGGTAGGAGTGAGTGCAGACACGCCTTCAGAGGCCTTTGAAAGGACAAGAACTGCCTGTAGAGAACCTCAAAACAAAATGGCACAACAGTCAACAAGTAAAAATTGGAGAAGCGCCGCCTATGCAGCCCCCGCAACACAGAAACAACAGGAGTGAAGAAACCCCGCAGCTAGGAAAAGTATGGGGCCATTGCGCTCTCAGCTTGAGGGGGAGAGGTGACAGAAGGCACACCTGACTTTGTCCCCGCCTTCCGCTCTTGCTGCAACTTTAGGGCCCTCGACCTCCCCACCGCGCCCACTCCTTGAGAGAAGACGACGAGCCCTGAGGACACTGAAGAGGCCCATCCCCCCCCAAAAAAAAAAACAACGCCCAATCTAACAACTCGGGGGAAAACCAAAAATCACGAGGAGCAGAACCAGGATGAAACTGCAAGCGTGAAACCCACTAACCACCCCACGAAATTACATCCCCCAGATGACCCGTCACTACAGGAAACAATACTGGACACGGTTCTTCTGGCCATTAAAGATTCTCGCGAAGCACTAGAGAAGAAAATAGATAACTTAGCGACGGACCTTACTCTACTGAGAGATGAACATCGCAAATTAAAGGAGAGCTCACGGCGATGACTTTAACACAAAAATCAACAGCTACCGATCTCATGGCTCTCATCTCCCACACCAAAACCTTAGAAACCAGAGCAGAAGATGCTGAAAATCGTGCACCCAGGAGTAACCTCAGGCTAGTTGGAATACCAGAGCAAACTGAAACGTCTGCAGACAGTATGGAATCCTTTTTAGAAAACTGGATTAAGACCACAGTGGCCCCGGAGGGCCTATCAGCATTCTTTGCAATAGAAAGAGCACATAGCGTACCTGGCAGAAGGCCACCCCCAGGAGCTAGACCGCGACCTATAGTGGCTAAATTACTACATTACAAAGACAGAGACTATATTCTCTCACAATCACGTCAACTCTGAGAGATCACATGTAACAACCAACGGATCATAATCTTCCCAGATTTCACCAAGGAAACGCAAGCACAAAGGGCCTCCTTTAATGACTCCAAACGTGCACTACGCGAGAACGGCATAAAATATGCAATGCTCTTCCCAGCCAAGCTTAGGGTGGAACACAATGGTAAAACTCACTTCTTTACATCACCGCAACTAGCATGGGAATGGCTGGAATCTCGGAATATATCCACTCTGACCCATCCCTCACCCCACGCAAACCGGATGGGAAACGCAGCAGATCCTACAAACGAATCACGGAAGCAGCCCCCGAGGCAACAATCCCTCCGTGAGATGCAAAACGTGGTAGAAGCAGCTGCAGCCTTAGGCGGGGGAACGAGCCCTCCTCCACAAACTCCTGAAAATGCATCGGATCTTGACTCATACTGTGGGAGTTCCTCAACATCACGTGACACCGTAACAGGTCTACCTAAAATCACACCAGGTACCGTGGAGGAGATTATCTAACCACTAGCTTCAAAGATTAAGATCTATGTGAGTACTAACATGATACTTGCCGACACATATAAGACACCAAGCAGAGTCCCCTTCAACCCTGTCGATAGATTAAGCTTATTCCGTATACTTTTCTGGGACCTAGATATAACATAGCCGGGCCCCGGGAGCAGCTCTTGGCGGGGGCTCGCGGCCTCTGTCACACCACCCACCTATAGGACTCTAAATTAAGAATGTTTAAGGTTTGGACGGGGAAAGTTCTGGCTACCGGTCCTGGGGAATGGGAGTTGGGATTAAATCTGTTCTTATAGTTAGAGGGGTTTACATCGCACCAGTCATCCACGAACCTAACAACTCTAGTCATCATTCCTCAACAAATTCATATAATAGAAGATTTGACCAGCGGTCCGCACCCGCCATCAGCCACCAATTTAAAACCCATAGTTCATGGCTGTAGTCTACAAAATGATAACATGGAACGTTAGAGGCTTAAATAACATGTCCAAATGGTATAAAGTATACAGCTACCTCAAACGTAGAGGGGCACATATAGCTCTACTACAAGAAACACATCTACTAGAACAGGAAGTCACAGCACTCAGAAAAAGACGGAGAGGCCAAATATTTGCCACTAATTACTCAGCATTTGCTAGGGGGGTATTAATATGGATCCGACCAGGGGTGCCATTCCAGGCACTACTAACAACGATAGATAAACAGGGGAGATATGTGGTGGTCAGGGGAAGGCTGGATGGAAAAGAAGTGACAATTGGAGGCCTCTATGCACCGAACTCAGAACAAAAATATTTCTTAGATAAGCTATCACGAGAACTAGGGCCAACCCTCACAGGACCAAAAATACTTGGCGGGGACTTCAACTGCATAGCCAATACGCACTTAGATAGATCCCACCCACCCTTACAACACGCGCAAACTCAAAAAACTGCCAAACACCTTGCGCAATGGCAACAACACTGGCAATTAGAAGACTGTTGGAGACAATATAACCCACTAGGCAGAGACTACTCCTATTATTCGACAACACACGATCTACACGTTATACTAGATACCTTTCTGGTTTCTCTGGAACTACAATATATTGCAGTGACAGCCGAATACCTAAGTCGCACTATATCGGATCATAATCCCCTGATGATCTCACTGGCGTGGGGCAGGGAAAAACCAGCAATCCTCACCTGGCGAATGTGAACAGAGGCACTCAAAGACGAAGCATTCAAACACACTTTACACCAAAACATTGAGGAATTTTTCTCACTAAACGCAGGGTCAACATCCTCCAGAGCCCTAGAATGGGAAACCTTCAAAATAGTGACAAGGGGTAACTGCATAGGCAAGAGTATTGGGGTCCGAAAATCTATCGAAACTGAACTTAAAAAAACGGAGGTCTCCCTCTGAGAAACTGAGCGCAAGCACCCAACACATCCTGAACTGCTATCCCTCCTGAATGAAACGAAAACTAAAATAACCGAAGCTAACTTCGGATTGTCCCGCTTTGACTACAAGCAACATTTGAACAAACAACATGCTGAGGGTGACAAAGCCGGGGCCCTGCTAGCATGGCTTGCTAGGCCTCATAAACAACAAACTACCATAGTTGAGATCAGGACACTCACAGGTGGTAGTATACATAGTCAGAGGGAAATAAACACCTGTTTCCTCGAATACTACTCAACCCTATACGCCCCCCCCAGCGGACACTATCAGTAACACCCAGGTCCAGGAATTAGAGATGCTCACCCTCCCCAAATTAGATACAGAGGACAGTCAGGCACTAGCCGCGCCTATCTCAATCTCAGAAATTAAAACAGCAAAACAGGGCATGGCTAGAGGTAAAGTCCCAGGAACGGATGGACTCCCAATGGAGTTTTATTTGTTATACCAAGACCTTTTAGCCCCAAAACTATGAGTACTATATGAAGAAGCCTGGCATAACAATAGACTGCCCCAGTCAACTAACGAGGCCATAATGATCCACCTACTTAAGCCCGATAAACCAAGACCAGGCAGGATTCATCCCGCAACGCAGCACAGCACAAAACATTAGACCCTTAGTTTCAATACTACACACCATGCCCTCTACTACAACAATACCACAAGCAGCAATAATATCAGTAGACATAGAAAAAGCCTTTGATAGCCTACGATGGGACTACCTGGAACTGGTTATGCTAAAACTAGGGCTAGGAGAGGGCTTCATGCGCTGGACAAGGCTTCTCTATACCAACCCCACAGCGAGAGTACGCACAGGTGGCATCATATCCGATTCATTCCCGGTGAGCAGGGGGATCAGACAAGGCTGCCCACTTTCTCCCCTCCTGTTCGCTATGGCAGTGGAGCCCCTTGCACAAACAGCGATGTCAAGGAGACACTATGAGGGTATACCGATCAACAGTCAAACACACCTCATAGCACTATATGCAGATGACATGCTACTATTTCTTAAAAGACTGGACGCGGGTTTACCAGGGGCAATAGACATGCTAGAAAGTTTCGGTCAGGCTTCTGGTCTCCAAATTAACTGGAGAAAGTCCACCATCTTTTCACTAACTGCTGACACCCCTGAGCCCGCGGATACCAGAGGCCTCCCCTGGTCCCCGAATACATTTAAATAGCTGGCGGTCAACATATACCATAAGGTAGAAGATCTCTTAGAGGGAAACGTACTGAGAGCCATTAGAGGCCTCAAAGCCAACATGCAGTTCTGGAACACACTTCCCCTGACTGTCTTTGGGAGAGTTGCCCTGCTAAAAATGATAGCATTGCTCAGGCTATTATACTACTTCTCCACCATCCCCCTAGTAATCCCAAAAAGAGTATTCCAAAACATAGACTCCCTAATTGTGAATTTTATATGGGGGTCGAACAGACGTAGAATCGCACTTAGCACACTTCAGAGGCCCACTTCAGAGGGCGGCTTAGCTGCACCAAACTTAGAGATTTACTACTGGGCAGGGCAACTACAATGGATAGCAAGGGTAATCAGCGAGTTCCTAAATACAAACAACCCACAGACTTTATTAAACTGTCCCCTAGAAAACATTTTAAATATTTTACTGAACCGCAAAAAAACAACACAACAGCTCCCATTAAAATGGGAGGCGCCTAGACATTGCTGGGACCAATTCCTAAAACGCATGCGCACAAAAAACCCCTACACACCCGAGATCCCCCTAATAGCTCTACATCTCACCCCAAGGGCATCATAGTACATACTAGCAAAATGATAAAGTATAACATCACGAAAATGGGAGATTTGTTCAACAATGATAAACTCTGCGATTACATGGAATTACAAGAGCGGTTCAATCTCCCTTCGGGCTTGTTCCTCACTCACACTGCCTTAATCAACACTGTTCAAAAGCTATGGGGCACAAAATCAAGTGAACCAGACACACATGAAGTCTGCCACCTCCTCTGCACAGTGGGAGATCAGAAAGGGGTAGTATCGAGAATATAAAAATCTCTACAAAGTGGCACCTGTCTACCATTGAACAAACATAGATCCAAATGGCAGACCGATCTAGACACTATCCTAGAGGATACTCAATGGACCAGAATCACCTCCCATATTTACACCGTATTCAGGAACGCAAGGTTCAAATTGATAAACCTATACATCTACCATAGAGATTACTTGACCCCACAATTATTAACCAAATTTTACAATACGAATAATTCTAAATGCCCCCGATGTGAGGAATTATCGGCAGACCTTCTGCACATGCTTTGGAACTGCCCGAAAATTAACTTGTACTGGACCGAAGTGTTCAGGAAAATTAACTCCAGCACAGAAAGAACAATCTCGCCCACCCCAATAGTAGCAATACTGGGGGATTTCCCTCGCCCCTCAGCACAAAAAATATTCAATAGGTTCATAGATCTGGCGCTAATACTAGCAAAGAGAGAAATAACTTCTCACTGGAAAGACCCGGGAGGTCCCCTAGTGGATAGATGGCGAAATGCTTTAGTAAAATGGGCCGAAATCGAGAGCACGGTACTACTGAAAGAAGCACTGCAAGGTCAAAGACCTAGAGACAACGCCAAACACTGGGACGCACTGCTGGACAATCTAAAAACAATGGATGCCTCCACTTCAGAGGATAATACATCTGACTCAGAATCAGACTCCGTACAGTCAACAACTACTACGACATAATGTACACTAACGAACACCGACTAATCTCCTGGCAGCAGATGAAAGTTGCAATAAAAATAATGGATGACGGACTAAATGCGAGATGGGGGAGGCGGGGGGTTAGAACACCCAGTTAGGTCTAATTTAGTATTTGTATTTGTAATGCGACATAATCCTTTGTTAAAACAATAAAAGATATATAAAAAAAAAAGGACCAAACTGATTTTGGTCATTCCATTGTTCTCAGGTGGAGGAGAGACTAAAATAATTTTTAAGTGTAGGCTAAAAGGCTTGCAGGAAGAAAGTTCCATAGGTGACAACATCCATATAGGACCTTAGAGGGAATATGTATCTTGATCGGGTATCATGTTGCCATCACATGGAACATCATTCAAGAAGAACTTGGGGCCAGATGTATCAAACTTTTTTGCATTCGCAAATGGTGCAAATCGCAAAATTCGGCCGTTTGCGAATGCAAAAATGCCTTTTACGATGTATGAAAGGAGTGCAAATATAAAGAATCGTTAAAATAGCGATTCTTTGTGACTGCGACATGAATTTGCATGTAGCAATCTGCGTATTGCAAATAGCGACATGATCTAGTGAATGGCTATCTGTGTAATGCAAATTGCACCCTAGATATGCGATTCGCAGATAGCGATCCGCAAATCCATGTCGCTATTTGCGATACGCAGATTGCGACACGCAAAATCCATCTCGCAATGCTATGCATCAAAAATTTGCAAATAGCGAATATTCGCAGAATGGCCTTTTGCACATGCAATTTACCACGATTTGAAATCAGGTAGTAACTAGGTGCAACTTATACAAAGAGGCCCAGAATGACTCAGCCCCTTTTCCAAAATGGTCGCACTCTACGTGATGGCGAGGAGGATGAGGATCCTTGCAGGTTTGAGGAGAGAGAGGAGGAGACAGGAGTGCATTTTCAGAGTGCGCATAACCCTTTTTGACCAGACAGAGGAGGAGATATATGAGAAGTGCAGGTTAAGCTCAGCCATGATACTTGACCTGATAGCTGATCTCCAACCCATATTGCAGTACACCACACACAGGACCAAAAGTATACCCACCCATGTGCAGGTATTATGCTCCCTGCACCTATTAGCCTCAGGGAGCTATCAAGGGGTTATAGCAGCAGCAGGTGGGGTTTCACAGAATGCCCTCACAACTTTTCTATGAATTTCTCAATGCCATGCTGAGCAAAATTCAACAGCACATAAGATTCCCCAACACCCCACAGGAATTACCACAGACAGATATCGATTTCTACCAGATTGCCTGATTTCCACATGTCATAGGCGCCATGGATGGGACACATGTCCACCATCGGCCACAGAGATTGATTATCGGAACCGTAAAAATTCACATTCCATGAACATACAAGTAATTACCAATGCCTCCAACATCATAACCAATCTTGTGGCCAGATATCCAGGTAGCACACATGACTCCTACATCTTTCGCCACAGTGGAATTTACACAAGACTACTAGATGGGGAGTTTGGCGAAGGATATCTACTGGGTAAAGTAATAATTGACAATGTTGCATTGATGTAACTGTGACGTAACATATAACAAGTAGTCATTTTACTCTCATTTCATTCCAGGAGACAGTGCCTACGCTGTGCGGTCCTTCATACTGACGCCCTACCTGAGTCCTGCAACGCCAGCCGAGAGGAGGTAAAATACTGCTCACAAGTCAACCCGCAGTGTTGTGGAGAGGACCTTCGGACTGCTGAAGAGCCGCTTCAGATGCATCCACAAGAGTGGTGGTGCACTATAATACAGCCCTGAAACAATCTGCAAAAACGTGGCTACATGTGCTGTGTTGTATAACATTGCTTCAACAAGGGGCACACCTGTAGAACCCACCAAGCCGGACTCAGATGAGGATGGAGATCCCTTGCCACCCCTTCACCCAGTAGGCAGGAACAGTGCAGCAGAGGGCAGACAAAGATGTGTTGAGATCATGAGCAACCATTTCTGATGTAAGTAATGACAATACTACATCTATTATATGTATTGCTGTAGGTAGCATTTTTATTGCCTTGACTTCAGGTAACATATGTGTGAATAGGACATAGCTATGCACTATAGACAAACAGGTGCAAGTAACATTGTCACACTATTAGCATCATAGTATAACTGTAATGCTACAAGTTAAGTTAGTCCCCTGTACCGCTCATCATCACTTCCTACATCAACGCACTCCACTTGAGTGCTCAGTGGCCTCACTGGCACCTCTTGTAACAGGTTTAAAGACATTACTGTGTCTGGTACTGCGACGCCTAGGATCCATCACAGGGGCTGTGAGACTGCTGAGGCTAGAGAGCTCCTCCCTATCCCCGCCACCCAGTTCGCTGTTTGTAGCAATCCGGGCTGTCTGCATTGTATCCAGAACATTGGTGATTTGCACCAATCCCTGTGCAACATCCCCACTGCAATGCGCCATCTCCACCGGTATGCCCACAGCACGTCGTAAAATCAAGGCATTTGAGGTAGCGAGCCGATTGACCAATCTGCAGAACCCATCCAACCTGCCCATAAATTGGTGATGGCGCCTACAGTGGATGACACCCTCCTGCTGAATCACAGTGCAGAGTTCCCTAATGGCGTTTGTCATCTCCTTTGTGTTTTCTGCTGCTGTCTGCTGTCCCTCATGCAGCTTGCACATGTTTTCATTCACAGACTCCCATGTTGTCATTGTGAGACACCAACTGCCTCTGCATTGACCTCATGTGTTTGCATTGCAGGCGCTGCACTTTCAGCATGGAAGCTTCAAGGCCACCAAAGAGTGATGGGCCCTTTCCTTGATCAGTGCACTGTCTGCCTGCATCATGACGCCTCCTGAGGGGAGTGGACTGATACTGGGGCAGGGATTGCTGTCTTCCTGTGAATCTAGCCTCTGGGGGAGGTGTTCGTACTTCATCCGGAATTCCATCTGAGTCCAGGATATACTCTGGGAGAGGTAACACTCTTGCCCTGTGTCTAGTTGGTGCAATAATGAAGGACTCACTGGTGTTTGAGTTGGACTGTGGCTGTGTTTTGCTATCCTCACATATCCACCTTCTGCTGTGGCAGGGCCTGGGACATCTACAACGACAATGTGCAGCATGGCATTTTCGAATATTTCACAAAATGTTGCATAATAGTATTAATTGTACACTAACAATGTATCACTATGAGTTGTTTGTGTTGTTTCCCTATGTGGCTGAACACTATTTTGCTATTTATGTGGTAATTGCACTTTTGGGGTGTGGACTACCACTCCCATAAGGCATTGATGCGTTCTATGTAAGATGTGGCATGGACTACTTATCACACTGCATTGAGCTAATAGCTAATTTTTAGGTGGCTTTGTACATGCACAAATGGGGATACACATCATTACTGCCCTTACCTTTGCTGGTGCTGGGAATCCCTGAGGTGTCAATGTCAGTGACACCACTGCCAGCTTCAGGAAGCAGTGTGGACTCCACCATGTGTCTTCCATTGGTGTGGACGGTGTCTGGGTGGGTAGTCCTCCTCCGGTGCTCCTTGCCTCCTTTAGCCTGCTGGCTACTTCCTCTTTGGCATGGGAACGCAAGTCGTGCCATCGCTTGCGTATCTCCTCAACAGAGCGCTGTGCATATTTTGGTCTGGATGTCTGACCACAGTTTCCTCTTCTCACTTTCAGGCACCTGGAGTGAGTTCTTCCCAAAAAGTTTGTTGTGGTTCCTGACCACCTCCTCAGTGAGCACCTCCAATTCCTGCTCACTGAATTTGAGCTTGCTCTTCCTGTCTCCTTTCTGCTTCACATTCCCATCAGTGGCCATGTTGCTGTTTGGTGCTGGGTGGCTCACAAGGCTGCCTCCCTGGTGCTGGTCTGTGTCCTCTGCCTGCTCCTGTGGGTGTGGCTCCTGGAAACAGCATGGGCTGACTCACTTTCTGGTTGTAATGTCATCAGCCTGTTCCGGTTTGCTGTTTTCGCAATTTGTGATTTCAAGTACTGACTCGCTATTTTTTTGCGATTCTTTATTTGCAACTCGCAAATTGCATTTGCGATTTTTAAGAAATCGCTATTACCGATACATCCCATTTTGCATTTCTTAAATAGCGATTTCTTAAAATTAGCTATTTAAGAAATGCAAACCGGAAGCTTGATACATCTGTCCCTTGGTCTCCCAAATATGCAACTCACACCAGAAGCACACAAAAGACATGTCACACTTCACCACAGACACATAGAAAGACATTAGGGGCTACTGTTATAGGAACTGCATGACTTTAACGTGGCAGACAAATGGCAGAGTCAGAATTACAGATATCAAATCCTATCCCTCTTACTAAAAGTTTCTCTGCCACAATATTCTCTGTCCCCATTTTCTTGTGAGGTGGCAGCAGCATTACTACTCCAGCAGAGTCTTATAGTTTGCTGGTGAGAAAGCACAAAGCACAGGGTGCAGGTCCAAAAAGCTGAGGGGCACATTCACAAAAAAGTGGCTCAGGGCAGAGCAGCAAGTAACCTTGTTGCACTGCCCTGCGCCCTGGAGAAGGGGCAGAAATACACCATGTGCATATATATTTACATATTGTGCTGCACAAAAACAAACCATGGAGGCATTTTCCTCATTCTATGTGTGCTACAGAGGCCATAAAAAGCCACACAACGTGTCTTTGCGTGGCCTCATGGATATGGGCCTTCACTCTACAATACTGGAGTTTAAAAAAAGTGACACACAAGCAACGTAAGGTGCTTGTAAATACGCCCCTAAGTCCCTTAAGTGAAAACACAAGAATAGCCGGATAATAAAAAGTGCAGCGGGGCACTTTCATCCCTAAGTATATACACATTCTGTCTTATAATATTTACCCACAAAAGTTGAGACTTTTATTTCTTTGCACTGTTTAAATAGTGAAGGTTCAAAGGTATGAATGAAAATGTGTAGAAGTACTTTGGTAGTACTACTTCACATACTCATATAGCTCATTCAGATAAGTGCGTAGATCTTCACCTATGCCGATTCTATCCCTTATGTGCAAAGTTTTTTTCAAGAGCATGTAAAATATGCACATGTAGTCCTGCATTTTAGGTGTAAATGTAAATGGCATCAACATAGAGTGGCAAGGAAGTGTGATATCAATTTTGGAGGAACATACAAATACAAAACGCACTTTAAAATAGTAAGTCAGGTGCCGTTCACAAAAGCTACACCAAAAGGTCTCAAAATGCTCTAGAAAAACAAGCCTTTGAAATAAATGACACACCACACATGTTCACTCACATGAACTACAATATAAACACATGCAAGTCATAGGAAACAGGTAGCACAAGTCCAGCACCTAAAAAAAATTAAAGAAAAAAAGAAAAGAAAAAATGGCCATGTAACTCTAGACTTAACATACACCTATATAAATCACATTGTACAACTAAAAAAATGAAAAATATAATAAAGTGCATACTTTGCACTCATCCGTACAAATTACATTATATAAATATAAACAGATTCACTTAGAAAATGGCAAATTTGTACACTGTTTATTCATTATTTGTAACATACACGACTCATCTCACATCAAACGCTACTCTACAAACAATCAGTGACACATCACAACATACTGCATGGTCCAAACACACACATACACTGTGACATACAACACTGTTGTAGATGGTGTCAGGCTCCACAATGTCTTGCAGAACAAGAAGTGTGCAGAGCCCAGGCTGTAGGCTATATTTATTTGTTCCCCAAAGTAATGCTTGTCAGATGTGTAATAAAGTTTATATATCATTTTTCGCAGGTATCCTCAGGATATGCTTGTTTCCTTATTATCTTTAATTTGTATTTCTAAATAGTGTGGACAGAAATTCACGCCTAAAATATGGCCTTAACATTGCTAACAGTAACATTACGGTCATATTTTGAGTTGTATGTGTCCCCAACCACTCATAATCTTGATGGGGGACACATACTCCTTTTTATTAAGCATACATCTCCAGTGGGAATTCATGAATTGCATTTAGGCAGAGATTTACACCTAGACATAAGCGTAAGTCTATATGTGTGGTAATTCCTACTCATTGATTTATCCGTGCGAATTCGGCCCTAAAATTTTAAAAGTGTATGAAACCTTTTCAATGTGTGTGTGGCCTGATTTGGATCTTTTAAGCAGTGGGACATCTGTACATGGATCAGGATATATACACTTTGCTATTATTTTCTATTTATGAATATGTATTCAGCATCATGGTTTGCATTCCTGTGATACGTAAAGCACCTACCTGAGGAACTGATGACCAATTAATACAATCTCAGACCTTGAAGTTAGTTAGCAACTTTGCATGCTGAATATGTATGTGTTATTTATGTATTTTATCACATCTACATTCGAGCACACAATGGCCCTCATTCTGACCTTGGCGGGCGGCGGAGGCCGCCCGCCAAAGTCCCGCCGTCAGGTTACCGTTCCGCGGTCGAAAGACCGCGGCGGTAATTCTGACTTTCCCCCTGGGCTGGCGGGCGGTCGCCTTCAGACCGCCAGCCAGCCCAGCGGGAAAGAGGCTTCCACGAGGAAGCCGGCTCGGAATCGAGCCGGCGGAGTGGAAGCTGTGCGACGGGTGCAGTTGCACCCGTCGCGTATTTCACTGTCTGCGCAGCAGACAGTGAAATACATGTAGGGGCCCTCTTACGGGGGCCCCTGCAATGCCCATGCCAGTGGCATGGGCACTGCAGGGGCCCCCAGGGGCCCCGCGACCCCCCCTACCGCCATCCGGATCTCGGCGGTCCGACCGCCGGGATCTGGATGGCGGTAGGGGGGGTCGGAATCCCCGCGGCGGTGCAGCAAGCTGCGCCGCCGCGGAGGATTCAATGGGGCCGCGGTACACTGGCGGGACCCCGCCAGTGGTGCCGGTCCGACCGCGGCTTTACCGCCGCGGTCGGAATCCCCATTGGAGCACCGCCGGCCTGTCGGCGGTGCTCCCGCGGTCCTCCGCCCTGGCGGTCAAAGACCGCCAGGGTCAGAATGACCACCAATATCTTTTGTGTGATATCTCTAGTATATGCACATCACCGTGATGTATGCCAAACGTATGTCTCAGTGTGTTTATGTAAATGTTCAGGGTATGCTACAGGGCCACCTTTCACATGCTTTTTCGTGCAAAGTTCAGGACGCCTAGTGTTTCCTTCTAATTCCTGTTCGACTGAGAGGACTTGTATACCCCAGGGTAACTTTTAATGTAGATGTTTCTTAGCGT
Organism: Pleurodeles waltl; assembly: GCF_031143425.1. Classification (NCBI taxonomy): domain Eukaryota; kingdom Metazoa; phylum Chordata; class Amphibia; order Caudata; family Salamandridae; genus Pleurodeles; species Pleurodeles waltl. The sequence goes on from NC_090440.1 coordinate 281,875,274, forward strand.
TCTTAAATGCTGAGCTATTTCTCAAATGTTTTGTGAAACATTAAAGATAGTGTTCTCTTATGACAATTCTACCTGTGAATGTACAAATCAAATCAATGCCTAAATACAAAGAATTGCTCCTTCAACTTGATATTAATTGATTTTGATGTATGTAGATATGGTAGATTTGTGTTAGCAGCACTTTCCATTAAAACGCATTTTTGATGTGCTCTAACTTTTGAGCCCATGAATGGATTTGCATCAAATATTGCAAACCACTATCTCAGTCAGCTAAGGCCTGGTGTGCCAATTTACCTGCAGATCCATGCAGGACAGATAATTTAATGGGGGGGGGGGTCAAAAGTAAGTGATTTTCCATTTGAGGTCTCAATGGGAATTCTTCTCACTTTTACAGGTCGTACCGCTGAATAGATTTATACCAAACGTTGCATAAAAGTAGAATCATAGTCAGAAAGCCTGCTTTTGTTGGTCTGGTGTAAATCAGTTCAGTCAGTAATTTGTGAGCTATAAGCATTTAAATATGTTGTGAATCGGGCTTGAAAGGGATAACGCTTCTGCATATCTTGCCAATTTTAGTCTTCAGACATTGAAGGAATAAATTACAGACTAACAGGGCAAGTCACAAAGGTAGCTTACATTTGTGAGCAATTTATTTGTGTAATTTACTCTTAAACCTTTGACTAGCTTCACTACTTTTGACTGTTCATAAAATCTGAGTGTGGAGTTACTCAGAAGTGTAGATTTGCATATCTCCTCACCTGAAAAGGCGGTGGAGCTAAATTTATGAGTGATGCAGTAGTAACTCCAGCAATACACTTGCCCACCCACTGATACTGCAACATCCTCCCATTGAAAATAATAGATTTTTCCTGTGCTGTGTTTTCACTCGATTAATTTGTGTGATGCATAAATACTTTGAGTATGATGTATTAAAGAAGGGATAACCTTCCTGAGGCGAGATGCCAAAATCCCTGCTAATATTTTAATATGCCCTTCAAGAAGCGATATAGGGCAGAAGCTACCGCATTGAAGCGGGTCTTTGCCCGGTTTGGGGAGAACCACTATGGAGACTTTGTTGGATAGAGGATGTAGCGTACCCGTTTGAGCAGCCCCTTGAAACACTTCATGTAATGTATCTACAGCATCTGCTCCATCCATTTATAGAACTCCGACGTGAATCTGTCCTCCCCGGGTGCCTTGTGGTAGGAAAGGTTTGTCACTGCCTGCTGTATCCCCTCTTTGCTAATGTCACCCTTTAGGAGAGCTCTGCCCTCCTCCGAAAGACACGGTATATGCGCCCTATCGAGGAAGGCCCCCAGTCGTCCGATATCTTCAGTTGTCTCCGGTGTATAAAGGGTCCGGTAAAAGCGACCAAACTCCTCTGCTATTGCTTGTGGTTGTGTGATAAATGAACCGTCGGGGTTGCGTAAAGCCGAGATGGCCTGTGCCGTTTCCCTTTGTCGGAGTTGTGCAGCCAGGAGGCGACCTGCCTTCTCGCCGTGCTCATAATGACGGCCTTTTAATCTCTGCAAAGCATATTCCGCCCGCGATGTGTAAAGCGAATTGAGCTCCATTTTAGCTAGCTCCAGACGTCGGCGAATGATTGGAGTGGGCGTTCGGGTGTACTCCCGAGTGGTCTGAACAATGCAGGCCTCCAAATCGCTCTGTTGGGCTCGTTTTTGGCATTGGAGACGGCCGCATCCTTCATAATCTGCCCTCTAATGGTCGCCTTCGCCACTGCCCATAATACTTGCGGTGAGGAAACGGAACCCCTAATATTCTGAAGATAAGTGGCAAGGTGAGACCTGAGTTGTTCCTTACCCTTTGTGGTTCGATACCGTGGAGTTTGGGAGGCACCAGGGTTTACGGCCTGGTGAGGTTGTCCCCAGTTCCAAAGCTAGTAAAACCGGGGAATGATCAGCTAATGCAGCCGGAAGGATGTCAGACACACGGACCGATTGTAGTAGCCGATGGTTAATTAAAAAGTAGTCTAACCGGCATTGAGTCCCATGCACCGCAGATATGAAGGTATACTCGAGGTCTGTGATCCAATAGACCATGGTCTAACAAAACGTCACGGAGAAGGGCCCGGTCTGCATTATTACCCGTATCCAGGCCACTAGAGCGATCCAAAATGGCATCTTGCACTAAGTTCCAGTCCCCGCCCAACAAGTAGTGAGAGGCCTCAATCTCTGTCAAGGTTCTGTTAAGGGAGAGGAAAAAGGAGTGTTTGGAGCCAACAGGAGCGTAGATGGAGCCGACATGAAGTTTGGCTAATACATAGCGCCCGTCTGGGTCTCTCCATGTCTTAAGAAGCCTGAACTGGAGAGAGCGACGAATGAATATTGCAACCCCGCATTTCCTCCCCGAACCCTGCGACTCTCCATGCGCAGCCGGCGCACCACTATAGAGTACCTTACCCACCCAGTCTCTACAGAGCATCTCTGACTCAGCTGAGGTGAGATGTGTTTCCTGCAAGAGAGCAATATCAGCACTTTTAGATCGGAGATAAGAGAGGACTTTCTGGTGTTTAATGTAATGGGTCATACCATGTACGCTCCAGGAGATAACTGTGAGTGGGGTCGTCGACCCCATTGTGTATCGGAGTAGGAGTACAACCTCATAGACAGTAGGGAATTACACGATCGATGGAACAGTGAGTGTATGTGGGAACTGGATATAGTGGACCTTCTTGAGTTTGGGTTCTGAGATGGGACACTCAAAGAGATGAAACAAGAAGGTGAAACAAGAAATGGGGGGAAAGTCCCTTGGTCACAAAAGAATACTAAGGGGTAGAAAAAAGAAAGGGAGGGGAGATGAACCAAAACTACAAATGGAAAAAACAAAGAGCGACAGTGATCGAGGGATATCCCGTCACTAGAAGGCCTGTTGAACTGCGGGTCAGAACCTGGGAGATCCGCGCACCGGGCAGTCATCAGAAGGGAGACTGAGGCGGGGCAAGGGAATCAACATGTTGGCTAATATGATCCCCCCAAAAAAGGAGGGGAGACTTTCCCGCAGGCTAGTCCGCAGAGTGGCATAGGGAAAGGAAACGAAGCCACGAAGCCATGAAGCCATGGGGGGGGAGGGATAAGGAAGAGAGGGGGGGTATAGGGGTATACTTCCAGGTCGATCCTTCAAGCAGGGGATAATGCCCATATCGAGAGGAGTAAACATTCGTCTGTCTGCATCAAAGATCCTATATAGTGTGCTAAGAGCAAAAGAATACATCTGTCGTCCCTCTAAGATATGAGTCATAGCCAACCCACATATGGTATTCACAGAGGAGATGGCCAGATAACCCAGTCAAGGGTAAGGTTCAATGATAACAAATATGATTTAACACTTGAAGACAAATTGCCAGTCCCAACTCCCCCCCACACACCCCTCCATCAGGAAAAAGGATAATGACATTAATAGTTTGTTTTAGCACTTAGCTGTCCGTGGAGCGTAGTTTCATCACCAGGCAAGAGATGGGAGGAGCACAAGGCTCTTTTAAGTCCAGCATCAGGAACGTTCCTCAGGGAGTGGTTTCAAGGGTGAGCGAGATTTGTCCCTGCCTTGCTCCTGGGTATGATCAATCACTGCTTGGAGAGCGTGCTCACAACCCTCCTGGCTTTTGGATGAACGGTCGTAGATCCTGCCTCTCTTTTGCGAGATAAGGTGCTGTGATTGGGACAACAAAGAGGAAGCTGCTGATAGGTCCTCGTGGGTGGCGGCGTTCAAATCTGAATGCGTAGCGGCAGTGTCCATAGGATGAGAAGCTAGGTCACTCAGAAAGGTGCTGAGGGCCGCTGGTTCGGTGAAGTTTCTGGATTTTCCGCTATGGGTGACCCACATGCGTGCCGGCTCAAGGAGGTCATATTTAATATCCAAGTTCCTGAGTTGAGGACGAAGGGCTAGGAATGCCTTCCGTTTTTCATTGGTTGATCTGGAGAAATCAGCCGCCACCCTAATGTTGTGTTCCTCAAAGGAGTAAGATCCTTGAGATTTGGCTGCCATAATGGTCTGACAAGCCTGTTCATGCCGCAGGAAATGCAATAATGGGCCGTGGTTTGTCAGCGGTCACTCTATGAAGAGGACCGATCCTGTGCGCTCTCTGAAACTCTAATGGGGGCGAGTACTCCAAACCAGTAATCTCAGGTAGGAGATTTTTGAGAAAGGTTTTTACTTCAGGGCCCTCTTTGTGTTCCGGGATACCAAAGAGGTGTATGTTATGCCTACGGCTCCGGTCTTCCAAGTCAATGATTTTTGTTCGCAAGGATCTCAACTCAGCCTCCTGGGCGGGCAGGGCCGCTACGTAGTCTTCCATGATGGTGAGGCGCTGGTCTAAGTTATGCACAGTTTCTCGGAAGCCGGCTATATCTGCCCGAATTGAGGAGGAGGCCAGAGTTAGATCGGAGATTCTGGCGTCCATTGTCTCCAAGCGGCACCCCACCGCCGCATTCTCTTGTAGTATCAATCTGACGCTTCTAATGCGGGCGAGGCAGCAAGTGGTGGCACAGGGCCTGAGTAAGTTCCCTGCGCAGCCATGGCTTTAGGTTGTGCCATGGCCTCAGAGAACAGCAGTTGGCGAGAATGCTTACCAGAGGACTTCCCGTTTGGCATTGCCCCATGTTACTGGACTATTCAAAAGTGTAGTATCGTGTAGAAATGTGCGTAGGACACTTTATCAGTGATGCGGTCGGCTGAGAGGCTGGTGGTTGGGGTCAGCAGCGAGTGTTAGGCTAATAGAGCAAGTCTATAATAGAAGATATGTTTGACGTAGTGGGCACACTGGTGTATGGGAGGCTCAGGATGTCGTATTATAGCTACTTGTCCTCTCAAGACTCTTTCATCGTTCAGGTTAAGAGATCCTTGGAGATGCCGGGTTAACGGCGTTCACCAAATCAAAGGCAAAATATAAAGATGGGTGGCGAAAGGGAGACGTTTGCGTTAGGAAGATCCAGTGGATCCATATGATGGGGACCCTGTCACTATTGCATTGTAGGTAGGTCCATAATTCTTACCCTTCAGGATGCTCTCCGAGAGGGCCAGCTATTTCTTAAAAACCGTGGTCCTTCACCTGTGCTGCCGATACTGGCACTAGTTCTCGTCGAGGGGGCTTTCTCCCACACGCCAACCAGTACTGCGCCTCTTCCAAGCTTCAACATAGGCTTCCAGTATCTGATCGTTAGTGCCAGTTGACCCCAGTATGCCACAGCGTTATCCAGGGAGGTCCTCTGGTGTACTTTAGTACTGCGGTCGTGCCTCAGGTCGTCAGTGGTTAGCAGGAATTTAGAGGGCGGAGATATTCATCTCCTAGCTTGACCCTCCCAATTGTCTTGACTCTGAATGGGCGAAAATGTGTGTGTGTGTGGTCCACGGGAGGTCGCCCCTACCTCCTGCTCCGTCGTCGGCATGCAGCTGTCTAACAGAACTGAAGGCCGCTGTGCAGTGAGCCCCGTTACATCGCAAGGGGTCTCTGCGGCTGATGAGCTCCACGCCTTTAGGATCCCATGTTGCCTCGGGGGTCCAAGCCGCCCCAGGGACCGTTATGGAAGCGGGGATGGTTCTTGTCCAGCACCACGCTCTCTTCCTCTCAGGCCTCCGGTCCGACCCGGCACACATCTCCCCATCCGCTGGAGGTCCAACGGGTCAGCGGTCCAGTCTGGCCCCCTGCGAAGGCCAAAACTGCAGCATAGCGTGTCGAGGCCGCACCCGGCCAGACGCTGCCAGGGAGCACTGCGGTTGATGAGTGTCGCAGGGCGTCTCGTTGTCCAACACCAGGATCCCGAGTTGCACTAGAAGTCATCATGGGGGCAGGAGAGGCTCCTTCCCGGCACCTCTTCTGCTGCGTAGGCCCCCGATTCGACCCGACACACTGGGCCCCGCTCACAGACGGTCTATCTGTTCGGCGGCGAAGCCACACCCCCGTGGAAATCGAGCCCGCGATGCGTCATGTTCTTCCAGGCCGCACCCGACCAAGCACTGCTCGGGATCACCGCGGCCGTCGGTGTCGCAGGTCGTCTCCTCACCCGCTTTCCAGATCCCACACGGCTCCAGGAATCTCCATGGCAGTGGGGAGGCCTTCCTCCAGCACCGTGCCCCCTCCACAAGCCCCCGATCCGGCCCAGCACCGTGTTCAGACGGCCATTTGGATCGGCGGACAGACCACGCCCCCCATCACCGCTCTTCTGTTATCATGTTTCATTATCTCAATCATTGCAGTTTATGCCTTTTTATCTAGGGTACAGTTGATTCAATAAAATACATTGAACCAAGTCCTGCTTCTGTTTGTCTTTGCATATGTCACAAATGTAACTGAGAGAAAAGGATGAGATCTGTTTCACCAGGATTTCCCTGAGAAATCAGAATGTCATGCACACGACTGACACAAATCGCCTTTACTCTTGGGTACCGGTGAGGTACTGCTAGCTCACCGGAAGGGTTAGGCTGTAAGTTTTCACATGGATGTGGGATTGGACTCAGTTCCCTAAAATCGGGTGGTGCTGCCATCCAAATCCAGCACTCTCATTGATACAAAGAAAGCCAACATGACATGGCACCGCCAACATTTGATCAGGCACTGAATTACTGATCTCTCTGAGTATCTCTGTCTCACTACATGCAAAAGCCACCCAAATACAGAGACATCCGTGGTATTGAGGATCTCCTCCTCAGCTGGATATGTAGCACCTATTTCATACTGTAGATTGTTCAAGCTTGAACCTTAAAAGAATGAATCCCCGATTGGTGTCCCTAATTCAACATGGCGAATCCACAACTGGTGGTAACTGCAGCAAACGTGAGGCCCCCCTCACTAATCTTTTATGAAATAGTGCCCTTACAGCCCAGGGGATGCTGTTACATTTGTTGTCGAGGCTCATCCAACTTAAAGAACAGAAATATTTTACTCTTGGGTTAACGTTCCAGCTGTTGATGGGAACACTGATACATGTTATCACTATACACATGCTAATGCACCTGCACAATACAGAGCATACGCATACATAAAAATACAGTTATTGATTCAAGACCACCAAAACTGGCTTGGTGTCATCCTAACACATATAACATTGCATGTTAGGCTAGGTCCTTTGAGCAATGAAGGTTCCTACAACTAATGTAAATTTTGACAAGCTAAGCAGAAACAACAAAGCTCTATTGTTTCAGAAACATGTAGCACTGACACCTGCCCGTGAGACCTATGCGCCTCAAGTAGTGAGGTCATGTGCAGAAGTACAGTCTCTTTTAAATACCAGTTTTCTGAGACACTTCAGTGAACTTGTGGGATGAATATTTAACACGTCCAACACTGCCAGGATTGTACGTTTCTTTAAGGCTGTTGGTTCTGGGTTCATCAGTACCTTTTCATCTATATTTGGTATAATACCCTCAGCCATACATTCAATATTTTCTGGCATTTTTTGGTGGATTCAGAATTACTTTTGCCTTTATTGGTGGCATTCTGCTGTTGCTATTTTTTAATCACCATGGCTGCCCCATCTGAACAAGGAGGACTGATGACTCTACCACCAGCGCAACTGTGTGGTGAATGCATGATCCAGTATTTCAGAGCACCACTCCTTGAAAAACTCTTCTCCTTGAAAAACTGGAGTGCAACTGTTTTTGTCCTTTAGACTGGTCCTGGATTGTGTGCAGCTCACTACAATCGTGTGTTTCTACGTGGTGCTTACTTTCATTGGACTCTGATCAGTTGATGTTCTAGCTGAGGGCTCATTACCAGACATGCATGTTGAAAGTGCGTTTGCTATGCCCCATGAGTCGCCTTTTGTGGATCACATGCCTCTTGGTACTTTAACATCTGGCACTACATGGGATGCTGCCAACTTGGCTAGGGCTGGGGCTTTGGAACACGAGTGCTCTTTGGTTTTCCTTGACACTGATTTGGTGACATTAAGACCTGCCAAAGTGGGAACGTTCCTTAATTCAATTGTCATGAATATAATTGGTGATTTTCAAAATTACCCTAACTTTTAGTTTACTATTGACATTTCGGCTTTTTCACATGATTTCTACGTTTTAAATTGACTGTTTTTATTTGACCTTCTTCAGTGTGTTCTGCTTGTCAATTTGGATAGTTATGTACATATTTTAGTTTATTTTTTTATAGAGTACTTTTATGCTGACATCTACATTTTGAACCGACAAGGGGAGGTGTTGTGAGGTTATTTTAGCATCATTTTATGGTCACGCTATTTTAGCCAAAGGCCTGCAGCTTGTGCCCTTTAGCCTAGTAATAATTCATTTTAGTTGATTTTAGTTTTTTACCAGATGCCTCATTTTGCGGTGATGTTTTTATTTCTTTATCTAATTGCTCGCTCTGCCTAGGAATTATTTTCATTTCTCAGAACAACATCTTCATTCTGTGCTTGCTCAAGGCTATACAAGATATTTTTATCGGCACAAAATAGAACATAACATTCCCTGCCACTTCACAGAAACATACAAGTTCTTACATTAGGGCAGTTTTCTCGGAACACCAGCTGTTTTATTATAAAACATCTCTCTTCCCTCTATACGTTACAGGGAAGTTACAGCTAGAAACTGCCACTGCATGCTGCAGCTTCATTGCAGCTATCTGCTGAGGCTTGATGTCTTTTCTGCCTACATGGGAGAGGACTCTTTCTACGAACACATAGTTCATCAGGTATGGGGGATGGTGTCTACCCAAGGCTCCCGAAGGGTGGATTAAGGCTAACACTGCTGTGCTCTTATATAATACCTTAGCAGCACAGTAGAAACTCCTATATTTAGCACTGTGACACTATGGTGGGACTTTTCTTATGTTTCACTTTTTTGTCACGGCTTTGCTGTTATCATGTTTCATTATCTTAATCATTGCAGTATGTGCATTTTTATCTTGGATGCAGTTGATTCAATAAGTCTTGCTTCTTTTTATATGTGAGACAAATGTAACTGAGAGAAAAGGATGAGATCTGTTCCACGATTTCCCTGAGAAATCAGAATGTCATGTGCATCATTGACACAAATCACCTTTACTCTTGGGTACTGATAATGTACTCCTAGCTGGCCGGAAGGGTTAGGCTGACAGTTGTCACACGGTAAAGGATGGAACACAGTTCCCAACAATCTGGAGCTGCTGCTGCCCAAATCCAGCAGCCTCATTGGTACAATGAGAACCAACACAACACATCACTTGGGATTTCTCATATGAGTAATTGCCCCACCAGGGGCTTGATATCACTCCAGTACCTGGGTAGCTTTTTCGGGTTCCAACTGACAAAAAAGGGAATCACACATCACAAAACATCACACAGAGACAAGTAACAGTTGCAAGATATAACACATCTCCCACCTAGAACAGCGAAATGAAAGAAAAATGTACTCCATACGCAGAAATGAACTACCAACTGCAATTAACATCTCATAGTAACAACAATCTGAGTCCGTTTCAGAAACCTACACCCTGCATAACACTTTTAACAGGGTAGGAACATACTTCTCAGTTGAAGAGTATGGACCCAAGCAGAGAGCCAGACTAAGGAGCCCCCCTGGGAATCAGCACAACCACATATCCTTCTGTCCTCAGTAAGCCATTTACCATCCTGCAAGACCTGCCACAGTGTAATGAAGACTGCACCCTAGCACACTGCTGATAATTATCCACACAAACCCCTAGTAGTTTAGCAAAAACTGAGTATCACCAGCATCAACTACTACCTGACCAGATAAACAGAGAGAAAGACATAACCAGCATGTTATATGAATTATAAAAATAATATTCACAACTAATCAACCACCTGGTAAATATACAATCTACAAAAATTAACAAACCCATGTGCACATCTTTCCCATCCAACACACAAAGCCTCAAACTCAACCTCTTTTAAAGAGACAAGGGAAAATATAATACTCGGGCGGCCAAACCACCTTCAATTTAACACACCTGTCTAATCTTTTGCACCTACTGGAAGCATTTACTCAAAATCTGCATAATCTGCATAAACAAATGTACAGCAAATATTAATCACCATAACCAGTAGCCAGAGCACACATGAACAGAAAACACCCTAAAATCGAAAATACAATAAAATGTAAATTTCAACACAGTAATACACCGCTGCAAAACTACATATCATTCATTAAACGAAATGTGTAAACTCTTCCCCTTAAAATAATAAAACAGCACTAAACCACAACAAGTCAATATCAGAATTGCCAGATTCCACTCAGAAAGAGAGGAGGACCACTCATGCTCAAGCCGCACCTGCTCCCTATCAGCAAAGTGACACAGTCCTCTCATTTCCCACATTCAAGCTGCAGTGAACCAATACAAGGCAAGTCAAACATGTGTATTCGGCCACAATATATGACTGTTGGACATGGCTTTTTGACAGGGTCATCCCCAAACTTTTTGCCTCCTTCCTCCTATTTCTTCTGACCTGTTGTTGTTGGCTTTTGACCTCTGGGCATTTTACCACTGCTAACCATTACTAAAGTGCATATGCTCTCTGTGTAAATTGTACTATTGATTGGTTTATCCATGATTGGCTATTTAATTTACTTGTAAGTCCCTAGTAGAGTGCACTATATGTGCCTAGGGCCTGTAGATTAAATGCTACTAGTGGGCCTGCAGCACTGGTTGTGCCACCCACTTCAGTAGCCCCTTAACCTTGTCTCAGGCATGCCATTGCAAGGCCTGTGTGTGCCGTTTCACTGCCACTTCGACTTGGCATTTAAAAGTACTTGCCAAGCCTAGAACTCCCCTTTTTCTACATATAAGTCACCCCTAATGTGTGCCCTAGGTAACCCCTAGAGCAGGGTGCTGTGTGGGTAAAAGGCAGGACATGTACCTGTGTAGTTATATGTCCTGGTAGTGTAAAAGTCCTAAATTCGTTTTTATACTACTGTGAGGCCTGCTCCCTTCATAGGCTAACATTGGGGCTGCCCTCATACATTGTTGAAGTGGCAGCTGCTGATCTGAAAGGAGCAGGAAGGTCATATTTAGTATGGCCAGAATGGTAATACAAAATCCTGCTGACTGGTGAAGTCGGATTTAATATTACTATTCTAGAAATGCCATTTTTAGAAAGTGAGCATTTCTTTGCACTTAAATATTTCTGTGCCCTTCAATCCACGTCTGGCTAGGTTTAGTTGACAGCTCCTTGTGCATTCACTCAGACACACCCCAAACACAGGGTACTCAGCCTCACTTGCATACATCTGCATTTTGAATGGGTCTTCCTGGGCTGGGAGGGTGGAGGGCCTGCCCTCACACAAAGGACTGCCACACCCCCTACTGGGACCCTGGCAGACAGGATTGAACTGAAAGGGGACCTGGTGCATTTCTTAGACACTCTTTGAAGTCACCCCCACTTCAAAGGCACAATTTAGTATAAAACCGGGCCTCTGCCCTACCTCATCAGACACTGGCTGGAGAAGAAACCTGAACCAGAAACTACATTCTGCCAAGAAGAACTGCCTGGCTGCTCAAAGGACTCACCTGTCTGCTTTCTCCAAAGCACTGCTGCCTTGCTGTTGGCCTACTGCCTTGCTGAACTCTTGTCTGGCTGTAAAAGTGCTCTCCAAGGGCTTGGATAGAGCTTGCCTCCTGTTCCCTGAAGTCTCAGGACCAAAAAGACTTCTCTTTTTCATTTGGACTCTTCATGCGCTGAAAATTTCGACACACAGCTTGTTCCGCGGCGAGAAAATCACCGCACACCGACGCTGATCAGCGCGACGCCTTCAGGGAGACCGGAACTTCAACGCACGGCCTCGCAAGGACAATGCCGTCCGACTTCCAGAGGAGAAATCGACTGCCGTGAGAGCGAAACTTCGACGCACAGCCCCGCGGAACGACGCACAGCCGGAAAAAAAGCAGGAGAATCCACGCACAGACCCGGGACATCTGGTAATCCCCGTGACCCACAGAAAGAGACTGTCCGCGCACCGGAAAATGACGCACGACTTCCCCACATGAAAAATAACTACGCAAGTCCGTGTGTGCTGGGGAGAAATCGACGCACACACCGTTTTTCCACGTATCTCTTCTTCTGCGGCCCTTTGTGGAGATTTTCCACTCCAAACCAGGTATTTTGTGCTTGAAAGAGACTTTGTTTGCTTTTTAAAGACTTGAGACACTTTATATCACTTTTGAGTGATATCTTTACAAATTCATATTGCATCTTTGATCGTTTTGACCTGCAAATACCCAGATAAATATTACATATTTTTCTAAACACTGTGTGGTGTATTTTTGTGGTGCTACATTATGGTATTGTATGATTTATTGCACAAATGCTTTACACATTGCCTTCTAAATTAAGCCTGACTGCTCGTGCCAAGCTACCAGAGGGTGGGCACAGGCAGATTTTGGATTGTGTGTGACTTACCCTGACTAGAATGAGGGTTCGTGCTTGGACAGAGGGTAACCTGACTGCCAACCAAAAACCCCATTTCTAACAATGACTATAAAAGCAAAAAAACATTTACATCATTGAAATCAAGGAGCAACGTTAAAATCAACAAAACATCATAACAAAACCCTCTGTTGAGCAATTAAAATGCATAATTTCTCCTTAATATAAAGGCAGCAACAATAAGGCTAAAAACACCAGCATAAGGACCAACAACGATTGTCCAATAGACAGTTAAAATGCATATGTTCTTCTTAATTTGATAGCAACAATATAATAGCTAAGGACAGCAGTGCAAATTCCAACAGAAGAACGACTTTGCAGGTAAATCAGTCCCTTATTTTAGAATGTAAAAGACATATTTAAAAGAATTGGATGCAGAAAGCGCAATCTAAAGGAATCATACATTGTGCAAAAAAGCATAAAGTGCGAGGTAGATTGATAAGAAATAGCATCACAAGGGCGATATGAAAGAGATGTATGCCACGTGCCTCCTAAGGGAAAAAGCCACAAGGATGTGGACTGTATTCAATCTAAGCCTGTTGAGGTAAAATCTGTGCTCTGGGTTAGTTACCCAGATAAGATAGGGCTCCATGCCTGTGGACATAAACACATGCATGTACCTAATAATTGATTTTAGATGCAGGTACCTCTCGAGTCTTATTTCCTCTGTGTGTGATTCATACACCTCTTTGAGTATTTTATTAGATTTATGGGCAATGCTTCCGGGACGATCAAAAAGATAACTGAGACTCAGGCTATGAAAGGGACTTTTTATATAAAACAGTCATGGAATAGCGGTCATGTTATCTACACTTAAACAATTCACTAGCACCTATCTTGAAAACTGTGCATTGGAAGTTCTCCAAACCTTTGCCCATAAAAGGAGTTATGATAAACTAATTTGATCTACCACAAATCCTAATCCCAATTCCTTGTGTGCGATAAATCTTGCAGTAGTTTTAGTAATAGATACAAGTCTGCGCAAAAAACTGTTTTCAGCTACCTGAAGTTTCTCTGAGGCAGCGTAATCCCTCACTCCAGCTCCATAAATGCCACTGGAAGGCATTTACTTTTATAGAGCTGGAGCATCGCCCGGACCAGTTTTGGTCTAGCTTTTTTGGCAAATCTAAAAATTGCATCACCTGCTGCCCCCATTTTATGCGCCCTTTGGGTCACTAGCCTGTCCCCACACTCATTTGCTTCCAATAGAATACCTAAATAATTGAGTGGATACTTTTCCAATAGGGCTCCCTCCTATATAAAACTTTTTTGTTTTGATGTTTCTGGGGCCACATGACATAATAAATGACTTTTGTTTATTCACCTTGAGCTTAAGCCTGACCATAAAATCATTAAAACCATTCAAAAGCTTTTCGAGACCGTTTGCTGTCGGGTTCAAAGAAACACATCATCTGCATATAAAAATACCGGGAGTGCCTGAGTGCCAATTGTGGGGACATCTAGCCTACATGATCTTAATGCTGTACTTAAAGAATTTATATAAAAAGGAAGAGGAAGGGGGCTAAAATGCACCCCTGCCTCACCCCTCTAACCACCTTTATCGGGGCTGTTCAATCCCCAGATCGTGAATAACACACACTCATCTTGGAGTCTCAGTGTAAGTGCTTTATAAGATCTAATAGGGGGTGTCAGTTCATAAAAGCCATCTGAAAGGGCCCTTTCCTGGCCTTCACATATTTACCCAGGATACGTGTCAGATTAAGAGCTTGCTCTACAGTCCATAAACCTGCCCAGAAGCCATATTGGACTGGATAAAAAAAGGAGTTCGCCTCTGCCCAAACCTCCAGTTTCCCCAGGATTACTCACTCTAAAGTCTTCGCTGTCAACTTTATCAGCGAGATTGAGCGGTAACATACGATGAATTCTTATCTTCTTTTTTAAAGATAGGTACTACTGCAGGTTCTCTCCACAAAGCAATTAATCCGCCCTTCACTGCAGCCCTCAGCACATTTGTAACCAATGGGGTCCAAAACTCCTCATTATGTTTGAACAAATCAATGGGTACCCAATCCAGCCCAGGAGCCTTTCATTTGCGGTGTCCATGATGGCTACTGTTACAGAGCCCAAATCTATAAGATCAGCTATCCAATTTTCATCTGTAGGATGAGAATCAAACCTACTTTCCTCAGTGACAAACCCTCCCTTTTATGTGGGTTGCAAACAAGGGATAATGATCAACCCAATCTTGTTCAGAAATGTGACAGTCAGTCTCTGTGGACAGATTGTTTTAAAAAAAGGGGCAATTAACTATTGGCCATAAAAATCCATTATCTTTCAAATGTGCTGCTTTATTAAGATTCTGTCATGCTTTCACCCTAACGTCTTGTTTCCTTTGATGAAGTGCTTGCTATACTTAAACCTTGTCTATCTAATTTCCGTAATATTGCAGGGAATTATATTTGTGGCCAACTTGAGGGTTTTGAGTGCTGCAGTGCACTCCGGGCTAAACCATGGGTGGCCAACTCGCTCTTTAAATACAGCCACTAGATATAATTCTACAGATCCACATTAAACTATCCAAACTTTTTGTGGGATCATCCACGATGGAGAGACAACCCAAATCTAATTTCTATTTGAAATAACCAATTTGTTAAAAAACATGTTTGGGTCAATAGAGCCCAAGTTGAAACAAACCTGCTTAAAAAGCTAACAGAGAGTATAATCTTACTTGGCCTACATTGCTGGAAAAAGGATCAAAAGTTTAAGATAACAGGATTGTGGTCACTGTGTGGGATTGAGCACACCTCATGGCCCACAAGGTGCCAAACCACATCTCTCGATAGCAGGATGAAATGTATTGTGTTGCTTTTGCCCCTTCCTGTAAATGTGGGAGGTACAAAATTGCCATTTCCCTGGACATCAGACAAAAAGATTAAATTGTACAATAAAATCAATTGATTTAAGGATTCGCCATAATTAGAATGGACAAAGTGTCCAACCTCATCACCTTGAACATTAGTAAATCCACATGTATGAACCCTCTCATACAAACATTTGAAAAAAATAAAATCACACGCCCATATAATAGATGTGTGAGATTTTTCCCTCTGCATACTCTGAAACTAGCTTCCCTCTCTCCATACTCTGAAACTAGCATCCCTAACTCATCAATAATACCAATTGGGTGCACCAAAAAGAAGTTTAAAAAAAAAATAATTAAAAGAATATTAAACTGTTTTGGCAAATAAAGTTTTAAAACTTAAAAACATGGCTTTGATGTCAATATTTAACTTCTAGATTTCTGATGGTGCAAGCCACAAAAGTAACTAGGCCCCCTTTCCCTCTTCCCTCAACAGATGGAATTGTATCAGTACAATATGATTTAAGCCCATTGATGGCTATTGCATCCAGGGCCCAAGTCTCCCGGCAACAAATTAAACCAAATTGCCCAACAAAAACCAACCAGTCCTCGTTTTGAAGTATACGGCCAATCCCTGCAATATTCCAAGATAGGAATTCCATATCGTGGTTGCCCCATTAATTCTTGGCAGAATATGTTCCAGGCCTGGTCAATAAATCGGGTATTAGATTTGGAATATTTTCCTCCAAGACCGGAAAGCACCCTGCTCCATTGTTCTTCCCTACATAAAGTCAATCATTATCTTCCATACCAGACATGGATATCAACCAATCCTGCGTGGTAGAGCAAAACTTGATTGAAATTTATTACAAGGATAATTTGAACCTCCAAGCCAGTTATCCCTGCTGGTGACTTGTTCTAAATGCTTATAGAAAACTCCAAGTGGTAGTATATTTATGAGGCTAGACTTTTTTACCTGGGCAAGAATTTCCCATACAACCTTAGGTGTAAAAAATGTATGATAGCAGTGCCACCTGGGTAATTCCCTTCTATGGGACGAATTCCACCTACCCGTCGTACAAAAAGAATTTTATTATTCATGTCCCAATGACAGTTTAATGTATGATTTAACCTAAACAGGACCTTAATCCTAAGGGACCCTTTCAGTTCTGAGGAGTTCACCGACAGCTGGCGAATATTTGTCAAGATTATGACACATGGACTGGTAGATCAATAACAGCTAGGGGGTGCTGGTTTTGTGGTGTTACTCTTGCACCATTTTCCCAAATGCGGAAGAGAAACTGAAGGTCTTTCACTTTGGGCTGAGGGTTTTGTTTCTTTAACCGAAATAATGACGGCATTTGAAATATCAGCTCCGAGGTGATCATCCATTCTCTTGGCACTAGTAAAAGACTGCATTGAAAATTGTGGCAGTTAGGTTACAGTAGTCTCTGTGGATGGCAAAACAATAGATCTGAGCCACCGAACCTTCTCTGTATTGGCAGAACACCCTTTTGCAAGTTTAACTAGTTGACCTAAATTTGCTAGTTGACTACGATTAGCCTCAATAGCAACAAAACATTCAAAAACAGGGCACAATTTAGCATCTAAGAGATCACTAATATGGTTCCCTACAGACTCCCCAAAATTGTCAGGCAAAAGTGAGGTTGCTCAGCTTTTGTTTGTGTACCCTTTTCTTTAGCTTAGATGATGATCCCACATTCGAGGGGCTCAAAACAGTAGCAGAGTCAGTAGGCAAATGATGATTTTCTGGTAAATCTAAAACAGGCAAACCTACGCCCCCAATACTGGATCCCATAGATCCTCTTGGTAGATTGATGGCATGCGTGGTATGAATAGTATGAGTAAAACCAACACAAAATTCAGTATTTGATGACACATCCACTACACACGGGGCTGCTAAAGATGATTGAGGCATTAAAAGATCATCCGTCGTGAGTGAAGGATGCCGCTCTGCAAGTATTATTTTGTTTGTCACAAGATCCACAGCCCTCACCAAAATGTTATCAACTAATGCAGGGTTATTTCTGTGGAGAATCTGCACTACTTGCCGAGTTAGCCTTTCTTTTCCCATGTCATCATATTTAAATACAACGAAGAGAAATTAAAAAAGTTAAACTCACGGGGGTCTCACAGGAATGTCCTAGAAGTGGCAGATGGCCCACAGGACCGCATTCAAAACAATGAAAGGCAACAAACCAAGAGAGTGGGGCAGTCCAGTCTCTGTCGGCTATGACGGGCTAAGATGGGCCTGTCTTGACCCAGTCTTCACCCAGGTGAGTTCCCCGCCACTGTAGGTAGTAGTTGCTTTTCAGTGGTGTGGAGGAACTGGTCACCGGCACCTCCTCCTCCTCGCAGGCAACAAGCAACTGACATGTGAGACAGGGAGTCCCCAGAGAACCGCAGAATCCATCAGATGTACCGTGTTGCGGTCAGTGGTGAGTGCTTTTCAGCATGCAGCATGGGGAGACTGATCCTCCTCCTTGCAGGCAACAGGCAGCTGACTTGTGGGACAGTGAGCCCACTAGACGAACCCATTTATAATGGCAGGCACACATATAGCATCTACAGCATTATGCCTCTTCAATGTACCACAGACAGCCTTATTCCTTCTTTTACTGAACTCAGCCTCTCCATGCTGCATCTTTCTTAGCCTGGACGTAACCACAGTACTGAACACTTCCCCCCTAGACACTTTCTTCACTCTCAATCAGAGCTCCACCAGGTGCCATTTTTCAATTTGTTGTTAATTTTAGTATAAAGACACAACACGACCAAACATATACAATCAGCAGAAGGAAAGCAAATAGTACAATCACACTTATGTGTATTCTAAAGGCAGGAGCTTGTCTCTTCTGAGGCAAAGTAACAAAAGTCCAATAGACAATGTTGCCACCCATCTGTATGGGCAGAGCCGGTACCACTCTATCATAGGAGTGAAATTCATTGTCCGCACAATAATCAGACAACCATGGAAGGCAGTAAGGAAGGGCCATTAATAGGTGTACTGATGAGCAAAATTGGAAAGGAGACAGTGAGGATACAACAACATTTCCCCCATCTTCATGTTAACTCCATTACAGACAATCTCAGAGTATGGTCTGCAGCGACACAGGACAGTCTCAGAGGACTAGTGGATGGGTGCAATAGTGCTTGTTTCATTGCTGCCAGAAGAGATGGCCCAAACATTTGTGTGGAAAGAGTGAGAGAAATCATGTCCATATCAGTTGGGGGTATGAGGAAAGATGAGGAGTAGGCTGAGGAGTATTACACAGAATTAGAAAGTTGCAGTGCTGCACAAGAAGAGTCTCCATATACAGTTGAATATGTCCACTTTGTCACTGACCCATATGCTACACGCTCATAGTGTGGTATTTTCATTAATTTGGACAACCACTTATCCACTGTGGGGATGGACACATGGACACCTGGCAGACAATACAAACTAACAACATCGGCAATCATCTATATATGTGAGCATTCAAACCAACAACCTCTGCCATGTTGTTGAGATATGCCAAGTGGAATAACCAGGAGATACCGGTAGTCCCAGTCCAAGCCAATTTCAACCAAACATTCATCCAGTATGTCTGCATGATAAGACAGTTCCACAAAAAAGTTCTGAGCAGTGCCACCCATGCATAAGTTTTAAACAGAAAAACATATGTATTGCCTCCCCGATAAATCTGATTTGCACTAGCAACAACTATGACCAGTTCTCAGACTAATGTCAGCTGGCAGGGTCGTACCACAAGTTTGGAGTATAGATTGGAGACCACCCCTTTGAGGAAAGATCAGGGTATTGAAGGATGTGGGGCAGGGTAGCTCAATGTGAATGAGCCTTAGTTGACACTGTAAGCAACTAGCCATTTGCCTATGTAAGCAATAGCACACTATGTGGAAGCCAAACTCAAGAAAGAGAGACTGACATTTTTTTGGGTACCCCCCTCTAAGAATAAGTGCTACAAATTAATTAAACATTTATCCCACTCGAATGGATTGTAATGAACCAGTAATCCCTCATTATGCCAAATGACTGCTGAGTGGTGTAGATAGAGATAGGTTTTAAGCAATCAATGGATCACCTTCCTTTCCATCATACAGATGATCAGAGGAATATTCAAGAGTACATTGAGTGGTGCCCGTAAATAGACTGGAAAGATGTCCAAAGGGCAGTCCAACAGCAATCTGTAGAAAGTACCTCTCTGAGGTGGAGTATGCCTATGCTTGGAAATTTCAGTCTGGGTGTTGTTCTACCACATATTTAGCCCTTATGTCTGCATCAATATGCTGTACCGTGTTTATATAGTTTCGAAGTGGCAACATCACACAGAAATTTTATTGGGTGCAACAGTGATTGTGATGGTCTACATTGTTCTCTACAACAAGATGTTCAAGTGGGAGCTGCAGCAAAATTGACCTCTAGTCCATACTTTGAGAGGTGGAAAGTTGTCCCCCAGCATACCTTGTAGTGCTCTATTTAACCTTACTCTCAAGCTTTTGAGACCCCATCAGTGCCCACTGTATATTAAGTTCAAGTAGGCAAGCTTTTGTGATAACATGATATTGGTAAAGCCTACCACTTATTCCAATTAATCTTGTAGCCTGATATCAATATGAAGGAGTCTATAAGTCACATTACAGCAGGAATCCAAGTGTCTGCTGAGCTGAGTATTAATAGTATATCACTGATAGAAAGGCATAACTTTACAAGTCCATTCCCTGTTGAGAAACCTTACATGGATGGTGACTGATGGAGTGCAGTACACAGATGTTCCAGCAGTGTCAATGTCTTAGTTCTTAATGTCAAGGGAGGGCTATGGCTTCTGAGTCAAGGTGTTTCACCTACCATAGAATGTGTGACAGAGTTCTCCAGTGGTTCCTAGAGGACCGGCCAGGGACGACTACCACCTATAAGCAATTAATCAGAGCTGGGATCAGAGGTGTAGTCTGTTCAAAGTTATTGGGGGAGGGGTGAATTTGAAATGTCCTAAAATGCAACAGAGTGTTTCCAACTAAAAAGGTAATGTGGTGGACTGGGGCAAGATTTGGGGTGGGTGGAGTTAGTGTAATTAGCTTGGAGTTCAGAAAATTGAGGAATATCCTTAATAACATTGATATAGAGGTAGAGCCTTCCACTGCAAAACAACTTCACACAGTTCTAAGCAATACCTTGCCACAATGACCAGAGATCAATTGAATAATAAACAAATGCTAGATAATACAATAAGCCAAGCATATGATAAAGTGCTGTGTTTATAAAGAGGTACAATGACATTTCATATTGACATGGCATACACACGTATGTATTTGCACAAGACTGACATTATGCCACTTCAGTGATAAGTTGTGTGCTTGCCTTGGGTCATTCAACTGTGCATTTTTTTCAACTGAGTTCTTTAAAGTAGGTCCTAGTTTAAAAACGTTGAATGCAAGCTCACAGACCAAATAATTGTACATGATATTTAGGAGATCCGGTTGTGTAATGAATCAAACTTAAAGAAATGCTTCAAGTGCAAATGACACCTTATCTTTGATGCCTTAACTCTACTTCTGCTGTCTCCTATAGGCTGTTTATGGGTAGTTCACCTCCAAGGTGCTTTCCAGTCAGTAAAAGGCCACAGTGAATTATGGATGATAGTGGGCACTGGAGGATGTGTGGAGGATGATGTTGTCCACTCCAATCCCATTCTCTGACACAGCAATGTGGAGCATGTAGGACAAAGGAGTGGACAGGAGAGCAGACTTAGCACTAGTCCTGGGAGAATAGCTATAAAGGGGTTCCCTAGTAAGATGAGCATAGCTCGAACAGGGAAATAATCAATGTAGGAAACACTACTAAACGAGCTACTATAATAGACCTAAAGATATAATAATCCTCAGGAACAAATCACTATAAATACAAATAATTATAAAATGATAAACTAGAACCTACTAATGACACATGACACTGAGCTGCTGAACATAGATAAATAATGACAGATGAAATTATTCTATCACAAAATCATACACTATTATTAAATAATTTTACAAACATTAAAAAACATGGACAACATATGACAAGATGAATCAATAAAGGACAAGATACCTAACTCAGACAAACCACACTCACACTAAATAAAAAGAACAATAGAAAAAATATACAGGTGAAAATCTGCGCTGAATGTGCTAATATTAACCTAATAATACAAATAAACTAAAGAGTCCTATAATAGCAAAGCAATACAGTAGGAAAACGTGATAGAAGAGAAATACACAGATATTCAATGTTCTGATACAAAAATAATCTATACTAAAGAGAAGACATCGATGGTGTTGCTCTGTCAGAGAGGTACAGTAGGGACCCAAGGCCTACGCGCGTTTCGGTGTTCCTAGTTAATAAAGGTCACCTTCTTCAGAGCCGTTCCCAATGGTACAGTTCAGTGATAATCTAATCTTAGCAGCCGAACTTCCTGGTTAATTAAATAATATGTTTTGGAGTAGTCACGATATTTGTGATATCTTTTGTGTCAGTCTGTACCATGTGGCTGACAAATGGCTGTTTCATTCTCACAATGAGGCATGGGGATTCCTGTTGTTATAAATGGAGGTGAACTGGCTGGAGTTGGATAAGGTGGGACGTACTAATAGGCTCCGTTTTATAATTTCTATCGATCCTCAGATTCAGGAAGATCCAATGTCAAATCTAAACTATATAAAAATGATGAAGAAACGATACTCTATACGCGTATAATTAGCACTAGTTCTGGTCTAGCAAGAGTAGCCTTGGTTCATAGGAGCAGCAAGAACAGACATTGTTCAGCCAAAATCAGAAATGTACCAGGCCTGGGAAAGGGGGCTCAGGGAGACAGGCTGAGCAATGGTAGCATACTGGTGATACAGAACGAGCTTTCAGGACTAAATGAGGACCAACAGTTACAAATTCTGTGCGGTGAAAAGTTGTGAGATAGCAGGTAAAGCTGCTGAATACTTAGCAGAATGCTAACAGCATAAAGCACCTAACATTCTAAGGATAACATAGGAAAGATTATTAGCGCCACAATTTATTAAAAAGCCATACACTTTTAAGGGGCACCTGAGGAAATTTCCAGTACTTTCAAGAAGTACCAAGCAAGCTTGTTCCTTCCTGGTAGTGTTACACATTAATACGTTCCAACACAATCATGAAACTGGTGATAAAAAGGTGCACTTTTTAGCAAAGCCTCTAAAAAGCTGAAAGTGATAGAGTGAAGAGTTCATAAAATGCAGTGTTCATTGACCTGCCACTTACATTAGCATTTAACTACATTTGTATTGCTTAATTCCTTTCATGCACCTCACCTTCCAAGTAGATTCTCAATCATATGTTTAAACTGAGAATCATCTTGGAAGGGACAGATTAGAAAGTATACACAATCTTGCAATCTCAGGCACTACATGAGGCCTATAGCACCATTACAGGATTCAACAACAGACGGATTAACACTAATTTAACATAGTAGGGTTTCAAACAGCACTATTGCATTCATTTGGACACCTAATATCAGTTTCTCAATTTATGAAAATTCACATATTTCTCTATCAAATGGAATTTTTTTCCTTTTGACAAAACAGACCAAATTACCCCAAAGAATAGCTTCTAATTTTCATGAAAAGTTCACTCTATAAGTTTTTATACATTTTTTGTAAATAACATTTTTGGTGGTCCAACATTAACACCATTTCCATCTTGCCAGTCCACCCACACCATAGTCGGTGGCCATGTCTAACTGTAGTCTATGTTTTTAGTGAGAAGCACAAGGTTTGTTTGAAAAGTCTGTCTTAAGCAGTTTCGTTAAAGTAGAGTAGCATGCCTGTTCCCTCAGGTATAGTTCAAGAACTTCAAAGGCTCCAGCCTTGTACACTTGAAAAAGCCATGTTTTTGTGACTTGGACATGGGTTGGTAAATTGTTAGGGTAGTATATCTGCGCTTCAGGGTTGGTACATAAAAGTAGGACAACCTCTGCAGGTCACATTGATCCTTGCTTTGGAAGGCCTTTTGCATTGCGCACAGAACACAGAATTTCTTCATTTATATTACACTGGTTAGAATTCAAGGCCAGTGATTTGAAAGTTGCCAATGACAGTTGACCTATTCAGGGAAAAAGCATGGGAACCAGTGATGACCAATTACTTTTTCTATAGAGATTCAGGGCACCCTTCAGAATATGTTCAGTAGCTTTGAATGTAGTAGAACCTGGACTCACCAGAATAGAATCTGACATCTATTGTTCAAGGCACCCAGAAAGCCAGTACTTTTGGACTATCGACCCTTCATAAATCTCTACAAATCTCAGGTATTTTGGACATCTCAAAGGGGGGGACACCTTGACCTGTATGCATGATGCCCAGCATGATGGAGGCAGGTAAGAAGGCAGTGGCACAGGACAATAATCTTGTTAGGAGGTAGACATACAACATTTCACAGGTGAGCAAGCTCACCAGACAAAACCACTATACCAGAGATCATCACCTGCACATTTGTACATCAGCCACTGGGCCCCTGTGCCACTGTGTCAGCTCCACCACTGTGACTTTCTTTTACTCAGGGGCGGCTCCTCCATTAGGGCGGAGGAGCATTGCCCCACCTTGCCAGCAGTGGCCGCTGCAAACCTTTTACCAAAAAAAATAATAAACTGTATTTATTTATTTTTTTGGGTAAAAGAGGCGGGCCACAGTCTGTGACGAGCGCGGAGGGGAAGGGCCAGCACTCCCCCTCAGTGTGCATGTATGTTTGGCCGGCTGTCCCAGGCTGGCCAAACACACATGCGCCGTAGGCTCTCTCCAGCCCAGCAACACAGTTGCCGGGCTGGAGAGTTCCTGTGGCCAGTAGTGGAGCAGATGGAGTGGTACGGCGGTGATGGAGAAAAGTGTTTTTTTGTTTTTTTATTAACTTAATTTTTATTTACCCCTGTGCATGACCCTGCCCCTTCTGCTCGCTGCGAGCCGCTACTACTTTTACTGTTGCAATAGCTGCAGTCTCCAGGGTGCAAGGGGCTGTGTTCTTAGTCTCTATACTTGGCACCTCATGGTAGGGGACCTTCTATCACTTCAGGAGCCTTTTCAGCAGTTAGAAACGCAAGTAGTCTTTGGCAGAACATTCTTTCAGCTGTAGGCACTGGGCCCACATATAGTATCATGTCCTGATGACTGTAAAATTTATATAAGCAAAGTTTGAGGTTTACTGCAGGTTCAGTCCAGTACTAATCTTCATTAAAAATCTTGGCAACCACTAGACTATTTAGAAACAAGACCATTTTGCTGTCATTTATTCAATTTGGCACATTGAAAACTAGTCTTTAGTGGATTAGATGTGGATTCTAGCTTTTAAGCGAGGCAGCTGCAATATACCTTTTTTCTGTAGGCAGCAATATGTTGGATAAGATCACGAGGATACAATGAGAAACGCATCCTAGCTAGTGGTATGGGGACCCTGGACCTCTACTACCATGTTCTCTCCTCATTTGGTGTGACACAGGGAATATGGCATTCTGTGGATGCTTCAATCAGTTTAGGATCTGTTGGTTCAAGTTATGTGGCTTGTTGGAACAAGCCTCAGTTGACACACGAAGAGTTCCACATTCCAGGATAAAAGACTCATACATGCAAGAACGTGGTAGCTCAACGACCTGAACCTGAACAGATTCAAATCCAGCTGTCACCCAGGTCACTTGGATTCACCCCTGATATTGACCTCACCAAAAAGAAACCCATCACCAAGAAAACCAAGACAACTTGTTACTACCTTTCCGATCTTCAGAAAGTACGCCATTTGTCCCACAAAAACTCTTTACCTCTTAACCCACACAGCCAAGACAGGAGACGAAGAAGTGCAAAAAAGTGAAATATCACTCAGGACCAACCTATCCCTGACCCAATTTAGAAAAGATGGATCTCTTTAAAGAAAATTACATCACGACGCACTAATAGCCCACTTCTACTCTCAAAACCCAGTTAATTCTCCAATCACTTGTTGAAAAACCTTTCTCATTGCCCTTTTACAGTGTTCTGCTGTTTTTTTTCACTAGGTTTGCATTACAGAAATCCTACACACGTAAAGCAACTCACAGGGTATTCTCATGCGTTCAGGTTTACGTGCAGGACTCAGTCATAACACAGCCCTGCAAGTGCACTTTCTTGATATTGGCAACCATCTGGATGTCAACGCTGTGAACCTCAATCTTGATTCTCAAACACCCCCTGCAATCCTGCCAGGTTACGCACCGCGGTGGCAATGCACTTTCATCCCGGTCTGCCTCGCCTGCATCACTCAATATCATTTAATTGCTGAGTGAAACACACCACCCTGCCAATGCACTTCTGTACTGCTACTGACCTATGGCAGCTTCAGCTCTCTCTGTCACACACACACATAAGCACACTCTCTCACATACACACATGCTCACACTCACTTTCGTGGTTGATGCATACAGCTGTGCTGACCCCCTGATTTGCAGTACGCCAAACAAATCAGTCAAATAACACAGATTTCCTAGTGCAACCGAGACCTGACCTGCAAAGCTCCACGACACTTTAGTGCTCGGTATAAGACACTCTTCTCTGCTGTTACACTCTCATTCACTCCTTGCCTGCAGCAGTCCCAGCTGGTTTTCTCTATCTTCTTACACACACAAGCACGCAAATCTTTACCATAGCACTGATCTCTTACCACCAGAAGACCAATATTCCATAGCTGATGGAAGGACAACTTCACCAAAGCTCTTTAATAATGATCTGAAAAGACACACACACCCTTGTTACTCCTGCCAGCAATGACTCCCAATGAGCTTTGACAAAAGTCCCCTGGTGTGCAGTACCCCTTACTATTTCAGCCCTCATTGATATACACACGGGTACCAACACTGTGAACAGTCTACTTGGAGAAGCCATTCATTTAGCTATTTGTGCTCGATAAAGTCATACTTTTGACAACTCAATTCTGAACTGTTGGGTGGTGCTCCAGTCGTGCTACACAGAGACACAGAACATTATGTGCACACACATACTGGCACAAACTCTTATGGGCACACACACACTGACATACATACATAACATATATTTGTGAAAGCCCTTGTTTACTCTTTGGGATATCTTGCTTGTGAATAATGTTTATTTTTACCCATCTCAAAGGTACTAATTTTACCGACATTAGAAGGATGAAAGGCTGAGTAGACCCACCAGCATTGACCCTGTAACCATTAGTTCAAACGCACTATTTTGTGCACACACTAAGATACACACACAGTTATGTCAGCATTTGCTTATGTAAACACAAGCTCACATTTACACACAAAAAACGTGCAGATGCTAATTTGGTCACATATTTACATGCACACTCACTGGCATGTACATGCGCCCATGTAAACCTTCACTCACTTGCGGACACACTCCTGTGCGCAACACTCACATGCGCGCACATACAGACACATTGATGTGCACGCACACACACACACACACACACACATTCAAATACACACAACATCACCATTGAAAACATTTGTTTTTTAGTTATTTTAACAGTTATACTTTATCTGTGGAAGCACAGCCGGAACCCTCGATCCCTACTCCCCTATCCCCACATCTCCAAGAACCATGCGAAAGGCCCACACTGCTTGAAAGCAGTAGAGAAGTTGTGGATACAGATGTCCAATTACACGCTGGATTGTGCTGCAGGAACAGGATGCCTCGGTCTCGGACTCCTTTGGTCCAACTCAATGACAGTCTACCTTTATGACCCTTATCTCCATGTACAGCCTCCTAAATCGTGATCAAAAGGTATTGTGGTGCGGGTAAAAAGGAATTCTAGCCCTATTGTGCACAGATTTTTTCTATGTGCACCCAACCATTGTTGTCTGTAATACATTGTGTTGGGTCATTGTCACAGTGACTAGCAAGCGCACAGTATCGATTTCATATCACCGGTGCATCCTGCTTTGGGCCTTGCCACAGCATTGTCCTTTCCAATCAGGGGAACCGAACCGTCAATTTATGGAATGACCCGACCAGCCAGTCAGGTGTGGCATGTTACCCGACTGGCTATAATTATTGTGGGGATGTTCCATCCCACACCCTCCCTGAAGATACGCCCCTGGACGGGATCAATTTGCGCAGTTCAGTAGCTAGGATCTTGGCTGTGATTTTAATGCCGATATTGATCAACAACATGAGGTAGTAAAAGTCTCAATCTAGGGAGTTCTTCCCTTCTTTCAAGATTGGAGACATAATTGCCTGTGAAACAGTGATCAGAATGTGTGTCATTTTAGCTTCTTTAAACACACATGGTCAACTCTGAAATCGGTGCTATTTTGATCTCAGATCACGCACCTGTGATTACTGACCTTGATCTTTTTCTTAATGGTTCTAAAACATCATCATGGAGGTTTAATAACTCTCTACTTTCAGATGCTACTTTTATCGCTACCTACAGTAAGTTTATAGAAGAATACTTCCACATCAACGATAGTGATCAACTATCATTTCATTTTGTGTGGGATGCATTCAAAGCAGCCTCTAGGGGGTCT
Source organism: Pleurodeles waltl (assembly GCF_031143425.1). Lineage (NCBI taxonomy): Eukaryota > Metazoa > Chordata > Amphibia > Caudata > Salamandridae > Pleurodeles > Pleurodeles waltl. The sequence goes on from NC_090440.1 coordinate 281,903,041, forward strand.
CATCATAAGTTACGCTCACTCCAAAAAAAGGTCTGCTCAACAAAAATAGACTTCCATCCTTGAAAATATAAAGTCCCTAGAACATGAATACTATACTCACAAAACTAGTAAATCACATCTTGAAGCACTAGTCTCAGCTAAAATGGAGTTTAACCAATATACCACTGAACAAGCATGCAGCACCCTCCTGAAAATAAATGGCAGATATTATGGTGGTAACAATAAAGCTGGTTCTCTTCTAGCTCAATATTTGAAACAATGAAAAGAAAAAACATCTATTAAATCTATCACAGATAACAATGGTGTTAAACACTCTAGAGATAAAGATATAGCATTGTGTTTTGCTTCTTACTATAAGGACCTGTGCACTCCAGAACACATACCAACAGTTGAATCTCTCAACCAATATTTCTCTAATCTCAAACCAAGAGACCCATTGCAGATTGACCTCTCATCTTTAGACCAACCCCTACAACTTACCGAACTATATACAGCTTTACAATGTCTCCCCAAGGTCAAGGTTCCAGGCCCAGATGGCTTCACAGTAGAATTCTTTATTCAGTTTGCTAAGTCTCTCTTCCCCAAACTCTTTCAATTACTTAATCACCTTCTAATGTCAGGTTCTGCATCTGGCTGATTTACGGAGGCCATGATTTGTCTTATTCCCAAAAAAGATTGGGATGCGACTGACTGTAAAAATTATAGACCCATATCTTTAATTAATACTGATTGTAAACTCTATGCCAAAGTTTTAGCTCTCCGTTTACTCCCATATATACCTGACCTTATTGATTCTCATCAATCTGGTTTTATCCCTAATAGAAATGTAGCAGATAATTCCCGTATTTTTAAAAATATTATTAACAAGGCATCTAAACTTAAGATTCCTCTGGCAGCTTTATCATTGGATGTGGAAAAGGCCTTCGATAGGGTCTACTGGGATTTCTTGTCGAAAGTATTGGAATGGCATGGACTACGTACTAAATTCCGACACTTTATATCCATTCTTTATTCCTCACCATGTTCCTCGGTTATAACAAATGGTATCCAACCTCCTTTTTTCCCTCTTAAAAGGGGTACTTGTCAGGGATGCCCAATTATCTCCTTTAGTATTTATTTTGGCTCTCGAACCTTTTCTATACCAATTAAAAACGTCTGAACAATTTACGGGGTTTCAAATTAATAATGCACACATCAAATTTATGGCATATGCTGATGATATTCTTTTGTTCATGTCTCACCCTGACACTTCTCTTCCGGCATTCCTGCATGAGCTCAACTTATATTCTAATGTATCTGGCTATAAACTTAATATAGACAAAACAGTGGTCTTACCACTTAATGTTCATTGCACTGGCTCTGTATTCCTTGATGCAGGATTATCTTGGAATTCTTCTAAGATTAAATGCCTGGGGGTATGGTACTGCACTACTCTCAAGGATACATTAAAGACTAATATAGAAATCTTATCTGCAAAGCTTGTAGATCTCACACAGAAATGGTCTCCGTTATATCTCATGTGGTGGGGCCGCTTGGACACCATTAAGATGATGCTTCTCCCTATCATTAACTTCTTCCTTATGATGCTTCCTATTAAGATAACTAAACTATCTTTTAATTCAATTGATAAAATTCTATCCATGTTCCTGTGGAACGGTAAACAATCCTGAATCTCTCTCTCGAAATTAAAACTTCCTAAAGTACAAAGTGGAGTTAATTTTCCAGACTTTTTAACTTATCACAAATCTTTTGGCATTAAGCAAATACATCCCTAGTTATCTACACTCAATGATGCCCCTCAAAAGCTATAGTTCTCTGTGGAAGAAACATTTATTTCTCCCTTTTCCCATAAACACATTATATTTATGTCTAACCCCCCAAAATTCTGGTTGCCCAGCACTATCTCCCATTCAGTCAACTTACTGAAACTTTTTTTATTTCGTATCTTACCCCCATTAATCAATTCTTTAACAGTCCTATTTGGCACAATAGTTTGCTTAGGAAACAAGGTAAAACCTTGTGTTGCAAGGCTTGGATGACTAAAGGTATTCTTCTCATTTCCCAATTATATCATAAAGTCTCTCTCCTCCCTTTTACTACTCTCTCAGCAATTTATAATCTCCCTATTCGCATGAAATCCCAATATATCATTCTTTCTAGTCAAGTCCAAGAGGCCCTCAATAAACATATACATCATAATCATTCTTCTCTTGCATCATCTCCACACCCAATCGTAACTTCTAATTATCCTAGGGCAGATGGAATTTATAAACCTTTAAGAACGTCTGTTTCACCTAGACTCAAATCAGCTATTGAGACATTGTGGGAATCAGATCTTGGTGTTGTTTGGCCAACTTTTTTATGGGATAGAATATGGTATGAGATACATTCCACTGCACGTACTGCAAGCCTCACACAGACCCTATATTTTTTTTAGAATAGACTTTTCTACACTCCTGTACGCCTTTACAAACTCAAACTTGCACAAAATGGCAATTGTTGGCGCTGCTACACTCAGCAGGGTACTGACTTTCACATGTTTTTTCTTGTCCATCCCTATCTACTTTTTGGTCCTCAATATGGTCTCGCAGTTCAGCAATAGCTCAGATCTCCTTACCAATGTCATATGAATTACTGTTTTTGGGTGGCATGCACGATATCTGGAGTTCATTCAGGCCTCTTGGAAAATTGGTGGACCTTTTGCTTTCTATTGCAATCTCTATTATTACTTCTAACTGGAAATCTTCGGAGAACATTACTCTCAGACAGTGGTGGAATTCTGTGTGTTATCATCATAGACTTGACAGCTACAAGCTTGATTCAACAGGAACTTTCTTCAAATGTCATCAGCTATGGTTGCCATTAAGTAACTATCTCTCACGCACTGCGAAGGAAATTGATTTTTCTCCTCCTTTTAAAAAAATGTCAATATATTTCCTGTTTTTCTTCTTATATGTACTTATTTCATCTTACATTCGCTGTAACTAATGTCTATTACCTCTCTCTCCACATGGCTATCACTTGATTCCCTTTTCTATCCCTATAGCTCTTCTCTCTCTCCCTCTCTCTTTCTTCTTTCTTTATTCAAACTTGGGGTTTTTGATACTATATTGCTGTATATGCCTAATTCATTTGCATGTTTAATATACATTTATAAGCACAATATTCCTTATGCATGTGTATTCACAACTGCATATCTCTGTCCTGGCAATGTTAAGTTAATGTTCTTGTATCTGACTCAATAAAAAACATCTTTAAAAAAAAAAAAAACACAAAGGATACGAATGAGCCCAGTAGAGTCAAGCCTTATAGGAAAAAAATGTCCTTGCTTGAGGTTTAACAGTTTTGGAGACCTGAAATAGCTTGTTCAATTTCATCCATTCCTATCACCCTGTCCAATAGACCTCTGCTTCGTCACTTAGCATGAGAGGCGTAATTTTCTCATACAAGCTTCTTCAGCTTGGGACATGCTGGCGTCAACAGGAATGGTCAGAGTAATAAAGTGACCCACAGTAAGAAGCAAAAGCCTCTGTGATGTCAGCTGAGAGTGTGGGCAATGAACGTGCATGGTTGGGTGTGGCTTCCATGGTCTTATATGCCTCCCTTTTTTAAACATGCACTGCCAGGTGCCGTCGAGCCTTCTCACTCCTTTCATAATGTCTCACCACAATTTCACCACAACTCTGTCTGCTGCTGTGAAAAGTGAATTAAGGAACAATTTTGATGCTTAAGGTGATCAACTGTGAAATGTATCTGACCAGCAGTTCCACAGCGTCATACTAAGTTTCAGATTTGTCCAGCAGGACTAGAGATGACTTTGAGACCTTTTCAAAAGTCCATATTTCCTGACCCTAGGAGGTCATTTTACTTGGTGCATCTGACCCATGCTCCATTACAGTCAGGCTCAAATCACACCTATGTTCTGGTCTACTGTAACCATTGACTACCATCGGCGTTTTTGCAATTGTTGCAGATTTTTCCACTTAAAATGTTTTAAAATATATATCTCGGGTTCCCTCATTGGAGTTTTGTCATTTTCCTCCACATAGAGGGAAAATAGCACAGGTGAAGCAAATCATAATAGTAAATTGTTTTGTACTTAGTGCTTCATATCATACAGATGCCATTTCTCAGTGTTGTAAATAACAGGTGTTGCTATTAGCCAGTTTCAACAGTCCTCATTTCACCAACCTCAGAAAGATGGCAGGCTGAGTTAGCCTGACCAGGATTCAAATTCAAGACATTCAGATTACCTCATTTCTCAGTGGCATGCCTCTACATGTCCTGCTGGCTGACTGGCACTACCAGCATGAAATATGGCCCAATGCCTGACAAAGGGGTGCAAGCATCCCACAAGGAACTCTGTAACATTTAGTGGGTTACATTACCTGTGGAAATAGACTCTCTCTTTCTTTCACACATATGGTATATATGCAGATATTAATAATTGTGTTCTCAAGTCAATTAGACCGTACCATGGCAATAATTCATTTGCAGTGCATTTATGAAAGTGTGAATCAGTGTTTATTGGTAGACTTGTTCACCGCCATCCATAACTCGTGTAACAGCCATGCACACTATAATTCCGACACCGTATTCAGTGCGTATTGTAACTTACACATATTCATTCATTTCTTACTACAGTTTAAAGTTCAAATCTCATGTTTTACAGTAGTAGAGCTGTATCTTTAGGCCACTTTGCGTGGCTTTTCATGGCCTCATAGGTATGGAGTAAGATAAAGCGGTTCATGTCACTGCATTGCCTTACTCTGCACCAAGAGGGCGCTTCATAGTGTTGCAGTGGGTTTTCTCACCCAACACCCATGGATTTTGATGCTGCCCCAGATTTACGAGAGCCTGTAAACCTGGGCAGGGCCAAAACCTTACGCCTCCACAGAGCAGGCGTTACGAGGAGAAATATTTGTATTTCTCCTTGTTTTTTCCTCTTTCCATGTGTGCTACATTCGGCAGGACACATAGAAAGAGTAAATCGCCTCTCAGGATCGTTTTTGTGCAGGGAGATGTCCCATCTGCACAAAAACAATCCTGCATGCAACTCAGATACTTTGCGTCTGCATTGGCACCAGGCAGCCAATTGTGCACCCATGCAGGGGAAAAGGACAGAAATGCACCATATTTTGTAAATGCTGTGCATTTCTGCCTTTTCACATTTGCATAGGGCAGCGCTGCAAGAAGACTTGCGACACTGCCCCACCAATTCCTTAAAAATATGCCCCCTAGTTTTCTGCCAGATTTGGTGTACTTACTTTCAGACATTTTTGCTATATTGGTGTCTAACATCCCCTATGGAAATTGCATGGGGGAATTGAGTTTAGGGACCCCCTTTTTTTCTCAGCCCAGCTTGATAGATCAGCTGAGGTGGGGGGTTCAGAACGTTTTGTGACGATTCACCAAATGGCACCAAAGGTATTAGAAACAAAAAAACAATTTTCTGGTGTAACTAGGTCCTAACTATAACTACACTGTGTGATATATATACTACTCTATTCTAGAAAAAAACAAAAAAACACACTTAAATTGTATATTGTTTGAGCATTTGCTTTTCAAAAGAAAGGACTCATTCTAACTGGAAATGTATCACAGCTCCATCTGAAAATTTACTTACTAGGTTACCATGGACATGCTAAAACAGATTATATATAATATTATCAATTTATCAAAGCAAACAACAGATTTGAAAAACCAAGCGGAGGCATGAATATAGAAGTCCTGCAACTTACATTAGCAAATAATACGGGGCAACACATAAAGGTAAATTGCTAATTACTCTGCATACCACAACCTATGCCCATAGAGTTGAGATAGATTTGTACATTACACTGTCCTTTTCACAAGGTAAATCTAGCATTAACTACTAGTGGCCATTTGACCCTCTGTCAACGTTTCGATGCACTTTCACCATGTGCTCTGTGCTCTCCTGCCGTGTCATGACTGAGGGAAGTGACCCATTTTAAGCCCACACTGTCCGTTTTTGTCTTCATAGTCAAGCGAATATCTGTGAACATCTGTTTTTTTAAAATCTGCTCTTACATATACCTCTTTACTCCTTACAAACTGCCTCATACCTCAGCTACATATGCTAGGATACTTCACAAGAATCACTGACCTTCATAACCAATTCACTCACAAGGTCCTGCCAAAAGACAACAATGTGTGGCTAGGCTTCTTGGACCTTTTTACTTAAATAAATTGATTGGTGTAATGAACACCCACCAGACCACTCAACAGGTGGAAGGCTCACCGACTATTTTTGTTATTAGGAGCAATCAATGTCACCTTAGTCTGCCATTCCCAATAAAAGGGTCCAATTACCGAGTGATTAAAACCAACATGAATAACACTCTTCAATTATTCATTCATTTTCTAAGACCTGGATCACTTAACTAGAGTTTCTTTTCAGGAATGCACAAAAGGTGAATTAAGACATCAATGTCGAAAATGCCAGGAATAAGCAATGTGACAGTACACACTCTTTGACCCTCAGTGACATTACAGGGTTGGTATCTTGTTCCATCCTTGATTCCACAACAGTGAACTATTTGCTGCTGAGTAACTAAAGTATAGGCAATACGTTGAAACTATAGATGGTAAAGAATACATTTGAGGTGAGCAAATTTAGTGTTGCTTGTGTTGTAGGGTGATATATATAGTAGCTGCTTTCCACCTAAACTTGGAAACTACCCAGAGTTCTCTACTGAATTTTTGTATAATTTATGCAACACTCCAAGCCTGAAAGTGTATTGTTTGATTTACACAAGGCGCTCACTTGTGTCTGGACAAAGCTAAACCTCTCTGAAGAGCTATAATGATAGTGAAACAGCTGTCAGGGATTTGCTTTTATTCACTCCAGGATTGATTGGATGGTGTTTATCTTATCCAAGCTGTAATACTGTACTCGGATCCGTAAAAGGCTTGTGTCGTTTTACAACTTGGCATGGATGGCACTGTGTTAATCATATGCTTAAAAACTTTGCTGTAGATATAGCAAGATACTTTGTCCCTTTCAAGCTCAGAGTGGACGGCACTGTGCTAATGCAATGCTTAAAAACTTTGCCAGAAAATCAAACATTTGAGGTGAGCAAATTTAGTAGTGTTGTAGGGTGCTCTATACTTCTGAACTACCCAGAATTTTCTGCTTCTTTTTTACATAATTTATGCAGCACTCTAAGCTTGAAAGTGTATGTACGCTCAGGGTATGTACGCATTGGTCAGCCTTTTGAGGCTGACCAATCAGGAGAGGCTGCTAGAAGACTACATTTTTACTCACAGACAAGAAAGTCTTACACCTTCTTTTTTGCAATACTTATGTCAAACAGAGCAGCAGTGCTGAATTATTGGATTTATCATTTCCAATCTTTTGAGTCCTTGAATATCATTTCTAGCTCAATCCTAGCAATATTTATACTTAAACAATATTCCAAAGCCTATGGAGATAAGTATCTTCAATGGGGAAGAATTAAATAGGCAGTAGTTCTCTCACCAGAGCATATAAAATATATTTTAGAGCTTAAAGCTACATGGCACCCCAACCTTGGGGCACCTAGGGGAGACCTTACAGGTGACTTCTATGTATAACTAAGGTAGATTATCACTTTTGAAGTACCTTTAATTTCAAAGATGAATTTGTATTTATTTTACTTTTAAAGACAGTCTGAAAAGCAGGACTGCCTTTAAAAGTGTCAGTAGGCAACACTGCAGTGCACATTCCAGTGCAGGAAATATACTGGGCCCTTAAACCTCCCTGTCCTATTGTATACTAGGGACTTATAGGTAGTTTGAGTTCCCCCTCTTCTTTATATATTCTATGGACTTACAGAGGTCTTAATTGACAATTGTAATTATACCTAGTTACCAGATATCTTTTCAATCAGAGCACTGGCCCTGGGCCTGGTTAGCAGAGCCCAGGGAACAGTCAAAGTCAGTTACCACCAGCATCAGTCAGAACAATTTGGAGGGAACAGGGCAAAAGGGATGATATTCTCACAGTATATAAGAATAAAAAGCAATTCAAGAATTTATATTACTAAACAATTTAATAATTAAAAAGAAATATTACTTATCTTCACTCAATATACCCAACATTATACCCCCACAAATCTCGCAAACCACACATATAATATAACTGAACTTAATAAGTATAACATGACATAATTAATAATCAATCGCATAATTATTAATAAATTAATATGTAATTATTAATTAATACTTTAATAACATCCCACCCTATGCCACAAAAAACCGAGCAGGTCGCACCTCATATATATCTTAGTCAATGTAATTATTACACAATTTACATAATTAATCAAATAATTAATAAATCAATAATTATTCATTAATTATTACTTTATTAATTTCCCACCATATACCCCTACAAACCCACCATGGTGCAAGGGTGCCTCCGTTGCATGTAGAATTGTTTTTGTGCAAGAGGGGGCACCTTCTTGTACAAACAATCCCCTGATGTTTTTTTCTCTTTCTATGTGTGCTCCAGAATGTAGCAAGCAATGCAGAAAGAGGTAAAAATGTGGATGTTAGAAATGGGGTCTTTGGTTGACAGTCAGATTACCCCCTGTTCAAGCAAGGACCCTCACTCTAGTCAGGGTAAAAGAGAATCACCCTCAGCTAACCCCTGCTTACCCCCTTGGTAGCTTGGCAGAGCAGTAGGCTTAACTTTAGAGCGCTAGGTGTAAAGTGTTTGTACCAACACACACAATAACGTAATGAAAACACTACAAAATGACACAACACCGGTTTAGAAAAAAGGAAATATTTATCTAAACAAAACAAGACCAAAACGACAAAGATCCGACATACACAAGTCAAGTTATGAATTTTTAAAGATTAAACTCAAAAATAGCGCTTAGAAACAAAAATGCTTTGATGAGATGTTAACACGGCGTCGTGACGGAGTTGTTCCCAACAAGCCGACACTAGCGGCGCCGGACACGGAGTCGTGTAGATCCCCAATACAGTACTTTTGGTGAAGAGTGAAAACAAGCCGATGCGCGAAGTCGGGGATCGCGGCGTCTGTGCGAAACGTTGAATCCGTGCACTTCGAGCGGCGTCGGTCACGACGTGGTGTGGCGACTTCCACGGAGTCGCGGACTTCAGCGGGGCTGCAGCGGCATCGGGCCTGCAAAGAGCGTCGCGTTCCAGCAAAGGTTACGGCGTCGAGTGCAGGCGGCGTCACCGGATTCAGCAGCGGCGTCGGTCCGGAGTCGTCCGAAGTCGATTTCCTTGGATTTCCACCAGCTTTCTTTTCAAGGGCCCAGGAACTGGATAGGGCACCACTTGTCAGAGCAGGAGTCTCTCCAGAGACTCCAGGTGCTGGCAGAGAGAAGTCTTTGCTGTCCCTGAGACTTCAAACAACTGGAGGCAAGCTCTAACTCAAGCCCTTGGAGATTTCTTCACAAGATGGAAGGCACACAAAGTCCAGTCTTTGCCCTCTTACTCTGGCAGAAGCAGCACTGCAGGAAAGCTCCACAAAGCACAGTCACAGGCAGGGCAGCACTTCTTCCTCAGCTATCAGCTCTTCTCCAGGCAGAGGTTTCCCTTGGTTCCAGAAGTGTTTCTAAAGTCTGTAGATTTGGGTGCCCTTCTTATACCCATTTTAGTCTTTGAAGTCACCTTTCTTCAAAGGGGACTCACACCTACTTGTGAAATCCTGCCTTGCCCAGGGAAGGCCTCAGACACACACCAGGGGGTTGGAGCCTGCATTGTCAGAGGCAGGCACAGTCCTTTCAGATGAGAGTGACCACTCCACCCCTCCCTCCTAGCAGAGATGGCTAATCAGGAAATGCAGGTTACACTCCAGCTCCCTTTGTGTCACTGTCTAGTGCGAGGTGAAAAACAACCCAACTGTCAAACTGACCCAGACAGGGAATCCACAAACAAGGCAGAGTCACAGAATGGTTTAAGCAAGAAAATGCTCACTTTCTAAAAGTGGCATTTTCAAATGCACAATCTTAAAATCAACTTTACTAAAAGATGTATTTTTAAATTGTGAGTTCAGGGACCCCAAACTCCATATGTCCATCTACTCTCTAGGGGAATCTACACTTTAATCATATTTAAAGGTAGCCCCCATGTTATCCTATGAGAGAGACAGGCCTTGCAACAGTGAAAAACAAAGTTGGCAGTATTTCACTGTCAGGACATATAAACCACATTACTATGGGGGTCATTCTGACCCTGGCGGTAAATACCGCCATGGCGGAGGTTGGCGGTAGCACCGGCAACAGGCTGGCGGTGCTCCGCCGGGCATTCTGACCGCGGCGGTACAGCCGCGGCCAGAAGCGGAAAGCCGCCGGTGTACCGCTGACTTTCCGCTGCCCATGGGAATCCGCCATGGCGGCGCAGCTTGCTGCGCCGCCATGGGGATTCTGACACCCCATACCGCCATCCTGTTCCTGGCGGTTCGCCCGCCAGGAACAGGATGGCGGTATGGGGTGTCGTGGGGCCCCTGGGGGCCCCTGCAGTGCCCATGCCAATGGCATGGGCACTGCAGGGGCCCCCATAAGAGGGCCCCACAAAGAATTTCAGTGTCTGCTTTGCAGACACTGAAATTCGCGACAGGTGCAACTGCACCCGTCGCACCTTCCCACTCCGCCAGCTCCATTCTGAGCCGGCTTCCTCGTGGGAAGGGTGTTTCCCGCTGGGCTGGCGGGCGGACTTTCGGCGGTCGCCCGCCAGCCCAGTGGGAAACCCAGAATGACCGCCGCGGTCTTTTGACCGCGGTACGGTCTTCTGGCGGTTCCCGCTTGGCGGGCGGCTACCGCCGCCCGCCAAGCTTAGAATCAGGGCCTATATGTCCTACCTTATCCATACACTGCACCCTGCCCTTGGGGCTACCTAGGGCCTACCTTAGGGGTGCCTTTCATGTAAGAAAAGGGAAGGTTTAGGCCTGGCAAGTGGGTACACTTGCCAAGTCGAATTTACAGTGTAAAAATACACACACAGACGCTGCAGTGGCAGGTCTGAGACATGATTACAGGGTTACTTGTGTGGGTGGCACAATCAGTGCTGCAGGCCCACTAGTAACATTTGATTTACAGGCCCTGGGCACCTCTAGTAGACTTTACTAGGGACTTAACAGTAAAACAAATATGCCAATCATGGAGAACCAATTATGTACACATTTTAAACAGGAGCACTTGCACTTTAGCACTGGTTACCAGTGGTAAAGTGCCCAGAGTAACAAAACAGTAAAATCAGAGTCCAGCACACATCAACAACTTGGGGAACAGAGGCAAAAAGTTAAGGGAGACCACACCAAGGATGAAAAGTCTAACACTTGTCCCCCCCACCTAAAAGTGGGGAGCAACTACCCAACCTCATGGGAGTTCTCATCACTAAGGCGGAAGAACCTGGACAGACCATCAGCATTACGTGCTCTGTACCAGGACGATGTTCCACCGTAAAGTCCATCCCCTGTAGGGAAATGGACCACCTCAACAGTTTTGGATTCTCACCCCTCATCTACATTAACCATCTGAGGGGGCCTGTGGTCGGTCTGAACTCGGAAGTGAGTCCCAAACAAGTAGGGTCTTAGCTTCTTCAGTGCCCAGACCACAGCAAACGCTTCACGTTCTATGGCACTCCACTTACGTTCCCTGGGTAGTAACCTCCTGCTAATGAAGGCTACTGGTTGATCTAGGCCCTCTTCATTAAGCTGTGAGAGTATTGCTCCAATACCATGCTCTGAGACGTCTGTTTGCACAACAAACTCCTTGGAGTAGTCAGGTGCCTGCAGCACAGGTGCTGTGCACATGGCAGCCTTCAGGGCATCAAAAGCGTTCTGGCAAGCCTCTGTCCAGATCACTTTCTTGGGTTGCTTCTTAGAAGTCAACTCAGTTAAGGGGGTAACAATGGTACCCTTGATAAAAGCTGTTTGGACTATTCTTTTGCTGATCCTTGGAACTTAATTTCAGTTTCAAGATTATCATTAATTCAACTGGACTATAAGCCCATGGAACTGATGTCTTTACTTCAATAAACAACTTCTGAAGCATTGTGCTCATTATTAGTAATTTTTCGAAGTGGGAACTCACGTTTAATCGATCTAGTACCATAATTATTGGGAGGTTTAGGGTCCAGGCCTTCCGGTTTGGAGTTCTCACAACTATCTCATAAATTCGGCATTCTAAGGAAGTCAACTGGCTGGACTCCCTCCTTTCATTCCTGGTAACAATGGTACCATATCCCTTAACAAACCTCCGGTAATATCCTGTGAGACCTAAAAAGGCTCTCACTTCAGTCTGGGTCTTGGAAGGCTCCCAAGCCAGAATCGTGTCAATCTTAGGCTGTAGGGGTGCCACCTGGCCACTCCCCACCTGGTGTCCTAAGTACATCACTGACCCCTGCCCTATTTGGCACTTGATCGCCTTAATAGTGAGGCCTGCCTTCTGCTTGGCCTCTAACACTCTCCAGAGGTGTTGCAGGTGTTCCTCCCATGTGGAACTAAACACAGCAATGTCATCCAGGTAGGCGGCACTGAACTCATCCAGTCCTGCCAACACCTGGTTGACCAACCTCTGAAAGGTGGCAGGGGCATTCTTCATCCCAAAGGGCATCACATTGAAGTGGAAGTGCCCATCTGGGGTAGAGAATGCTGACCTCTCCTTTGCCCCCTCAGTTAAGGCAATCTGGCAGTACCCAGATGTTAAATCAAACGTACTGAGGTACTTGGCAGCTCCTAACCGATCAATGAGCTCATCAGCTCGGGGGATGGGGTGTGCGTCAGTCTTGCTGACCGCATTGAGACCCCGGTAGTCCACACAGAACCTAAGTTCTGGAGTGGCAGCAGGAGCAGCAGCGTTTGGGGCCAATACCACTGGGCTGGCCTAAGGACTGCTGGAGTGCTCAATGACCCCTAGGGTTAACATTTTGGAGACTTCCTCCTTAATGCAAGCCCTGACCCTGTCAGTCACCCTGTAAAACTTATGTTTAACAGGTGTACTGTCCCCAGTGTCCACATCATGTGTGCACAGGTGTGTGACTCCTGGGATCAGGGAAAACAGCGAGGCGAACTGTCCCAACACGTGGAGACAGTCCCTCTGCTGTTCCTCAGTCAGGGAGGGGGAGAGGATCACTCCCTCCACAGACCCATCTTTCTCTCCTGCAGACAGGAGGTCAGGAAGAGGCTCACTCTCTTCCTCCACCCCGCCATCTGTCGCTAGGAGCATGGATAGCGCAGTTCGCTCAAAGTGTGGTTTTAGGCGGTTGACATGTAGGACCCTCAAAGGGTTCCTGGGGGATTGCAAGTCTACCAGATAGGTGACCTCGCTCTTTCTTTCCACCACCTCAAAAGGCCCATTCCACTTATCTTGGAGAGCCCTAGGCTCCACTGGTGCCATGACCCACACTTTTTGTCCAGGCTGAAACTCAACCAGAGTGGCATTCTGGTCGTACCACCGTTTCATATCCTCCTGGTTTGTTTCCAAACTCCTGAAGCGGGCAGTCTGGTTTCTTAGTGCCAGCATGTAGCTAAATACATCCTGGGGTGGTTTACTAGGAGCTTTCTCCAAAGCCTCCTTCACCAGACTGAGCGGTCCCCTCACCGGGTGGCCATAGATGAGCTCAAAGGGGCTAAAGCCAAGTCCCTTTTGAGGCACCTCCCTGTAAGCGAACAGAAGGCATGGCAAGAGGACATCCCACTTACGCCTCAAGGGCTCTGACAGGCCCTGAATCATGCCTTTCAAGGTGCGGTTGAATCTCTCAACCAGACCATTACTTTGGGGGTGGTAAGGTGTGGTGAACTTGTACGTTACCCCACACACCTTCCACAGAGACTTCATATAAGTGGATATGAAGTTTGTACCTCTATCAGATACCACTTCCTTGGGGAACACCATGCGGGTAAAAACTGCCATCAAGGCACGTCCCACCACCGGGGCAGTGACCGTCCTTAGAGGAATGGCTTCTGGGTACCGTGTGGCATGGTCCACCAAGACCAGGATGAACCTGTTGCCCATGGCTGTCTTGGGATCCAGAGGCCCCACAATGTCAATTCCTACCCTTTCAAAGGGAGTACTGACTACAGGTAAAGGTTGGAGGGGAGCTTTGCATTTCCCCCCACTCTTGCCACTTGCCTGACAAGTCTGACAAGACCTACAATAAGCAGCTGACTGCTTGTGCATCAAGAGCCAGTAAAAGTGGGAGACAAGCCTCTTATAGGTCTTGTCCTGCCCTAGATGTCCTGCCAAAGGCACATCATGAGCCAAACCCAGTAGGAAGGCCCTGAAGCACTGGGATACCACCAACATACGAGCTGACCCAGGCTCAGGAACATTAGGCTCACTATACAGGAGGCCATCCTCCCAATATATCAGGTGAGTTTCTGGCGCCTCGCCAGCCGCCTGGGCTGCAGCCTGCTGCTGCAGCCCTTCAAGAGTAGGGCACTCCTTCTGTGCTGTGCAGAATGCTTCCCTGGTGGGTCCCCCTTCCTGCTGCCACTGTGACAGCTCAGGGACCGCCCCCAGTTCAGCCACCTGCTCCCCTGTAGGTTCCGGGGCGTCACCCTCAGGCTCCGCCTCCTCCCGGACCGTGGGAACCTCGGGCCGGTTTCCCACGCCCCCTGCCCTTCCTCTTCTTGGCGGTCCCCTGGGCTACTGTTTCAGGCTCCAGGGGCTCTTGACTACCCTGATTGGCTGCCATAGACCGGGTGGATACGCATACCCACCTAGGCAGACCCAACATCTCCAAGTGAGACCTGTGTTCCACCTCCTTCCAAGGGGAATCCTCCAGGTCGTTACCTAGCAAACAATCAACAGGCATGGTTGGACTCACAGCTACTTTCCAGGAACCTGAGACCCCCCCCCATTCAAAGGGAATCTTCGCCACTCTGCAGAGGCGCTCAGAGTTGTCTACCGCAACTACTTGGTGAAGTACCCGGGGATCAATCTGCTCTTCAGACACCAGGTGACTCCTCACTGTAGTCAAACTGGCTCCTGTGTCTCTCAGAGCCTCCGCCCTCTGTCCATTGATGGTCACCCATTGCCTGTACTTCTTAGTGTTATCAGGCACTAGGTTTCTCTGGACCATCTCACTGTCCCCTAGTGAGACAAGGGTCATTTCTGCTGGTTCCCACCCACCTGAAACCAACTCCTCCCCAAGCGCTACACTGGCCAAACCCTGGGACGGTGCACCAGTGGGTGCCGGTGTACTTTTGGGGCATTTGGGGTCTCCCTTCACATGACCCACCTGGTCACATGCATAACACTTACGTGGGGGACCACCTGCCACTGGCTTCCCTTTGGACAACCATGGCTTCTTTTCACTGGGGGGTTGGGAATCCTTACCCTGGGAATCAGTTTAGGGCCCTTTAGAGAACTCCCCCTGTTTGCCCTTATCCCCCCTTTCTTCTGAGAGGGACCCTGCCCACCCTTGGTGTGGTCTCCCCATACCTCTTTTGGACCCTGGTGCTCTCCCAGCGGTCAGCTTCCTGCGCAAGCTTCCTGGGGTCAGTCAGCTTGCTGTTAATGAGGTGCTGGTGCAAGTCTGGAAAACATGAACTGTACAAGTGCTCCCAAGCAATTAAATTGTAAAGCCCCTCATACGTGTTTACCTTACTGCCCTTCACCCAACCATCCAGTGACCTGCAAAAAGAATCAACACATTCCAACCATGTTTGGGATTCCTTTCTCTTGTAGGATCTAAACTTCTCCTTGTACTGCTCAGGGGTGAGACCATACCTGGTGAGTAAGGCCTCCTTCATGACAGGGTAGGTGAGATCCTGAGCATCCCCTAAGGCTGTCAGTGTGTCCCTCCCCTCTGCCTCAAAATGCTTCCACAGGGCTGCCCCCTAATGAGCTTCAGGGACCAGGTTCATGTGGAGAGCTGACTCATAACCCTTGAACCACAAGTAGATATCATCCTCCCTCTTATAATCCCTCACAAGTTCTTTTGGGATGTGTACCCTTCTCTCAGGCTGCACTGTAGGATTGCTGCCACCATCTCTACTGGACTGGCTTCTATTATCCATCTCTCTCAAGCTAAGCTCATGAGCCATTGCTAGCTTCCTCTCCTCAAGGGCTAGCCTCACACTTAATTACTGTATGTCAAGTACAAATACAAGTCCAATCCCAACCGCTGATCACCAATGTTAGAAATGGGGTCTTTGGTTGACAGTCAGGTTACCCCCTGTTCAAGCAAGGACCCTCACTCTAGTCAGGGTAAAAGAGAATCACCCTCAGCTAACCCCTGCTTACCCCCTTGGTAGCTTGGCAGAGCAGTAGGCTTAACTTCAGAGCGCTAGGTGTAAAGCATTTGTACCAACACACACAGGGGGTCATTCCGACCCCGGCGGTCCTTGACCACCGGGGCCGGGGTCGGCGGGAGCACCGCCAACAGGCTGGCGGTGCTCCTGAGGGCATTCTGACCGCGGCGGTATGGCCGCGGTCAGAACCGGAAAACCGGCGGTGTCCCGCCGGTTTTCCGCTGCCCTGAGGAATCCCCCATGGCGGCGCAGCTTGCTGCGCCGCCATGGAGGATTCCGACCCCCTCACCGCCATCCTGTTCCTGGTGGTTTGGACCGCCAGGAACAGGATGGCGGTGAGGGGTGTCGTGGGGCCCCTGGGGGCCCCTGCAGTGCCCATGCCAATGGCATGGGCACTGCAGGGGCCCCCGTAAGAGGGCCCCACTTTGAATTTCAGTGTCTGCTTAGCAGACACTGAAATTCGCGACGGGTGCTACTGCACCCGTCGCACACCTTCCACTCCGCCGGCTCCATTCGGAGCCGGCTTCCTCGTGGAAGGGTGTTTCCCACTGGGCTGGCGGGCGGCCTTTTGGCGGTCGCCCGCCAGCCCAGTGGGAAACCCAGAATGACAGCCGCGGTCTTTTGACCACGGGACGGTCTTCTGGCGGTTCCCGCTTGGCGGGCGGCTCCCGCCGCCCGCCAAGCTCGGAATGACCCCCATAGTAACTTAATGAAAACACTACAAAATGACACAACACCGGTTTAGAAAAATAGGAAATATTTATCTAAACAAAACAAGACCAAAACAACAAAGATCCGACATACACAAGTCAAGTTATGAATTTTTAAAGATTAAACTCAAAAATAGCGCTTAGAAACAAAAATGCTTCGATGAGATGTTAACACGGCGTCGTGACGGAGTCGTTCCCAACAAGCCGACACCAGCGGTGCCGGACACGGAGTCGTGTAGACCCCCAAGTTCAGTACTTTTGGTGAAGAGTGAAAACAAGCCGATGCGCGAAGTCGGGGATCGCGGCGTCTGTGCGAAACGTTGAATCCGTGCACTTTGAGCGGCGTCGGTCGCGACGTGGTGCGGCGACTTCCACGGAGTCGCGAACTTCAACAGGGCTGCAGCGGCGTTGGGCCTGCGAACAGCGTCGCGTTCCAGCAAAGGTTACGGCGTCGGGTGCAGGCGGCGTCACCGGATTCAGCACCGGCGTCGGTCCGGAGTCGTCCGAAGTCGATTTCCTTGGATTTCCACCAGCTTTCTTTTCAAGGGCCCAGGAACTGGATAGGGCACCACTTGTCAGAGCAGGAGTGTAGGAGGCTGGCCTGGTTTGTAGTGGGTACCAAGGGGTACTTACACCTTGCACCAGGTCCAGGTATCCCTTATTAGTGTAGAGGGGTGTCTAGCAGCTTAGGCTGATAGAAAAGGTAGCTTAGCAGAGCAGCTTAGGCTGAACTAGGAGGCGTGTAAAGCTCCTACTATACCACTGGTGTCATATGCACAATATCATAAGAAAACACAATACACAGATATACTAAAAATAAAGGTACTTTATTTTTATGACAATATGCCAAAGTATCTCAGTGAGTACCCTCAGTATGAGGATAGCAAATATACACAAGATATATGTACACAATACCAAAATATGCAGTAATAGCAATAGAAAACAGTGCAAGCAATGTATAGTCACAATAGAATGCAATGGGGGCACATAGGGATAGGGGCAACACCAACCATATACTCTAGAAGTGGAATGCGAACCACGAATGGACCCAATACCTATGTGACCTTGTAGAGGGTCGCTGGGACTGTAAGAAAACAGTGAGGGTTAGAAAAGTAGCCCACCCCAAGACCCTGAAAAGTGGGTGCAAAGTGAACCTAGGTTCCCCAGAGAGCACAGAGGTCGTGATAGGGGAATTCTGCAAGGAAGACCAACACCAGCAATGCAACAATGATGGATTTCCAGATGAGAGTACCTGTGGAACAAGGGGACGAAGTCCAAAAGACACGATCAAGTCGGGAGTGGTCAGATGCCCAGGAAATGCCAGCTGTGGGTGCAAAGAAGCTGCCACCAGATGGTAGAAGCTGTGGATTCTGCAAGAACGAAAAGGGCTAGGAACTTCCCCTTTGGAGGATGGATGTCCCATGTCGTGAAGAAGCTTGCAGAGGTGTTTCCGTGCAGAAAGACTGCAAACAAGCCTTGCTAGCTGCAAGGATCGCGGTTAGGGTTTTTGGATGCTGCTGTGGCCCAGGAAGGACCAGGATGTCGCCAATTGCGTGAAGAGACAGAGGAGGCGTCCAGCAAGACAAAAACCCCACTCAGAAGCAAGCAGCACCCGCAGAAGTGCCGGAACAGGCACTACAAAGTGGAGTGAATCGGAGCTCACCCAAAGTCACAAAGGAAGGTCCCACGACGCCGGAGGACAACTCAGGAGGTCGTGCACTACAGGTTAGAGTTTTGGGGACCCAGGCTTGGCTGTGCACAAAGGAAATTCTGGAAGAGTGCACAGGAGCCGGAGCAGCTGCAAATCACACGGTACCCAGCAATGCAGTCTAGCGTGGGGAGGCAAGGACTTACCTCCACCAAACTTGGACTGAAGAGTCACTGGACTGTGGGAGTCACTTTGACAGAGTTGTTGAGTTCAAGGGACCTCGCTCGTCGTGCTGAGAGGAGACCCACAGGACCGGTGATGCAGTCTTTTGGTGCCTGCGGTTGCAGGGGGAAGATTCCGTCGACCCACAGGAGATTTCTTCGGAGCTTCTAGTGCAGAGAGGAGGCAGACTACCCCCACAGCATGCACCACCAGGAAAACAGTCGAGAAGGCGGCCGGATCAGCGTCACAAGGTCGCAGTAGTCGTCTTTGCTATTTTGTTGCAGTTTTGCAGGCTTCCAGAGCAGTCAGCGGTCGATTCCTTGGCAGAAGGTGAAGAGAGAGATGCAGAGGAACTCTGATGAGCTCTTGCATTCGTTATCTAAAGAATTCCCCAAATCAGAGACCCTAAATAGCCAGAAAAGGAGGTTTGGCTACTTAGGAGAGAGGATAGGCTAGCAACACCTGGAGGAGCCTATCAGAAGGAGTCTCTGACGTCACCTGCTGGCACTGGCCACTCAGAGCAGTCCAGTGTGCCAGCAGCACCTCTGTTTCCAAGATGGCAGAGGTCTGGAGCAAACTGGAGGAGTTCTGGGCACCTCCCAGGGGAGGTGCAGGTCAGGGGAGTGGTCACTCCCCTTTCCTTT
Source organism: Pleurodeles waltl (assembly GCF_031143425.1). NCBI lineage: Eukaryota > Metazoa > Chordata > Amphibia > Caudata > Salamandridae > Pleurodeles > Pleurodeles waltl. The sequence continues at coordinate 281,922,502 of NC_090440.1, forward strand.
GTCCAGTTTCGCGCCAGAGCAGGGCTGGGGGATCCCTGAACCGGTGTAGACTGGCTTATGCAGAAATGGGCACCATCTGTGCCCATGAAAGCATTTCCAGAGGCTGGGGGAGGCTACTCCTCCCCAGCCCTAACACCTTTTTCCAAAGGGAGAGGGTGTAACACCCTCTCTCTGATGAAGTCCTTTGTTCTGCCTTCCGGGGCCAAGCCTGGCTGGACCCCAGGAGGGCAGAAACCTGTCTGAGGGGTTGGCAGCAGCTGCAGTGAAACCCCGGGAAAGGTAGTTTGGCAGTACCCGGGTCTGAGCTAGAGACTCGGTGATCATGGAATTGTCTCCCCAACAATTCCATGATCTTAGACATGTTACATGGCCATATTCGGAGTTACCAGTGTGACGCTATACATATGTTGTGACATATGTATAGTGCACGCGTGTAATGGTGTCCCCGCACTCACAACGTCCGGGGAATTTGCCCTGAACAATGTGGGGGCACCTTGGCTAGTGCCAGGGTGCCCACACACTAAGTAACTTAGCACCCAACCTTTACCAGGTAAAGGTTAGACATATAGGTGACTTATAAGTTACTTAAGTGCAGTGGTAAATGGCTGTGAAATAACGTGGACGTTATTTCACTCAGGCTGCAATGGCAGGCCTGTGTAAGAATTGTCAGAGCTCCCTGTGGGTGGCAAAAGAAATGCTGCAGCCCATAGGGATCTCCTGGAACCCCAATACCATGGGTACCTCAGTACCATATACTAGGGAATTATAAGGGTGTTCCAGTATGCCAATGTAAATTGGTGAAATTGGCCACTAGCCTGTTAGTGACAATTTGGAAAGAAATGAGAGAGCATAACCACTGAGGTTCTGGATAGCAGAGCCTCAGTGAGACAGTTAGTCATAACACAGGTAACACATACAGGGCACACTTATGAGCACTGGGGCCCTGGCTGGCAGGGTCCCAGTGACACATACAACTAAAACAACATATATACAGTGAAATATGGGGGTAACATGCCAGGCAAGATGGTACTTTCCTACAAGGAGTCTCTCCAGAGACTCCAGGTGCTGGCAGAGAGAAGTCTTTGCTGTCCCTGAGACTTCAAACAACAGGAGGCAAGCTCTAACTCAAGCCCTTGGAGATTTCTACACAAGATGGAAGGCACAAAAAGTCCAGTCTTTGCCCTCTTACTCTGGCAGAAGCAACACTGCAGGAAAGCTCCACAAAGCACAGTCACAGGCAGGGCAGCACTTCTTCCTGAGCTATCAGCTCTTCTAAACCCATTTTAGTCTTTGAAGTCACCTTTCTTCAAAGGGGACTCACACCTACTTGTGAAATCCTGCCTTGCCCAGGC